>NC_058197.1:16780765-18063265 GCF_907165205.1 Coccinella septempunctata
CCAAGTGCGTGGTTTCCTTCCTTGTCCGTCGCCCCGGCCATAGACGGGACAGACAGGGACGGAAAGCACCCAAGTGCGTGTTTCCCTCCTTGTCCGTCGCCCCGACCATAGACGGGACAGACAGGGACGGAAAGCACACAAGTGTGTGGTTTCCCTCCTTGTCCGTCGCCCCGGCCATAGACGGGACAGACAGGGACGGAAAGCACCCAAGTGCGTGTTTCCCTCCTTGTCCGTCGCCCCGACCATAGACGGGACAGACAGGGACGGAATTCCTTCCTTGTCCGTCGTCCCGGCCATAGACGGGACAGACAGGGACGGAAAGCACACAAATGCGTGTTTCCTTCCTTGTCCGTCGCCTCGACCATAGACGGGACAGACAGGGACGGAATTCCCTCCTTGTCCGTTGCCCAGGCCATAGACGGGACAGACAGGGACGGAAAGCACACAAATGCGTGTTTCCTTCCTTGTCCGTCGCCTCGACCATAGACGGGACAGACAGGGACGGAATTCCCTTCTTGTCCGTCGCCCCGACCATAGACGGGACAGACAGTCTGTATATACAGAGTGTTTCACCAAGACCGTTTCGTGAATTTCAAAGAAAAATCGTGATAAACACTTGAAATTCCATAGTTAAGCTTTGTTGGGAGAGATGAATTCTTGGAAAAAACGAACAGATTCGCTCGACCTCCGGTTTCGCCAGAAATTACACGACATTTTTTCAATGTAACACCAAGTTTTCTTATTCATAATCAGACCACTCATTGAATTCTACATTTGTCCGAAATCTTAGAACAATCTAAAAATTTTCTCAAATAGGGCATTATTCCAATATTTTGAGATGAAATTTACGAATTCACTAGATTTCATTAGAAGACATACCAAAGCTTCTCATTGTTTTAAGTCATGAAATATATGATTCAATTGAATTTCTAATTAACGGAGAAGAAGCAGTGGTATATGTCTTCTTTTAATACAATCTAGAAAATCAGAAACTTTTATGTAAAGATCTCAAAGTTATCAACATTAAAGCAATTCAATGATCATGATTAAGAAAACTGGGTGTTACATTAAACAAACGAAAGTAGATATAATTTCCGGTAAAACGGGAAAGAGAACGAATTTAAAGCTCAACTATAAAATTTCAAGTGTTTATCTCGAGTGTTTCTTTGAAATATTCTAACCAACAGTCATCGTGTGTAATATACATGGTGTTTCCTAAACATGAGAAATAAACTCTGGGTATACTTCGAGAGATTTGGACGTAGATAGAGGGAAGAGAAGATACCGCATTGCGCAGTTACGAAGGAGGACTTTCTGTGACCAACATCAACATGTTTTTGTTTACCACAAATTTCCCGATACACAAGTCACAAACCGAACGAAGCACTATCACACCAAACCATAGACTTAAAACATTAAGTCTATGCACCAAACACAAATTCACAAACACGATAATGAACATTCGAATATTGGGGTAAACATAAACAAAGATGGAGTAGACGCACAGTAAATATAAACATAAACATAGAGATGTTGGACACACTTTTTCTTGTTTTTTACGTTATCTTTCCCTTCCTCTATCTACGGAGGAAAAGTCCTGTAGGCGTATGTCCGGAAATGATTCGTTTCTAAGATACGGGGCGTTACATGTTTTTCAAATAAATAACAATTATTCATCAACGACAAATTTCAACAATTGAAATGAAATTCATTATTCGATTGCTCTACTCGAGTTTTTTTTTTTTTGAATAACAAACGTTTTCAATTTTTTTCCATACATGGTACATCTTAGAGAAAAAAACGCAAGAGTCCTTTTATATTCTAAATTGAATATGAATTCCAAGAATGAATTTGGAAAAAATCAATGGCGTACTATTTTCTTTTGAAAATATGAAAGTCAATGCCCGTACAAACACTACTAAACTTGCTAAAGATGAGATATTCAACGTGAAATAAGCACCTTTATGAGGTGTCCCTTCTAACGATATTATAAAGAAATTTATTATTTTTGTGTGAAAATTTAACGCCCTGTAATTTGAAAACAAATCATTTCCGGACAAAGACCAGCAGGGGACCTTTCCGACCCCAAATCACTCTGAGAATAATACCCTGAATTTATTCCCCATGTTATGGAAACACCCTGTATAATACAGGGTGGTTGGCCATAGACTAGTGATCAATGCAGGTCATCTAGGTCTTTCGGCCTGACTTTTCAATATCTCTCTCTGTAACTTGAAAATGAGTGGTTTCTTTTTTGATGAAATTCGTATTATTGAAAATTGGGAATTCCTTCGGATTCGGAATTATCAAATCCTAAGCAGAATGAAGGATGAGTATTTATGATTCCGTGAATGTGTTTTCTTTACAACATGAAGAAGTAAGAAATTCATATTAATCAGAAAATATTGTTATTTTGCACTTTGAATTTTTATTATGTGAATTGAATTCGAAGAAGGAAATAACATGTCATTCTGCCTAAGATTGATAATGTCCAAAGAATTCACATTTCAATAATACATTTTTTTAATATATTTTTCAGGAGGCGTGCTGGTGTGTGTTGATGAATCAGGATTAAAAAAAAATGATTGAAAAGAGTGCTTTTGATATCCGGAATCCCAGCAGGTGATATTGAAATAATTGAAAACAGGACCTCAATCTCAAAAATTAAAATTAAATATGATTTCTTATGTTTGTTACTCTGATTATAGATATAAATTTATTGTAATACAATGTAAATATGGTTTGAATAAAGTTATTATTATTTAAAAAGAGTGTGATTTGCAAAGTGCAGATTGAATTTTTTAAATTCTGAAATTAAAGAATTTCCAACTGATCCAGAAAATTAGAGATTTGGATATTTGAAAGATAAATCCCAATATTCTGTGTAGGTACTGTTCTGATAATCTCGGAATTGCATGTGCCCACAAAATTTCATCAAAATCGCAACACTCATTCTCCAGCTATGGATATCAAAAATTTAGGCCGAAATCCACAAATCACCCGGTACCAATGAAACTATAATGGCCTTACGTCCAGTTGCAGGAAAGTCCATTAAGATTTGATGTCCTATCAAAATTTAAAACTGTCATTTTTGAAGGGGAAAATGGAGGATTAAGATTTTAATGGACTTTCCTGCAACTGGACGTTAGAGTACAAAAGAGGTAACTTTTCTGAAAGACCTGCATTTATCATTTGGCTATGGCCAACCACTCGTGAAACACCCGGTATAACAGAGTGTCTCTGGATTAACGGGAATAAGTTCGGATGTAGGTTCAGTACCTGAAAATAAGACGAAACGCTCCGTTGAAGCGTTACGTTACTTTAAAAATTACGACTTGATTATGGCTTTGTTCAATGAGGGCTACCGCGTGTGAATTCGCCGCTAGATGTGCTAGTGTAGCGTGAGGTCCAAATCATAGACTCAACTATATGATTAATATTAAGTTTATGGTCTCCATATATCTATAGTACTTTTATTGATATTACGTGTTTAATGCTATAAAAGAAGTGAAGCCAAATCATTGTCAGAAAGGGACTTACACACATGACGAACAAGATATTGATTAGTAACCAAATATTTATATATTCAATTTCTCCAATATTATGATCTGTGAAATGACAAGTTCCCGTCATCGTAGACAAACATAGACATAGAGACATGGACTGAGCAATGCCAGCATGAAATTGGCTATTCATTAGAAAGAGAGAAAAGCTCGTCGGGACATTACCTTTCTCTTTTTTGTTCACATAGAGGTGAGTGTAGACCAATCAAAATTCTAGAAAAAGACAACTGCATTCCCGACGTGTTTTTCTCTCTGTCACTTTTTTTGACCGTATTTCATGCATAGATATAAAGGGAAGGCGCAGTCCATGTCTCTATGTCTATGTAGACAAACAAATCTTGCATTAGTTTGTCTATGTTCAGGACCTCACTCTACAAAGGCGCCAACTGGTGAGCAAAAAAACGGTAGCCCCCATTCCTTCAGAGGAACTGAGATGAACAACTGACATTTTGCAGTGGTATTTTTCAAGTAGGGATGCACCTAGAATTCAGTTTTTCACTCATCTTCCATAGCTAAACAGGGTTAAAATCGACAACCCACCATATTTTTTTGAGGCTCATCGAAAAATATACATTGGAATGAAATTTTCCTGGAAACTTTATTGCCTTTTAGCTGAATATAAAAAAATAGATTTTTCGGTCTGTTTTTGAACATCACACTAAATTGAGAAAGTTTTTCTACAAATCAGAATAAACAACCAACTAAATCGTTAAGACTATCTGGATGGTCTAACCGACATTCGAAATTACAAAATGTCAATCCTAAGCAACAAGAGAAGATCATTTAATGTTGTTCAAAAATAGAACGAAGGACTTATTTAATTTTTTTAAGTAGATACTATCATTTCTAGGATGAAAACCTAAATATCAATGAAGATTTTAAATGAAATTTCGAAGTCTGTGAAAAGTTATGGTGGAAAATATAAAGGGGTTGTCGATTTCACCCCCCTCTAGCTATGGAGGATAAGTGAGAAAATGAGTTCTTGGTGCATCTCTACTCAAAAAATACCCCCGCAACATTTCATTTGTTCATCTCGGTCCTACTTTGAAAAAATTTAAGAAATCCATAAGGACATACCTCCACAGAAACCTTTTGTCTTATTTTGAAGTCATGAACCTATATCCAAATTTATTTCTATTAATCCTGGGACGCCCAGTATAGCGCAACATATGAAAAATACTCAAGGAGTTAAATCGCTCATTTGCTACAACGTCATGGTGTTTTCCATGATCAAAATCAGATATTTCTTCAAAAATGTGTCTCATGAAAATCTATCAAATTTAAAAAGATCTACGCAATAATTTGAATATGTACAGGCTGGGCAAAATTCGTTGTCTACTGAGGGGATCTCAAGAACAATAAGAGCTACAAGAAAACGAATGACACATTTCCGAATTCTTTTTCAGAGAAAAAAAGAATGGTGAAAACCGTAGACTTCTATGATTCTTCGTTTCTGAGTTATCAGCAAAAAATTGACGATTTCGTAAAGTTCTCGTTATTTTTTGTCTTTGAAGTTACAGATCAAAAAATGAACCTTCTACAGGCACTTTTATACTATCTATTGATGAAAGATTTTTTTTCCAATTCAAAAATATAAAATTCAACAAATGTTAGCATTTAAAAAAACCAAAGTACGCCTGATGATTCGAAATGACAAAATATTTTGAGCTTATCAGTGGATTCTACTGTAAAAAAGTGCCTGTGGAAGGTTCAAGTTTCTGATCTGTAACTTCGAAGACGAAAAAGTTTCTCTGAAAAAGAGTTCGAAAACGTGCCAACTCTTCTACCCTAACTCCTCTAGTTTCCGAGATTCCCTCATTGGACATCAAATTTGGGACACCCTGTACAATATTTCACGACGTTGCTCGTAGCTCAATGAGCGACTTATGTGAAGCAGTGAAAATGTCTATTTCAAGAAAAAAAGAATTTTTTTTTTAATGAGTATCGTAAACTAAAACTGAACTTCTTATTTTATCTCAAAATATCAACATGTTGACTGCTTCACAATGCGATATAAGTCCCCTGAGATTGGTAGATAATCCTCAGCCATTTAATAGTGAAAATAAAAATTATATTTTGTTTAAAAATCTGTCGTTATACTAAAAGTGACTTGCAAGTATTGTTAGGTACAAGTCTCAGGTGACCGATATCACTCTTGAGTATATCAAAAGTAGAAAAAGCCGCAAAAAAGTTAAATTTGGAGAAATTACCGTGTGATCTATCAACTTGTTAAAACTTACTGTTTGCATTCCTTCGAGTTCTTCCTACAGGTTTATTGGGATGCTCCTCATCGCAGGAACGAGATCACCGACCCATTGGTTACCTACAAAAAGATTCAAAAATAAATACCTTTTATACATTACATAATTTTTTATGGTTATAATAAATGGTGAAGTCACATGAGGGTAGTTTTTCATTTAATTACATTTATAAGAAACAGGTGAAGAGACAGAAATCGATATATTCAGGAAAATACTAAAATATAGATCAGTATTCACTAGAATGATTATTTTTGAGAGGAAATAATCAACTCACATCTGAATATTGAATCTCTCGCCTTCTAGAATAGTCCACTAGATAACAGTACTTCTTAGCAGACCAGCCCTAAAAGAAGAAATGTTAATACGACTCAATATTGCAAAACAATTTCCTTACCCATTAATGTTTTCAATATTTAGAATTAATTATTCTCTATGCCGTTGATAAGGTTCATGTATACTCCTGTCCTTTTCTCTTGAAATCAAATTGGCTGCTTGAAATGTTAAAATTTCTGACTTCATAACTCTGGCTGCTCCATTCTGTTACCCTTTCTGAAAAAGACATCCAATTTATGTGAATTCAAACATCACGATACAAAGAAAATATTTAAACACTCGATATATTAATACAAATCTTTGATAATATAGAAACGGCTTATATTATTGTAAGAATTTGAAAAAATATCTTCAATATATCGAAAATTGTCCAAGCTTTTGAAACCGAGATAAAAATTAAATGAACCTATTTCAATCAGTAGGTAAGTATACCATTCTATATGATATAAAAATTATTTTCAGAACCGGTGAGGGGAAGTTAACTACGTACAAACTCAAATTCAAATAAAAGCTATGAGATAATGCGTATAACATGAAATAAAAAATTGTATAACAACATACTGATAGAATATAGTTGATCGTATCGGAACTTACCTAGTAAAAAATCTTGTGATCTCGCTATCTGTTACCATTGGAGCGGCTGGAAATTTTCATCGAGATAATTTTGTCCAAGTGGAATCACTTCTTTTCTCTCTGAAAAAAATAATAAATGAATAAGAATGAATTGATATCAGAATAAGGAGAATTGCGATTGGGATATTTTGAAATAATCAACTTTGGAACTTGCAAGATGTAATTTTTGCTGAAATAATATGATTAAAATGAAAATTTATCGATTTGAACTCACAATCTGTAGGAAATTCGTTCGAAATCGTCGAAAATCATAGGAAAGCACCAGAAAATTCTAGAAATTGCAAATGTCTGCCCAAAGCTAACTATTTTCTGGCAACTGTTTTTGAATATCGTATCAAAATGAGGCGGACGCGCCGGCGCATTAGCGTTCTTCGAGAAAGGCAACTAAGATCGTAATTATAACGATTATAATCACAGACTACAACACGTGGGTAGTCTGTGATTATAACCAGAGATTATAGAGTTAGAGTTTACTCTATAATCTTAGATTATAACCAGAGAGTAAAATACTCCTGCTAAAAAATGAAAGAGAAATTTTAAAATTTCAAATATTAGCCATTATTCATGCATTTTCCTCAATCAATCATTTAAAATTGTAAAAGTATTTTGAAAAATATTACTGATAAATCAACTGAAAATAACATGAATAGACATTTATACCAAAAATTCATTTCATAAGAATTCACCCAAGCAATTTTCAACTCACCGCTTCATCTTCGTAATGATCACAAACCATCACTTTTATTTTATTCATCTGAAGTGTCCATTGATTGAGTATTTCCTTCCCCTGTGATCGTCATCATCTTGATTTTCTTCTCAGTCCTCTGCAAAAAAAAAAATCAGTTCAATAAGTTTTTAGAAATCCTCATCAATGTTTTCGAATCAAGCCCTCCTGAAAATGAAAAAGATTGAATTCTATTCATAGATGACCTACCTGAAAAAATTTTCAGCGGAAAGTCTTCCTATGCCTGGAATTTATTGTTTTCCATCATATGTAGGTGTAGTTGATTTTGTTCAAGTGGAATTACTTCTTTTCTCTCTGAAAGAAATAATCAATGAATAAAACGAAATCGATATCAGAATGAGGAAAATTGTTCTTGAAAATTTCGCAATAACCAACTTTCAAACTTCCTAGATGTAATTTTTGTTGAAATAATTATGTTAAAATGAAAATATATTGTTTTGAACTCACATTTTGTTGAATATTCATTCGAAATCGTCGAAAATCATAGGAGAGCACCGGAAAATTCTAGAATCGTATCGAAAACGTGTCGAAACTCGAAACGTATCGCAATAAGACCGGCGCGCAGGAGCATTAGCGATCTTTGACGAAGGTAACTAAGATCGTGATTATAACGATTATAAGCACAGACTACAACAGGTGGGTGGTCTGTGATTATAACCAGAGAGAAGAGATACAATAATAATCAAAGAGTATCATACTCTGCGATATAACCAGAGAGTAAAATACTCCGGCTAAAAAAGGAAAGAGAAATTTGAACATTTCAAATATTCGCCAATATTCATGCTTATTCTTCAATCATTTAACATCGTATAATTATTTGAAAAAATATTACTAATAAATCAACTGAAAGTCACATGAATCAGCAAATAAATGAATATTTTCATTTCATAAGAATTCTAAGTGACTATTAATTTTCAACTCACCACTTTCTCTACATCTTCATCTTCCTAATCGTCACAATTTTCAAATTATTCATCTGGATTGTCCATTGTTCAAGAATTTCCTACTCCTCTGATCGTCATGATCTTGATTTTTTTTCTTCCCAGTCCTTTTTTACGTTACAAGCCACCCTGGAAATGAAAAAACAATAAATATATGATTGAAAATCTCCTAATTCCAGTTTCAGTTATCGGTTTCAATGAGATTGAATTATATTCGTAGATGACCTACCTCCAATAATATTCTGTGGAAAGTTTTGCTTTGCCGATAATCTGGAATTTATTGTTTTCCATTATAAGTAGGTATATGATTTTGTTCCAGTGGAAATACTTGTTTTCTCTCTGAAAATAACAACCAATTAATAAAACCAAATCAAAATCAGAACAAGGAAAATTGTCCTTGAGATATTCTGCAATATCCAACTTCGAAGCTTCCAAGATGTAATTTTCGCTGAAATAATGATGTTAAAATGAAAATATATTGGTTTGAACTCACAATCTGTTGAAAATTCATTCGAAATCGTCGAAAATCATAGGAAAGCACCGGAAAATTCTAGAATCGTATCGAAAACGTGTCGAAACTCGAAACGTATCGCAATAAGACCGGCGCGCAGGAGCATTAGCGATCTTTGACGAAGGTAACTAAGATCGTAATTATAACGATTGATTATATCCACAGATCACAACAGGTGGGTAGTCTGTGATTATAACCAGAGAGTAAATACTTCTGTAAAAAACGAAAGAGAAATTTCAAATATTCGCCAATATTCATGCTTTTTCTTTCATCAATCATCTATAATGTATAAGTATTTAAAAAAATATTCCTAATAAATGAACTGAAAAAACATGAATCAGCATTTATTCAAAATATTCATTTCATAAGTGACCAAGCAATTTTCAACTCACCGCTATCATGTGGCTTAATTGTCCATTCCTTGAGTTCCTTCCCCTCTGATCGTCATCATCTTGATTTTTCTTTCTTCCCAGTCCCCTGAAATTGAAACACTTCAATGAGTTTCAGAAATCATCATCCCTGTTTTCAATGCGAGCCACACTGGAAATGAAAAAAAAATATATATGATGAAAATCTCCTCATTTTCTTTCAAGGAAAGAGGCACTATTTTGTCGGTTCCGATAAGATTGAATTCTACTCATGGATGACCTACCTGAAATAATTTTCAGAGGAAAATCTTGCTTTGCCGATAATCTGGAATTTATCGTTTTCCATCATATAAGTTGCTGTAGTTGATTTTGTTCCAAAGGAATTACTTTTTTTCTCTCTGAAAGAAACAACTAATTAATAAAACCAAAACGAAATTAGAATGAGGAAAATTGTTCTTGGAAATTTCGCAATAACCAACTTCCAAGATGTAATTTTGGCTGAAATATAGAGGTTAAAATGAAAATATAATGATTTGAACTCACATTCTGTTGGAAATTCATTCGAAATCGTCGAAATTCATAAGAAAACACCGGAAAATTCTAGAAATTGCAAATGTCTGCCCAAAGCTAACTATTTTATGGCAACTGTTTTTGAATCTCGTATCGCAATAAGGCCGGCGCGCAGGCGTATTAGCGTTCTTCGAGAAAGGCAACTAAGATCGAAATTATAAGGATTATAACCACAGACTAGAACAGATGGGTAGTCTGTGATTATAACCAGAGAGAAGAGATACTCTAATCAAAGAGTATCATACTCTGCGATATAACCAGAGAGTAAAATACTCCTGCTAAAAAAGGAAAGAGAAATTTGAACATTTCAAATATAAGCCCATATTCATGTTTTTTCTTCGATAATTCAACATTGTATAAGTATCAAAATAAATGATAAATCAACTGAAAATAACATGAATCGGCATTTATATACATTATATTCATAAAAATTCATTTCATAAGAATTCGGCAATGCAAATTTCAACTCACCTCTTTATCTTTGTAATCGTCACAAACCACCATTTTTATCTTATTCATCTGAAGTGTCCATTGATTGAGTATTTCCTTCCCCTCTGATTGTCATCATCTTGATTTTATCTCTTTCCAGTCCCCCTGAAATTGAAACAGTTCAATGAGTTTTAGAAATCTTCAACACCGTTTTCGTTTCAAGCCACCCTGGAAATGAAAAACAATATATAATTGATAATCTCCTGATTTCCGTTTAAAGAAAGAGGTTTTTTTTATCCGGTTCAATAAGTTTGAAGATTGAAATATGTTCATAGATGACCTACCTGAAATAATTTTCAGCGGGAAGTCTTGCTATGCCTGGAATTTATTGTTTTCCATCTTAAGTTGCTGTAGATGATTTTGTTCCGAAGGAAATACTTCTTTTCCCTCTGAAAGAAATAATCAATGAATAAAACGAAATCGATATCAGAATGAGGAAAATTGTACCAGGAAATTTTGCATTAACCAACTTTGAAACTTGCAAGATGTAATTTTCGTTGAAATAATGATGTTAAAATGAAAATATATTGTTTTCAACTTACATTCTGTTGGAAATTCATTGAAAATCGTGGAAAATCGTAAGAAATCACCGGAGAATTCTAGAAATTGCAAATGTCTGCCCAAAGCTAACTATTTTGTGGCAACTGTTTTTGAATATCGTATCGCAATAAGGCAGACGCGCAGGCGCATTAGCGTTCTTCGAGAAAGGCAACTAAGATCGAAATTATAAGGATTATAACCACAGACTACAACAGGTGGGTAGTCTGTGATTATAACCAGAGATTATAGAGTTAGAGTTTACTCTATAATCTTAGATTATAACCAAAGAGAAGAGATACTATAATCAAAGAGTATCATACTCTGCGATATAACCAGAGAGGAAAATAATCCTGCTAAAACTTAGAATAATTCTATGTTCTAAGTGCTAAAAAAGGAAAGACAAATTTGAACATTTCAAATATAAGCCCATATTCATGTTCTTTCTTCAATCAATTATTTAATATTGTATTAAAAAAAAAATTACTGACAAATCAACTGAAAATAACATGAATCGGCATTTATAAATATTTTATTCATGAAAATTCATTTCATAAGAATTCGGCAATGCAACTTTCAACTCACCGCTTCATCTTTGTAATCGTCACTTTTATTTTATTCATCTGAAGTGTCCATTGATTGAGTAGTTCCTTCCCCTCTGATCGTAATCATCTTGATTTTCTTTCTTCTAAGTCCCCTGAAATTGAAACAGTTCAATGAGTTTTAGAAATCCCCATCCCAGTTTTCGTTGCAAGCCTGGAAATGTAAAACAATATATGATTGATAATCTCCTCATTTCTGTTTTAGAAAAAAGGCACTTTTTTGTCGGTTTTACTCAGTTTGACTGTAAATTGAATTCTATTCGTAGATGACCTACCTGAAATAATTTTCAGTGGAAAGTCTTGCTTTGCTGATAATCTTGAATTTATTGTTTTCCATCAGAAGTTGCTGTAGTTGATTTTGTTCAAGTAGAATTATTACTTTTCTTCCTGAAAGAAACAACCAATGAACAAAACTTAATCTAACTCAGAACTAGGAGAATTGTCCTTTGGATATTTAGCAATAACCAACTGTGAAACTTCCAAGATATAATTTTAGCTGAAATAATAAGGTTAAAGTGAAAATATATTGATTTGAACTCACATTCTGTAGGAAATTTATTCGAAATCGTCGAAAATCGTAGGAAAGCATCGGAAAATTCTAGAAATTGCAAATGTCCGACCAAAGCTAACTATTTTATGGCAACTGTTTTTGAATATCGTATCGCAATAAGGCAAACGCGCAGGCGCATTAGCGTTCTTCGAGAAAGGTAACTAAGATCAACATCAAGTATAACCACAGAAGCAGAGACAACCTGTCTCTGCACAGAAAAGATAAAATAAC
This sequence comes from Coccinella septempunctata, assembly GCF_907165205.1. Taxonomy (NCBI): domain Eukaryota; kingdom Metazoa; phylum Arthropoda; class Insecta; order Coleoptera; family Coccinellidae; genus Coccinella; species Coccinella septempunctata. Next base: position 16,793,100 of record NC_058197.1, read on the forward strand.
CAAAGAGTATTATACTCTATGCTATAAGCAGAGAGAAAATACTCCTGATAAAAAAGGAAAGAAATTTGAAAATTTCAAATATTCGCCCATATTATTCATGTTTTTTCTTCAATCATTTAACACTGTATGAGTATTTTCGAAAATATTACTGATAAATCAACTGAAAATAACATGAATAGACATTTATATAAAAAATTCATTTCATAAGAATTCGGCCAAGCAATTTTCAACTCACCGCTTCATCTTCGTAATGATCACAAACCACCAATTTCAAGTTATTTATCTGAAAGTTCCATGATTGAGTATTTCCTTCCTCTCTGATCGTCATCATCTTGATTTTCTTCTAAGTCCTCTGAAATTAAAACAGTTCAATGAGTTTTAGAAATCCTCATCCCTGGTTTCTTTGCAAGCCAGACTTGGAAAAAAAACAATGTTCGATTGAAAACCTCCTTATTTTCGTTTTAGGAAAGAGCCACTTTTTTGTCGAATTCGATAAGATTGAATTCTATTCATAGATGACCTACCTGAAATAATTTTCAGCGGAAAGTCTTGCTATGCCTGGAATTTATTGTTTTCCATCATATGTAGGTGTAGTTGATTCTGTTCAAGTGGAATTACTTCTTTTCTCTCTGAAATAAACATGCAATTAATAAAAAGAAATCGAAATCAGAACTAGGAGAATTGTCCTTTGGATATTTAGCAATAACCAACTGTGAAACTTCCAAGATGTAATTTTTGCTGAAATAACGAGGTTAAAATAAAAATATATTGATTTGAACTCACATTCTGTTGGAAATTCATTCGAAATCGTCGAAAATCATAGGAAAGCACCGGAAAATTCTAGAAATTGCAAATGTCCGACCAAAGCTAACTATTTTATGGCAACTGTTTTTGAATCTCGTATCAAAATGAGGCGGGCGCGCAGGCGCTTTAGCGTTCTTCGAGAAAGGTAACTAAGATCCAAATTATAATTATTAACCACAGAAGAGATAAAATAATCAAAGAGTATTATCAGAGACAAGAGATATGAGTATTATACTCTATGATATAACCAGAGAGTAAATACTCCTGCTAAAGAAGGAAAGAGAAATTTGAAAATTTCAAATATTCGCGCTTTTCCTTCAATCATTTAACATCATATAATTATTTGAAAAAATATTATTAATAAAACAACTGAAAATAACATGAATCGGCAATCTATTCTAATCAGAACGAATTTATTCCATTCTCTGTATCTAAAATTTCTTTAAGGTTGAAATAAAGAATATTTTCAAAATCGGTCAACTTCATATCAACCCAAATTAAAATGTGAGCTATAAGATAATATGAATAACATGAAGGAAAAACATTTATAACGAAATATTGATGGAATATAGTTGATTGTATTCGAACTTAGTGAGAAAGTCTTGTCGGAGCGGCTGAAAATTTTCATCGAGATAATTTTGTCCAAGTGGAATTACTTCTTTTCTCTCTGAAAGAAATAATCAATGAATAAAACTGAATCGATTTCAGAATGAGGAAAATTGTTCTTGAAAATTTCGCAATAACCAACTTTCAAACTTCCAAGATGTAATTTTTGTTGAAATAATGATGTTAAAATGAAAATATATTGGTTTGAACTCACAATCTGTTGAAAATTCATTCGAAATCGTCGAAAATCATAGGAGAGCACCGGAAAATTCTAGAATCGTATCGAAAACGTGTCGAAACTCGAAACGTATCGCAATAAGACCGGCGCGCAGGAGCGTTAGTGTTCTTCGAGAAAGGTAACTAAGATCGAAATTACAACGATTATATCCACAGATTACAACAGGTGGGTAGTCTGTGATTATAACCAGAGAGAAGAGATACTCTAATCAAAGAGTATCATACTCTGCCATAGACATAGAGACTCTATGTCTATGTACTCTGAGATATAACCAGAGAGTAAAATACTCCTGCTAAAAAAGGAAAGATAAATTTGAAAATTTCAAATATTCGCCAATATTCATGTTTTTTCTTCAATCATTTAACATCATATAATTATTTGAAAAAATATTACTAATAAATCAACTGAAAGTAACATGAATCAGCAATCTGTTCTAATCAGAACGAATTTATTCCATTCTCTGTATCTAAAATTTCTTTAAGATTGAAATAAAGAATATTTTCAAAACCGGTCAACTTCATATCAACCCAAATTAAAATGTGAGCTATAAGAAAATATGAATAACATGAAGGAAAAATATGTATAACGACATATTGATGGAATATAGTTGATTGTATTCGAACTTACTTAGTGAGAAAGTCTTGTCGGAGCGGCTGAAAATTTTCATCGAGATAATTTTGTCCAAGTGGAATTACTTCTTTTCTCTCTGAAAGAAATAATCAATGAATAAAACTAAATCGATATCAGAATGAGGAAAATTGTCCTTGGAAATTTTGCAATAATCAACTGTGAAATTTGAAAGATGTAATTTTTGTTGAAATAATTATGTTAAAATGAAAATATATTGGTTTGAACTCACAATCTGTTGGAAATTCATTCGAAATCGTCGAAAATCATAGGAAAGCACCGGAAAATTCTAGAATCGTATCGAAAACGTGTCGAAACTCGAAACGTATCGCATTAAGACCGGCGCGCAGGAGCGTTAGTGTTCTTCGAGAAAGGCAACTAAGATCGAAATTATAACGATTATATCCACAGATTACAACAGGTGGGTAGTCTGTGATTATAACCAGAGAGAAGAGATAAAATAATCAAAGAGTATCATACTCTGCGATATAACCAGAGAGTAAATACTCCAACTAAAAAAGGAAAGAGAAATTTTAAAATTTCAAATATTCGCCAATATTCATGCTTTTCTTCAATCGTTTAACATTGTGTAATTATTTGAGAATATTACTAATAAATCATGAATCAGCAATCTATTTTGATCAAAACGAATTTATTCCATTCTCTATATCTATAGTTCTTTCATGCTACGTTTTTGGATTGAAATGAAGAATATTTTCAAAATCGGTGAAGTTCAGTCAACTTCGTATCGACCCAAATTAAAATGTGAGTTACAAGATAATATGAATAACATGAAGGAAAAACATGTATAAGATGGAATATAGTTGATCGTATTAGAACTTACCTAGTGGGAAAGTCTTGTCGTCTTGGTATCTGTTACCATTGGAGCCGGCTCCAACGGCCGTTGAAAATTTTCTTTGAGATAATTTTGTCCAAGTGGAATTACTTCTTTTCTCTCTGAAAGCAATAATCCATGAATAAAACGAAATCGATATCAGAATGAGAAAAATTGTACTAGGAAATTTTGCAATAACCAACTTTGAAATATGCAAGATGTACGTTTTGTCGAAATAACGATGTTAAAATGAAAATATATTGTTTTCAACTTACATTGTGTCGGAAATTCATTGAAAATCGTGGAAAATCGTGAGAAAGCACCGGAAAATTCTAGAATCGTATCGAAAACGTATCGAAACGTATCGCAATAAGACCGGCGCGCAGGAGCATTAGCGTTCTTCGAGAAAGGCAACTAAGATCGTAATTATAACGATTATAAGCACAGATTACAACAGGTGGGTAGTCTGTGACAATAACCAGAGAAAAGAGATACAATAATAAGCAAAGAGTATCATACTCTGCGATATAACCAGAGAGTAAAATACTCCTGCTAAAAAAGGAAAGAGAAATTTGAAAATTTCAAATATTCGCCAATATTCGTGCTTTTTCTTTAATCGTTTAACATTGAATAATAATTCGAAAAAATATTACTAATTAATCAACTGAAAGTAACATAAATCAATCTATTCTGATCAGAACGAATTTATTCCATTCTCTGTATCTATAATTTCTTTATGCTACGTTTCAGGATTAAAATAAAAAATATTTTCAAAATCGGTGAGGGATGGTCAACTTTGTATCAACTCAAATTGAAATGTGAGCTATAAGATAATATGAATAACATGAATAACGACATATTGATGGAATATAGTTGATCGTATTAGAACTTACTTAGTAAGTAAGTCTTGTTTGTCGTCTTGCTATCTGTTACCATCGCAGCCGATGAATTTTGTCCAAGTGGAATTACATCTTTTCTCTCTGAAAGAAATAATAAATGAATAAAACCGAATCGATATCAAAATGGGGAAAATTGTCCTTGGAAATATTGCAATAACCAACTTTGAAACTTCCAAGGTGTAATTTTCGTTTAAATAATTATGTTAAAATGAAAATATATTGGTTTAAACTCACATTCTGTTGGAAATTCATCTGAAATTGTGAAAAATCATAGGGAAGCACCGGAAAATTCTAGAAATTACAAATGTCTGACCAAAGCTGAATATTTTGTGGCAACTGTTTTTGAATATCGTATCGAAATGATTCGGATGCGCCGGCGCATTAGCGTTCTTTGAAGAAGGTAACTAAGATCTACGAATTGAAAGTATTCGAAACTTTACCTCCTTGCTCCTTACTGTAATCTGTGTTGCCTAGATATATCGCTGCTGAAGATGATTAGGTCATTTTTTCATCAACACCTTTTTATCACTAACGACAGGTTCAATGAAATTTCCAGATTTATTACTAGAAGCGCTCCTCTTTCAAAATATGCAGAGACAAACTGCCTCTGGAATATGTATCACGTTTAGATTTACGATAATTAGCATAGAGTAATGAACAGGACCACAGAACCAAAGAGTATCAAGTTGTTACTCTTTGACAGAACACTTTCATACTCCATATTTGGATATTCTGTGCTCCATAGTCTTTGGTTGTTCTGTGTTTTGAATGAAAAATGAATTTTGTTCTCAACTTAAAATATTTTTAGTTTTATATTCAAAGGTTTCGAAAAAATCGATGTAATCATGAATAATAATTTGAGTGTCATGATGCCTCTAGCTTTCGAAAGCCTTGCAGCTGCTTCTGAATATTACACTGTTCATAAACAATGTATGGTCGAGGAATACGATACAGGTACTAATGTACTTACTAAAAATTCATTTACCAGTTACAGAAGAGCAGCTCGAGAGTTTGTACGATTTGTTTGGTAACGTATTCATCGCAGCTGCTGAATTTTTGGAAAACTGCAAGATAACAATGTATAAAACGGAAGATAGCAGCAGGAAAGTATTCAAAATTGGCAACAAAAAGGAACAGTACACCATATATGAAAACATAAACTTTTGCGATTGTCCAGTGTTCAGATACCAAGTTTTGGAACTTCAAAATTATTTTACATGCAAACATGTATTGGGTGTTATCATAGGTCGGACAATAGGCAAAGTTACGGAAGAAAATGTGTCTGATTCCCAGATGGTCGATTTTCTGAACGAGCAGTTGAATAATATTACTCAGTCTTGAGAGCAGAAGGCTACAATGAATGGTAATTAATTTTTATTGTGAATAAAGAGTCAAGGTTTTGAACACTGAACTTCTCTGATCTTTTGTGTAATTAAACTATATTGATCTCTATTATTTGATGAAGAAATTACTTGATTTGTAGGATGGTAAAGCAACCCTCTATTGGCAACATCAGTTTGGTAGACTCCAAGGCTACAACAGGCTAATGAAATGGACAATCCACTTCACAAGAAAATTGGATCGTTTGTGTGAAATGTGTTCTTTCCTGATGATTCATTGAAATGTTTAAATCATGTTGAAGATGTTAATTATATTTTAATTTTATTTGAAATCTATTCTTTGATTTCACCATATCAATCTTTTGATAACTGAGTCGTTTTTGGCAATATTATCATTAATGATAGTTTGTTACCCCCCTGCCCCCACAAGTGACAAGGACCCGAAATGGCGCAAGCCAGGCACATTCAAGATGAAGAAGAGCACGTGTTCTGTGATTACACGTCAAATACATTCAATATTCATCTATGATTTTGTTTTTTTTTTAAATCATGTGCGTTTTCACGTTTGCAAAAAGCGATTTTTTTATCCTAGTAAAATAAAACGATTTTATCACAGATTACAGAGTAGAAAGGATTCAATCAAAAAGGAATTAGTTGAATTTATCCGAGAATATAGCAAATAATGGACGAATAACTAATTGCTTCAAAAGTTTCAATCACTCACCCACTCATCTTCTTCAAATGGTCACTGGTAGAATTCAGTTAGTTCAAGTGTTCAGTTCATGCATGGTTCTCATCCTAGGTTATGTACTCTCACATAACATCTGACCTAGAAACATTCAATACAATAATACATGGTTTATGATAATCTCTACAACAGAACCCAAAAAGAATCAAGGAATGGACCCTAAATGTCCTGTATTAATTGAAACTGAAAGTTTTGCTTCCGAGATTTGGTGAGTTTTGTTCAACTATTTCACGGTTTGCCCAGCTGTCACATTAAAAGCTTAATTTCTTTCAGTACTCAATATTTGTCAGAAGAGCCAACAGAAACAAAACGAGAAAAGTTGGACATAGTTGAGCAATTCATTGACCAAAACGGAGTTTATGAACCGCAATTTGATTGCAAAGGCACAATCGATGACATACACTCAGCCCCTTATAGAAGTGATACCGTTGAAAAGTTCGAACAGCGTTCTTGTGTATCACCATGCCCAGGAGATGTTGAAGAAAACACTGAATTGATTGATTCAAATTTGAAAAAATGGAATCGTCATTCATGCAGTAGTGTTACTGGGGAAAAAGCAGATATGAAAAGACATTCACCCTCTGTCCACTTAAAGCAGCACAATTGCCCCATGTGTAATTACTCGTCCAGTCGTACATGCAACGTCAAAGCACACATAAATTCTGTACATTTGAACTTAAAGAGATTTGGTTGTGACCTGTGTGATTATGCGGCAAACTATAGAAGTACTCTCAAAAAACATGTAGATTCTGTACACTTGAATGTGAAGGGACATCATTGCCACATGTGTGAATTTGCCTCGTATGGTAAAGGTGACCTTACTCGACATATAGATGCTGTCCATAACGATATTATTAAAACAAAGGTGAAAAAGCATGTGTGTCAGACTTGCCATTATGTGACAGATAAGATAACTAATCTTACAGCCCATATCAATTCAGTTCATTTGAATTTGAAACAACATAAGTGCCATTTGTGTAATTTTGAATCAAATCGAAAATTTAATCTCAAAGTGCATATAGACTCCGTTCATCTAAAATTGAAAGAGTATCAGTGTACTTTATGCGATCATAGCACAAATTGTAAAAAACGGCTGACAGCACACATTCATTCGGTACATTTAAACTTGAGACAACATAAGTGCCACTTGTGTAATTATTCGGCAAATCATATTGGCAACCTCAAAATACATTTACATAAAATTCATTTGAAACATAAATGACGGTTCTGCTATCATGCTGCTGACACTACTTTCAACTTGGATCACCACGTAAATTCCATCCATCGATTTGACTCATACCTGTAAAAACATTAAACGATATTTGTAACTCACCACTTGATTGTAAGCTCCATATGGATGGACCTAATAAAAAAAAGCTAATATTGTCCTCGATTATTCCATCGTAAATTCCCGATATCCAATAAGAAACCCTAACTTTTATTTTGAATGTTTTTGTCTGTACATAACTCCAGCCAGAGGTCAGATTTTGTTGGGGATTTTTCTTCAGTGTGGCGAATGAATTCGAAAAGGTTTTCATATAAAACTCATTTCTAAATAATGATGACAAGAAAAAATATCGATATTTCGTAAACTACTGAAAGTTCAAAAACCATTCTTTCATTGTTTCCCGAAACGGCCAAGAGAGTGCGGGAGATACCACAGATTAATGTGTAGTGTTCTGTGCTGGGAACATCGAAAACGTAGGAGCATAAAGTGTTCTGTGCGTAGGAGCATAATATTTCTCCACAGATATCTGTGATATTTCTCGATGCTCTGCATTGCATTGTCTATGCTCTGCATGTTTGTAAAGAGGTTAATCTTTGTTTATGAAATTTTTGGATCATAACACGAAAAGCTTTTTTAATTTCCTCGAATTAAACTAGGAATTTGGGGAATATGGTCCGGAAAAAATGTTTGGTTCCTGTTTGCCCCAATACGTCGGATAATTCGGATAAAATATTTCTGTACGTGCCAAAATGTTTGGATTTCCGAAGACAATGGGGGACTGTTCTGAAAGTTCCCGATGCAGCGATAAATAATAGCAGTGTTGTATGTGAAGACCACTTCGATGTTAGTAATTTCGGAATATTTCCATGACCATTTCGTGCTACATAAACAAATTACGATTTTAGCTTGAAAAGGATGCAGCGAATTGGATGTATTACAAGACCATTGGTAAAAAGTTGACGCTGAAGAAAGACGTACTTCCTCATAAGTACATAGAGAGCCCACCTCCAATTGATTTACCTAGTTGTTTGTCCGACACTGAGAAAAAAAGAAAATTGGAAACCTTGCGGAATTATTATAGAGCTAAATCTCGTTCCCTTGGGCTGAGTTTTAAGGAAACTGTTTTTAAAAAATTTGATTTCGTCAAAGTTGAAATGAATTCCCGTAATCAGTGTCCAAATGTTGAAGAAGAATATGCTACTCATAGGTGAGAGCAATTTAATATGGAGTTATTGTTTTGTGATCTTGAACTTTTTACAGAGAATTTCTGGTTGATGAAATTCAATGTAGCACTGAAAATGTGGTCAAAGAAAATGACCGGCAAACAATATCAGTCAAAATAGAAAATAATGAACACATTGCCTTAAGTGGCACAAAGTGAGTACTTAATGATAGACAGAATCCAATATCTTAATCCAAATTTGGTTTTAGCAAACTTAGTAATGAAACCAGTCCGGTGAAGACTGAAGATACAGATGTTATCGAAAACTTTTCGGATGATAACGGAAGCCAAGAAGAATTCCATGAAGAAACGAATTCGGAAGAGAAGGACTACACTTGTGATTTCTGCGGTTATTCCACCAGCCAAGAGGAAGATCTCGAAAGACACATAGATCTCACGCATATGAAGTTTCGCGATTTGAGATGTTACCTGTGTAACTATCACGCCACAAAAAAAAGTAGGCTGAGACTTCACATGAACCTGTTCCACTTGAATCCCAACAGCTACAAGTGCAATTTATGTTATTTCGTCGGGAATCAGAGGAGCGACCTCCAAAACCATTTAAATTCCGCCCACGTCAATATGAAACCGCAGTACAAGTGCCACCTTTGCGATTATACCTCCAGCAAGAGATCTCTCAAAATTCACATGGATAATGTTCATTTAAAGGTTAGGAGATTTATGTGTACATTTTGCGATTACGCTTCGAATCATGAGATCCGCCTGAGAAAGCACATGAATTTGGCTCATCGTGAGCAACAGGAGTGTCGATCTTGTGCTGATAAAAAACCTCTACCTATCATCTTGAGAAGGAGGAAAGATGCAATATCTGAACAATGTCCGTTTGAATGCAAGGTGTGACGTTTGCTGGACTTTCACATAGGAAATCGGTTTTTTATAACTGCTTGTATCAAGAAGTTGAGAACTTTGAATAAAATCATATTGATAATGTTAAGTTTGAATTTGAAGCAATAAAAATGCAACTATAGTGATGTTTTTTGAGTGCAATGTGTACCAATGAAATTTATATATTATGCTTATAAAAACTGACGTTATACAAGGTGTTCCGCTTTGGCGAATGGTCAGTCAAAGCAATTGATGAATATTTTCAAAAAATATGCACAAGTGATATAGTTTGTTGAATTTGTAAGCCACCAGTAACTGTTTTCTGTGTTCCGATGTCGAGCACCATACTGTATCATTTCAATTTTATAATTTTCAGTTTTCTAACTGACATAAATACTGGTGTGCCCTTTGAAAATATTTTACGAATGTTTGTTTTGAACTTGTTTTAAAAGTTTTTGGATGTGTGGACGTTTTAAATAAAAATTTGAAAATTCGAACTTGTGTATTAATGGAATTGAGCCAACTTTGAAAGGCGTTTGGAGGTCACTTCAACTACATATTAAGAAAATAGGTGCCAAGAACTGAAACTTATGAGAAATCGCAAAAAATGAGAGATATCACACTCTTATTTGAATAGTTGGGTAAGAAACAAAAGTTGCCACCTATCGGTGAACACTCGAACCTATTCAATTTGAAACAAAATGGCCGCCTAGCAGGGAGACGTACAACTACACATTTCCCCAAGTAGAACTCTGTAGAAGGTACAGGCTGCTGTAAAATCTTCCCAATGTATGTTAAGATGTTGCCAACAGATGTCTATATCAAACTTTTCCTCATAATGCAGTAATGGCACGAAAATGGTTGAAATTTGATTCAATTCTACGATTTCTCGAATATCGAACGACTCGATCAACAGGAGAATCAAGTTTTACACCCAAAACATCGATTGGTCTCCACAAATGTTATTTGATCGTTGCACGAAAAGGAATTTAGCTATTATCTATCCCTTAAATACTTAATATACAGAGTTAGCGATCGCGAAAAGTACAAAAATTAATTATTATCGAATAAAATCAGTTTCCCCATAAGATTATCAAGATTCTCATGAAAATTAGAATAATTGAAACAAACCACTCACCAAAAACAAAGTGACTGACGAATGAAGTTCATTAAAGAGGCACCTCACTCTTCAAGTACACTAGTATCGGTCGAGGGGCTAAAATAGGAAAAGAAAAAATGAGGAGATAAGAAAAACAAGTAAATAAATAGCTAACAGAGGACGATAAAAATTTAAACGATCATCTTCATCTTGTTTGACAAACATATGTAATCGAAAAATAAATCAAAGGACAATACGTTCCCATTTTTACATTAGATCAGAAAAACTGGAAGGAACTGGAGAATTAAGGGTGATTCTTCATGCACTTCGAACAATGAGGAAGAAAAAACCCTTAAATCTCGTTCACCTCATTATTTCCAAAGACTCTCAACGGTTTTTGGATTACGAAGTTAATATTTTGGACGTAATCATGTATATTCTATTCCATCTCTTATGTATACAGGGTAGTTTTGGGGGTGGGGAAGATTAAGTCACATTCTTTATTTTCAATCATTCGAAAAAATCATTTCAATAGTAGTTTACTAGTTTTCTGTGCAAAATGGTGCTTTTGTGAGAAGTGGATTGATATCACCATTTCAAATAAAATCCGTTTCCCCATAAGATTATCAAGATCCTCATGAAAATTAGAATAATTGAAACAAACCACTCACCAAAAACAAAGTGACTGACGAATGAAGTTCGTTAGAGAGGCACCTGACTCTTCAAGTACACTAGTATCGGTCGAGGGGCTAAAATAGGAAAAGAAAAAATTAGGAGATAGGAAAAACAAGTAAATGAATAGCTAACAGAGGATGATAAAAATTGAAACGATCATCTTCACCTTGTTCGAGAAAATAAATCAAAGGACAATACGTTCCCATTTTTACATTACATCAGAAAAACTGGAAGGAACTGGAGAATTAAGGGTGATTCTTCATGCACTTCGAATAATAAGGAAGAAAAAACCCTTAAATCTCGTTCACCTCATTGTTTCAAAAGACTCTCAACGGTTTTTGGATTACGGAGTTAATATTTTGGACGTAATCATGTATATTCTATTCCATCTCTTATGTATACAGGGTAGTTTTGGGGGTGGGGAAGATTAAGTCACATGCTTTATTTTCAATCATTGGAAAAAATCATTTCAATAGTACTTTCCTAGTTTTCTGTGCAAAAAGGTGCTTCTGTGAGGTGTGGATTGATATCACCATTTCGAATAAAATCAGTTTCCCCATAAGATTATCAAGAATCTCATGAAAATTAGAATAATTGAAACAAACCACTCACCAAAAACAAAGTGTTTGTAGAATGAAGTTCATTAAAGAGGCACCTGACTCTTCAAGTACACTAGTATCGGTCGAGGGGCTAAAATACGAAAAGAAAAAATTAGGAGATGGGAAAAACAAGTAAATAAATAGCTAACAGGGGATGATAAAAATTGAAACGATCATCTTCACCTTGTTCGAGAAACGTTTGTAATTGAAAAATAAATCAAAGGACAATACGTTCCCATTCTTACATTACATCAGAAAAACTGGAAGGAACTGGAGAATTAAGGGTGATTCTTCATGCACTTCGAATAATAAGGAAGAAAAAACCCTTAAATCTCGTTCACCTCATTATTTCCAAAGACTCTCAACGGTTTTTGGATTACGGAGTTAATATTTTGGACGTAATCATGTATATTCTATTCCATCTCTTATGTATACAGGGTAGTTTTGGGGGTGGGGAAGATTAAGTCACATTCTTTATTTTCAATCATTCGAAAAAATCATTTCAATAGTAGTTTACTAGTTTTCTGTGCTAAAAGGTGCTTCTGTGAGAAGTGGATTGATATCACCATTTCGAATAAAATCAGTTTTCCGATCAGATTATCAAGAATCTCATGAAAATTAGAATAATTGAAACAAACCACTCACCAAAGACAAAGTGACCGACGAATGAAGTTCGTTAAAGAGGCACCTGACTCTTCAAGTACACTAGTATCGGTCGAGGGGCTAAAATAGGAAAAGAAAAAATTAGGAGATAGGAAAAACAAGTAAATAAATAGCTAACAGAGGATGATAAAAATTGAAACGATCATCTTCACCTTGTTCGAGAAACGTTTGTAATTGAAAAATAAATCAAAGGACAATACGTTCCCATTTTTACATTACATCAGAAAAACTGGAAGGAACTGGAGAATTAAGGGTGATTCTTCATGCACTTTGAATAAAAGGAAGAAAAAACCCTTAAATCTCGTTCACCTCATTATTTCCAAAGACTCTCAACGGTTTTTGGATTACGGAGTTAATATTTTGGACGTAATCATGTATATTCTATTCCATCTCTTATGTATACAGGGTAGTTTTGGGGGTGAGGGAGATTAAGTCACATTCTTCATTTTCAATCATTCGAAAAAATCATTTCAATAGTAGTTTCCTAGTTTTCTGTGCAAAAAGGTGCTTCCGTGAGAAGTGGATTGATATCACATTCCCCATAAGATTATCAAGATTCTTATGAAAATTAGAATAATTGAAACAAACCACTCACCAAAAACAAAGTGACTGACAAATGAAGTTCATTAAAGAGGCACCTCACTGTTCAAGTACACTAGTATCAGTCGAGGGGCTAAAATAGGAAAAGAAAAAATGAGAAAAACAAGTAAATAAATAGCTATGAGAGGACGATAAAAATTGAAACGATCATCTTCACCTTTTTAGAGAAACGTATGTAATCGAAAAATAAATCAAAGGACAATACGTTCCCATTTTCACATTACATCAGAAAAACTGGAAGGAACTGGAGAATTAAGGGTGATTCTTCATGCACTTCGAACAATGAGGAAGAAAAAACCCTTAAATCTCGATCACCTCATTATTTCCAAAGACTCTCAACGGTTTTTGGATTACGGAGTTAATATTTTGGATGTAACCATGGATATTCTATTCCATCTCTTATGTATACAGGGTAGTTTTGGGGTGAGGGAGATTAAGTCATATTCTTTATTTTGAATCATTCGAAAAAATCATTTCAATAGTAGTTTCCTAGTTTTTCTGTGCTAAAAGGTGCTTCTGTGAGAAGTGGATTGATATCACCATTTTCGATTCATTTGAACTAGAAGCATTTTATATTTTTGCAATACATCAAGTAGAATTCATAAGGGATGGGATAGGTAACATGATATAAATTTTCAACCATCGGGAAATCATTTGAAAAATATTTTTCAATTCAAAGGTTTATGTCTCCCTTATTATCTACTAGTAAGAAAAGAGTACCTTAACAATTACCTTTTTTTCTGGATGTGCTATCAGCAGACCTAGAAAATACCACAGATATTAGTATATTATTGCACAGTTAGTATTAAAAAACGACACAATTGCACAGGGTTATGAATTTTGAATATTTATTATAAAGTACATTGAACAGAGTCTGGTTTAATCGGGAAAATATATTTATGATGGTATTGCTGCTGGCTCTTGTTTTACCTCAACCGAATCCGATTCCTTATGAACCTCATCGATATGTTTAGCGAGTTTCTCCTTTTTGTTATCAGAGTAATCGCAAGAATCACATTTATACTTTTTCTTTTTCAAATGAACGCGATCGATATGAATTTTCAATGAACCCCTCCTTCCGGTAGCGAAGTCACACAGGTGACATACGTGCTCTTTGAGGTTCAAATGAACCGATTTCACGTGACATTCAAAATCGTTTTTCAGATAAGCCCCGAACGGGCAAAGGTTACACTGGTACTTCTTAATATTCAGATGGACAGTTTCGATGTGTATTCTCAGGCCGGTCCTTAAAAGAGTGGAAAAATCGCACAAATGACATACATGCTTTTTTTTATTGAAGTGAACCCCTTCCTTATGGACCTTAATGTGCGCCTTCCTGCTGGCGGTATACTCACATAAGTCGCATTTAAAGTTCCTCAGCTTCAAGTGAACGCTGTTGATGTGGATCTTGACGTCCTTGTACAATCTAGCGCTGAAGTCGCACAAATGGCACTTTTCGTTCTTGATATTCAAGTGGACGCTTTCTATGTGGACCCTCAAAGTGCTCTTTTCTCCCGCCTCGTATTCGCATATTTCACATTTGAATTTCCCCTTGTGTTTTTTCTTCTCGGCATTGGGATCCTTCGGTGAATGGATGTTCAACTTGTGCCTCTTCAGGTTTCTCTCTCGACTGGTAGAAAAAGTACATAGATCACATTCGAACTCTTTTTTTTTTAGATGAACTGCATCTATATGTTCTTGAAGAGAAGATTTGTCGCCTGCCCTATAATCACACAAGTGGCAATTACTTTCTTTCATATCGAGATGCACCACTTTTATATGCTTCTTTAGGTTGTTTTTGTATTTCGTCGAAAAGTTCTCACAGGATGGACACTTATACTCCTCCGGGACCATTACATCATCGAGCGTTTTACTACAACCAGCACTTGATGAATCACTCACTATTGGTATTGGTTCTTTTTCTGTTTGACATTCTGGTTCAATTGATGGACACTTATATTCCTTTGGGACCATTATATCATCGAGCGTCTTACTACAACCAGCACTTGATGAATCACTCACTATTGGTATTGGTTCTTTTACTGTTTGACATTCTGGTTCAATCGATTTTGAGGCAACTTCTTCATTTTCAATTTTTACGGCAACTTTTTCATTTTCAATCAGGAATGATTCTCTATCGTATATCACCCCTTTTTGATCGATAAATTGTTCTGTTATATCCAAAGGTTGCAGCTTAACCACTGGCACCTCCTCATCCTGCTCAGAAGTGACTAATGTTTTCGATTCGATATCAGAGGCACTGAAAGAAAGACATTCTGTTCTTGAATGGTTCGATAAAAGTGAACTTGAGACAAGGAGTTGTTACTGAAATTTTGAAAAAGTCCATCACTCTATCACTGAGAAAATACACATGAACATAGACGAGACAAACATAAAGTAAATCGGTCGTTTTCTGTGAAGACAAATTACGATGAATCACCGTAATATGCGATAGACAAACTAAGGTTTACCGATGCAGAAGAATTATTGTTGTTACTTACGAGGATTGGACTGTTTCCTGATGATCGTAATCGCACTGCGGATCGTCGGGTTCGGTTTTCATTTTTCTGGATCTAAACTTACGGTAATTCTTCACAATTATCCACTGAAACTTAAACGGTTCGAAACATTCGGACTTTAAAAACTGGAAAACACCTAGGATGAGCACTTTGAAAATGGGAATTCAAATTTCGACCAATCAGTACCCTTCACCTCGATCACAGATTACGGCGCAAAATCGAAATGTAACTTTTTCTTGATTCAATTCATTGTTTCTTTTTCTTTCCGTGCCTGCGACGGATTACAGTAATCTGCGATCGTGACGACTGCCATCTCTTGGCAAACATTCAAAGTTTATAAGTACTGGGACAGGTGACTGTCTTCTGTCGAATTGTTGAGGTTCTTGGATTGACTAATAGATGGCCGGGACTAAAATCTTTGTTAGATTTGTAAAATTTCTGGATTAGGAAAAATACTAATAATTACGCAGAGTAACTAAGACCTGAGAAAAGAATCAATGTAATGGGCAAATGAGAACTATTTGCCAATCCAATTGGCAAATAGTTTTGTTCACCGAGGACATATTTAAAAAAAAAACATTATGATCCATTCGTAAAGGTCGGAATGTATTTAACCAATGGATAGCATAGATCGTAATGTCATCAAAACGGTTGCGTATAATTAAGAAATATTTAAACTAGTCCAATTGCACAACTCACTCAATCACTTCAGTCCATCTTACTTTCCCTCAGCGCAGCCCTGAGCAGGGGTCCAAAAACGAAAGGATACAACCCGAACAATATCACCCCCGAGTAATTTATCGATTTCATGACGATCCAGTACTTCTCGAACGTCAGGAGCGCGAAGGGGACCAGACAGAAGCCCATGAAGACGAACGTGTAGATCCTCAGGAGGAACTTGACCACAATGTCGACGAGGGCATTGTCGAAGAACTGGGTCAACTTTTTGTTGGACTTCACGATGGACTTAACCTGCGAAAAATTAGTGGATTATTATCGAACAAAGAGGAAAATTGGATGAACTTACATCTCTCTCCAGGTAGATCACCAGGAACTCCAAGAGGAAGGTGAGGAAGTAACCGCTGTGGTAACCGTGCCATACGGCTAAGAACAACAAGGCGCCCAGTTGGCTGAGGTTCCTGTTCCCCAAGAATTTCAACCTTTTGAAGACGTAATGGGCGATCCAGTGGTTGGTGTTGATGTTGAACGATTTTATGTAATCGTTGAACTCCCTGGTGTTCTCGATCAGAGACAGCTTGATGTTCTGAAGACCGTCCCATTTTTTGTGACCTCTCTCGTCTACACCGTTGTAGGTGATACCTAAACAAGAAAATGAGGATCTCCCTGTCGAAGGTATGATTTATCGCACTCACCGAATAAAATACAGCCTCCTTCGGCCAACAGCCAACAGCAAATGTACCTGTACAGGGTGAACCGGCCCCAGACTCCCAGTAAAAGATGCTTCCACAAGAAGGATTTCTCCTGGAACCCTTCAGAGATCAGGTAATCGTCAGATATGAGCAGTCCTAACAGTTGAAAGAATACAAGGTACAACACGCCCAGGGCAAATCGCTGCAAGGCTGCAAATTCACTCTCTGGAGCTTTGGAACGGTTACTCTGAAGTGAAATTTACATGATTTCTACGTATTTCGAGCTGAATTGTGCCATTACCTTGTCTCCGAACTCTCCGGCGACAAAACTCTGGTACCTCTTCATGCCAAACTGGGGTCCCACCATAAAACTAGCGGGAAAACAGCAGAATCCAAGGAATTCCAGAGAGTTCGGCAGTGTTTTTAACATGAACTTCTTACTGTCGGCGTTCAATTTCTCCTCCACCTGATGGCCATCGTAGTAATCGATGCAGACTCCTGGAAATTAGATCATTGTAGATTGAGACGCTTTTCGAAGCCTAACACTGCGATCTTAAGATGTATATTGTGGTCAATCCTCCTCTAGGAGAGACCCATTCTCATTTAGAGCTTCCAGGGGCAACAATTCCCTGTGGGGAATCCATAGTCTTGCTAAGATCTAGATATTCCTAGGATCTCGCAGTGTTAGAATCCCCGAAGAACCTTTTGGAGTGTTTTAGTCTCGAAAGATTCCTCCAGAGTAATCTTTTTGGTTTTTACCCTCACCAAAAACGATTTCTTGTAGGTACCTTTTCCTATACCACAGAAAAGGTTCCTGCCAATGAAAGGACTTGGTGTTTTGGCAGAAATAATCAATGCTAATCTGAAAAATTCATACGTACCTATCAGTTTGAGAGTGAGGACGCAGTGTGGCATAGTCCAATTGATATCGTAAGAATCCGTGCTCATAACGTAGTACCCTGCGAAAAAACGAGGGGTAGTTAGCCCTAGTCGCTATGATAGATACAGGGTGTGTCCCAATCGGGTCCCAAACGTAGACGACTCACCTATCGATAAATATATCATGTTGAACACGAAAACGCATGCCACCGCCAGGTAAGTGCCGCCAAGCAGTGCCAGGAAGACGTAGGAGGTGACCATGGACGCCATAAGATGTAACGTGTCGGTTCCATAGTTGAGATAGGCCAGAAAAAGGCCTGTAGATATGAAGTACAGGTGGTGGGCGTTTTTTTCCCTTCCATATATGTATTTTCTGTAGAATATCGCTAAGGGGTACGCTGTAAAAAAACAGTGATCAGTGATTGAACCGTATATTTTATGAGGGCTACAAGAAAATCCCGAAAAATTGTTTTGTAATTCCTCAATTTTTTGTACATAAGTCGCACTCTATCCTATTGAAAACCAATTGACCCAGCTTTACAGAGAATTCTAATACTTTGCCCAACCATGCACTCGATGTTGGACATACGTGACTTATTACAGTAAAACGTTACGATAAAAACATACGGTTAATTACAAAAGCTTTTAAACTATCGAATTACCTCGAAAGGCATGATATTGAGGAATTGATTGAAATACTTTTTCGAATTTCGACCGTGTTATCTGCTGAAAGGATACCAATTACCTTAGGTCGCATTTTGTGTAGTCTAATTTCCGATGCTACAGTTGGATTGAAACCATTTCGATGTTTTTTCCGTACAATAAATATTTTTTCCAATTTCCCAAGTGGGCATTCGGTTGCTCAACCATATAGGGTCAATAAAAAAAACAATTATCCTCGAACAAAGTTTTACGAGAGAAAAAAATGGTATATGGGAAGGTTACATGGCTCGGTTGAATTCCAACCATGCGAATACATAATGGGAATATACTTTTCACCGATCTAAATATCCCGAGACATATTTCACGGTCACTTCACCGGATATTTAATTGATTTATTCGATAAGGCGATAATGTTTCATTCATCGAACCAGGGCCGTACTTCAGAAACAAACTGTTCTTCACGATAGGGAGTATGGGTTATTCCAACTAGCTCACCCTTATAACTAATTTAAATATATTTGATATCACCACAACCTTCCATAAAATTATATAAATGCTATCTAATTCTTTTATTGTTTTCTCCAAAAAAAAAAAACAAGAATATCAACTAATTTTTCGTTTAATGCCATCCACCCTATAGATAATGAAGAGTGTTTGCAGGCCTATGTTCATATGGAAAATTTTTCACACAATAATCCAATAATGACTCATTCAGATCCAACATCTCGAGGTTTTTGTGGACGTGATAGATATTAGTGTACATATACTTGTATATTGACTTTTCCTAGTCAATCAACATCATTTCTGACTCATTCATTTGTTATCTGGAAGTCTGGAGATAAAACTGATTCAATAGAGAAATTCGGTTTATTTTTGGGAAAATTGATACTACCATTGATTTCCTCCTGTTAGACCAACATTCGATCAATATTATTTTCCATTAAGATTGGCCAAATTCGAAACGGTTTGGTTGCCGGCGTCCCTATTGTTTTCAATGTTTCTCATTGTTTCCATTCACGATTTCTATAGAAATGGTCGATACATATCTCATACGTCCTTTTTCTCTAATGAATATTCATGAAACCGGATTTAGATGAAAAAATACTGAAGTTCAAGTGATTTCAGAAACCTATTCGTTAACGAATTTCATCTCTGCCTGATATTTTTACGACAAAACTTCGATAGGACTATCTGTAAGATGACTCAGATCTTCAGTTTTATAATAATCAACAGATGGTTCGTGCTTTCAAGCAATGTAAACATTTTTTTCATTTAAAACTATGAGATTATGTTTTCAACCTTCAACATTTGCACGTTTTTGACCATGGTTCGATGAAAATGCATCAGATAATGGTTCCTCCGAGCTTCCAATAGAAATATCGATAAATTACAATCACCCTACCACAGTTTTTTGAAAATTTGGAAGATATGGTGGATGCGCGTTTAGCATCTAGCACTATTCGCAATGACATTCATTTTATTCAGAAATTATAAAGTTCGAATGATTATTTTACAGAATTAATACTTTCCCTGAGAAATGATTATAAGAACCTCTCTCGAACTCCTATGAATTCAGCGTAAAAAATCCATAAAGAGTGCCCTGATAATTCTTTGAGATGTTTTCACCGCTTGAACTGACAGATATTCACAGGATTCCACCCATTTTTGGAACAATTAAATTGCTACCCATCGCCAAAATCACCCCCAATCACAAACGAACCCATCTGGTTTACGACACTAAAGAAAAAATGGTGGATGCTGACAACTATAAAAACGTTTTTTGTCGAAAGCAAACAAAACGAGTTACAGATGTCATTTATTCGATAGGAAAACGATCGTTTGACGTATATTCTCAAAAAACCTTCACCAAATTGTCACCCATTCACCCAGAAGAAATTTTTTTAAGATGAAATCATGTCAGCAGTAAAAACAGAGTCAAATCATGAAAAAACATGAACTTTCCACATAGCCTGGTTCGTCTTGAATAAAAACACGAACATCATACCTCTTTCAACCGATCCAACGTGAAAAAATGCGGCAAATCAGTTATGTAACGACGTAAAAAGGATTTGCATCAAGTCAAGGACCTACATGTAAGCGAACTCACCTGACAGTATCGATAATAACAACCTGAGAGCGGCCACATCCGCACCGAGAATAACACTAAGCGGTTTCAACGAATCGTTCAAATAATCGAACATCATGATCGAATATAGAAATCGCGAATGAAGAATAAACCACACAAAGCTACATCACAGGCGACACCGACAAAGGCAGAGGTGTTTCTACCTATAGGATCGTCGATTTACTGAACTCCCATCCCCGTTTACGACAGACCGTAGACAGCGGTTGACTGCGATAAACAAACGAATCTTCGACAATAATTAAATCGACCTAAATTAACTTCCATCCAAAGGTGACCGGATTTAATGATGTTACAATGCTATTTCTGGTGTGAAATGTTCGCCTGAAGATGCACCTCGACATATGCAACCGAACCGGCGCGGCGTCGTAACTATAGAAACCAGCAGGAAGTGGTAATTTGAGCGAGAGTCGACAGGACCGGACTTGGAGACGCGATACCCTTCCATGAATAAATTTGGGTCTGTGCGAAGGTTTTTCACCTTGTTATCCGTGTTTTTTGTGCTTTATCGCAACTGGTGTCCCAAAAAATTCATTTCGTAAGCGTAGAATGTGTCTATGATAATGCAGTGATCTTCTGCGTTCTTCTCCTATCTTCCTCAACTACTGAGATGTTTTCAAGGGGGGTATGTGTCCATTTCACGGCTTCAAGCAAACCTTGCTTGTTCTCTATTGTTCAAAAGTTTTCCTGTTCCTGAAGGATTTAGTAAGGCTCATCAAAATATTTTCAAAGCTGTACCCCATGTTTTTCCTTAGTCTGGAGGCCTTTTCAGGGGGGATTCAGGCCCTCAAGCCAAGTCATTTGAATATATTTTCCCTGTTATATTTGGTGGATTCACACTTTTTCACCAAGTCGACATTGCCTTTCGAAGCTTCATCTTTTGAGGATCTAATCTCTAAATAGGTTTGCAGTTGGCCATGATAACTCCTTCGAAGAGTGACGTCCAGTTGCAGGAAAAACCATCAAGATTTGACGCCCCATCAAAATTTAAAACTGTCATTTTTGAAGGGAAAAATGGAGGATTAATATTTTGATGGAGTATTAAATTTTAATCGACTTTTTTGCAACTCGATGTAAGACAATTCACGTAACCAAAAGTGAGATCGCTTTGCTGTTGGAAAATGACAAAACATGCAATACACATCATCTAATGCCAAATGTGGAATGAATAAAAGAAAAATTGTTTCAGGAGAATATATTTACAATACTTGTGAGCGTGAAAATTGGTTATATACAATAAATTAGTTCGAACAGATCAGAATTTCGAACTTCTCTTTCTTCCAGTGTATTTCGAATCGGCTCTTACGTCTTTTCCTTGCCTTCTCCTCCTCTCCTTCTTTTCCAAAATCCAATTTCTGCTATTTTTCAAAGATTTTCCCCTGGCATTCTTTAGTCTTTCTCTCTTTGAAATGTGAACATCTGAAAAAACAAGTGTTTGATTGTTTCAATTTTTCATAAATGCAAACTTAATCTCACCATTGCTCTCTGTATCGAGGGCTTTTGGCAACGGCATATTTCCCCCAGTCATCAAAACCAGGAAATATTTTTTCGCTTTGGTCGAGTTAGGATAATCGACAACAACACCTCCGTAAAAACCTGCCCTCATGGCTTGCTGTGTAATGAGTTCTACCTGACCACTACTATCTGGATAAAACTGAAAAACCGCTCTAGCTGATCTGCTCTGCAAAGGATAACACAATTATTTACCTCACCCTAATACTATATAATATGAAATATAAATAGTACAACTTACCAGTGAAGCGTACAAGGTACTGAAAAATCTATATAATCTTTCAACCGGTTTATGTGAGGTTTTATCAGCATTACATAACCACTGAAGGGCCGATATGCTGACAGCACCATCAAAAACCCCAGCCCTAAAAGGTACACCTTCTCCCATATCAGCCATGATTAGATCTCCCTCAACTTCCCTTTCCACTGCCACCTCTAAAAGTTAAAATTCAAATCCGATTCATTTAGGCGATATATCAGGATTGAATAGATGATAACGTACCTAACATCGCTTGTGATATATCCATTCCAACCCAGATATGCCCATTATCCTCTAATACACTACCTGAAAGCCCGGAACCACAACCAATATCCAGAAGGAGGCAGGACTGATCTTCTGGGAGAAGAAGAAGTTCTATAGCTCTTTCGCACATTTGAACTTGAATATCAATAATTCGAGAGCTAGAAGAAAATGAAATTATTTCGGAAATTTTTCATTAATTCATTCAACTTACTTCTGTGTATATTTTCTAGCCTCTTTCTCATTGTAGAACTGAAAATAAATCGATTAAATTTGATTTATATCATTCAGTTCAGCTCCGACAAAAGTGATGTATATGTACTTACTATTTCGGGTGGTGCTGAGTATTCCGGCCTAGACATTTTTTCGTCCGTTTATAAAGAACTTAACTCACTCAAAATGGCTCAATATTCAATCAACTCACCAAACTAGTCCACATGCAGCACAAAAATTGTTTATCAAATAAGTTGGGTTATAAATTGAGTCATAGAGCTCAAGAAGAATTCAGGAGAATTTCCAACCATTCTATGATCTAAGCCAGCAGCGCTCATGTGGACAACTCCGCAACTATTTTGTGCTGGTATAACCAAAGAGTAACAACTCTTTGAATTTGAAGAAATGGCCTTGTTTTACGGGTTGCGCTTCATATAATTGTATTCAATGTAAATATCAATAGAAAACTTGGTTCTAAGCATTTGATTGTAGCAAAAGGTGTTGTGATTTCAAGAAACAATATTATTTATTCTTTATTAATTCTTTTTGTTTTGAACAGGTTAAGAATGTCACTTTTTTTTATCATAAATCATCGCTTGGAAATCAATGTAAAAATGTTGGAGGATATCACAAGAACAATCACTAAAGTTCGCATTTATTCATTTGAATTCAGGTTCGATATAATGAAGAACATTATTTCTTTCAACATACCTATACACAGGAGCTTTGCTTCTGTTTGACCAATGCTCTGTTCCCTTTTTACTCAGTATTTCTTCACCAGATATCACTATGGATTTGAAATCAGATTCACATATAGAAACAGTTCTTTTGGGTTTCGGCCTGATTTTTCTCACAATTTCCGTACTCTCTACTGCATCATAGTCCACATCAATGGGATATTTTGATGAACTCAATAATTTCACACAACTACGCATTTTCTTTCTCTTCCTCTTCTTCTCGCAAACGTCCGTTAAGTTTTCATTAAGGAACTTATCAATTTTTGCACTCAGTGCATTACCTACGTACTTCTGAAACTCCGGAGTGACATTGAACAATCTGAACTGATCATCGCCATCATCTTTATTTCGCAAGGAAGGTCTTTTCTCAACTTTGTCTTCAACGACGCTATCATCTGAAAGGGAACATTGTAAAACATGGAAATTACCCACTTAGATTTTATTACCTACGCCAGAGTACAATGAATTTTTGAAAAACGTTGTGTCTGTTGCTTCTTTGAAGCGGTCCAAATTTTCATCGTCAGATGAATCAGAAGGAAGAGGCATGTTTGCACTTATACTCGGAGGCACTCTCGCTCCACTTCTCAAAACAATAATTAATTTCTACCCAAAATCTAATAAAATAAACAATAATATAACCCAAAAATCAGAGATGTTGGTCAGCTGATAATGACGGTTTCTGTAATCTGTGCTTCTTACCACAGATAACATATAGTCATAGACTATGCATATAGTATAGATTTATCTATGCTTTCTAGCATAGACAGGTTTCAAGGGTTAAAAATTTAAAAGTTGGACCTCCTTATAAACGGAGGGTGGAAACATGAATTATCCAGATATTCCTGATGAATATGCCAACTTTGCCGATGCTATAAAGGCTACTTTGAAAGAATCTATCAAGATTAAATTGAGTTGCAATTCTACTGTTACAAAGTGGCAAAGTAAGGTAGGAGGAACTCCTTATTTGCCCCTCGAACAACAATATCCCCTTAATTCGAATGGAGAACCACTCCTATTCCTAGCACAGCTGAATTTCTCCGAGATACCACATATTGAGGATTTACCAGAAAAGGGAATAGTGGAGTTTTATATTGATGGCAATGATGATCTCATGGGTCTAGAAAATAACGGATTCAAAGTTTTATACTTCGAGGATATTGTGCAAAATGATGCTGAACTTCAAACTAGTGGCTGTAATAATTGGACATTTCCAATAGGACCATTTGAAGAAGATGCCAGTTATTCCATGAGTTTTAATCTTGAGAACCAGTATATTTCAGCATCAGACTATCGTTTCAATAACATTATGAACTTTGAGGAAAACTGGGAAATGTATGATGAATACAGCCTTCTTTTTCCATCTAATGGTCATCGGATAGGAGGTTATCCTTTTTTTACTCAAACGGACCCCCGAGCAGATTCTGAAGTTCTGAAAGATTATGAATTGCTATTTCAGCTTGACAGCGATAAAGATATTATGTGGGGGGACATGGGTGTTGGATCGTTTTTCATCAAACCAGATGATCTGAAGGAGCTCAATTTCAGCAATGTTTTTTATAATTGGGATTGTACTTAAAAAGAATTAATGTAGAAATAAATATTTTTAATAATCACAGAATAATACTATTTCCTATTGATAGGAGCCAGAAAATATATAAAACCTGAAGAATGCTGCAAATAATGATGAAATTAACTCCACAGATGAAACTTAGGAATAGTGAAAAAAATTCAAACCCATACTGATTTTGAGGGGTAAAAACAGTGAAAATTGAAAAATTTTAATTTCTGACAACATATTTTTGTTCTGTGGACAATTCAAAACAATCACAGATTTTGCTCTTCTATCAGAGAAAAGTCTTCGTTCTTCTTAAAAAAATTTCGAAAAGGCAATTTATCAAAATTTTAGATTGAACGAAAACAAGAAAAAGAAAAAAATTCAAAACTCTATGACACAACCCGGCCTGCCAAAACTCAAAAATGAGTTGAGTTCAGTGGTCACTCGTTGACAGTTGGTGTTCTGGTTCTGTGTTTAAAACCATTGTGAGGTTAAGATTTAAGACTCCTGACTCTTGTATTCGATTCTGTTGAACGTTTATTCGAAAGTTCATAAATTGATAGAAAATGGATGACGAATCTGAGACTTACAAATTGTGGAGAATACGTAAAACAGTGATGCAGGTAAAATATAACCGTTTATTTCTATTTTCCCAGTGTTTGAAATGTTTGTTTTTGTTATCATAATACTAAACTTTCTTTAATTTTGATTATAGTTATGCCATGACCGAGGCTATCTTGTAACCCAGGACGAATTGGATCAAACCCTTGAACAGTTTAAAGAGCAATTCGGGGATAAACCAAGGTAGAAAACTAGGAAAAATTAATATAAAAGTAGGATTAATGAATTTTTATTTTCAGTGAGAAAAGGCCGTCAAGAGGCGATCTGATTGTTCTGGTGGCTCATAATGATGATCCAACAGATCAAATGTTTGTCTTCTTCCCTGATGAACCCAAAATTGGTATAAAAACTATCAAAACTTACTGTCAACGTATGCAGGATGAAAATATACACAGGGCCATCATTGTCGTCCAACAAGGAATGACTCCCTCAGCTAAACAATCATTGGTAGATATGGCACCTAAATATATTCTAGAGCAATTCTTAGAATCAGAGTTGTTGATTAATATTACCGAACATGAGTTGGTACCAGAACATGTTGTTATGACACCGGAAGAAAAGCAAGAACTGCTGGCCAGATAGTGAGTACTTCAATTCTTGATGTAATCTTGTTTAAAACCTTGTTAATGATGTAGTTTTCTTGTTCTGTTGATTTTTGTTTCTAATAAAGTAATGTTTTTTTTCCCAGTAAACTGAAAGAAAATATGTTGATGAGAATACAGGCTGGTGATCCAGTAGCTAGGTATTTTGGTTTAAAAAGAGGCCAGGTGAGTTATTATCAATATAAATATATTTTTGATTTCCTCCCCAGATGTTCACTTAAAATCGTAGTTAATGCATTTAGAAAGGTCAATTAATTCTCAATTCTATAGTTCTTAGAAAACTGTCAAATATCAGATGAATTATAGATAAAACCCTATTTAAAAGGTCAAAAATATGAACATTTTTCATTTCATTTCAGGTCGTTAAAATCATCAGATCTTCAGCAACTGCAGGACGATATATTTCTTATAGACTTGTATGTTAGTTGCCATCATATTAATAAAGTTGTTTACTGTATCCTATTGTTAGTTTTTGTTTTCCAACTCGTACCATTAAATCTTGAATAATTGAATTATCACATCATCTCACAAATATTCACAGCAATTCACTTTTTGAAATTTGAAGAGTTCATATCTCTCATTTCCTTGAATTTGAACATAACCCCAAAAAAGCAGGATTTTTAAGTCTGTTATAATCACTAAAATTCCATTGTAAGTGCTGTCGAAATTAAACTCAGCTTTATGTTATTTGTGTATTTCATTTGTGTGAGCTTCAAGAAGAGAAAATTCAGTCACTTCATAACCACATAAATGACATACATAGCATCTATTATTTGTTGTGCTTGAGTTAATGTCAGTTGTCTGAGTTTCAAGAATTTCAGGCTTAAATGTTGAGTATTCACGAAAATGAGACTTCCTAGTCTTTTCATGAAAGTGGACATCATCAATGTGTAACCTTAGGGTCCTTTCCTTACATGTTTTATAGCTGCACAATTCGCAGATATATTTTGTCCTGTTCATATGAAGTTTAAGGGAACTTTTATGCGCAGTTGAAAAGTCGCAATCAGGGCATTCATGGTTTTTCAAACTGCAATGAGCGTAGGACAAATGATTCTCCAATACTTTCCTGATATCTGAAGCGTAATCGCAAAAAGGGCATTGAAATTTCTTGAAATTTGGATGTTCCGACCTGAGGTGTGCATAAAACGCAAATTTCTTGCCTGAGGTAAAGTCGCACAGCTGACACATGTACTGTTGCCTTGCGTTCTTATAGTTTCCTGATAAATTGATCGATTGAAATTTGAATTGATCCAGATTATGATGGACACTTGAAATATGAGTTCTCAGTAAATTTTTCACTGTGGACACATAGTCACAAAGGGGACACTTGAACCCTTGCAACTCGTCTTCAATGGAGGTAAATTCATAGTGAATGGTATTGTATATTTTTTCATCATCTCTTTTTACTTCAGTTTCCTCCAAAGAGTTATAAGAATCGATCGATTCAATCTTGACTTCAAATTTCTCATTGTCGACAATAATTTCGTCCTCATTGATATCCACTATCATTTCATGTGTTCCATCAGTATTTTGCCTGGATGCAATGTATTTTGGTGTCCTGAAACGCAAATATAAAATATCTCAGCCAGGATTCATCTTCACGAAGGGAAAATGTATCTCGTTTTAATCCTACCGCTGGCATTCTTTACAGGAGTTTCACAAGAAGTTAGAATGGCTGCCATTTATTAAACTAACCTTGGCAGAGGCAGAGCTCCGGATTTCAAATGTTTTATTCCCATGAACTCGGGCAGAAAATGTTTCGAGCACACGAAAGTCCCTATCCTCAAAAACTTACCGCAGGAGTCAATCCAAGATTGACGTTTTCTCTCATCCTGAAATTCAACGAGATAAGTCCAATTGCTTTTTTGTTGAATATCATGAGGTTTACCTTTGGAACTCGAAATAGTCTACTTGTGGAGGTTCTAGACTGTCCACATAAAATGCAGAATTGGCTACTAATATTACTCATATTGAGCTTGATGTCCAAGAGTTCAACCGCTCAGAAAATAATGATAGTAAATCCCACTAGAAATCATTATTATTTCGGATTTTGACGTCTAAGCTAAAAGTTAACCTTTTTGTCACAGAATCTTGTTCAAATATTCAATGATTGAAGGCACAGAAAAACTTAGCATATTAAAATCACAGAGTTGTGCTAACTACTGGGATTTTGGAGTATTTTATGTTGCATAACCGTCATCAGTTAAGGCGCTTTTTTCGATTTATCTTCAAGAAATGATTTAACGTAGAAGATGAACCCGTTTTGATGAAGGTAAGAATCAATACTTTCAGTGTTTATATACCACGAATAACTTTTTCCATTACAACTCAAAACCAAGCGAACCGTTGGGCATGTAGTAAATGGGGAACGAACAATACAAGGGTATCAAAAAAAGAGAAAAAAAGAAAATTTCGAAGCAAACAAAATAATAGGCATGAACGAAACAAAAAACTAGGCATAATAATAAAAAAAATTTACATTTCTATAGATAGATAGCTTTATTTATGGCAATTATTTTGTTTGCATTCGTCAATATATAAACAAGGTATATAATTTACACATTAAAATAAGTCAAAACATACCGAAAACACAAGAACAAAACTCCTCAATGGAGTAAACAGGCGTGGAAAGTAGTCCTCCTTAACAACACATTTGAATTTATCCTCCGTCAGTGATTTCAGGTGAGAAGGTAACTTATTTTACAAATCAATGGACAGAAAGTCGGGAGCCCTATAAACTCAACATACTTTTATGCGAATTAAATGCTTATAACATTTGGACATCTTTTCAATTAAACATTTACCGAAACTTTTGGCAAATGGCAATATATCACATACTAAAGCTGCGAATGTGGAAAAGTTACCTTTGGATTATTTGTGCAACCAGTTGGGAAAAACATTATTTTTCGTAATGTGCGTATTTTGCAACAACCGAATCGAATTGCGCAAAAGAACGCGAAATACGAAATGTAGTGTTTCCCAACGTGCTTCACACAATATTTTTTCTAATTTTGAATAGAATGTGACTATCAATTCAAATAAAAAGTACCAAAACCGTCTATACAAGCGTCCCTCGCTGATTCCTTTTAAATCGCCCAGTGGTCTAAACATTTAATTTTCCACTCCGTTACTATGGAAGCAAGTATTTTTCAACATCAGTTTCAAAAAGTCAATGAGATTTAGATAGTGTCACCTCTTGTCTGATATTCAGTCAATAAAAAACAGTTCTCTCTCTCTCTTCTCTCTCTTTATATTTCAAAATTAGAAAAAAAAAATTCCTTGTTGATGACGGTATTATTTTATACCGTAGAAGTTTTTCCACAATAAACATTTCAAATATATCTATACGAATATGTCGCTCAACATAAGATCAACGAATATCTCAATACGAGACGAAAAAATGGTGAATGTAAAGAGTGGGCTAGCCCATCGCGGAGATTCAAAGATTCCTGTCGGCAGCATTTGTCTTCTTTATCATCGCAGTCAAACTCCTGGCAGATTCCAGTTCTCCATTCGAAATCAACAATTTCAAGATTGTTTCATTACGGGAATTTTTAGCGTGAGCAACACACAAAAAATCATCGATATCGATGGTATAAAGTTTGGAGATCTTATCGTAGTCTTTTTTCTCAACAGCGGCGAACATCTCTCCTGTAAGTTCGAGGATGAGTCTAACAGACTGAACCTGAGCCAGGTCCAAGGGTTTTTTATTGTCTTTATCCGCACAATTATACACTGCGCCCTTCTTCAGTAGAAGTTTGACAATATCCAGATAACCCTGTTGGGCTGCCACGTGTAGCGCAGTTTTCAGACCAGTTTTAGTTGCGGCGTTGATCAGGTAGGCCATGTTGTTCTTATTCACGCTCTCCAGGAGGAACTCCGCCACGTCCTTGAAACCCTTATTACAAGCCGTGTGCAAAGCGGTGTTACCCTTGTTGGTTTTATCTGTCAAATCTCCGCCGTGTTTCAAAAACACCTTGATGACTTCTATATTGTTACCATCTACCGCGTAATGCAGGCAGTTCCTGCCCTCCTTGTCCCTTTCGCCGACGTCAACGCCACTCCTAACAAGTTTTTCAATGGTGTCAATGTCGCCATTCCTCGCTGCCTTGTTCATGGTGCATAAGAGGTTATCCGAAAAACTGTCCAGGTTGCTGTTGAGGCCGATTTTTTTGTACTGCTCCACTATCACCTCCATACGTTTGGCGATCATCATCACATCTGGGTGATCTGGCCCTTGCACCGCCATCTTATGGTCCTTGATCTCTTTGAAGATTTTGAAAGCATGAACAATCTTACCCTGCCCTATCAGAAGGTCCGCCATTTCAGCTTGGGTATTGAGAGTGTCCAAATGGTGCGCCCCTAAGTGATCTTTCTGTCTTTTCAACAACTTCTTGAACGCTTCCAAAGCCTCGTCGTATTTTTCTTGGTCTTTGTAAACGCATATTTGGTAGTGTATGGTTCTCAAGGTATCGGAGTGGTATTTTCCCAAAACTAACTCCCTTCCTACGTACACTTCCTTGAACAGAGCCAAGGCCTCGTCGTTCTTCCCTTGTTTGGACAGTATCAAAGCGATGTTATTCTTGGTAACCAACGTGCCAGGATGAAGCAGACCGTATTCCTTCTCCTCCAACTTGAGCGCATCCTTGTAGATCTTCAGCGCCCTATCCAATTCACCCATGCTCATCAGAGTCAAAGCCATGTGCTTTATGGTGTTCAGAGAGTCTTGATGATGGGGCGGTATGAGATTCTTTTGGATCTTATGAACTTCTTCGTATAATTTCAGGGATTCCTCGAATCTTCCTAGCCGAAACAGGACTAGGGCCATAGAACTCCTCTCCTTCAAAATCAGCTTGTGGTCGGGCCCTAAGCAATCCTTCAGCTTCTCACAAATTTCCCCTAAGAACTTCAAGGACTGTTCGTACAATTGCATTTTGTATAGCACCAAGGATATTTTACTCTTGATGCTCAAAGTGGCCGGATTATGATCGCCGAAGATCTCCCTCCTTTTCTCGTAAACCTTCATCAATAGGTCCTTTCCCTCTTGGAACCTTTCCTGGTACAGAAAATCGTCGATGCTTTTCATTTGAGATCTGACGTCCCCTTGAAGCATATCCTCCAACTGTTCCAATTTTGGGAAATCGTTTTTGATGGCGGACGTTATCAGCGTTGTTCCATGTTCATCTTCAGCTCGCACCACGGCCTTGACGACATCCTTGTCTTTGATCTTTTTCAATAGGCCGATTATCGAAATTTTCTTCTTGCGTACGCTCTCGAAGGAATCGTTTATCAACAGCAGCAAATTCCTGATGGACGTCTTTTCGGCGAAATCCAGCGGTGTTTTACCGTTGTCGGCTTGTGCGTTGTATTTCGCGCCGTGCCAAAGCAGCAAAAACACTATTCTATCGTTGGAATATTTGGCGGCGTAATGTAAAGGCGTCCATCCGTTCTTATGCTTAGTATTCGTTGAAACCTTGTTTCGTAGTAGTAGTTCCACGACGTCTGATCTTCCTTTGTATACTGCGTAGTGCAAGACTGATCCTTTGTTGGTATCTGAACAGTTCAAAGGTACTCCCTCCTTGATAATCTCCTCAATTTCCTTGATGTCGCCGTCTTTTATAAGCGAAAACAATTTTCCAACAGAAGACAACATAGTTTTGACTTCGTGGTCCGTATCAAACCCCGCTATACTATTGTAGATAGCACCGTTGTTGAGTAAATACTTGATGACTTCCTTGTGTCCCTTATTCGTCGCCACATGTAACGCCGATATTCCGTCTTCGTTAACGGTGTTGATATCGCAACCTCGCTCCAGTAGATACTTAACAACTTCCAATCTACCCGTGGATGCCGCGTAGTGTAACATCGATTGGTTGGCGATACCGCGAACGTCCAAATCCATACCTTTCTCCAGGAAAACATCGATTATATCGGTGAAACCTTCCCTGGCTGCGATGTGAATGGCCTTGGAGCCCTTATCGTTTGTCAAGTGCATATCGGCGCCTTGGTCCAGCAAAAACCTCACGATCTCCTTGTGACCGAACTGCGTGGCGATGTGCAACAGAGAGAAATTCTGATTACCTCGACGATTCAAGAAGCCCTTATTCTTCTCCAGGAACAATTTCACAGACGTTATACGACCCTTGGCCGCGGCCAGCTCGATAGGTAACCTATTTTCATTATCCAACACGTTGACGTCAGCGCCGTGGTTTAGAAGGAACTCTACCATTCTTTCGTGGTTGGTTTCTGAATTAAAGTGTAGGGGAGTTACACCATCGCGGTCTTGCGGATTGATAGAGGCGCCTTTTTTCAACAACATTTCGACGATTTCATCGAACCCCTTCGAGGCCGCTAAGAAAAGAGGGGTGTGACCGTACTTATTCCTCGAATCCACAACAACGCCACGACCCAGCAGCATCTCCACAACATCCACTCTTCCGAACATAGAGGCAATATGAAGTAGCGTATTTTGGTTTTCATCACAGTATGCGGACAAGTCTAAATGAGAGGCGTGTTTCAGTAACA
Organism: Coccinella septempunctata; assembly: GCF_907165205.1. Lineage (NCBI taxonomy): Eukaryota > Metazoa > Arthropoda > Insecta > Coleoptera > Coccinellidae > Coccinella > Coccinella septempunctata. The sequence continues at coordinate 16,825,988 of NC_058197.1, forward strand.
ACCTCACAACTTTCGTGTTTCCTTCGTAAATAGCGTCGCATATTGCTTTGAAAATCAGCTCGTCCTGGATCAAACGTGACGAAAGGCCCATCTGTATCAAGGTCTCCCTGTTATATTTCACCGCCGATAGGAAAGGAGTTTTATGCTTTTTATTCGATAAATCGATTCTCGCTCCGTTTTTGAATAGGAACACCGAGATCTCGTTGCTGTCCCTTTCGATGGCCAAATGAATTGGCGTGTTACCTGCGTAATCTTGATCGTCGATGTGGGCTCCTGCGTTTAACAGACACTTCACCATTTGGAGGCTATTAGCGATGACTGCTTCATGCAGAGGGGTGAACCCACGGTCCTTAGTTTTAGCGTGTATGTCGACCCCAAACCTTATCAGTAGGTCCAGGATGTTCCTCCCGTTTTTGACAGCTATGTGGAGACAGTTGGCGCCTTTGGACGTGGTGGCGTTTATCGGAGAACCTTTCCTGATCAATTTAACCATTATGTTTTCATTTCCAGACTCCGCGGCCATGTGTAAAGGAAGCCATCGCGTACTAGAAGTCTCGGCATGAATCGGGACACCGTGCTCGATCAACAGATCCACGACAGCTTCGTGGCCATGCTTACAAGCGAAGTGAAGTGGCGTCATACCTTCTAGATTTCTACAATCTAAATCAGCGCCCTTCATAATCAAAAGTCTCACAATTTCCACGTCTCCATTCATAGAAGCATCGTGCAACGGTGTCATTCTGTGTATATTCGATCTATTCACTTCTATGCCATCCTGTTTCATCAACAAATCCACGATTTCCAAATGCCTACCCTTGACAGCGTACAAAAGGGGCGTTAAACCGTCCTTAGTTTTAACGTTGACGTCCGCCCCGTTCTCCAGGAATATTTTGAGGATGTCGGTGAATCCGTCCTTGGCCAAATAGTTGATGGGGGCGAAATTATTCTCGTGATCCGTTACATTAACATCAGCTCCGTTCTTTATGAGCACCTTGACAATTTCTTCCCTGCCCGTCTCGCAAGCCCAGTGCAGTGCGCAGTTGCCGTTCATGTTTGAGGAATTCACGTCTGCGCCTGCTCGTATCAGAGCCTTAACCGTATCAAGATGGCCGTATAAGGCGGCTAGATGGAGGGGTGTGGCACCTACGTCCGTTCTAGCGTCAACCTTCACGTTTTTCGACAGCAGATAGTTCACAATTTTGACCAAACCTTCTTCTGCAGCGACGTGTAGAGTTGTGAAACCACTGATAGCGTCGTCTAATTTGTAGAAGAGGTCTTTATTGAAGAAGAACTGGACGGCGGAAGGTTTACCGCTAAGCGCCGCGTACTGCAAGGGTGTTAAAGGGAAGTAATCCTTCTTAGTGAAATCGGCACCGTGGTTCCACAGACTGTTCAAAATGTGCTCATTACCGGAGAAGGCTGCCAGATGAGCTGGTGTTCTCTTGAAAGAATCCATCTCATTGATGTCAGTGTCAAAATTTTTGAGCAGAAACTCTACAACTTCCAGGTTCGTTTTCGTAACCGCTATGTGAAGAGGGCTCTGGTTTTCCAAATTCTTCATTTTAAAAGTGGACAGGCCCTCCTTCAAAAGGAACTTCGTCAGTTTGATCGTTTTAGGTCTTCTCATTGCAAAGTGTAGACATGTGGACAAATCCGTGTCCCTAGATCTGATATCTGCGCCTTCCTTGATGCATTCTGAGAATGCGTCGAAATTATTCTCCTTCAAAGCGACGAACATGTTGTGTTTCCTATTTAAAATATCAACAGTTGTCGCGTAAGAGTTCTTCATTCTAGATAAGTTGAAATACTGAACTTCAGTCAAGTCAAAATCGTCAGATTTTCCTTCAACTTCTAATAGTTTTTTAACGAAGAGGAATATAGCTGAGGTTGAATCCAGAAGAACTTCCACGATGACATTATTATGTGCCAAGTGATTTCTCAGATCAACACCAGTAAGGGATGGATAATTATCGTTAAAAAAATACTTCGCTTTGAAATGATCATATTTCAACATCGGAATCAAATCTAAAAGAAATATTTCCACAACAGCTTGAAGCTTCTTATTACTCTTGAACTGGGTGTAAGTGACTCCGTCAAAGATTTCCCTCAACTGATTCAATTTCTCCTGTTTCTTCATCTTTGTCACCTCCTCAGAATTCTCGGAATTGAATCTCTCCACTTCCATTTCCCTTTTCTTTATTTTTCTCCCGAACTTTTCAGTCCATTGGACACTGTTAACTTCGAATTTTATAATGTGCAATATTTCAAAAAAAAGTTTCGCCACTTCATCATCTTGAGATCCAGAAGACAAGCTGTGGATCGATACTACCATTTCGGCTATTGTACTCAATTTGGAGGCTTCTATTTGCGGTGATAAAGTTTTCAGAATCTGCTTCAGACTATATTTTATCGATCTTATGCAGTTTGTTTTATTGTCTGAACTTTCAATCATCATATCAAACCTTTTATATAAAGCACAGAAGGGCAGCAAAACTGTACCATAATCTATAGATGCCTCTATATGAACATTAATGAATGATTGATCGATAGCTTCGAAAAGTATTTCGCTATAGACGCATTTACCTTTAATTTTGCACCGATACTGGTCTATGAGATCTTTTAACCTAGTGATATCGTTGTTCTTCAGCTCAGATAGGTCTTCTCTGAGCACCTTACCAGTTCCTAAATTTTTCACCACAGAAGCCACTTCTTTCATGATTTTCTCATCATTTGTGTTCAAAAATTTATCACCAAGTTCTATGAGAACTTTCATTTTGTACTTTGACAAAATGTTACCAATCTGTCCCCCAAGTTTTTCAATATCGTTTTTGATCCCACTCAAAAAGTTGCATTCAATATTCTCAAATAATTCTTCATGCTTTGAAAGACACTGATGGGCCAAGGTGTTTCTTAAATTGATCACCAAGTTTCTGGTACTCTGGCTGAAGAAGGTGAAAAGATAATTTATAGTAGTCTGGGACAACTTAGGAGACTCCAGGGTATTCTTCAAATGTTCGCCTATAACCTGTAAAGCTCTCATCAAAATAAATATACCATTCTTTTCTCCCAATCCAATAGACCTGACAAGTTCCATGTAATTCAGCATAACGTTGAGCGAATGAATGTCTCTTATTCTTTCATGATCATCATAAAGAGACTTGAATTCGGGATATTTATCGATTATATCCTCGACAACTTCATCCCGTTTCAAATTTGGGAGTCTGGAGAGTTCCTGTGGTCTCATAATCAACACATGATTCAGTAAATTTTCAAGATGTTTACCAAAGCTTTCCAAATATGTAATTATATTGCATTTACTAAGAATAGCTCTTGAAAACAATGCAATTTCATTCTGATCCTTAAAAGTTCTAATATATGACAATATACAGAATTCAATTTCTTCCCAAGGAAGCCTATCATAAGTCGACTTAAGTAATCTCTTAAGCGTAAAAATTTGCTTAGCTATAAATGTCAAATTTCCTATGAACAATTCATCCTTATCTTTACATGTTTCCAAAGAATTTATAAGTTGTATCGTAAATTGTATGTGATCACGAACCTCTTGTGAAGTCAAGTAAAACTTAGACTGCTTGTGGAAAAAACGTAGGCTCATCAATTTTCGCTCCAAAATTTGCTTAATATCATCGGAAAGGTGTACACGATTGAGTTCCAGCTCCATACACACCTTCGAAAGTAAATCATCCAAATTACCATCTTCAATTTCTTGTCGCAGGAGACAATTGAGTTGGTTAACATCGTTCTTACTAGCGGCTAAATAAACCTGTTTATATTTATTCACTTCCATTGGGAGTCGTTGTATTACAGATGTCTGAAAATGTTAAGAAGGAAAATATAAATCCTAGAGTTTCTCTCTACGGTTTCCCTTATTATTAACCAGGAAAGCAATTTCAGGCTTATTGAATACCAAGCTTTCATCATATTATCACACTTTGAGACTTACTCATTCATATGTTTTTTTGACCTATTCTATACATTAAATTGTCGAAAAGTTTCAATAACTGAATATCAATAAAAGGGATTCCTCAAAAACCTTAGATAAGAAAATGGAAATTTTTTCTGCGGGAAACCCAACAACCACAGAAAAATCACTAATTGTCACCCACAGAACACTAGATAAATTTTGGTTGTAAAGAGGGGTGACCGTAAACGTCATGTAAACGTAAACAAAGATTATAGATCTTTGACCGTAAAGATCACCGTCACGAAAAATAAGTGTGTCACAAAATGTTAGACTGATATGATCAGTTATGTGGCCCATTTTAGCGTAAACAGCTCTAAACATAGAGACATGTCTCTGGTTGCGTTCACAAACTTACTCCGAGAGTAGAGTATGAGTATGGCCCATTGAACATTAGTTCAATAGTATGGCCATGCTCAGAGAGCATAATCAGAGGAACTAAAAGTATGTTTATGAACGCTTCGAGTAATCAGAGCTTACTCAGAGTAAGTTTGTGAACGCAACCTCTAGGTCTATGACAAAAGCTAACCTTTTTGTCACAGAGCTAGGCTTTTGGAAAGTATCTTTTGTTGCCTAACCACATTACATCACAAGTTAAGGCGCTTTTTTACCATTTACCTTAAAGAGAAATGATTTAAAATAGTTATTATATTGAGTGAGTTTATAGAATTTTTCTTAACTCTGATCCAATAAGTAATAATAATAAACTCGTAGGTAAGAATCGATACGTTCAGTGTTTATATAGCGCCAATAAATTTTCCGTTAAAACTCATAAAACGCAAGCGAACCGTTGAGCAAGTAGTAAATGTGGAAGCAAAACTACAAGGGTATCAAAAAAAGATAAAAAAATAAAATTTAATTTCAAAGCGGACAAAAATAATAGGCATAAGCAAAACAAAAATACTAGGCATAATAAAAAAATATTACATTCCTATAAACTCAACATACCTTTATGCGAACTAAATACTTAAAACGTTTGGACATCCTTTCAATTAAACATTTACCGAAACTTTTGCAATTGGCAATACATCTGTACGTATGTATCACTAAACGTGAGATCAACAAATATCTCGATACGAGACGAAAAAATTGTAAAGATTAGGTTCACCCATCGCGAAGATTCAAAGATTCCTGACGGCAGTCTTTGTCTTCTTTATCATCGCAGTCAAACTCCTGGCAGATTCCAGTTCTCCATTCGAAATCAACAATTTCAAGATTGTTTCATTACGGGAATTTTTAGCGTGAGCAACACACAAAAAATCATCGATATCGATGGTATCAAGTTTGGAGATCTTATCGTAGTCTTTTTTCTCAACAGCGGCGAACATCTCTCCTGTGAGTTCCAGGATGAGTCTAACAGACTGAACCTGAGCCAGATCCAAGGGTTTTTTATTGTCTTTATCCGCACAATTATACACTGCGCCCTTCTTCAGTAGAAGTTTAACAATATCCAGATAACCCTGTTGGGCTGCCACGTGTAGCGCAGTTTTCAGACCTGTTTTAGTTGCGGCGTTGATCAGGTAGGCCATCTTGTTCTTATTCACGCTCTCCAGGAGGAACTCCGCCACGTCCTTGAAACCCTTATTACAAGCCGTGTGCAAAGCGGTGTTACCCTTGTTGGTTTTATCTGTCAAATCTCCGCCGTGTTTCAAAAACACCTTGATGACTTCTATATTGTTACCATCTACCGCGTAATGCAGGCAGTTCCTGCCCTCCTTGTCCCTTTCGCCGACGTCAACGCCACTCCTGACAAGTTTTTCAATGGTGTCAATGTCGCCATTCCTCGCTGCCTTGTTCATGGTGCATAAGAGGTTATCCGAAAAACTGTCCAGGTTGCTGTTGAGGCCGATTTTTTTGTACTGCTCCACTATCACCTCCATACGTTTGGCGATCATCATCACTTCTGCGTGATCTGGCCCTTGCACCGCCATCTTATGGTCTTTGATCTCTTTGAAAATTTTGAAAGCATGAAAAAACTTACACTGCTTCAGGAGAAGGTCCGCCATTTCAGCTTGGGTATTGAGAGTGTCCAAATGGTGCGCCCCTAAGTGATCTTTCTGTCTTTTCAACAACTTCTTGAACGCTTCCAAAGCCTCGTCGTATTTTTCTTGGTCTTTGTAAACGCATATTTGGTTGTGTATGGTTCTCAAGGTATCAGAGTGGTATTTTCCCAAGACTAACTTTCTTCCTACGTACACTTCCTTGAACAAAGCCGAGGCCTCGTCGTTCTTCCCTTGTCTGGACAGTATCAAAGCGATGTTATTCTTGGCCACCAAAGTGTAAGGATGGAGCAGACCGTATTTCTTCTCCTCCAGTTTGAGCGCATCCTTGTAGATCTTCAGCGCCCTGTCCAATTCACCCATGCTCATCAGAGTCACAGCCATGTGCTTTATGGTGTTCAGAGAGTCTTGATGATGGGGCGGTACGAGTTTCTTCTGTATCTTATGGACTTCTTCGAATAATTTCAGGGATTCCTCGTTTCTTCCCAGCCGATGCAAGACTAGGGCCATAGAACTCCTCTCCTTCAAAATCAGCTTGTGGTCGGGCCCTAAGCAATCCTTCAGCTTCTCACAAATTTCCCCTGAGCACTTCAAGGACTGTTCGTACAATTGCAGTTTGTATAGCACCAAGGATATTTTACTCTTGATGCTCAAAGTGGCCGGATTATGATCGCCGAAGATCTCCCTCCTTTTCTCGTAAACCTCCATCAATAGGTCCTTTCCCTCTTGGAACCTTTCCTGGTACAGAAAATCGTCGATGCTTTTCATTTGAGATCTGACATCCCCTTGAAGCAAATCCTCCAACTGTTCCAATTTTGGGAAATCGTTTTTGATGGCAGACGTTATCAGCGTTGTTCCATGTTCATCTTCAGCTCGCACCACGGCCTTGACGACATCCTTGTCTTTGATCTTTTTCAATCGGCCGATTATCGAAATTTTCTTCTTGCGTACGCTCTCGAAGGAATCGTTTATCAACTGCAGCAAATTCCTGATGGACGTCTTTTCGGCGAAATCCAGAGGTGTTTTGCCGTTGTCGGCTTGTGCGTTGTATTTCGCGCCGTGCCAAAGCAGCAAAAACACTATTCTATCGTTGGAATATTTGGCGGCGTAATGTAAAGGCGTCCATCCGTTCTTATGCTTAGCGTTCGTTGAAACCTTGTTTCGTAGTAGTAGTTCCACGACGTCTGATCTACCTTTGTATACTGCGTAATGCAAGACTGATCCTTTGTTGGTATCTGAACAGTTCAAAGGTACTCCCTCCTTGATGATCTCCTCAATTTCCTTGATGTCGCCGTCTTTTATAAGCGAAAACAATTTTCCAACAGAAGACAACATCGTTTTAACTTCGTGGTCCGTATCAAACCCCGCTATACTATTGTAGATAGCACCGTTGTTGAGTAAATACTCGACGACTTCCTTGTGTCCCTGATTCGTCGCCACATGTAACGCCGATATTCCGTCTTCGTTAACGGTGTTGATATCGCAACCTCGCTCCAGTAGATACTTAACAACTTCCAATCTACCCGTGGATGCCGCGTAGTGTAACATCGATTGGTTGGCGGCACCGCGAACGTCCAAATCCATACCTTTCTCCAGGAAAACATCGATTATATCGGTGAAACCTTCCCTGGCTGCGATGTGAATGGCCTTGGAGCCCTTATCGTTCGTCAAGTGCATATCGGCGCCTTGGTCCAGCAAAAACCTCACAATCTCCTTGTGACCGTAGTCCGTGGCGATGTGCAACAGAGAGAAATTCTGATTACCTCGACGATTCAAGAAGCTCTTATTCTTCTCCAGGAATAATTTCACAGAGGTTATACGACCCTCGGCCACGGCCAGCTCGATAGGTAACCTATTTTTATTATCCGACACGTTGACGTCAGCGCCGTGGCTTAGAAGGAACTCTACCATCCTCTCGTGGTTGGTTTCTGAAACTATGTGTAGGGGAGTTACACCATCGCGGTCTTTCGGGTTGATCGTGGCGCCTTTATTCAACAGCATTTCGACGATTTCGTCGCAGCCCTTCGCGACCGCTAAGAAAAGAGGGGTGTGACCGTACTTATTCCTCGAGTCTACGACAACGCCAAGGTCCAGCATCATCCCAACAATATCCACTCTTCCGAACGTAGAGGCAATATGAAGTAGCGTATTTTGGTCTTCATCACAGTATACGGACAAGTCTAAATGAGAGGTGTGCTCCATTAACAACTTAAAGACGTTCGTGTTTCCTTCGTAAATAGCGTCGCATATTGCTTTGAAAATCAGCTCGTCCTGGATCAAACGTGATGAAAGGCACATCTGTATCAAGGTCGCCCTGTTATATTTCACCGCCGATAGGAAAGGAGTTTCATCCATTTTATTCGATAAATCGATTCTCGCTCCGTTTTTGAATAGGAACACCGAGATCTCGTTGCTGTCCCTTTCGATGGCCAAATGAATTGGCGTGTTACCTGCGTTATCTTGATCGTCGATGTGGGCTCCTGCGTTCAACAGACACTTCACCATTTGGAGGCTATTAGCGATGACTGCTTCATGCAGAGGGGTGAACCCACGGTCCTTAGTTTTAGCGTGTATGTCGACCCCAAACCTTATCAGTAGGTCCAGGATGTTCCTCCCGTTTTTGACAGCTATGTGGAGGCAGTTGGCGCCTTTGGACGTGGTGGCGTTTATCTGAGAACCCTTCCTGATCAATTTAACCATGATGTTTTCATTTCCAGACTCCGCGGCCATGTGTAAAGGAAGCCATCGCGTAATAGAAGTCTCGGCATGAATCGATACACCGTGCTCGATCAACAGATCCACGACAGCTTCGTGGCCATGCTTACAGGCGAAGTGAAGCGGCGTCATACCTTCTAGATTTCTACAATCTAAATCAGCGCCCTTCATAATCAAAAGTCTCACAATTTCTACGTCTCCATTCATAGAAGCACCATGCAACGGTGTCATTCTGAGTATATTCGATCTATTCACTTCTATGCCATCCTGTTGCATCAACAAATCCACGATTTCCAAATGCCTACCCTCGACAGCGTACAAAAGGGGCGTTAAACCGTCCTTAGTTGTAACGTTGACGTCCGCCCCGTTCTCCAGGAATATTTTGAGGATGTCGGTGAATCCGTCCTTGGCCAAATAGTTGATGGGGGCGAAATTATTCTCGTGATCCGTTACATTAACGTCAGCTCCGTTCTTTATGAGCACCTTGACAATTTCTTCCCTGCCCGTCTCGCAAGCCCAGTGCAGTGCGCAGTTGCCGTTCATGTTTGAGGAATTAACGTCTGCGCCTGCTCGTATCAGAGCCTTAACCGTATCAAGATGGCCGTTTAAGGCGGCTAGATGGAGGGGTGTGGCACCTACGTCGGTTCTAGCGTCAACCTTCACGTTTTTCGACAGCAGATAGTTCACAATTTTGACCAAACCGTCGTCTGCAGCGATGTGTAGAGTTGTAAAACCACCGAAAGCCTCGTCTAATTTGTAGAAGAGGTCTTTATTGAAGAAGAACTGGACGGCGGAAGGTTTACCGCTAAGCGCCGCGTACTGCAGGGCTGTGAAACGCGTGTAATCCTTCTTAGTGAAATCGGCACCGTGGTTCCACAGACTGTTCAAAATGTGCTCATTACCGGAGAAGGCTGCCAGATGAGCTGGGGTTCTCTTGAAAGAATCCATTTCATTGATGTCAGTATCGAAGTTTTTGAGCAGAAACTCTACAACTTCTAGGTTCGTTTTCGTAACCGCTATGTGAAGAGGGCTCTGGTTTTCCAAATTCTTCATTTTAAAAGTGGACAGACCCTCCTTCAAAAGGAACTTCGTCAGTTTGATCGTTTTAGGTCTTCTCATTGCGAAGTGTAGACATGTGGACAAATCCGTGTCCCTAGATCTAATATCTGCGCCTTCCTTGATGCATTCTGAGAAAGCGTCGAAATTATTCTCCTTCAAAGCGACAAACATGTTGTGTTTCCTATTTAAAATATCAACAGTTGTCGCGTAAGAGTTCTTCATTCTAGATAAGTTGAAATACTGAACTTCAGTCAAGTCAAAATCGCCAGATTTTCCTTCAACTTCTAATAGTTTTTCAACGAAGAGGAATATAGCTGAGGTTGAATCCAGAAGGACTTCTACGATGACATTATTATGTGCCAAGTGATTTCTCAGATCAACACCAGTAAGGGATGGATAATTATCGTTCAAAAAATACTTCGCTTTGAAATGATCATATTTCAACATCGGAATCAAATCTAAAAGAAATATTTCCACAACAGCTTGAAGCTTCTTATTACTCTTGAACTCGGTGTAAGTGACTCCGTCAAAGATTTCCCTCAACTGATTCAATTTCTCCTGTTTCTTCATCTTTGTCACCTCCTCAGAATTCTCGGAATTGAATGTCTCCACTTCCATATCCCTTTTCTTTATTTTTCTCCCAAACTTTTCAGTCCACTGGACACTGTTAACTTCGAATTTTATAATGTGCATTATTTTATAAAAGAGTTTCACCACTTCATCATCTTGAGATCCAGATGACAAGCTGTGGATCGAAACTACCATTTCGGCTATTGTACTCAATTTGGAGGCTTCTATTTGCGGTGATAAAGTTTGTAGCGTCTGCTTAACACCATATTTTATCGATCTTATGTAGTTTGATTTATTGTGTGAACTTTCAATCATCATATCAAATTTTTCATACAGACCACGGAAAGGCATCAAAGCTGTACCGTAATCTATAGGTGCCCTTATCAGATCATTTCTCAATGAGTGATCGATAGCTTCGAAAAGTATTTCGCTATAGACGCATTTACCTTTAATTTTGCAACGATACTGGTCTATGAGATCTTTTAACCTAGTGATATCGTTGTTCTTCAGCTCAGATAGGTCTTCTCTGAGCACTTTACCAGTTCCGAAATTTTTCATCACCGAAGCCACTTCTTTCATGACTTTCTCATCATTTGTGTTCAAAAATTTATCACCAAGTTCTATGAGGACTTTCATTTTGTACTTTGACAAAATGTAACCAATCTGTCCTCCAAGTTTTTCAATATCGTTTTTGATCCCACTCAAAAAGTTGGATTCTAATAATTCTTCGTGTTTTGAAAGAGACTGATGGGCCAAGGTGTTTCTTAAATTGATCACCAAGTTTCTGGTACTCTGGCTGAAGAAGGTGAATAGATAATTTATAGTAGTCTGGGACAACTTAGGAGACTCCAGGGTATTCTTCAAATGTTCGCCTATAACCTGTAAAGCTCTCATCAAAATAAATATACCATTCTTTTCTTCCAATCCAATAGACCTGACAAGTTCCACGTAACTCAGCATAACGTTGAGCGAATGAATGTCTCTTATTCTTTCATGATCATCATAAAGAGACTTGAATTCGGGATATTTATCGATCATATCCTCGACAACTTCATCCCGTTTCAAATTTGGGAGTCTGGAGAGTTCCTGTGGTCTCATAATCAACACATGATTCAGTAAATTTTCGAGATGTTTTCCAAAGCTTTCCAAATACTTAATCATATTGGATCTACTAAGAATAACTCTTGAAAATAATACAATTTCATTCTGATCCTTAAAGGTTCTAATATATGACAATATACAGAATTCAATTTCTTCCCAAGGAAGCCTATCATAAGTCGACTTAAGTAATCTCTTAAGCGTAAAAATTTGCTTAGCTATAAATGTCAAATTTCCTATGAACAATTCATCCTTATCTTTACATGTTTCCAAAGAACTTATAAGTTGTATCGTAAATTGTATGTGATCACGAACCTCTTGTGAAGTCAAGTAAAACTTAGACTGCTTGTGGAAAAAACGTAGGCTCATCAATTTTCGCTCCAAAATTTGCTTAATATCATCGGAAAGGTGTACACGATTGAGTTCCAGCTCCATACACACCTTCGAAAGTAAATCATCCAAATTACCATCTTCGATTTCTTGTCGCAGGAGACAATTGAGTTGGTTAACATCGTTCTTACTAGCGGCTAAATAAACCTGTTTATATTTATTCACTTCCATCGGGAGATGTTGCATTACAGGTGTCTGAAAAAGTTAACAAGGAAAATCTAAATCCTAGAGTTTATCTGTACGGTTTCCCTCATTAACCAGAGGAAAACAATTTCAGTGATATTGAATACCAAGCTAGTATCAAACTTTTATACTTACTTATTTGTTTTTTGTCCTATCTTAAACATTTAATTGTCGAAAAGGATCAATACATGAATATGAATATAAGTGAATTCATAAGATTTACTCAAATTCTCAAAAACCTTGGATAACAGAATTTTTTTTTGGCGGGAAACCCAACCACCACAGAAGTTCATGTCAACCACAGATTACAGAGTGAACACAGACTGTAATCCACAGATTACAGAGTAGCTGTAATCTCTATGCTGTAATCTGTGATGTCAACCACAGAGTTCACACCATAGAACACTTTTGGTATAAAACAGGGGTGGAGAAATGATATCGATAGGAACCGTGAAGACAGGACCGTCACGAAAAATTTGTGACAAAAATGTTAGACCGATATGCGTAATAAGCAAATTTAAGTGTTTGAGTATATAGTAATAACAATAACGAAAAACATGGTTTAATGTGAAGTTTATGACATATTTCTGGCATCATATCAAACGTCCCTCTTCTTTAGCCCAAACCAAAACCCGTTGGAAGACGTCAAATTGAACGTCTTATAATCCGCGACGAAGGGGATGCAGCTCTTCCCTACGGGCAGTATCTCAAACCGAGCAAGGAGTTCGAAGAACACAACCTTGACCTCCGTGATGGCGTATCGGGAACCGATGCAGTTCCTGGGTCCCACCCCGAACGGAACGTAAACGTAAGGGTCGACCTTGTGCCTGTTTTCCGCCGAAAATCGCTCGGGGTCGAAACGGTCGGGGTTGTCCCAATGCTTGGGGTCGCGATGCAGGCCCCAAATGGGGATCATGATTATATCGCCGGCGTCTATACGTAGAGGCTTTTCGCCGTCGAGTTCTGGATCGATGGTGTAGGTCTTGTTACACTGCCTATCAGTGGCCGGAGTTGGAGGCCATTTCCTCAATGTTTCTGAAAGAAAAAACAAGATGCTGTCGCTTAAACTACCCTGATATTTCTATTCTCACCCGACAGCACCATATCCAGGTACGGCAGTTTGGCCAGGCCCTCGTAGCTGAACTTGCGACCGGAATTCCTGAACTCGTCCAGTTCTTCGCGGAGCCTCAACTGCACGTCATGGTTCACGGCCAACTCGTAGGCGACGAAGCACATCACCGTGGAGACCGTTTCGAAGCCGGCAAAGAAGAAGATCAACGCCTGAGAGGTTATGTCGTCCAGGGACATGTCCAACTTACCCCTGGTCCTCGACGACTTGATATCCATGTGTTCTTTCACGGCCGCAAAGTTGGTTTCCTCTAGTTTAACCTCTTCCTCTGGCGGGTCCCTCCTGGCTTGTAACAGGAGGTTGATCAGATCCGGCCTATCGATCTTGTTCGACTCGCGGTACTCGAGGGAATCTCTTACCACACCTCGGAAGAAGTCAGAGATTTCCTTGTCGAAAAAGGTCGCCTTCAGCAGCTGCAATCGTTATTGATAGATTAATCGCGTACAAGACTCTTGACCCTTTTTTAAAATAAGAAATACTAGACAAAGAAAGTACTTAATATTCATCAAACACATAGACTTAGGGTGGGCAAAATTCGTTATCTACTGAGGGGACCTCGAGAACTATAAGAGCTAGGAGAAATCGGATGGCACATTCGGAGCTCTTATTCAGAGAAACAAAGAACGGTGAAAACCGTAGCCTTCTACCATTCTTCGTTTTTGAGTTATTAGCAAAAAATTAGATTTTGACGATTTCGAAAAGTTCTCGTAACTTTTTTGTCCTTGAAGTTACAGATCTGAAACTTGGACCTTCTTGGACACTTTTATACGTAGAATCTACTGGCCAAAAATAACAGAAACAATAAAAGTTTGCATTTAAAAAAACGAAATGATAAAATATTTGGAGCACGTCAGTGGATTCCACGTAAAAAGTGCCTGTAGAAGGTTCAAGTTTCAGATCTGTAACTTCAAAGACGAAAAAGTTATGAGAACTTTTCGAAATCGTCAAAATCTCATCTTTAGCTAGTAACTCAAAAACGGAGAATCTTAGGAGGCTACGGTTTTCACCTTTCTTTGTTTCTCTGAAGAGAACTCCACCATTTTTTGTTTCTCTAGCTCTTATTGTTCTCGAGATCCCCTCAGTAGACAACGAATTCTGCCCACCCTGTACAAGGTGAGTCTTTGACGCGTACAAATATTTCAACAGTAGATTTTTGAGGTCAAAGGAAACACTTTTTAACGTTACCATTTTTTTCCGAATCGGCTTGGTTTAAAAGATACAAGCTGTTGAAAAACCATAAAAAAAATTATTTTTAGTTCAATCTCATAAACCGTTTAATCGAATGAAATGAATTTTGGAATATAGTTTTTCGTTCATTCGATGAACCTTTTTCGAATACAATATATCACCCACGTCTTCCAGTTTTCTCATTATGACCATTACGTACCATAAAAATACAAATTCAAAGAACCCCACTCTTGACACTAAGTTGGTCGCTATCTGAGGAATATTTGATAGTTTAGTAAAATAAAAGTATTCTTCATATTTTCTCTTATAACACGCCATTTTCGAGTAATTTGACGTTCAAAAAGTGAAAAGTATCAGTTAAATTTGATAAACTGGGTACTCTGGCTGAATACAACTCTGTTCAAAAGATCCACAGATGTAAAGTGTCACAGATTTAGCTTGTTACTGAAGGTAATTTCGTTTCTCCAGGGGTGGCACAGCTCATTACGAAAACTTAAAATGGCCATATCTTTTTATCAGGGCCGAATCGGAAAAATTGGTATAGGAAAAAAGTGTTTCTTTTGACCTCAAGAATCTACTGTTAAAATATTCGTACGAGTCAAACACTCACCCCGTATATTGATCGGACATAAAGCAATGGGCTTTTTTACACATGGCTTCTCGAAAAAAGATCTCAGCCTACGTTGTTTTGATCAGATTACAGAATCTGATGCTGCCCACAGTGCCCACTGAGGTTCATTCTATAGTATGAACTAGTAATAACTTGTTAGAGTCACTGCTGCTCATGAAAAGATCGAAAACATGAGTAGGTATCGACGCCAAGTCTTTTTAATTATAATCCATACCCACAACAGGTTTTAACCTCCCTCATCACCTTGGAGAAGATAAACCCTCATGTGAACTCTTCCCCAAACTTACCTTGGACAGTTTCGGCAATACGGCGTGCAAAACGAACTTGAGGTTCTTCACGAAACCGCTGAAATCCGTGGCCCTTTTTCCATTGATATAAAACTGATTTTCCCCGTCTCTCAACGAGTCGCATTGTACACCGAAAGCCGTACTTGCTATGATGTCGTTCGAGTATCTCGTGAAAGCATCCTTCAATTCCATCTCGATCATATCTTCCTGTTTGTCGGCCAGATAGTCCGCGAAATTTCTGGCGCATTCGTGCATCAAAACGAACATTTGTCTCATCTTGCTGCCGGTGAAGAACGGGCTAAGGGTGGAGCGCATCTCTTTCCATTTCTGACCTGGAAATATTACCCATTTTTTCATGGTTACATTGCCGATTGAATCTAGTTTAGCTCACCTTTCAACGAGAAAAGATTCTTGTTCCAAAGAGGGTCCGCCTCTTCTGTTGTGAACGGTCTATGGTCCAGAAAATGTTCAAAGTCCTTCACGCAAATCTGTTTGAGTAGTTTAGGATCTTTCACCACCAATAAAGGTTGATAAAACTGATAGTGCCCAAAATACCTAGAATAACGAAATGACCAGACTTGAAAAAGTTATTGTTAACACTCTGCAGGGTGGAGCAACTTGGGTTTAGCTCTAAGTTTTGGTACCCCGGAAATATTGCACCAAAATCGTTAAGTAGTTCGGGCAAACTCACCTCACACTGTCGAAACTATCATAAGTTTTCTTTATGTAATCGCAAAACGCCATTTTTTTGAACATCAAATGCCAGTTATCTCCGAAAATTGGTGGAGGCGTTACTTGTTTGACATCCTTCCTCGCCCAATACATGAATCTATTTCGATCGTAGTAGTAAAATAGGAGGATTAAGGCCAAAGTTGCGACCAACCAGAACATTATTTCAGTTTTTGTCCACCTGGAAGTTGATAAAAGTGATACTTATTGAAGCCACAACAGCAACATCTTCAACTAAGTAAACAACAATAGGTTGAATTACAAATTGATCAAGTTAAAAGTACAATGTTAAATTTAATACTTACTTTTTGTACGATTCTAGTGAAATTCTTGATGAAAGTATAGATTTACTCGTAAAAACAATCAGAGAGATTATCAGAACTCCAAACTGTTGATTAGATAATCCTCAACTTCATAATAAATGGTATATAATATACTGAAATGACCTGCCTTTTCCAAAATTTACAAACGATGCTTCAGCTACTCGACCAAGTTTAAGGGTCAAACAATCATTTAGATTGTTATTCAATTTTTTCACTCAACAGAATAGTGAAAAGCGAACAGAGTCGGTAGAGGAGTGAAATTTAGAGGGGCGTTTTTTCCTGAAGGTTGCTTGAATGAATTCTTTACGAATACGTACTTACCTACAAAAAATTACTCTTTCAACCTAACCCCCGCTTCTCTATTTCAGTTCACACATGAAAACGTTCTTCGGGCGTGAATAAAAATATCAACTACTACGTCAATCCTTCAGAATATTAATAATTATGTGCAATCATCCAATGTCATCTGATTGTTATTGTGATTTCAGTAGCGTGGATGAACCTCTGGTCCAGCTACTACGTATTAAACGCGATAAGAAGTGTTCAAAATAGGTCTGCAAGTAGGCAATGATATGAAAGTTGACTTTCTGCACTTGAAACTGCAAAGAAAGTCAAAATTCTACAGCCTCCTTATTTTTTTCGCATGATTGTTTAGCACAGTACACAAATTACCTTTCTGGAAGAAGGAAAACTGTGGCAATATCAAGAATCTCCTTGAAAATTTTAACATCTTAGGCAACTATCAATACAAGCCCAACCCCTCATTTAGAAACTACAAGGTGAAATGGGACACAGGCTAAGGGCAGGTTATCTGGATCAGAATTTGGCGAAAGGACCAAATATGCCTCAATAAAATATACATGGTGATCAAGGTCAACAATAAACTATGATCTCACAGCAAAATAATTCAAATGATTAAAATTTATCAGCAACATTTTTCTGACTGTATAAGACGTACTTGTCATAAAAGGAGCTAGAGCGCGAGCCTGTTAACACAGTGACACCGAGACATTCCTTGACTTCAATTTAAAAAGAAATAAAGTCTTTGCATGCCTTAACCCAGCAAGAATTCCTCATCAAACTGATATACCCGTTTAGTTTATTCAAGTGAAACATACTCCATGATGAATATTTATTCAATAACATGCCTTCATGACCAGGCTGTACTAAAAAAATTTGAGATTTATAACGTAAATACTATTTTTTATGGATCAATGTTGATTCAGTCAGTGACCATTCCACGATAAAGACATATGCTTTAAGTTTTAAGACTAAACATGATATGATCACGTAGGTAACATTTGTGTATCACTGTTAGTTGAGTGGACACATCTTACATGTCTTTCAAGAATTCTCCAATAACTGGAAGAATAATTACAGAAGTCGCACTTGTATTTCTTTATATTCAAATGAATAGAGTCCACGTGCTCTTCAAGTCTCTTCTTGCGGTTAGCAACGTACCCACACGTCTCACATTTGTGTTTCCCTTTTTTCAAATGGACAGCTTCTATGTGAAATTTGAGATTAACTTTATGTTTAGCCGCGTAATCGCACAAGTGCCACTTGTGTTGCTTGTCGTTCAAGTGAACAGATTTCACGTGTTTCTCAACGTTTTTCCTGCGATTCGAGGAGAAATCACATAGGTCGCATCTGTGTTTTTTTCCTTTGATATGTATCGCGTCTATGTGTTTTTTAAGGTTTTGTTTCTGGCCCGCCGCATAATTACACAAGTGGCACTTGTGTTTCCTGATATTCAAATGGATGGAATTCACATGTTCCTCGAGCCTCTGCTTCTGAAGAGTTGCGTAATCGCACAGATGGCACTTGAGATTTTTCGGTTTCCTATTAGCCAAATGCACGGAATCTATGTGACTCTGTAGACCGGATTTTTGGCTGGCAGCGAAATTGCATAGATTACATTTGTGCTCCTTAATATTCAAATGGACGGACTGGACGTGTTTATTCAGGTTACTCTTGTTGTATGTCGCATAATCGCAGGAGTCGCATTTGTATGGTGTGATATTCAAATGGACAAAATTCACATGAAGATCGAGACTTCCCTTCCAATTCGCAGCATAGTCACACAAGTGACATTTGTGTTTCTTGATGTTCAAATGAACGGAATTCACATGTGCCTCTAGGTTCCACCTCTTATTTGTTGTATAGTCACACAAGTCACACTTGTGCGGTCTGATATTCAAATGTTTGAATTTGAAATGCTCCCTGAGGCTTCTTCTCTGATTCGCTTCGTAATCGCAAAAAGGGCATTTATGTTTCCCATCTGAAGAAACAGGTTCAACATGGTTCTCCTCTACTTCATCACACGATGGGACTGATTCGAACTGGTCAGCAGGAGATTGGTTATTTTGATGCACTTTTTCTATTTCCCGGTTATCATTTTCGGTCTTGTTAATGAACTCTTTTCTGTTGTGAACTCTTTCATCATCTATGAATTGCTCCAATACATCAACAATTTCTAATTTCTCCTCATAATCTGTTCTAAAATAATTCAAGCCATGGAAAATCAGCTATAATGAATATAGATAATAAATGAAATACTGATACCTACATGTCAAGAGACTCTTCCTTTTTTATAGTGCTACAAAACACAACCCCTGCATCCATTTATCGTCACTTGAAAAAAGAAAACATAACAAACAAGCTGAGGAGACAATATCGGGTTATTAATAGAGCATATAGCCACCATAAGATCGAAGGAAAGCAAACCATTAAATTTGCAAATAAGTTATTTGACAACAAAAGGGAACTTATAGAATAAAATACAAATTTTGCTGCTTTTTCGTTCATGAAAAACAGAAAGGTTAAGTCAATTTCTACCAATTTAAAATTTGTTATTGAGATGGCAAGAGTCCAGTTGACTCATTCAACTCATGAATTTATAAGAATGGTAAGAAAAATGTTAAAAACTCACGGTTGAGTATCAATATTTTTTATTTATTTCATCCACTGGGATGAAGACGTCAAATAAACACAAAAATAGACATAACCTACAAACCGACATTCATCGAACAATCATTCTTGCTGCATAGATTCTATAATCTTTCTCTTCCTTAGTTCTCACAGAACAGAGTTATATCTCTGTCACAGAACCAAAGAGTAACTCTTGTTACTCTTTGACAGAACTCGTAGAGTCATAGACAAACTAGTTCTGTTATAGAGTAACTCTTGTTACTCTTTGACAGAACTCTAGAGTTCTGTTATAGAGTAACTCTTGTTACTCTTTGACAGAACTCTAGCTCTCTCTCTGCTCTTTGCTCTGCAGTCACAGATTACAACTGTATATTAGTGTTCTGTGGATTACAAATTCTTTGTAATCTGTGCATGCAGTCCCCGCCAGGGCCGTACTGAAATCTTGAGTGGAAATTGTAATTAGGAGTATTATATAAAATGGAATTTTCTCAATTTTACTCTTTAAAAGAGCTGGACAATCGGAATGATAGGTTCTGAAGTGAAATAAGACCCCTAAAATCTTTAGAAATATCTCTGTATTAACGATATAATCAATTCATTAGTTTTCCATGTATGGAACACACAAATAGAAATGATCATCTGCAAAAAAACTTATTATTATAAAAGCATTTCTCGCATGCTCATGAAAATCAAATCGAATAAAGCGAGCGCTCAAACAACTAAATTGTGGGTAAGTCACATATGCCGCCAAACTCCCTTTCTAAATGATACCACATGTGACACATAAATAGAGGAAGGAACTGAATCCAAATGTTCTTCCAGGAGTTATTTTCATCTCTTAATTTTAAAATGAACCGTATTTATATGCCTTTTTAGATCAATTTTCTGACAAGTAGCATGATCACACAAGTGGCACTTGTTTTCCTTGATATTGAAATGAACGGATTGAATATGTCTTTCAAGGTGGCCTTTTCTGCATACAGCGTAATCGCAATAGTTACACTTGTGTTTCCGAATATTCAAATGTACGGAATTCACATGAGTCACGAGACTCCTTTTTTGAATGGCAGCATACTCACACGAGTGACACTTGTGTCTCCAGAGACTCAAAAGCACAATGTCCACGTGTTCTTCGAGGCTCCTTTTTTCATTAGCGTCGTAACCGCACTGGTCACATTTGTATTTTCTACTATTCGAATGAACAGCATCAATATGATTCTGCAAGGAGATTTTTCGGGCTGACACAAAATCGCACAGATGGCACTTGTGTTTTCTGATATTCAAATGGATGAAATCTACGTATTGTACAAGAGACCCTTTCCGATTTGTGCCAAAACTGCACTGGTTGCAATTGAATTTCTTATATTTCGAGTTTGATGGAATCAACGTGTTGTTCAAGAAGATATTTTAGGCCTGTAGCGTAATCACACATCTGGCACTTGTGGTTCTTTATAGTCGCATGAACAGAATCGATATGTTTGTCAAGACCTTCTCTATAACTTACAGAATACTTACACAACCGACACTTAAATTTCTTAATTTTCCAATGGACACCATCTATGTGTGCTTTTAGGCCTCCTTTGTTTTTTGTTGAATGTTCGCAAAAGGTACACTCATATGTTTTGATACTGGAATGAACAGAATTCAAATGTTCTTCGAGGCTTTCCGCAGAATTTGCAGCAAAAACACTAAATTTGCATTGTTGTTACTTACTGTGGAGACAAGCAGAATCGATGTATGCATTTTGAGGTTTTTCTTCATCTTCTGCATTCAACTGAACTATTTTATCGGATTGGTCAATAAATACGTTGACATTTTGACCTGCAACAACAAATAATTCATCATATTGGTGTTTATGAAGGGGTAAAACATGTAACTTCACCTGCATTCTCTATTATATATTCTTTTCTCTTATGAAATATGATATGTAGATGCCCAAATTTTCATAGAATTAGGATGTTACGATGTATACGATTATTTTACTCATCAAAATAATTGTTTTTTTTTATATAATTCGAATTCCAAATGAAACACAGCTAAACCAGTTTTAATAATAATATTTATTGATTGAAATAAGAGATGTATATCTAAGGTTTATAGTCCAAGATTAATATGCAGACTTTATGTATTCGATGTTAATTAATTTTGAATATAATAACAATACTAATATTTCACTAGTTTCTAGTGTAACATTTACATATTCTTGTTAGTGAATTGAAGATTTCACAAGTTGGCCAAAGGTAAGTTTTTCATTTGAAAAATATTCACATAAATCACATTAGTATTGTGTGTACAGAATTCACTTGTATTTCCGAGGTTTTTTTTTAATGACAGCCTACTCACACAAGTGACACTTGCACTAATTCATATCGAAATGAATAGAATCCGCACATTCTCAATTTTTTTTCTGAGAATCACATACACTTCACATTCATTCAACATGAATAGTAGCTTGTTGGTCTACGAGACCATTTTCCTGGCATGTGGCAGAATCGCCTTTGCTACTATTCTGTTCTTCCTTTTTCAAATGTTCAGAACTCATATGTCTTTTAAAGTTTCTCTTCTTGCTTCCAGTATAATCGCACAACTTACATTTGTACTTCCCAATTTTCAAATGGACATGTTTCACATGCATACGGAGGTTATTTTTATGACCCGTAGCATAAGCGCACGAGTTACACTTAAATTTTTTTATATTACGATGAACCGCACTGAAATGTTCTTTGAAACTATCTTCACAATTGGCTGCATAATCGCACAGGTAACACTCGTACCTCCTGATATTTAAATGAACATAATCCAAATGTTCTTCAAGCCTTTTTCTTTTTTTATCTACATAAAAACAAAAGGGACACTTCCTGAGTTTCAAATGGACCGATTCTAAGTGAGTTCGAAGGTGAATTTTGTAATTTGAAGCATAATTGCAATATTTACACTTATGTTTCTTACCCCTGGGGGACACAGAATCAGTTTGCATATTGAGACTACCTTTTTTAACTACTTCGGGATCATCACACAAGGTAACTGTTTTGGACCTGTCCTCAAGTGAGCTAGAATTCAACATATCTACATCTTCTGCCTCTTCCTTCCAATCATTTCTGGAATAAACAAAGTTGTCAAAGTAATGAAAGGGGAATTGATGCCAAACAAACATTAGGCAAGAAAAAAATGCAAATTAATAATAACATAAGATATTGATACTCACAATATGTCATTGGTCGTGAACTCTTCTTTTATATCCGTGAAACAACACTTTGTATCCATTTTCGTCAATCTGGGGAAGGTAATGATTTATAAAAATCGACGAATGAAACCTGAAATACACATAATTTCATTTAAAATTCAGTATGAGGATAGCAATTAGTCGAGGTATAACTATAATTCGTTCGAATGATAAAAACATGAATCATACTCACAGCCAAATATTTATTTATGATGCAGTCCCACTTCCAAACCGTAACGTGAAGAAATACACAACAAAATAAACAATTTCAAAGTTCCTTCCATAGAGCCATAGACTTTCTCTGTTTTTCAAAGATCACAGAGTAGCTGTTTTTCCACCTTTGACCATAGACGTTTGACGTCCCGTTTCTGCCACAGACATAGAACTCTCTATCATAGACAGAGAGTACTCTCTTAACTTTTTCTTATGTTCTATTGGAGTTCGTCCATAGAAGACCAAAGAACACAACGTTTCCCGCCACCTGGCGGAGAAATTTGAAAATGCGATTGGCGGGTTGTTTTCTTTCAATTTTATTATGTTGAAGGTTGCGTTTATTCATTCTGATCGAAAATTTTCATTATTCTCATCGGTATTTGATTCGAAGCAATTATAAACTGAAAAGAAAAGCAACGACAAATAAAAAAGTTCATTTTAATAAATTATATACAACTTATAAAATATTGATATATACATTGTACGAAATCAATTCGAGTACAATTTGATTGTACCATCAGCCCCCGATGAAAATAGCCATGGTTGCATGGGATGGAAAATGACGCCGAAGATACCAAAATCATTGTGTTGCTTGTGATCCTCTAATCGTTTCAAAGGCACTATCAGAGGGTTCTGCAGCAAATCACTGAAAAAATTTGGGAAGATATCAGTTATTTAGATTTTAAATCTAAAAAAAAATAGTACTCACTTATAAACCATTCCGTGTGAAACTATCAAACTCCTATCATCCGATCCGGAGGCAAACAGGGGGTACCTCTTGTGATAAGCAACACCCCTAATAGCCGTACCGTGCAATTTCAGTATCTGGTACGGTTTAGTGCTCAGATCCAGATCGAACCATAGCACTTTTCTGTCGTAAGTGCCCACCAGAAGATTGTCACCGCCTGGATGTATAGCCATCGTCGAGATCCACTTGCAATTCGTCATCAACTTCTTTATCAGATTCTGCTTGACCAAATCGTAGATCCTCACATGCCTCTGCGTAGCCACAAACAGGCACGGCTTAGTCGGATGGAAGAGAACGCACTGTATGAGCCCTGCAAAGTAACAATGACAATCATTCAAAGACTTATTCGTTAATTTTTGCCATTCTTGAAAAAAATTAATCTCTTCGATCGTTTTAAGCTCCACTCACCCTTAGACTTGGACAGAGGCAACTGGGATCGTCTTTGCGAGATCTGGGATATCAAAATCGACCGATTCTGACCGTCAGGCATGACGGTGGCAAAGTAATCTCCTCTACCGTGCCAAGTAACCTGCGCCACCTCTTTGAAATGTGTCAAAACCACCCTTACGCCCCTCTTGAAAAGTTCCTCCTCCGGCAGAGACCACTGCACCGTTGTCCTCACCCTCTCGATCATCGCAGATTCCACAGATTGGGCCTCGTGGAGTACGGAATCGGTTTTCGAACAAACCAAACGGTCGCCTGAGAAAAAAAAAAGATTTAGAACTTTCGGGCATGAATCAGTCGGGTTACGATCCACTTACCGACATGGGGATTGATGAGGAAGACTTTCTTTCCGCTAGCTGCCAGGATCAGGGACAGGGCGGGGTTGGGGCACCAATCCACGGATCTTACAACGTCGTCTAACTTTATAGTCTTTTTACATCTGCCAGTGTTCACTTCCCAGATCTTTATGGTGCCGTCGTCTGATCCGCTCAGTAAATGTTGCCCCCTTTCGTCGATACTCACTGTTCGTACCATATCAGTGTGACCGACGAATTCTCCTGCGAGAACGTTGGGGAATGGTTGAAGATCCTGAGAACTGGGTAGTTTGGGAACCAGGAACTCAGGCTCGATTCTTATCTTATTCTGGATGGACCTTGTGCAGAGGAGGAGGTCCTGGCACCTTCTGGATCTTTCTTCGATGAACCTAAATGAGTAAATCGATAATACCAATATAAACATTTATATTTCATTAGTTACCTTGGGTGTGCCGGAACCTTCCTCAAAGAATCATACTTTCGTGGTATAAAATGCAATTTTCTCTTCGATGGGGTGTCTTTCAATTTATTCCACTGCTTCATTTCCCTCTCATCGAACAAAAATTCCGGTGGTGGATTGTAAGATTCGGCATGACCAGGTAAAAGCCTAAAATATCAAAATAGAACGTAATCAAGTGAGGATTAATAGAACCAAAACACAAGACAAAAACCACCTTTCAAATATACCATCTTAATGTTCTAAAATATAATTAGAAAATGCCTAAATACCTTTTCGGAGCTGGAATATGTTTGTATATTCTTCGCATCTCCTCAGCTTGGTCGTCTGTTTTCCACAACATGTAAAACTGAGGTTCCTTCTTGGCCCTCAATTTGGCAGCTTCTTCTCTAGTTTTAATCAAACCCATTTTTAGCTTATGAGCCAGTTGAGATACTTTCCTTTGCTCATCTTTACTTGGTAAGAAGGACCTTTTATGCTCAGGAAAACTCCTCAGTGGTGTAACCATCACCTCATTAGTGAACCACTCTACCCAAGGCTAGAAAAAATAGTACTGCTTAAAAATGCTCACACCCATTATATTCACGATATCTCATTCAAATGAAATGATCTGAAACTTACAGCATATTCATCGAAATTAACATCAGGTATTTTCCCACTCCTGATCCTCTTAATAAGTTGGATATCTTCATCAGACAACACAACATTCTGCCCAGTTTGTGGATCCTTAACACTTCTCCAAAAGTCAGGATCTTCCATTCTCTTGAGGAACTCATCTAAATTGTCCCCAGTTTCTGGCTTTATGATTTTCTTTCCATCCCAATCATAACCGAAATGTTTGTAATCATCATACCAATTTTTGGGTACATTTCCAATGGTGTTCCTTATATCCTCCTCATCCGAGGTGTCATATTCATATTCGTCTACTTGTTTCTCACTGGTTTCTTCCTCAGAAAGCTCGTTTTGTTCACTGTTAGAGTCATCTTCCCCCTCATCTTCTGAACTGTCTTCAATTTCCTCTTCGGAGTTTTCGATATCTCCTGATGTATCCTCAACACCATTTTCAGATTCTTCTTCGAGATACTCGTCAACTTCATCACCTGATTCTTCTATTTCTCCTTCAGAATCTGAACTATCCTCTGCCTCACTGTTAATGGTATTTAGCAACTCTTCATCCTACAAAACATTGAAATATTTATATTTTTGGTTCCAGAGGAGGACCTTATACTTACCGAAGAAGATTCTTCTGGGCTCTCAGTTTTTCTATCAGTAGCCTCATTCGTCTTCGTAAGGGATACTAATTTTCTCTTAACTCTGTCACCCATTTTTTTCGAATACATGTATCGACCTTGTGTAAGCTAAAATTCAATTTATCGAATATTCAAAACTAAAAACCAGAGACTATGCTAAAAACTACACATGGAACAAATAGGTTAGGAATGACAACCATAGATCACAAATCAAGAAGACATCTGTTACTTTTTCGCGAAAAAATTTTCGATGCATTTTTCTTACCCCGATTCTTGAAGTTAATTGATCATTGTTTTTTGATATTCACATATTCTTCACAAAACGCGAACAAAGCATGAAAGTTAAATTTGAGCAATCATTTAATAAAATATTTTGCTGAGACTGATTGGACAGAGGACACAGAAACATATCAGAATTATCAGAGATCATAGAACTTACCGAATTAATTTCTAAAAATGAAAATTTATTTCTAATTTAAAGAGATTTTTTGAAAATTAAAGTCGCCTTTGTACAGTTTTTCATGACTACCGTACTAAAACATTGTTTACAAATATCAGGGAAAGTAGTAACCAACTCCTGTCGATTCAAAAATTCAAGGTATTTTACAGTTAATATGACTGCTGTCGTCAACACCGAACAAATTAGAAACAAATTGATAAATGAATTAAAGGCTACACACGTGGTAAGTTTGAGAAATATTCCTCTTGCGTTGTTCAAAAATTATTCCGTCTCGGAAATACTTTGGGAGTTATCGATAACATTTGTTTTCAGCAGCCTTTTCGCCGCATTTAAAGTCCAAATTAAAATTCACCCACAACATATATGTTATCGAAAATTCTGAAATGGTTGTGGAAAAAAAATTTTCGTTGAGAATGTCTTTCGAGAATTGGTTACTCCTTTTTGGTATTCTGCTTGCTATACTACTGAGAAATATAACTATGCTGCATCCTTACTCGGGACAAGGAAATCCACCAATGTATGGAGATTTTGAAGCACAAAGACATTGGATGGAAATAACTACCAATTTACCTGTTAAAGACTGGTATCGAAACACTTCCGACAATAATCTTCAATACTGGGGACTTGATTATCCGCCCCTTACAGCTTATCACATGTATTTTTGTGGATTAATTGCATCATACTTAAATCCTAATTATACTTCTCTTCACAACTCCAGGGGATTTGAAAGTGATGGTCTCAAGAATTTTATGAGAATGAGTGTGCTTATCATAGACCTTCTCTTATATATGCCTACTGTGATGATCTTTTATTATACAAGTGTTGAATTTTACCAAAGTATTCAAGTCAGCAGAGTTGAATCGAAAAAAAAACCTCCTTTATTGCATCCTTTCTTATCTACTATTCTTGCTTTTTATTATCCAGGAAATGTTTTGATAGATCATGGACATTTTCAGTATAATTGTGCATCTTTAGGCTTTACAACTTTGTCTGTTATATTCTTGATACGTGGAAAGAATATTTTTGCTTCAGTTTTTTTCTGTTTTGCACTGAACTATAAACAAATGGAACTGTATCATTCCTTACCTTTCTTTTTTTATTTGTTGAGTACTTGTATACCAAGACCGGGACAGAAAGCTATTAGTGGGTTATTATCATTATTCAAAATTGGTTTAGCAGTTATCTTAACATTTTATATAATTTGGTATCCGTTCGTTTCTGATTTCAAAAGCATTTTGCAGGTTCTTGAACGATTATTCCCTTTCAATAGGGGAATATTCGAAGATAAAGTTGCCAATTTTTGGTGCATTGTCAATGTTTTTTACAAACTGAAAACTTGCGATCATTCGAAATTGATGAGATTGTGCTTATTCACAACACTCTCGGCAGTCTTTCCCTCCAGTATAGATTTGTTTTCGAGACCAAATTTGAGAAAGTTCATTTTGGCTCTCATTAACAGCTCTCTGGCATTCTTTTTGTTTTCTTATCAGGTTCACGAAAAAACCATTTTAGTTGCAGCATTGCCAGTGGTGCTGTATACTCCAGAGGATCCTTTTGTTTGTTTTTGGTTTCTTTTTGTTTCTGTATTCAGTATGTTGCATTTGTTCGTTAAAGATGATCTTTTAGATTCCGTACCAACTTTGCTGATATGTTATTCTACAATTTTTTGTCTTTGTATGATGTATGCATACTGGAGAACGAAAAATTCGAAAAACCGGCCTTCAATATTTCAATTTATTCAGTACATTTTAGAGGAAGAAGGTTGTAAAACGGAGAACGATTCTAATTGGAAATTATTGAGATATTTCGCACGTATGAAAAAAGATTATAGTTTCCTCAGAAATTTCCTGTTTACTTTCACTATGGCCATGTCTTTTGTTGGATGTATTTTGATTCTGATTCTTTATTCGGTTGTTACTCCTCCTGCTAGGTATCCAGATTTGTTCCCATTGATAACTTCTGCTTACTGTTGCGTGCATTTCCTTGGTTTCTTTTTGTATTTCAATATAAAACAGCTTCAGATACCTCAGGATTTTGGGGATATCGGTGATGTAAAGTTGAAATAAAATTAGTTTTAAGTTGTACATTTAAGTTTAACTAATGTAAATGACAAATATGTCATACGTCCTAATAAATCATATATATTGTGATTCATTCGTGTCGTGTATGTGGAAATTTATAGAATAAATGTGTTTGGGGGTTTGTATTTGTCTTTGAGAGTGCTTTGAAGTATACCAATTTTCTAACAGGTTCCATTTATATAATATAAACTACACATGAAACAAACAGGCTATGAATGAATTTTTATATCATGTTCTGTAGGTGGAAATTTATAGAATAAATGTGTTATTATTCGATGGGTTTTTGTATATACCTTCAAGAACTCCAAATCTTTAGGTCATTCCGTTCATTAAATTTATTTTTTTATTTTTTAGGAAGTCAGGGATGACTCAGGAGGATGCGGTGCTAATATATCTTGCATAGTTGTGGCCGATAAGTTCGAAGGAGTACCTCTGTTACAGAGACACAGGTTGGAGGCTTCTAGTTTTTTTACAATACTTCCACTAATTGTCCTTTATGAATTCAAGGTTGGTACACAAAGTACTCAACGACGAAATCAAGAACATACACGCGTTCTCCCCCAAGACGTACACCCCCGATCAGTGGGAGGAACTGAAAGAGAAGGAGGGAAAGTAAAAACATGTCTTCAGCTATCGACTCTCAATTCTCCAACGTCTCACCCTCTGGGGATTTTATCAATAAGTCAAACGGTGAGTGTCGATGAAGTTTTGTTGCATCCTCTGAAGAACTTTCCCATCCGCAGGCATAGTCTTCACCATATCTGCGCCGGGCAAGGTCATACTGCATGGGGAACACTCTGTGGTCTATGGCAAGCTAGCCTTAGCTGCCAGCCTTGGTCTTCGCACATCCGGAACCCTGAGGGAGTTGGAGAACACTGATGATGCATCTGTAATCGAAGTCCACTTTCCCGACATAAACCTCCACTATTCCTTCGATTTCAAGGTGGGTTGTACCTTGGTGAATTTACAGGGGTGTATGTAATTCGTGGTGTTTATTTCAGGAAATCCAGAATCTCCTGGATAAACCCTTGCCGGTCAATCCGGACATCTCCCATTTCAACTTGGAACATCCGGAGAGGCTGGATCACGATCTTCATCTCAAGAATGTGGAGGGTTTCTTGTCCGGAACCGAGGGTTACCACAACCTGAGCAAGCTGAAGAAGAACTCGCTGGTGTCGTTCCTTTACCTGTTCACCGCCATGTTCACTTCCCTCAACGTCAGTATACGACCTTTCCATTTTTCCGTCAGCAGTCATCTGTCAATAGGGGCGGGTACAGGTAGCTCCGCCTCTTTCGTAGTGTGCCTGGTTGCCAGTTTTCTCCATTACGTCAAGCTTCTCTCCAAACGGGGCAACGTCGGTGGTAACTTGTCCAAGTATGGTTACGGTCCCACCTTGTTGACCTTTGAGTCGTACACCGCTAGGCTGACTGAGGATCTGTTGAAGATCACCTCCGATTGGAGTTTCTACGGAGAGAGGATACATCACGGAAACCCTTCAGGTAAAGGATATAGTTTTTTTTTCTGTGATAGACATAACCTAAATGAATGACTTTGACATTTCTGACAATTTAACTGGTTGGGCGTGGTCATAGAAGACGATGGGTAATCCGGAGATATTTTGCATTTTGTAGGTATCGACAACACAATTTGCACCTACGGTTCCCTGCTTGTGTTCAAGAAGGGATGCCCGCCCGAAAGGAAAACCATGGATTACCCCTTGAAACTGTTGTTGATCAACACGAAAGTGTCGAGAGATACCAAAACCTTGGTGGGCAAAGTTGCCGATTTCGTTCAGAGATTTCCTGAAGTTGGCAACGGCTTATTGTGCACCATGGATGAAGTGTCTAAAAACGCTCTAGATTGTATCGAATGTCTGAATAAGGCTGATTCTAGTTGTGAGGAAACTGCTGGTGCCTTCGAAAAGTTGGAGGTGAATAATGATATTTAACCGACGAAGATAATTCAAATTTTCCTCTTTGTCTTTCTAATTTTTTTCCATTGGTATTCATTTGGGTTACTCTGGGTTCTTCTATTTCTGGCTGAAACGAGCTGTGTCGATATAATATGTATTCAGAGAAGAATAAGAGGAATTCAACGTAGACAACGGGATGATGACTCTGTTACCTTGAACATTTTTTTTAGGAGATTTCTGGTGAAATGATTTGTTTCAACAAGTTCGGTTAAAAAATGGCTCACCTTTGAAAACTTCCTGTATATCTACTCGGCTCGTGCTGTAAAACCTTGCACATACCATATGCTCATCTTTTCTTATCTAGCTCCTCCACCATTCTGTTTACAATATCTTCAATTATTTAAATTTCCAAAGTTTGGTTTTTGTTCTAGGAACTGTCGGATATTAATCACAGCCTGTTGCGTATACTGGGTGTGTCCCATCCGACCTTGGAGGAAATCGTCACAATATTGAGAGGACACGGTTTAAGAGGAAAATTGACTGGTGCCGGAGGTGGTGGTTATGCGACCTGTCTAGTTCCTCCCAGTTGTTCTCAAGGTGACCTCGACGCAGTATTGACAGACCTGTCGAATGCTGGATTTGACGTTAAAATGACATCGTTGGGTGATGCCGGAGTACGAGTCGATAGTTAGTCGTCTTTACGTTTAGATTTCATTATTGTATTGTTCAATAACTTAGTTGGTAATAATAAAGGATGTTTTGGATCACATGGACTTATTTGTTGTCACAGGAGGTGAGAGAAAGGTGCTTCATTTGATACTTTTATATTAAGACCGAATACTGTATACAATTATGTCTAATTTCACAATACTTAAGCTTTCTATTAAACTAGAAAAATATATTAAGATGGCACTTTACACATGATGTAGGTACTTGTTTGTACAACATAGTTTAAATCATTGGAGAAACGTTTTTTTTGGACACCGATCAATTAAATGTGAACAAGGGATTTTGGTACCTACTTAAATGATCTTCTTCAGACGAATAATTCTTTCCAAAGGTTGTTTGTTTCGAACCAAGACTGAAGATATTGTGTTTGTAAGAAAAAAATTCTAGATCTGAGAGGCACTTTAATTATCTCTTTTTTATGGCACTATTGATATTGTGGAAGGCTGTAAATAACTTAAACTCTCATTTAAACGAAAGCCGTGTGTTCCTTTTCGTATATTCTGTTTGCTTAATGAGTTTAATCGTTTGGACTAGAACTGATTCAGTGAATTCTACTACTTACGACTTAATTAGAGTACTATAATTCTGTTTACCTACGTTTTTTATCTCTATACATCATTTTATTAGAAAAAAATCACCCATAATTAGAGGTTCGAACATATCATACTGAAAATAGCTTTGGAAACCCGTAAGGGTGGTTTTAAATCGTTCTCGGGACACCGGAGAATGGGAAAAGTGAAAATATATCCTTACTTGCTCTGTACTTTGAACTAAAGTAAATTTTATGTCTTCAAAACCCCCAGGTTAGGAAAAACATAAAGATTTAGAGATTTCTGGAGTAATTGAATGAACGAAAAACATGCAACACATATTTACTACTACACTTTGGTGGGAACCTATTTACAAAGATTTTGGTATGACTTTTGCGTTAATTCCAATACTGCCTCAATTAAAAAATAATATCAGAAAAAACCCGAACAACTGTACTTGCTACAATTAAAAATCAGTCTCAATATCCGCGTAAAGGCCATCCTGAACCATTTCCGATCAGAACGACCCGCTGAGAATATAATAAATAAATAACAGGTAAAAAATCGAATAAATTACATGGCAAGATAAAATTACAAAAATATCAATAAAAATCAATGTGATGTAAACGTGAAAATAAATAACCCTAGTCTAAATGAAAACGTTCAATGGGATAATAAAAATAAATAAATAACCTTTCTGTTTCAACGTTATCGTGGAACTAGATTTCTTCAAACTCGAAATCTTTTTCGAACTATTCGAAGAAAAGTAGTCCACCGGCATCAGGAATGACTTTGTCGTTTCAAAGAATTTCCGGCCTGTATTGTTTATTGTCTTAATCGCTCATCTTGGTCTTCCTCTAACCACGAAAAAGTCGAAATAAAATATATTCTACTGTTCCATACCTCTTGTTCGTTAGGAAGATTAGGGTAAGTATACTCAATTAAGTACCGACACAACCTGAACACATAAAGAACCACTAAACGAGTTAGTTTTACAAAAATATCTCTCGAACACTCTCGACTTCCGGACAATACACTTTTTATCTGGATGCATTCAAAAACGACAAATCATTCCTAGGTTGCGCGTATTTATACAAAATCTGGGACCTAGCGACCTGGAAAGAGATCGGTTTATTTCAGTTTGGACACCCCCAGCTGGGATAACTTATAATGTACAATATGGTAAGGTGGACCTACTGGACTTGTATTACCGGGCGTTATGTGGTTCGGGTTCCCGGTGTACATGTTGGGGCTGTAGCCGGAACTGGGAAGATTGACATGCACCGCCCCAGAACAAGCCCTGCCCCTCTTACGTCTCGGCAATATCCCCTTTCTGGCCATGTAGAACCGTATCGTGGAGATCGGTATGCTGAACTGGTCGCTGACATTCTGGAAGGTTTGGCCCCTCGTTATGCACTCAGCAGCCCTTCTCAGTTCCTCATCTGTCCTCCTTATCCTCTTCGCAGAAGAACCTGAAACTGATAGACCCCAAAATATGATCGTTGCAGTTATCAAACTGAATATTTACCTGGAGTGCCATCGTAATGGCAAGATACGTTGGCCATGGCATTCATAGGAGTGGCTTTATCTTCCACACCAGTGTTGATAGTTCCTTCACCTTCAATAAATTCCGTATCTAAGATTTCTGATTCACCCTCGTAATAAGATTCCTCCACCTCCGGTTCTTCCTTAACGTTTTCGGTATCCTCTAAAATCAGATCTTTGATTTTTCAGGCCGGTCCTGACTCAAAATTCACTCACCTCTGATCTGCAACGCATCGTTGGAATCTGACTCGGAAGCCGATTGATTGCACTCCATCTCCTCTGTTTTTTCACTTTTTACGTTGTGCTCTTGACCGACAGCTTTGTCTGTCTCACTTCCCGGATTTGTACTTGATGCAGCCTGCGATGAAGCTGCCGCTACAGCTGCTGAAGCTCTGGCTAACTGGAATTCAAAGAAAACCTCAGAAAAAGTACGTCACTAACAAATATTCAGTCTACCTGTGTCTTGACGAAGTTTTGCTGCCCGAAGATTTGGTCGGAGCCACATAGGCCCCTTATTTGTAAGGCTTCCGCCGATTTCAACAGCGATGGAAGATCATCCTGAGATACATTAACCTCCCCTTTGTACATGAAGTCGATCAACGACTGCATCTCGTGAAATCTACAAAGAAATTCATATTCCATATTCCCAATTCACCGAAATCGATTGTTAATGTGAAAAAAGTCTCCTTACTTCATATCTTTCATGAAGATGATGGGGTGTTGGCAGGGGTTGTGCAGGAGCAGCTTTTCGAAGTAAGTTGAACAAGCCGACAGGACCACCTTGTGACATTTCAACATTTCGTTCTCACAAGCCAGGGTAACGTCGACAAAGTGCTCAGAGTTCAGGAGTTTAGGGAAGGCATTCTGTAGATTTGACTGGTAACTGTTCCATCTCACGCAAAACTGTTGTGGTGGTGACAATGCCATTTTACTGGGTTTTTGCTTCAAAGAATAAACATCAATATGGTCCAGAACTGTTGAAAAAAAAGGGCTTTAGTAGCTATTCTACAATAATCTCACAAGTCTCCTGAGAGTCGAAAAATCGATGTTGCTTCACGCAGTTTCAGTCCAAATTCAACTATAATAATTAAAATCACTCAGGTATGCTTCGCAAGCGTTCAATTAATTAGGAGAGATTGAAAATGCGTATACTTAAATGAAAACCGTCTAGATCTAGATGGAACAGCCAATTATTCAACTCAATTCGATACTAAAAAACTTGAGACTGAATTAATCAAATTTCTAAAATACAAACGCAATCGAATGTGATATTTATTCATAATTATTGCTCATTGAAATATGATTTCAAGGTCGGTAATTTTGTTAACATTAACAATCAACAATAACGCATTCTAACTAGAAATATTCACAAAATTAATTTCACGGTTGAAATGTGGATTTTTTCCTTTCAAACAACTTTCACCTTTTTTTTTGGAAGCGAGAAATTGGACATTTATGTTCGTATCGCAATTTTTTTTTATAAAAAGGCGTTTATATAATATTGTTTTAATCGCAGTAAATCATTTTTTGTATTGAAAATGAGGTGTCAACAAAGGAAACAACCCTTAAGGTACATATGTAGTGTGTAGTTCATATGTATGTAGTGAAATAATTAAATAGGGGTTGCAAAAAAAATTCATATGGTGGTTTAGAAAGAAAAATATTGTTCCTTGAAAAAGCTATTACTGATTGAGTGTGTGAAAGGGAATTTCCTTCTTCCCCATGTTTTTTTCACACTATGGTAACAGCTGATGATACCAAGGAAGGGAGCCCACCTTTAAACAAGTTAACATACCGCAACATAACCTAATATTGGAGGTGAACTTGATATTTAACAAAACGTGAAATTTAAATAGATATTTTGATATTATCAATGCAATGAGGTGAGTATATAATTAGTGAAGAGTTGAGAAACCAATTATCTTGTATTTACAGTTTCGAAATCTACCAACAAATACTATTTATTATTATTGGGGTGCATCAGAAGTAATTATATTAAGATAATATCAATCGTTCGAATAGGTAACGATAAACTAATTACATAAAAACTGTGCGCCATTTTGCTTACCCCTATTTAAGGAGAAAAAATATATCGTTAATCATAACTTCAATATTACGTCTGAAAATCATAAATATGAACAATTTTATATTGACAATTCTAGGACAATACCTTAACTGCCTCTTGGAAAGCACAAAAACGCACTGACTCAACTGCAAATGGTCAAAATCGATAAAAAACGTTAATGCAAAAGAAATCTCTTAAATAATTATATTGCTAGGTTGGAATTATCAAAGACATAAGTTAGCGACAAACGCAAGTCTAAGAACGTTGGATGAAAAGAATGTAAGGAGGGACGTAGGTCTGAGATAGGTTAAAACGTCGGCAAATATTTACTTGTTAATAAAGGGGATGAAATGCTAATTTTCGAGAACGAGGGGTTGGATTTCTAACAAAGTAAGTTCGGAAGGTACTTACTTGGGTCTCCAATGAAATTTCAGTTTTACTTAAAACACCAAAACTGTTTTTGTGATTGAACATGTAAACATTGTCTACAAAGATTATAATCTTTGATTGTCTATTTATTTAATATTTATATATAGTTCGACGCCATTGGTTCAGACCGGCGTGGTACACTGAAGTGTCTGTGCTGTGAGATATCCACAAAACGAAAACGAATAAATTCAAGTTATAATGAAATTATTCAGGTTTATAATTATTTTTAACGTTATATAGTTGACGTACGATCTGGGAGAACTGGTCTATAAATAAACTTGTTGTTTTAAACATTGCTTTTATAGTTTTGCAGAATTATGAGCGAGAGTGTACATTTAGTATTGGGGGAAGTAGGGTTGATTTGCATAATATAAGGGTGTTATTTATTGATGTATGCCTGATTGTTTAACTTCTACGAAAGTCTAATTTAAACTTTTCCACCCCTAGTTACTCAGACAAAAAATCAATAAGATGGAGGTTGCGCATTTTTACAAGTTACAAGAATATGTTTCAATTCACAAAACTCATTCATATTTGATAAGAAAAATCAAGTATAAGTCCCTCAAATCGAATTGATTTACAAAACACTTCAGTATACATCCAATATATAAGCTAGTGCGAAATAAATAATCGAAAAATATCACGAAAATTTCATACTTGGAAATTGGAAAAACTGTATGTTTTTCATATTGCGCAATCAATTTTTCTAGAATTTTTATTATATGGGTAACAACTCTTTACTGTGGTAATAACTGGGATAATGAATGAAGCGAAATTTGAGTTAATTTATTACTTTGAAGGGATGAAAAAAATGAGAACTTCATTTTACAATTTTTACTGAGTTTTCGAAAAAATTGTAATGGTGAATGAATTCGAAAGAAATATGTTATTGTTTTAATTATCATTAATGAATAAAAATAAATATTAAAAGGAAATGGATTTTTTTTAAAAATAAATTAAGACCATAACCAAAGAGTAACAATCAGCTGATCTGTTGAGTTTTTCTATGCCGTTGGCCGTTTGCTCGTTGTCCATAACCTCAAAAAACGTTCCTAACCTAATAAATGTAAACAACCTGTCATGTTGAAGAAATCTAATTTCTGAATCTGAACTCAATAAAATGAACATGGAAAGAAAACGGGAATTATCACCTGATGAATGGTCTTATTTGACAAAATATTTCGTCGGAAACAATTATAGGTTCAGAGAGAATATCATCATACCAAGAACATTAGGTCCAGTACAGATAAAAACCAATGAAGAGAAAATGATGGAAGCTTTCCTGGAGAGCTGTCCATTCAAATCGATGATGAGTTGTGTAATAGGTCTGTAGGATTTCGCCCCATTAGTTTTTTCCTTATTATTCCGTTACTTCCTTCAGGTTATGGTTTGGGTGCCGTCATAGGTCTATTCTCATCTAGTGTCGGCCCCAGCGCCACAGAAGTGGAAAATCAGACTGCTCGCCAAGTCTTTAGAGAAATGAAAACCACCACCTTGAGTTATGCCAAGAATTTCGCCCTTATTGGAGCTCTATTTTCAGCTGTGGAATGTAGTATAGAATCGGTAGGCTGTTTCAAATGATTTTAAAGGATACATGAATTAAGTTTTTTCCAGATGAGGGGTAAGTCTGATTGGAAAAATGGTACATATGCTGGTGGAGTAACTGGGGGTCTGATCGGTTTAAGAGGTTTGTTCAATTTTATAAGTATTATTTGAAGTTGATGTGTTAAAGTGAGACTGATGATTCAGATTATGATTTTGACGAAAACAAGTAACTCTGCTGTATTTTTTAGCTGGTGTAAAAGCAGGTGTCATTGGAGCTGCTGGATTTGCGGCTTTCTCAACTGCTATTGACTACTACATGCACTCAAGATTCTAACCAGGGGATGTAGAATTTGTGAAGAAAGTGATGTATGATTTTATTTCAAATTCAGCGTTTACTCTTGTTTGTAATGATAAACATAGAATTCTGATTTGAAATTGCCCAGTATGAAGATGTAAATAAAGTGGACTTGACTTAGCTGTATATGTTTCTTTAATATTTTGAGGTCGCTCATTACAAATCTGAGCTTATTTTCATTAGCATTACCCAATTCATTTCCCAAAATATAGTCTAATCTAATAGAACTTAATTCTGATAACTTGATTTTTTTCTCTTAGAATGAAAAATCCACAGTCTTAATGTGAAGTGCTGTATATGTTTCCTGAACATTTTTGATTCCTAATCCGAGCTTATTTTTGATAAAAAACAAAATTCTCCCTGCTTTTGCACAATATATTTCCATTGAACCCCCTGAACTTTTACCTCTGCCTCTTTTAGACCCTGCGCCTGATAACAGCAACCGACATACATAGTCTAGTATGATGTGTTGCCAGTATCATGGCGCTCTTTTGCAAATCCTCAGTTTTTTGTGATGAACATCCAAGTTTTCCATTTCGAAATGCCATATACAATCTGTTTTCTGAATATCTCGAAGTCGCTAGGTCAAAAGCATACGATGGGGTGTGTTACTGTCTATCTATACTAGGTACTTAACATAAATCCCACACTTACTAAAAAAGTTATTGGATTATGCTTGAAATTTTACACGTGTTCTCCGTGGTGAAAATACTCAAAACTAATGGTTTTTTCATATAGATGCGGTGCAAATTACATTGCTAGAATAATTGAAAACACCATTGAAAGTATTCACCTTATGCCGAAGCAATACATTATCACAAATTGCCTGAATCGTCGATGCAGTTTCGAATAGGTAATTTTCGTGCAATTATTATTGCTGTCAATAATTATAGATTCGAAACGAAATAGAAATTTCAGTGAGTAAAGTTCATGTTTTCAACTTTAAAAGAATTTTTTTCGAGGAGAGTTCTTTGGTATGAAATAACGATACAAGGTACGTCCTGCACTATTGAAAGTAAGTGAAATAATATATAGTATTTTTTATGGGAAATAGGGTAGATGACACGCTGAATCTATTGCGAGCAATTTCGAAAGCCTATCTCCTTTCATTTAGATTTTCATCTTGGAAATGGAATTTTTCAAAAATTGCAAATTTCAATCAGCGATATCTCCTGTTATATTCATCTGATCTAATTGGGATTTCCGGTTCTATAATCAGCGTTGCCTAGGCTTCAACCCTAGCACAAAAAATCGATTTCGAAAATTTCGATTTTTTGGGTCAAAAATGAGCAAGGGGTTAGACCCCCCTAAAATGACCTATTTGCTACTCTGTCTAAAAATCAGGATGTTCTAGTACTGTCTTAGGATATGGAGTGAATAGAATTTGTTCTGAAGATTCTAGAAAACCAAACAGTTGATGATTCAATCGAGAATTGCACTCCAGAGAGCTCTTCGAAGTCAACTCGAAAATGAAAAGTGGAAAAACAAAAAAAATTATTTTCTCCTGAACAAGGCCAGATATTTGGAATTTTGGTATGAAAATATAGGTTTTCGATCACGCTGAATCTATTGCGAGCAATTTCGAAAGCCTATCTCCCTTCGTTTAGATTTTCATCTTGAAAATGGAATTTTTCAAAAATTGCATATTTCAATCTGCGATATCTCCTGTTATATTCATCTGATCCAATTGGGATTTCCGGTTCTATAATCAGCGTTGCCTAGGCTTCTACCCCAGCACAAAAAATCGATTTCGAAAATATTGATTTTTTGGGTCAAAAATGAGCAAGGGGTTAGACCCCCCTAAAATGACCTATTTGCTACTCTGTCTAAAAATCAGGGTGTTCTAGTACTGTCTTAGGATATGGAGTGAATAGAATTTGTTCTGAAGATTCTAGAAAACCAAACAGTTGATGATTCAATCGAGAATTGCACTCCAGAGAGCTCTTCGAAGTCAACTCGAAAATGAAAAGTGGAAAAACAAAAAAAATTATTTTCTCCTAAACAAGGCCAGATATTTGAAATTTTGGTATGAAAATATAGGTTTTCGAACACGCTGAATCTATTGCGAGCAATTTCGAAAGTCTATCTCCCTTCGTTTAGATTTTCATCTTGGAAATGGCATTTTTCAAAAATTAAGAATTTCACTTGAGAATTCCGAGAGACCGAAAGACCGAAGACCGAACGGTGATACCGAAATGGATGAAATTCTCAGATTTATTACTTGAAAAGTTTCTCTTTCAGAATCTGTATCACATTTAGATCTACGATAATTTCCCTGGAAGAAAAACTACTGGCAAGTTGACCTTCGAAAAATTCCCAAAAAGATGGAGTCAGTTAAAACTTCCTCAAGACCGAACGGTTGCGCCGAGGTGGATGAAATCTCGAGATTTATCACTAGAAGAGTTGCTCTTTCAGAAAATGTATCACATTCAGATCTACGATTGTTTTACTGGGAGATACGAAAAATTCCTGTCGGATAATTAGGCCTAACTAACGGAAATTCAAATCATCACCTGCATTCAAAATCACAGTAGTGGATAGCAACCATTCATAGATGGCGCCTCAAAGTGGTCATGACGCGTTAGACCCGACCGTGGTGGTGGTATCAGAGTGGTATAAAATCTGTAGAATGTGATATTATGATAAGCACTAGATGAAGAGGTGCTACACCTAAATTGATATACAGTGCACCAGTAGGGCACGAGCCCTCATAGCTTCTGTAGAGATAGATACACAGGGTAGCTTGTGTATACAATTTCCAGGGTTTTCCTCGAACTTTCTTGGTCTTCGACCATCCAGATTCTTCTGAGAGATTCATTCATTGGATTCAATGTTGAACCTTTCCCAGCATTTTTCTAGGTAATCATCATGCAGATACACAAAAGTGATTCGTCTCTTTTGAAAAAATCATAGCTACACCTGACAAGTGCCCCATTTTTCGAGTTTTGAGAAGATTCACAAAAACGATTGCATCGTCGATGCAGCTGTGGTGGAAGCCAACTGGTCAATTCCCAATTCAAGACCCCGATCATCCACCTCCTACCAAACCTGGTGACCGGTTGTTGCAAGGCTACTACCATCGCACACTTAACAGTAATTACAGATCATAATACTGAATGATCCAAACATTCAGACGTTTGTCGGACACTCATGGGGGGACCAGGTCAGAAATAACGACCAAGAAACAGCGGAGTTGGCCGTGAACGACGACGTTCAACTGTCAAGTCAAGACAGTCTAGGCTCCTTAGTCTTCAGCCTTCTTCAGTTCGCGTTGTTGCTCGGGGTTATCCTTTGGGAGATGAACTGTGGTGATTTTGGCGCGTAATAGCCGTTTCTTGGTAGTCCTGAGGGAGGAGAGGATTATATATATATAGAGGAGACGTGAGTACAGATTCAACCATCAGTTTGCTGCTAGCTATAGGGTTTGAGAGAGAGTTCTTGATTTTTGAGTTAAAAAGTTCGAAGCCAGTAGCTAAGCAAAAAATAAATGAAGAAGATGCCCTTGTATTTTGTTTAGTTGGAAAAATTGACGCAATTTCTTGAGGAAACTGTCTCCTATTCTCCACAACGTATCAAAATACACAAAAACTCACCACCTGACAGAGTACTACTTGTTTCTATTCAGTTTTTACCAAGTCCCAGCTTCGAAAGTTTAAGAAATTGAATTTTTTTCAACTATTACTCAAAATTTTCAAGCTTTGAGGAAAATTTTCACACATTTTAGGCAGGGAAACAGAATGTAACCAAATTTTAAAAAATTAGCAATACGAAAGCTAATGTTGAACACAAATTTCAAAATTGCAGCCCTTGAAAACACATTGGGTACATTGTTCGACACCTAAACAAGTCATGAAAGTATTTTTTCAAACTTCTTATGCATGGGTTTCCTGGTCCATATAATAATATCGAAACAATCCAAAAGTATTTCCTTTATTTAAGACTTGATTCCAAAACATTGGGATCTTTCATCAGAATCTTTGGATCACCCTAAATATATGTAACTGGAATATCAAGTTAAAAATGAAGAAGAAGAGCCCTACTTTCATATAACTCAAAATATCCCATTGAAGGAAGATAATACATGATGAATGGTATAAAAAACAGTGGCATTCATGCAATACATCCCGAATAAACAAATTCAGCATATAGAACAGATACTTGTTTGTTTTCCCGGTATCCAATTTAAAAAATCCAACTGCATTAATAGCAGATTCATGATAAAATTCTTCCCAGAATATCGCCAGAGACGAGCTTGGTTCTTCTCAGAAGTATACGCGTGTTGTTCAAAACTCCCTATATCATTCGAAATTCATAAAGCAATTTCCATTCGTTTTCGATTTGGAAAAAGCGTACAACTTTCCCACAATTCCTGTTATTTTAATTATCTACACTATACATTCGTTTTAAGAGCATGTTCGGCATGCTATTGTAATGGATAAACCTGCTTTATTGATGCATTTTGAAGTTATGAGCAAACATCGGTTACAAGGCGTTTCGGTAACTTTGAAAATTCGAATTCCAAATCATGACTGAAGTTTTTTTTTACTGTCTGTACTAGAAAACAAGTATGAAGCATCATATTCACCTTCGTAGGTGAGTGAATAATTGATCTATAGCTAGCTGGAAACAGAAAAGAACTTGACATCTAACTATTCACAGTTCACCTTGTATAATAGCTATGAGGAAGAAAAGTGAACTTTTCAATTTTATCAAGGCATACGAGAAACAATCAATTGTGACCTCAATTGATTTCCGAAGAAAATAGTGGGATATTGGATGATGTAATGTGAAATTCCGATACATATAAGATACAATGATTCTGCTGTTACTTCGGTTGTAGCAAACTTTTGGCAAACTTGTTGTTATATGACAACATATCCGAATTCTTATGGATATGTCTGACTCTGGCTGGTTTAACACTTCAATTTTTCCTTTAAATTTTCCTTCATATCATGATTGATTGAGGAATCATACCATAGTATCCAATTTCTTGTTGTCCCACCTTATAACATGATTCCTTATGTGTGATAAATTTCCACGTGTTATCAGAGTAGGTAATCGAACAAATTTCATTACACGTTGGGGTATCCATCTTGCCAGATAACAATTTATTGCCCTGCTGAAGGATTTACTAGCAACATATCCATAATGACAACATAAACATGGAAATCCAGACTTAGATCGCGTAACAGCAGAGGGCAATAGCCGAGTTTTTTATTCCAATGGTACTAATGGTAGCCTCTTGCTTCTGAAATCGCTAGAGGACATATATGTGGTTGAAAAAATTTTTTGTTCTTCTATAAGTGACCCAAAACACTTGTTGAGAGGTGAGTCTGCATGAGGATTTTGTTCTCTGAGTAATTTGGTGCCTGAAATGCTTCGTTTTCAAGCTACAGGACGTTTAATTTATATAAAAAAAATAATTCCTCGATATTCTTTAAACTGATTGGGATATTTGAACGAGATTTTACGAACCCACCCTGTATACAGACTGAGTCTTCGACTTGCACATGTACATACTTTCTTCCTTTACCATTTCTTCTTAATCGCCTCGGTTTAAAAGATACAGGCTGTTTAAAAACCATGAAAAAAGTAATTTTTAGTTCTATCTAACAAACGGTTTTATCGAATGAGATGATTTTATATCACCCACGTCTTCCAGTTTTCTCATTATGGCCAATATGTACCATAAAAATACCAAAAATTTAAAGAACCCAACTCTTGAAACTAAGTTGGACGCTATCTAATGAATATTTGAATGTTTAGTGAAATAAAAGTATTCTTCATATTTTCTCGTATAATGCGCCATTTTCGAGTAATTTGATGTTCAAAAATTTGGAAGTATTTGTGAAATTTGAAAAATTGGGTACTGATGTTGTTTTTTTTTGTTCATATCGATAAAGTAAGAACAATGAATTTGAGAAACTAGGCTGAAGGAGCAAGGTCTATGGCCATGG
This sequence comes from Coccinella septempunctata, assembly GCF_907165205.1. Classification (NCBI taxonomy): domain Eukaryota; kingdom Metazoa; phylum Arthropoda; class Insecta; order Coleoptera; family Coccinellidae; genus Coccinella; species Coccinella septempunctata. The sequence continues at coordinate 16,869,458 of NC_058197.1, forward strand.
CTTTCCATCTATCCATTGAAAAAATCAATCCTGTCGAAAATGGTTCGAATGGCAGGATTTGAGGACAAAGAAATAGCAGTAAAACATCGCAAACCATGTTTTATTCTCAAAAAATACTAACTCTCTAATAAATCTGCATTCAGTTCAACAAACAAGACTCATACGTGGGCACCAAGTACTTTATATTGATGAAAGCATCCTCACCACCAGTCTTCTCCATGAGCTCCAAGGTTTCGTTGATCAAATCCGCAATATTCTCCCCTCTAGTCTTGGTATAATCGATCTCATCCCCGCTGTTTACGTTGCAATTCTTGAACATGTTCAAAATGGGCAGCAGCTGTCTGTAATAGGGCACCAGGGCCTCCCCTACCTGATCGTTGGTCTTCAGGAGATGCTGCAGCACCTTCAGCGTGATGCAGATCACCTCCCTGTTCCTGGTGTTAAAGGCGTTCTTGATCGGTATTATAAGTTGGGGGATGCATGGGAAAGTCTTGTTACCACCGAAGGTTAACATGTCGTGAACAGCCTGCCTCGCGAACACCTTGTAGGGATGCTCCGTCTCCGTGAGCCCCTCGAAGAACATCGGGAGGTAAAAATGGAAGTCCAGCTTGGCGATATCAGTCTTCCAGGATATCCCTTTGGTCTCTAGAGCTACTGGGAAATCCCCACGATGGTAACGGTACCTGAAGAGGCTCTTAACAGGCGGACGCTCTCGGAAGGCGTGACAGCTGGGGGGTTGGGACACCTTGCATCCCTTCTGAAGGGTTTGGACGGAAAACGGTGGCACGATCCTTTTCACTGGGCTTTTGGGGGCTATGGGAAGTGATTTCCTCAAGGTTGATCTGAATTCTTTCCCGCAAACCATCTCAGGAGGACACACGTTCCACTGTGAGTATTTCTGTAGGGTGGTTATCGATTTAACATGAAGGTTGTTATGGTTTTTTGGTGGAGGCTTGCGCATCACCTTGGGAACCATTGCTTGTTTATGGTTCAACTTGGAATCTCGAAGAATCGAAAATAAACTATATCAAAAGTATCAAGCCATGATAGAATCAAATAAACCAGTAATATTTGAGATGTTTCAGAGGTTTTCGTAGATACAAACATGCACCAAACAGTTAATTGCCATTTCTAATTATTTCAACCATAAATTATTCACACAATTCGAATTTTCTTGTACATTCCCTTCGAAGGTGCCTGAAAGTTAGGAAAATCTTAAAACTTAACTTCGTAAATGAATATACAACAAGCTAGCGTCATCCCTATCAACCAGAAAATAATAGATAACTGCACTGATTCTAGACTCAGTTTAACGACTTTAACGTTATGTTCTTTGTCGATTTTATGACTATATTTGGAATAAATCCACGTCAGTATACCATTATCAGCCATCCTGCCCAATTTACCGTTCAAAACTCTAGTGAGAGGAGAACCTTTTCGTAAAAAATTACCAAGGGGCATACACAACACTGGGGTGTCCAATTTCCTCAATGAAACCCTGTTGTTTTCGTCTAAAAAATGGATGATTTGGAAGGAATACATTTTTTCCAGGATCAACTGAGCCGTACTTCCGTCTATGTAACCAAGGAACATGGTTGTTTCCTTGTGGTGTTTCTCAAAGTATCGCAGTATTTCGGGTTCTTGAAAATATTGCCATGAACTCTTCGAGGATCTCACTGTATATCCTTTCTTCATCACATCTTCGAAAGTATGTACTTCCGGGTCAAATTTCATCCCAGTCAATAGGAACATGAATTTGGTGTTGAAGAAAAGATTCATTAGAAATGTGGCTAGAAGGAGCGTTCCCAACAGGATGAATTCGTAACTTCTGGATGGTGCTAAAGTTTGAGGTTGTTGTAGGAAATATTGCCAGAACATAATGAGCCCTTCTTTGATGTCTCCCTTTAGTTTTATGATCCGAGTGATGAGGTATTGGGCTACTGAAATGGCTATTGCAGAAAGGAGCCAAAGAAACCAAGTAGCCTTGGTGAATATCTCAAAGGCATACTTCCATCTTGGTACTTCTTGTGCAGACTGCACGACCCATACAAACGAATCGAAAAACATGAAGTGTGTAAAGTCGAACTTTTCGAAATCAATTGGATATAAACCACTGAACAAATCACAGGTATCGTTTTTGAAGAAACTATCCATCAAGCTTGTTAAGTCACCAGTGGGAAATTTGAACAATTTGAACTCTGCTTCAACCTTCAGTGAACTCAATAATGCTTCCCATATTTCTTTTTCTATACCTTTCTTCGCATCACCTTCAGGCATGACATAGGGGGGACTGACAAATAAGCAAAATTTCAGGACCTTTTTAGTAGCATTCAACTGCCCAACTTGCTTGAAATTGTAGGAACATTCACTGGGTGAAATTCTTCGAGCATCATTTGTTGCAATCCCACGACTTTCGAAGATATTGCCATGGTCAATTTCCGTCTTGATGAAGATGATGTTGTTGTGGTATTCTGGAGGAAATTGGGAAAGAACCAAAGAAGTCCAAGCTTCACCTATGAATACGTATTTAATATAGATGCTGCGCCCAAATGATTTCAGTAGGACTGGTATTTCGTCCTCGTCAATTTTTTGTAAATCGGTAACATATACACCTGGTGTTTGAGGAACACTAATCGAATTTTTAATATCCTCAAATGTCAATATCACCGCAGGATAATCCAATTTCAGTTCGGAATTAACAATGACAGCGTAGTCTTGAGGTACTGTAAGGTTTTTCAGGAGAAAATTGATACAAAATATCACGTTTAAAGGTACTGAAGACATCACTGCGAACATGAATTAGATCTGAAACTTGTGAACTGAAATCTGGGAAGAGTGTCTCCACCATTTATTTATCCAAAACCTACTTAGGGATGTCTAAATTAATCTTTTTTATTTATGTTTCCACCATTAATACTGAGTGGGAACTAGGTTCAGAGTATGTTTTTAGAGAAGCTTTCGATCATTAAGATCATCATAACTTTATCCATTTGTACCTAAAGGTTTTTTACGTACCAAACTCTTGCCTTATAGATAGAATTCTCATAATATGCATTCATTTACTGTAACAATTTCGTTCACCTCATCATTTTACATGCCATAAGAATATCTTCTTATGGTTTCTTACATTTGTTATTCTCTTTGGTATTCTGGCATACTGTATCAAGTGAATTTATTTCGAATTTTTCTACAAAAAACAATCTTCACAAAGATGTGTATAAACAAGGGCAATTTTTTTATTAGATGTAGCTTCACTGCGTGTAAAAATTCTGTATGTGTATACTGATGTATTAAGTTAGGTGTATACATAATAGGTCCTTTCGTTTGAATAAAAATTGTAGCACTTTTCTACACTCGATGATATTCGTTTGCTGACTGAATTTACATCAGTGTAAAGGAGGTGTAGTTTATCTACATCTCCTTTTGATAATGTGTAGATAAACTATACTTCCTCTACACTGGTGTAAAACAAATCGAATGTAGAAAAGTGCTACACTATTTATTCAAACGAAAGGACCTACAGTTGAATGATTGAAGATTGCTTTAGAGAGATGAGACATGTTCAATACAATTCATACAGAAATATGGAATTATCAGATGTCTTTTCAATTTAATTTCTGTCAGTTTTTTGCTTTCAAGGGAAAAAAATCAAAAATGTCGATCTCGACTTCAACTTTACTGAATTATTGTTTAATTTTTTCTTTTAACAAATGATTATAGTATTTAATTTACATTTCAATTTCTTCTGCTCAAGATGTTAAGAAATATCCGTGAAGATTCTTCTGTTTTCCCCAAGAAAATGCGAGGGCTATTTTAAAACTTCATTTTCTCATAAATGAAGGCACAACAAGCAAGCATGATCCCTATCAACCAGAAAATAATAGATAACTGCACTGATTCTAGACTCAGTTTAACAACATTAACGCTCTGTTCTCTGTCGATTTTATGACTATATTTGGAATAAATCCACGTCAGTATACCATTATCAGCCATCCTGTCCAGTTTATCGTTCAAAACTCCAGTAAGCGGAGACCCTTTTCGTAAAAAACCACCCAGGGGTAGATACAACAATGGGGAATCCAACTTCCTCAACGAAACCCTGTTGTTTTTGTCCACAAATTGTATAAACTGGAAAGAAAACATTTTTTCCAGATACAACTGAGCTGTCTTCCCGTCTATATTATCCAGAGACATGCTTGTTTCCTTGTGGTGTTTCTCGAGGTACTGTAGTATTTCCGGCTCTTGAAAGTACTGCCAAGCATCCTTCGAAGATCTAACTGTGTATCCTTTCTTCATCACATCTTCAAAAGTGTGTACTTCCGGGTCGTATTTCATCCCAGTCAATAAGAACATGAATTTGGTGTTGTAGAAAAGATTCATAAGAAATGTGGCAAAAAGGAGAGTTCCCAGCAGGATGAATTCATAACTTCTGGATGGTGTTAAAGTTTGAGATTGTTGTAGGAAATATTGCCAGAACATAATAAGACCTTCTTTGATATCTCCCCTTTGTTTTATGCTGCGAGTGATGAGGTATTGGGCTACTGAAATGGCTATTGCAGAAATAAGCCAAAGAGACCAAGTAGCCTTGGTGAATATCTCAAAGGCATATTTCCATCTTGGTACTTCTTGTGCAGACTGCACGACCCATACCAAGGAATCGAAAAACATCAAGTGCGTAAAGTCGAACTGATCCAAATCGAATGGATATAAAGCACTGAACAAATCACATGTATCGTTTTTCAATAAATTATCCACCAAACCTGTGAAATCATCAGTGGGAAATTTGAACAATTTGAATTCTGCCTCAGCTTTCAGTGAACTCAATAACACTTCCCATATTTCTTTCTCTATACCTCTCTTCGCAGAGCCTTCGGGCATGACATAGGGAGGACTGACAAAAAAGCAAAATTTTAGGACCTTTTCAGTAGCATTCAACCTTTCAACTTGCTTGAAATTGTAGGAACATTCACTGGGTGAAATTCCTCGAGCATCATTTGTTGCAATTCCACGACTTTCGAAGATATTGCCATGGTCAATTTCTGTCTTGATAAAGATGATGTTGTTGTGATATTCTGGTGGAAATTGGGAAAGAACCAAAGAAGCCCAAGCCTCACCTATGAATACGTATTTAATATCGATGCTGCGCCCAAATAATTTGAGTAAAACTGGTATTTCATCCACGTCAATTTTTTCTAAATCAGTAACATACACACCGGGTGTTTGAGGAACACGTACCGAATTTTTAATATCCTCAAATGTCAATATCACCGAGGGATAATCTAGCTTCAGTTCGGAATTAACAATGACAGCGTAGCTTTGAGGGACTGTAAGGTTTTTCAGGAGAAAATTGATACAGAATATCACGTTTGAAGGTACTGAAGACATCATTGCTAACATGCATTAGATCTGAAAGTTGTTAACTGAAATCTGGGAAGAGGGTCTCCACCATTTATTTATCCAAAACCCACTTAGGTATGTCTACATTAAACTTCTTTTATTTTCATTTTCCTCCACCATCAATATTGAGTGGAACCTAGTTTCAGAGTATGCAATTAGAGAAGCATTTGATCATCATAACTTTATCCATTTGTTACAAAAGGGTTTTTACATGCCACCTCTTGGCTGCTAGATGAAAGAAAGTAATAATCCTCATAAAGACATTCATGAACTGAACAGTTGGGTTCACCTTATCATTAAAAACATTTTGCCTTCTATTTCTAAGATTCATATTTAATTTTGAGTTTGTAGGACTGTGGTAAACGATTAAGAGCATAAAACGAAGGTATATATGGGTAAAACAAACTATTCCACCTTGCAATAAATTTTATTGACAGTTATTCGAATCAAATTCAAATCTTCAGTTCATAGTAGAACTGCAACGAAGCTATCACCATGCCTAAAATCCACAAACCAAAAGCAAGTTGTACAGAATGCAAGGACAATTTCCTAATACGAACAACACGTCCCTTGTCTATCTTATGAGTCGCATATTTCGATGTTATAAGTGAAAAAATCCCAGTTTCCTTCAACCTACCCAGTTTATCGTTGATAACATCTGTTAAGGGGGAGGCCCTTCTCAGTATAGAAACAAAAGGGAGGGTAACAACAGGCTTTTCCAGCATCCTCAGGGTAGGCCTGTTGTCCTCGTCCAAGAAATTCCTCAACTGGTAATTGAACATCCTCTTGAGGAACAAACTGGACATATTATCCTCGGTGATGTTCAGGATCAACGTGGATTCTTGAAAGTGTTTCTCGAAATACTTCAGGATTCTTGGCTCGTGAAAAAAATTCATTGAGGTCCTGGAAAATTTCAGGGTATACTCGTTTTCCATTATTTCCTCGAAACTGTCCACGGTGTCTTCGTATTTCAAGCCGGTGAGAAGAAATGCGAACCTGCTGTCGTAGAAGAGGTTCATCCAGCAGGTTGTCAGCAAGATGGTGCATAGCAGGATGGTTTCTGATGCGCTGGAAGGTTTTAGACGCTGAGACTGCTCAAGGAAATGCCTGTAAATGATAACCAGACCATCCGTCAGCCTTGCCCTTTGATTCTTCACTTTCTCCATGAAAAACTTAGTGATAGATAGAGCTATCGCTGATAAAAACCATAAAAGCCAAGTGTTCCTGGAGTATATCTCCAGGGCATACTTCCATCTTGGTATTTCCTTCGGAGTTCTTAAGACCCAATGGGTGGAATCGAAGAAATATGCGTGGGTGAAGTCGAAGTAGCCTTTGATTGGGTACATCCCGCTGAACACGTCACAAGAACCATTAGAGAATATTTCGTCGAAAAAATGCTCAGCACTGTCTTTGGGAAAAATGAACGTTCTATATGTCGCTGTTATGTTCAGGGAATCGAAAATTATCACCCAAGTATCCACTTCGATACCCCCAAGCTTACTCTTTTCGAATATAACATAAGGCTCCCCTACAAACAGACATAAACCAAGGGTTTTCCTACCCCAAACCAACTTAGGCTTTTTGAAGGTAACATGAGTGAAATTCTTAGCGCAATCTCCAGTCTTATCCCTTGCTCCACTTCCACTGTAGATACCGCCATCAATTGAATTTATTAAAATCGAGTTAGCAAGGAAATCAGTCGATTTTTCTTGTACCATCAGTGACGTCGAATTCTCACTGGAAAAAACATACTTGGTGTGGCTGCTGTACCCGAAATGCCTCCTCAAATTCAACACGTCCCTAACTCCGATACCGCTGGAATTCACTATGTAAACTGTGGGAACCTGAAGAAGATGCTCTAAGTGGTCGAAACTGGTGAGGTTGATGCGAACCGATGGAAAATCGAAGTTCGCATCGGAGTCCACAACTGCCGCGTAATTTCCATCCAGGGTGTGATTTTTGACGAAGAAGTTGATGCATATTATGCTGGATGTTGAGTATATCGCACTTATCATACTGACTATTGTGGGTCTTACGAATGATGTGCAATATCGATGATGGACTAATTACGTGGGAGTCTTTCATTTCACGCAATTGGTGCTGATAGGGATCTTTAATCATTTAACAACATTCATGTACTAGTTGCAACAACGAGGGACCAATTTGGAGGGAAAAAAATGGTTCTATTATTTTAATTTTAGGTTTTGTTGGATGGTGTTTGTCGTATCTCATTCCGATAATGTTTCAGTGGTGTTTTAGATGTCACTTTAGCTACACTATACTTCATGAGTCAAGTCACATCATATATGTATCCATTATACAGGGTGAGTCTTTGATTCGTACAAATGTTTCAACAGTAGATTCTTGAGGTCAAAAAAACACTTTTTTCCTATACCATTTTTTTCAATTCAGCCCTGATAAAAAGATATAGCCATTTCAAGTTTTCTTAATGAGCTGTGCCACCCCTGGAAAAACAAAATTCCCTACAGATTAACAAGCTAAATCTGTGACACCACACATCTGTGGGTCTTTTGAACAGAGTTGCATTCAGCCAAAGTATCCAATTTTTCGAATTTCCCAGATACTTTTTGAACATCAAATTACTCGAAAACGGCGCATTATACGAGAAAATATGAAGAATACTTTCATTTTATAAAACGTTCAAATAATCATTAGGTAGCCTCCAACTTAGTTTCAAGAGTTCTTTGAATTTTTGGTATTTTTATGATACCCAATGGTCATTATGAGAAAACTGGGTGATATCTTGTGTTCGAGAAAGATTCATCAAATGAAGGAAAAACTATATTCCGAAATTCATTTCATTCGATAAAACCGTTTGTGAGATAAAGCTAAAAAAACATTTTTTATGGTTTTTCAACAGCCTGTATCTTTCAAACCGAGCCGATTCGGAAAAAAATGGTAAAGGAAAAAAGTGTTTCTTTTGATCCTAAGAATCTACTGTTAAAATTTTTGTACCAGTCCAAGACTCCCCTGTATAGGGTGTCCCATGATTAATTGGAATAATTTTGGACATAGGTTCAAAACCCCAAAATAAATCGAAAAGTTCCCATGGAGGCATGCCTGGAAATGCTTCGTTGAAGAGCTACGTTGCTTCAAAGATGAAGACTTGGTTATGGAAGTATTCAATTTTTTCAAAGTAGAACCAAGATGAACCAATGAAATTTTGCAGAGGTATTTTTCGAATAGAGGATAGAGGTGTACCTGAAACTTATCTTCTCAACTAACCCTCATAGCTAGAATGGGGTGAAATCGACAACCCTTTTTGATTTTTTACCATAACTTTTGACAGGCTTCGAAAATCATTAAAAATCATGCATTGAAAAGACAATTTTGCTGGGTACAAACGTTCAAAACACAGTGCGTTTTAATATTAAAATTTCGTACATAACACAAGGATCATGATGCAAGTTCGATGAAAAATGTGAATTTACTTCTTATAGGTTAGAGTGTGAGTGGTACATTGTAATCTAATTCTTCTAGGGTCTGTGCCGACCCAACAACTCATACAAAAACTGTAGGAAAGAAGCCACAATCCCGATAACCCATAAATACAAGAAGAGTTGTATGGAATGCAGCGTGAGCTTCTTAACATCAACAGGAGGATCCTTATCTATCTTGTAAGTTGTATATTTCGAAGTGACATACGGCAAAACGCCATTTTCGAACAAACGGTCGAACTTCCGATTGATAAGATCGGTAAACTGCGACCCTTTCCTAAGGATAGCCATGAACGGAAGGGTAAGGATCGGTTTCTCCAACATCTTCAATTTGGGCCTGTGGTTCTCGTCCAAAAAATTCGGCATCTGGTAGTCGAACATCCTTTCGAAGAACAAGGTGACCACCCTGTCATCGGTTACGTTCAAGTTCATGCTGGAATCTTGGAAATGCCTCTCCAAATACTCCAGTATCCTAGGTTCTTGAAAGAACTGCATGGCACCCTTCCAAAATTTCACGGTATACTCGTTTTCCATCACATCCTCGAAGGTATTCACCGCCGATTCGTATTTCAGACCGGTGAGCAGGAAGGTGAACCTGCTCATGTAAAATAGGTTCATGCAGAAGGTTGTTAGGAGGATTGTGGACAGTAGGAGTGTCTGGGACAAGCTGGAAGGTTGTAAACTCTCAGATTGCTGCAGGAAATGCTTGCAAATGATGATCAAGCCATCTGTTGGTCTTCCTTCCCGTCTCCTCGCTTTGCCCATGAGGAAATAGGTGATCGACAGGACAACCCCTGAGGAAATCCACAATATCCAGGTTTTCTTGGTGTAAACTTCCACAGCGTACCTCCATCTTGGTATTTCCTTGGGCGTCTTAACAACCCAGTGGGCCGAATCGAAGCTCTGCACGTGACTAATATCAAAGTTGCCTTCGATTGGATACATCCCGCTAAAGGCATCGCATGAACCATTCGTTAATACTTCATGAAAAAATTCATCTAGGTTCCTCGAGCTGGGAACAATGAAAGCGGTAAAATTTCCCTTCATCCCGAGTGACTCTAGAACAACCTTCCAATACTCAATCTCCAAGCCACCCAACTCATCGTCTCGATACAAAACGTATGGAGCACTCAAGAACATACACAAATGGAGTACCTTTTCCTTCACCTCAGTTTTCTCAAACACATCTTGCTCGAAATTCTCAGAACATCCTGCTACTCTTCTTCTGCCTATTTGAAAGCCATTCCCATCCTCAGTATAACTGTATATATCACCATCCCTTGAATCGATGAACAGTGTATTCCTACGAAAATCTGTTAAGTTTCCTGGCATCTCCAAAAACGTAGAATCATCGCTTATAAAAATGTATTTCGTGTGGCTGTCATAACCGAATCTACTCCTCAATTTGAGCAGTTCATCAACGCCAACCTCGCTCGAATTGACAACGTACACGTTTGGTGCCCGTGCAGGGACTTCCGGCACCGTGGATTCCGCCAAATTTATTCTGACCGTTGGAAAATCGAATTCTAAACCGGTGTTCACGACTGCAGCGTAATTTCCATCGAGGGTGTGATTTTTAACGATGAAGTTGATGCAGAGGAAACTTGCAGTGGGATATATCGGGAGTATCATGATGACCGCTGAATTGCTGGCGAATTAAAGCCTTGTACTTATGAAAAAAAGGTTTTTATATCGATGTTGAAATGGAAATTGGAAAGTTCTTCATCAAACATCATTGATGTTGTTATAACTATAGTTTTATAAAACCGTAACGTATATTGGAGCTTTTAAAAAGCACTTGAGAAGTATTCAACTTCCAGATGTTTCATATTATTGCTGCATTGTGGAAATGTTCAATTCTTGGAAGATCAACAATCATATTAAACAGCATTAATTAGCTATGTTGATCTCCTTCAATATAATAATCTGAAATGTTGAAAACCCCTTACTAATAAATCACAATCTGTTAAACATGTAGGGTCGAATCTTTGCATGAATTTTGTGGATCTATCATTTATCTATCAACTTTCAAAACAAGGTGTTAAAGATTGATTTGAAATTCCAAGAATAAGAATACAAAATGTTAAGTTTTTGTTACCGGCGCATTCACCATATTGCAATTTTCAATCCTTCTTCAGCTCATATTTATTCTGGCATTACTACAGGAATATTGAATGTTAAAATAAAATATGACAAACTCATTCTTCAGCTTATAATGGTACATGCTTGCATTACGATATGAAAACACTGTTAATCTAAAAGTATAAACTTTATAGGACTTCTCCAAGGAGCTTATGGGGTATACCCATAACTTAAACTATGGTATAATCTTACAGTTTCTTCCCAATCTGAGTGTTAAAACCCTACATGGCAGCACTCTCATCGCTTCACATAAATTTCGTAGGAAAAAACAACCAGACAAAAAAACATCCCTAGTACCCAAATGGCGTAAGGTAACTGCAGAGAATGCATCGCTAATCTCCTTATCTTAACATGACTTTCTTTCTCGAAGTCGATGCTTTTGTACTTCGATATAATATGCGATAAAAAACCGTGTTCGTACAGCACAGACAATTTTTCATTTATGGCCACAGTCAAGGGGTCTCCACGCCTCAAAGCTGCACCAAAAGCTCGTGTCATCACTTCCTTCTTCAGCAATCTCAACATTGGTCTTCTATCTTCGTCCAGGTAATATTTAATCTCATGGGAGAACATACGTTTCAAATATAAGAAAGCTAAATCCTGTCTGGTGATATTCATACTCATAATTTGTCCCTCTCGATGCTCTCTGAGATATTTCAAAACTCGAGGATCTCCTTGGAAGACTGTAAAGATGGCGTCAGGTGCAACAATTTTATAGTTATTCTCCATTAAATCTTCCAATGAGCTCATCGAAAAAGTGTCTTTGTACCCGGTCAATAAAAACACTGACTTGCTAACGAAGAATAGATTCATCAAGAAAGTTCCTAAGAGTATCGTGGCTTTAACTAAATCTTGAGGCAAAGTGGTTCTTTTCAATATGGTTGGCTGTCCTACCATGAGTTTAAAAACAACCAGAAGACCATCAGTTATGGTCCCTTTCACGTTGGAGGCGATTCTTGTTAAATGTAAAGTTACAGAAAGGCTCAAAGACGAGAGCAACCAGATGATCCAAACATTCAATGGGAAAATTTCGAAGGCGTATTCCCAACGTGGCTTTGCTCTTGGAGCCCTCACAATCCAGTGGATGGAATCGAAGAAAAATGGCTTGGAAATGTCCATGTTATCACGGTCAAAGTCGTTACCAACCTGTGTATCGCAGCTTCCGTTATACAGGATGTTTTTGAGGTATGTAGCGAGGTCTACATCCATGGGAAATTGACGTACGTCGAATTCAACAGTGATGTTCAACATTTCGGCTATAATTAGCCAGGTATCCACTTGGATGCCACCCTTTAGATGTTTCATCACGTATGGTTCGCCAGAAAAAAGACAAACTTTGATCCTGGAACACCTCTTCAGTTTCAAGGTGTTTTCGGGGAATACCAAGGCAGTGGAATTTCCACAATTTCCTGATTTCCTCATATTTATAGATCCCAAGTGGAGTCCGCGTTGTTCTTCTGAAATATTGGTGTGGTAATCCCCGTTCTTGACGTTGATAAAGATGGAATTTCCGATGAGATCAGGCGTTACGTCAGAGGTCAAAAGGGATGAAATGTTTTCCCCCAAAAACACGTACTTAGTATCATCTTTAAACCCTAGTATCTTCCTCAATTCCAAGAACTTCCCCACCCCTGTTTCATCCAAATCGACGATATAAACGGTTGGCGTCGAAATCAACCCTTCCAGATGTAGATGATCGACCCTTAAAGTCGTGAAATTGAATGTTTGATCAAGATTCACGACAACTGCATAATTTCCACCACTAATGAGGTCTTTGACGAAGTGGAACACACAAAAAGCTTGGGTCGTCAATGGGACAAGGGGTAGTATCATCACTGTCGTGAAATTAGTAAACGTAAACAATATTCGACATGTTCATCAGAGGAAATTGGTCTTGTGAAATTGGTGATTTATATTTTAGTGGGGACATTGCTGATATAAATCGACGAAAGGTGATTTCGAATGATAACAATGTTTGTATCATTCGCACGATATGGATAAATTACGGAAATCAACTAATTACGCACGAAATTCTGTTGCGTTTCTGAAGAGGAATTTATCCTGATCTAGAAATGCGTAATACAGGATGTTTAGTTGAAAATTCCACATCAGTGCTACCAGGACAATGTGGAGTTTCGGGAGGGTCAACTTTGGACACGCGTATCTCTCAAAAATATTACCGCAGATCTAAATATGATACATATTCTGAAAGAGCAACTCTTCTTGTAATAAATCTGAGAATTTCATCCATTTCAGCGCAACCGTTCGGTCTTGAGGAAGTTTCAACTGACCCCATCTTTTTGGGAATTCTGAAAGAGCAACTCTTCTTGCAATCAATTATATCGAGCTCAGTACAGTGGCGATTTCAGGGGTGATTTTGGGGTGGGTGCATAATTTCATATTTGAAATTTTGTAGGGTATTTGTTGATTCAAAATAAATAGGTATATCTTAATATTAATTGTAATATAAGCTATATATTTGAAAGAAAACTAGTGTGAAACTTATTCTTATTTGAATAAGGTCATAGTCCACAAGGCCTCCTCACCACCCTTGATACAACTGTAGGTATACATATATAAAATTATTCATTTCAATTTTTGAGTAGTTTATTTTGTGAATGATTCTTCTATTCTTGTTAATCCCCTAGGTGTAGACAAAAGAGTTCATGAACATACTTGCTTGATATAAACTATATAAATATATACATATACTTGAGGTAAGAATAGAATATAATAAGCAGAACCTTTTGTATTGAGTTCTGATACATTTTTCTTAGATGGGGAAGGTTTTCTCGATGAGTACTGGTGTAGCTTGTACAGACACAGCATTCGTTGGAGCTTATGTTGACAGAAGAGGGGTTGTCCTTGTCCTTTCAATTCTGGATATATTCCCTTAGAAAAATCACGATTCCTAAAACGTTCCCAATCAACCAGATCTGTATGGGAAATCTAACAGTCCCCAAATTTAATTTCTCCACCCACAAATGGCTAGAATGATCGCTGAATCTACTCTTGTAATTTTCGTGAATAATCTTCGTGAAACCATGTTCTTGAAGTGATGCCAGCTCTACGTTCAAACGAGAGGTTAGTGGATGCCCTTTGACCATAAGCAATGTATAGAAATGCGTAACAATCGGAAACCTCAACCTTCTAAGTAGAAAGTTCTGGTTCTGATCCAAAAAAAGAGGAGATAGGAACAAGAACTTCGCCTCGGAGCACATAGAGGCCAGATCCCCTTCTTGAACCACCCTCTCCAAAGATTTATCGTTCATGTGACACACTTCGTAATGCCTATCGAAATAATCCATCGCTTCCCCATTGTTCTCGAAGTATTTCAAACAGATGGGTTCAAAAGCCACCCTAAGGTTAGCCTTCATCAGATCCTGCACTGTGTTGATTGGTTGTTCATAATCAACCCCTGTAAGTAGATAGGCGAATTCAGCTTTGTAGAAGATACTCATGACGAAAGTTAAACCAATAATGAGTACTTTCAAGAGAAACTGAGTGGTGAATCTACCAATTAACCTCCTGGGTTGATCCAGGAAGAAAACGATGACGTATTTGATGACGATGAGGATCTGAAGAGGTTTCAATCTTCCACCAAGGATAAAACTGGTCATACACCACATAAAAGATATCAACATCGTGTATAAGATCCAGTAGATCCATATTTCCTTCTCGAATATACTGAAGGCTAACATCCATTTGGGTTTCTCGTTTGGGGACTTGACAATCCACAGGAGATGGTCCAGCACGAAGGGGATGGTAAAATCGAAGTCAATCCTTGGATTGGGGTAGATATACATCTGACAAGACTCCTCCGAAAAGAATTTCCATATCGTATAATCGTTGGCTTCGGAAAAAACACGTTCTTCGAAATTCACAGTTACATTCAGCAAATCCAGAGCCAACTCCACCACCTCCAGGTTGACGCCCTTCTTCTTGCAGTTAGGGGATAAAGGGTGGCAAATTTGAAGTGGGAGTAGCCTGAAAAAACACACGTTGTAGAAACTTTCCAACTTTGTGGATTTCTGGTCAAACAATGAATATTCCAACCCTTCATTCGAGCATTTTCCATGGTATTCGAAAGTGTCACCTGACAACTTATTTATGACGCCATCATTGGTGTTGATGGTGAGAACATCAGCCAGAATGTATGCCTTGATAGTGTTGGAAAGTGATGTTTCTGGTTCTTCCAGTAAAAACAGGTATTTTGCACGTACGTTTTGCTCTGATGCTATGTTCTGCATTATATCCTTAACGTTGGTGGAATCCAGAGTTATAATATAAAAATTCGGGGTTTTGGACCAGGAATTTTCACCACCCTCCATTCCATGTCTTACAGTTGGGTAGTCAATGTTTCCCTCATAGTTAATTGCCACTAAAATGCTTGATTGTGTTACGTAAGCCTTCAGTAAATTATCGATACAGGAAAAGATCAACAGTGTAGAGTTGAGTGAATTCATTTTTGTTGGTAAAATGCCAACTTATCCATCCCCTCTGGAGGGTTATTAATCATGTTCACCCCCTGACACAATCAGATATCTTGCCACGTTTGAGTGTACACTTCATGACGATGGGTATTTTGATAACATCAGATGCGTAGTTATTTTATTGCTTATTTAGTATGTCCTAGAAAAGCCAGCATTCAAATAGCAGTTTTAAAGGGGATACATTGAAGCTTCTCTACGTTGATTTACTCGGTCTGGCAAACTCAAAGCTGAAAACAATTACACTCAATGACAAACCCACTACCAACACTGCCAGAGGTAGCATGATATGTTCAACCCCCAACTTTATCAGATCGAAATCCATATCGTTGAAGTCTCTATTGTTGGAGTAATGCAGGTTTATCTTCTGAACGAATCCATGGTCCCAAAACAGCATCAGATACCTTTGCAACTGGTCGAAAAGTGGATGCCCTCTGGGCACGATGGGATTCATGGATCCTGATATGATTGGAGGCTCCAACCTAACAACCAAATCTCTCCCGTTGACGTCCAAGAGTTGGTTTCTCTCGTACAAGTAAAACAACCGAACTTGCACAGTTGCTAGGTCTCTTTGGAAGGCTGTCCTCCTCAAACAAACGTTGTCGATGAAGCATAAATGGTGGTGAGTTTGAAGGTACCTCTCCATCTCTGGTTTAGCCTTCACGAGTGGTAGAAAATAGTCTGGGACTCCTACAGTCATACCTTTATTCATAACATCTTCAATATCGTTTATTGAGCTTTTCTCGTAATGGATACCGATCAAAAGGTAAGGGAACTTGGATTTAAACAGCATATTCATCAGGAAAGCCTGTAGGAATATCAGACATACGAGAATATTAGTTGTGACGAAACGTTTGGAGAATTTCTGACTCTGCTCCAGAAACAGACTCATAATCAGTATGAAAGCGAAGAGAAAATTCATGGTAAACCCCTCCTTCTTCAGTAGGACTTTCTGGAAAGACCACAGGAGGCACAGAAGTGAAGTGAACAGTATCCAGCATCCCCAAGACCTCTTCCCGAACACCCTGAAGGCGTAGCTCCATTTCTTCACCTCCAATGGTGAGGGAACAAACCAATAGGCTGAGTTGAAAGTGAACGCTGGAAGAACTTCGGTCTCAGCCATGGCGTAACCCATATGGACATCACATTTATTGCTGTAAAACATCTCCAAGAAGTGGTCGATCCAAAATCCTTCGATGGAAAGCTGGTCAGCCCTCCAACTCAACGTCAAGTTCAACACGTCAGCCAGTAGATTGAAGGTATCTGGGAAAATTCCTTCGTTTTGGTTGATGCAGCTTGGTGCTGCTATCGTGATGCAAACTTGTAAAGAACCACCCATCCAGACATCAGGAATCAGCTTCTGGGAAAAATCTTTGATATCGCATGTTGAAATATCTCCTATTTTACTCAAATTGAGGTGAATAGATGAGTAGATTGGGGTTGGGAAAGGGTTATAGGCGTATATATTCCCATTTGTTGTATTCCAGAAAAATACGTTGAGTATGTAATAAGACGAGAGCTTTTGCAAGTCTTTTTCATCCATTTTTTCCCCTGTAAACAGAAATGAAGCCCTGGGGTAAAATTGGGTGTGGTTATTCAGGTATCCAATTAAATATGTGATCTCCACTTCATCTTTATTGACAATATATGCATCTATTCTTTCCGGTCTAAAGCTTGTGTATTCACCGTTTTTTAAATCGATATATTCCGTAGGAAAATTCAACAATTCCTCTGACAAAAAGTTGACAGAAACCACACGAGTATTTTGCCTCAATTTTGGAAAAATCTTGCTCAAACAGAGAAGAATTTGAGTGTTGTATATAAAACCAACTCTTATTGCTAGAACCTCGGTATTCACCATTTTTCCTAACTTGAATGATGGACTGAAATATTCGAATCATTTTAGGTATACCCCATTGTGAACCATCTCATTAAAAGGAGATTTTCAGAGGTCATTATAGGGTATCAATGTATTACAGATTATAGGGATTGTGTACAGGGGTGTTACCTAGTTTGGAGGTGGATTGTATTATTGTTTAATAGGAAAAGTATGATTCCTATCATTATATGGGCTTATATACCACCAAGCTCTGAAATAGTGAAGCTTTGAAGGCTGAAATCAATTAATATGTTAATGAAATCTCCCACTGTACTGTAACTGTCGTTGATGGAAGGAATTTCGTAACTTTCAATCACCAAAGCAACAAAAAACAACAAGTTTAAACTTATTCATTTAAGGATTATTTAGCTGTGAGTTCAAAACAAAAAATGATGAAACTGATCAGCAGTCCAATGATGAGAAGACCAATAGGAAATTCAGTTTCTTCAATCTTCAATGCTGAGGCCACAAAGTCAGACTGCGTATACTTCTCCTCTTCGTCATATTTGGCGTAAACTTTAGCGATGAAACCATGAGCCCACAGCATGTACATCTTCCTATTGAGGAACTCAACCATCGGATGTCCTTTCTTGAAAATCGTGGTACCCACGTACGTCACAATTGGAGGGTCCAGTCTCAAAATGAGATCTCTTCCATTTTCGTCTAACATTCCTTTCTTCTCGTAGAGGTACATCTTGTTCAATGTGAAACTTGCCATATCCCTTTGGTAACATGTTCTTTTGATGCACTTGACGTCGAAAGAGCATACAATGAGGTGGGTTTTGAAATATTTCTGAGCCTTCACATTGCTGGCGAACCTGAAGATGGCGCTTCTCACGATACCCACGAACATCTTGGCCTCCATGATATCCTCGAAGGATTCAAGGGTATTACCTTCGGAAATGTGGCCAAAAGTGAGAAGCTGCGTGAATCTACTCTTGAAATAGAGGTTCATGAAGTAAGTGAAGAAAATCATGGTGATGGCTATCAGTTTTTGGGAAAACATTTTGGACAATAATTTTGTGGGTTGCTCGAGGAAAAACCTGATGATCAAGGCCGCACTACCGATAAATCGGGCAGTATCGATGGCCCCATCTGGTAGGCAAAGTGTGGCGCACCAAACAGTGCTGATGATTACAGGGGTGCAAATCCAAAGGGCCCAAACGTTTGGGGTGAAGATCCTGAAGACGTACTTCCATTTGTCCAGTTTTTTCGGGGTTGGTACGTACCAGTAGGCAGAATCGAAACCGTGTGGTGTTAATATGTCAACGTTTTCGATGAGGTAAGCCATGTAAGCGTCACATTTGCCATCCTTTAGTTGTACTTGGAAGTGAGTAATCCAGTTTTCAGTCACAGAAAAACTGTCGTATTTCCATTGTAATTCAATATCCGATTTTACCAAAAGGTAATTTTGTATATCAGCTCCTAATCCCTCGTTTTCTGCTATGAAATATGGTGGTGCATCGAAGTAGCAGGATTTCAAGACTGATTTCTGCCAAACTGTTGGTATTTTGTTCTCGAAGAATTTTTTTTCGTTACACATTGTTACATCACCTATTTTCACCAAA
The DNA here is from genome assembly GCF_907165205.1 of Coccinella septempunctata. Taxonomy (NCBI): domain Eukaryota; kingdom Metazoa; phylum Arthropoda; class Insecta; order Coleoptera; family Coccinellidae; genus Coccinella; species Coccinella septempunctata. The sequence continues at coordinate 16,888,392 of NC_058197.1, forward strand.
GTGAAATGATCAGCAGGGTATTTCTTCCCTTCAAATGGGAAGTAAGTGTAAATGTATCCATCGTATTCTCTTATAAAAATAACGTTTATGATGAAAAATTTATAAAAAACCTTCAAAGAATCTGCATCGATATTCGAACCTATAAAAACGAACTTTGCTCTAGGATTAAAATCCAAACGTCTTTCCAAATTGGACAAATAAGCTTCCAGAGAATAATTGGTGATGTTGGTGATGTACATATCTGGCTTCTGGTGAAACTTTTCATTTCCCATCATATTTTCTGACAGTTGCAACCTCACCAATGGATAATTTAGGTTTTTCTGGAAATTTAATACGTGCACTATTTTAACATCTTCGTAAACAGCCAAAATATTGTTCAAACAGGCTATAATTTGAGTGATTCGAATCGGTATATCATTTTTACGAATTAGAGGGTAATCTCGAAATGAAAACATCATAATATCTGTTCTATTACTTCAAATTCTAATCTCTGGAGTAAATAATTATTCAGTTCGAGTGTTGAAAAAATTATTCATGGAATTCGACTTCTTTTTCATGCAATATTTGATTGGATTGAGGATTTTTATGCAATTCAATTTATTCGAACAGAAAATAAGTAATAAGTTGCAAGAGGGAGTCCATTAAAAGATCATTAGTTAATTGTACATTGAATTCAATGCCTCTATCATGTTAATGCCTGTTACAAAAACTTTATTTATTATTTTTTCCCCCCATTAGTTTAATGCATCTGTAGTTGAATTTGAGCGATTTGAAGCCATGTCATTTTCACGAGGATGATGGAAAAAATGGCATCATATTATGTCCTATGATATCTTCATTTAATTCATCAGGGTAAAGTTGCCTGAATCAAACTAACGTCAGTAATTGAATCAAGTTATATTAAAAAGTACAAGTAGAGGGCTACAATTTTTCATTAATTTCCACACGTTATTATCTATTCAGCCTCCCCTTTTTGAAATATATTAGAAATATCAGTCAATCTCGGTTTTGTTACAAATTTATACAGGGTGAGTTTTTGCCTTGTACAAATATTTTAACAATAGATTCTTGAGGTCCAAAGAAACACTTTTTTCCTTTGAAATTTTTTGCGAATCGGCTCGGTTTAAAAGATACAGGCTGTTTAAGAACCATAAAAAATAATATTTTTAGTTTTATCTCACAAACGGTTTTATCGAATGAGATGAATTTCGGAAAATAGTTTTTAATTTGTTTGATGAATCTTTTTCGAACACAAGATATCACCCACGTCTTCCAGTTTTCTCATTATGACCATTACGTACCATAAAAGTACCAAAAATTCAAAGAACCCCATTCTTGACACTAAGTTGGAGGCTACCTAATGAATATTGGAACGTTTTGTAAAATAAAAGTATTCCTCATATTCTCTCGTATAATGCACCGTTTTCAAGTAATTAAGTTTAAAAAAAAATATCTGTGATATTCGAAAAATTGGTTACTTTTGCTGAATGTTTCTCTTTTTAAAAAATCCAGAGGTGTGTAGTATATAGCTAGTTATTCTGAAGGTAATATTGTTTTTCCAGGGGTGGCACAGCTCATGAAAACTCAAAATGGCTATATCTTTTTATCAGGGCCGAATCAGAAAAAATGGTGTAGGAAAAAAGTGTTTCTTTCGACCTCAAGAAGCTACTGTTAAAATATTTGTACGAGTCAAAGCCTCACCTGTTTATTTAAAATAATTAATCGTTTCTCAGCTCAAAATAAAAAACGATAGAACTGACCAGCAGTCCTATTATGAGTATACCCAAAGGAAATTCGATTTCTTCAATATTCAACGCTGAGGCCACAAGATCAGACTGAGCATACTTCTCCTCTTCCTCGTATTTCGCATGAACTTTAGCGATAAAACCATGAGCCCACAGCATGTACATCTTCCTGTTAAGAAAGTCGACCATTGGGTGTCCTTTCTTGAGAATCATGTTAGCCCTAAACGTGACGATTGGAGGGTACAGTTTCAAGATGAGATCCCTTCCATTCTCGTCCACCATCCCTTTCTTGTCGTAAATGTACATCTTGTTGAATGTAACAGTTGCCATATCCCTCTGGTAGCCCGTTCTTTTGATACATTTACCATCAAGATCGCATAAGTTGAGGTGAGTTTTGAAATATTTCTGTGCCTTCTTGTTATTATCATATCTGAACAATGCGCTCGATATAATACCCACAAACATCTTGGATTCCATGATATCCTCGAAGGATTCAAGGGTGTTACGTTCAGAAATGTGGCCAAAACTGAGGAGATGGGTGAATCTACTCTTGAAATGGAGGTTCATGAAGTAGGTGAAGAATATCATGGTGATGGCCACTAGTTTTTGGGAATACATGTTGGGAAATAGCTTTATGGGTTGCTCAAGGAAAAACCTGGTGATTAAAGATACACTACCGATAAATTGGGCAGTATCGATGGTCCCATCTAGTAGGCAAAGTGTGGCACACCAAACAATGCTGATGATTACAGGGGTGCAAATCCAAAGGGCCCAAACGTTTGGGGTGAAGATCCTGAAGACGTACTTCCATTTGTCCAGTTTTTTCGGGGTTGGTATGTACCAGTAGGCAGCATCAAAACCGTGTGGTGTTAACAGGTCAACGTTTTCGATGAGGTAAGTCATGTAAGAGTCACATTTGCCATTCTTGAGTTCTACCTGGAAGTGAGTAATCCAGTTTTCATCCACAGAAAAACTGTCGTTTACCCATTGTAATTCAACATCTGATTTAACCAGAAGAAAATTCAGTATTTCTGGCGATATTCCCTCGTTTTCTGTCATGAAATATGGTGGTGCAAGGAGGAAACAGGATGTGAAGACTGATTTCTGCCAAACACTTGGTATTTTGTTCTCGAAGAATTTTTTTTCGTTACACATTGTTACATCACCTATTTGAACCAAAGTGAAATGATCAGCAGGGTATTTCTTCCCTTCAAATGGGAAGTAAGTGTAAATGTATCCATCGTATTCTCTTATAAAAATAACGTTTATGATGAAAAATTTATAAAAAACCTTCAAAGAATCTTCATCGATATTCGAACCTATAAAAACGAACTTTGCTCGAGGATTGAAATCCGAACGTCTTTCCAAATTGGACAAATGAGCTTCCAGAGAATTATTGGTGATGTTGGTGATGTACATATCTGGCTTCTGGTGAAACTTTTCATTTCCCATCATATTTTCCGACAGTTGCAACCTCACCAATGGATAACTTAGTTTTTGCTGGAAATTGAAAACTTGCACTATTTTAACCTCTTGGTAAACCGACAAAATATTGCTCAAACAAACGATAATTTGGGTGATTTCAATCGATGTCATTTTCACAAACTCGTGGACGATCTCGAAATGAAAAAAACGACATTATACGCCCTATAATTTTCACATTATCTCTACTCTTCATCTTCGGAATTGGGGATGACTTATTCGATCAATTCGTTATGGTTTTATTGGGCGAATAGCATACACGGTAATTGGGAAATTATGTTCGAACTGACTAATGAAGGGTTGGGAATGTTTCATCAATTTCCGCTTGTAATTATCTCTCCAGTATCTGGGGGTGGTTTCAAAAGGGTTACGTCCTCAATCCTACAAGTTTCTCGTCTAAACATTCGGGCTTTGAAACTCTCCCTCATTCCTAAGGACTCCTCACTTAGTTTTTGCTAGACTTAATCTCAGTAAGTGCTTCCCTAAGAAAATGAAGCCTGTCAGGAGGTACATATAGTATATTTTCACTTAGATACTTTTTAGATCTACCAGAATCAAAGTTCCCAAGGACTATCATCAACTTTATTCGAACACAAAACTTCTGAGGCATTGGAGAATCATCAGAGTATTTCCATTCAATCAATTGCTTGCTAATAAATAGTAACAACACGTTTTAAGACTGTACTTTTCTTCTCGACAAATTTGAATACAGGGAAAGTCTTTGACTCGTACAAATATTTTGATAAAAAGATATAACCATTGTGATCTTCCATGAAGTAATTGTCATATGAATCAAAATAAAATTGCCTCAACTTGAAATTCTTTATCAAAATGTATTTATTGACATTCGAAGGAATTCCAACTTATATATAATACATTGTTTCCATACAAAATATTTTCAATATTTATGATTTCAACCTATCCTCTTATGATATCCACTCTCAATTCTTGAAATCACTACGATGCAGTTTGATTTGTTTCGTTCCTCAAGGAGAAAAGGATGATTACATTCAAAACGAATATTAGTCTTCCCTCAGCTCAAAATAAAAAACGATCGAACTGACCAGAAGTCCTATCGTGAGTATCCCCAGAGGAAACTCAATTTCTTCAATATCCAAAGCTGCTGCCACAAAATTAGCCTGGGCATACCTCTCATAATCCTCAACTGTCGATCTGACCTTCTCGATGAAACCATGATCCCACAAAAGATGCATCTTCCTATCCAGAAACTCCACCATTGGGTGTCCTTTCTTCAGGATCATATTAGCCCTGAAGGCAACTATTGGCGGTTGCAATCTCAAGACAAGATCTCTCCCATCTTCGTCCACCAAATTCTTCTTGTCGTAAATATACATCATATTGACCGTCACAGTTGCCATGTCCCTCTGATGAGCTGTCCTCCTCATACAGTTTCCATCTAGAAAGCACATCTTACGATACGTTTTGAAGTATTTCTGGGCCTTCTGGTCGTTATCGTACCTAAACATCGCGTTTGGTATGATCCCGACCAACATCTTGGCCTCCATGATATCCTCGAAGGATTCAAGGGTGTTGCTTTCGGAGATGTGGCCAAAGGTTAGAAGATGGGCGAATCTGCTCTTAAAGTGGAGGTTCATGAAGTAAGTGAAGAATATCATGGTGATGGCCACCAATTTCTGAGAGTAGAGTTCGGGAAATAAGCCTACAGGTTGCTCCAGGAAAAACCTGGTGATAAATGCTGCACTGCCGATGAATCGCTCTGTATCGATGGTCTCTCCTTGGAGACAAATGGTGGCGCACCAAACAGCGCTGATGAGCACAGGGGTACCAATCCAGAGGGCCCAAACGTTCACCGTGAAAATCCTAAAGACATATTTCCATTTATCCAGTTTTTCCGGGCTTGGTACATACCAGTAAGCGTCATCGAACCCATGGGTTGTTAAAGTGTCCACGTTTTCGACGAGGTAGGTCATGTAAGAGTCACATTTACCCACCTTGAGGTTTATTTGGAAATGAAGTATCCAGTCTTCGTTCATTAAGATACCATCGTCAACCCATTCCAACTCAATGTCTGATTTTACTAGGAGATATTTGAGTATTTGTGGTGATAATCCTTCGTTTTCTGTTATGAAATATGGTGGTGCAAAGAGGAAGCAGGATGTCAGGACTGATTTCTGCCAAACTGTTGGTATTTTGTTCTCGAAGAAATTTTTTTCGTTACACATTGTAACATCACCTATTTTCACCAAAGTGAAATGATCAGCAGGGTATTTCTTCCCTTCAAATGGGAAGTAAGTGTAAATGTATCCATCGTATTCTCTTATAAATATAACGTTTATGATGAAAAATTGATAAAAAACCCTCAAAGCATCTTCATCGATATTCGAACCAATAAAAACGAACTTTGCTCGAGGATTGAAATCCGAACGTCTTTCCAAATTGGACAAATGAGCTTCCAGAGAATTATTGGTGATGTTGGTGATGTACATATCTGGCTTCTGGTGAACCTTTTCATTTCCCATCATATTTTCCGACAGTTGCAACCGCACCAATGGATAATTTAGGTTCTGCTGAAAATTGAAAACGTGTACTATCTTAACCTCTTGGTAAACCGTAAAAAAATTGTTCAAACAGGCTATAATCTGAGTGATTCGAATCGATATCATTATTACGAATTAGAGGGTATCCTCGAAATGGAAACAATGACATCATGTGTCCCATAGTTTTCACATTATCTTGAATTTTCATCATCGAAGTTCACCAATTTCATTTGGTTTTGTTGGCTCTGTTGAGGCTTCGATGAATTAATGATTGTTGGGGGAATTATAGTTGGCATGGGTGAAATGAAAGGTAGAAATAATTAATGAATTTCCATATATTTTTACAAGGCAATATTAATTATCAAGAGGTACAGGATGTTCATAAATTGAAGGTACAAATGAAAAGAGGAGATTCCTTGAGTGATTTCAAGAAAAAAGTCCCATAAACATAGGACCGCAAACGATTCGTTTTCGAGATACAGGGTGATCGAAAAGAAAACGTTTGCGATTCCTTGACATTTTTCTTGAAATTACTTAAGGAATCTAGTCTCTCCTCAAAATGAGGAACACGCTGTATATACGAATGAATCAAATGAAATGCTCACTGGAATAACAATAAACAAATTTCTTATGAGTAGTGCGTAAGCTTTATGTCACAATTTGTTTGTTGTATAATTTAGGAATTTAGTTAAGGATATTTTTGTAGGAATGGGTCTAAAATTAATTAAATTGAGGTCTGTAGGGCCAGATCAATCAGATCTTACACTTGTGATTTAAATTTGGCCATATCGTGTATCTTTGACGAAAATGCGAAATTTTAAAATCCGTGCATCTGTAATGACCTTACACAAATTACGATTAAGAGATAAATTGCAACGTAGAGCCAAAAATATTTACTATTTTATGTAGTAATAATAATATATCTGATGGATAAATCCCTGATGACGCACTAGGAAGTTTATTTGTTGACTTGGATACAGATCAGATGACTATTTCGTCTGGACAATCCAATAAAAATCATTTGACATTTGACCTCTGATACTTCGGTAACAGAAGTGATTGCAAATAATATATATTTTGATATAAGTTAAAAATATTTGTTCTTGAAGTTTTATCACAGATACGCACTGGAAAAACTGCCTTTTCTTTAGTTTCACTAGGAAAGTTTAGCATCTAATATCATCAAGAATATAACCCTCACCCCCACAGGAGGTTCAAATTTCACCATTCCATATACAGTTCGTTCAAAAATATACTGCCAGAAATATTTATAGGGACGTAACGAAGCTTATTTCATTTCTGGATTGTAATTTCACAGGAAGTCACCAATATTCAATGGGAATAGGGTTGGCAGGATAAGAGGGCCAGGCCTACGTCTCCTACGCCTTTTTTTTCCTCTGACAGTAGGAATTTGAGCATTATATCCTACATAATTACAATAGCTGCCGATGAATTGATAGGTTTCATCAAAAAACCCACAATTTCTCGAGTGATTCACTTCTAAAGTAGACTCATTTCAAAATAGGATTTAAGTTCCAGTTTTCCCTATATAATCATTCCTATTGAAAAATCCTTTTACAAATAGACCACACGAAAATCTGCTTTCACTCGATCTAGATTCAGTAGCGACCTAATACGGATTGAAATGTAGATAAGTGTTTTTTATGTATTAGTATAAGAGAAAACTTGATCATGATTGAAGTGGATTCTATAATTTCAATCTCTTTACCATCAGTAACAAAGTTGCAAGGATGCTGAGGACATATGATATGAAATCAATAATTTATTCAAGAATTTTATAGTTTTTCATGCTCATTTCTCTGGCAGTTAACATTGTTGTGGGTATCTTTGCTTTCGCATCAATTTGCTTTGGTATTATCCCACTCAAGGTGCAGAGCAAGTACCTACTATCTTCACAATGACCACATAATCCAAAAAATCGATTGGAGATATCCGTTAGCTTGAGTGTACCTATTATTTCAGAGGGAACTCACTTTGAATACAATAAAATTGAATGAATAATACATAATTTACGTTATATCGATCGGTTTTCGATACTTCTTCGATACAGTAGTGTCCCAAGGCAAATTTGTTTCGTCAAACTGAAATTGATACAGTGGCAGGTATGTATTCAATTGATGTGAAAGAAACTTGGTGGAAATCCACAACTGAACTGATTCCACCAAAAATGAGATTTTCATCACTACTTGTTAAGCTATCAAATAGCTTCTACAGGTGGTAGAATTAAGGGTATTACCTTCATCCACCTAAAAATGTGTATTGCTTCATTTGGACAGAAGCACCACGTGGAACACGTCTAAAAATAAACGCCAATACCCAAATCCAGACAAACAATAAACAATAACAATATATCAACAAAACCAGAAAAATCTGACGAACAGGGCATTCAATCCACTATAGGGTCATTTGATCATGCTATCCACAATAGGCTCTCCATATTCTACGAACTTTGGAGTTGGCAAAGTTGTGGAGGGATCTCACTGAGCGGAGTTATATAAATGTGGAGTACACCTAGAAGCACTTTCAGTACTTCTTGGTAATCATGATAGTTGTGGACATGAGAAAGATACCAAGGCTTATCACGATAAATGCGAACTGTGGACACTGTTCAACGTGGTCAATCAAAGGGTGAATTTTTGAGTGGCTTATATGTGACTTTAGTGTTTTTGGAAAAAATAGTGGACAGGTGTTATTTCACAAATAAGACGTATAGGAATCTGGAAAAAGTAAGGAAAATCTTTGGGACTTGCTTCAGATCCATCAATTTTTGTAGATTTTCAAAGTATTATTAGCTTTTCACCTCTCTGAGCTGGAGGAGATTGAGAAAATGATCCAAGATTTGAATACTCTTCGGATTTTGACCAAATCAGTAACGATTATGCAAAATATTTCATTCCTCAAAGGAGACACGAAAAAGTTACATGTTCCAATTTCTCCAATTCCTTTTGAACACTGTGTTTTCGCTGAATATACTGCTTATTTGTAATTATTAGATGGTCAACTCAATCCTGGAATCCCTCAATATCCTTCAAAAGAATATTTTTCATATTTTTGCTATGATTATATTCAAAGATTAGCCAATTATTGAAGTATAATGTATAATACAAAAAACTTTGATATCGATTTTACCTCTATACTACGAATTTTTTCATCGATTCAGTAATACATAATAAGCTGTCCTCAGCATTGAGCTAAGCGAATAATAATTGTTTTCGTTCCTGATAGAAAATTTGAAAATAAACGATATTTTCCTATATAATCAGGAAATACTCTAACAAAGTAATTCGATATATATTATAGGCAGAAAATGACACCATCCAAATATCATATGCTTTTTTATAATGTTGGAATCAACAATAGAAAAATTATTGAGATTGTCAATGTATCCAATGAGTTTTTAACTCATAAATTCTCAAAAAACAAACCTGTTGGAATTAATATTGGAAAACTCCCATGCAGTGGAACTTTTCTTCTAACTTTTCCACAAATGCCTATCCTTTAAGATGAAATTCTCACGATAATTTCCGGTAACACCTATACCCAGAAAAATAAAACGATTAGGATAATCCAAAATGATTTGTTTGCATGATGTAAATAGCTACTATCATCTTGAAATAGATCAGATCTCCACTTATGCAAATTCAGTCATATAATATTGACGTTCAAGATTAATTAATCGATTAATAATGCATTGTTAGAAGATTTCTTATGAATGCACACGTGTCGACAGTGTTATGCTTTGAATGAATTGCAATTGGAAGATATTAGAGCTTGAAATTAACTATTGACTACACACAATACGTTTTTTTCATGCTTGTACCCACTCCTAGATCAACTAAATGGTGGTTCAAATCTGGGACTCCTCTGTGAGTCACTCTATTTGAGTGAGAAATTGACCATTGTTAAATTTTTGTGCATTTAAATATCAAACATATTGAATGGACTAATGGAACTAATTGATCAGTTAGCCATGATTTAAACCCCCAAAGCTAGAGTATGGACTGGGAAATAACACATCTTTATCCAACAGCCTATACATGTCTCCCACACTGTCCAATAAATGCCCCTTTTTGATATGAACAAATCCTATCAGCTTCATCTGAAAATAACTTAAAAAAAACTGCAGTGCGATTAAATAGTACAAATCAAAGAAACGCCCAGTATATACTCGGATAAAATCTGGAATTATCTCAATCAAAAGCTGGCATATAGTCGATTTATTGTTACAGACAATTATGTGAGATATCTTAATTGGTCAATTAAACATAACGATTATAAACAGAGCTAATAACAATGTTCTGCATGAAATGTTGAATGGCCATTAAGGAAGAATCATCGCCTGTTGAAATTCAAGGATGAAATATGCACAAGAAAGCGATTGTTCTTGTGGTAGACAAAATATCCAAGTGGCAAAATTCTAAACAACGAAGTTTTAGTGATCCTTATCGAAATGAACTGAAATTGAAACTTTTTACAAACGAAAAAAACACTCTTATTGGTTCACACCTGTATCTAGGTCATAGCCTGGTGCCAGATCACAAAATTGGATTATTTTTTTGCGTTGTATTCTCCAGGAGGCGTTTCTTCTTGAATTCGACTAAATGAGTTTAATTTCCAGTGAAAACCCTGGAGAGTATGGTATCCTCATACCGGATGGTGGTTCACGCGTTGAAGGTGTACTGGAAGTCCATCTTCGTGGTCGTGTACCCTTTAGTTCTACTACCAGTCTTCCTTCTGAACAACATACCAGCCTTACGTTGCCTATACGTGGTACTACTGATGGCTGGGTATTGGGTTCTCGAGGCATTACCCTTACCAGTTACATCTTTACTACCGATGGTACTGTTTCCCCTCATGGGCGTTCTGGACTCGGATAAGACGTCCCTTTGCTACCTGAAGGAGACCAACATGATGTTTGTTGGAGGTCTCATCATAGCCATAGCTGTAGAGCATTGCAATTTGCATACCAGGGTGGCTCTGCATGTTATCAAATTAGTAAGTTGTAGCTTTTCTTTTTGTTTTTATATTATAAAAAGCCCTTCTGTTTCCGATTGTAGGTTGGTTGCAGCCCTAGAAAACTGAACGTTGGGCTTATAACCGTCACCATGTTCGTCTCTATGTGGATTTCAAACACAGCAGCTACGGCTATGATGATCCCAATTATAGAAGCCACCCTCAAAGAACTGGAGTCTCAGGGTATAGGTAACATGTTCGAGGAAGACGCAGTGGAGGTGAGCGAGAACGGAAAGGAGAAGAGACAGAGAAATGGTCAAGATGTCACTGAGACTAAGAGACCAACAAGAACCACCATGTGCTACTTCATCAGCACAGCTTACGCGGCTAGCATTGGAGGAAACGGTGAGACACAAACTTTTCCAAAGACTCAATCTAATCCCACACCCTTAATTCTGTGCCTCCTCCACCAGGCTGCATAGTCGGTAGCGGCACCAACCTAACCTTCAAGGGTATCTACGAAACGTCCTTCCCCAACTCTCCGGGTGTAGAATTCGCCAAGTGGATGATGGTCAACGTGCCCCTGATGCTACTGATGATGTACCTGTCCCTTGCCTGGCTCCAGTTCTGGTTCATGGGGCTGTTCAGGCCCCATTCCAAGGACGCGAAGACCATCAGGGTGGGTACGCAGGGGGAGATCGTGGCAAGGAAGCTGATCTCGCAGAAGATCGACGAGATGGGGCCGATGTCTTTCCACGAAGGTTCTGTGGCAGCGTGTTTCGTCCTGTCGGTGCTGTTGTGGTTCTTCAGGAAACCCCAGTTCATCACTGGTTGGGCAGAGCTGATCACCGAACATAAGGTGAGGATTTCGATTTTATATTTATCTTCACAGACCTGAAGATGCTATACTGGGATAGCGAAACGTTTGTCCTGGTTCAATATTAACTCTTATGTTAGTGATAATTGAATAATTCAGTTTCAGTGTAACCAGACAAGGAGAATGATATATTTCCAGTATAACTGATAATATACAGGGTGATAAGTCTTTGACTCGTTTTGATAGTTCAACAATAGATTCTTGAGGTCAAAAGCAACACTTTTTTCCTGTGCCATTTCTTGCGATTTGGCCCTGATAAAAAGATATAGCCATTTTAAGTTTTCATAATGAGCTGTGCCACCCCTGGACCACCCAATTTAGCTTCAGAATAACTAGCTAAATCTGCGACACTACAAATCTGTGAATCTTTTAAACTGAGTTGTATTCAGTCAAATACCCAATTTATCTTCAAACCGAGCCGATTCGTAAAATATGGTAAAGGAAAAAAGTGTTTTTTATGACCTCAAGAATCTACTGTTAAAATATTTGTACGAGTCAAAGACTCACCCTGTAGAGGCGATTATCTTTACAGACTCTCTGGGAGGATTGTTATACCCTTAATCAAAATATTAGAATGCTCTTAAAAAATTATTTAAAGCTCTCTGGAACGTCAGAAACAAAAACATTAGTCAGATGTTGAAAAACCTCTCAAATTACGAATGAAGACACTCATCAGCAGCCTTGTGAATTACACGATACATCCTCAACGCCATATTTAATCGGATTACGTGTTCATTAACGTTCTTTTACGTTTTATTGAACTTCCTTATATTCATAATGTCATAATGTAATTTTGTTCGTGCTGCTCTTCATAGGGTAATTTAAATGCTGCCTCACGCACAATGGTGTGTAAATATAAGGAATTGGTATTCAGTGAGAGTTTTTAACAGGCATTATCAGATGATATTTCGAAAGGTGTACTATGCATGTCAATGCCATAGGGGCCTAGAATTATTAGGCAGTAGCACATATTGGCTTATGAAATTGAAAACATCTTTGAAATGATGACACATCTTAAGGTGTATCTTGGGATGCTAAAAGAAAAGTTCCCAAAGAATTTGAAATTACAATAATATTCATAATGCTCTCTGTTCCTCAGGTCAAAGACGCAACAGCAGCTCTAATAGTGGTGATGCTCTTCTTCATCATCCCAGCCAAACCAGATTTCATACACATCTTCAGCAATGACGAATCCAAAAGGCCAAAAACGCCATCTCCAGCTCTGCTTACGTGGAAAATAGTCCAGCAGAAACTTCCCTGGGGTCTCATATTCTTGCTTGGTGGCGGTTTTGCCCTTGCTGAAGGTTCCAAGGCCAGTGGTATGAACCATTTCATCGTCCATTACCTTGGAAGTGTTATCTCTTTGCCAAGACTGGCCATCATGGTGATAGCTTGCCTGTTGGCGTGCCTTCTGACACAGTTTTCCAGTAATATAGCTGTGTGCAACGTGATTCTACCGGTGTTAGCTGAAATATCGGAGGTAGGCCATTTTTGGATACATACACTGCTCAACAATTTGGAACATTTCAGGAATAAAAGCTCATTCTATTGAATTTTCTGGTAAACAGTGTTAAGATATCCGAAAGTTTGGTGAGCAAATATAGGTTTTCGAGCACGAGGAATCCATTGAGAGTAATTTCGAAAGCCTATCTCCCTTCGTTTAGATTTTCGTCTTGGAAATGGAATTTTTCGAAAATTGCAATTTTCAATCTGCGATATCTCCTGTTATATTCGTCTGATCCAATTGGGATTTTCGGTTATATAATCAGCGTTGCCTAGGCTTCCACCCCAGCACAAAAACTCGATTTTGAAAATTTCGAATTTTTGGGTCAAAAATGAGCAAGGGGTTAGACCCCCCTAAAATCACCTATTTGCTACTCTGCCTGAAAATCAGGAAGTTCTATTACTGTTTTAGGATACGGAGTGCATAAAACTAGTTTTGAAGATTCTAGAAAACCAAACAGTTGATGATTCAATAGAGAATTGCACTCCAGAGAGCTCTTCAAAGTCAACTCGAAAATGAAAAGTGGAAAAACAAAAAAGATAATTTTCTCCTAAACTGGGCCAGATATTTGAAATTTTGGTATGGAAATATAGGTTTTCGAACACGCTGAATCTATTGCGAGCATTTTCGAAAGCCTATCCCCCTTCGTTTAGATTTTCATCTCTGAAATGGAATTTTTTCAAAAATTGCAATTTTCAATCTGCGATATCTCCTGTTATATCCGTCTGATCCAATTGGGATTTTCGGTTATATAATCAGCGTTGCCTAGGCTTCCACCCCAGCACAAAAACTCGGTTTCGAAAATTTCGAATTTTTGGGTCAAAAATGAGCAAGGGGTTAGACCCCCCTAAAATCACCTATTTGCTACTCTGCCTGAAAATCAGGAAGTTCTATTACTGTTTTAGGATACGGAGTGCATAAAACTAGTTTTGAAGATTCTAGAAAACCAAACAGTTGATGATTCAATAGAGAATTGCACTCCAGAGAGCTCTTCAAAGTCAACTCGAAAATGAAAAGTGGAAAAACAAAAAAGATAATTTTCTCCTAAACTGGGCCAGATATTTGAAATTTTGGTATGGAAATATAGGTTTTCGAACACGCTGAATCTATTGCGAGCATTTTCGAAAGCCTATCCCCCTTCGTTTAGATTTTCATCTCTGAAATGGCATTTTTTCAAAAATTGCAATTTTCAATCTGCGATATCTCCTGTTATATTCGTCTGATCCAATTGGGATTTTCGGTTATATAATCAGCGTTGCCTAGGCTTCCACCCCAGCATAAAAACTCGATTTCGAAAATCTCGATTTTTTGGGTCAAAAATGAGCAAGGGGTTAGACCCCCCTAAAATCACCTAATTGCTACTATGTCTAAAAATCAGGGTGTTCTATTACTGTTCTCGGATATGGAGTGCATAGAATTTGTTTTGAAGATTCTAGAAAACCAAACAGTTGATGATTTAATAGAGAATTGCACTCCAGAGAGCTCTTCGAAGTCAACTCGAAAATGAAAAGTGGAAAAACAAAAAAAAATATTTTCTCCTAAACAGAGCCAGATATTTGAAATTTTGGTGAGAAAATATAGGTTTTCGAACACGCTGAATTTATTGCGAGCAATTTCGAAAGCCTATCTCGCTTCGTTTAGATTTTCGTCTAGGAAATGGCATTTTTCAAAAATTGCGAATTTCACTTGAGAATTCATCAAGACTGAACGGTTGCGCCAAAATGGATGAAATTCTCAGATTCATTACCAGAAGAGTTGCTCTTTCAGATTATGCATAACAATCGGATCTACGATCATTTTCCTAGTAGATACGACTTTTCCCTCAAACAAATTCACCCACATCCCTTAACAATTTTTTTTTACGTCTTCCAGATCGCCAACATCCACCCCATGTACCTAATGATGCCGGCGGCCCTGAGCTGCTCATTCGCCTACTGCTTACCAGTATCCACACCCCCGAACGCAATCGCAGCAGCCCCCTGCAACATGCCCTCCTCCGAGATGGCCAAAGTGGGCGCTGGCGTGGCCGTCATATCGCTTCTAGTCCTCTTTTCCGTATTTCCAGTATTGGCGCCCATAGCCTGGGACATAGACACAATACCCACCTGGTTAAACACCACAAACCTCGATGTATGATATTTTTTTTTAAATTCCAATAGGAAATCAATTCGATTTTGACGAAAGCACTGGAGAATATTGTCGATATTTATTTATGCATATGATATTGCTTAACGGCTTAGAAATGCGATTTGTAAATTATTTTACGGAGGGACATTTTCTTCCTCCAGAGCCATTTATTTATAGGTGATTACCATTTTATGTATTTATCTGCTACGAACCAATGTTTCCCAAGATTAAACGTATTAAAAGATAATTTTATGTGTTTTTTCTTCAATCTTTTGATTCAGAAATTAGTACGTAAAGTATCATTTTTTTTAATGGTATAGGTGTCTTCAAATAAAACAAAACCTTTTCAAGTATTTTATAATAATACATCAATTTGTTTTACCAATCTACACAGCATTTTACATTCATACATACAAGAAAAATGCAACTTATTCCAACGTCCAGTCTCTAAAATAACAATCTCGAACATCGACTGAGGTCGGAGTCAAAATCGAAAAAAAAAATCAAGGGCCACGTTAAGTTAATTTGGTAAGTACACAAAATCGACCTACAGCGACCAGTCGAGATCTGTTAGTGGGAGACGGGTGAAATAACAAACTGTGAAAAAGAAAACCAGTGATGTTTAGCGAAATCTATTCGAACTATAAAAAAAATGCTAGATTGTCATCATATTTTCATACATAGGTAAACAGGCTTACCTACATCCAAAATTTATTGCTTCAGAATTATCAACTAAACGTTAAAAAAAAAATGTTAAAGGAATGCTTTTGTACGAGATACATCGGCTTCCTCCAGACCTGCCGACAAATCAAGAGCAAGAGAGGTGTAGGGACCAGGTTGATGTCGAGACTGGGACTTTGGTGGTGGAAAATCGAGGTGGCAGTGTAAGAAAACTTGATCCCCCTATCAAAACGTTCGGTTGACACTGAACCTGGGAAAACTCATGGCCGTAATGGATTATTCAGTCAAACTACCTCTTGTATCCCGTCACATCAACCTGAGTGATTGAAAAACACAGCTTCAAACGGCCTGAATGTAAAATGTCTGACGATGGCTTGCGTTTTTGTAAAGCGTATCTTCAATTTCGATTAGCTTGGATGATCTAGGGCATCTTACCGTCAATCAAATTTAAAAACGAAAAAAAGAGAGGGAGGTCCATCCATCGTTCAAGTATCGAGAAAAATCATAGGCTGCCATTGTTAAAACTTACCACTGGAATATTGCTGGTAACGACTAAACGATATAAAACTCATAATTTAGAAAAACAATTACGAAGGGAATTAAATACACAAGCAAATCCTACGCGCACTTATCCATTCACACGAAATTTTGACAAAGGGGGGTTGGGGGTTAAATCGAAGTCCTAGAAACGTGGGGGGCGCTAGGTGAAGTAGGGGGGGGACAGTTACGATGATGAAAGTGACAGACGGAGAGAGAGAGAGACGAATTTCCACACTCATTCCGGTCCAGAGTCATACCAAGACAAAAAACAGAGACAGTATATTTACGGCTAAGAATAATAATAATAATACAATATGTACCGGGCCCTGTATCGGGGAGTTGTGATACGACGGCCCCGTCGATAATGTCTAGAGCATAATTTTTGAACTTTACGCCCTGCACTACACAGCACTTTTTTAGTTCGTTTTGTTTTCTCTTGTTCAACGCTTAAATTACGACACGTCCTGGTCCTCGACGTCCTGCAGCTGTTCCTTTGGTTCGTTCTCACCTGAAACAACGACAACGTTGAGGGAACGGTTTTAATAATGAATACACTGCTCGAAAATCCAAGTGGATAATTTGCCTACACATCTGATCAGAAACTATCCTATGAAGAAGGGATTTCGTCGTGAAGTTGACCTTACAAGACGATCTTGTGCGACGAATGTAGCTCTTGCTCTTCCACCCCCAAGGGTATAAGCAAATTCATATGTAGTCCACTGGGTACACAGTCAAGAGGACCATATTTTGCAAAAATACGCCTCTCCACACCGTATGTAAAAAGGTAAGTTTGCACTCGAATATCCTCTTCAATTTTTGAGCAGTGCAGTAAGAGTATGGATATACAGGGTAAGTCATTAAAGGTTTATGGAAAACTAATCGAAATTTCGCTGAAAAGTGGGAGTTTTCGACAATGAAAATTTCTGACCTCTGTAACAGCCCCACCACTCTCTTATTTCAAATGGCACACCCAGTTTATCTTAACATCGTCAGATAGCTGATTTGATGGCAATTTTCAGGAGAGTGCCGTACCTTGGGTAAAAAAGTTTACGAGTTATTGGGATTCTTATGATAAAAAATATCAAAACTAGAGGTCATATTTTTAGAAGAAAAACTGCTAAGGTATTTTTGAAAAAAATCATTACCTTTCTCAATTTTTTCATTATGTAATATTATAACACCGTTTGCTGTTTGGACCGAAAATGAACAGGCCGATTATGAGAAGATCATCAATTTGAATAAATTGATTTCATCAAAACTTGTGATTTTCAAGCAATAACTCATGATTTTATTGTTTCAGTCTATTCTACGTGAAAAAAAAGAAGGGTGGAAACCTGAAGATATCATATACCTTAAATGGAAACTTCAAATAATATAAAAAGCTTATTTATCGAAACATACTGTAGTTTCAGTAAGTCACAACATAATCTTTTTTCCTTATTTCTCACTTTTCTTCGACAACTCTGAAAGTTTCCATTTAGGTATGGAGTTCATGTGGGAAACCCCTCTTTTTTTACCTAGAATGGTAAAAACCATAAAAAATATAGGTTGCAAATTGAAAATCATCGATTTTATTGAATTCGATTTGCCCAACTTCATGATCTTCTTATAAACACCCTGTACATTTTAGGTTCAAACGAAAACAGTGTTATAATACTATACATGGTGAGTCTGACCCAGACAAATATTTTAACAGTTGATTCTACCATTTTTTTCCGAACTGGCTCGGTTTAAAAGATACAGGCTGTTGGAATACCATAAAAAATGTTATTTTGGGTTTTATCTCACAAACGGTTTCATCGAATGAAATGAAAAATGAACTGAAATTTGAAAAACTGGGTACTCTGGCTGAATACAACTCTGTTTAAAAGATTCACAGATGTATAGTGTCAGATTTTTTAGCTTGTTACTGAAGGGAATTTTGTTTCTCTAGGGCTGGCACAGCTCGTTATGAAAACTCAAAATCGGTAAAAATGGTACAGGAAAAAAGTGCTTCATTCGACCTCAATAATCTACTGTTAAAATATTTGTACGAGTCAAAGACTCACCCTGTGTATTAAGAAAATTCAGAACGGTAAAGATTTTTTGAGAAAAAATCCTCAAATTAACACTTCCACCATTTTTCTCATCTCAGTATAACCCATCAACTTTCAAGTTTAAACCAAGGTGTGGAACACTATTGAAATTACCATCAAATAAGCTGTCCAACGACGCAAAGATATACTAGGTGTGCCATTGGAAATAGGAAAATAGTAGGCTGTTTCCGGTATAACCGGAGGTTGCAGAGGTCTGAAAATGTTTTCGGAGGAAAGTCAAGTGTCGAAAAACTCATGATTGGTTCTCTATAAAGCTCAAGTAGCGGTGAATCACCCTGTCTGATCAAATAAATAGTAAAGGGACAGTCAGTCATATGATTTAAATATTGTAAGATAACCTACCGTCTCCCTGCATGTCGCTGGTCCACAAGGTAAGGTTGTCCCTGAGTAGCTGCATGATCAGCGTGCTGTCCTTGTAGCTCTCCTCGCTGAGGGTGTCCAGCTCGGCGATGGCGTCGTCGAAGGCGGCCTTGGCCAGGCGGCAGGCCCTGTCCGGACTGTTCAGTATCTCGTAGTAGAACACGGAGAAGTTGAGGGCCAGGCCGAGCCTGATCGGGTGCGTGGGCGGCAGCTCGGTCATGGCCACGTCGCTGGCCGCCTTGTACGCGACCAGCGAGTCCTCGGCCGCGTCCTTGCGGTCGGAACCGGTCGCGAACTCCGCCAGGTAGCGGTGGTAGTCGCCCTTCATTTTGTAGTAGAACACCTGGAAGAAAAAAAAATCCAGATAGAGATCCAGATCCTCTTAATGCGCCTACGGATTAATCTGACATAATGCGCATGATTCGAAAATCCAACCTAGGATTCTGCGCGGAAGCGACAATTTGAACGCTTCCGCGCAGGATCCAAGGTCAGATTTTTGAATCATGCGCATTATGACTCGGTCAGAGCCAAGAATAGCGAACGCCCTTACCTTCGACTCGCTGGTGGACGCGGAGGGGATGAGGTGCTTGTCCAGGACGGTCAGTATGTCGGAACAGATGTCGTGCAGTTCCTTCTCGACCTGCGAACGGTACTGGCGGATCATCTCCAACTTGTCGTCGGCCCCCTTGTTCTCCTCCTTCTGCTCGATGGAGGAGATTATCCTCCAGGAGGCCCTCCTGGCGCCGATGACGTTCTTGTAGGCCACCGAGAGCAGGTTGCGCTCCTCCACCGTCAGCTCGAGGTCGAGCTTGGCCACCTTCTTCATGGCCTCCACCATTTCTGAAAAAGGAAGGGTAGATCGATGAGAGATTTCGTTAGAACCACGTGGAAGATCGCCTAAGGGGAAGTTATATGCAAGGAATCTGAATAAAAGAAGCCAAATACTACAGAAACAGTCTTTGTCCAACTCTCTAGACCCTTATCACGTATCGTACAGTTGGCCAGCTTGCTGGGTTGAAGAATAATCGACAATAACGTGCACCCCTAGGTAGAATATCAGCGAAAAGCTACACCAGGGACAAATGTCTTTCGATTTCGCCATAATTCCTCGTTTATCCCAGAATTAGGAAGTTGCGTGATAACCCTTTATAAATCGCCCTTTTATTCCCCTATATATCTTTCGCAATCTTTCTCGTGTCGTGTCCCATTAAGGGTTACGCAGGGCAGAACAGTGGCACCGATCAGACCGTCATTACAGCCACGTTTTGAGCTGGGGCGACTTGAAACACTCTCAGTTTATAGGGGACACCCTGTATACCCGAAATGTCAGGGAACTGTTGTCGTAGACGCCTCTTAATGAGTTTAACACGCGTCGCCGTCGTTTTATCCCATTTGCATCGGTCGATCCCGAATTTTCGTGTCTCCCTTCCGTGGGGGTTTGGGGGTGATCCGATACCCCCAACGGCTTAATGGCTTCGCAAAGGTGGAGGAGACACTTTCGGGACAGGGAAGCGGTCGGATGTTAAGTGGATTTCGTCGGGAAATGCGCTTATACGCGGTTAAATTGTCGAGGTCGAAGTTTTTGCTCTCTTGCTTACGTCCGATTTAGCAGAAACGTTCGTAGGTTGTTTTTGTGACGTCAGGAGAGTTTCATTAAGCTGTGAAACCGCTTCGTTTTCGATTTGGGTATGAAAAATTCGCGTGAAAAACGAGCATGTTTTTTGGGATGAAATATACAGGGTGCGTCTTTGACTCGTATAACTCGTAACGATAATTTTAACAGTGGATTGGTGAGGTCGAAAGAAACACTTTTTTCCTTTACCATTTTTTGCGAATCGGCTCGGTTTAAAAGATACAGGCTGTTGAAAAACCATGAAAAAATGTTATTTTCGGTTCTATTTCACAAACGGTTTTGTCAAATGTAATGAATTTCCGAATATAGTTTTCCATTTATGTGATGAATCTTTTTCAAACACAATATGTCACCCACGTCTTCCAGTTTTCTCATTATGACCATTACGTACCATGAAAATACCCAAATTTCAAAGAATCCAACTCTTGAAACTAAGTTTCACGCTATCTAATGAATGTTTGAACGTAAAATGAAAGTATTCTTTGTATTTTCTCGTATAATGCGCCGTTTTCGGGTAATTTTATGTTCAAAAATTAAAAACTATCTGTGAAATTTGAAAAATTGGGTATTTTGGCTGAATACAACTCTGTTTAAAAGATCCACACATGCGTAGAGTCATAGATTTAGCTAGTTATCTTGAAGGTAATTCTGTTTCTCCAGGGATGGCACAGCTCATTAAGAAAACTTAAAATGGCTATAACTTTTCATCAGGGCCGAATAGAAAAAAATTATGGGGTAAAAGTGTTTCTTTTCACCTCAATAATCTGCTGTTAAAATATTTGTACGAGACAAAAACGATACTACGATATAACAGCGATGTTAAATTACAACAGCCTGTGTTTTATCGATGCAACAGCTGCAAACCTACATTTCTACAAAGAGAGGATTATCGATTTTCGATGGAAGAGATACTCAAAAATAAAAAAAATATATCTGTAGAATTCGAAAAATTGGGTATTTTGGCTGAATTCTATATTAAACGCCAACGAAATTGCTGCAACCCATTTATTGTATTATAAATACTACTTCGTTGACAAAATTGAATCTAAAAGTGAATTTATGCTTGTTTTTCCAATATAGCAACTTATTTACAGGGTTGAAATAGTATATTTAATCCTTGGAAAAACTTTAAGATGCCAAATCTTTTTGTCTGGACCGAATTGGAAAAAAAATACTCCAACCCCACTTCCACTGAACAAATTCCAACCCTAACAGAAGGTTCCCTAAGAACCCTCCGAACTTCCCCCATATTCCCTTTCGTCAGTGTGTGAAAAAACGACGCCGCGACCTTGACCCCCTTTCCCGGAAAGGACCAGGACCGAAACAGTAAATCCCCGGTTCTCGACGCCCGTCGGGACGCCGTCGTCGCCACCCCCAAGCGACTGCGATAGGACGTCGATCTACGTTCGAGAGTTCGCCGAACCGGCATATGCGGGCGTCGCGACGCCCGCTATCGATCCCAACCACGGCGTCGTCGTCGTCGTAGAGGGGTTGGAGGAGGTTACCGGTCTTCAGTTGGGGGGTGGGTGGTTATTTTGATCAAATTTCTTCATTTCTTCCATTTCGAGAAAGCGAATTGTCGATGAAAATCAATTTTTGAAAGCTCCCACTTTTTTGGGAGTGAAACATTCGGGAAAACAACCCTTAAAACAACCCCTACACCCTTGGCGTACACGGAAGAATGCGATTAAGGCGACGCAACACGAGGAAACGTTGGAAAGGCCATCCACAACTAATGAATTCTCTCATACATTCATCCGGGCTTCAGATGGGAGCGTGAAAGTTGAAATATAGCCGGGAGAGGGATGAAAAAGAGCAAAGAGGAGGGTTCATTTACGATCCAACCAGGTTACGAGCCACTTTACGACCCCTCCACCTGTTAAATGGTACCCCATCCAAGGGGAGGAAAGAACTGAATATGAAATATGCATAGATCAGTTCCCTGTTCAGTTCCTCGAAGCTCGAAGACGATCGCCAATCTTTCCAAGATAGTCGAGCTTCAGAGTAGGTCTCGATATAAACACCCTGTCATATCTGGTGAAGATGAGAAACCAATGAAAAAGTTCAACAGAACTGTACTCCTAGAACAGTGAGAACTGAACAGGACTCTTACAGTTCACACAGTTCTCATGAAACCTCCCCTCAGACCAGTTCCACACGTTAAAATACGGAACTAGGTCGAAAAAATATTCAAAGAGACCCAAAGTTCTCATGAAACAGCCTTCCAGATACGGAACTAGTTTGAAGAACTGCTCTAAGAGAACAGTACCTACAACAGTTCACACAGTTCCGGAACAGGCAGTTCCACGAGAACTGAAAGTTCTCCTTCCTCCAACCGTTCACCCCCTACGTCCCCTAGTATCGACCGTATCCAAGCAACGTGGCCCGGATTCCTGTCATCAGGCAAGGGGGTGGGCGGTTGGCAAAACGCCCGGGCGTCTGGACCCCGAATGAAAACTCGTGTTCGTAATACGGACGGTTCCCGACTGCGTAAAGATTGAACTTTTCATTTTTTTAGAACAGCACGCGCCGCCAGTATAGGTCGAGGGCTTGGAGGGGCTTCCTCTGAGTGGGCGGAAACTCGTGAGGGGATGTTAAGAGGGATTAAGACGAGATTTAAAATCGAAATCTCGAGCGTTCGTCGGGATTCATCGTCGAGTAGGCCGTGTAAACCTGGAGGATGATAAATTCTATATTTTATAGTAGTAATGCACCACTTTGTGGGTCGTTCACCGGGTTAAACAGTCAAATTCTCACTTTGTACGAATGGAATTAATAAATTATCAAGTTTTCGACCTTCAAAAAGTAGCAAAGCTTCTCTGCTCTTGGAGCAATTGATAATCCCCCATTTGAATCCCTCGGGGACATATGTGTGGAGTGTTTGGACCAGAATTGAGCTAATTTGAACCTTAAGAATGACACATTACTCCTAATTGAAATTAAAACTATTAAACTCCTTCTTTTATTTATTTCAAATGAAGATTTCTCAACAACTCTAAAGTTGATTCAATACAAGGATATTGTCATAATGGGAAAAACTCTGAAGGGGTTCTTTCTGCACTAAAACAATATTTTTTAGACTGAACAGTAAATTTGTCGAAGGATATCCCTTTATGTATCATCACAGCTCCAGAAAGTTGCTTTGAATTGTGCTCCTATGAGGGGTTGAACGACATATTGTTGCTGTTCTTGCTCCTCATCAAAATTGCCTCCATAAGCCATACTCCATCGGCATAGAGCCTTTCGGAATCCTCAAGGATCCTGCATGGCCAACTCATCGAGTCCAATCCAAAGGGCACTTCTTTTCACCCTCTACTTCTTTCTGTGTTGTTTCCAATCAAAATGTATACACACATGTACCATCACACCCCTGTATTCGACATAGCTCCAGCAGTTACAAAAAAAGCATAAGAATTTGGACGTCCTAGACAAAACAGTCTTATCACCTCAGTCAGTGTTATCAGTCAATGTCAAGTCTATTGAATGGACTAAAATAAAGGTTGAAAATCACATTGAGTTTACTCCTTATTGTTTGTCATTCACAATGAAGCTCTAGTTTTATTTACAAACCGTTGAGGAAAAGATTGAATCTTTGTATTGATGCCAATGTAGGATACTTTCATTTTTCTCATTACAAACTTGCTTTTACACAATCGGTACAATACAGAATATTATCGATTGACAAACATATCGGATAAACTAATGTTGCTTTGTTCTACGGTACCCTCTGAGTGGGTGGCTCCATCAGATTGCCTAATTTTCGATGGAAATACCTGCACATAATCAAGAAATAAAAATTTATGAACTCATGATTTGTCAGATAAAAAAAAATTCCAAATCTTCTCATATGGAAATTGCTTGAACTTATTCTGAATTTCTGACAAGTTTAAATAATGCTAAAACAGGTGTTTTCTTCTGGATTACAGGAAGTACACTGCATAGCATCATCATTAATAGTCATCCCATTTTCCTAGTGGTTATGAGAACCTCTTACATTTAACACTTACAAAATCATCATTCACTAATTGAGAACAAACCAAATCTAAAATAGATTTCTATTAATGGGCATATATGTCAGAACGAATGATAACCAATAATTGAGATGATGAATCAATTTTTTTTTCAAAAGTTCACTGTGAGTCAACAGGGTAGCAGTAGGGTTGAGGGTTAAATACACAGAATGACTGTATCCAGTCATTTGATAATCTGTTATTGATCTGGATCAACCTGGGTTAACTATTGAATTATTTATGGAATAATAAATTCCCTAGACTCTAAAAATGTAAACTATATAAATGTGGGTGGGATTTACATTCCTCAGAAAAAAAGAGCAGGCAAATATGAATTCATTTAAAATTCCAAGGATTTCTGACTGAAAGACATTCTGACAATTTCGAACAAAGCTGAAACTGAAGGAACCATGTGAATGTGAGACATCAACAGTTAGTTCTTGGAAATATATTTTTCTGATTTAGACCACATTTACAATTCTTGAAAGAAATCAAAAATGAATCACGTAGTAATTACGACGTACTACGGTCTGAATATGGAATAGATAACTGAACGTTTTCCTTAAAAGAAAGCGGAAAGAAACAGCTAGGTAACCATATCAAGAAAGACAACTAATGAATCATTATCAAAGAATTCAGCCAAATATCGAATTACCCCTCACTTCGACAAAATCAATAATTGTTGAAATGAGCGGATTGAATTCCAATGAATTAAAGCTCCTGTATACATATTGGCTTTGGGGGAAATCTTTTTCAACATCATTTTCGACAAAATAAAGATTTTTTATTTGAACTGTCAAAATTGTCAATAGCCTAGCGTCTATTTGCCGACACTTGGAAAAAAGAATCGTAACAAAAATGGGAATATTGGTATTATACAAAAATAAACGTACCATCATAACGTTCTGCTTGTTCCGCTAATTTCGCTTTGTATACATTATCCTCCCTATCAGCCATTTTCAGATGATTTTAGATGAAATTCACAGCACCACACAAACCTATCAGCTTTTTTCCGCGTACTACAAATATGGCCGCGCCCGCCACACTAAGTGGAACGATTCTTCACGAGGTATCTTCGTCGATTATCGGTCTGACGTCACCTCTTGGCGGACTATTTGAATTTGATGTTCTTGGAAAACCACTTCTTAGCTTTAATTCCTTTTATTTCACACCCAAATTCTCGAGTGAAACTTTGATTTTCGACTATTTCGCACTATTTGTTTTTCATGACATACTAGAAATGTCAGAATGCCAAACGTGACGTCTTATATTTCGTAATAAGAATAAATCTTCAATTCACACAGGTACAAAACGATGAAATCGGCTTGTCCACGATAATTACTCTTGTGGAATTTAATTTTTCAAGACCAGAACTTGCACTGTTTAATGATTTTCCGCAGTATACGTCACCACCAACAAGCACAGAGTCTGTCTGCAGGAAATAGGGAATTGAATTTTGCAACAGCAGCCTACTCAACTATCCTGCGCTTGTGCGATGACCAATTTTTCCATTTTGCGTATTATGAATCATTCTCTAATTTACAGGGTGTGTCGCTAACCATTTCCGAAAATTGTCCTTCTTTCCCCATTCGAATGAACAATAGGGAATCTTCCACTCTTCATATCGAATTTTTTCTCACCAAACAGTAATATCAACGTATTTCAATATTCCCTTAGATTGATAACCTTATCACAAGAACCAAATAAATTAATCACTACAAACCAGTATTTGTGTTCATTGGCAATATCAGATATTATGCATGTTGAATATGTACTTAGGTTGATTATTTGATTCGTACAAATATTTTAACAGTAGATTCTCTGGGTCAGAAGAAACAGTTTTTTCCTATACAATTTTATCCGATTCAGTCCTGATAAAAAGTTATAGCCGCTTCAAATTTTCATAATGAGCTGTGCCACCCATGGAAAAACAAAATTACCTTCAGAATAACAAGCTAAATCTGTGACACTATACACATCTGTGGATTTTTTGAACAGGGTTGTATTCAGCCAAAATACCCAATTTTTAGTATTTCCATGACTTTTTCCCAATTACTTTAAACTGAATTAGTTTAATTTCCGAATATATTAAAAAATCTATATGAAACTCATGAATTGAACGTAAAAAATAAATTATCAGTTTGGAAAATAGAATTTTTTCTTCCTAGACTGTTCGAGAATCATCAAATTAACAGTAATGTTCGAGATTTAATAAATATCTGAGCAAGCGTGGAACAATCAAAACGATTCTTGGGGAAATATAAAAAAATGACTTTCAAAACAAGAAAAACTTTTTTTTTTCAAATTCAACAAGGGTTAAGAAACAAGTACTTACCTTTATTTCAATCAACCCTCAAACTTCTTGAAGATTTCAAATATTTCAGATCATCTTTGTTCTTTTCGGTGGAATAAAACAGCTCATTAGAGATTCTATTTCGATACATAAACATTTTCTATTAAAGTCCCAAAAAGGATTAAGATGTGTATTTTTTTCAAGAATCATGGGTTTCTGGCAAGCTAAGTGTAATATTTTGTAATCGTCCAACAAAAAATTTGAATAATTTGGGTTATTATTTGTATTTTTTATAGGTGACAATCTTGTATGCAATGGAAATTGTCTCCGTTTCTTCCTCTTTTTTTTAGAGCTCATTTTCTGACATTTCACTCTTTAAAAAAGTGTTATATCATCGTATGCCCTGTGAAAAGACCTTGTTTCTGTTGAAAATAAAACAAAACTCATGATTTAACTGATATATTAAAAAATTATTCATTGAACCTAGCAAGAAGCTTTACATTATCTGAATCGTACAATATATACAACAACAATCGATAATTTAGAGTTTCACTGTAATAATTTACTCCGATAAGTGGTTTAAAAAGTTTCACAGCAAAGAAAAGTACGATAATAGATAGGACTCTCAATTATTTACATACTATCACAAATGTTCTCTCAAATAACACAGGTGTTCAACATCATCGTCATTCCGACCAATCCAATCGATGACAAATACAAATTACAAAAATTTCAACTGGTTATGGTGACTAATCGGTAACTTTTGAAAGCTTAAACTTATGGTTTGTATACTTTTTTTTCAAAACGGGTGACAATATGTGCAAACTGCAGATGTGGTACTCCGAAAGAGGAAAATTAACTATGATCTTCGACCCTTCCCTCGGCATCGATCTAGAAGATGTCGGGACACATGGACCAATCCTGTTTCTGCTTGCACTCCCAGTAGTTCCCCTTGTAAACGTGCATTATGGTGCCTGTATCTGGATCTTCTTTCTGCTCGAACCACAAGGGTTTGTAACCTTCCAACGAACGACCTGCAAAAGGAAATACCCAAATACAAACATCGGTTACAAAAATTGACACCAGGTGGCGCTATTTGAGCATCTTCTGAACAGAAATGAAGTAAATATCGTGACTAACCTTCGCTAGCAGCCTTCTCCACCTCGGACTCCCTCTTGCGCCTGACGGCTCGCTGTTTCTCCTCCAGCCTCAGCTTTTCCTCGTTGGCCTCGTCCCACTTGCCCATCTCCATCAATCGCTGGTCGGGCCGTAGGCGGGAATCCGTGGGGGCCACGCCCTCTTCCATCTCGTTCAGCTGACACGCGAACACGCTCAGATTGTAGTAGTTCTCCGCCTCGGGGTCGATGGGGGTGCGTTTCCACGCCAGCACCGCGGGCCCCGTCTTGTACACGGGGTTGGAGGGGGTGCCCACGTCGCTTATGACCGGCGAGACCTCCACCTGATCGTCCCAGGTGCCTGAAACGAAGAAAAATTGATCTTCGACTGCGTTTTCTTTCAATTTATCGATATGTTTGAATAAAAAAATTGAGGCAGGTTGGGGGGCAATTCAAATGCGATAATCTCGGGAAACTCACCGTCTATGGCCCATTTGACGTTGTTTTGGGCGTCCATGACGACTCCTTTGACCCTTCTCTGGGAATCTCTACCGAAGTAGGAGTACGGTATGAATTTCAGGTGGCATTTGATGCCTTCGGCATTTCCCCTTCCTATTATTTCCATATCACCTGGGAAAAAAGACAGTTTCGTTAATTGTATCATTATTGAGGCTATACAGGGTGAGTCTTTGACTTGTCCATATAGGGGGTGAGTCTTCGACTAGTACAAATATTTTAACAGTAGGTTCTTGAAGTCAAAAGAAACACTTTTTTCCTATATCATTTTTCCCGAATTGGCTCGGTTTGAAAGATACAGGCTGTTGAAAAACCATGAAAAAATGTTATTTTTATACTGAAAATCTTAGAGTACGTACCGTGCTGGTCGACCCATAATTTTCCCACGATAATGTTATGAACGGTGGTGGTGACTTTTCTCCAGGAAAATTTATTCTTGGATTCCTTAAATTCGCAAACAGCGCTCCCCAGAGGTATAATCTGTAATATGTAATAATGCAGCATCAGAGTCTGACCATGCCACGTGGCTAATCGGAATACGTTCACAGCAAATCACCAAGATCTTGTAAATTACTTTCATTAACTTTTTATGCATGAAATACTATAAAAAACGGCATTTGAAAGATCTCCAAATCGTCGAATCATCATAAGGAAAGTGATGAAAGTACGAAACAATAAACACCATAGTAATTTTCGTTGATCGGCAAGATCAACACACTCTGGAACGGTTTTCAAGCGAAGCACTCAACAAAAAAAAAGCTGAAGCAGTCCGAAGTCCCGAAAACCTCTCAATCCACACCTCCGGGACATGAAAACAACGAAACAAAAGCAAAACAGTCTTCACAGACAAACCTTCGAGTACGGTTAGGAGTTGACGTGTGCTGAGCAGCTGGCACTCTTTCGCTTAATTGTGTTAATCTGAACGAAGCGACAACTATAATAGTATATTAAAACGAACTAACATCACTTGCCTGTAGATATTTGCCCCTGAACTTCGACGTCATCGTGAATTCCTGCCAGCAGGTCCAATCTTTGCCCTCGCAGAACTGGGCCACCATCGGTGGATGATGGGACACCTTGAAAGAAGAAATCGACTCGTTAGTAACTTGTATAAATCGGGTTTTTTCGTGGTTCTGAGCCTACCTGCTCGTTTATAACTTTCCAACCTAAATCTTCCGTTCTGTCAAACTCGTACGTTTCTCCTAGTAATGGATTAAATGGCTTGGCCGCTCTGATGGCCGTTGTAGAATATGCGGAAATTGTAAAGGCAGCTACGTAGGCAAGCTGTTCGCATGGATCGGTACACCTGAAAGAAAAAAAAATTCCAAACGTCATATATCAGAAATAATGAGGTAATGATTACGACAATGATAATTTTACATGAGATGAACCTAAGTCTTCGTATTACAGTGTCTAAGATGAGCACATGTCCAATTTCATGTTGAAAAATGGATAAAAATAACTTTTCAAGTCGAATAAATGATATGACACTTTACGCTTGATATACACTAGACACTAATGACAGCATTGTCAAGTCATTACTTTTATTTCTAGCAGAAAACTACTAAAATGATTACGACAATGGTAAAGTGCATGAGAGGACCTAATTATTCTTATTTTATTGTCTATATGTCGAATTTTATGTTGAAAAATAGAAAATAATCACTTTTAAACTGGACTGAATGACATGACACTTTACGTTGATATTGCATTTGACACTAATGACAGTATTGTCGAGTAATCTCTTAAATTTCTATCAAAAAACTGTGATAACGATTACGACAATGATAATTGTACATGAGAGGAACCTAAGTCTTCGTATTTTAGTGTCTATGATGAACATACGTCAAATTTTATGTTGAAAAATGAATAATTGTCACCTTTCAACTGGACTGAATGACATGACACTTTACGTTGATATTGCACTTGACACTAATGACAGTATTGTCGAGTAATTTCTTAAATTTCTATCAAAAAACTGTGATAACGATTATGACAATGATAATTGTACATGAGAGGAACCTAAGTCTTCGTATTTTAGTGTCTATGATGAACATACGTCAAATTTTATGTTGAAAAATGAATAATTGTCACCTTTCAACTGGACTGAATGACATGACACTTTACGTTGATATTGCACTTGACACTAATGACAGTATTGTCGTGTAATCCCTTAAATTTCTATCAAAAAACTGTGATAACGATTACAACAATGATAATTGTACATGAGAGGAACCTAAGTCTTCGTATTTTAGTGTCTATGATGAACATACGTCAAATTTTATGTTGAAAAATGAATAATTGTCACTTTTCAACTGGACTGAATGACATGACACTTTACGTTGATATTGCACTTGACACTAATGACAGTATTGTAGAGTAATCTCTTAAATTTCTATCAAAACACTGTGATAACGATTACGACAATGATAATTGTACATGAGAGGAACCTAAGTCTTCGTATTTTAGTGTCTATGATGAACATACGTCAAATTTTATGTTGAAAAATGAATAATTGTCACTTTTCAACTGGACTGAATGACATGACACTTTACGTTGATATTGCACTTGACACTAATGACAGTATTGTCGAGTAATTTCTTAAATTTCTATCAAAAAACTGTGATAACGATTACGACAATGATAATTGTACATGAGAGGAACCTAGGTCTTCGTATTTTAGTGTCTATGATGAACATACATCAAATTTTTTGTTGAAAAATGAATTATTGTCACCTTTCAACTGGACTGAATGACATGACACTTTACGGTCGATATTACACTTGACACTTATGACAGTATTGTCAAGAAATTTTTCAATGTCAAGTTGAAGACTGTTATAGTGATTACGACAATGATAATCATGCATAAAGGGACCTCTAGTTTTAGTTTTATACAGGGTGTAAATGAATAGTCGAGTAGAAATGTTTTTCTCCACCCTTAATTTAATTTCTGCCAATTTTCCACTTTGTAAGGAAAAATTAAGAATTTATTTGTAGGTGCCATCTTTAGAGAGCTGTATCTCAGGAGGACTGCTCAAAAAACAAAGACCCACACTATTTTTAATGAGAAATCATCTCTTCAATTCTTTCGCAACCATTCATCTACACCCTGCATACAGGGTGAGTCTTTGACTCGTACAAATATTTGAACAGTAGATTCTTGAGGTCAAAAGCTGTCGATAATGGTAATAAAGGAAGAATACTCACTTGGCAGCTACATCTAGGATATCGGCATACTCGTAATCCTCAGTAAGCCGTTGCAGCATCGACAGCGGCTCGCTGAAATTTACCGGCATCGGTATTTTGGACAGATCTTTCCCTATGCAGTTCTTCATGATGCCCCACAGGTTCAGGGGATAGTTCGGTTTGTCCGGAATTCTGTTTCTCCTCTTTCTCGAGCTGTCCGACGTTTTGGCCAACATGCTGTTCGCCGGCTGTTCGGGATGGGTAATTTTTCTGGCTTTTTCGGTCACTACAACAACCTACAAAAAACCGCCATTGATCCAAAAGTTTCAGAAGAACTTATAGGGCATCATTCCGAACCAGGGGTGAATTCAGCAAGAATTAGGAATGTACAGTTTGGGATCCTTTGATATAATAATAAGTATAAAAAACTCTGGAGCTAGCAGTGAAATTTTGTGATAAATTGGTCCAAAAATCCAGCAAAACGTTAGAAAGATGCTCCAGATTGTTAATCGGTTGTTCTAAGAAGGAGAGTTGTCTAGAAATCTTGACAATTGACCGATTTCAGAGAGCGAGAGCTGAATATGATTGAAATATCCCAGTTTTTTCCTAAAAAAACACAATATGAATAACAGACGTTCCAGATAACAAAAGCAATGAATTTAGAGAAATTTATACTTGATCCCTATCAATTATTGAGCAGTGTATTCAAGTTACTTTCGTTATGTTTACTTTAAAGAGGTTTCCAACATTCTTTTCGCCCCTAAGTTGGCTCAAGCACCCTAGGATGGTCAAGGAAAGATAGCACACACACCAATACCTACATGTTTCGTTTCCTGCGCCTCATCAACTTCGCTGGAGCTCCCGGAACTGTGCCTCCTGTGCGTGTTACCAGTCGGTATGTTGAACGTTAAACAATTATCACCCGTGCTTCCTGGACTGCCCGGATTCTCGTTTATTGCATCGTAGAACTCGTGCTCGTCCTCTTCGTCAGCCTCGCCTGAGTTCACTGCAAACGTGGCACATGTATGATTCGACGGAAATTTGCGAAAAAAATTGTAGAAAGTCTGAATGAGAGTGCGCGAAACGTCATTACTGAAATTTTGACAAAAAAAAAACCATAGAAAAACGTGGGGACGCTGACTTTTCCGATAGGAATGATGGCGCCCGAATTTGAGGTTAGGGACGCGTCAAAAGAGCTGTCAAATGGATTCAATATGGCGTCTGGGGGGCAATCTTTGTAAACCGACACGAAAGTGTGATTTTTTTCGAATATTCTACTGTGGACAAGTGTGTTCACTCTTTTTTGACCAACTGGAATACTCTAATCCTTGCTCTGATTAGGGAAAACACCAGGAAGTCTATCAGGATATTTTCTCTTTGTACGAGGGAGTGATGATAACATTTCCCATTTCGTATTTCGCTGATAATCGGGTAAAAAGTACAACAAACTTTGTAACATTGAAATGGCGTGTCAGATAAGATCTCTATTGTTACTCGAGTATGAGGAAATGCCATCGGAATTCGTGGGAAAACGATCGATGCAAAACACACGTATTATTGATGAGCATTTGAGGTCAAGCACCGTTTTCTACTACTTTTTAAGTAGGCATAGGATGTTTTGGTTCACCGTGAAGATTGGGGGTGGAAACAAAATCTCAACGAAGTTTGTAGTTCATTTCCTCTTCAACTCTTTGGAAGACTTCAGCGATTGTAGCTTGATTCTTCGAGAACATAAATGTTAAGATGTTTTTTGTTGTTGTATAGGGGAGTACAAAAACGAATCAAAAGTAAGCTTTTATTCAGAACACCCTGTGGAGTGAATCGTAGACAGACCAGAATGTTTACGAACACCCAAACGTTGCCTCATCACTTCTGAACATTTCTTCCTTCAATTCCTTGCGATATCTCAATTTTGAGACAAATTACAACAGTACTTTGATTGGTTAATGGATAGGGCCAGCATGTCCTTCAAACCTTAATCCAATCGAGCATTCACACTCTCATGTATCAAGGAACGTTCTGAATGAAGCTCACTCTTCATCATTTTTGTTCACTCCTTTATACAGAGTGAGTCTTTGACTCGAAAAAATATTTTAAGAGTAGATTTTTGAGGTCAAAACAAACACTTTTTTCTCATACCATTTTTATCTGATTCAGCCCTGATAAAAATACAGCAATTTCAATTTTTTATAATGAGCTGTGCCACCCCTGGAAAAACAAAATCCCCTATAGAGTAACAAGCTAAATCTGTGATACTACACTCTGTGGATCTTTTAAACAGAGTGGCATTCAGCCAAAGTACTCAATCTTTCAAATTTCACAGGTACTCTTTAATTTTTGAACGTCAAATTATATGAAAACTGAGTATTATACGAGAAAATATGTAGAATACTTTTTTTTAAACGTTCAAATATTCATCAGATAGCGTCCAACTTAGTTTCAAGTGTTGGGTTCTTTGAATTTGAACGAAGTAACTGAAGACAGCACCTAGACATTCCCGAAGAATCTAGCTACCATTGAAAAAAAAAATTGTTGAAATCGGTTGAAGGGTTTAAGAGAAAATGAACTATACTAACTTCGTTGAAGTTTCGCCACTACCCTCAAGGGAAACATAGAACTTCTTGATACAACCACCGATTCACCTGACGCTTTTCTCTTTCTACTTCACTAGGCCACAACACACCGTCTCAAATCAACCGACTGGAATCGATTCCAAGTCCAACGAATGAAGCCGACACTTGTAATTCTTAATTTTTACTATTGCTATCCAAGTTGCTGATCGGAGGAAAATTTCTACGCGTAGATCTTGCCAACGCTGGCCCGTCTATTAGTACACGATGGATTTACATCGATAAAATAGAAGTGAACGTTACTTAATAAGTTTCAATGTCACACTGGTTGAGCGACCTGCATCGAACGCTGTTACGGAAAGTTATCGAACAAAGTGTTATTTCCGAGGTCCAAGACGGCTCTGATTGTTTCTTATCGTCCAGATGACGGAGCCGAAGAATGACGAACGACACCTGTACGTTGTCGATAATCAGGCTGTTAATAAATTACGTCAGCTCAATTGTGAGGCGAAGAGAAGTCTTTGTCCTTTATGCAAAGACGTATTTGGATATTTTCAGGGGGGGTATACATTTCAACCACTGAACATCACTTGACATTGACGTCAGTTACTTCAAATTTGACAGTTGACAATACTTCAACCTCTCATGCATGTTTTATTGTGTATAGAAAGTTTTAAATCGAGACTAGTACAGAAACTGGTATTATTTTGACACTGTACATGGCCTTACTACATTTCGCCATGTAAATTAACAAAAATAATCCCAATTCGAGAAGAAAAACCCTCAAATATGAAAAAAAAATTGATACTCACTCGGTTTGTGGGAATGAGCATTGGCCGCTTGTTCTAAATTAGAATGCTGCTGAGCAAGGGTCTCCACCATCTCCTGAAGCCTCATTCTCTGCTCCCTTTCGTGCTCCAGCAAACGTATCCATTTGTTACCGTGAGTCTGACAGGTTTTCAAATATTCCATACAGGCCTACGAAAAAAAAAAAGAAATTCCCATCAAGCAACCATATTTCATCCAAATTATCGCCTACAATCTGAAAATTACATTCTTACGTTTATCATGGCATTGGTGGAGATCCTGAACAAGGTGGCCCTCTCCCCCACCTCCTTGGTTTTACCCTGACACATCTCGATGTCCCCATTGTTGGACTCCAGTTCGTTGAGCGGCTTGCAGAGGGACTTCCAGTGTTTCTGGATCAGCTCGCTGCAGGTCTCCAGATCGTTCAGCTGAGCCTCCAGCTTCCGGATGACCGAAGACCATTCTTCGGGGTTACCCGAACCATCGACCTCTTGTTCTTCGTCGTCTTCGGACTCCATGTTTCTTCTGTGCAAGAGAAAAATCGTTTCATCGCTTTAGGGGACGTGTGAGAGGAAAGAAACACCGATATATTTGATGGATTGTGTGTTGGTCCCTTTTGGACGTTGCAAAAGTTGTCTTCCATCATTTAGAATGATGTTCGAGACCAAAATCAACCAGTTTTTATGGGAATGGTTCAGTGGTAATCTCAGCAGTGTTACCAATGTAAAAATAACAAAAGTTCAAAAAGGAACCAACATACATTAATTTCCAATTGTTTAGGATCAATATCGTATAAAATGATTGAGGAACAGCATGTTATTTACTATTCCTCATCATTTCTAGAGATTTGTCGAAATCAGATAAGCAATCATTCGTTTAAACTTGTTGGAGCATGCTTTAATATCTCAATTTAACAGTCAGAAAGCAGCATTTTTCCCCTTAGAAAATTTGATGGGTGATTGATGTCATTATGCTCTGATTGAACACAATACAGGGTGTTTACTGAGATGTGGAACAAATGTAGAAGGTGATTCCTTGTCCAAAAACTCTGAGATATGGAGTGTCAAAAATTGCCACTCTTCTCTTGAATATTTGGTGTAAGCACCCTCTGGCTTTTCACAAGATGCAAATTAACAGCTGAAACCTTCGAATATTTGTCGAAACAAAAGTACTTATGGTCTATTGCTCTAAACCCAACCGTATCCAAAGTTTTAACAATAAATATCTTGCCCTTTCAATTTATCAACGAAATTTCCCATTTTTAACATCCACTATCTCAGAAAAGGTGTATATTCTGTTTCTCCACAAAAGGAATCATCTACTCCATTTTTCCCAGTACGCAATCGAATGATCATGCCTATGATAGGTATATCCGGGAGTTTTTTACGTGCAATGGTGTTAATCCCAATGACTTAAGAACCCATTATCAACAACAACGACAGACCTAACATTTTTCATATTCATCAACTGGTTCCAAGATATATACGGTTTCAACCTGAAATGCAGAGTCCTGAACACAAATTCTTGCAACTGAAAACATGGAAACAAACGAAACGAAGAACTGATCAAAGTGCGATTTCCAAGTAGCGGAGTATTTCTTACATGGCTTTGGCCTTGGCCAGTTCCAGAGCTGTGACCCAGGACTGTCTCTCCACCTCAGAAGCAGCGCGTATGTGAAAGGTCTGCGTGCCCCCATTAGATATGACGAAAGTTGTGGCGTCCACCGTGTATATGAGAGCGCCATGTAGGGAGATGCTTCCACGGCAGGTGTGTGCCATTTCAGCCTGGTTCCTGTAAAGAAAGAAGAGAACGTTTCAATAACGACAGTCTTTTCGAAGTTGAAAGCGTGATGAGCAGATGCAAGATTATGGAAAAAAAATCATTATTTTTTACGTTATGAATCATAATCTTCTACTTCAGAGTAGAAAATTGATATATAGTATTACTATTTCAGTCTTTTTTGATTACTATTCATTCAAATCTGATCACAGCAGAACAGGGGGCTTCACTCTAAGTAATTCATAATATTTTTTATTC
Source organism: Coccinella septempunctata (assembly GCF_907165205.1). Lineage (NCBI taxonomy): Eukaryota > Metazoa > Arthropoda > Insecta > Coleoptera > Coccinellidae > Coccinella > Coccinella septempunctata. The sequence goes on from NC_058197.1 coordinate 16,925,466, forward strand.
GAGGGGCCTTTTTAAATAGCAAATATTATACAGGTCTTCAAAATAAACGCCCACTGCGCTATTACAATGATTTATAAAGACCCTGGTTTCTGATTTGATGAAAAGGAATGCACAAGATTCACCTTGTACGTTACTTTCCACCCACTCTGTTTAGAAGGTAAATTTTTGAGCAGCTACTTAAAAATCTTCAAGGTGCCTTCTACTCAGATCGTTTTTCTTTTGAATCCTACAATTGTACTTTTTTTTACCAAACAATCAGAAAAGTAGAATGGATCTTTATCAAATAATTCTGAAATTATCAAATAAAGAAAGATAAGATATTTCGAGTGCCCTAACCAGAATATTATCATGCAAATTGTTTCAAAGGTGCATATTATATCGGAAGTTCATTCTTATTCACAGAGATAAAAGTTTACATACGAAATAATACCTGGAATATGAAAGAGCTCTACGATAGAATAAAAAGGCCTATAACAGAATGAAAAGATAACATTGAGAATAGGAAATATAACTTATCCTTACTGAAATTTATCAATTACAACGTTTTTACTTCAATCGACCTCATTATCCATTCACTTGATAGTAGAATCAATATTGAAACCGGAATATGAATTTTAATTATAATTTTCCCATTTCATTAAGAAACTTTGTTAGTGTTTTTTCAGCAGATCAAGACAATGCCAAAATTATGCCCTAACAGCCCATATAAAGCAGTAACTGACATCAAACCTAGCAATTAGTGCAGCTTGATCAAATAAAGCAATTAAAATAATAAAAAAATTATAAATACAAGCTATGGAGGACAGTTTTCATTTCAATACACGTTTTCAACCTAATCTTCTTATAGAAAATACAAAAAATATAGAATTAAGATGGATTTTTCTGAATGATAATGATAATTATGTTGTGCAGGGCTTTTTCTGTTAAACACTTACTCACCCAGATCTAAATTTGCGCCTTCTTCTAATAGATAGTGTGGACACAGCTCCATTGTTTTCCACCCTGCACAACAGATGTCTCTCTTATTTTCTCTAAATGTATCACACAGGGAGAATTTTCACTACTCCTAGTCAGTATCAGTCACTATATCTAATTAACATAATACAGTATGGAAAAACTTCGGTTTTGTAGCTTCAACTTCGATTTCCAAGAGATTTTTTTTGGTATCAAGCTTCCCAGATATTTGGATCATGTGTAAGAAAATTAAAACCATAATTGGTTTTTTTGGCAACAGGAAAAATTTAGGGTGAAGTTGAAGCTACACATCTTTTTTATAGTCTATATGAAATTTATCACGTTACCATAGGTAACGTGTTATTGATGACAAGTCAAAAGATTTGTCCAACACTGTATTACGCAAGAAAAAAGACTGATACTGCTAAAAATTTCAAAACAATTGTAAATTCCTTCTAATCAACTTCTTCTATTAAGTTTATCATTCAAATTGTAGAACTCAAAGAGAACAGACCTAAGAAAACTGTTCTAACATGTACTCATTCTCCCCAAAATACAGTTAAACAACTCTCTAATATTTAAATTACCCAACTAGCTGATTTGGCATGACAAAAATTTGGTGAAAATTCGATAACTAAGAAAGGGAGGATACGATATTTATCAGGATCTAAATGCAATGATGTTAGTAATAAATAACAATAAACCAATGAACATAAAGCACATTTAAAATGCACACACATTCTTCGTCAATCAACATCATGTTGAGCTTCTTCAACTCTAGTTGAAGATAAAATAGTTTCAAACTCATTTCTGACTCGAATTACTAACAATGAGTACTAAATAATGAATTCCTCCATGCAAATTCTAAACTAGTATCTAAACCTATGTACCGTTGTATTATCAATGAAGCAGTCAATCAATTAAATATATATTTCCCATGTGTAAATTTATAAGCCATTTAAAAAAAAATTCCAAGCAATTATAATGATTTCGAAAGAGCAAGTGTTATTTTTATCCCAAACTTATCACTGATTTAGATCATTGTTTATTGTTACTTCTAAATTAAATTCACCTTAACTCATCAATAATGTTTCATGTTATTTGAACTGTATTTTAACACCAAATCATTCAAACAAGGTGCTTATAGTCATGGCCTTGATTTGAAAGTGCCTCATAAAAGCAAAAACAACTGTTTAGATCTTGTTAAGTGAGTGGAAATGCTGATCAGATTTAAGGTACCAGAGTTTCAAAAACTACTGTTAACGTCCTCAGAATAGTCTAAAATTTATAGTTTTCTCTATAAATCACTATGTAATTAATTACTACTACTATGTATTTGTAGGTAGATATACTCCAATCAGACTTCAGGAAAAAAAAACTCTTGTTGATTAAGTATTTTTTGTTTCACTTGATTCTTTACATCAGAATTGAGAATTCCAAACATATGGAAAATAAACTATCATGTTATAAATCGGAGATTCTCCTTACATCATAGTTATTTATGTTTTCTTTGGCAGAGAATCATTATTTACAGAGCAGGTAATTTCCAAGACATTCTCTGATTTTCAAAACATTGTAACCAAAAGAATTTATGTCAAATTCCTAGGAGATCAAAATCTAGCTGACCTCCTGTATAATTGAATAACAATAGGTAATTAATAGAAACTCGAAGGTCAATCTAATAAACAGATAACCAAGTGTTGAATTTCCATCAAGCGTTTTGTTGAACTCTCCATATCAAACCACACAAGTGAAAAATAAGGAATAAATTTCTTTCTTGATAACACTTCAGTGACTGCTGGGGAAGATAAGGAAAATCTGAGTTTCTTCCTTGAATTGGAGTTTGAAAGACTCGGGAGGAAAAATAGTTACTGAAAAGAATTTTGTAAATTCGAAGACAGGGATTTCATATTTTACGGTTATTCTTTATTTGAGAAAAGCTTGGGAATTTTCTTTTATACATAGGTATTGAATTTGAGTGGCACTCAATACTTGACACACCATTAGACTACCCCCAAATAAAGTCCCATAGCCAACTATTCTAATCAAGCACCATCTTCACGAAAATCTCTAGCCAAAAAGCCAAAATCTATTCACCTGTAATAGGAGAGGTGCCCATTTTGCAGTACAAACCAACGTCTTTGGTAGCCTTTAAGGTAATTAGTCCATTTGAATAACCATCCTTTCATTACAGGTTCATTTTGGCCCGTTGCACTTTTAGCAGTACCGCTATCACCCATCCTAAACAAACAACTATCCTATATTCAATAAGCACTTGCCGATATTCTCATAATTTATTGCTGTTAAATCCCGGATTTTTTATTTCTGTAAAAAAGGGACGTCAGAACAAAACGACGCAAGCAGTTGATCATTTGCTAAACGTCATGATTGTACGTCAAAAGTTGTCAATTTTGACGTTTACTGTCAAAAATCATACGGTATCAAGCATAGAAATTGTACAAAGTTGCCAAGCTACGGAATCGAAAAAAAAATTGTTCTATATTTTCCAAAGATGCTTTTGGGTTTCTGAGGAAATTTTCAGGACTTCAATTGCGAGCTAAGGTAAAGATTTTCTGCAGTTATCTCGAGAGTCAACCAGTATGAAACATTTGCTTATGTTCAAAGAATATAAAAAAAAAATTATAAGAAACACATGTTTAAATACAGTCTTAAATATGTTTCTATTTCAACTGTTCATTTATTGAACATGTGTCTTTATAATTTGTTTAGCGACGAACAAAGTTTCTCAATAAATATTATGCTGGTATCACTTTTAGGGGGTTTCCTAGGGTTTGTTTTTCTTTTTCAATGGTTTCGATCAATATGTCAGTTTGACTTTTGTGACGTCACGCTGCAACAAGACAGCAGGTAGGATTAAAATAAATAAAAGGAAAAAAAAGTAAATCAGGCAGGAAACTGGTTCTAATCTCTTAAGAAATAGTTTGCATACCATGTTCGCACTAATTGACGTTCGAATTGTGTCAAATGTAGGCGAATTTTAGGAGTAGTATTGATCTTTTGTGATCTAAACACCCTTAAAAATTGAATTATTTACCATGGATCCTCAGCTATTCTGGGAACTGTCCTTGTTAGGGGTTCTCCTGGTCATTACTAGGGTCCTCTATTTGGTTTTCCAAATAACGACCGGTAATACACGATGTAGCAACATATTTGGAAGATCAAATTGTAAAACAATGATTTTTATCGGCTCTGGGGGACACACAACTGAAATGCTGAAGCTGCTTAAAGGTGTCGACTTTTCCAAGTTCAAGCCTCGATTCTACGTGATGGCAAACACCGATCAGAGGAGCTACGACAAAGTAGTGAATTTTGAGAAGGAAAAAGGAGACAGCAAAGACTTTTCAATAATCAGAGTACCGAGAAGTCGAGAAGTGCACCAATCGTATTTAACATCGATTGTTACAACTTTATACTCGATTTTATACTCGGTTCCAGTTGTCTTAAAAACGAGACCGGATATCGTCATATGTAACGGACCTGGTAGCTGTGTACCGATATGTTTCGTTTGCTTTTTACTGAAATGTTTGTTCATTAAGAACATACAAATAGTGTTTGTTGAGAGCTATTGTCGCGTGAAAACCTTTTCTTTAACTGGTAAAATCATGGCTTATATGGCCGATAATTTTCTGGTGCATTGGTTAGAGTTACGGCACAAAATGAGGAGGACTGAATATATTGGAAGACTTATGTAAACTTAATGTATAATTTTACTTTACCAAACTAGTATGTATATGTAGATGGACTGGATCTCTTTGCTGTGTAACCTTAGTTGAACTTGCTATTCTTGGAAGTTTTGTAATTTAAGGTGTTTAGGAGTTTTGAGTAAACAAGTAGCTTTATCGCTCTTTTCTTAATACCTGTATGACCCTTCATTAGTTTAGTTTATTATTCAATTCTTTCTTTAGTTCTAGAACAAGACTTTGTTTCAATATCTTTTCTCAATTTTTCTCTACTAACCTATTTCTTATTAATTCACTTTTTCATTGTTATTTTATTCTTAATTTTGAAAGTTGAAATGTTTTCCTGAGTCTACACCAAGAGATTCTTATAATTTCAGAGATCTGAAGCTAATTAAGATTCGCTTGATATATGAGGAAATGTATATTTGCAGCTCCACAATGGCAGAAACTCCACCATCTCTACAACCGGACATCAACAATGAATGGGTCCCACAAGTACCACCCCGATTAAAGAAACCAGAGGACCAAGCAGCAGAACCGACCTATCCGGACAACGACGACATGGAAGAGGAGATTTCAGCCCAGATGACCCAATCTTACAGCGAAATATCATTCAAGTCGGACCCAAGTCCCGGAGAGGAAGATATTTCCCTGCCCGGATCCTCCACTGTACCCTTAGCCGAGCAGATAATGCAGAGGCCAGCAACGTTGGCCTACGACAGGAACTTCACCCCCAACAAGCCCTCGAACCTCGAGGGGACGTTCCACAGGGAGGGCAACATGACCCACTACGTCACGGATAACCTAGAATACAAGATAAAACTCTCCAGTCCAGTTTCAAAGAAAAGTGACGGAAATTCGATGAGTTCCAAGGGTAGCACCCCTATGAGTTTGCACCGGAGGAACGTGTTTCCCCAGATGGGGCTCCCGAATGTGGGTCTGCTGCAGGATTTGGAGTACGAAGCTCAGAGCATGGCCACTTCAATTGACGCTCTAACCGAGAATTTGTGCGAGATTCTTCAGTCTATATCGTCGTTAACAGCTCAAAATGTCGATATATACAAGGATGCCGTCACGAAGATGTCTGAAGCCATGGATTCGAACATCAAGAGTATGTACACCATGATGGCTAAAGCGGAGGAAGTTTCCAAAGCCATGAAGAACGTTCAGGGGTACGCGCAAAGGATAAAAGATATAAGAAGACTGGTGGATTTGTTCGAGAGTTACCTTTAGGGAAAATCCCGAAATTCGCAAATATTATGATCTCATTCTGTTCGTTTACTCAACCGATAAATTTTATTCGTTGATGGTTGTATGGAATAATGCTGAATTCGGTTCTGTATCGAAGAGTGACTGAAGATTTTCAAAATTTTATTTGAAGTGTCGTTCAGTATGGAGGAAATTCTTTTATCTGGAATAAAATCATTTATTTCCATGAAGAATTGAAGAAGTTGGAACCGGAGATATAGTAAGTTTGAGTATTTCAAATTATTTATATTTTTAAGCAATAACGTGAATATTATTTATTATTTTCATATAATTCTGTTTTAAGAACGTTGCAAGTAAATTTCAAATGTTATTAAGTCGCAAATTTAATTTTCTGTAACCCTTCAGTATTTTAACCAATTTTTTGTTGCAATTATTCCCAAAAACTGCCCCAAAGGCATTCAGTTCCCGTATAAAAAAGATTAACAAACTGTTAAATCAAACATCTAATAATTCAAACAGATATATTATTACTCACATGTAAACTATAAAAAAAATTAAATAATCATCGAGAACGTGAAAAAATTCAATACAATGTCAAGCAGCTCGTTACACCGAGTATAAAAATGACTTAGTCTCATTTAAAGTGAATCTCAAAAAAAAAAACAAACGTGGCACATAAAATACAAATATTAATTATCTCAGGAATTCTTCAAAGTTTGAATCTTAAATAATTATCACAAATATCAGACTCCAAGCAATCTCTTTTCAATCTTTCATTTTCAAATTCGAGGATCATTGAACCTTTAGGACTTAAGTGAATTTTTTGTAGGGATACTCAACATTTTTTTAAATTATTTCCATATTACCAGAGTAACCACTATAATGAATAAAAATGAGAAGATAAATCACAAATTTCTAAAGGGACGGATGAAAAAAGTGAAAAACTGCAACGTCTAAGTTCTACAAAAAATTCACGATACCCTAAAAACCATTTTCTTACCCTACATTTTCTAATTTTGGTAAATATCAAAGCGGTGAATTCGTATTCACCCAATACTATCCTGAATAAAAAAATAATAAATATTATGTGATGTATTAAACTTTCCGATTATTATAAATATACATATGTTGAAAATCTGTCTGTGGTTCACGGAATTAAAGCTTTCCCACATCCGTTACTGCAATTGTAGCGTTTTAAACAGAACCACAATGTACAGATTTACAATCTAAAAATGAATCATAATGTTTGTATGTTCAGGTTGATGTAACAAAATTTCCTAACGACTAAAAAAGTTCCAAATCACATGGGGATTAATGTATCCATGAAAATATTAAATGCCGCCTGGAATGTGTTAATTTGAAATACTTCGAAACCTTCTCTATGTAGAAAAGTCATTCAGAATCCGTAGATCTAATTTTTTCTTGCCGAAATCAGCCTGAACACACCACAAACGAATGTAACTTAAAATTCCTCCGAAGGTAAGTTAAAACGTAGATATATACAGCTTTGGTTACATTCAAATATAGAAAAGATTCAAGTAAACAGTGGCAAATTGTGAAAGTGGTAACCTCTCCGGCCCTTAGCGGCCAAGTAGATGTAGACGACGTGGTAAGCTCCGGGTATGAAACAAATCAGCCCGGCTATGAGAAAAACGGCTCCTTGCAGGCCGGATTGTGGCGCTATGAAGGTTGCGATGGCTGTGGCCAAGAGGCCCAGTCCGATTATTAAAAGGGTGGCAGCTGCGAGTACCATCCTCCAGTTTTCCCTTACTTTGGGATGGTTGAAGCAAGAATTTCCCCAGTAGTCCTGACTAGAGCACTCGTAGTAGTCTTGTATCAAGGAATCGCTGTCTCTGGAAGTATCTCTTGCCAGTTTGTAGCCTCTGGAAGGAAAGAGTCGGTGAAGGAGCTACAATATTCAATAAAACGTAAAAATTCTTCATTCTAGGTTACAAAACTTTCCAACTCAGTAACAGATTCTATAAATGGCTATTTGGGGCACTAACCCAACGATGAGTCCACTCCCAAATAAGGAAGTTCCTTGAAAGTAGACCTTGTCCATGACTCACAAGAAAAGTAATGTTTTCAACCCTTGAACTTACCTTCCATTATCAACCCTAACACCATTCAATTCGCCCTGGGTGTTTATGCTCGAGTTCGATAACGGGGATCTGGGTATTGTTGACCCATAAACCTTTATGGCCTCGTCAGTCTCTTCCTCAAATGCATCATCAATGGAAAATCTCTTCAGTCTACCACCAGGTGAAATGAATTGATTCGCCATGGTTGCTCTCGATGAAAACGATTAATTATCTATCTAAATCAGACTTTTAAACATCCGCCGGTGTTGAGTATTCCGTACGATAATGAATTCATCGTCTTTTGAATATCCTTTTTAGGAAGCCATCGGAAGTTGACCTTAGAAGTCCCGGATATAACTTAATTCGATTGATTGTGCGGAGAATAATTTTTTAAGTAGGTTTTGATGACTCCAAAGTTCATTTCACTCTTTCCATTAAAACCACTATTAAAGTACCTGTAGCTAATTATCATCAAACAACAAAAGTGATCAACAAATTATTGAAATGTCAGAAACTTCAAACTTTGGCCGATTGTCATTAGTCACAATCAAGCAGTATCCTGTAATATTCCATATCTTTTACTTTCGCTGTGTCGTCATAGATGGCACCAGTAGTTTTACCATTGTAAATTTCTTATAAAATCGTTTCATCATACTTTATAAACTTAGGCTTGCTTGCCATGAAAAATTGCTTAATTTTTAATCCCTTCTTGATGGGAGGAATCTTTCAGAGCTCACCAGGAGTATATTAGTATATCTTTTATTAAAAAACATAGGACACAATAACGTAATGCTAACGTCACATAATAAATTAACAATTTAAAACTCTTTATACGTCATGGCAACAATTTTTATCACCCGGTTAATGGAATTCTCGAACGAGCAAAAAACAAAGTTAACGGATCTCTATTCGCATCCTCCCCAAGTGCAATAGTCTTCTCTAGTCGCTGCATTGTACTCGTCGACCAAATCTTGAATCACTTCTCTGCTATTATCCAGCTCATTCAAGTTATCCTTGAATGTATCCTCCTTCCTGAACTGATCCAAAAATGCCTCCCTCTTCCTCAATTTATCGTACTGCATGAGGGCCCTATCGAACAACTGAAAAAAACATAACGATTGATAATAAATCGAAACAAATTTTGGACTCACTTACCGAACTTATATTAGTGTGATTGGCTAACATTAAACCTGAGACTCGGTGAGCGGTTTGGATGTATGGGGATTTCCTCGACAGAGCCACGTCTATGCTAGCTGGCCCCCATGGAATGAATTGCGCAAGTTTCCTCTCTCTTATTCTTTGCAGAGACTTATGCACCTGCGTTGGGTCTACCTCGCCCTAAAATGATAACATTCTGCATCGATATTCAAGCACGAAGATATTCACATATATTACCTGGATTATATTGAGTATTGAGATGAAACAATGCTGAGAATTCTTATCCTGAGTCGTCGACACCATCATGTTCTTCGGTTGAAGCAGTCTCCTCATAACGTCCAATACCGTGGTTTTCCCAACACTCGTTTCATTTGTGTCAGTCGTCAAAGGGGTATATCCGGTCATCAAATAATGCAACCTAGGAGTTGGGATTAGCGGGGCAAGGAGCCCCATGAGATCGTTATGCATATACGATGGATACCTACAACAAACACCGATCATTCAAAATAATCACAGTTTTTTTAAATCTTACCGTAAAGTTGCAGTGGAAACCGTCATGATTGTGCTAACCAAGCTATTGATCTGGGTGAAGGTGGGATTCTGAATCCTCAGTCTTTCAGCGGCAATTCGATTCAAAGCCGTGTTATCCAGAACAACTACGGAATCTGCAGATTCTGTTAGACGTTTCAGCGTTAGTAAAGAGTTGTAAGGCTGCACGACTACATCACTGAAACATGGAAAAGATGATTTGGGAACACAACGAATATAGACTCACCTTATCTCATCGAGGTTTGGGAAAACGCTGTATGTCTGCACCAATTTTTTAGGAAACCTATCTGACAATTTTTCCAGTATATTGGAACCCATACCAGAACCCGTTCCTCCAGCTATGGAATGGCACAGCACAAACCCTTCCAAACTGTCACTTCCATCAGCCTCTCTGTCGATAATATCGAATATCTCCTCGTTGAGTTTTTCTCCTTGCGAGTACCCAGAAGCCCAATTATTACCTGCTCCTCCCCCATTTTTAGATAAGAAAACGTTTTCTTGGTTGTATAGTTTGGAGTAAGGGGAATTCAGTATTGTGTTTATGACTCTAGGTTCTAAATCTACCAGAATTGATCTGGGTTTGTAGTGTTCATCATCGGCTTGATAAAAGAACACATCCTTACGGTCTACACCTTCTGTAGCAAAGTCTTCTAAGATGCCGTCTGGATTGATACCGTGCTCTGCACAAAGACGTTTCCAGAACTCGAAACCAACTGAAATCAAGAAGGAAATTCAAGAATGTATTTTCCTAACCTAGAATTTCACAAGTAAAAATCAATACCTACTCTGATTGCCGCATTGGCCCAGTTGGAGAGTTATCATTTCACAAGGCATCTTCGAAGGTTTTATATGGCACAAAATCCTACGCAAATATTTGGTTAATTAACACATCTTTTGACGTTTAATCTGGAGTAAACATAAACAATGCAAGTCGGATTTTTAACTCAGTGCGTCTGTCCGAATTTCGAATTTTCAAATCTGTCGAATTTGATTGGTCGATCTGGTGTGTGGAAATTGCAATTGGTCAGTTTGAAATCGGAGGTTTCTGATTGGTGTCGCTGTCGAATTTTTGTATCTCGGGATACTTTAAAGTTTGATCGATTTGACATTGATATTTTCCCATAATTTCCTCCAAAAATGGCTAAAATTGCGGAAATATCTAACAGAAACAACGAACATGGTGGCTCAGTGTTGGATGATTTTTTCAAATCACCCAGGTATGATAGATATAGAACCCATGATGGTGATGTGATTATCATATGATACTGGTGTATTTTCAAAGCGTTTCTCCTTTTTTGTGTGCAGAATGACAAAGGAATTCATAAAGAAACACTGCAAAGAGCATAAACTCTATCAGACGCCCCATTTGAACGATGTCCTGTACCTTCACTTCAAAGGATTTTCTTATATAGAAAACCTAGAAGAGTACACTGGACTGAAATGTCTTTGGCTGGAAAACAACGGCATACGAGAAATAAGTGGATTGGACAACCAGGCAGGACTTCGGAGTCTATTTTTGCACTACAACCTTATCAAGAAGATCGAAAACCTAGAAAATTGCCCTATGTTGGATACTCTGAACATCTCCTACAATCAAGTTAAAAAAATCGAGAACTTGGGTAAGATAAAACATGTCTGCTGATGTTTCTGTTGCTTTGCTCGGTAAAAAATAGATACACTCACTCATCATGTTTGTGTTTTCCCATCAAAATATACCACTAGATAAAGAATCTTTGCAGCCACCATAAAGAACCTGCACACCCTGAACATGTCCAACAATTACGTCGAAACTCTGGACGACTTTGAGCACCTAGCCGAGCTTCTGGAGCTCTCGGTGCTGGACCTGTCCAATAACCACATAGAAGATCCTCTCATCGTCGAGGTCTTAAATCGGATGCCCAATCTTAGGGTTCTAAATCTCATGGGAAATCCTGTACTCAGGAGGATTCCAGCCTATAGGAAGACGTTGATTTTGTCATGTGTAAGCACACCTTTAAGCTTTTCAGTAAACATAGAGTAAATCACCAGCAAGAGCGTGGTGAACATATATCGCATCTATTCCTAAAACTTATCACAATTAAGGCTCGGATACATAGTAATTACATAACAAAGTTCTGACCTGCACTTCCCCAGGATACATCACAGAGATGAAACTGATGCCAATCTCAGACATTTGAGAACTTATAACGGGATCTCATTGACTAAATTGTAACTCTTTAGAAAAAGCATTCTGACATGTTTTTTGAGTCTCAGAAGACGTAGAACATAATGACGTCCCTACAAATGTGGGGTAGTCACATTTTTTTACGTTTCCAGAAGAATCTTCAATACCTCGATGACAGACCTGTTTTTCCAAGAGATAGGGCTTGCGCGGAAGCTTGGTGAGTACCGTCTCTACATTGGTAAAACATCATTTTAAATGCGAAACTAAAAAACATTCCACTTTCCTCGTTTTGTCGCAAACATGTCACAATTAGGGCGCAAATACGTAACAGCGACATAGCAGGGATGTCACAAATAAGTAACATGCCTTTTTCAAACGTTCTGTGTTCCAGGGAACGAGGTGGCGTTCAGGAAGAGGCTGCTGAACGACAAAGATGGATAGACAGGGAGAGACAAAGGATAATGGACAGCGTCAATGGTGAGATTTTCTTTAATCTTCCAGTCTAATCAGCGTTTTCAACCGTTAAAACGTTTCAGCACTTGTGAGACTTAGGGACGAGAGGATCAGGGAGAGGGAACAGAACAACCTGCACAGCGACAGCGGTTTTGGCACGTCCTTCGAAGGGTCGGAGAGCGAGGGGGATCGTAGTAGATCAGAGCCAGCACCGTAAGTGTACATTCAACCACAGAATATAAACCACCAGTTAATCTTCATTTTCCTAGGGTTAGCGTAGATTTGGACGACGAAAACGGAACCACCGCATCTTCAGGCTCGGAAGAAGAAGAAAACCTACCGTTCGCCTATGAGGACGCTCAGGCTGACGACCAGCAACCTTCGGGAAGTAGCAGTAGCAGCGAAGAGGACCCTGATCATCTCAAAGACTACATGGAGTTTAGGAACAGGGTCGTGGATTATCCCGTAGAGTGCAGGACCAACGGCAACGCCATAGCTACCCAGAACTCCAACGAACTGTTCAGGAGGATATCGGAGAAGGTGACGAACAGGCGAAGAACCTGGAAAAAGTTGTTCATTAAACGAAATTTCAGATGAACGAAGAGGATTTCGAACCCAATCAACCTTGTGAGACATGCCAGAACCTCTACGAGGAAAATATCGATACCATCAGCTTCGATGCGCCTGAGGATGCCAACAAAGCCGATAACGAAACACTTTCTGTTAGTGAAGATGCGGCCAATCCTCCAACAACGACCGTGGTTCAGACAGAAGAAGAAAACTTGAAAGGAGAAGATGAAACGTTGGAGGAGAACCCAAAACAGACTCCTGTGGTAATCGAGGAACTTCCAGAAGATCGCTATTTGACTCTGCCACTCTGTAATCAACCCCCAGTGGACCAAGAGAAGATTTCTTCGATTTTCTCCGCGCCAAAGAGGAGTTCGAGGTTCAGTTCCTCTTCTCCAGATTCAGACGATGAAGAGCCACTTATAAAAGAGGTTTCCAGGTCCGTGTTGACCACCAAGAAGGTCTTGATCGAAGAGATGGTCACGGATGAGGAAAACTCCAAAAGTATCGAAAAGAACGCTTGCTCGTTCATGGAGAGTATCAGGAAGAACATGTACGATTTGGAAGATGACAATGAGGGGATGAAAGAGGTTGAAAAGACCCAGAGCAAAGAAGAAGTTGAGGCTGTACGCAGACCGCTTATAGAAGACATAACTGAGAAGGGCTCTGAGGAAGAGATGGAAAGTAAAGAGAAGAAAGTTGAAGGAGAGTTGGATAATGAAGGGAAGAAAGAGGAACAAGAGAGTGAAGAGAAAAGAGTTGAGGAAACAGATGGGAGGTGGTGGAAGCTTGAGATACAGGAGAAGATCAGAAAGGAAGAAACCAACCATAGATTTGACAATGAAGATCACCCTGACAATACTCCAGAAGACATCATTGACCACCATGAAGACTCCGACGAACTGACCAAGATTCCAGAGGACGACACCAAAGACCAAGGAGATCTGAAGAACATCACCATGGACCACGATGAACTCGAAGAAGAGAAACGAAACTCGTCAATCAATGAAAGAGATGGGTTAGAGAAAGAGTCAGATTTGGTCAATCCAGAAGAACGTTTGGGGAAGATGTTGAAAGTGATGGAGGAAGCCATTGGAGTAGATTTAGATGAAGAAGAAGAAGAGGCTTACGCCACTTTGACGTCGCGGAGTCAAGATGACAACCCCACGTCACATTTCGAAGGTATGACTGGCGAAAGGGAGGAGATTAGGGTGGAGCTTTACGGGAACGAGGAGCGAAGCATGACCGTGACCGAATTCTACGGTGAGGAGAAGGCCCAGGAGGACGGGAAGAAACAGGAGTACAGCTGGAAGAGGTTCAACGATAAACTGGACGAGATAGCTGCAACCAGGAAGGAATGGCCGATATCCGACGACGAACTGGAGGAGCAGATGAAGAAATTCGACAAGGAGTGCGTGGAGATCGACAGGGAGAACCGGAGGAAGGTGGAGGAAGAACGTATACAGGGTGTCTCTCGTTACGATTCGCCGGCGAACGTCATAGATTTCGACTGCAAGCATATAAGGGAGAACGCGGAGGCCTTCTTCAGGAATATGGATGGTTCGAAGTGCACCGAAGCTACGGTTTCGCTGGACCAGCTGGACAGCGAGGAGGAGACGGAGGTGTACGAGAGGGAGATGGAGGATCGGCTGCTGGACGATACGGACGTGGACGATCGCAACTACAGGGAGCTGCTGGAGTGGGACATAAGTCTTCCGCCCCAGAACAGGGTGATGCTGCTGCCCATCCAGCGTAAGGTGGAGGAGGAGGAGGAGGAGGAAGAGGATGAGGAGGAGGAGGTGGAGGAGTGGAAGGAGTTCGAGATCACGCCGATCGTGCAGTATTGCGATGAGGAGAGTGGGGAAGAAAGGAAGAAGAAGAGTATTTTTACGGATGCCAAAAAGGAGGAGGGTACTTTGAGGTTTGGTTGGTTTGGCGTGACTCTAGTTCTTTGTTACTTTTAGGATATTGTAGTCGAAGCTGTTCTACTGAAGGGAAGAAGAAGGAAGGTGAGTAGTTGTCATGATTTTTTTTTGGTAGTTGTGAGAGAGGGTTCAACTTTGGTTGTATTCAACTCGAGGGTTGTATGGTTTCGTATACAGTGTGATGAAATGGAAATTAAAAGGACGAGGAGTATTTGGAACTTTATCGACTGAACTCTTGTCTGGGAAGTGTGCACCTATGTACAGGGTGGACAAAATTCGTCGTCTACTGAGGGGGGATCTCGAGAGTTATAAGAGCTAGAAGAAAACGGATGACACATTTCCTAGCTCTCTTTCAGAGAAACAAGGAATGGTAAAAACCGTGGTCTCCTACGATTCTTCGTATTCTTTTTGTCTTTGAAGTTACAGATCTGTAACTTGAACCGTCTACAGGCACTTTTCTACGTAGAATCCACAGACGACCTCAAAATATTTTTTCTTTTCGAATCGTTAGGCGTACTTTCGTTTATTTAAATGCGAACTTTTATTGAATTTGTTATTTTTGAATTGGAAAAATCTTTTGTCAGTAGATTCTACGTATAAAAGTGCCTAAGAAGGTTCAAGCTTCAGACCTGTAACTTCATATCAAAGACAAAAAAGTTACGAGATCTTTTCGAAATCTCAATTTTTTGCTAATAACTCAAAAACGAAGAATCGAAGGAGGCTTCAGTTTTCACCATTCTTTGTTTCTCTAAAAAATAGCTTGGAAATGTGTCATCTGAATTCTTCTAGCTCTTACAGTTCTCGAGATCCCCTCAGTGAGGTTGCATTGCACCCATCAGAGCTGTTTTTTAGAGCTCGCCATGACTGCCAGAGATCTCTGCTGACATGGGAGTGTCGTAATACCATAAAGCAACTGGCCAGAGACAACAGAGTGACTCTACTATGGGTACCAGGGCACTGTGGTGTTGAAGGAAACGAGAAAGCTGATGAACTTGCAAAAAGATCATCAAGGTTAACACCTGCTGGACCTGAGCCTTTCTGTTCTACCAATATACCAACAATGGGTGTTGAACAACAGATTAACACTCTGGAGAAACACTCCTGGACTTACTCAGTCGAAGAAATTTGTGATGATTTCATCGACTTGCACCAGAAAACTGCAAAAGCTGTCACGAGCTGAGCTTTAGGTGATGGTGGGACTGCTGACAGGACACTGTCTGTACAAATAACACTTGTACCGTATGGCAGAGTCAGCAGATGATATTTGTAGGCTCTGTGGACCAGAAGCAGAAACAGCTGAACACATGGTATGCAAGTGTCCAGAGCTGGCTGGCATAAGAACCATCCGTATAGCGAAAACTGTCCTGGATACTCACAAGGTAACGGCCAAGGTCCCTAAGGATGTTGTCAGTTTTATCAACACCATTGACGACCTCCTTGGGGTCCTATGAATGAGTAGGGTAGAGAACAAAAGATCTCCATGGTCGCATATTAACCTCTGGAACATCTGGTATTGGAAAATGTGCCTACAAGAAAGGAATACCGATAAAAATTACTCTGGAGGAATCTTATTTCGAGTGTGAGACATTCTAAAAAGGTTCCTTGGGGACTTTAACACTGCGAGATCGAAAGAATATCTGTGTCTTGGCAAGGATATGCTACACCTCCTTTCACTGGATTCCTAACATGGCATTGTTTCCTCAGGAAGCACCCAAAGAGTCAGGCAGAATCTGACGATGAGTCCAGACTCTGTGAGGAGGATGGGGTTGAAACTCCAAAACACCTGGTACCACTGCTAGCCAGTAGATTCTGAAGAGGTTTGAATTGCACTGCAACCTCAAGATCTATTGTGTTCTCCACCACAGCTGTTTTCATCTATATTCAGATCTAGCTGTATACAATCCTGTCCTTCAATATTTTCACACCAAATCTGTAAAACCCTTGATTTATCCGACCCTATCCAGGTACGTCAGTATCCTTCCTGCCAGTTTTCAAGAGACCCGACGACGTGGTCACCAAGTACGTCAACACCGATCAGCTGGAGAAGGCGGACGGTAGCAGGTTGGACAACACGGTCATCATGACCAATTCCATAGCGGAAATAAGGGCCAAGATGACGGAGTTCAGGAAGTCCCTGGAGGACTTCAACGAGAGGTCCAAGGCGGCTGCCAACGAGATATTCAAGAGCTACAACGATTCGCTGGCCAAACAGATACAGTTCGAGAAGGAACTGTTCGAAGAGATCGAGGACGATGAAAAAATCGTCGAAGAAGAGGAACAAGAACTGGAGGAGGTTATGAGTGAACGGCGGAAGGAGCACTTGGCTTATATAAATCAAGACCTGAGGGACCCCGAGGATGGGCAGAGGAGTTTGGAGCATATAAGGGAGATGTTGAAGATGATCGAGGTCAATGTTGAGGATTACGAGAGTTCTAAGTTGTTGGAAGATCGGGAAATTGTTGAGAATCGAATGGATGTAGGGCAGGATGGAAACATTGAATTGGAAGAGTCGAAAGAATCCGATGAATTGCCGAATTGTTCAGTCGACGAAGATGCCGAAGAAGTTGGTGTTGAAGAAGTTGGTGTTGAAGAAGCTGATGAAAACGACGTACAAGAAACGTTATCCAAACGTGATGTAACATGCAACTTGGAAATGCAACTAGCCAAAGAAAATGAGTAGTGTACTTGGAATTTCACTTGAATGTTGTATGTTAAGCTCTTAAATAAAGTCTATTAAATTTGAAGAGCAAGTTTCACATATCCATATACGTATCGTTTTGAAATTCGAACATAGATTCACTAGATCCTGCTCTATCAGACACTGCACTCGGTTCTTCTTTAAGTGAATTATTTTTCATTTTACACTCTTCTGAAAGTCGAGTAAAGTAGTAGGCTATAGCAACCAAAATAATTTTTTCTTGTGAAAACTGAGCTCAGATTTGGATTCAGGGACCTCGAATCATCTAGAAAAGATGTACAACACTTCAATAGGAAGAGAGGTTTTCGTATTTTGATCGAAAAACTCCAAAGCTATTGAGCGCCGTGATAGGCAACACGTAATACTTGTCCGTCTCACTAACCTTGTATGTTTAGTTGCAGGTTGGGTGGTCAGGGGCAGAAAAATTATTGTTCACAAGCAGCCACCATTAGTGTTTTTTCGTCAAAACTGAGCTTAGATTTGAAATCAGGGACCTCAAATTATCCAGAAAAACTGTACGGCACTTCAATATCAGAAACTTGGATTTTTGATTCCGATCGAAAAAAACGCAAGGCTATACATCATGAAAATTTTTGGCCTGAAATGCTTTTTTTTTCGTATCGTCTTGAAATTGAAAATGTAGTTTAATTAGGCTATTCTCTACCCGAAACTGCCTTCGGTTCTTCTTCAAGTGAGTTATTTTTCGTTTTACGCCCCTTCGGAGGGCTGAAACTTTGGTAGGCCTTAGCAGCCGAAATAAATTTTTTTCGTCAAAACTGAGGTCAGATTTGAAATCAGAGACCTCGAATTATCCAGAAAACATGTACGGCACTTCAATATCTAAAAGTTGGATTTTTGATTCCGATCGAAAAAAACGCAAGACTATACATCATGAAAAATTTTGGCCTGAAATGCTTTTTTTTTCGTATCGTCTTGAAATTGAAAATGTAGTTTAATTAGGCTATTCTCTACCCGAAACTGCCTTCGGTTCTTCTTCAAGTGAATTATTTTTCGTTTTACGCCCCTTCGAAGGGCTGAAACTTTGGTAGGCCCTAGCAGCCGAAATAAATTTTTTTCGTCAAAACTGAGGTCAGATTTGAAATCAGAGACCTCGAATTATCCAGAAAACATGTACGGCACTTCAATATCTAAAAGTTGGATTTTTGATTCCGATCGAAAAAAACGCAAGACTATACATCATGAAAAATTTTGGCCTGAAATGCTTTTTTTTTCGTATCGTCTTGAAATTGAAAATGTAGTTTAATTAGGCTATTCTCTACCCGAAACTGCCTTCGGTTCTTCTTCAAGTGAATTATTTTTCGTTTTACGCCCCTTCGAAGGGCTGAAACTTTGGTAGGCCTTAGCAGCCGAAATAAATTTTTTTCGTCAAAACTGAGGTCAGATTTGAAATCAGAGACCTCGAATTATCCAGAAAACATGTACGGCACTTCAATATCTAAAAGTTGGATTTTTGATTCCGATCGAAAAAAACGCAAGACTATACATCATGAAAAATTTTGGCCTGAAATGCTTTTTTTTTCGTATCGTCTTGAAATTGAAAATGTAGTTTAATTAGGCTATTCTCTACCCGAAACTGCCTTCGGTTCTTCTTCCAGTGAATTATTTTTCGTTTTACGCCCCTTCGAAGGGCTGAAACTTTGGTAGGCCCTAGCAGCCGAAATAAATTTTTTTCGTCAAAACTGAGGTCAGATTTGAAATCAGAGACCTCGAATTATCCAGAAAAACTGTACGGCACTCCAATATCTAAAAGTTGGATTTTTGATTCCGATCGAAAAAAAACGCAAGACTATATATACATCATGAAAAATTTTGGCCTGAAATGCTTTTTTTTTCGTATCGTCTTGAAATTGAAAATGTAGTTTAATTAGGCTATTCTCTACCCGAAACTGCCTTCGGTTCTTCTTCAAGTGAATTATTTTTCGTTTTACGCCCCTTCGAAGGGCTGAAACTTTGGTAGGCCCTAGCAGCCGAAATAAATTTTTTTCGTCAAAACTGAGGTCAGATTAGGAATCAGAGACCTCGAATTATCCAGAAAAACTGTACGGCACTCCAATATCTAAAAGTTGGATTTTTGATTCCGATCGAAAAAAAACGCAAGACTATACATCATGAAAAATTTTGGCCTGAAATGCTTTTTTTTTCGTATCGTCTTGAAATTGAAAATGTAGTTTAATTAGGCTATTCTCTACCCGAAACTGCCTTCGGTTCTTCTTCCAGTGAATTATTTTTCGTTTTACGCCCCTTCGAAGGGCTGAAACTTTGGTAGGCCCTAGCAGCCGAAATAAATTTTTTTCGTCAAAACTGAGGTCAGATTTGAAATCAGAGACCTCGAATTATCCAGAAAAACTGTACGGCACTCCAATATCTAAAAGTTGGATTTTTGATTCCGATCGAAAAAAACGCAAGACACATCATGAAAAATTTTGGCCTGAAATGCTTTTTTTTTCGTATCGTCTTGAAATTGAAAATGTAGTTTAATTAGGCTATTCTCTACCCGAAACTGCCTTCGGTTCTTCTTCAAGTGAATTATTTTTCGTTTTACGCCCCTTCGAAGGGCTGAAACTTTGGTAGGCCCTAGCAGCCGAAATAAATTTTTTTCGTCAAAACTGAGGTCAGATTTGAAATCAGAGACCTCGAATTATCCAGAAAAACTGTACGGCACTCCAATATCTAAAAGTTGGATTTTTGATTCCGATCGAAAAAAAACGCAAGACTATACATCATGAAAAATTTTGGCCTGAAATGCTTTTTTTTTCGTATCGTCTTGAAATTGAAAATGTAGTTTAATTAGGCTATTCTCTACCCGAAACTGCCTTCGGTTCTTCTTCAAGTGAATTATTTTTCGTTTTACGCCCCTTCGAAGGGCTGAAATTTTGGTAGGCCCTAGCAGCCGAAATAAATTTTTTTCGTCAAAACTGAGGTCAGATTTGAAATCAGAGACCTCGAATTATCCAGAAAAACTGTACGGCACTCCAATATCTAAAAGTTGGATTTTTGATTCCGATCGAAAAAAACGCAAGGCTATACATCATGAAAAATTTTGGCCTGAAATGCTTTTTTTTTCGTATCGTCTTGAAATTGAAAATGTAGTTTAATTAGGCTATTCTCTACCCGAAACTGCCTTCGGTTCTTCTTCCAGTGAATTATTTTTCGTTTTACGCCCCTTCGAAGGGCTGAAACTTTGGTAGGCCCTAGCAGCCGAAATAAATTTTTTTCGTCAAAACTGAGGTCAGATTTGAAATCAGAGACCTCGAATTATCCAGAAAAACTGTACGGCACTCCAATATCTAAAAGTTGGATTTTTGATTCCGATCGAAAAAAAACGCAAGACTATATATACATCATGAAAAATTTTGGCCTGAAATGCTTTTTTTTTCGTATCGTCTTGAAATTGAAAATGTAGTTTAATTAGGCTATTCTCTACCCGAAACTGCCTTCGGTTCTTCTTCCAGTGAATTATTTTTCGTTTTACGCCCCTTCGAAGGGCTGAAACTTTGGTAGGCCCTAGCAGCCGAAATAAATTTTTTTCGTCAAAACTGAGGTCAGATTTGAAATCAGAGACCTCGAATTATCCAGAAAAACTGTACGGCACTCCAATATCTAAAAGTTGGATTTTTGATTCCGATCGAAAAAAAACGCAAGACTATACATCATGAAAAATTTTGGCCTGAAATGCTTTTTTTTTCGTATCGTCTTGAAATTGAAAATGAAGTTTAATTAGGCTATTCTCTACCCGAAACTGCCTTCGGTTCTTCTTCAAGTGAATTATTTTTCGTTTTACGCCCCTTCGAAGGGCTGAAACTTTGGTAGGCCCTAGCAGCCGAAATAAATTTTTTTCGTCAAAACTGAGGTCAGATTAGGAATCAGAGACCTCGAATTATCCAGAAAAACTGTACGGCACTCCAATATCTAAAAGTTGGATTTTTGATTCCGATCGAAAAAAACGCAAGACTATACATCATGAAAAATTTTGGCCTGAAATGCTTTTTTTTTCGTATCGTCTTGAAATTGAAAATGTAGTTTAATTAGGCTATTCTCTACCCGAAACTGCCTTCGGTTCTTCTTCAAGTGAATTATTTTTCGTTTTACGCCCCTTCGAAGGGCTGAAACTTTGGTAGGCCCTAGCAGCCGAAATAAATTTTTTTCGTCAAAACTGAGGTCAGATTTGAAATCAGAGACCTCGAATTATCCAGAAAAACTGTACGGCACTCCAATATCTAAAAGTTGGATTTTTGATTCCGATCGAAAAAAAACGCAAGACTATACATCATGAAAAATTTTGGCCTGAAATGCTTTTTTTTTCGTATCGTCTTGAAATTGAAAATGTAGTTTAATTAGGCTATTCTCTACCCGAAACTGCCTTCGGTTCTTCTTCAAGTGAATTATTTTTCGTTTTACGCCCCTTCGAAGGGCTGAAACTTTGGTAGGCCCTAGCAGCCGAAATAAATTTTTTTCGTCAAAACTGAGGTCAGATTTGAAATCAGAGACCTCGAATTATCCAGAAAAACTGTACGGCACTCCAATATCTAAAAGTTGGATTTTTGATTCCGATCGAAAAAAACGCAAGACTATACATCATGAAAAATTTTGGCCTGAAATGCTTTTTTTTTCGTATCGTCTTGAAATTGAAAATGTAGTTTAATTAGGCTATTCTCTACCCGAAACTGCCTTCGGTTCTTCTTCAAGTGAATTATTTTTCGTTTTACGCCCCTTCGAAGGGCTGAAACTTTGGTAGGCCCTAGCAGCCGAAATAAATTTTTTTCGTCAAAACTGAGGTCAGATTTGAAATCAGAGACCTCGAATTATCCAGAAAAACTGTACGGCACTCCAATATCTAAAAGTTGGATTTTTGATTCCGATCGAAAAAAAACGCAAGACTATACATCATGAAAAATTTTGGCCTGAAATGCTTTTTTTTTCGTATCGTCTTGAAATTGAAAATGTAGTTTAATTAGGCTATTCTCTACCCGAAACTGCCTTCGGTTCTTCTTCAAGTGAATTATTTTTCGTTTTACGCCCCTTCGAAGGGCTGAAACTTTGGTAGGCCCTAGCAGCCGAAATAAATTTTTTTCGTCAAAACTGAGGTCAGATTTGAAATCAGAGACCTCGAATTATCCAGAAAAACTGTACGGCACTCCAATATCTAAAAGTTGGATTTTTGATTCCGATCGAAAAAAACGCAAGGCTATACATCATGAAAAATTTTGGCCTAAAATGCTTTTTTTTTCGTATCGTCTTGAAATTGAAAATATAGTTTAATTAGGCTATTCTCTACCCGAAACTGCCTTCGGTTCTTCTTCAAGTGAATTATTTTTCGTTTTACGCCCCTTCGAAGGGCTGAAACTTTGGTAGGCCCTATCAGTCGAAATAAATTGTTTTCGTTAAAACTGAGCCCAGATTTGAAATCAGAGACCTCGAATTACCCAGAAAACATGTACGGCACTTCAATATGAAAACAGGTTTTTCCATTCTAGACGAAAAATCGACAAAGATAAAAAGCGCCTTGAATATATCGGCATATGCAACACATCATATTCGATCCCCTATTGTAGCGCCACCTAGGCGGTGTTTAACGAACATAGTCCAGCTCATTACAGTTTTCTATTTCAGCTCCAGTAGAAAACTGTTCTATAGGAGAGACAGGTTTCTACTATGCGGGATAAAGAACACTGTAATTGATTAGTAGATGTTCGTTGAAATGGTACTAGATGGCGGAGCAAAAGAATTTGTGGAAATTTCATGCAGGAATGGAATGTTTTTCGATCAGATTTAGAAAACATGTCCACATATTAGAATGCCGAACATGTTTTCTGGATAATTCGTGGTCCCTGATTTCAAATCAGAGCTCAGTTTTGTCGAAAAAAAAATTATTTCGGCTGCAATGCCTACCAAAGTTGCTGCCCTTCGAAATGGCATAATTCACTTGAAGAAGAACCGATTGCAGTTTCTGATAGAGAAGAGCCTAATTAAACTATATTTTTAATCTAAAGACGACACGAAGAAAAAAGTATTTTCGGTGAAAATTTTTCAATATAACTGTGACTCTAACTCTTGTAAGTCACTTTACTGCAAATAAAAGATTATGGAGTAAGTTTAATTTATGCAGGATTATATGTCTTATTGGAGACTGAACGAGTAATATATTACAATGGCCTGCTTGCTTCCACGACCTCAACACCATGGAACAGATGAATGAGTAATGACCATACCGCCACCGGTGCCGATCTGCTGAATAATATCACAGCATACCGGTTCGGTGACGGTCTGGACTAAAACTCTCACTACAATATATGAATTCACCTAAAATTACAAGATATAGATGGAATTGTTATGTGTATACATCCTGGGTAAGTTTCACTCGTCAAGTGCATTTCATTATACTTTACCCCCTTATGACAATCGGCTAAAGTATAATGCCAGCCAAAATAAATATTTTTCAGCAAAGCAAAGTTCAATTACGCTCTTCTCTATCAGAAACTGCCTTCGGTTCTTCTTCAAGTGAATTATTTTTCGTTTTACGCCCTTTTGAAGGGCTGCATTTTTGGTAAGCCATAGCAGCCGAAATAAATTTTTTTCGTCAAAACTGAGGTCAGATTTGAAATCAGAGACCTCGAATTATCCAGAAAAACTGTACGGCACTCCAATATCTAAAAGATGGATTTTTGATTCCGATCGAAAAAAAACGCAAGACTATACATCATGAAAATTTTGGCCTGAAATGCTTTTTTTTTCGTATCGCCTTGAAATTGAAAATGTAGTTTAATTAGGCTATTCTCTACCCGAAACTGCCTTCGGTTCTTCATCAAGTGAATTATTTTTCGTTTTACGCCCTTTCGAAGGGCTGAAACTTTGGTAGGCCCTAGCAGCCGAAATAAATTTTTTTCGTCAAAACTGAGGTCAGATTTGAAATCAGAGACCTCGAATTATCCAGAAAAACTGTACGGCACTCCAATATCTAAAAGTTGGATTTTTGATTCCGATCGAAAAAAAACGCAAGACTATACATCATGAAAATTTTGGCCTGAAATGCTTTTTTTTTCGTATCGCCTTGAAATTGAAAATGTAGTTTAATTAGGCTATTCTCTACCCGAAACTGCCTTCGGTTCTTCTTCAAGTGAATTATTTTTCGTTTTACGCCCCTTCGAAGGGCTGAAACTTTGGTAGGCCCTAGCAGCCGAAATAAATTTTTTTCGTCAAAACTGAGGTCAGATTTGAAATCAGAGACCTCGAATTATCCAGAAAAACTGTACGGCACTCCAATATCTAAAAGTTGGATTTTTGATTCCGATCGAAAAAAAACGCAAGACTATACATCATGAAAAATTTTGGCCTGAAATGCTTTTTTTTTCGTATCGTCTTGAAATTGAAAATGTAGTTTAATTAGGCTATTCTCTACCCGAAACTGCCTTCGGTTCTTCTTCAAGTGAATTATTTTTCGTTTTACGCCCCTTCGAAGGGCTGAAACTTTGGTAGGCCCTAGCAGCCGAAATAATTTTTTTTCGTCAAAACTGAGGTCAGATTTGAAATCAGAGACCTCGAATTATCCAGAAAAACTGTACGGCACTCCAATATCTAAAAGTTGGATTTTTGATTCCGATCGAAAAAAAACGCAAGACTATACATCATGAAAAATTTTGGCCTGAAATGCTTTTTTTTTCGTATCGTCTTGAAATTGAAAATGTAGTTTAATTAGGCTATTCTCTACCCGAAACTGCCTTCGGTTCTTCTTCCAGTGAATTATTTTTCGTTTTACGCCCCTTCGAAGGGCTGAAACTTTGGTAGGCCCTAGCAGCCGAAATAAATTTTTTTCGTCAAAACTGAGGTCAGATTTGAAATCAGAGACCTCGAATTATCCAGAAAAACTGTACGGCACTCCAATATCTAAAAGTTGGATTTTTGATTCCGATCGAAAAAAAACGCAAGACTATACATCATGAAAAATTTTGGCCTGAAATGCTTTTTTTTTCGTATCGTCTTGAAATTGAAAATGTAGTTTAATTAGGCTATTCTCTACCCGAAACTGCCTTCGGTTCTTCTTCAAGTGAATTATTTTTCGTTTTACGCCCCTTCGAAGGGCTGAAACTTTGGTAGGCCCTAGCAGCCGAAATAAATTTTTTTCGTCAAAACTGAGGTCAGATTAGGAATCAGAGACCTCGAATTATCCAGAAAAACTGTACGGCACTCCAATATCTAAATGTTGGATTTTTGATTCCGATCGAAAAAAACGCAAGACTATACATCATGAAAAATTTTGGCCTGAAATGCTTTTTTTTTCGTATCGTCTTGAAATTGAAAATGTAGTTTAATTAGGCTATTCTCTACCCGAAACTGCCTTCGGTTCTTCTTCAAGTGAATTATTTTTCGTTTTACGCCCCTTCGAAGGGCTGAAACTTTGGTAGGCCCTAGCAGCCGAAATAAATTTTTTTCGTCAAAACTGAGGTCAGATTAGGAATCAGAGACCTCGAATTATCCAGAAAAACAGTACGGCACTCCAATATCTAAAAGTTGGATTTTTGATTCCGATCGAAAAAAACGCAAGACTATAAAATTTTGGCCTGAAATGCTTTTTTTTTCGTATCGTCTTGAAATTGAAAATGTAGTTTAATTAGGCTATTCTCTACCCGAAACTGCCTTCGGTTCTTCTTCCAGTGAATTATTTTTCGTTTTACGCCCCTTCGAAGGGCTGAAACTTTGGTAGGCCCTAGCAGCCGAAATAAATTTTTTTCGTCAAAACTGAGGTCAGATTAGGAATCAGAGACCTCGAATTATCCAGAAAAACTGTACGGCACTCCAATATCTAAAAGTTGGATTTTTGATTCCGATCGAAAAAAACGCAAGGCTATATATACATCATGAAAAATTTTGGCCTGAAATGCTTTTTTTTTCGTATCGTCTTGAAATTGAAAATGTAGTTTAATTAGGCTATTCTCTACCCGAAACTGCCTTCGGTTCTTCTTCAAGTGAATTATTTTTCGTTTTACGCCCCTTCGAAGGGCTGAAACTTTGGTAGGCCCTAGCAGCCGAAATAAATTTTTTTCGTCAAAACTGAGGTCAGATTTGAAATCAGAGACCTCGAATTATCCAGAAAAACTGTACGGCACTCCAATATCTAAAAGTTGGATTTTTGATTCCGATCGAAAAAAAACGCAAGACTATACATCATGAAAATTTTGGCCTGAAATGCTTTTTTTTTCGTATCGCCTTGAAATTGAAAATGTAGTTTAATTAGGCTATTCTCTACCCGAAACTGCCTTCGGTTCTTCTTCCAGTGAATTATTTTTCGTTTTACGCCCCTTCGAAGGGCTGAAACTTTGGTAGGCCCTAGCAGCCGAAATAAATTTTTTTCGTCAAAACTGAGGTCAGATTTGAAATCAGAGACCTCGAATTATCCAGAAAAACTGTACGGCACTCCAATATCTAAAAGTTGAATTTTTGATTCCGATCGAAAAAAAACGCAAGACTATACATCATGAAAAATTTTGGCCTGAAATGCTTTTTTTTTCGTATCGCCTTGAAATTGAAAATGTAGTTTAATTAGGCTATTCTCTACCCGAAACTGCCTTCGGTTCTTCTTCCAGTGAATTATTTTTCGTTTTACGCCCCTTCGAAGGGCTGAAACTTTGGTAGGCCCTAGCAGCCGAAATAAATTTTTTTCGTCAAAACTGAGGTCAGATTTGAAATCAGAGACCTCGAATTATCCAGAAAAACTGTACGGCACTCCAATATCTAAAAGTTGGATTTTTGATTCCGATCGAAAAAAAACGCAAGACTATACATCATGAAAAATTTTGGCCTGAAATGCTTTTTTTTTCGTATCGTCTTGAAATTGAAAATGTAGTTTAATTAGGCTATTCTCTACCCGAAACTGCCTTCGGTTCTTCTTCCAGTGAATTATTTTTCGTTTTACGCCCCTTCGAAGGGCTGAAACTTTGGTAGGCCCTAGCAGCCGAAATAAATTTTTTTCGTCAAAACTGAGGTCAGATTTGAAATCAGAGACCTCGAATTATCGAGAAAAACTGTACGGCACTCCAATATCTAAAAGTTGGATTTTTGATTCCGATCGAAAAAAAACGCAAGACTATACATCATGAAAAATTTTGGCCTGAAATGCTTTTTTTTTCGTATCGTCTTGAAATTGAAAATGTAGTTTAATTAGGCTATTCTCTACCCGAAACTGCCTTCGGTTCTTCTTCAAGTGAATTATTTTTCGTTTTACGCCCCTTCGAAGGGCTGAAACTTTGGTAGGCCCTAGCAGCCGAAATAAATTTTTTTCGTCAAAACTGAGGTCAGATTTGAAATCAGAGACCTCGAATTATCCAGAAAAACTGTACGGCACTCCAATATCTAAAAGTTGGATTTTTGATTCCGATCGAAAAAAAACGCAAGACTATACATCATGAAAAATTTTGGCCTGAAATGCTTTTTTTTTCGTATCGTCTTGAAATTGAAAATGTAGTTTAATTAGGCTATTCTCTACCCGAAACTGCCTTCGGTTCTTCTTCCAGTGAATTATTTTTCGTTTTACGCCCCTTCGAAGGGCTGAAACTTTGGTAGGCCCTAGCAGCCGAAATAAATTTTTTTCGTCAAAACTGAGGTCAGATTTGAAATCAGAGACCTCGAATTATCCAGAAAAACTGTACGGCACTCCAATATCTAAAAGTTGGATTTTTGATTCCGATCGAAAAAAAACGCAAGACTATACATCATGAAAAATTTTGGCCTGAAATGCTTTTTTTTTCGTATCGTCTTGAAATTGAAAATGTAGTTTAATTAGGCTATTCTCTACCCGAAACTGCCTTCGGTTCTTCTTCAAGTGAATTATTTTTCGTTTTACGCCCCTTCGAAGGGCTGAAACTTTGGTAGGCCCTAGCAGCCGAAATAAATTTTTTTCGTCAAAACTGAGGTCAGATTAGGAATCAGAGACCTCGAATTATCCAGAAAAACTGTACGGCACTTCAATATCTAAAAGTTGGATTTTTGATTCCGATCGAAAAAAACGCAAGGCTATACATCATGAAAAATTTTGGCCTGAAATGCTTTTTTTTTCGTATCGTCTTGAAATTGAAAATGTAGTTTAATTAGGCTATTCTCTACCCGAAACTGCCTTCGGTTCTTCTTCAAGTGAATTATTTTTCGTTTTACGCCCCTTCGAAGGGCTGAAACTTTGGTAGGCCCTAGCAGCCGAAATAAATTTTTTTCGTCAAAACTGAGGTCAGATTTGAAATCAGAGACCTCGAATTATCGAGAAAAACTGTACGGCACTCCAATATCTAAAAGTTGGATTTTTGATTCCGATCGAAAAAAACGCAAGGCTATACATCATGAAAAATTTTGGCCTAAAATGCTTTTTTTTTCGTATCGTCTTGAAATTGAAAATATAGTTTAATTAGGCTATTCTCTACCCGAAACTGCCTTCGGTTCTTCTTCAAGTGAATTATTTTTCGTTTTACGCCCCTTCGAAGGGCTGAAACTTTGGTAGGCCCTAGCAGCCGAAATTAATTTTTTTCGTCAAAACTGAGGTCAGATTTGAAATCAGAGACCTCGAATTATCCAGAAAAACTGTACGGCACTCCAATATCTAAAAGTTGGATTTTTGATTCCGATCGAAAAAAACGCAAGGCTATCATGAAAAATTTTGGCCTAAAATGCTTTTTTTTTCGTATCGTCTTGAAATTGAAAATATAGTTTAATTAGGCTATTCTCTACCCGAAACTGCCTTCGGTTCTTCTTCAAGTGAATTATTTTTCGTTTTACGCCCCTTCGAAGGGCTGAAACTTTGGTAGGCCCTAGCAGCCGAAATGAATTTTTTTCGTCAAAACTGAGGTCAGATTTGAAATCAGAGACCTCGAATTATCCAGAAAAACTGTACGGCACTCCAATATCTAAAAGTTGGATTTTTGATTCCGATCGAAAAAAACGCAAGGCTATACATCATGAAAAATTTTGGCCTAAAATGCTTTTTTTTTCGTATCGTCTTGAAATTGAAAATATAGTTTAATTAGGCTATTCTCTACCCGAAACTGCCTTCGGTTCTTCTTCAAGTGAATTATTTTTCGTTTTACGCCCCTTTGAAGGGCTGAAACTTTGGTAGGCCCTAGCAGTCGAAATAAATTGTTTTCGTTAAAACTGAGCCCAGATTTGAAATCAGAGACCTCGAATTACCCAGAAAACATGTACGGCACTTCAATATGAAAACAGGTTTTTCCATTCTAGACGAAAAATCGACAAAGATAAAAAGCGCCTTGAATATATCGGCATATGCAACACATCATATTCGATCCCCTATTGTAGCGCCACCTAGGCGGTGTTTAACGAACATAGTCCAGCTCATTACAGTTTTCTATTTCAGCTCCAGTAGAAAACTGTTCTATAGGAGAGACAGGTTTCTACTATGCGGGATAAAGAACACTGTAATTGATTAGTAGATGTTCGTTGAAATGGTACTAGATGGCGGAGCAAAAGAATTTGTGGAAATTTCATGCAGGAATGGAATGTTTCTCGATCAGATTTAGAAAACATGTCCACATATTAGAATGCCGAACATGTTTTCTGGATAATTCGTGGTCCCTGATTCCAAATCAGAGCTCAGTTTTGTCGAAAAAAAAATTATTTCGGCTGCAATGCCTACCAAAGTTGCTGCCCTTCGAAATGGCATAATTCACTTGAAGAAGAACCGATTGCAGTTTCTGATAGAGAAGAGCCTAATTAAACTATATTTTTAATCTAAAGACGACACGAAGAAAAAAGTATTTTCGGTGAAAATTTTTCAATATAACTGTGACTCTAACTCTTGTAAGTCACTTTACTGCAAATAAAAGATTATGGAGTAAGTTTAATTTATGCAGGATTATATGTCTTATTGGAGACTGAACGAGTAATATATTACAATGGCCTGCTTGCTTCCACGACCTCAACACCATGGAACAGATGAATGAGTAATGACCATACCGCCACCGGTGCCGATCTGCTGAATAATATCACAGCATACCGGTTCGGTGACGGTCTGGACTAAAACTCTCACTACAATATATGAATTCACCTAAAATTACAAGATAAAGATGGAATTGTTATGTGTATACATCCTGGGTAAGTTTCACTCGTCAAGTGCATTTCATTATACTTTACCCCCTTATGACAATCGGCTAAAGTATAATGCCAGCCAAAATAAATATTTTTCAGCAAAGCAAAGTTCAATTACGCTCTTCTCTATCAGAAACTGCCTTCGGTTCTTCTTCAAGTGAATTATTTTTCGTTTTACGCCCTTTTGAAGGGCTGCATTTTTGGTAAGCCATAGCAGCCGAAATAAATTTTTTTCGTCAAAACTGAGGTCAGATTTGAAATCAGAGACCTCGAATTATCCAGAAAAACTGTGCGGCACTTCAATATCTGAAAGTTGGATTTTTGATTCCGATCGAAAAAAACGCAAGACTATACATCATGAAAATTTTGGCCTGAAATGCTTTTTTTTTCGTATCGCCTTGAAATTGAAAATGTAGTTTAATTAGGCTATTCTCTACCCGAAACTGCCTTCGGTTCTTCTTCAAGTGAATTATTTTTCGTTTTACGCCCCTTCGAAGGGCTGAAACTTTGGTAGGCCCTAGCAGCCGAAATAAATTTTTTTCGTCAAAACTGAGGTCAGATTTGAAATCAGAGACCTCGAATTATCCAGAAAAACTGTACGGCACTTCAATATCTGAAAGTTGGATTTTTGATTCCGATCGAAAAAAAACGCAAGACTATACATCATGAAAAATTTTGGCCTGAAATGCTTTTTTTTTCGTATCGTCTTGAAATTGAAAATGTAGTTTAATTAGGCTATTCTCTACCCGAAACTGCCTTCGGTTCTTCTTCAAGTGAATTATTTTTCGTTTTACGCCCCTTCGAAGGGCTGAAACTTTGGTAGGCCCTAACAGCCGAAATAAATTTTTTTCGTCGAAACTGAGGTCAGATTAGGAATCAGAGACCTCGAATTATCCAGAAAAACCGTACGGCACTCCAATATCTAAAAGTTGGATTTTTGATTCCGATCGAAAAAAAACGCAAGACTATACATCATGAAAAATTTTGGCCTGAAATGCTTTTTTTTTCGTATCGCCTTGAAATTGAAAATGTAGTTTAATTAGGCTATTCTCTACCCGAAACTGCCTTCGGTTCTTCTTCAAGTGAATTATTTTTCGTTTTACGCCCCTTCGAAGGGCTGAAACTTTGGTAGGCCCTAGCAGCCGAAATAAATTTTTTTCGTCAAAACTGAGGTCAGATTTGAAATCAGAGACCTCGAATTATCCAGAAAAACTGTACGGCACTTCAATATCTGAAAGTTGGATTTTTGATTCCGATCGAAAAAAAACGCAAGACTATACATCATGAAAAATTTTGGCCTGAAATGCTTTTTTTTTCGTATCGCCTTGAAATTGAAAATGTAGTTTAATTAGGCTATTCTCTACCCGAAACTGCCTTCGGTTCTTCTTCAAGTGAATTATTTTTCGTTTTACGCCCCTTCGAAGGGCTGAAACTTTGGTAGGCCCTAACAGCCGAAATAAATTTTTTTCGTCGAAACTGAGGTCAGATTAGGAATCAGAGACCTCGAATTATCCAGAAAAACCGTACGGCACTCCAATATCTAAAAGTTGGATTTTTGATTCCGATCGAAAAAAAACGCAAGACTATACATCATGAAAAATTTTGGCCTGAAATGCTTTTTTTTTCGTATCGCCTTGAAATTGAAAATGTAGTTTAATTAGGCTATTCTCTACCCGAAACTGCCTTCGGTTCTTCTTCAAGTGAATTATTTTTCGTTTTACGCCCCTTCGAAGGGTTGAAATTTTGGTAGGCCCTAGCAGCCGAAATAAATTTTTTTCGTCAAAACTGAGGTCAGATTAGGAATCAGAGACCTCGAATTATCCAGAAAAACTGTACGGCACTCCAATATCTAAAAGTTGGATTTTTGATTCCGATCGAAAAAAACGCAAGGCTATCATCATGAAAAATTTTGGCCTAAAATGCTTTTTTTTTCGTATCGTCTTGAAATTGAAAATATAGTTTAATTAGGCTATTCTCTACCCGAAACTGCCTTCGGTTCTTCTTCAAGTGAATTATTTTTCGTTTTACGCCCCTTCGAAGGGCTGAAACTTTGGTAGGCCCTAGCAGCCGAAATAAATTTTTTTCGTCAAAACTGAGGTCAGATTTGAAATCAGAGACCTCGAATTATCCAGAAAAACTGTACGGCACTCCAATATCTAAAAGTTGGATTTTTGATTCCGATCGAAAAAAACGCAAGGCTATCATCATGAAAAATTTTGGCCTAAAATGCTTTTTTTTTCGTATCGTCTTGAAATTGAAAATATAGTTTAATTAGGCTATTCTCTACCCGAAACTGCCTTCGGTTCTTCTTCAAGTGAATTATTTTTCGTTTTACGCCCCTTCGAAGGGCTGAAACTTTGGTAGGCCCTAGCAGCCGAAATAAATTTTTTTCGTCAAAACTGAGGTCAGATTTGAAATCAGAGACCTCGAATTATCCAGAAAAACTGTACGGCACTTCAATATCTGAAAGTTGGATTTTTGATTCCGATCGAAAAAAAACGCAAGACTATACATCATGAAAAATTTTGGCCTGAAATGCTTTTTTTTTCGTATCGCCTTGAAATTGAAAATGTAGTTTAATTAGGCTATTCTCTACCCGAAACTGCCTTCGGTTCTTCTTCAAGTGAATTATTTTTCGTTTTACGCCCCTTCGAAGGGCTGAAACTTTGGTAGGCCCTAACAGCCGAAATAAATTTTTTTCGTCGAAACTGAGGTCAGATTAGGAATCAGAGACCTCGAATTATCCAGAAAAACTGTACGGCACTCCAATATCTAAAAGTTGGATTTTTGATTCCGATCGAAAAAAAACGCAAGACTATACATCATGAAAAATTTTGGCCTGAAATGCTTTTTTTTTCGTATCGTCTTGAAATTGAAAATGTAGTTTAATTAGGCTATTCTCTACCCGAAACTGCCTTCGGTTCTTCTTCAAGTGAATTATTTTTCGTTTTACGCCCCTTCGAAGGGTTGAAATTTTGGTAGGCCCTAGCAGCCGAAATAAATTTTTTTCGTCAAAACTGAGGTAAGATTAGGAATCAGAGACCTCGAATTATCCAGAAAAACTGTGCGGCACTTCAATATCTAAAAGTTGGATTTTTGATTCCGATCGAAAAAAACGCAAGGCTATACATCATGAAAAATTTTGGCCTGAAATGCTTTTTTTTTCGTATCGTCTTGAAATTGAAAATGTAGTTTAATTAGGCTATTCTCTACCCGAAACTGCCTTCGGTTCTTCTTCAAGTGAATTATTTTTCGTTTTACGCCCTTTTGAAGGGCTGCATTTTTGGTAAGCCATAGCAGCCGAAATAATTTTTTTTCGTCAAAACTGAGGTCAGATTTGAAATCAGAGACCTCGAATTATCCAGAAAAACTGTACGGCACTTCAATATCTAAAAGTTGGATTTTTGATTCCGATCGAAAAAAAACGCAAGACTCATCATGAAAAATTTTGGCCTGAAATGCTTTTTTTTTCGTATCGTCTTGAAATTGAAAATGTAGTTTAATTAGGCTATTCTCTACCCGAAACTGCCTTCGGTTCTTCTTCAAGTGAATTATTTTTCGTTTTACGCCCCTTCGAAGGGCTGAAACTTTGGTAGGCCCTAGCAGCCGAAATAATTTTTTTTCGTCAAAACTGAGGTCAGATTTGAAATCAGAGACCTCGAATTATCCAGAAAAACTGTACGGCACTCCAATATCTAAAAGTTGGATTTTTGATTCCGATCGAAAAAAAACGCAAGACTATACATCATGAAAAATTTTGGCCTGAAATGCTTTTTTTTTCGTATCGTCTTGAAATTGAAAATGTAGTTTAATTAGGCTATTCTCTACCCGAAACTGCCTTCGGTTCTTCTTCAAGTGAATTATTTTTCGTTTTACGCCCCTTCGAAGGGCTGAAACTTTGGTAGGCCCTAGCAGCCGAAATAAAATTTTTTCGTCAAAACTGAGGTCAGATTTGAAATCAGAGACCTCGAATTATCCAGAAAAACTGTACGGCACTCCAATATCTAAAAGTTGGATTTTTGATTCCGATCGAAAAAAAACGCAAGACTATACATCATGAAAAATTTTGGCCTGAAATGCTTTTTTTTTCGTATCGTCTTGAAATTGAAAATATAGTTTAATTAGGCTATTCTCTACCCGAAACTGCCTTCGGTTCTTCTTCAAGTGAATTATTTTTCGTTTTACGCCCCTTCGAAAGGCTGAAACTTTGGTAGGCCCTAGCAGTCGAAATAAATTTTTTTCGTCAAAACTGAGGTCAGATTTGAAATCAGAGACCTCGAATTACCCAGAAAACATGTACGGCACTTCAATATGAAGACAGGTTCACTCATTTTGAACGAAAATATAAAAGTAGTTGTAGAGCGCCTTGAAAACACTCACCCAGGCAACACATCATACTCCTATGCCATACTAACCTTGTATGTTCAGTTGCAGGTCGGGGTTGTCAGGGGCTTACAAATTATCGAGCAAAAACAGCCAAAATAAACTTTTTCCGTTGAAACTGAGCTCGGATTTGGAATCAGGGACCTCGAATTACAATGATTCTTCTGGGAGATACACAGGACGAAACTTGGCATTAGGTTTTCGATCGAAAAACAAACGTAATGTATGTTTTAAGTTTCTTGTTGCGGTCTTAGTTACGCTAGTTGAATTAATTATGGACCTCTATCCACTTCCCAGTAAATTATACAATTCATTGAAAATAGAACAATTTTTTAAATGCCCATTTATAAGGATAGGAGCCCTATTGTAGATCCTCAATGAAACACAAAGCATTTCTTCACATTTTATTATTTAAATTTCTCCTCGATTACTTCTTTCGACAATTCATCCACTGTTACTGTATACTAACATCTCTTTCATAAATAACATCAATGAATATCAAATCTCAATTCATTCTCGAACGAAAAACCACCTCGCTACCAGGCGACGTTCGTAAAAATTTCAAAAAATGTCAAACCGACTAAAGACATATACATAGAAAAACAAAATACAGTCGTTCGATCCGCCTCTAAAACAATGATAAAACAGTCTCTCCTCAATCGAATGAGATAAAATTATAATAGGCGACCCTTGCACTCGAGGGCCGCGCAGTGACAGTACAGGATCTTCCCGGGCACGCTGCCCACGTCGTAGCTGTAGTTCCAGGTCAGCTCCGTGCCTGCCCTGATGAACTGTGACGAGAAGAAGGCCACCCAGGGGAACCTGGGGTCGTGGGTGTCCACGAACACGTTCTGGACGAACACGTTGGGGGCGCAAGAATGCTGCAAAAAAAAAAAATATCAATCATAGCACTTTGTTTCAATTTCCTACAATGTTTCCACCCCTAATCTCACGATACAACGAATGGTTGTACCTCAGCTATCTTGAATATTGCATTTAGACAATTCTAGGTGAAATGACTTATTTTGATGACAATAAAAAGGCTTCTCTCTTGAAAACACTCGGTATAAGGTGTTCCATACCAATAAAAAAGTTTCAGGGTATTTCCGGTGAAACCGAAGCTACAGTATCAAGAAAAATTAGGTTTTGGATGCATTATACGGGGTGAGTCTTTGACTCGTGCCAATATTTCAACAGTAAATTCTTGAGGTCGAAAGAAACACTTTTTTCCAATTCGGCCCTGATAAAAAGATATAGAAGTTTTTATGATGAGCTGTGCCATTACTGGAAAAACAAAATTACCTTTAGAATAACTAGATGAATCTGTGACACTGCACGTCTGTGGATCTTTTAAACAGAGATATATTCAGCCAAAGTACCTAATTTTTCAAATTTCACAGATACTTTTCAATTTTTGAACGTTAAATTACTGGAAAACTGCGCATTATATGAGAAAATATTATGAAGAATACTTTTATTTTACAAAACGTTCAAATATTCAATTAGATAGTGTTTCCAGAGTTGTGTTCTTTCAATTTTTGATGGATGGCACATTTTCGAGCTCTTTTTCAGAGAAACAAAGAATGGTGAAAGCTGTAGCTTCCTACGATTCTTTGTTCTTGAGTTATTAGCAAAAATTGAGATTTTGACGATTCCGAAAAGTTCTCCTAAATTTTTTGTCTTTGAAGTTACAGATCTGAAACTTGAACCTTCTTAGAATCTACTGAGATAAGATTTTGTCCAATTCAAAGATAACAAATTCAATAGAAGTTTGCATTTAGAAAAACGAAAGTTCGCCTAATGATACAATATTTTGAGCTCATCAGTAGATTCTACGTAAAAAAGTGCCTGTAGAAGGTTCAAGTTTCAGATCTGTAACTTCGAAGACAAAAAACTAATGAGAACTTAATGAAATCGTCAATTTTTTTGCTGATAACTCAGAAACGAAGAATCAAAGGAGGCTACAGTTTTCACCATTCCTTGTTTCTCTGAAAAAAGCTAGGAAGTGTGCCATCTGTTTTCTTCTAGATCTTATAGTTCTCGAGATCCCTTCAGTGGACAACGAATCTTCCCCACCCGGTACTTAACTGAGAATTTTCAGTCTTTTTCGGTTCGGAAACTTATTTCAATGTTCAATCCCCACCCTGTATACCTCGACTAGTCACTTACGTTCAGAAACCGACCGATGTTCCCGGCATTCTTCGCATCCATGATGTAGATACTTTCATCGGCACCGTAGAGCTCCCTGACCGACAGATACTTAGATTTCTCGTCCAGCTCCGTCTCGTTCTTCGGGTTGAAACTCAGCACCTCCCTAACCTCTGCAAATAAAACCGGATCAATCAGAAAAAACGACGAGGGAACACACACCATCGAACCCACCGTCTTCGTCGTCGCTTATCGTCACCGTGTCGATGTCCGACACGATGTTCTTCAGCCTCTCCGCTATGTTCGCCTCCACGATCTCCTTCTTTATCTGCCCCGGGGTCATCAGCGGCGTCCTGATGGCCGTGAACTTCTTGGACTCCCTCTCGGGCTCGCTCTCCCTGCTGTCCGAGTCCGTGTCTTGGGGTTTCCTCTTCCGCAACCTTGTCCTGAAACGACCACCGCGAAATTCACCAACGAACCGTCAAAAATGACAAGTGACACATGACAGTTGACAAATGACAGGTGACAGATGACATGTGGCAGTTGACAGGTGACATATGACAAGTGACATGTGTATTAGTTAGTCAGTTCTACTCACTGCACTCTCGATTCGACCTGGGCAGGTGTGACGTTAACCGGCGGTACGAATTCGTTGTCGTCCTGGTACCGTGGCCTCTTACCGGACATCTGCCTAGACAGAACCTCCTGCACCTCCATCTCTTCGGACGGGGACGGACCCCTCTCGCTCAACCTGTCCACCTCGTCGAAGTTGACCTCTTTCTCGTAATCCTCCTTGAACTTTTCGACCGACTCGATGTAATCCAGTTCGGCGAAATACTCGTCTCCGTATGTTTTTCCATCCTACGGGAATATGTCACAATTGAAGATCACAGACAGTTGACAGTTTCTATGACAGTTGATATGACAGATGATATTACATATTTGGTAGTTTTTGACAGATGATATTACATATTTGGTAGTTTTTTCTGGTTTTGCGTTCACGTTTATGGTTTCGTCACAGAACACCCCAACAATTAAAGTGTTCTATGGTAGTAGCTTTATAACAACTCTATGTGAAGCTACAAAAATTTCGATAACTAACTTCGACACTTCTGTGACAAAACCATGAATATTGAGCATAAAACACAGAAAAAAATACCAAATAATGTCAAACACAATATAGATTTTCTACGATATCAGCTGAATTTGTAGCTGGCGAATTTGCAAGGATTGTTATAAAGAATTAAAAAAAAAAAACGTTCCCATTGTTTCGTAGAGTACTCACAAGGTTGGCAAGCGTTCTAAACTCGTCCACAGACAGCTGACAGTTTCTAATGTCATTGATATGATAGATGATATTACATGTTAGGTAGTTTTTTATGGTTTTGTTTTTACGTTTATGGTTTCATCACAGAACACCCCAACGGCTAAAGTGTTCTGTGGTAGTAGCTTTATAACAACTCTCTATGAAGCTACAAGAATTTCCATAACTAACATTGACACTTCTGTGACAAAACCAAGAATATTATGCATAAAAAACACCAGAAAAAAAACCCAAAGACAAAATAGATTTTCTACGATATCACCTGAATTTGTAGCTGGCGAATTTCCAAGGATTAATAAAAAATATTTCGTATTCACTGTTTGGCGAGCGTTCTAAGCTCGTCCATAGATACTTGACAGTTCGAACGTCACTGTCAAGATGACATTTCCCATTCGATCTGTGGACAAAACGTAATCGGTGCTCACCTCGTTTGCCATCTGGTCGGTATGGATGGTACCGGCATACACACAGATGAAGGCCCCCTGGGGTACGTCGTTCAGACATCTGATTCCCCAACCTCTGTTGTGAGTCCGGAAGACCTGCAATTTCAGGGACATCGGGTGCTGGGCCACCCTGTTCAAACAGGTATTATTGCACTTGCACCTGGAGTTACACTCGTAAATTCCGGTGACAACCTGATCCTGCAGCCTCCGGTATATGTAACCCACAGAGTTGGGGTCTATCGTGCTGTCGAAGAATTTGGCACCCTCCAAAGTGAGCTTCCAACAGGGACACTTCGTCTTATCCTGCAAATCGAGAGAATTCACATACACCGAAGTTTGAAAAAAATTCACGACTCACTATGCAGTCATCGTCGCAGTCGCAACAGACCAAGAAGTTGGGGTCCAGGTTCATCTTGACCCCCTCCATGGGAACGCGTTTCGTCGAGTAATTGCAGAAGTCCAACATCTCGTTGTTTATGCCGTTTATGACGGGTATGGTGACCTGTTCGAGACCTGCAATTTTGAGGGTTGAACGAAAAGGGTTTCTTGGGTTTGCGAACGGTGGGTGGTACTCACCTTTGGATAGGTCCTTGGGGTCGGGTTCGCAATCGACGCTGAATTCTGCGAGGCATCTGACCATGTGGTTGAAATCGAACAGATCGACGGTCATCTCGCTTTTCGTTATTGACAGATAGTAGTGAACCTACGAGCAGAACAATTTATCGATTGGAAACAAATCTAGAGTAGAAACTCGATTTTCAATAATCACTACGCGCGTTTCGCTTAAATAAGAGCATCTTCAGGTGGGTGAGCCACTTGGTTTAACGAACGAAAATATACAAGGTGATTCATTGGTCAATGGGCGGAAGCTAAGGGTAGATAGAGGATACCCTATATTTGAAAGGTCTATCTTTCTTTGTATTAAAGATACAGAGTGTTTTACTGATTTTGACAATTTCTTCATTTTCCCATACTTTCGAATTACCCTATATACAGGGTGAGTCTTTGACAAATATTTCAACAGTAGATTCTTGAGGTCAAGAAACACCTTTTTCCTTTCAAATTGGCTCGGTTTAAAACATAGAAGCTGTTCAAAAACCATAAAAAATGTTATCTTTAGTTCTATCTCATGAACGTTTTTATTGAATGAAAACAATTTCGGGATATAGTTTTTCATTTATTTGATGAATCTTTTTCCAACACAAGATATCATCCACGTCTTCCAGTTTTGTCATTATGACCATTACGTACCATAAAAATACCAAAAAATAAAAAAACCCAACTCTTGAAACTAAGTTGGACTATCTTATGAATGTTGAATGTTTTGTAAAATAAAAGTATTCGCAGTTTTCGAGTAATTTGATGTTCAAAAATAAAAAAGTATCTGTCAAAGTTGAACAATTTTGGCTGAATACAACTCTGTTTAAAAGATCCACAGATGTGTAGAGTCACAGATTTAGCTAGTTAATCCGAAAGTAATTTTGTTTTTCCAAGGGTGGCATTATGAAACTTAAAATGGCTTTATCTTTTTATCAGGGCCGAATAGAAAAAAATGGTATAAGAAAAAAGTGTTTCTTTTGACCTAAAAAATCTATAATACTATTAAAATATTTTTCACTCTGTATATCGATCAAGAATCTACTGTTAAATCATTTGTACGAGTACCATCGGTA
Source organism: Coccinella septempunctata (assembly GCF_907165205.1). NCBI lineage: Eukaryota > Metazoa > Arthropoda > Insecta > Coleoptera > Coccinellidae > Coccinella > Coccinella septempunctata. The sequence goes on from NC_058197.1 coordinate 16,965,997, forward strand.
TTTTAAATAAAGAAGTCATTTTTTTCCCACCTTTAGTACAGGAAATAAAAAAAAAACAATATAGTGTGGGAATCCCCTAGTGAAAAAGGACCACGCCGTATTTTGATGATATTTGGTACGTTTATTTTTCGTGAAAACTTGTTTATGCTGGCACAGTAATTAATTTTTTCTCAGGCCCGGTCTAGGAAAAATCGATAAATAAGGTTGAACCGAAAAAAACTAATTGTATATCAAAATTTGTTAAATTTGATACGATATTCAAGAAAATGAGACAAAAGTAAAGGGAACCATGTATTTCTCATAGCTACCCTTAGTTTTCGCCCATTTACCAATGAATACAGGTTGAGTATTTGCCTTTACATACAGGGTGTGTCTTTAACTCATACAAATATTTAAACAGTAGATTCTTGAGGTCAAAAGAAAACTTTTTTTTATAGCATTTTTTCTGATTCGGCCCTGATAAAAAGATGTAGCCATTTTAAGTTTTCATAGCGAGCTGTGCCACCCCTCGAGAAACAGAATTCCCTTCAGAAAAACTAGCTAAATCTGTGACTCTACACATCTGTGGATATGTTAAACAGGGTTGCATTCAGCCAAAGTACCCAATTTTTCAAATTTCACAGACACTTTTGAATTTTTGAACGTCAAATTACCTGAAAACTGGGCATTATAAGAGGAAATATGAAGAAATTTTTTATTTTAAACGTTCAAATATTCATTAGATGGTATCCGGCTCAGTTTCAAGACTTGTGTTGTTTGAATTTCCGTTATTTTTATGGGACGTAATGGTCATAATGAGAAAACTGGAAGACGTGGGTGATATCTTGTGTTCGAAAAAGATTCTTCGAATAAATGAAAAACTATATTTCGAAATTCATTTCATTAGATAAAACCGTTTATGAGATAGAACTAAAAATATCTTTTTTTTATGGTTTTTCGACAGCCTGTATCTTTTAAACCCAGCCGATTCGGAAAAAATGGTAATGGAAATAAGTGTTTCTTTAGACCTCAAGAATCTACTGTTAAAATATTTGTATGAGTCAATGATTCACCCTGTAAATTTCACCACAAGATTTTTGAGGTCGAAAGAAACTTTTTTTTTCAACTGACTAACCTTCATCGATCTGAAGATGCTATTATTACAGCGAAAAACTGTAAAATTGTAACATTACGATTAAATCCAGGTGATAATTATGGATTTTCATCGATCAAGAGCGACATACCTCGGCGATGTTCCTCAACAGTCTCCCGCAGGGCGCCTTGTACGCAATATCCTTCCTCACCCTACCCTTAACGGTCATCCTGGCCCAACCGCACAACAGAGGCTTGGAAAGCGGATTCTGCCCCCTCAACTTGCTGAAATTGTGCGTCAGGAAGTCCTTGCACTTCGGCGAGCACGCGTGCGACCTGTACGGCCGCTTCATGGTGTGCTGATCGCGCGGCGTAAAGTACTAAAAAAAAAACAATGGTCAAAACCATTTTCCCCCCCACGAACCACAACGAACTCACCATAATCTTACTGGTGGGCCCCGTGGCGTTGAAAGCGTTGTTGACTGGAGGCAGGAAAGGCACCACGGCCGGGGTGACCTGATTCTGGGGCTTGGCGGTGCTCTTACGGGCCACAGCCCTCACGCTGGGCTGGCTCTGCTCCTCCTCTATCCCGGAATCCCCGGTGCTGGCAGGCTGTTCTTCCTCTGGGGCCTCGCCGGTCTCGGACAGGGTGAAATTCACGTTCGGGGTGTACTGGACTATGTTCTTCGATTCGATCTGGAAAAAAAAACAAGTATCGATGATCGAGGAACGTTCAAGTGGTCCGATTGACTTACTTGACCCTTCCTGGAGGCCCTCTGACCGGACGTTCTGTTCTGAGCAGCCAGTTCCTCCCTGTATATCTCCTTAATCCTCCTGGAGCCCCTGTAGATCCACTCGAAACGGTTCAGTTCGTCAAAGAACACCTGGACTAGGGAACAGTCAACGTTGATCACGGTACAGAGCACCCATTTGCCTAAAAAAAGGACGGGCATGAAAAAACCATCAGAAATTTCTTGTGAGCCACTCATCGCCATCAGTGCCCCCATAAGTGATCATTCTCACCGTTATACTCCGTTATTATGGACTGGTCTTTCTTCAATTTAACCATCGGCCAGTCCTGGCTTTCTATGTGCTTCTTGATGAACTGTCTACAATCTGGAGGCATGTCTTCCCAAACCTTCCTACTAACCTCATAAACCAAATTCACCATGTTATACGGAACATATTGAGAGTAACCTAAAAAAACATCGAACTCCTTAAATCCGAAAATACCAATTAAACGATGAAAAAAACTCACCAATATCGAAAAATATGAGGTATCGATACTTATTCGCTTCATAGGGGGGCTCAGCGACCACTCCCGGATAATAAGGATTGGCTTTTTTATTGGCCCCGCTGCCTTCCTTGAAACCGGCAATCACCCTGTCTCCGACCCTGAGCCTGGTAGGACAGGGATTTATATAGGCGATATTTTTTCCACCAACCACCCTTTCCCTCTGCTGCTTCAGTTCGGTCAACTTATACAGGGTGGTCATGCATTTCTGTCCATCGTGAATGCTACCCGGTAGCAGAACGTTGTTCAACCTCGCTCTAACCCAACAACCTGACGGGTTACCATCTCGGGATATGTAATAGATCTCGTCTGAAATTAAACGTCATTAAAAAACCAATAAATGACCAAAAAATCAATATCCTACTTATTTCTAACGGTGGTCTGGTGGTGGGGCCTTTTGGTGGTAAATCTGTTGGTTCCTGTGTTACTGGTATAACCTCCGTCTCCTTATTAGTGCCTGTCGGTGGTGTTGCCGGCTTAGGACTGTTTGAATTAGTGATATCCTCAATTTCCGAGTAGGACACCGGTTTAACCCTCCTGTTGCTCTTTCTGGATGGTTCTAGTGAATTATTGCCAGATGTACCAATAGAAGCTTGAATATCAAACGATTATTTAAGGGTATAAGAACAATACGAATTTCACCTACCTTGTCGAGAAATCGCATCGTTGGAAAGCATAAAATCATCTATTATGATTGTAGCCATGGGGGAATCCCTGATTTCCGGCCTAAAGTCATTATAAAAATCTATTTGTATCTTATCAACCTCTTTCCTCATCAATTGTAAATTTTCCCTCAACTGCTTACAATCCTCTGAAACCAAGATTATTTTCGGACTCGTTTAATCAAAGCCAAGAGTCTATTCCTTACCTTGAGTTTTAGCGAACCTCTTCTTAAGGGAATCTTCTTCTTTTTTTATCCTATCTTTCAGATTGAACTTGGCCATAACCCTGTGCAATACATCATCGATATTTTTTTCAATAAATTTGAAATTATCCTCATCCAAGTAATCTTCATCCTTTTTGACAGCCGTTTCCTCTTCATCGGAATCTTCGATCTCCACCATATCATTCAATATAGGTACATCAACATCGAATAACAATTTACCGGTTTTCATTTCAGTTACTAAACTATCATACATCCTCACAGCAGTCTTATAACAGTCCAAACAAACTTTTTTCTCCATTTTATTCGAGCTTTTCACTCTGTAATACGAGAGACAAAACACTGGAGCTACGATAAGCTCCTTGCCACCTTTACATGAATAATTTATACAATCACCGCCAATATTTTTAGGAACCAGATCAATTATATCTTCAACAGTCCCATTGGTATGTGTTTTATCACTATCATCCTCGTCATCATCCAGTACAACTACATCCAAGGCATTCTCGTTGGTACCTTGTGTCTGGTTAGATTTCTCAATTATTTGAGTTTCTGGAATTGTGTCATCGATTTCCATGGGATCGTCAACGTTTTCCTCAACTTCCATCTTGATATTCTGCTATTCTGTTCGAGATAAAATCACAATAACACCATTCAATCAGGATGTTTTTAAAATTATAACCTAAGCAAAACCAATTATTTTCATTGTGCAAGTATTCGATTTGAGAGCAGGTACAAAATTCGATAAATTACGAGAAAAATTGTATACAACACATTTACGATAATAAAATTGGAACATTTGTACTGAATTTACTTTAGGGGCCGGCAAAAATTCAAAATAAATTAAATAAACACTATACAGGCGTCATCTTTGACAGGACAATGTCATTGTCTATTGTCTATGGTCGTTGTGAGCAATCGTACCAACCTCAACAAAAAGACAAGAACACATACCTCTTTGCAGAGACATAGATTAGAGATCTAATCTAGACATAGATTAGAGATTAAATCTAGACATAGATTAGAGATCAAATCTAGTCATAGATTAGAAGTATAATTCACAGAACACTAACATGTCTAATCTATGAATGAATCTATGATGAACCAGAGATATCTCTGTGATGAACACACATTGAACTCTATGGGAGTTCCCATAGAGTTCAATGCGAACACAGATTGAAAACATCTGTGAACAGGCGTATGACCAACCGATAAAAACAAAAATCCTCAGGAAGAAAGGCTAACTTCAGCACATACACAAAATAATAATAATATCTTTGAACTTCAGCTGAAATTATTATTATAATTATCATTATACGCGCATTCAATAATATACTATTCACCACAATGCTTTTAACGGAGAAGAAAATATTTTTCCAAGTGCATATTTCTGTAGGGCTTAAGTTTATAGATATACAGGCTGTCTCAACTAAATACTCTTCACAACTGGTAACATTTCAAGCCTTGCATCTTTTCGTCCAAATTTAGATTAGGTAATTTTCTCGTAAATGAGCATCTTTCTCTCTACTCCTGCTGCTTTCTGCTCTCTATCAATCCACCAAAGATGTCCTCATGGTTTAGTGGAGTTTGTTGCATTTTTCCATGTGTTGTTTTGTGTTCTGCCTTGAGACAGTAAAACACCAAGCAGAGTTTATTGAAAAACAGTAAAAAGATTCATTCAATTCAGATATCAAAAGGTGCTAGTTGATGCCAATGCATGTATCTCGTAGTTCCAGGCTATCTGCAATGTTCCCTATTTTGTTCAATAGTTCGGCAGCAAATTTAGGGTATTCTTGTTTGCTAGTCTTATCTCTTCTCTATTCTGTATGCTTCAATTTTCAAATATACAATAAGGCGGAGATCCAGGAGAGTCAAATCTGGAGAATGTGCTGATTATGATTAACTCCTGATTAGGGCAGTTATCTTGCATTTATTCTGTATGCAGTTGATTGATGATCGGTCCCAACATGAACTCCTTTGAACATTTTTCTCATATTCGCCAAAGAAAAACACCTACACTACACCTGATTCACAGAAACTTAACTTATTTTGTATCTTCTTCTGGTTAGCAGTATAGCACTTCATGAGGCACAAACGGTAGACGTTTGAGTCGTTGAGTGTGACTTTTTTCTTGTACGAGTCAAAGACTCAACCTGTATCATATGGTTTAAATTTACTCCCTTTGTAATTCGGTGGACACAAAACCAATGCACTGTAAACACTTTTTTATATTTTCTCAGAGTTTGTATGTAATTCGGATTTCAATCGATTACTTCTCACACAATTTCACGAACTTAGTCGTTTAACAATTTGAAAACAGGCGAATGTTTTCCTTGAAGATGCATCAAAGCCGCACTAAGCTAAAAAGTACCTTTGGCATAATGGGTTACTCAACCACCTAGTTTCGGAAGTTTAGAGGAAGTACTTATTTGGGGAGAGAAATCTTTAGCAGAATATATCCCCCAAATTGAAACAAAAAAAACTTGAACGATTTAAAGAAATAACTTTTTTTAAAAGATTTGCTATATATAACTACATATATCAGGCATGTGACTCATCCTAGATCAATTTAAATTAAGCCTTGATGAGTTTATAAATTTCTGCATATAAAAATTGTTCGAACTATCTAAATCTGTCTGATAATTCATCATTTCTTAGCAGAATGTCTGAAGCATGGCTGAAGAACATGTGCAGCCGAACCCAAGGTCGAGAGGTTCTATAAATTTCGAGATAAAATAAACAGTAAGAACCGACAACAAAAATGCAAATCTGAAAAAACTTTCCAAAAAAACAGTTTGAATTTTTTGACACTGTTAATTGTTAGTAGGTACAGTTGTGATGCTATCGAATGTTGCCAATTAGCGCAACTAATTAGATTAATTAGTTAAACAATAATACATCAATTCACCCAATATTTATAGACACGGAAACCCACAGAAAAAAAAAGGGTGAAAAGTACCTCATTTAAACCTAAGAAAAAAATTCGAGTGTCAATGTTGTTTCCAAACTGAACAAGAGTGAGGTTATGTCCAGAAAAATCATCCGACCGTTTAAAACCGGGAATAACACGAGCTTTTATCCACCAAACCCGAAATATTTTCGCAACATCAACTATCCTCAAGTTCGAGAGTAACAACAATTAAATCCTCATCATTATAATTATACATACCATAAACAGCAGGACACCAGACTGGCTTCGGGTTGTTGAGCGCGTGCGCAGCATCTGTTGCCGCACACCTTGCACCTCTTTCAACTGTTAATTTTCTCACTGCTGACTCCTTTCTGAGCCCAATCCTGCTGTTGGAGGGTCCTCCAACTGATGCATCCCTCCCATTTAGCAACAAAGGAAAATCGATACTACTCCAAACACGTTCAGTTGATTGATTCCGGCGTTTTTGAGGTTCTGGTCGCTGCTTGAATGGTGGCTAGGTGGACAAATGGTAGCAAGGATGGCCCCTCGAGGGTTTTTGCCATTTCATACTCCAGATAATATTCAGATTGAATAAAAGTCGACGAGGAGGGAGGGTTTGGATCCTGAACCTTTTGGGGAATCTAGCAGGTTATAGGGTAACTCTGTAATCTTTGGCATGTTCCCTCTTCATTGAGGAGAGATTGGAGATGCCTTTGATCTGCTGACTCAAGGAAGAATTGTTGTTGATTGTATCTGAGAATTGATATTAAGTTGGCGTATACTAGGTGACAATAAACAACTCCCCTAGTACTATTGCTATGGAGAATAAAGATGGAGGTAGATAGCTTCTGAATAAATGAGCACTTTCATCAACTTAAACTTGTTCTCTCTCTCACTACTAAGTAAACTGACTTTTGGTGATGAGTTCTTGACTTTTATGGCCATAAATCCAATCTTGCACTATTTGCTACCTCAAAGAACTCTGCTGGAAGATTTAAACCTTCCCAAACTAGCCTGGTCGCTTTTAAGCAATCAGCTAATCAACCCAAATCTCTACCTTTCGCTGCCATTTCCCAACAATGCGACATTGACAAAAACCGTCTTTGACACATCCTTCGGGTTGCATCAAGATCCACTCTTGCAGCACCTGTCCCTGTATCTCCAGTCAAATCTGTCGGACAAGAGGGACATCTACCCAACAAAAAAAAAAAGGAAAAAAAAACAAAGAAACATGCATGGAGGTCGGCGCCTTGTCCTTCTGGCTCGGCGTAGGTGTCAACATCCCTTTTGTTCTTTTTGTCCCTGATCGCTTCTTCTCGTGAAAAAAAAAGCCGAGAACAGGTTCGCCATATAATGCGACGGTCAAGTCTTCAGGTCGTTTACATTTGTCGGCGTTTGTTTCTGCGGTGCGGGGGCGTTTCTTTCGTTTCTTTACCGACTGGGGAGTACGGGTACCTTCTGAAGATGTGCCGGTAAAACAGGGTTACCTGCCTTTTTCTATTGTACGTAGACTTTTGTTTGAAAATTGGGCTGAATAAGGGAATACGTGGAAGTATTAAGGGTTCCAATGAACCAACTAATTTAAGAATGACTTCAAATTCGGATAAACCCTTAGCTTCTTCAATATCAATATGCATTCTGCTTGTAATACCTAGTAATAAATAAATAGAACACTACTTTACATCTGAACGTGAGTTACAATCCATAACTCACTAGTGAGTTATGGATTATAACACACTAGTGTGTTATTTGGTAGTTTTCTTGTCCAAATTGACATTAATAATGGCAGTCATGACTGTCTTATGTTGGATAAAATAATAATAATTTTTCCCCTCCCTTGTGCCTAGCCATCTTGAAATCAGGTCCTGACGAGAAGTTTAAGCTCCCCTAATGAACGCACATGGAAGGAAAGAAACTCTCCAGAAACTCTGCTTGTAGAAAACGCCTTCTATTCAATAGATGAATTCATGAAACACCAATTTTCAAATATTATATCTCATAGTAGTTGCCTGTTGCCTATATGTAAATAATTTATAATTTATGTATTTGTATATGTTATTATTGTGCTTACAAGTCAGATATTTTATATTTACATTATGTTGACTCACCATGTATAAAATTTGAGGGAAATAAATGAGTATGAGTACGAGTATGAACTTTTTATTAATCAATGAACAAATTCGATTTGAGGCTCTCAAACATATTATTTTTTCCCATTGTAATGTTTGAATACAGGGTGAGTCTTTGACTGGAACATATATTTTAACAGTAGATTCTTGAGGTCAAAAGAAACACTTTTTTTATACTATTTTTTCCGATTCAGCCCTGATAAAAAGAATAGCCATTTTGAGTTTTTATATAATGAGCTGTGCCTCCTCTGGAAAAACAAAATTAACTTCAGAATAGTTTGATCTATGACACACTCCACATCTGTGGATATTTTGAACAGAGTTGCATTCAGCCAAAGTACCCAATTATTTGAATATCACTGATACTTTTTAATTTTTGAACATCAAGTTACTTGAAAACGGTGCATTATACCAGAAAATATGAAGAATACTTTTATTTTACAAAACGTTCAAATATTCATTAGCTAGCGTCCAACTTAGTTTTCAAACCGAATCGATTCTGAAAAAATGGTAAAGGAAAAAAGTGTTTCTTTCGACCTCAAGAATCTACTGTTGAAATATTTGTATGATTCAAAGACTCACCCTGTATATTTTAAACATCTCCTTGACAACCATCAGTCTTTCTCCATCAATTAAATATCAAAACCTGCTTCCAACAATCTTGAAACCCTCACCCTTTCTGTTTCTGGTCGAATTTCCCGCTCATCGAACTACTCAGGGTGTCCCAAAATCAATGCAACAAAATTTGGATTCTCGAGAGAAAAAAGTATAATATATGTAGGTACCTACACCTATTTTTATCCATTCCTTTCATCTCAGAATCCGGTCAAACGAAGATCACCAAAGTTGAAATACCTTCAGGAGTTTCATGATGGACACTTTTTACTGGACCACAATATTTTCTTTGGGATAAAATCAGTTATTTCAATTTCTTAATTGATTTTGTTACAAAGATTGGGAGTGAAAACCCTAAAAAGTTTCAGAAAATGCAGAATCCTACTAGATTGAATTTCGATCAACACTAAATATTGAATTTCTTGAAAATGATTGAATTTTTTGGAAGCCATATCAAAAAACCTTCTCGCCTCTAGGAATGTAATTCATGAAACCAGAGATTCTTGAGGAAAATCTCAAAATTGATGGAAATTACGAAATTTGGTGGGGAATGAAAGGACAGAGGGTCCCTAATTTTTTCTGTCTGTTTATTCCACTTTATACTTCGATTTTAACAGGAAAAATTACCGATATTAATGGTGGTCTGAGGGATTTTTTGTATTTTGAAATCTTTTTGTATTAATTAGTGAATATTCTGATTCTCAACCAGAGATCTCCACTTGCAGCATCCCAAGGACGCAGCGAGGGAGCTTGGGAGCTTTGGCTCAGAGTCCGAAAGCTCCTTCACCATTCCACGGCCTGCTCTTCGTGCCGTAACACCAAAAACCCGGGGAAAAACGCCAAGCGGAAAAACGCACGCGCAAAATCGGGAAAACTCACGCCACACCGGGAAATTTGCATGTTTCCGCCAGCGCTTCCGGTCTGATTCTCGCCCAAAACCGTTCCTCGAGATGTACGGGAAGTTCTTCGCGGTGTTCCCCGCGGTTCTGTTCGCGGTCCTCGGCAGTGTCTCCTGCGGAAGTTGCCGCGACTCCAAGCTCTGCTGCCCCGGCAGGGACAGTTCTTGCGTGGTGCAGAAGGCGCCCTTGAATTCCATCCTGGAGGATTTGAGTGATAAGCCTTGTTACTGTGATCACGCCTGTTTGAAGCTGGGGGATTGCTGTCATGACTTCAAGGAGGCTTGTGGAGGTGAGTGGCAAAGCGTAAATTTTTGTACCAAGGTCTTGGAGATGGTGGTAACTGTTTATGGTCAATTTTGGCAGGGTTTCCCTTGCCATTTTTCATCTAGCTGTTTTTCCTAGACCTAGAGGTCTGTAATGTTATCGAGAATTTATAGAAGACCATGAGTAATATGAAAGAAAAGTGGTTCTGTAAAGAATTTGGAGCTTATGGAATTTATTTATCCATTGAACCTTCGAAATTCAACAGGAAATGCAAGTTTTACCCTCCTCTTGACCTCTGATCTTTGCTGTTCACTTTTTAGTACGTGTAGATTTAAAATATGCAAAAAAATCCATCAAGTTCAGGCTTTGCCTTGAAAACTTCACTGATGGTGATGAAATGATGAAATTTGTTGAGAAAATCAAGGACTAAACGATGGTGGTCCTTCGGGCCTCGAGTTCCGATCGACTCATTTTGAGAGTGGAAAATTGAGGAGTGCAACCTTGAAAATCTCGTGGAAATGCAAACATATTTACAGGGAGTGAATGAGAACATTTAAGGGCTGATTTTACTTCTCAAAAACATATGGCTCCTGGAAATGAATTTTTTCTTAGAAACCAGAAAACTGATAGAAATTGAATTGAGCAGACGTTCTGTGTGGGTGATGAGGTAATCAAAACATGTTGGTAGTGTTCTTCTATGTTTGTCACCCTTAAAATTTGTTCCGCAAGAAACCTTATCCATATTAAATCATTGAGAAATTAATTTTTGATAGCTTGATGAGCAGTGGAGAGATAAGGATGGTACATACACAAGTAACAGCTTTATCTAAATAACTACATTCTTATTATCTCACCATGGAAAATGGAAAACTACTGTCGAATATAGTTTTATGTGTTATAAAACGGGGATGTAATCTACGTAGGGTAAATTTGATCAATGAATATGAAGGAAATAAGCCATCTGCAAACAGTTCCAACTGTGTTTGCCTTCAGGTTTCATACAGGTTTTTGTCTAATCTAGGCATTTTTAGAGTAAACTTCTTGTAGCTGGCACGTAGCATTGGTTTTTCAATGGGTGTTTCATGATGAGCTTTGGTTCGTCTGGAATATGATGGAGATATCAGAGTTAAGTTGTGTTTCTGTAGGAAAGAATATAATCTGATAAAGCGTGGCAGAAGTTTAATACAGAGTGTTAATGAATAGTTACATGCAAGGGGTGAATCCTTGTCAAAAATAGTGTTGGTCTTTCATATCAAGTTTTCTGCATTACATATTCGAACTCAACTACTTTGTATGTGAAATGTTTTAGGCCAACATTAGGTAGGACAGTGCAGGGTGTGGAACTTGAAAAGCTACATCTTTTTATCAGGGTCGAATTGGAAAAAATGGTATAGGAAAAAAGTGTTCATTTTAACCTCGAGAATCTACTGTTAAAATATTTGTACGAGTCAAAGACTGGGTTACCCCATAGCGTATACTTTTATATTTTCTGTAGACCGGTTCGTTTTAAAAGTTTCCCACTGGGGTGTAATCCCTGATTAAACCACATTAAGCTGGAAATATTCAACGATTGTCGGGGATGACCTAAAAAAGGATATGTAATCCTTCACCCTTGTCTAATTCCGGTGGCAAAAAGTTATAAATCCCCGATGTATACATGCGTGAAATGACCGACCTGTTAAAAGCTCGTTTGGGACAGGTAGACCCGTAAGTTTTGTGATCCATCAGAGGAATTATTGGTCAGCAGGCATAAAGTTAACTTGTTTGTCCTGTCCGATTGCCATTCACGCTAAATGGGATAACTTTTATAGACTCCCCTACACAGAACCAGGGGAGAGAGGCATCATTTAACCTATTCAAATCCAGATCGATCGAATGCTGGAGGAAATCCCACTTTTTATCATTTTTGAATGAGTAAAAACCAAGATAAAAACCATCTATATGATTCTTTCATCTCCAGAATGAAGTTACTGTGAAAAGGTCTCACGAAACTTGCAACTGAAGAACAATTCACGTTTATTTTTTACCTATTCATGGTCAGGGTAGCATTTAGAGAGTATAAACTGCTCAACTCAACTCACTTATTAATTTCATTATTTGTTGCTACAGTTTTGTTATCTCATGTCTTCTTTTGGGAAAAAGTGTGATTTTTCAAGTTGTTTTTATCATTTCTTCTTCTACTTTATCATGAATTTATGGTAAGGTATACATTTTCAGATAGGCACTTTCAATAAATACGAAAAAAGGGCTAAAGGGGTGAGTTCTGGAATATGTTTATGAGGTCAGGTTAAAAATAAGACAACCCTGTATACATCTACCGAATTTTGGTCTGTTCGGGGTAAAATTTTCACGGTGTTCCAGTCTCAAATAATGCATCCCTTGAACTTCGACGGTTTCTACCGCAAATAACAATTCACACTCCATTGACAGTCCGGAAAAACTTGATCCTGCGAACAACTGATTCCTCTGGAAACTCTATCGGAAAGCCATTTGTGGAAATAGCCCCTCGCCAACTTTCAAAACACAAACTCCCCAAGGTATACGTCAAAGTTCGAACATCCACAATTTAAGGATCTCTGACGGTTGTCGCAGAAAAGTTCTGCCGATATTAGCTGTGGCTTTTTACAGGGTAAGGGCACTATAAGAGCCATTGTTCCTGTCTGAAAGGGCCTTTTTCCAACAGTTGAACGCACCTTTTATACCGACGACAAGGGATGTGAGGCCTCATCATCATGAGTAAGGATTCTTTGGAAACCTCTTCCGGTGGTGGTGGTGGAAGCTATTCAGATTTTCGTTAATTGCTCATGGTATTTAAAAGGATAGTTTAGGACTGTGGAAAGATGAGATTCTCATCATTCGCCTAGTCTTAAGATGAAATAACTGGTTGAGAACAGAGGAAATTCATCCATCAGTAAAATTTACACAACTGGTTTTAACCTAGTTCTCTTCCAATTCCAAGAGGAGTATATTCACAAATTAGCTTCCATTTATCGATCCATCAAAGTTTCCAACAATGAAAACAAGATCTTATGAATATCTACAATGAATAATATAGTTATCCAACATGCTGAAACGTTCTATGAGAGCTCATCTGCAATGCAAATGCTGATTCTGCTGTTTGCATCACATTGACAAATGCAGGGTATCAGTACCATTAGAAAGGATCTCTTTTTTCGATGTCTACCTCTGCAAACTGTGTTAAAAAGTCAATTCAACCCTGAAAAACAACTTGGAGGTTGCAAGATCAAACAATCTGGATATAATTGAGTGTTGAACACCTGCTGCACTTCCTATCAAACGTTAAGAGGAGGGCTGGATAGAATCGATCTAAAAGCCCTGGTTTAAAACGAATTAAACAACTTTTTGATCCTTTAAATAAGCCCTCCAGATAGCCCGTCCCTCTTTGATCTGCCTGTAAGGTATTCGATGAGGCTGGAGAGTTACACTTTTAACGTTTTCTGATTTCTTTTCCCCATCTTGTGGAGGTGGATCTTTCGACTCCTACAGTTAATTAAAACATACTGGTGTTCTTGATTGCAGTCTAGCCTTTTTTGGGGTGGAAAACATCAAACGACTTGTAGGTGGTAGACGATCAGAAACGAGATTAAGAAAGTTGGGGAACCTTGTTAACTGTTGGAGACTCCAGTTATCCAATTACCACTTCCGATCTTATTCCCCAGGATTTGGAATATAAATATTGGAGTTCTGTTCGTCAGATTCGAAATGTTAAAAAGGAAAAAGAACTGGAGAGACACAAATTACTTTCGTTGGATTACAAGGAGACTGCACGAGGTTCAAATGAATCATTAGTATGTTTTCTACTGTTACTTTTATTGCTATTGGAATTTGCAAAACTGTGGAATATTATTTAGACAACGATGTAAGAAGAAAATGGTACTGGATCATGTAATGCCCAATCATATTCCAGAACTCACCCTTTAGCCTTTTTTTCGTATTTATTGAAAGTGCCTATCTTCTTTTGACCTCCAGAATCTTCTGTTGAAATATTTGTACCAGTCAAAGACTCATCCTATAAATTACGAGAGGCTCAGTGTCTCTCACACCTCATATTTCAGTGAATCTGACATCTGACCGCTGGTCTGGACCAACAAAAAAGTATATCTGCCTTCTCGTTGGTAAGAATTCCATTGTTCCTTATCTCCTACACAAGTCTTGGACAGTTCCTACTTGCCAAAATGGGAAAAAAACGCCTGGTCACTGAAAAATATCCTTGGACCCCTGTTAAAGGCATACCAATAGTGGAATCCATTATTAAAAACCTGAAAAGACGCAGATTCCCCCTGTAAAATCTCCAGGGATCGAGGATTGAGGATTATCCCAAATTCAGACGCTTCCAAGCCAACATTAATTCGAGAACAATCCCCACAATACGACGTTATCATCTTGTCAATATTGAAATTCGCTGATTCTATTCTCCACCAGCTCGGCAATCCCCCAAACCGGAAGTGTATCCGATTATACGTCGATTAATTTCGTATTCTTCCCTCTTCTCTGTCATCTCGTCATGCCGCCAGGTAACTACGGGCAAAACCAATTCGCTGAATAGCACGAAACGTCGGAAAGTGAAGGAGTCGCCTTCGCTTTTATTAAGAAGGGAGAAATTCGCTGAATTTTCCAACCCCCGTATCTCGGTTTGCTGTGCTTTGTCGGCAGAACACCCAGAAGTGGATTATGGTAATTGTCCCGGACCTCCTTTGACCTTGTTTCCCTTCCACACGATCAGCTGGGGGTGGCAAGGTCACTGGAAATGTGAGAAAACATCTCCAATGCGATGTGCGCTCCAGATTTGTAAAAAACGCTGGTTTATAATCCCAGGAGTTTTCGAAAAAGCCTTGGGCCAATAAAACGGAGAAAGTATGACATGAGCAAGGTGATATAATCGATTCAATAAAGGCAACATGACCATAATAACATGAAGCAACTGGCCAGAGGCAGTAAAGTGACTCTACTATGGGTACCAGGGCATTGTGGTGTTGAAGGAAATGAAAAAGCCGATGAACTTGCAGAAAGAGCATCAAGGTTAACACCTGCTGGACCTTAGCCTTCCTGTGGGCTTGGAAAAGACCAATATAAGACAGTGGTCTAACAAGGGGGTTGAACAACAGAATAACCCTCTGGAGTAACACTCCTGGACTTACTCAGTCAAAGAAATTCGTGATGATTCCACCAACCTACACCAGAAAACTGCTAAAGCTGTCACTAGCTGAGCTTCAGGTGATTGTGGGACTGCTGACAGGGTACTATCGTTACAAATATCATTTGTACCGTATGGGAAAGCCAGCAGATGAGATTTGTAGGCTCTGTGGATCAGAAGCAGAAACAGCTGAACACATAGTATGCAAGTGTCCAGAGCTGGCTGGCCTACGAACCATTCATATGGGGAAACCAGTCATGGATACTGAGGAGGTAATGGCCAAGGCCCCTAAGGATGTTGTCGGTTTTATCAACAACATTTTCGACCTCCTTGGTTTCCTATGAACGAGTGGGGTAGAGAACGAAAGATCTACATGGTCGCAGTTCTTGAAAGGCTTACCGAGCCACAACGACCCTGGTTAAAATAATAATAATAACAAGTCAGAGCCTTTTGGAGGTTATGCTACATGGAGAATACCCTCATTTTTTTAAAAGTAATCACCTGGTTGAAAAACGAAATTGTGAGATCTTTACAGCTTCAGATCTTCGAGAACCGGTCCTATATCTAGTGATAGATAAGGTAGCCCATGAAGCCATCCCCAGAATATCTAGGGAAGGTACCAATAATGAGAGAAATAAAAGTCAAGGAGCCTGGTACTCTCTAAACAAGTACATCTCATTGGCAAACCAACCTAGTTAACAAAGATGCTGTGTAAAAAGGAAGAATGGGAAAAATAAATAAACCACTCAAAAGTTGATACCATTAAATGGCACACAGATGGTTCAAAAACCACGAAGGAGGCTGACACTGGAATATAAGGGGGAAGCACCAAGTGTACACTATGTTAAGGCTCTTGCTCGAGGGTTTTTCAGGCAGAAATACTTGCAATCCAAAGATGCTTAGGCATAAAACTGGAAAACAACTATCAAGGATAAACAAAGTGATCCATCCTGACATTCAAGCTGCTATCGAAGCTCCAAGCTCCTATTTCATCAACCCAAAGCTGGAATGGAAGCATCAAAAGAAACTCAATGAAATAGGCAAGAGCAACAAGGTCCATTTAGTCTGGTTTCCTCGAATCAAAGGTCAACTCCCTTTCACCAGAAAGGGAACACAAAAGCCACTTACTGGCTCAGAGCCTTTATGTGATAAAGAAAAATAAACCCATAAGAAAGAGTTTCTGGAGAAGGAAGAAGTCAAAAGAGAAACACTCTGGAGGAAAAAGACCTTCGGGATTTTGAAACTTCAAGATCCAAGAAGTATTTGGATCTGAGTAAGAATTAAGTTGAGGCTCCTCACTGACTTCCTCACAGGAAGCTAATGATAAGTATGGGCTTATCAGAAACCTACAAGTGTAGATTCTGTGGCAAAGTGGAGGAATCTCTTGTTCACTTGGTCACAGAATGCCTCGCCATAGCTTGGACAAAAAAATTATAGGAGAAATGAGGACATAGCCTCCATGAAGCCCTTTCAAACAGAGTTCATTGAAACTCTGGAGCTAGGGGATGAGCTATAAATGACACAGTTGTGAAAACAGCTCTGATGGGTCACAAAAGACCCTTAGGTCACAGTGGAATATAGCCCCCTTACCAAACTAGGTTAACTGCGTGTAGACACCTGACTTTACATAAACAAAATCGTTTTTTATTTCCCTTTCATTCATAAGCATAGTCGTTTAATCCAAATCCCATTCAAAAGGCCATAAATTCCCTCAACAATTCAATTCGAACCCTCATAAGAAGCCACTCTTTATAAATATTTACCCGGGGCACTTGTTGAAGGGATACCCCTCTGAAATCTGAACCATTTAGCCAGACGTCATTAGGGGTAAACGACCCGACTAACGGAAAAGTTGGCTTGGTTCCATTTATCTTGGTGTCGACTTGATGAAAATTCTTGCAGATCATATTATACGACGTCAATATTTGAACGTGGAATGGGTAATTGAAGCTTTGTTGGATTTCATTCTTACGGAGTTGGATTCGGCGAGTTTCTAGATTAGGGTTTTGTTCTTATGTTACCTTTGAAAAGTTGTTCAACTGTTTGGTTTTCCTCCCCTAGTTGAAATTCGAACTAACGATGCTTTTAACAGAAGAATTTCATGTTAAAACGAATTGTGAGTCATTATTTCGGATTTGTAGGTACTTCAGTGGAAAAGCTCACGATGAAACATCATTTTATATAAAAATATACAGTGTGGTTCAACGAAAACTTAACACCTCGATTTCCGGCTTTAAAGTGAAAATGTGGAAAATCGCTCGGACACGTCAATTTCTGATTCGAAGGGGAACTACTTTTCCTCTCTTTGCATCCCCGTAACAGCAACCCCCTACCGGGGGTGAGTACCACCCCTTGATTTTCAATAGGGATGGGGGTGTTGCGATACCTCATGTTGAAGATCTTATCGAGTACTATCTGATCCTGAAATTTCGCTTCAAATTTTCCATCGATAACGAAATGACAGGTAAAATACTGGAAGAGTACCTACATCCTTGTTCGATGATCTTCAAAGATGATAATATACTCCTGATTTTTCCTCACGGTTACCTTGTATGACGAATATGACCCAAACTATAACGTCTCGAGGCACAAAACAATTTTTCTCCATACACACAGGTTATGGGCCCGGAACTTGCGGAATTCCTATCGACGAGCCGTCCCTGTCGGTCAAGTGGCGTCAGTTTCAAGGATCAAAGGCACAAGTGGCATTTACGACCCTTTTCATTGTACTGGTTTGGCGGCATTCATGTCATATTTGTAGTACGTGTACCGGTGTTGACGGAAGAGCAGGATGACCGCAGTCTGGGCCGATCTGGAAAGAGTCGGAGCGAATGATGGGTTAACGACCCTGGTTTCGGCATCCGGAAGCATCTTCAAAGTAGTTAAGTCGTAAATTCCAACTTTTCTCCGAGAATTGGATCGGAGAGAGAGAGAGACCCAGGAAATGAGCATAGACTAAAATAAATCGTTTTCGCATTGTAGATGTTGGATTTTAAGAGACGTGGTGGAAGATTATAATTGCATGAGGAGAAGCTACGTGACCATCCATCGATATCCAATGTTTTAAATACTAATGAACCTTGAACTGGTTCGAATAGGCCTTCCTTTTAAGGCAGTGGCTACATTTCGTTTAGCAACCAGCGCTTTTCTCTCTGATAATCGAAGATGATCGCATTCTGAATGACAAACTCGAATAAAAAAACATGCTGCTATCAACAGGAAGCATGGCGTCACGATGGAGCAGAGGCACGCCTGTACGTGTTCAAACCTGCTGAAAGATAAATCAGATGCTGCCTGCCATCACGTATTTTTCGTTACGCTGGTGGCATAACTGTTTATTTTTACGTCTGTGACTGTCCGTAGTTGGCAATATTGATCTGTGCGATTAGGAAGGATGTGGAGTGAGGAAAATTTATGTTCAGGTGTTGAGGAAACATGAAACACAGGATTCAAATCCACGGTATTCGATATTTTGTATAGGGGAGTACGTATTTTAAATTATGAAACTCTGCCCCTTCACGCAAGGTAGAGGGTAGTTGAGATATTGGGATGCTGATTATTCAGCAGATGGTTTCATAGGTATTGTAGGTTGAATTTTGGAAATTTTCAAGAATCCATCTAAACGAAGAAGGCTTGGCTCTAATTTTGATTAAAATACAGGATGAGTCTTCGATTCGTACGAATATTTCAACAGTAGATTCTTGAAGTCAAAAGACACACTTTTTTTCCTTACCATTTCTTCGGATTCGGCCCTGATAAAAAGATATAGCCTTTTTAAATTTTCATAATGAGCTGTGCCACCCCTGGGAATACAAAATTACCTTCAGAATTACTAGCTAGATCTGTGATTATACACATCTGTGGATCTTTTAAACAGGGTCGTATTCAGGCAAAGTACCCAATTTTTAAAATTTCATAGATAATTTTTAATTTTCAAACATCAAATTACTCGAAAACTGCGCATTATACGAGGAAATATGAAGATTACTTTTAGTTTACAAAACGTTCAAATATTCATTAGATAAAGTGCAACTTAGTTTGAAAAGTTGGGTTCTGTGAATTTTGGGTATTTTTGTGGTACGTAATGGTCATAATGAGAAAACTGGAAGACGTGATTGATATCTTATGTTCGAACAAGATTCATCAAATAAATGAAAAACTATATTCCGAAATTCACTTCATTTGATAGAACCGTTTGTTAGATAGAACCAAAAATAACAAGTTTTTATGGTTTTTCAACAGCCTGTATCTTTCAAACCGAGCCGATTCGCAAAAAATGGTAAAGGAAAAAAGTGTTTCTTTTGACCTCACCAATCCACTGTTAAAATGTTTGTACGAGTTGAAGACTCACCCTGTATATATTTAATTTCGTCTTCTCGAGCTCTATTCAATTGCCACTCTGTATACACATGAGTCGTATTGTATTAATGAATCATTGAAGATTTACTAGAACAATTTTTACACGAAAATTTTTACGGTAGCTTCTATAGTTTCATATATAAGGTATAGGGTCATTTTCTGGATAACACCCTGTATGTACAAGAAAGAGTTTCAGGAGAAGGAGAAAACCGAAAGAGGTTAACTCTAGAGGAATCTTCCGTGACTGGAAAATTCCAAAAATCTCCTTGCGAAATCGAACACTGCAAGATCTGAGAAGTATCTCCTCTGGGAGCATCCAATGAGGATGGGCATAGCCTAAACTGACGAGTGTAGATTCTGTGGGGAGGTGGATGAAACTCCAGATCACATGGTGATAGATAACTCGACCTTGCTAGCCAACGTAAAAAATGGTTTGGAAGAGAAAGAACTCGCAGGACCAAGGAGTTAACCTACTTGGAGCTATCACAGGTACTGGAACTTTGGAACTGGACTACGAGCTGTAGCTGTAAACAACACAGTTCTTCTGATGATCCACAATCTACAAAATTTCGAATACTATTCGCTGTTATTCTTTCGTGAGGAGTCTTCACCACAAGTCCAAGAGAGACAGTCGACTCTCATTCTCCTGTTGTTATTGGCAAAGCGTGAGTATGGTCGCTGATAGCTGCATTGCTCATGGAAGGCGTAGATGTGCAACGAAAATGGAATAACGCATGAATGATATCCCATTCGTTACATGCTACAATACACGCTGACAAAGACCCTTCCAATCCATCAAAACATCCCAGTCTCGTCCGTCAACAGCGCCCATCCAGCTGTTTATAAATGGACACAAGTCTAAGCCCTCCAAAACCCAGAATGCTACGAATTTGTGTAGCGTAATTAATGTTGCCTCTCGTAATTACAAGAATTGCCTCTATTTATCCGTTAACTTGGCCCGTTGTTCCGAGTGTTTGGCTAATCCTGCAGCTTGGTCGTTATTGTTTTTCACAGTTGGGAAGCCTGTTCGCGAAGCCATTCCAAACTGTTATCTTTTTCCCTCCGGTTAGCAGCATTGGGGTAATTTATTCGTGCGATATCGAAGCTTTTCGAATTTTTTATCGGGTCGTTACAAATTACGAGAGGCCTCTTAGGCTGTTTTCTGGAGGCTGCTACTTATACAGGGTGCACAGTTTCTGCTAGATCCAGGAGGAGATGGAGATCCAGATACTTCTTAGATCTAGGAATGTTAAAGTTCCCAAGGACCTTTTGAAACGTTTCAGTCTCCCCCAGACTGATTTTCTTCTTCGGTGTTTTCCTTCTCCTAGAACTCTTCTTGTAGGTACCATTTCCTATACCACAGAAACGTTCCAGGCCAATGAAAAGGGTTTGTGCCAGTTTCTACCAGACCACATTAGGTGCTACCTTAGACGCCAAGGAATGCAGTAAGGAAGTGCAGCATATTTTTGCTAAGATCCAGATATTTCCTAGATCTGGCAGTGTAAAAGATCACAAGGGCTGCTGAGGTGTCGAGAAAGATTCCTCCAGAGTAATTGTCTTTCGGTTTTTTGCTTCTCCTGGAACTTTTTCTTGTAGGTACATTTTCCTCTACCACAGAAATGGTCATGGCAAGTCTATTGGCCTCTTCATTTCCTGGGTGACTGCCGGGAATGGCTTTGCTATCAGACCTGTGGCAACTGGACTCAAACCTCTTTGAAAAACTATTGGATGTTATGCTAATCATCTACGATTTCGAAACGCCCTTTGAAACGGTCATAGCTAACAGTCCTATTGCAATAAGTTTCGTAAATCGTCTGGACAAAAAGTTTGTCATATGGATATGGTTCACTGATAGATCAAAATCAGAAAGGAGCACCGGCATTGGCGAATGTGGACCTCAACTGAGGATCTCTTAAGCCCTGGGAATGGAAGCTCTTTATTTTACAGACACCGGCTGTTTATGTAATGGCTCAGAAGTGTCTTAAAATGAACCCCAAAGGGGCGCATATCACCACAGACAGCCAGGCCACGCTGAGGTCCCTGCAATCACACTGCCAGGGATCTCGGTTGACATGGAAGTGTCTTAATACCATAAAGCAACTGGCCAGAGACAACAAAGTGACTCTACTATGGGTACCAGGGCATTGTGGTGTTGAAGGAAATGAAAAAGCTGATGAACTTGCAGAAAGACATCAGGATTAACACCTGCTGGACCTGAGCCTTTCTGTGGGCTTGGAAAAGAGCAATATAAGCCATCGGTCCAACAATGGGAGTTGAACAACAGAATAATCATCTGGAGAAACACTCCAGGACTCACTCAGTCAAAGAAATTCGTGATGATTTCATCAACCTACTCCAGAAAGCTGCTGAAGCTGAGCTTCGGGTCATGGTGGGACTGCTGACAGGGCACTGTCTTTAGTAATATCACTTGTACCGTATGGAAAAGCCAGCAGATGAGATTTGTAGGCTCTGTGGATCAGAAGCAGAAACAGCTGAACACATGGTATGCAAGTGTCCAGAGCTGGCTGCTCTAAGAACCATTCATATGGGGGAACCTGTCCTGGATACTCACGAGGTAACGGCCAAGGCCCCTCAGGATGTTGTAGGTTTTATCAGCACCATTTACGACCTCCTTGGGTTCCTATGAATGAGTAGGGTAGAGAACAAAAGATCTACATGGTTGCAGTTCCCGGAAAGCTAACCGAGTCACAACCACCGCGATTCAAATAATAATAATACCCTCCAAACAAGAGTTCTTCTATCGGAGTTGACCAAACTGAATCATTAACACTCAGTGTTAGTCCATTTCTGATCCTCCAGAAGAGGAGCAGTTTTTCTTACATCTAAGGCAACATTACCTTCTTCACATACTCTATGGATGACTTCATAACCTAATCCTTCAAAAATGGGGCAGTTTTCTTACATCTAAAGCACCCAAACCCCCAGTCAACTTAGACAGACATCGATAGGATTCGAAGGATAGCATTCCCTGAAACCCCTCGAGGAAAATGGATATTTCCCCATGAAAACTTCTCCGAACTGCCACCCCCGTACATTTCCACCCTCACTCCAAGGCCAAATTCCAGCACAGTTATTAATCACTACCCCGTAAACACCCCTTCCAACAATTTCGGTTTTGCAGGTTGGGTTGGCCCACTGCCTCTTTTATGATTTCTCCGATTTATCGTGATTTAGAGCAGGGACCGAGACGGGGGTGAGGGTGAAGAAACAACTGGTTTGACGTTTATATTGTTGTTGGGGGACGTAATCTGGTCCGAGCTTAATTGTTAGCAGATTAGGCCGGTTTTACGGGTAATTGCAGGCCCATCTCTGTTATTCTAAAACGTGACGTCGGTTTTCGGCCTTTGGGGGTCAGTAAGGGATGGAAAACGTTAAGGGAGGCTGTTTTGGGATAGTTCACGTTCGATTTCCTGAAACTTTGGTGGAGACACACGTTGTACCAAAGCCGGCTGTCTTATCCTGATGAAAATCTCATGACTATGAGGTTCTCTGTATAAAAAATGAATTTTTTGATAATCCGAACATTTACAACTTCATCCGGCACTTGTTTCTTGTCTTGAAAACCTTCTTAAATACCTTCTATGCCCACAAAGTCAAATTCATCCTCCCGTTCACCCCAAAAAAAGTCAGTCGTCCTAACCGAGACCAGCGCATCCCCCAATTAGCGTCCCAATCTAATTCTTCCTGTACTCCGGTCAAAAATCGCCCTTTCCAGGGGGTAGGTCGCATCGGAAAACGATTCTCTTGACACCTGACCCTCGCCCGACTAAATCTCCGGGAAGATAAGCCCGTGCGGAATTTATTTCAAAATAATCTGATTACCCCGCGCTGTATCAACGTGGAACGGGGTCGGATCGGGGGGTGGCAAATAAATTAGGGGCGGGTTTAGGGAAATTCGACGGCGGAGTCCGGTTTGGAAACGGGATGGCTGGGATAACGTGGTCCTGGATAAATGAGTCTGGATTTGAGGTTGGTTCGATCGACGGAAACGTACAGTCCGGTTATTTTGTTGTTGGTCGACGATATTTTCATCGGGATCAACTAGAAAAAGGACAGACAGACTCCCATTGTTTTCTATCTGAGCTTAACCCACCCATTTTCAATATTTTTCCCTTGAAATATCGTCTATTTCAAAGAATATCTCTGGAGTGTTCCAGTGTGGTCAAAATCATGATGAGGCTCATAGGGAGAAAGAGCTCTTTCGATGTTCTCAATGGAAAACGCTTTGACATGCCTTGTTTGAGACAAGTTTAGATGTCACATTTGTCTTTGAACCCTTACAAGTTTCTTTCCATTGCTTTCTATCTGAAGTAAACCCACCTCTTTCCAAGGGAATAAGGAATAACACCAGACTGTTCTAATTTGATCAGCATCAACTTTGATATGCCTTGTTTGACAAGTTTATATGTCACAATTGCCTTTTGACCTTTACAAGTTTCTTTCCATTGCTTTCTATCTGAAGTAAACCCTCCTCTTCCCAAGAGAACAAAAAATAACACCAGACTGTCCTTATAGTTGATCAAAATCATGATAAGGCGTCAAAGGAGAAAGAGCTTTTTCGATGTTCTCAGTGGAAAATGCTTCGATATGCCTTGTTTGCCAAGTTTACATGTCACATTCGTCTTGGAACCCTCACAAGTTTCCCCTATTATATTCCAGCAGCTTCTTTTCTAAACTAGATCGAATCAGATCAGAATACATTCGTCGGCAAAACGAAGGAGTCACGAAATATTTTTCCAGTTAGGGAATCAT
Organism: Coccinella septempunctata; assembly: GCF_907165205.1. Taxonomy (NCBI): domain Eukaryota; kingdom Metazoa; phylum Arthropoda; class Insecta; order Coleoptera; family Coccinellidae; genus Coccinella; species Coccinella septempunctata. The sequence goes on from NC_058197.1 coordinate 16,990,350, forward strand.
CCGTTCCATCAGCATCATCCCCATCTCCCCAGTATCCACGTATCCATTATGCATGGTTCACCTTCGTGCCCGTCTAAAAAATCCGGATTTCGTTATCCAATCCAATGAAAAACCCCTTTCTCTAGCTGGAAACGTAAGGATAGGACCGATCTGGCGGGATTAAATTATTCAAATCCAAACGGAGAGAGGGATCCGTATTCTGTGGGATTGACGATCCACAGTCAATATTGTTTCAGGACCGCATAAGAACCTGGATGGATATCAGTTTGCTCCGGGAAATGCATGGGTGGTCATTTCACTCAGATCCACATGACATCTCCTTTGTCTGGTGTGTCTTGTTTGCCTCATTCGTTTACAAGATGGTTCACCAACCTTATCCTTCATTCAGGCTATGATAAAGTGATCTTTTTGGAAGGCAAGTGATTTCAGAGGTGAAGCTTCACTTGTCATAATGATTTGACACCTTCGTACTCTTGGATTTAGGGTTATTTGGAGTGGCAAGCGCGTACCAACAAGAATGTAACCACCTATGCCTTGAAGACCAAAGTAAGACACTGTAACGTCAGACATGTATGCAATATTGTTATTCAAAAAGACCCCAAAAGGGTATTTGGACCGGGGTTGTTGTGGCTCGGTTAGCCTTCCGGGAACTGCGACCATGTAGATCTTTTGATCTCTACCCTACTCAGCCATAGGAACCCAAGGAGGTCGTCAATGGATACAACCGACAACATTCTTAGGTGCCTTGGTGAGTGAGTATCCAGGACAGGTTTCCCCATATGAGAGATTCTTAGACCAGCCAGCTCTGGACACTTGCATACTATGTGTTCAGCTGTTTCTGCTTCTGATCCACAGATCACACAAATTTCATCTGCTGGCTTTCTCATGCGGTACAAATGTCATTTGTACCGACAGTGCCCTGTCAGCAGTCCCACCATCACCCGAAGCTCAGCTTCAGCAGCTTTCTGGTGCAGATCGGTGAATTCATCACGAATTTCTTTGACTGGGTAAGTCCAGTATTGTTCCTCCACGGGGTTATTCTGTTGTTCTGTTGTTGGTCCAATGCCTTATATTGGTGTTCTACAAGCCCACATAAAGTCTCAGGTCCAGCAGGTGTTAACCTTGATGCTCATTTTGCAAGTTCATCGACTTTTTCATTTCCTTCAACACCACAATGCCCTGCTACCCAGAGTAGAGCCACTTTATTGCCTCTGGCCCGTTGCTTCAAGGTATTACAGCACTCCCATGTCAGTAGAGATCCCTGGCAGTGTGATTCCAGGGACCTCAGCGTGTCCTGGCTCTCTGTGGTGATATGCGCCCCTTCGAGGTTCATTTTAAGACACTTCTGAGCCATTACATAAACAGCCGGTGTCTCGGTCTGTAAAATAAAGAGCTTCCATTCCCAGGGCTTTAGAGATCCTCAGTTTAGGTCCATATAAGCCAATGCCGGTGCTCCTTTCTGATTTTGATCCATCAGTGAACCATATCCATATGAATGACCTTTTGTCCAGACGATTTACGAAACATATTGCACTAGGACTGTCAGCTATGACCGTTTCAAAGGGTGTTTCGAAATCGTAGATGATTAGCATAACATCCAATGGTTTTTCCAAGAGGTTTGAGTCTAGTTGCTAGGTTCATTTTAAGACACTTCTGAACGCATACGTAAACAGCCAATGTCTCGGTCTGTAAAATAGAGGGTTCACTTCAGAGGGTTTTAGAGTTCTCTAGACATAACTTGCATCGAGCATGTTTGAGCAGAGGAATCTAGTCAACTGTCCTCTCTAGAAAAACCGGTTAAGAATCTGGAGCATCTCTTTGACGCTTTGCTGGATATTTGGACCAGTTTGTCATGAATTGTCTCATCCAAAGTATGCCTATGAACCACCCGAGTACTAGCTTCAAATTCATTCAAACCTGGAAATTCTCATACTTCTCCATCATTTGTTGAGCAGTGTATTCAGCATCAGTTAAGAAACACCCTGTATAAGGAAGCAGTTTTCATGTTTCTCTCCTTTCATAGTACTTTTTCTCTGGAAAATAAGTCTTTTCCTTCATCCTTTCTTCTGAAAATAACAGAATGACAATATTTGCCGGACCGACATCGATTTCTCTCAGAACTTCCACATAATTTTTCATCAAGTGCCACTTTATACCACTTCGGATGACCCGCGAAGGAAATGCCCCATTTTCTCGCCCCAAACGTGCCAGATAAGTGGCGAAAATCGTAAATAAACGTTTGGAGGAAAAAATGACGCTTCTCAGTGATTTCCATTAGGGAAGTCCTCCAAAGAATGGCGAGGGATGGCTCGGGGAGATTGATAGTGGAGATGTGTGATATAAGGACTGTTTGGGTTTGAGAGATCCACTTGCGGACGTCTGCAGCTTTCATTTCAGGATTTTCCGCCCGGAAAATGCGCCACACTGGACCGGGAAACTGTTGAAAATTTGTAGCCAGTTTGTAACCTTTGTTCTTTAGAATCAGATCGATTTTTTAGACTATGGGTAGAGTGTTTTCAATTATAATGTGTGTGTACAATCTGTAAGATTTCCCAGCTTGATCCTAGACTAATTTTGAGGCATACTTTAACCAGGTGATGAGGCATTTCTTCCATATCCTCTCAGAGTCACTTTCTGCTATTCCTATCTCCAGAAGAAGCTTCTGCTGAGGCCTGTAAGCCTCAGATATAGCATATTTTGGATAGAATTCGAGTAATGCTCTACTAGTCAGATTTTTATGACATTCCCAAGACCTGCATCGAATTGTGGTTCGAAACTTTCACCCTGACAACCAAATGATTCCTTTCCACAAACATCCGGGCACACAGCAATCCAATTAATGGCCATGTGGGCTTGTTTCAGATACAGTCCGATCTTGAAGGCACTCGGTTCTATTTTACTTGGAAGTTTACAGCTTTCGGGACTTTAATGAAAGCCCGAGCGATATAATGGATCACCCCGGCTCGTTACAGACTTGAGTGTTTTATTGAATTCCAACAGGGAGGATGAGGGAGAGTTTTTAATCGGAAAGGGGAGGTTTTCGAGTCGGGGATTAGATTGGAGTATTCGCGAATTGCACAGGTGAAAGAAATTAGGTGGAATTCTTTTATCCCCCGGTAGGCAGATGAGGAAAAATTTCGTGTAATTTCCAGGGGGGATGAATTATGGTGTTAAGGTTAATTAAACAGATACAGCAGGAGTGCATGAGGAAATTTTGGGAGTGATTGTTCATTGGGGGACTGGTTTTTGAGCCATGTGACGTTGCAATATTCCTTTCAATCCATACAGCTATGGAGGGACAATGCAAGAAGAAGAATGAGGTCTAAAAGATGCAAGAAATCTAAAGATGAACACTCTGGTGAAACCATCTAGGGCTGGAAGGGTGTTACAGCTCTTATGAAGGGCACAATGTATCTTGTCATCTAGAGGTCACAGTGCAACGTAAATCCCTTTCAAATCTACAATCCACAAACTCTTGAACAATCTCTTATTTTCTAAAATGTGAAACTGCCAAAGGTGGGAATATATTCGAATTGGGGCTTCAGAAATGGGGGCTCATCTACCAGTTTCCTTAGTTTGTATTGTTTTATCTACTCGTAGAAATGAAAATTCGTGCAAAAGTTGTTGCTTTTTGGTCATACCATTTTGTTGTGGCATCTGGTTCAGCTCAAGCTCTTCTGAATCAGCTATAATGCTGCAAACTCTTGATGAAGACATTGGATGATGGTTCCATATAATCAATGAGCTTCAAAGAAGGTCTGGAACCTCCAGGACAAATAAACAGCCATGATCAGCTCTCTAGCAACAATGTCTGGCCAAATACATCCTTATGAAGAGTTCAGCTTTCGCATTTTAGGGCCTGCCAACCTAAGTATGGTATACTATACCAGATTGAAACAAAACAGGGTAAGAGTTGGTAAACCGAAATGACCTGTAGGAATCATTGGGTAAAACATTACTATATGTTTTGTGGGTCATGTTGAAGATTCAGCATTGTGTTCTTTTCCAATTTGAGTGCCAGTTTTTCTGGAAAGGCTTAAAATCTCTTCAATATTGTATTTATAGGGGCAATTCTTTGGAGGTATTGTTCCATGTATAATTTTCAAAGGTCTTCTTTGAAACGCAGTAATTATCACGACAAAAACATTCCCCATTGAACACACCAACCCTTCATACTCAGTAACTCGAAATAAATTCTCCAGATCAAAAAATCCCCCTTCCTTTGATGGCTAAAAATAGACTCCTTCCCTTAACCCTTGTATTTTTTCGTCAGCGAATGACGCTGATAATGAAAACATTTCTTGCAAGCATTTTCCCCATGACTGGATCTCCATTATGTATTCCGAAAACGTTAATGAAACCTCCCCTGCGACATTATGAATTAATCGAAAGTCAAGTTTCCTTCTTGGAAAGAAGCTTGTCGTTACGGTAAGTCTCAAAGTTAAAATGAAACTGTTGAAGGTAGGGGTTGTCCTGCCTTTGGGTGAAAATTAATCTAGAATGTTATTGTTTGCTGCGAATTGTGGGATGTCTTTGAGGGTTTTCCTTTATCGGAAATTTCTTCGTTGATTGAGATCTCTTGTTGCGGAAATTGTTGTGTCAAGAATCTGCCAGTCTTGATCATTTCGCCATTGAAGGATTCGTTGATGAGATACAATGGATAAAGGACGACCACTCCATCTGGTTTTCAATTCTCCAGTTACCAGTACCTTCCTCAGCCATCCTATGAAAGGCCTCATGGGATAACCTTCAGATGAAGTGGTCAAAATCACAAGACATAGGCTCAAAACATCAACATTAATAATCCCACAGCTGCCCAACTTCATATATTTATAAATGCTCCATACCTAGACATCTTCCCTGGCTTCAAACTTTCTGCAACCTCCTGAACAACGAACAAATCCATCATTCCGCCGAAGGAAACTTCCCTTATCTCAATTATTGATGTCCAACTTTCGGAAACAGCCAACAAGTTGTTTTTAAACTTTCGTCGATGGAGTTCTAGGCCCAAAGTGCCAAAAACATTGCAGCTTAATCAGTTTATCCAGCAGATGGCCGGCCTTTAGATCCATCACTCGGAATTGCGTGCATGGACGCGACTTATCACCCCCTCGGCTAAGTGACAGGGGGTTAATTTGTTGGGTAAGTTGGCGCGGAAATGATTTTACCGCATTCACAGGCGAACTTTCCAATTTCGAATAGTTGGGTGGAAACTATGTTAGCCCACGAGCGCTGGTGCCTAACGTAGCGGAAGAGGTTTAGTTATAAGAGCGGTGGAAATCTCAGGCTGTTAGGTAGTATACAGGGATATTGAAATTCCTTTTTTGACGTTATTAATTTTCCCGGAAGTTCAGGTAGCATGGAACCAGCTGAATTTTATGCTTGTATCCTTGGTGGCTTTCACCCTTGGCCCTTGCCAGTCAAGATTTCGAATAGGACTGGTTCACAGCCCAAACTATGTGTCCTAGATGGCACTGCTGACAAAGAATATCCTTCTTTGTAATTATAACAAGTCAATCTTCGCAGGTTTATGGGCTTTTCCATTTTTTCTGATGCCTTATCACCTTAACCTTAGCTCATTGTAGCTTCAGGAGCTTTATGATGGACTGTGCAAGTCCAAAAGTGTTACCCTGAGTGTTGCTCTCTTGTTGACCTCGCAATGTTAGACCTTATGTTGGTATTTTCAAAGCCTACAGAAGGATTCAGGTCCTGCAGATGTTAACCTTGATGCCTGCTGGTTTATTAGGTCTTTTAAATTTTGAAGAGGTAGAAAAACATGCCATGCAGCCTTGAAAGAGGTACTTTGAAGGCAAGAGGCTGTCAAAGGTATTGCTCGACGAAAAGGAGTGTTCTGATAACATCCAGCTTTAGACTGATCTTGTCCTTACTAGAACAAGTAGAAGTATATCTTCTGTTGCGATGGCAACTATACTTGAAGAGTACAATGTAGAATTTAGGCGTGAGGTGAGATGTCCCAAAAGATTCCCCATTTGATGATACTGATGAAAAACAACTTCCAAGGGCCATGTGCTCATATTTATGACAGAGAAAGAGTATTTTACCCTCCGAGGCTGAGGTAAATGCAGAGATCTACTGTTAATCTGGATAACCACTGTATAAAAATACCAGAAACAAAGACATTCATTCCCTACCTTACTAGGACCTAAATCCAAGTCATCAGAGACCTCATTTGACCGTCATCACATTCCGAATAAAGAATTCTTCAGCGCATACACGTTCCGTAAGCAATCTGCATGATTTCCCAGCTCAAGTAAACACCCACTTGTTCGAATATTCGCAAGAAGACTTCACTCTTTCACATGGAGGCAAAAACCCTAGAGCTCGAAGTTCAAGTCTAACTTCTCGACTCTCGGGGAAAGTTCGAAATATTCGTTTTCTGTTTATTCTCCCCATATTTGGATGGATTCAGGACTCGAGGCGTTAACATAGGAAGAAATGAAGGGAGGTAAATCTGAAACATCGCTTCGTGTCTACATTTAAGTTCGAGCGTTTCCAGTTGTTTCCTTAATGGGATATCTCCCCCTTTACTCTGGATAGGATTGAATATATACGGTGGAGAAATTCCAATGGAAGGATTCTGATCCTGTGCGAAACTTTGTTATGTTATCATGTGAAAGCGAACCATCAATAGGTGACGTGAGAAAAAGTTCTTCCAGGACTGCCATCACTTTGATCTTTTGTTCTGTTGCACCTCTCATTCAGTCCTGGAAAGACAGGTCAATTTCAATGAAGCCTGCTGACTTCCTATAAGGGATATATGTTCAGCAGGCCAACCATTTCCAGAAACTCAGCTCGTAGCCACTTCAGAACGTTTTGGTGTAGGACGATGAAGGCATTACTAAGCTTCTTGCCTATGAAAGTCCAAGGATGTTTCTTCAGAGAGTTGTTCACCTCCAAATGTTGGACTCTTGCCTCATATTGGTCTTTTCCAAGTCTACAAACAGGGTTGAGCTCCAGCAGTTGTTAACTTGATAACCCTTTGGTCAGTTTATTAGGTTTTTTATTCACTTGAGGACCCATAGGCTGCAGGAGAGTCCTGTTATTACCTCTGGTATGTTATCTGTTGGTACTGAGGCATCCCCAAGAGATCAGAGAACAATGGCCTTGTAAATCCAGGGTGTTTTGATGTAGATGTTGCTAGTCCTCAAGGTTCAGTTGGTGTTTCTTCATATCCTCTTGGGAAAAATGTGTCTTGTTCCTCTTCTTACCTTATGATCTCACCTGACTGAGAGAGACAACCTTTGCCTTGATGATCTTTCACGAAAAATTGCTTAAGTAGCCCTTAGCGTCTCGTGGATGATTGATTCCTATCAAACTTTATCCTCATACCCTTTAAATCCGTCTCGCAAGGACCAATTAAAGTCGATTATCGTAGGCTGGAAACACCTAAGAAATGCAAAAACGACGAGGTTTGTTCGTGCGTGAAGATCAGAGCCAGCTCTTTCGAATGCAATTAGCGAACACTTTGTCGAACAAACATAATTGAGACGCTTTGGGTTGAAAAATCGACAGCTGGTAAACCGTTATCCGGACGCTCCGGCTAATTTTTAATTGATTCGTGAGGAGCTTAAAGGTTTCCTGAGATCGGCGCCGACGTTTCGCTCGTTAGGGACAGCGAGAAGGACTTAGAGGGGTGGCAGGCTCGATTTGAGCCCGCATTTTTATGGAAGGGTGTCTTCTGCTTCGACAGATTTTAGGGAGGAATGAGATTTCGCTAATTTGTGTCGGTTTACGCATGTTTTTTCATCGGTATTGGCATTTCGTTCACTTGTCATCATCATGGTTCAGGAAAGGATGTAGTTGGATGAAAAACAGGGGGTTTATTGAAGATGCAGCAATGCAGGAGGGGAGGTCATGTCAAAAAACACTATAATTGGTTGAAGGAACAGTTTTTGTTGGACAGTAGAGCAATAAACAATGGGAATTAGTTCAAATACATAAACTTCTGATATAAAATCAACAAATCCAAAGTAGCAGACCAACATTACTCAAAATATTAACAGAAATACCATTCCGTCTGAAAAGAGTAGATGTTGACCATGGTTTCAATCTCAATTGACCTCGACAGAGCAGTACAACTCATATCTCGACGGAAATAGACTGAATTGATTGCCCCTTTATTCGATGCAAGTAGTCGGTGATGTACTCAGCTAGGGTAGGTTCCGCTAATCGTCTATGCGGTGGAGGGATGACGAATAATGTTCGGCAGACTCATCAAAGACTTTTTATTTCTTAAGACATGTTGAACGGAGCACAGACTATCGAATTGACAACTGTATGATGTAATTCAATAATGAATGAATACACACACTGAATGAAATCTTCCTTAGCCAAATGCTATATATAAATAAATAAAATAAAAATAAAATACGAGTCAAAGACACACCCTGTACAAATTGGGTGAATTTTGAGATCAGGTTTTAATTTGATTCGACCGAAATTATGAAATACACCCCGTTTCCTGGAAACCATTCATTAATTTATAATGCAGAGAAAAAAGGCCGCGGAGTCTCTAAAAGGAGTTCACTATCGGAAATTCGCTGTGCATCTCGCTTTGAACGTTAACGGAAATGCAAATAGCGAATTTTCAGTAATTAAGGCAAAAAGCTCCGTTTGAAAGTCCCCACTGGTACCGTTGAAACATAAATACAAAGCTTTCAGGACTCCGTAACAATGGTTTCTAAAATATCTAGTTACCACGGCTTAATGGTGGGGTTAATTAAAAAGCAAAAAAAGTCACTTATTATGCCACTGCCAAGGGAAGCCAGATTTTTCCCTGTTTCGCAAAGAAAACGTTATGTGGAATAGAGGAGGTGGCTTTGGGTTTCTGCCACGAAATTTCCCAGAGAAATTCAAGCTAGTAGAAAACTAATTATATAATTTTGGGGTCGCTGTAATGGACCACAGCCTGGACGTTTCTACACTCCTTGAACACATTGTAAATTTTAAGGATTGAAATAATGAAGTCCACAAGGAAATAGATAGGAATATTGTCAATTTATGTCGTCATGCTTGAAGCTTCTTAGGGTGCGAGGAAATACAGGGTGAGTCTTCAAGTTTGACTTTTCCTGGTATAGGAAAAAAGTGTTTCTTTTACCTCAAGAATCTACTGTTGCAATATTTGTACAGTCAAAGACTCATACTGTTTAGATATGTTTTCTAGAGAATCCTCTGCAGATATTTTCAAGTGTACAGGAAAGAACATCATACAGTTCATCAGCAGTTCACAGTGTTGGACTGACAATGACAATAAGTCCAGCAGAAACTGACTGAGGATATAGCCTCAACATTGCTAACCAAGACAAAGAACAGTTTGGACAAGAAAATTAATGTGTGGCAGCGAGACATGAAGTCCTGGAAAGCATACCTTAAGTTAAAGATCATTAGAGCTGTGGATCTGGAAAGGCAAGGTCTAGATGCAGTAGCAGCGAAGACAGCTTCGATGTAGGGAGTCATGGGCTTCCAGGACAAAGCCCTACAACTGACGTTACAAACATCATCGCCAGTAGATGGCTTGGAGAAAGAAACATCCGAGAATAAAAGGAGGAGTGTCCAGGGCAGTCCAGTCCTGGGATCCTACAGCCAGTACTCAATATTTACGATGTAACTTCTAAGAACTTCGTCAGATCTTTCCTAACCCTGGATGATCTCCTGAGTATTGAACGTGCAGACTATTATATAAAGATACTTTCAGTTTCCAAAGGCTGATCCTAAAACCGACAACCTAATCCAGCCCAAGTCATATTTGGCAGCCGAAAAAATATGGCACCAACCCCCATTTCTAATGGTGCAATCCGTTCAGATCGACAGCGCCCTCTAATTGCCAGCACTGGCTGCGACCTATTCCAGCTGGCCAGGTCAATTGACCGTACAAAAGATCCGTAATTTGTCCGGGCGCGAAACAATCGAGTTGGCTCTGATTAACCTCCGCGGCCGCAGATAAAGCGTCGGAAGTTATGGGAACCAATAAAGTTGGCAGCCGTGTGGTATTTACGGGACGTTTTTATCGGGAGACGCGTTCTGGAAGGGGTTGTATGGGGGTGAAAACCGGGATGTATTGCGTAGGCTGAACTGGATCCTGTTTGATCAGTTTCGTTTGGGATTACCTTGATTTTGGACAAATGTTTGTCTGAAAAGCTGATTTGGTGCTGATGGTGAAAGAACCAGGAAGTCCTGTGAGCACTTGTACGTTCTGGAGAATGAATACAGCTGAAATCACTTTCCTGGAAGATTACAACAATTTAATCTTATCTTGGGTGGAGCTATTAGTCATTAGGGGATATTTATAGTGAAGGGATGTTTTCTCAGACTTATCCTACCTCTCTTCCACTGTACAGGTAGAGAATGATTCATTCCTGGAAGATTTCTCTAAGTTCCTCCCTTCTCCAGAAACTCTTATGGGTGCATTTTTGCATACCATAGAAAGGCTCTGGATCAGTAAGTGGCGTTTGAGCTCCTATTCTGACGAGTGTATTGGACTACTTGTTTCCTTTGATTCCAGAGTGACCTGGAATCCAGACCTAAGACACCCTGTTGTTTTTGCACATTCCATAAAGTTTCCTTCATGACTCCCATATCACCTTTTAGTCGATAACATAGGAGTTTAGTGCTTTGATTATGGCTTGACTACCTAATGTATCACTACATCACATCATTGATACTCTCCTTCCAGGTTTATGTCTACACATCTTTCGATTGCTAATGTTTCTGCCTGAAAGAACCTCTAGCATTCGCCTAACAGTAGGTTGTGCTTGCTCTATGTTGTGGTTTTAAAACCATCTGTATACTATTTAATGGTATTTACTCTGAAATTTTGGATAGTGTATTCCTTTTCCTATTCAGAAAAAGAAGACTCGTTGACGCAGCGTCAATTCTTCAACAGCCAGAAGGAAAGAAACCTAACCATTAACTATTACCAAATCTAGACTTCGAAAGTAATATTGAAAGCAATATCCAGCAAAGCCTGTACTGCTCTCAAGCAACTTGAAGCTGGCATCGTTATAGGCCTTCAGCACACCAACAGGAGTCAGCCCTTTCCTTGCAGAAGGGGTTCATGAACCCTAGTAATAAAAAGAGGAAATCTTTGCATTTTACAGAATCTTCAAGTAGTTTGAGAGCCATGCAAGCTATGCAGGATGTTGCTCCCAATATTTATATGGGACCAAAGAACACATTTGAAAGCTCTTAACTTTTTAAGATTCTTGAAATATCAGAACATACTGGGAGTTTAATTGTAAGGATTGTTTCCTATTTCAAGTAGAAAACGCATAAATTCTCTTCCTATCATGTATGTTGGTAGGGAAACTCAACATAACGTCAGTCTCACGAATGAACTCATCTCGAACAAGCCAAAAACCTTCCTCGACTTCCTCGTCTGCCATCAAATAACACAATAAGCAACGAGAAATTGCCCGGCTTAATCCAGCGACAAATCCATTACAGGATAAACTTTTCGTGAAATCCGGAACGACTGGATTGAATCAAGATGGCCGACAATGTACTCTTTCCTCCGGCAACTATCAAATTAGAGACGTCCCACGCTGAAAATGGGCAGGATATATCCAGAGAGACTGCGGGCCAGGTGCATTCTCTGCACAATGTTTCTAATTTCGAAAGATTAATCTGCTGAGATGGAGCTTTCCGGTTTCTGCTCCTAACACGTTTAAGCTCTTTGCCGGTGATAATCTGTCGTCTTGCTGAAACTACACCGCTGCAGTCTGGAGAGTGATTGTGTTTTCAGACCTCTGTTTTTCGACGCTCCAGGTGCAAAGAAAGATGAAAGACTGTTGTATCAGGATCTGTTTGACGAAATGACCTCATTATATAAAGAGATATTCTGTCTGAGCACGTTGTGAAAGTTTTAATTTGCCTGCATCATTGATCTTTTTTTCTTCTGTGCGTGGACATCATGCTTATATAGTGCCACAGGAAATCCAACTCCTTAAAGAAGCACGTCATGTCTTTGGCAGAACCTGTAGCTGCTGGAGTTCACTTCCAAACTTAGTCCTTGCATGGGGCTTTACCATGGGGTCTCTTTTGCAAGCCTTGATTTCTCTGTTCTGTCAGCAGTTTTAGTAGACAGCCTTAAGAGGAGCTGTTCGTGCCATAATTTAAGTTTTCAGCATTTAAGGTGATATTTTAGAGCTAGTAGTTCTCCAGTTATCTGTTCATGTACCTATCCAAGGTTCCTTCCTTTCCTATTGGTCCATCCATTTAATATAGTAGCTGATTTTTGGAAGATGGTGTAACTACAACATGCTTCTGTGGTTACTTCAAGTGTCCTCTGGGTAATAAGGTTCCTTTAACGTTTTTGATGTGGAAGCAAGTACCTGTTCATTCAGCAGTTTTATTATACAGCCTTAGGCACATTTGTTCATGCTATAATTTGAGTTATCAGCCTTTAAGGTGATATTTTAGGGCTAGTAGTTCTCCAGTTATCTGTTCATGTATCTTTCCAAGGTTCCTTTCTTTCCTATTGGTCCAAAAATTTACTATAGTAGCTGATTTTCGGAAGATGGTGTAACAACCACATGTTTCTGTGGTCACTTCATCTGTTCCTTGGGTATTAAGGTTCCTTTAACGTTTTTGATGAGGAAGCAAGTACCTAAAATAATTTCCATTGGTGCAGTGATAGTTAGGAAGTAAGCTCCTGCTATGCCTTGCCATTTGAGCTTTCTTAGTCATCATCTAGTATCGCTGTGGACCATGTAGATTCCATGGGCTGCAGAGGCTACAAAAAGAATCAATAGAGGTGTCCCGCAAGGTAAAGTTCTTGGGCCATCAATGTTTTTAGTACATATCAACAACCTTTGGGGTGAAGTGCAAGTATTGTTAATTTTATTCAAGTATCACCTATCAGATTGAAGAGCTTTATGATAGGAATACGAGGATGTTCGGTATAGAGATCATTCGATCGATTTGTCTATGATGGATGTAATCCAGTGATCATACGCATCGAATAAAGTGGCTTATTCCTCTGGGGTCGCAATACATCAGCAGAGGCAACGATAAATTGTTTCCTGTTCATAAAACTCTTGCTCAACAGAATTCAGGGATCGCATTCGAAAACTCGGCGAAAGGAACAATTCAATTCCGAGCGTTCTTTTGTTCACAGAGGGCGCTTTGATGTAGTTATTATCCTGGCAGTAGGTTCGAAAATGACGTCGTTCTTCAATTCCTGAACAACAATGCATGGGAGTTTGCGGGCCTGTAATATGGGAAGCGTCCGCCAGTATGCATCCAAACGTCATTTATGAGGCATACCCCGAATGCTTCACGAGGAAATTTCGAAATATTATCCTTTATTTAGATGCCAGCAACGTTGGAGCCACTTATTTTGTTTGTTTTCGGATGTTTTCCTCGTTTATGAGTTTGGAGATTTGAGGATTGTTGTTTTTTCAATTCCGATAGAAGCATAACAGCTAGAAGTTTTCCTGTTAGGTGTCAGAACGATTTTTGGTAGATAAAAACTCTTGGAGTTGTTCACTGAATGGATGAACTTGATTTGCAGCTCTGATGCATCTGGCATCTTTTCTATCAATCAGACTGAAGGTGCATACAGACCACTCTGACTCTGCATTCGAGTTGAATGAACTTCGAAAATGAGTTCATCGAAGGTTTGGTACAAGGAAGTGCTGTAATTATTTCGGTGCCTATTTCAATACATTATCGTTTTTTCAATGCGTGGCTGAAATCTATACAATTCCAATATTTTTAATCGATTATTTCTACTCATAGTGACCGCAACTTGAGGTGAAAATCGATATTTTCAATTCAATATTCTTGAAGCTTCTAATATTCAAATCATTATTCTCATCATATAGGATGCTCTTAATGATGAATTTTTTCTTATGATTCAGTTTCGTCGTTAGTTTCCCCTTCAAACTTACTTCATGCTTTCAAAATCAGAGATGGAATTGAAATAACAAGAACAAATAAAGTCATCCAAGAGTATAGATATTTCCTGAAATATTAGCCCTTTGAAAAGTTATCTAGAATGTTCTCGAAGTCCTAGGTGAAACTTTATAGATAATGATTACGTTGCCACGAAATACCTCACCCCTACCATTCACTTCGATATAACGTCTACTTTCTAATTCATCTTCAGTTTTGTTTCGTGCGTTCCCCAGACGAGGTGGATATTCCCACAAATAACCATGTGCCTTTTCAATAATTATCAGTGTTTCGTGAATATTCGTGACTTTTTCATTTGAAATAAATAAGCCTTAAAAATGAGTTTATCGAATGATTGGTACAAGGATTTGATGTAAGTATTTCGATTCCTACTCTAATATATTATCATTTAATTTTGAAATCGTTAATATATTGCCAGGAAAGGGGTACAATCTCTCAGAAACTTCCTGTGGTATAGGATTATATCTACGAGAAAAAGCTTCAGGTGAAGGAATTACTCTTCCTTGGGAAAGTTAACTCTGAGAGTTCTAAGAAGTATCTGGATCTTGGCAAGAATGTGGATACCTTACAGATCGTTGTTACCTCAGGAGGATGGGTCTAGCAGAAACTGACGATTCTGTGTAGAGGGGGATGAAACTCCACATCACCAAGCAAGGAATGCCTTGGACGAGCAACTTGCAGGAGCTAGGAGGTGATCTCCTTGAAGCCATCCAAGATGCTGGAGTTCTTCAGAACTCTGGAACTGCACTGCGAGCTGACAATAGATCTTAAGGTCCCTCTAACCTCTAATTTCCTCCAAGAGACCAAAGGATTTAGGATTGACATTGGCGTTTAAGAGAAGCTTGAGCTTTCTTCATTTAAACAGCTGGTCTTCCATCATCAAGTCCCAACTAAGGGTTCCTAGGGGTCGCCCAGCATTGAAATGCACCAAATTTCTTCGGTTCCATCAATTTATCTTCTGGAGATCAATGAATCGATTTGCTGGCATCTTGTATTACTGGAGGTGATACCCAGCAGCAGTCCTCAAAGCTGAATGAGGATGTGGCACTGTTTTTTACAGCAATTCGAGCTGAATCATTCGAAACAATAAAAAACCTCCATTTCCCCCATTCCCCAACGAATGCCGCCCCCCCAAATCAACCCCGTTTATCGGGCTGACGAATTTCAAACACAAAACTCTGGCCTCGGCCAGCGCTCCATTCTACAATGGACGAAAGTCACAAAACAGCCATAAAGTTTATCGGTAACATCTAGCGGTCATTGTTATTTTGGCATGTGTTGTTGCAATACAATGGGTAAGAGAGGGAACAAATGGAGGTCTAAGAAACACAAAGGGGTCCTATACAGTCGTTTCGGGAGGAGAAAGAAGTGAAGTCGATGTATTTGCAGTTTCTTTTCGTTCGCGTCAGTTATAAATTTTGGTCGTTACTCAGGACATTTCGCTTGAGATAAGAGATAATTTTTGAAGTGAGGGAAAAGGGGAAAATTTATTGTATCACCAAATACTGGGTGTTTCTTCAAGTATATTTATTATTGTAGATATAGTTTCTAAGACATTTGATGATAATCAGTGTGTCTGCTCAGAATTGCATTCCTAATAGCACCTGTGCACATCTACTGAACACGTTCTGGTTCCATACACAACAATTTCCCACACAACCAACAAACAGGGGAATGTAAATTAGTTCCTATCTCTCGCTATCAGTAAACTGATGTTCACATGGTTGATTAAACTTGTTTACTCCTCCAACACCCATAAAGCCATAATTTCCCTAAAGGATCTCCGATAAATTTAGCTTTCTTTACACTTCACTACGTTTTCACACATTTCCCTTCGTGCAGATAGCTGGCCGAGCTATTTCCTTTCCCTTCACTGAAGCTCATTGATTTGTTCAGGTTTATTCGAGTAAAAAAGCTGTTTCTACGCCTTAATGGAACAACTACACCTTTATAGATCTAATACAACACAAGGGGAGATGCATGGGGGCCACAGACCCCCTTTGAGGAGAGATGCTATTTCGGAATATGTATCACATCGATGAGGATGAATTTTGGTATGGAAATGTAGGTTTTCGAACACGCTGAATCTATTTCGAGCATTTTCGGAAGCCTATCTCCCTTCGTTTAGATTTTCATCTTGGAAATGGCATTTTTCCAAAAATTGCAATTTTCAATCTGCGATATCTCCTGTTAGATTCGTCTGATCCAATTGGGATTTCCGGTTATATAATCAGCGTTGCCTAGGCTTCCACCCTAGCACAAAAACTCGATTTCGAAAATTTCGATTTTTTGGGTCAAAAATGAGCAAGGGGTTAGACCCCCCTAAAATGACCTATTTGCTACTCTGTCTGAAAATCAGGATGTTCCATTACTATCCTAGGATATGGAGTGCATAGAATTTGTTCTGAAGATTCTGGAAAACCAAACAGTTGATGCTTCAATAGAGAATTACACTCCAGAGAGCTCTTCAAAGTCAACTCGAAAATGAAAAGTGGAAAAACAAAAAAAATTATTTTCTCCTAAACAGGGCCAGATATTTGAAATTTTGGTATGAAAATATAGGTTTTCGAACACGCTGAATCTATTGCGAGCATTTTCGGAAGCCTATCTTCCTTCGTTGAGATTTTCATCTTAGAAATGGCATTTTTCAAAAATTGCGAATTTCACTTGAGAATTCGTCAAGACCGAACGGTGGTACCGAAATGGATGAAGTTCTCAGATTTATTACTTGAAAAGTTGCTCTTTCAGAATATGTATAACATTTAGATCTACGATGATTTTCCTGGAAGGAAAACTACTCGCACGTTGATCTGCGAAAAATTCCGAAAAAGTTGGGTTCAGTTAAAACTTCCTCAAGATCGAACGGTTGTGCCGAAATAGATGAAGTTCTCAGAATAATTACAAGAAGAGTTGTTCTTTCAGAATATGAATCACATTTAGATCTACGATGATTTTCGCGATTGATACGCGACTCGAAAGTTGACCTCTTATTTAAGTTATGAAGATATACCTATTTTACATCAACAAACACTTGAGAGAATTTCAAATATAAAATTATGCAGCCCCCAAATTCACTCCTGGAACCTCCATTGCTACAACACCATCGTTTATAAATATGATAATTGTTTCACTCTCTACTGGGTGTTTAGAGAAAGGCTCTTTTGCATTGAATAACTTTTTGAGTATCTTCAGCAGAACTAGCATGGAATATTTGGTATATTCTCGAGATTTTTCGTGGAAATACCATAATTACAACATCAATCCACTCAATTTTCCAGCAGTATACATAGAAAAAGCAGGATTCTGTGACATTAAGACATCTTTCAACTTCAATTCAAGAAAAAATCATGTCAGTTTGTGAAAAATTACAAGAGTCGAACCTGGATTAGTGAATGCAGTTCCCGAATGTAGATCTACAAGGTTTTACTTCCCCTTAATGGACTGCACGCCGCCCCCATCTACCGCCACTCAGGCGTGGATGGAAATCAGTCCATCAATCTCTTCGGCATCGGTAACTAACCGGCGCGCATCCGTCTGGCTTTATGGCCATACATCAGGACGTCACCAGCTGGCATCTATTTATACAAGACCGAATCCGGATAAATTATTTATAGAATCGCACCAGCAGCAGCGGTTTGATGAAAATAAATACTCCGCGTTGATATCCTCCCAATTTATACGCCGATAAGAAGGGGAGGCAGAAGGGTGATGGATGCTGGGACTGAGTGCTCTCGACGCCAGAGGATGCCGACGAACTCATCAGGGCTTTTTTGTGCGCCTTTACCTCGGTCTTAATCGAAATATGAGACCACCCCGTATTCTATACACAAATCGACGATAAGAAACTAATTGAATTAGAAATCGTAGATCCAAAACTTACATTTCAGTGTCAGAATATTTTATTACTCAACATATTCTCCTCTTAATTGGATACATTTATTACAGCGAACCTGCAACTCTCTCTAGACCTTTAAAAAAAAATGTTTCTTCTTGCTCTGCCACTTATTGGTCCAGAGCCTCTCTGTGGTAAAGGAAAATACACCTATAAGAAAGGAGAAGAAAGAAACCAAAAGAAACACTGTGGAGGAATCTTCCATTCCACTCTATTATTCGACTCCAGCCTTTCAATCTATGAAATTTTGTAAGAATACGAGTAGGACCAAAGGAAAACTGTTGGAAAATCATCCACACAGCTGGTACACCGAAGAAAACCGTATACTATCCGAGTGGTTCATTAAAATATAACATCGCATCAAAAAAAGTGCAAAGCGCTGTTTTCTAGTCCTCGCCCACGTTGATGTGGCCCAGAGAAAATCCCATTCCGCTGAAAGAGCTAGCATCCGTCAATTTTCTCCCCTCATTAAAGCTCAAAAACAACCCCGTACACCCTTATTTGATGCGAGACAACCAGACGCTGCAGGATATTCACCATTAGGAGGACGACGGTTGTTGCAAATCGAAAAATATGAATTATTCCGAAACTTTAAAACTGACGACCGCAATTTTAGCAGTTCGCAATTTATCGGACGGTTATTTTACTTCAGTTTGAAGGGATTGTTTGCAGCCCTTCACTATGAGTTATTACATCATAACGCCTTGTTGGAGCTGACGTTAAAACAACTTTAATGGCTGAGAGATGCTGAAATCGGTGCCTATGAAGGTAATAGAAGAAAAAGTGACTGGGACTTTTGGGATAAGTGCAGTAGTATACAGGGTGAGTCTTCAACTCGTACAAATATTTTAACAGTGGATTCGTGAGGTCAAAAGAAACACTTTTTTCCTTTACCATTTTTTGCGAATTGGCTCGGTTTAAAAGATACATGCTGTTGAAAAACCATAAAAAAGTTATTTTTAGTTCTATCTCACAAACGGTTTTATCCGTGAATTCGAAAATTTAAATGATCCCACGTAAAGCATATTCAATTTTCATACTAGTATTCCTCAATAGATACCAACAGGCCAACCCCCATGTGCAACATGCAGATCATTACACCCTCCATCCCCTTTATTTATGGATCATAATGGGCGCGTCCAAAACACGCGAATAGTCCGCAATCATGACTTTTTAATGCAGTGCAGCCCTGTATTGACGGAATTGTTTTCGGCACGAAAGACTAGCATCATTAGGTACGCAGTTTAGTAGGATGATTCATAAATGAAGGCAGAAAAGGCCTGTGTCAGATCTTTGAACACGAAACTTCCTTAGCTACACAGATACAGAGTGTCTCTGCTCCATTGATGGCTGATTCATTCCTTTGTCGTAGAAATTTACTCCAAGTCTCATCTGTACAAGGTGAGTCTTTGACCATACTTTCTGATTCGACCCTGATGAAAAGCGTTTCTTTTGGCCTCGGGAATCTACTGTTAAAATATTTGTAAGAGTCAAACACTCACCCTGTATAGTGCCAACATGTCTAAGCAGTCTGCATCGTTTTAAAACAGAGCACGAATTGAAAGTGATGCTTCTCTCTTCACAAGACATTTCTCATGACAAATATTGTAATCTTACTGTACCTGTGATTTTTAAATTCAATTTCGCATCTTTGGTTTTTCTTTTTGACGTTGACTTATCACACTTCTACCTCTAATTAAATCGGAACCTATTCAGATCAATTTAGATATCAATACACCCTTCCGCTTCCGAGGAAGCTTCCTTCCCTTAAGTAATTGCACCCCTATCGTCACTAATTCCAAGATCCCCTTGTTTGTTGACCATCTGACCACACTGAGAACACTACCCCCTCATCGTTATCACGTCAGGATAATCAAGATGCGAATCTGATTCACAGCAGCCGCAACAGAAATGGCCCTGCCATGGTCTAATCTAGACAGCAAACTGTAATTAGGAGTACGCAGTTTGCAGCCATAATAAGGTGATTAGGGTTTCAATCAGCAGTAACTGTTAGACGGTTGGAGAATCCCAAGCGAAGACGTTACAATACCCAGCCCTCTGAACACAACCCTGCATTGGCCACCCTTAAATTGACTAATGTAGATGTTTTTTCAACATACAATTTGACCTTTCAATCAAGAGAGTTGAAGAAAAGTATATTACGTAAAAATCATATCGGTCTATCGACGTATAAACTGGGGTAGGTGGTGAAAAACTTTCAATAATGGCATTTTTATGGGGTGTACAATCAGCGGTCAGTATTTTTGTTCGATGTCGTTACAAACTCGAATATGTTACGGGTTTTGTGGTTAGAGGATCGTTATTCAGGCGATCGGGATCTATTGAAACGAAATTTATGGGACAGTTCTGTATATTTCGAAAATTTCGTCGAATTGGAACCCATTCCAGTTCACTGCAGAGGGAATTAAAGGGACCAAAATCGTTTGCTTGGATTGGTAATGAACACAGTTGAAGGGATAAAATTTGAAGCCATTTTTCAAGTCATTTCATCGAGAAAACGAGGCATCTATCTTGTTTAGTCAGTGTTAATTTCTACATGGTTTCATTTTGTTTCATAAAACCTTATTTTTTCTGCTCATGACTTCGTTTCTTCTTTGACACACGAATGTCAAATGGATATACACCCTGTATGTCACATCTATGTATAATAACATAAGGTTGTGAAGGCCATTTTTTCATGTTTCTTCATTTACCAAATCAACCCTTCCAACATTAGGAGAGCCCCCAAGTTAACCATCTTTACGAATTGTATTTTAAGCATTTTTTACGCCAAAAGCCTCAATTTTCGACGTCTAATCGGTCAATTGATAATAAAATCTCAAAGCTGTGAGGATCTAGGGTCAGGTACCCAACTTTTATCATATTCCCTTAGTAATAAACTGAAATACAAGGAGAAGTCCTATTCCGAAAAGTTTCCATCGATTCCAAGTCATAACTTCGACATTATAAACAACCAGCTCATTTTCTTGCTTGCTGCTTCCACGTCTTCTAAGCCCTAAGGCCCCCCAGACTATTTTAACGAGTTCAGACGTGGTATCACTTTTATGCAGCCTCTCGTAACTCTGTTAGTGAGAAACTGTGTAATGTGATGGTAATATTTCCTAGCTTTGAGGCGGTGCTATAATGTTTCCTTCAGGTTTTCACATTATATTAAGTTGGTACACATTCATTAAGTTTCCACACACATTATGACGTCATCCCTCCCATCCAATCCTGGAAGATGGCGAAAGGGAGGGTGAACTTTCACGATACTCAGAGCCACAGGGTTTTTTATAAGATGTCCTATATCAAGGATTCAATAGTAGAGAGACGTCATTTTAAGCACTCAACTTTTGGGCAACAGGAAGTGTTTTAAACTGTATGTACCATAATGTGAAGAGAAACAGTTTCCAGGTAACACTCTCGACAAAATTTGGGATACCCTGTACCCTCTAGTCCCCAGCATTATGTGAACTTTATGAACCCTAATGAGAGATAGAGACACCTGGATAAAATAATCAAGAGATTAAACCATATGAATGTAAGTTTTGGATATACAATCTAACACCATCTTCAGTTGGATGGAGTCCAGTGGCAACTATTCTGTTGCCTCAATTGGCTGATTAGAAAAGTTAAAATTGAGGACTCAATCAATTTCTCTGTCTGCACGAAGACTGAAGAAGAAACCCTTGAAATTACCCAAGCTTGTGGGCCACACGTCCAATCCAACGAACCATTCAATCGGAAAATATGCTAAGAACATCATTTCCCGAACCCCGTCCAAGGATATCACCGACAAACATATCCTTCCGATCAACTTTATGGTCCATCATAATGGTAACGTAAGACGAGCAGACCGTAAAGAAGCCCCTTCTATACCCATAAAATCCCCGGGAAGAATAAAACGGCAGCTTTCGTGAGTTATGTCTTCTCATATTGACCACTCGGGTTCGAAGATTTTCCACCGCTTTCAGTTCGGTGGAAACTCACTAATGGGGCTATTTGTATAGCGCCTTCCATTAGGGGTTGCCGCAATGAAAAATTGCCGTTTTGAGGTCCGGAATGAGTTGGGATTTAATTGGTCATTTCACTATGGAGATGAAATATTGGGCGTTCGGTTATATTTCGCAGAAAGCTGTCTAGAGAGGATCTAGTGGAAAATTACAGTGTGGGATTAACTGATGAATTGGAGCCAAGTTTCTCAGGGTGGTTTTCGAACAATAAAAACCATTGTGTGAAGTCAACGTTGGTTGTCATTACAAGAGATAGAAGTGCTCTTGAAATCATCCTTAGTAACATAGTTCAAGTCAATTTGGACATGGGAAAAATTGCTGCAAAATGGATCCACAAAAGCGTGCAAGGGTAGAAGCATCGCGTTCGATCTGTGCTCGATTTGAAAACGATGTAGCCTTCTTGAACAGAATTGTGATTATGGATAAGACTTGGGTTTATTTCTACGATCCAGAAACAAAGCAACAATCGATGGAATGGCGACACTCTAGTTCTCCAAGACCTAAGACGTTTCGTGTCCAACAATCTGCTGGAAAAGTTCTTGCTTCAGTTTTTTGGGATTGCCATTGAGTAATCATGATTGATTTTTTGGATAAGGGTAGAACAGTAACCAGAGATTACTATTCGACATTACTGACCACTTTACGGGAAAAACTTAAAGAGAAAAGACGCGGAAAGCTATCTAAAGGTGTTTGTTGTTGCAGGACAACGCCTCTGAACACAAATCTCATGTTGCCATGCAAAAAATTCGTGATTTAGGGTTTTTAATTACTAGAATAACCCCCTTATGGACCTGATTTGGCTCCATCCGACTATCATCTCTTTCCTGAACTGAAAAAAAGTTTAGAAGGTCGTAAATTTCCTTCCAACGAGGAGGTAATAAAAGCTGCTGAGGTCTGTTTTGCAGAGCAAGAAGAAACCCTTTTTTTTAAGGTCTAGAGACGTTGCAGGTTTGCTGTAATAAATGTATTCAATTACGAGGAGAATATGTTGAGTAATTAAATATTTTGACATTTTGTTTGGTTCTATAGTAAGCTAAGAATTTCTCAATATATCCTCGTATCTCACTTGAAGAATGATTGCAGGCTTGATAAGGAGCTTCGTTTTCATCTTCTCCCCTTATTAGTCTCGAATAGCATACATTCAAAGAATACAGACAAAAGAAAACCCAGTTTTTTTATTGCCTAATAAAAAAATTCCGAGAAATAGCTTAATAATGAAGATATCCTCATCGCCAACATCCAGGGTAACTTCCATCTTTCCGAGAATACGAAAAGTATCTCTCCTTTGATCACCAGCCCTCCAGAAATTGGAAAAATTGCGAAAATGTGGTTAGAAACGAAACAAGTTTACCATCGCCGCTTGGATGCTTTATATTCAGACTTTAAAAGTTCGGGATGGATCCTTAATATTATATTCATGAAGTGAGGGTCAGGGTTTCTGGGATCTTGAGAACGTTTGCGTGGGTTACAGGGTGTTTTCAAGAATTAGGAAGATCTTGCCTCAACAACGTGTTTCTAGGCTTTGCTGCATCCCTTTTCTTGCTTCCTACAGGACACTGCTACCTCAAGAGGCACTAATTATCATTTTCAAGTTGCACAGGATCCACACGTCTTCTGGACATATTTCTTCAATTTCTTCAATTCAAATTGTACTTATGTGTTCAGACGAGAAAAAACAGGTTTATCAACAAATACCAAATGATTTTTATGCAATCATCTGTAGCCCACTTGAATCAATAGATTTTAGAGAGCAAGTTTTGAGTAGTGTATGTCTTTTGGTCATACCAGTTTGTAAACCCCTGAGCAAATTGTTTCTTTACAGTGGTTGACTGCCAGGTGACAGGCTGGGGCCCTTGGACTGCCTGCGATGTTGACTGTGGAGCTGGTACGATGTCCAGGAAGAGGTCCATCAAGGTCCAACCAGAGAATGGTGGGAAGCACTGTCCTAGCTTGGAACAGAGGAGGGGTTGCCAGGTATCTACCTGCCACCACCACCCAGACCCCGCCATAAAGGGTAAGTGTTGCAATTTTGAGTTTACCACTCGATACAGAGCCTTTTGAACCATTCTTTCGATAGAAAACTAATGTGGTGGATCTTTATTGGGATCTCTAACAGTCCTGGTACCACCCTGGATATTAAATTGGATTTATTGAGCGTTTATAACGTGAATTATCGAATTAATTTCTCATCAAACATCTGATTCGATTCTGGGACAAGACGGTTTTGGGCCCGAAACAGAGGGCGATGTTGGGAGGGTTCGTAATTGATGGATCCTCGTCTAGTTCATATCATTTCGAGGCATTGCGAAATATGCCTCCGTCAAATTATCCTGCCGCCTAATTTGGGGAATGCGTAAATTCCTGAACTGACAGATCCCCGAATAATTTGCGTGGAATATTCGCTGAATTCAGAAAGCCCTTCAGATAACGTTTCGGAGGGATGCGTTGCTGAATGGTAGGCTTTGAATGCTGCTACACGTATTCTGCTTATGGAATAGTAAAAAATAATTATTAGAGCTTGATAAAATTTCGAGATTTATCACTAGAAGAATCTAGATCTACGATGATTTTCCTGGAAGACTCGAAATATGATCTTCGAAAAATTCCCAAAAAGATGGGGTCAGTTGAAACTTTCTCAAGACCCAACGGTTGTGCCTAGATGGATGAAATTGTCAGATTTATTACTAGAAAAGTTGCTTTCTCAGATTATGTATCACGTTTGAATCTACTATGATTTTTCTGCTAGATACAAACTAACACTAAAGTTGAGTAATGGAAAAATTAAAAATTTGATTTTCTTGTAAACGGTTTTAGATATACGAGAGTTTGGCGAGCGAATGTAGGTTTTCGAATACGCTGAATCTATTGCCAGCAATTTCGAAAGCCTATCTCCTTTCATTTAGATTTTCATCTTGGAAATGGCATTTTTCAAAAATTGAAATTTTCAATCCGCGGTATCTCCTGTTATATTCGTCTGATCCAATTGGGATTTTCGGTTATATAATCAGCATTTCCAAGGCTTCCACCCTAGTACAAAAACTCGATTTTGAAAATCTCGATTTTTTGGGTCAAAAATGAGCAAGGGGTTAGACCCCCCTAAAATGACCTTTTTGCTACTCTGTCTGAAAATCAGGATGTTTTTTTACTATTCTAGGATATGGAGTGCATAGAACTTGTTCCGAAGATTGTAGAAAACCAAACAGTTGATGCTTCAATAGAGAATTGCACTCCAGAGAGCTCTTCGAAGTCAACTCGAAGATGAAAAGTGGAAAAACAAAAAAAATTATTTTCTCCTAAACAGGGCAAGATATTTGAAGTTTTGGTATGGAAATATAGGTTTTCGAACACGCTGAATCTATTGCGAGCATTTTCGAAAGCCCATCTCCCTTCGTTTAGATTTTCATCTCTGAAATAGCATTTTTCAAAAATTGCCAATTTTCAATCTGCGATATCTCCTGTTATATTCGTCTGATTCAATTGAGATTTCCGGTTATATAATCAGCGTTGCCTAGGCTTCCACCCTAGCACAAAAACTCGATTTCGAAAATCTCGATTTTTTGGGTCAAAAATGAGCAAGGGGTTAGACCCCCCTAAAATGACCTATTTGCTACTCTGTCTGAAAATCAGGATGTTTTTTTACTATCATAGGATATGGAGTGCATAGAACTTGTTCCGAAGATTGTAGAAAACCAAACAGTTGATGCTTCAATAGAGAATTGCACTCCAGAGAGCTCTTCGAAGTTAACTCGAAAATGAAAAGTGGAAAAACAAAAAATCAAAATTTCTCCTAAACACTGCCAGATATTTGAAATTTTGGTATGAAAATATAGGTTTTCGAACACGCTGAATCTATTGCGAGCAATTTCGAAAGCCTATCTTCCTTCGTTGAGAATTTCATCTCAGAAATGGCATTTTTCAAAAATTGCGAATTTCACTTGAATGTTCGTTAAGACCGAACGGTTGTACCGAAATGGATGAAGTTCTCAGATTTATTACTTGAAAAGTTGCTCTTTCAGAATACGTATCACATTCAGATCTACGATAATTTTCCTGGAAGAAAAACTACTCGAAAGATGGCCTTCGAAAAATTCCCAAGAAGTTGGGGTCAGTTAAAACTTCCTCAAGACCGAGCGGTTGTGCTGAAATGGATGATATTCTCAGATTTATCACAAGAAGAGTTGCTCTCTCAGAATATGTATCACATTTAGATCTACGATGAGATCCTTTCAAATAAGAATAAGTCACTCAAAATCACTCCTGGAACCGCTATTGCCCTAGACGTTTTCTTTCAGTCCCTTTCATGGTGTGCTTCTGACCCTCCATAAGGGATGATTCTCTTTGTCTCATGGTGGTCGAGCACCCTCAATATCTCGATCCACAAGCAAAATCAGAAAAAGTTCAAAGGGGTCCAATCAATTTAACAATTTGAATCTACCTTCCAAAAAGGCCATCGTAAAGTTCTTACACTGGTAAACGTTCATATTACGTTCACAAAATACACAACAATGATATTTTCTATAAATATTGAAGAGTCAATTATTCCCTGGCAAACCCGGAGGCAGTAAAAAGTCATATTTCCCCGAATTATAGCCCCTCATCCCTCCTCGTTTCCGAGCTAATTTAGGATATGAGCAAAAAGATCATCGTATGCTGTATCGTCTTGATGTTTTATCCACAGTAGCTGAACCTCCACTCTATACGTCCTCTTCATCATCCTTTCCCCTCCCTTCTAGCTCGTAAATTTTCGTGAAATTTGCAAGGTACCGTTTTTCATCCGGTGAATGGATGAAAATAATACGGAACGAGTGGGGGGGTGAGACAAGGATCGATTGAGGGGTGAATCCGCATACATTTTCACACAAACTCACCTCTGCCCTCATATTACTTTGAATATGAAGGAGGAAGTAACATCTATTGAGGCATTTCGATTTTTCCAGGCATGGTTAACTGCTTAATTTAGTTGACTGATAGAAATCGCCCCTCTATCTAGAGTTTGCGGACGAAAAGTGTATGCGGACGAAAAGTGTATGCGGACGAAAATTAGTACGTAAAATGTAATTTTTTTGTTCGAGACGATGAAAAAAGAGGTTTTGGTGCATTTTATTCGGGCGAATATCAAAAAATTGGGCTGGAATGAACGTAGGCCTGAATGTTGAGGGCCAGCTCTGATCGATTTTCAATCAATCCGATTAATGAGCTTTCCCGACTGTCAAACCGAGCAGTCTATTAATAATTGTATGGAAGTATTATTCAATGGCTGCACCCACATAATTTCTCCATGAAATATTGAGTCATTCTATCGCAGCGTGTGGGTGGTGGTTCGGTTTTGAATTCATACACGTGAATGGGTGGAAAGAGTGGAAATTTGAACTTCATTAGGCTTTATTAACCACCAGCTTGGCTGTTATGACTATATCAATGACGAATTATTGATCGGTGAAAGGAAACCAGAGAAAAAAATTTTGATTTTCTGCATCCGGTAAGAAGGACCAATTTTCTTTTCGATGTAATTGAAAGAAAAACCTTCGGCTTGAGCTGAAATTCATCATCTTTACAATTACCCCCTGAGAAACAGTCATGTAATGACCTCGAGGGGTAAGAATTCAATTGTTCAAGACGTAATTTTCTTCCTTTGCCAGGTTTTAATGGTAGGCAGTTGGAAAATCAGGGAATTTCAAATTCAAATAGGACCCCAGGGAGCTGAAGGAATCCACGAAGGATTGGAGTGATTCATTTGGGTTGTTGTATAAACAAGGTCGAAATTAATTGTACCACCTTCATTTTATTCATCAGATATATGGTAGATGAGTTTGATGAGTTTGAATCTCCAATTAGACGTTTTATTTTGGATTTCTCGTCATTTCAATTGAATAACAACTAAAATCTACGCCACTCATTAAAATGGACAATAATGAAAAACCTACAGCTTCATTCCCTCTGACAAACTAGCTATCATGGATATCTGAATCTTATATGTGGATGTCCATGCTTGTGAAAGTCTTAGGCGTTGAGATATGGGTAACAAAATTACGTATCTCTCTGCCTCTGGGTTATGAGACCTCTTACGAAGGCATTTGATGTCTACACTCAAGAGTGTCTCAAGAACTTCAAGAGGCACACCTCTACATAACAAAGGAAGGCCAGGCTACATTTTAGACCCTTGAATCACCCAGCCAGGTTTATCTGCTGACGTGAAAATACTACCATGTAAAAACTGGCTAGAGATTTTGAAGATAATGAAGTAACCCTTCCATGCTTGCCAGGGCAAAGTGGTATTAATGGAAATTGAAAAAGCTAATGAAAAAGTACCAAGATCCTCGCCTGGGTGGACACGAACCATTCTGTAGGCTTGGAGAAGGCTAAAATGAGGCAGGACTCCAACAACAGGAGTAGCACATGCGAAAGAATTCATGGTGCTTTCACCCTACACACCAGAATCACCCACCTGTTATGGTGGCACTGCTAATGGAAGAGTTATTACAAATATGTTTTGTACCGCATGGGGAAGACGCCAGATGTGACATACAGCTTCTGTTGTTCTGAAAAACAAACAGCTGTTCACACAGAACTAGCTGGCGTGAGAACCATATGGGAAACCAGTTTTGTATTATCACTTGGTAATAGTCAAGACTCCTAAAAACGTATTAGGTCTACCTAGAATTAAATAAGAATGATACTAGTGCCAAATATCCATGTGGTATTGTAATATAATGTAATATAAGGGTCTTAGTTGTTGAAAAGTATTTGAAAATATCCTGCAGCTTTCCACACTCATCTTGTCAACATTGGCCTACTACGCTCCATTGGCCCAGCGTACGCAACTTCGAACAAATGGTCCTTCGAGCGTGAAAAAGGAGCTCGGGAAATATTTTCGCGCCCCTTCCACCCCCAATCGCCCACCCCCATTGAACACTGTGCCGGTTCAGCGATTCCCAGCTAATTCTGCCGTTCCAATTGCTGTCGATGCTAAAACAAGCGGATGGAAATTTCGGTGCAAGATCGATGAGGGCCCACGTGCTCGGACAAAGTTGTCTAAGACGTGGATTCACGCCTGGATGGAATCAAACTCTTGACGAGGTTCATTGTCCCCCGTCGCAGATGCATTGGTCTGGATTCGTTGGGACTTTCGGGAAGTTAGATTGTTATTCGACGACTCTGATAAGATCCACGTCTTGAATGGAATCGGTTGAAGGTTTTCGACGAGTCAAGATTTTAGTAAATGAGTTGAGGGTCAAGTTAGAAAACCTAACTGAAGGAATCAAACAGAGATCATCAGTTTAGACCAGGAGGCTCATTTTTTCTTTCTGGGGAGAATCTGCTCTTTGCTGGAAGAAAGAAGTGCTATGTGAAATGGTGCTCCTTTTCTTCAAGGCTCAAACCAAACCATTGGATGCAACTTCAAAGCACAGCAGGAAGATTAACTTATTTGCAAGCTTTTTCGAATGATCTTCCTGAGCATTTGTGTGTTTTCTTCTGATTTTCTCATAGAACAACCTCCAAGCACTTGAGGGAACTCTTCCTAAGTGTAGCAAGGATCAGACACATGTGTATTCCTCAGCTATGTGACGCATGTGCGGACAAGAGCAAAATCAGAGCCCTCCATGTTGTGCTCTTCTGAATAAGCTATCTTCCACTTGTTTTGTGAGAGTCTGATCTAACCTAACCTTACTACATCAAACAGATATCATTAGTTTAGACCAGAAGAGTCATCTTATCTTTTTGGGGAGACTCTGCTCTTTGCTGGAAGAAAGAAGTGTTATGTGAAGTGTTGCTTCTTCTCTTCAAGGCTCAAACCAAACCATTGGATGCAACTTCAAAGCACAGCGGGAAGATTAACTGATTTGCAAGCTATTTCGAATGATCTTCCTGAGCATTTTTGTGTTTTCTTCTGATTTTCTCATGGAAAAACCTCCAAGCACCTGAGGGAACTCTTCCTAAGTGTAGCAAGGATCAGACACATGTGTCTTCCTCAGCTATGTGACGCATGAGTGCACAAGAGCGAAATCAGAGCCCTCCATGTTGTGCTCTTCTGAATAAGCTATCTTCTAGTGGTTAGTGGATAAACACTGGGGTTTCTTGATGCGAAATCCCTTCACATTATTTCACGAAACGCATATTGTTATACAGATCCTGTTTCAGTCTTTGAGATATTAATATTTATGAAGCAAATCCTCATATTCCTACATTGTCACTTCTAGCGAATGGAAGGTTGAAAGAGGAAAAGGAAAATACATTATTGTTGAGTGATCTATTCCATTTGAATATTCAGACTTCTTCGAGGGTAGAGGATGAAAAACTTCAACATTATTCTTCTATTACCTAGTCCCTAGAAATAATATTCCTTTCTTGTGATAATTTCAGTCGGTTTTCACGTGAAAATGACAATATTGGAGATAACTATCGCTGAATATGCGAATTCCCACGTACCAAAAAAAATCTGTAATAACATTGCGACTCCTGCTGTGCAAAATAATTGGATTTCTGGATCACGTGGCTCAACCTGTACCAAGACAGGCGTGTTATCCTGCAAATGGAGCTTTGTCACGCTAAAAACTTCTTTGTTTCGTATTTTCTTATTGGATCCAGCAAGTTTTCGAATCGTTCATACCCGATGGAAATAAAACAACTTCTTAAAACGTATTTTCGTGAATTAACCAAGGACCAGGTGGATATTTCACGGAATGAAAACTTCGACTCTACTGTCACTGAATTCACAGCGTTTTTCAATAATTCCCAAAGTTCTGAAAGTTCCAGACGATGAATTAGGTATGACTCTTCTGACTTCGCGAAGTTTGTTCGTTATTGCAGTAATACTCCACTGAGAAGTGCAGTGGTGAACTTTATAGTGTATATTTTGGGTACATTTTAATGAGAAGTTAGTTTTTAGTTGTCTTACCAGAAAGAACCTCCAGAAATGTGTGTTTAAACAAGAATTGAATTCAATAGTTTATTGTGATCCAATTTTGTACAGACATAAAACTACACTACCATCAAAACATCACACCCTTCACAGAGTAAAATTAAATTACAATTTACCAAACGCAACAGGTAAAGCAGCCCTTCAAACCGATCATTAATCCCCAATTTTCAACCCCTAAATTTTCCGAACTCTCAGAGGACCTATTCCGAGATCCCGAACGCAAATTACCCTCCAAATTCATCCATTTTTCCAACCCCCGTTGAAGGGGTGAGGTCGTAATTGTTCAGGGGTAGTGAATCTCTCGGAACCCGGCCATTTTTCAATGAAGTCAGCTGGGTGAGTTAACGTTGTAATACTCCTTCTTCTTGCTCTTTCATCTTGCAGTGACAATTTCCTTCTTGAATGGGTGAACGATGGTTGTTCCTCCCTGTGGAATGTTCCCAAAACGTGATCTCCTGAAATAAAACTGGAATCTATACGTTTTCGAGAGATTCAAGGGTTTCCTTGGTTCAGATCAGATAATTTAGGCACCTAACATCAGTTTTTTTTATTTCCCTTACTATATCATTACTTGCAGGCTAATTATCCACTGCAATTTTTAGTAGGTACTGTATTTAGTGCTGGCCAACGAAAAAATGCTTGAACAGCTAAATCTGGATCCCCAAATGTTTGAATGTTGACCAAAAGCGTGCAAGGGTAGAAGCATTGCATTCGATCTGTGCTCGATTTGAAAACGATCTAGACTTCTTATTCCGAATTGTTACTATGGATGAGACTTGGGTACATTTCTACGATCCAGAAACAAAGCAACAATCGATGGAATGCAGGCGACACTCTGGTTCTCCAAGACCTAAGAAGTTTCTTGTCCTAAAATCTGCTGGAAAAGTTCTTGCTTCAGTTTTTTGGGATTGCCATGGAGTAATCATGATTGATTTTTTGGATAAGGGTAGAAAAATAACCGTAGATTACAATTCGACATAACTGACCACTCTAGGGGAAAAAATTAAAGAGAAAAGACTCGGAAAGCTATCCAAAGGTGTTTTGTTTTTGCAGGACAACGCCCCTGCAAACAAATCTCATGTTGCCATGCAAAAAATTCGTGATTTAGGGTTTGAATGACTAGAACACCCCCCTTATTCACCTGATATGGCTCCATCTGACTATCATCTCTTTCCTGAACTGAAAATAAGTTTAGAAGGTCGTAAATTTTCTTCCAACGAGGAGGTAATAGAAGCTGTTGAGGTCTGGTTTGCAGAGCAAGAAGAAACATGTTTTTTGAAAGGTGTAGAGACGTCGCTGTAATAAATGTATCCAATTAAGAGGAGAATATGTTGAGTAATAAAATATTTTGACATTGAAATGTTGTTTATATCCTCGTATTTAGTGCTAGCCAACGTAGAAATGCTTAAAGGTGAGGCTTAGAAGGGAGAACAGCTCTGACGTATAGCAGAATAAATCTCAGGAAAGCAGTACAATGTGAACTCTTGAAAACAGTCTTCCTGAAGCTAGATAAAATTGCATTTTATGAAAACTGCTGAGTAAGAAGCATTTCGAACAAATAGAACAATGGTAAAACTCTCTCGTCCGAACAGCAATCAAGAAATTTCCCAGATAACGCAAAAAAACCAAGTGGGAAACCCACAGTTCACTGGCCACCCCGAAGGAAATTCCCACGTTCCTGACAAACATTTTTCCCATCCCAGAGAACCAGGATTACGAAACGCAAGGTGTCTGGATGAAGATATCGCCGAGGAGAAACAGGAAACATTCTCCAGATATTAGGAGAGTGTCAACAATGAGAATCGCGGAGATATATCGCCTCTACCACCACTGGATGAACCCCCGGATCAGAGGTGTCTTTTCTGTACGAGCCGTTGAAACGAGAGGAATAAGAATTCCGAGAGAATGTTCTTTGTCACGAGGAGATATCCGGGGCCACAATGCATCTACAGAAATATGTTTTATTTCCTATATTAAGGAGAGTATCGTTGAAGTGAAATATCGTGTTGGTACCGAGATTTATTGGAGCGTTTTCCTGGATTCCATTTCGTGTTCTATTCGAGATGGAATCTGGATTATTTTTATACTAGATGAAACCCCGAGATGTAGGGGCTGGGCATTGTACGAAACCGGATTCAATCTTCAATTAGGAAAACCATCCAGTTCTAGGTCTTTCTAGGAATGAGGAGTTGGATGTCTCCAATTCGACGATGGTTCATTGAAATTCATCAAGTCTGTGGGATTTTACATATGAGGCTCCTGTATTTGGACGTAATGCTCAGCTTATACAACTTTCCAGATTGATAATGTATGATTACTCTTTCATTTTTATTCCAATGCTACCTAGACCAAGGAAACGTTCAAGTTCTTAATCGAAATGAAGCAATTTCCTCAGTGAAAACTTCTCATTTTCTGCCCAATCCTTATCCAGAACTAGATTGATTTTAATGAAAGTTTCGATGCACTGTGACATCAAGATCTATTCTGCCCTCCATAAGAGCTGTTTTCACCTCTCTTCATCTTCAACTTGCCATCCAGTTCCAGGGTTCCAATGAACTCCAGTATCTGGAGTGGTGTCAAAGAGGTCAGGTGATTTTCATCCTCCTCCCCATAGAATCTGCAAAGTTTCTGCTAGATCCATAAGGAGGTGTAGCATTTTTGCTGAGATCCAGATACTTCTTAGATCTCGCAATGTTACAGTTCCCAAGGTACCTTTTGGAATGTTTTCGTACCCTCCAGAGTAATTTTCTTCTTCGGCGTTTATCTTCTCCTAGAACACTTTCTTGTAGCTACAATTTCTTTAACACAGAAAGGTTCTGGACCAATGAAAGTTGTGCTCCTTTCCTAGCAAATGTATTGGTTGACCAGGGACTAAGGCTGAAGAGATCTTCTTTGAATTATTAAGAGCAGCCATTTCTGAGTGGAAATGAGCTGTCTTATGTTTCTCAAGACTAAAACTTTTAGTTGGTCAATTTAATATCATATGAGATGTCTCACCATCTCCACTTATTGGAAGTATTGTGTAGCTATCCTCTTCAAAATCGCCATCGATATCCAAATATTCGACTCCATCCAAGAACTTATCCAGATTTGATGTCAGCAGTGAAGTGTCTATTCCCAAACTGGATAATTGTAATCCCATCTTTCTTTTCGTGGAATTAGATTCTTGTAAAACGATACTTTATTAATTTTGAAGTTTCTTTACAGTTCCAGAATTGAAATTTTTGACGTTTGGTATTAAACGATCAATGTCAATTCACAAGGATTGTTCAGGATGAGCAACAGTATCTAAGGACTGGTTTTTTTTCGCAACCAACCCACTTACCATTATGAATTTCCACATTTTGTTTGGAGAATATAATATCAGACTCTTCTATTTTCTTTGGCCACACTTGTAGGTAAACCTCTGATCTTGCAGTGTGTCATTTATTGGATATTTATTCGTAAGAAGTGGCCCATATTGGGACCACTTCCTCTATCCTAAATCTGTTTGTGATGTTTATGAACCACCCTCTACATTCGAAGCAAACAGAAATTATTCTTCCTCGGGTAACACACCCAATGTTGACCCCTGGCATCATTTTTTGCCGTTTTGCCTGCAGTGAAAAACCTCGGCCAGTTCAAAACGAAAATCTAAACGTATTAACTTCATTTTCATTCCCCTGGACTCATTTTCCGCCTACGCCTGTACCACCTGCGGCGTATTTTTCACGCCATCGACAGCTTTCACGAGTTTATCGAGATTTCGGTAAAAGCTGCCAAACGCAAAACAATGGACGTCGACCTCCTGCTCTCTGGCATTGGTGCACCAGCATACTTCAATAGATCCCACGGTATTTTCCATGACATCGCTCATGAAGGAAGCCTTTGTCCTCTGGAAAACACTGGGATGGAGAGGATTGTCCATATCATTAAGAGGAATTAATAGGCTTTTCTGGTTTTTCGAACCGATAAACGATGATTGAATGGCTGAAGAGTAAAAGGATTGGAGTTTCTCTGCCGTTCAGGAATAATTATCAGTGTCAGCATTGCGTGACAGGTGTTTTTGACCTCCGAGATACTTTGCTGTCTGTCTGACAGCCAAAATACCTGAAACTGATGAAGTGGTAAGGCTGTCTTTCTTCTTCTTCTCCTTCTACTTGTGGCTCATTGAAATTCATCTGACAGTTACTTCAGAAATTCCTAGAAACGCTACATATCTGCACCTTAACCAGTTTTCACAAGACAAGATGAGTTTCATATCTGTAATTTTGTTCGCTCCACCCTATATACCACTGGAAATCCAAGTAGGGGTCGTGTGAAATCTGACCCAGAAAAAACCCGGCTCCATAGACTACTGTATTCCGATAATATCCCCCTACGTACGGTCCCTTCCAGCTAACCGACGCCTAGCGTCGCGATAGTAGCCTCAGACGTTAGACGCTTTTGTTCCCGCGTCCCCTTTCAACGGATTCTGTTTTGTTTCGGCCCATTCAATGGGGATATCAAGAAGGCTCGGCGCCGAATGGATTTTCGATTGTTTTTTAAATTCGGGCCTTTCAAAGCCACCACGTAGAAGGGATCTATCGCCTGGGTATTTTGCGGCTTGTCGGAAACCGAACTTGGTATTCTCTTAGGGGTGCCCTAATGGAGCTGTGGAAATAAGAAGGGGGATAGAACCCTGACCTTATCTCGCTGAGTTCTATGGGATACGTGAATTGAGAGCTGATGGTTGATCTAATTGAAATAATCCAATTCGTCCTTCGATAAACATTGGAAAAGCCATGAAGAAAGTTCATAATTATAAAACCGTTAAGCAACTGGCAATGAGGTTATTTTACAATAGGTACAGGAGAATGCCTATAAGAGGTGTTGGAATAAGATTCAGATTTGATGGAGGCTTGTTTACCTGAAGCACAGTTTATTCAGACGACTGCTCACTTATCGCTAGCAGCTCAGAGGATCTATAGATAATGTTGGACACCTATAAACATATTCAGGCCTTAGACTTAATGTTGACAAAACCAGAATCCTGATAAGTCCGCCAGAAAGCCTTCAAACATATATCAGCCTGGAGTATGAAACTCTAGAACACGTCGAGCAGTTCAAATACTTGGGAAGCTTCATAAATACTAGGGCTAACCTGGACACGGAAATACACAACCGTATCAAGTCGCCATCACGGGCATTCTGGAAGCTAAAGGACAGAGTATTTCAAAATCACGACCTCAATCTGAAGACCAAGACAGCTGTTTACAAAGCAGTGGTCCTCCCAACACTTCTTTACGAAAGCAAAAGCTGGACGCCTTACAGGCGACACATTAAACAAACACAACATCGTCTAAGACAAATAATGCACATCAGATGGTTCCACAAAGTTTCAAATGCAGAAGTTTTGCAGCGCGCGAGTTGTATAACAATCAAGATTCAAGTAACGAGGGCCAGACTCAGATGGAGCGGCCACATTCTGAGGACGCAAGACACAAGACTCTCCAAAATAGCTCTGTATGGCGAATTCACAGAGGGAGCTCGGAAACCAGGAGGCCAGTATCAGAGGTTTAAGGATATACTGCATCAATCCCTAAAATCAGTTGATGCCAATCATAACTGGGAACAACTAGCGTTAGACAGATAACAGTGGAGGTCTTTGGTCTACAGTTATAATGGAGACTCGAGAAGAATGCAGCGGTGGCCAGATTTGGTTGGTGCCTATCCATGCCCGGAGTGTGGAAGGATCTGTAGGTCACGGTTGGGTCTCTTCAGTCACAGGAGGGCAATTAGCCCTAAGAAATTATAAGTTTGATCTCACCGATAGTTTTGTTCTTGGGTCTTCTTGTAGATTTATTCTCGGTAACGGGATACAGCAATGAATTAAT
This sequence comes from Coccinella septempunctata, assembly GCF_907165205.1. Taxonomy (NCBI): domain Eukaryota; kingdom Metazoa; phylum Arthropoda; class Insecta; order Coleoptera; family Coccinellidae; genus Coccinella; species Coccinella septempunctata. Next base: position 17,026,965 of record NC_058197.1, read on the forward strand.
GGATCAGGGAATTGTGGTGTTGATGTACATCTCCCTTTCACATGAAAAATTTGGTTCCACGTCACAGTCAGTATATCCTCTTTTTTCCAACCCTTCCAGGCTCCATCCTACCCCCCATCCATCGAATATGATATGAACCCCTTCCCGAACAGTCCCAACTGGAAATCCACGGAGAAACCGACTCAATAAAGTATCGGAAACTTGGCTCTAGACTTTCCACCCACCCGCCTTATTAACCGCAGCTTAGTTCTTTTCCCAAAGTTCAGTTATTAGATAAATCTTCAATATATAGCCCTCGAAGACGTGGAGTAGAGTTTTGGAAGTTTGGGAGCTCGACGCCGCGGGTATTGGCGTTTCAATGCGAGTCATTATTGACAGTGTGAAGTTAGGGGTGGATTTGAAGTCTTTATTGGGGAGGGGGAGGTGCAGTCGACGTTTTGCAGCGACATGAAATCGCTCTGGATCGTGTTTGTGCGAAGTTCGCGAGGAAAGTTTGGTTTTTAGGGGTTATTAAGCGAAAGGGGAATGCATTTTCCATTTTCATTTACTCCAGCTCTTGGGGTATGAGTCATTTCGAATCACTTTCGAGCTACCCCCAGCTTCGTGTAGTTTTAAGAACCTCGAAACTGTATAAACTGAGTTGTTAGGATTGATATGGCGTATTCCATGGAGTATATCATGAATTTCATATGGAAAATAAATACTTCCAGAGAGTATAGTTATCGTTTGGTAAGGGTGTTACATTTCACTGCTATCTTAAGGTCTATTTTGCCTCCCATCAAAGCTGTTCTCTCAACTGCGCCATCTATAGCTAACCCTCCAACTCCAGAGTTACAAGAACTCCAGGATCTGAGAGGGTTTCAAGTCTTTATTCTTCCAATAATTCTCTCGTTCAAGACATTCCTTGAGTAGGCTTGCAACGATGAGGCATTCATAACAAGGTGAACAGGAGTTTTCTTCTCTTACCCATAGAATCTACAGTAGTCAATTTCCCCTAAGCCCATTCTCATCATATGCTTCCTAAGCCGACCATATCCTGTGATGAAACCTCTGAAAAGGCGTAGCTTATTCTTAATCAGATCCAAATATTTCTTGAATCTTGAAGTTTCAAAACCCCTAAGGAACTTTTTGGAATGATCCATTCCTGGAAGATTCTTCCAGGGTGGTTCTCTTTTGGTTTCTTCCTGGTCCAGGAACTCTTTCTTATAGGTGCATTTTCCTTGACCACAAAAAAGGTCTGAGCCAGTAAATGGCGTGGTGGTATACTCCAGTACCAGCTCCTCAAGAGAGTAACAGGGCTGCTGTTCTAGAAGACAAATGGATGATTTTTCAACAGGAAGTAAAAATAGTCAGCTGAGGTGAGATGAGTGTCTCCTTCATCTGAACTAAATGAAGAAATGAAATGTTTGTATTGGTATTTTGGTGCCACCCAAAACATGTTGTCTCCCCTTCTTCTCCATCTTGCTCGGCTACAATTTATGGCTGAAGGGTGGCCATAAGACCTATTGTGTTCTTCTGCAGACAATAATACATGTCAAGAGAGAGGAGAACTCTGACCATTCTTAGTGTAAGGTGTTATAGGTTTGTTATTGCCCTTACTGAGTAGGGTTGAAACAGGATGTGCTCAGAAGGGCATAGGCGGACAACCAATAAGCATGTAGCCTACATGTATTTCCATCAGATTTTCCACAGACACCAGCGTTAAACAGGGTGTTATCCTTGTCGTTTTGCTATCGAAATCCAAAGACCATATCGTCCCTCTCGCTAATTCGATCTACCAATCTAAATATGACACGGAATGCAGACATTCCGCAAATTCCCATGGTACAAGATACGTCATGCGATTTATAATCAAATACATGATTACGACGATTGATGGGACCAAAGCTGCCGCGTGAAACTGCTGTGGAATTATCTGGAAATCTGAATTTGGACGTGTGGCTGTTCGATGCCCTGCCCCTACTGGAATGCTCTGAATCCAATGCGACAGCTTGCGTGAGCTGTAGTTCATCAGGTTAATCAATAGGCTGGTTAACATAAGGACAGGAGAGTGCTTCACCAGTCAGCGTTGTTTGGAAGATTTCCAAATGAAAATCATCATTTCATTCGATGGAAACAACAATGACTTTCATCTGAGTTGAAATTGATTTCTTTTCTATTCATCTTGGCACCCTTTGGTTTCTGAAGAGTTCCTTATAAAACAAATATTGTTTTGCTCAGATATATGGTTTCGATAAGATATTATTTTGTTCAGATATAGTTTTTCTCAGGTATGATTTTGCTCAGACATGGTTTTGCTCAGGCATGGTTTTGCTCAGATATGGTTTTGTTCAGATATGGTTTCGTTCAGATATGTTTTTTGCTCAGATATGGTCTCGATCAGATATTTTTTGTTCAGATATAGTTTTGCTCAGATATGGTTTCGCTCAGATATGGTTTCGCTCAGATATGGTTTAGTTCAGATATGGTATTTTTGCTCAGATATGGTCACGATCAGATATGGTCTGGATCAGATATTATTTTGTTCAGATATAATTTTGCTCTAATATGGTTTCGTTCAGATATGGTTTCGCCCAGATATGGTCTCGATCAGATATTATTTTGTTCAGATATAGTTTTGCTCAGATATGGTTTCGTTCAGATATGGTCTTTTTGCTCAGATATGGTTTCGTTCAGATATGGTTTTTTTGCTCAGATATGGTTTCGCTTAGATATGATCTCGATCAAATATTATTTTGTTCTGATATGGTTCTGCTCAGATATGGTTTAACCCAAACATGGTTCTGTTCAGATATGGTTTAACCCAAATATGGTTTTGCTCAGATATGATTTTGCTCAAATATGGTTTGGCTCAGATATGATTGTGTTCAAATATGATTTTGCTCAGATATGATTGTACTCATATATGACTCTGCTTAGATATATTTTTACTCAGATATAGTTTCGCTCAAATATGGTTGTGCCCAGATATATTCAGAATTCTGCTCAGAAATGCCCCACTCACAAAGGATTTGGTTCGGAAATGATTTTTCCAAGATATTCTTTCGAATACAGAAGTCAACGAGCAATAAGTATTCCTTAATTCTGTAGTATCTCAGTCAATCCTTTCATTTCAAGCTTTATTGTGGGTTTTTCTTGGATATTTCGATATATATTCCCTCCTCTTTGTCCATGTAGCATACAGCATATGTGTTGATTCACACAACAGACTCCAAATGCAGTTTCTCAATTAGAAAATCCTTGAAATTTGATAGTTCACTCGGTTTTACCAGGAATATTACTCGTCAGGTGATTCTACCTGTACCTGAATGTGTTGAACATTAAGAGCCAGACGAGAGATTAAATTCACATAAATTTCCACGAAGAATTCCGAAAAGATCCTCTCAAAGTACCCCCCTGGGAGTAATGATATGCATTCTGAATCCGGTGAAGTCGAGAATCTCCATTCTTTTCAACGTCCCAAATCGAGTTAAGTATTTTTGTTGCCCACACAAGGGAGGGAGTTTAAAGTCGTTATGACGAGATGATGACATTCCTTCAATTTGCCACATTCCCATTCTGGTCTGCGAGACTGAAAATTCGTGGAATGATTTGATTCCGATGCGTGGAAATCCGATACAGAACTTCTTCATTCGAGTATTCCAGGATGGAATCTATTTAACGTTCATTTTCACGTTTCCTCAAAATGGTTGGGGAAGAGACTTTGAAAATGAATATCTATTTATGTGAAACGATGTGCATGTATGAATTCTTCCATATGAATGCTGGATTTTCTTCATTTTTGAGACAATTAAGTTTTATGAGGGTTTCATTATAGGGGTGGGATTTTCATAGATGATTTTACCCTTGTATTTGGCGTCAGACTTGATATAATACGATATATTACTCTTTGGTAACAAGAAGCCTTTAATATGTAGACTGTTTTTTCAATAATCTGAACATTGAACTCCCCTGCCATCAATTCAGGAATTTGAGCTTTATTATATTGAAGGGATATTGAAAAAATTGTGACAGACGTAAATCAATTAACCATCCTACTATTTTCATTAACCATCGTTGTAAAATATTCCATTACAAATTCCGATAGCTTTACGCGAGTGGAATTCAACTAATCAATGTAATAATCAATGGTACCTAAATATGTACCAACATAAACCACTAATGTGAATTAATAAAACGTTTCCATTGCTATTCATGAAATCAAAGTCATAATATGCTCTGAATGTTTGAATATTATACGTTGCTTGACATAACGTTAAACAGGTATCAATTTAATATAGGGTGGCTCAGAAAAACAGCTATTTCAAAGGGTGTGTCAACAGAAGAGTACGAAGATTCGTTCAATAAAAAACATTCAGAAGATTTAGAAAGATGGGCTTTCAGGTATATGGCTATGCAGGAGACAAAGTCTTCAAACTAACACCAAAACAACTCATAAATTCCCAGCTGATGTCCCAAAATATCCTAGCCATAGTTGAATGACTCAGATTTATTACTAGAAGAATTGCTCTTTCAGAATATCTACCACATTTAGACCTACGATGATTTTACTGGAAGAAAAACTACTCGCAAGTTAACCTCCGCAAAATTTTCAAAAATATGGGGTCAGTTAAAACCTCCTCAAGACCAAACGGTTGCAGCGAAATGGATGAAAATCTCAGATTTATTAGTAGAAGAGATGCTCTTTTAGAATATGCCTCACAATTAGAGATACGATCATTTTCCGGAGAGAAAAATCACTCGCAAGTTGACCTTCGAAAAATTCCCAAAAAGATGGGGTCAGTTAAAATTTCCTCAAGACCGAACGGTTGTGCCGAAATGGATGAAATTCTCAGATTTATCACTAAAAGAGTTGCTCTTTCAGAATATCTATAACATTTAGATCTACGATAATTTTTCTGGAAGATTAATTCCTCTAAAGACGATCTGCGAAAAATTCCCAAAAATATGGGGCCAGTTAAAAATTCCTCAAGACCGAACGGTTTCGCCGAAATAGATGAAATACTCAGATTTATTACTAGAAGAGTTGCTCTTTCAGAATATGTATCGCTTTCAGATCTACGAGAATTTTCCTGGAAGAAAAATTACTCGAAAGTTGACCTTCGAAAAATTACCAAAAATATGGGGTCAGTTAAAACTTCCTCAAGACCGAACGGTTGTGCCGAAATGAATAAAATTTTCGGATTTAATAACAGAGGAGGTGCTCTTTCAGAATATGTATCACATTTAGATCTACGATCATTTCCCTGGAAGAAAAACTACTCGAAAGTTGACCTTCGAAAAATTCCCAAAAAGTTGGGGTCAGTCAAAATTTCGTCAAAGACTCACTGACTCACCCTATATGCATATTCAGCAGCTTCAGTTCGAAATGAGTAGAAATCCAAAAAGCATAAAGTTCCATGATTTCTCGTGCGAAAAAGGAAAAACTGAGAGTCAACAGGGTTGAAATATCACGAGAGTAACGAAATTAGTGACCATAAAAATCAGAACGAATTCTGAATTAAACCCAGCATAATTTTGTGTATATTCCTAACGGTTATGTAAATTGAAAATAATGCTGCCCTCGTTGAATGTGGCGGGTTATATACAGTTATACACGTGTCCTTGGACCAACGACAAAAAAAAGAAACACCTAATTTGAAATTTAGATAGGTGGAAGCGTGGCTAGGCAGACGTGTAGAATTATTGCATTAATATGGAGCTGGTGGCACAGGGTTGTATGCAGAAAATAGCCATAGCATAATGAGAGGTTCTCTGGGTGGATGAAAGTAATCAGAAAGTCATTGAGAATTAAGAAGTATCGAAGGAAATTCTCTTCAGTTTTTATTGAGAAGACTGAGGAAACAAACTGAATGCAGTTGAAATACTTGTACTCTTTGACGAGTTCGAAAGGGGTAGTTAATTGGACCAACAAATACGCCATCTGGGATCATGTCTATTCCACTTCTATCCCATTCAGGTTGACACAAACCGCCAATTTAGGGCTGGAACAGCAATCAATGAATAGAGGAGATAATATCTAGCAATTAAGGTTGATGGAAAGTACCACAAACGCAACCACTTCGTAGGAATGGATGATAGCATTCATCAAGTTATTCAGTTCATCATAGTAAAGTTCGGTCGGCTTTCTATTATAGTTGAGAAACTATCCGAATGATGAACGTTCATCGTTAATCTGTAGATTTTCGAGGAATATCTTGGTCTTGTCTGTTTAATTCTGGGAAGTCGTAATGTGGTCTTGTTGAACTGGCTGTTAGATAGACGAGATGCTCGATACTGGAGACCCAATTATGATGATTGCTGTAGAGCCAATTGAAAGGTTCGTGTTCTCAGAAGATGTTCGGATTTTTCAATTCAAGCTTGAGAAGAAACTGCAAGAACCTGGCCTCTTAAAATTTGAAAGGAAGCTGATAATCCATGAGTTCTTTCTGGATAAAATCGGTTAGTTAGGAAAAGCTGGAAGGCTAATGGCATACCAACTTTGTGTTACTTTTTTCGAGGCTTTATTGGGCATCTCTTTCCTATATTCGAGATGATTGGACAGCGAATTGATGAAGAGGCATCAGAGATAACATTCAGTGATGTTATTCTGCGATTGTATCGACGTTTTCTTGAAGTTATCACAGCTATTGCCTGGATAATATCCAATTTCCATGCCTACTCAGGCACTTCAGCGTTTCAGCATCCATATTTTCCCCACTGAACCGCGTGGGACGTCTTCATATAACAGTTTCTGACAGTGGTCTATATGCAGAAGCTCCTGAGATCGGTTTACCCTGAGACTTAATTCGATTTATTGCATCCATCTGCGGCTTTATTGGATACGAGCCGCATGGCAAATAGGATCACGTTAGATGGTTCTCCAATAATGACATCACCGAAGATTACGGAGGAGAAAGATAGGACACACTCCATATCTCTCCAGTACTAAAAACCGACTACATTTTGATCTGTGTTTGCCACATTTGACAACGAGATGGCGCTGAAAACGTCAATTTTCTGTTTCACAATTGAAGGGCGCAAAACTGGATAAAGTAAGAAAAGGGTGAGATAGAAACAACTTGAAATATCACAGTTTTTACTCAAAACGAACACAGCATAACAGAGGCTCCAGATAACTTAAGAAAAGCCACGAATGATTAGAAATTCACACGTTATCACTATCAATTGTTGAGCAGCGTGGAGGGTGGAGGGTTTGAAAGCGCTAAATATTCATAGGCAGATGACACGAACCGGGGTGTCAAATGGTGCCATACGCGCCCGAAGAAATTCGAGAACCAATGCATTTCGTATTCATTAACGTCACGGTATAATTTCGTCCTATTCCATGGCAGTTCTACCGTGATCATCGGCCCTTTGTTCTCGATAATTACAACCCTTCGGGGGCGCGTTACAATGTTCTTTTCCGCTTCCTTCCTGACGATGGAAATAATTGAGTTTTCGTCCGGAATCAATTTGGTCTTTTCGCCAGTCCTGCACGATTTAATCAGGAGTGATGTTTGGGAATGATTAACGGCCGAGATGGGATTTTTGTGCGGTCTTGGTTGATTTGGCGCCATCTGAAGATGAAATCTTCGAGGGGATGCTGTTTTGATGAGGTCGAGGAGAAGGTGTATAAGTTTTTGACAACGTGTATATGTTGTCCAGGCACTGACTGGTCGCTGGTCGACAACTGATAGGAATCACGTGCTTATTTCTCTTTATTATTAGCTTGTGTCAAGTTAACCGAAACATCTTCCAGAAAAAACTGGAATATTTTGAGTTGTTTCCTTTTCAACTGTTTACTGTTGTATTCCTATAGTCCAATTGGATTTTCGGTTTTATAATCAGCGTTGCCAAGGCTTCCACCCCAGCACAAGAAGTCGATTTCGAAAATCTCGATTTTTTGGGTCAAAAATGAGTAAGAGGTTAGACCCCCTGAAATGACTTATTTGCTACTCTGTCTGAAAATCAAGATGTTCTATTACTATCCTAGGATATGGAAGGCATAGAATTTGTTCCGAAGATTCTAGAAAGCCAAACAGTTGATGATTCAATAGAGAATTGCACTCCCGAGAGCTCTTCGAAGTCAACTCGAAAATGAAAAGTGGAAAAACAAAAAAGATTATTTTCTCCTAAACAGGGCCAGATATTTGAAATTTTGGTATGGAAATATAGGTTTTCGAACACGCTGAATCTATTGCGAGCATTTTCGAAGGCCTATCTCCGTTCGTTTAGATTTGCATCTTGAAAATGGCATTTTTCAAAAATTGCAATTTTCAATCTGCGATATCTCCTGTTATATTCGTCTGATCTAATTGGGATTTACTGTTATTTAATCAGAGTTGTCTAGGCTTCCACCCTAGCATAAAAACTCGATTTCGAAAATTTCGATTTTTTGGGTCAAAAATGAGCAAGGGGTTAGACCCCCCTAAAATGACCTATTTGCTACTCTGTCTGAAAATCAGGATGTTCTATTACTATCCTAGGATATGGAAGGCATAGAATTTGTTCCGAAGATTCTAGAAAGCCAAACAGTTGATGATTCAATAGAGAATTGCACTCCCGAGAGCTCTTCGAATTCAACTCGAAAATGAAAAGTGGAAAAACAAAAAAGATTATTTTCTCCTAAACAGGGCCAGATATTTGAAATTTTGGTATGGAAATATAGGTTTTCGAACACGCTGAATCTATTGCGAGCATTTTCGAAGGCCTATCTCCGTTCGTTTAGATTTTCATCTTGAAAATGGCATTTTTCAAAAATTGCAATTTTCAATCTGCGATATCTCCTGTTATATTCGTCTGATCCAATTGGGATTTTCGGTTATATAATCAGCGTTGCCTAGGCTTTCACCCGAGCACAGAAACTCGATTTCGAAAATCTCGATTTTTTGGGTCAAAAATGAGCAAGGGGTTAGACCCCCCTAAAATGACCTATTTGCTACTCTGTCTGAAAATCAGGATGTTCTATTACTATCCTAGGATATGGAAGGCATAGAATTTGTTCCGAAGATTCTAGAAAGCCAAACAGTTGATGATTCAATAGAGAATTGCACTCCCGAGAGCTCTTCGAAGTCAACTCGAAAATGAAAAGTGGAAAAACAAAAAAGATTATTTTCTCCTAAACAGGGCCAGATATTTGAAATTTTGGTATGGAAATATAGGTTTTCGAACACGCTGAATCTATTGCGAGCATTTTCGAAGGCCTATCTCCGTTCGTTTAGATTTTCATCTTGAAAATGGCATTTTTCAAAAATTGCAATTTTCAATCTGCGATATCTCCTGTTATATTCGTCTGATCCAATTGGGATTTCCTGTTATATAATCAGCGTTGTCTAGGCTTCCACCCTAGCATAAAAACTCGATTTCGAAAATTTCGATTTTTTTGGGTCAAAAATGAGCAAGGGGTTAGACCCCCCTAAAATGACCTATTTGCTACTCTGTCTGAAAATCAGGATGTTCTATTACTATCCTAGGATATGGAAGGCATAGAATTTGTTCCGAAGATTCTAGAAAGCCAAACAGTTGATGATTCAATAGAGAATTGCACTCCCGAGAGCTCTTCGAAGTCAACTCGAAAATGAAAAGTGGAAAAACAAAAAAGATTATTTTCTCCTAAACAGGGCCAGATATTTGAAATTTTGGTATGGAAATATAGGTTTTCGAACACGCTGAATCTATTGCGAGCATTTTCGAAGGCCTATCTCTGTTCGTTTAGATTTTCATCTTGAAAATGGCATTTTTCAAAAATTGCAATTTTCAATCTGCGATATCTCCTGTTATATTCGTCTGATCCAATTGGAATTTCCGGTTATATAATCAGCGTTGTCTAGGCTTCCACCCTAGCATAAAAACTCGATTTCGAAAATTTCGATTTTTTGGGTCAAAAATGAGCAAGGGGTTAGACCCCCCTAAAATGACCTATTTGCTACTCTGTCTGAAAATCAGGATGTTCTATTACTATCCTAGGATATGGAAGGCATAGAATTTTTTCCGAAGATTCTAGAAAGCCAAACAGTTGATGATTCAATAGAGAATTGCACTCCCGAGAGCTCTTCGAAGTCAACTCGTAAATGAAAAGTGGAAAAACAAAAAAGATTATTTTCTCCTAAACAGGGCCAGATATTTGAAATTTTGGTATGGAAATATAGGTTTTCGAACACGCTGAATCTATTGCGAGCATTTTCGAATGCCTATCTACCTTCGTTTAGATTTTCATCTTGGAAATGGAATTTTTCAAAAATTACAATTTTTAATCTGCGATATCTCCTGTTATATTCGTCTGATCCAATTGGGGTTTCCGGTTCAATAATCAGCATCGCCTAGGCGTCCACCCATACATAATGTAGCCCAGAAATATACTCTCTGGATCTAGGTAAAAATGCTGCAACTTCTCACTGGATTCTTTGGAAGCCACTGGTAGCAGATTTTAGAAATTTACAGGAATTCTAATGCAACACATTGTATATTGTGTTCAGCGTGCACGATTTCGAAAAATCATCAATCTAAAAATGAGACGAAGCCAATCAATTTCCCAGTATTACTCTATATGATGCACGTTTTTGAATGCTCTCCTCTGATTTTCCTGTACCATCTAAATTGCCAATTAGTGTCCTGGATTGGGCAGCAGAATCCTATCAATTTATTTCGGAGCCCAATTTGCGTTAGGTTTTTCCTACAATTCAAACGAAAAATGAATAAGCTGAATCGTTTTTCATCTGGCATAGATTTTGTGGATTTCATCAGATACAGGATTGGAGGATCAGTGATATCTCTTCATTCATTGGCATCCCTCACAACTGTGTACGACTTCCCATTCGACTATTCAAATATCAATACAGCGAGTCTGCAAGATGAGAATTTGGCTCGAATATTTCAGCAGAATTTTCCTCTTGAAGATGATACCCTTGCTTGGCAGTTATCAAAGGTTAAATCTATCGGTCTCATGGAAAAACGTCAAGGAAACTCGTCTTCAAATACAGCAAATTAATACGAAGAATATCCTTCTTCCAGAGCCATATCCCACTCTATCTTCATCAATTGGCTGGTATGAAAAACTTAACAAGAAAACTTCCACCTACGGACAGGACCTAATTAGGTCCAGATAGATTACCACGTTCATCATTTGTCAACAATTTTCTCGAGAAAACCTTGGGAAAACATCCCTTCTCGTTTTTTGCTGAATTATTGAATCCCTGAGAGTTTCACTGTTTAATTAAGTCTTCTGAAGTTTCTGATGGAAAAGATGGACCACCTATGACAGTTGTGTTCCAAGATTGATGTTTTCAAGAGTGTGAAGAGTTCCAGTGGTCGTAGCTCATATCTACGTATAGTAGATATCTTGTGTAATAGTTTCGATTGACATAGACGAATTTTGGGAATGATTGAACTTAACTTCTCTTTCTTCTGATTCACTGGGCTGTTTAGAGAATGTCCATGGAACTTTCGGTATCAAAAGAAGGTACTGTACCTTCAACAAGTTCATCATTAGTCCCTGATATCTCAGTCTGTGTGGAATATTGTGGCCCCTTCGAAATCATAACAAATTTCTACGCAATCCCATCCCAAACAATTTCTGGGGTAACCCAGCGCAGTATCAACAATTCAACTCCAAACAACGTACAATCTATCCCTGAGCCAGGACAATTAGCAGGTAAGGAACTCAATTAAGTTATATCTTTGTGGGGAATATACAGCTTCGCGTATTATCCCACTCTGCCGGGCCAGAATGTTCGTTTCGTGATATTCCTTTAATTGGGGAAATTAGGTTCCCACGTTCTGGAAATTACGACAGGATGAGGTCCAGGCACGTCTCCCTGATCCTTGTTCATTTTTGTTAGAAGGGGAAAAGGATATGGATAGATTGAGATTGAGGATTTCTCTTCAGGCTAGAGGAACATTTCTAGATACTGTGATTCCGTCAACACTATCTCTCTCTTTCCTCCCAATAAAGAGTTCAATTACCAGGATATATTGAAAAATTCTCAGCCTACTAAAGAACCAAACAAAATTTCAATGCCAAAATGTTTTATTACTCAACATATTCTCCTCTTATTTAGACACATTCATTACAGCGAACCTGCAACGTCTCTAGACCTTTCAAAAAAACTGTTTCTTCTTGCTCTGCAAACCAGACCTCAGCAGCTTTTATTACCTCCTCGTTGGAAGAAAATTCACGACCTTTTAAACTTTTTTTCAATTGAGGAAAGAGATGATGGTCGGATGGAGCCAAATCTGGTGAATAAGGGGGGTGTTCTAGTAATTCAAACCCTAAATCACGAATTTTCTGCATGCCATCATGAGACTTGTGTGCAGGGGCGTTGTCCTGCAAAAACAAAACACCTTTGGATAGCTTTCCGCGTCTTATCTCTTCAATTTTTTCCCGTAGAGTGGTTGGTAACGTCGAATAGTAATCTCCGGTTATTGTTCTACCCTTATTCAAAGAATCAATCATGATTACTCCATGGCAATCCCAAAAAACTGAAGCAAGAACTTTTCCAACAGATTTTTTTGGACACGAAACTTCTAAGGTCTTGGAGAACCAGAGTGTCGCCATTCCATCGATTGTTGCTTTGTTTCTGGAGGGTAGAAAGGTACCCAAGTCTCATCCATAGTAACAATTCGGTTTAAGAAGTCTACATTGTTTTCAAATCGAGCATAGATCGAACGCGATGCTTCTACCCTTGCAGGCTTTTGTGGATCCATTTTGCAGCAATTTTTCTCATGTCCAAATTGACGTGAACTATATGATGCACGCGTTCATATGAAATATTCAGTGCTTCAGATATCCTTTTGAGCTCAATTCAAAGATCTGATAAAATAATGTCATGAACTGCATCGATATTTTCGGGGACTGACACAGCAACTGGCCTTCCCGATCGGTCATCATCTTCAATGAAAAATTTACCTCTTTTGAAGCTTGCAGTCCAATTTTTCATGGTCGCATACGAAGGACATTAATCACCAAGGGTATTAAGCAAATCTTCGTAAATCTGCTCACCTCTTAACCCTTTTAAATACAGGTACTTGATGATGGCTCGATACTATGGTAACGCAATATTTTTTTTATGCATGGAACTGGTCTAGGCTAACTAGATATCAATACATCCTCGTATTATATCAACAACTCGATTACACTCGCTATAAGACTAGAAGAATAAGAATAACAAGCTTGAAATTCGAAATTACCCTTGAATGATACCCCCCGTTGACAGTCTTCATCAATCCCCTACAATGGAAACCCAACAATGGGTTCTATCAATTAAACACTGAACTAGGGAACAGCCTTCGATCATTCTCCAATTCGTAAACGCGACCGAAGAACGGATGAACGTGTGAAACAGAATCGGCTACCCCATTTCCCCTAAGCTTGCATTTTCCTGGCGAGGCGTTATCAGATTTCTCCTCTCATCTCCCGCTTGTGGCCAACTTCCCGAACTCCTGTTCAACCACGCGGAAGTAGTCTGTCCCCGACCGAGCTTCCAGACTGTCGAAGCCTTGTTTCTTTATCATCAACCCTTCAACCCCCGGGAATTCCCAGAACGCCGCTGGCCGAAATCCAGGAACAAACGGTATTGTGCGTTGGGAGAGAATAATATTGCGGTATCGACGTTACAGGTGCTGACAGGTGGAATGACAAGACAAAGAGGCCGGTCCTGAGGGGCATCTTGATATTGAAATGTTGGAAAAAACTATTGATGTGTCTTTGAACTCGCAGAAGGAGATGTGTACACTATAATTCATAAAGAAAACATATCTACTATTGTTTATCTGAAAGCCAGCTTGTAGGTATACATCAAAGGTGGTCTTGCTGCTTCACCATCTTTAAATTCCAGTTTCTGGGACATGGTACAAGTCAGACTTCTGAAAAACAAGTGGAAATTTCCAGATGCAAGTCAGAATTGTGGAATGCGAATGATAATTCTGAGTTGCAAGTCAGAATTCTGAGAAACAAACTATAATTTTTAGTTGAAGTACAAAATTCTGAGATACATGTCGAAATTCTGAGATACGAATCATAATTTTGACGAAAGTCGTCAGTATTCTGAGTTGCAAGTCAGAATTCTGGTAAACAAATAAAAATTCTCGGTTGCAAGTAGGAATTCTGAGATATTTAGGTCAGAATTCTGAGATACAAGTCATAATTCGGAGTTGAAAAACGGAATTTTGAGATAGAACTCAGACTTCTGAGTTAAAAGTCAAAATTCTGGGATACAAAGCAGAATTCCAAGATTTCTGAGATAGAAACTGAGATTTGGGTACTAATTGGATGTCGAATTGGTCTAATGACCTCTGTTTTGTTTCATTTCATTGGTGCAATTGGTGAAATTTCAAATGAATAATTCCAATTCACAGCCACATTTCTCTGAACCTAAGAAAACTACTTTAGTGGAAGTAGAATTCATCTAATGAAATGGTGAAAGTTAAAATGCAAGTCAGAATTCTGAGATGCAAACAATAATTTTGAGTTGAACGTCTTAATTCTGAGATACAAGTCAGAATTCTGAGATACAAACCATAATTTTGAGTTGAAGGTCAAAATTCTGAGATACAAGTCAGAATTCTGAGATACAAGTCGGAATTCTAAGATACAAATCATAATTTTGAGTTGCAAGTCAAGTATTCTGAGAAACAAATGAAAATTCTCGGTTGCAAGTAGGAGTTCTGAGATATAAGTCAGAATTCCGAGTTGAAAATCTAAATTCTGAGATACAAATCGGAATTATAAGCTTCAAGATTTCTGAGATAAAAAACAGGCATTTGGGGACTACTTGGATGTAGAATTGGTCTAACGACGTCTGTTTTTTCCATTTAATTGGATCAATTGATGAAAGTTTGTATGAATAATTTCTACTTACATTCTTTTTTCTCTGAATCTCAGAATACAACTTGAAAGTAGGCATTCTGAGATGAGACTCAGAATTCTGACTTGCAAGTCGGAATTCTGAGATGCAAGTCGGAATTCAGAGGGGCAAGTTAGAATGCTGAAATAGAATTGTTGCTTTCATCTCAGAATTCCAACTTGCAGCTCTGAATTCTGACTTGTATCTCAGGATGCATGCTGAAAAATCTCAGAATTTCACCTTTACTGTTAGAAATTTGCGTGTGACTCACTTGTATCTCAGAATTTTCACTTACAACTCAGAATTCTGACTTATAGCTCAGAATTTCGACTTGCAACCCAGAATTCTGACTTGTATCTCAGGATGCATGCTGAAAAATCTCAGAATTTCACCTTTACTGTTAGAAATTTGCGTGTGACTCACTTGTATCTCAGAATTTTCACTTACAACTCAGAATTCTGACTTATAGCTCAGAATTTCGACTTGCAACCCAGAATTCTGACTTGTATCTCAAGATGCATGCTGGAAAATCTCGAAATTTCACCTTTACTGTCAGAAATTTGACTTGTAACTAATTTTATCTCAGAATTCTCACTTGCAACTCAGAACTGACTTATAATTCAGAATTTCGACTTGCAACCCAGAATTCTGACATGTATCTCAAGATGCATGCTGAAAAATCTCGAAATTTCACCTTTACTGTCAGAAATTTGACTTGTAACTAATTTGTATCTCAGAATTCTCACTTGCAACTCAGAATTCTGACTTATAGCTCAGAATTTCGACTTGCAACCCAGAATTCTGACTTGTATCTCAGAATTCATCCTTGAATCTCAGAATTCCTACTTAAAACTCAGAATTCTGACTTATAGCTCAGAATACAGACTGACAACCCAGAATTCTGACTTGTTTCTCAGAATTCATGCTTGAGTCTCAGAATTTCCACTTCAGTTTCAGAATTTTGACTAGTAAATGACAATTTTTATTCGTATATATCTCGGAATTCCGACTTGCAAGTCAAAATTATACTTCTATTTTGTACTGGTGACAATTTATATCAGTCTCAATGGCTCAAGCAGATCCAAATGTCTTCGGGTATATGCATGAAGCTTCTGAGAATCTGACTTTCATGAAGCAGCATGAACAAATATCCAACAAACGCCCAAACCACCTCTTTCAACTCTTGCCTTATAATATTTCCCCCCTCATCCCCCCAAATTGAAATTACCGGCTTGTCTTCCGGCCCCAGTTTTAATCAAATATGGTAAAGAGTTCGTGCGAAATGAATTATCACCAAATATTCTCAACTTCCACCCGCAACACTCCCGTCAAGTTCGTAAGAAAGACACGAACTTCATGAATTTTGTATGGCCGCGTAAGATACACGTATAGAGATGTGGGAAGATTCGAAGTGCGCTATTTTATGGGGGAGTTGAGAAAGGGGAAAGTTTCCGGATTGTTTTTCGGAATGACTCGCGAAGTTTCGCCCATTGTTCGTTTCTGGTAGCATCAATTAGCCGGTAAGGTAAACAGGAATTCGAGTTCTGGCAGTTTGATGGAACAGGGCTTATTTCAGATGTAAATTGGGAATATTTTGAGGCTGGGGGGTTAGCCAACAAAAGAATAGGGGACAGATATCGACAAAACTGGAAGAATCTGGATGAAGATGTAGAGTTTTAAAGGGTTTGCATCTCACTGCGATCTCAAGGTCTATTGTGCCTCATATCAGAGCTATTCTAGCACCAGCTCCAGCATCTGAGAGGGCTTCAAGCAGCTAAGTTCCCATTCCTCCTATAATTTTTTCGTCCAAGACATTCTTCGCACAGGCTTGCAATGGCGAGGAATTCTGTGACCAGATGACCAGGAGTTTCTTCCTCTCTTGTCAGTTTCTGATAAGCCTATTCACATCATATTCTTCCTAAGGCAACAACGTCCTGTGAGAAAGCCAGTGAGGAGGCTCAACTTATTCTCACTCAGATCCAAATTCTTCTTGAATCTTGCAGTTTCAAAAACCTTGAGGAACTTCTTGGAATGATCCATTCCTGGAAGATTCCCTCAGGGTGGTTCTCTTTTGGTTTCACACACTATAATTCATAAAGAAAACATATCAACTATTGTTTATCTGCAAGCCAGTTTCTGGGACAAGATACAAGTCAGAATTCTGAAAAACAAGTGAAAGTTTCGAGATGCAAGTCAGAATTGTGGAATATGAATGATAATTCTGAGTTGCAAGTCAGAATTTCGTGTTACAAACCATAATTTTGAGTTGGAGGTCAAAATTCTGATATACATGTCGAAATTCAGAATCATGATTCTGAGTTGAAAGTCAGTATTCTGAGTAGCAAGTCAGAATTCTGGCAAACAAATGAGAATTCTCTGTTGCCAGTAGGAATTCTGAGATATTTAAGTCAGAATTCTGAGATACAAATCATAATTCGGAGTTGCACGACGAAATTCTGAGATACAAAGCAGAATCCAATATTTCTGAGATAAAAACAGACATTTGGGGACTAATTGGATGTAGAATTGGTCTAATGACGTCAGTTTTGTTCCATTCAATTGGTGAAATTAGTGAAAGCTTAAACGAATAATTCCAATTCACAGCCAACCTAAGAATGCTACTTCAGTGGAAGTAGAATTGATCTAATGAAATGGTGAAAGTTCAAATAGAAGTCAGAATTCTGAGATACAAACAATACTTTTGAGTTGAAGGTCAAAATTCTGAGATACCAGTCAGAATTCTGAGATACAAACCATAATTTTGAGTTGACGGTCAAAATTCTGAGATACAAGTCAGATTTCTGAGATACAAACCATAATATTGGGTTGAAAGTCAATATTCTGAGTAGCAAGTCAGAATTCTGGTAAACAAATAAGAATTCTCGGTTGCAAGTAGGAATTCTGAGATATTTATGTCAGAATTCGGAGTTGAACGACGAAATTCTGAGATACAAAGCAGAATTCCAAGATTTCTGAGATAAAAACAGACATTTGGGGACTAATCGGATGTAGAATTGGTCTTATGAAGTCAGTTTTGTTCCATTTAATTAGTGAAATTAGTGAAAGTTTAAATGAATAAATCTAATTCACAGCCAACCTAAGAATGCTACTTCAGTGGAAGTAGAATTGATCTAATGAAATGGTGAAAGTTCAAATGAAAGTCAGAATTCTGAGATACAGACAATTATTTTGAGTTGAACGTCTAAATTCTGAGATACAAGTCAGAATTCTGAGATACAAACCATAATTTTGAGTTGACGGTCAAAATTATGAGATACAAGTCAGATTTCTGAGATACAAGTCAGATTTCTGAGATACAAACGATAATTTTGAGTTGAAGGTCAAAATTCTGAGATACAATTCTAACTCAGATCAAAATACTTCGTGGAACTTGCAGTTTTGAAATTCCGTAGGAACTTTTTGCAATGATCCATTCCTGGAAGATTTCTCCCGGCAGTTCTCTTTTGGTTTCTTCTTTCTCTTTCTTATAGATGCATTTCCCTATACCACACAAAGGCTCTGGGCCAGTAAGTGGCGTTTTGGCTTCTTTTCTGCTGAGTGGTGAGGGCAGGTAGTTGCGGGAGGGCTCTTTGTGTTCCTTAGGGTGTGTAGTTTTTAGTAGGCACTACTATGCGTTCGGGGCTTTGCGTTTTACGAAAACAACCGTTGTTTTTCTCCAACTTCTACCATTTTTCACCAATCGGTTAGCCCTCTGGTTGTCTCTTGATGAAAGACCCTCGATTAAAGAATACTATTTGTCACTGACAAGAAGCTACCCCCAGGAACGCACGCACAACTCAATTAGATCCCTCGGCTAAAGCATCGCGTTAAACGGACGATTAAGAGCCACATTAAATAACCCACGTTCAGGAAGAATTTTCCGAGCTATTTCTGTAAGTGCGGCACGTCTATAAACAGCCGTAGACAGGGAGGCCTATAGGCGTTAAGACTCCCTAAACCGTGTAAGATTAGGCGCGACACGTTTGTCACGATATTTATTTTCAGACGTCGTAAATAGTTTGGAGGGTTCTTCGGCAGCACGCCCGGAGCTGGATTAAACATCCAGAGGAGGAAGAACGCAATCAGCCTGCATTACGAGGGCAGGGATGCCCGGTTTCGACGAAACGTCGACGTCGATGGAAACACAAGTGACTTTACGTGGCCCACAGTGGGGGTCTATGTATCAATTCAGGCAAATAACACTCTCGCATGTCGCGGTCATCAAGCAGGTGCGTGTGGAGGACGGTGGAAACGTTCGAATTCGCCTCTGAAATCGAAATCATGAATATATCGAATTGTGTTGCCTTGGGGGGGTCGAATGAGACCGAAACCATGGTCGGCACCTATTCTTTGTGGTATTTCTGTTGGTACTTCAAGTGGGGAGATATTATCCTGATCTCTAAATCGTTTCGAGCATTGGTATTGAAGTCCTGATGTTCGTGTATGTCAAAAAATGTAGCACGATACAACTGAAACGGTTTTACACTTCTGATGTTTCCAACATCGATGTATTGTTGTCATCCCTGGCTGTAGGGATTCGAAAGATCAGTGTGCCCATGCCTACAGCTCAACAATCCAAGTTTAGTTCTTAGTTGGAATGATTAATGGGAATATTTCAGTTGATATTGTACGAAATTTGTTGGAAGCTGTTGACTGCCTTCAAACGTAATTTATGAGGGAAGAATTTGTTAATATAGTACTTTTCTCTCACAGTCGTGTGTGGCAGATGAAATTCATTCATCTCAATTTTATTTTCGTGTACCCCTTTTATCTCGATGAGGAATTTTTAATATAATTATTTCCCTTATTGAGATGAGTAGCTTTCACTGAAAAAAATGATACTTTTTAATGTTATCCTCTTCAAACTCATACAATTTTAACTCTGGAATGTTCCTTAATGAAAAGAAGATATTAATTGTACACATTATTGAATCACTCTAGTGAATTTCCAAAGAACAAAAAAAATCTGCAAAATGACAAGAAAGAAATTTTTTATACTTCTGGAGAAGAGAATGTCTCTGTGAATTCCAATAGATCTGATTTGCAATTATCATTTGCTCATTTCGAATCGATTTCATAAAAAAGGGATTGATTGAATACACTCGACGACATTAATTACTTTTCGCATTACACTTCTCCCACGATACCTTCGATGTGCAAACTCATTTCGTGAGAAGATGAAAGAGGGATTCGGAGCTAAGAAATTGGCCCGCCATCTCGTACCGAAGAAGGATTATTCTTTTGTTGGCGTTGAAAGAAAGGGCCTCGTATAATGGCACCAAGAGGTTTTTAATTCTACTTCAGAGAAATTGAGGAACTGTCAGGGAGCAGCCATCGAATATTCCATTTCCGACGACGTTTTTATGAGCATTTTTCCGATTGCGGAGGATTCCATCGAAGAAGGACTCTGAGGAAAAGGATCCTTTCACAGTTTTTTCTCGAAAATGAAAGATTTTGATGCTTCGCTCATAAATTGTGTTTAGGAACAAAAAGGGCTAGGCAATATGGAGAAAAATTTGATTTAACGTTCCAGGGTTGGTGATCTAACTTCTCGTGGTATCTGAAAACCTCAGGGAACTCTCAGTTACCTATGAATAAAACCACATTTAGCTTTAATACGTCTAAACTACTAAATGGTTCAAATTTAAAGGTTTCAGTGGAACAAACAGGTGAAACAATTGTCCTACTATTGTTTTCCTCGTTTTCTAATAACCTCAGCAAGATAAGCTCACAAGACGTCATATTACATTGCTAATTGACCCTTCATATTGTCATGCCGTCCCTAATATCACTTCCAGAGAAAATTGTGCCAAAGTTTTCGTGAACAATCTGAGGCATCATCATGTGGTAAGTGAAACGGCTTCGAAAAGATCAATTTTATTAGAGCTGCCAAGGCAATTTCAGCTCAAACTTGACTTCAACGACTAATTTATCCAGAACTATCATGCTGCCAAGAATAACTGTCACACAAAGCTGGCACAAGTTGGCATACTTCACCAGTGTATCTTATAAATGAACAAATCATGTCTAAAAGCGCACGCAGAGCGAAAATATTTGCAAAAAACATTCCTAACCACAGTTGCACAAAGAAGTATCTTAAATCTTTAGGCTTTAAGCTGATTAGATGAATTTTCATCAACGATAACAATCAGCTATATCTCCTCTTTTTCAATTTTCTCACGGAATTGAAATTTTCTGCAAATTATCTCAGCTAGTACCTGGATAATACCTAATTTCCATGCCTGGAGACTTCCACTTCATCAAAACAGCATTTCTGCAACCACATACTTCAGACTAAAACTGTGGGACGTTTTTGTATAACAGTTTCTGACAGAGGTCCACATGCAGAACCTCCTGAGATCGGTTGACCTAACCTTAATTCGATTTACCACATCCAACTGCAGCATTATTGAGTACTAGCCACGTCTCAAATAGGATCATATTAGATGGCATCACATCTAAGGAATTCACATGTATAAAGCTGCCTCCGTTCAGGAAACACTGATGGAGGCAGCAGAATATGAGGTGCTGAACTTTAGGTTTCTCCTTTCTGCCTGCAAAAGGTTAAGGCAATGTTTTACTCCTATGGTCGAAAACCACAATCATAATAACATTTGGTCGTCCATATCTTCCCTTCATGTTAGTGAAAAGTAATAAATAAATGGTTCACTAAAATATATTTCGTTCTTTTCAGAGATGGCCATGCTTCTACCAGGTACTCTTTCCCATAGCAGAGTGGCTAATGCCACATCAGACATAAGGAAAAATTTGAGACTCAGAGACCCATCGAGATACCCTCAGTATGATCCCAAAAAAACGTGAGTATTATCCCATCATTATACTAAATCAGCTGAAATGTTTAAATGGGTACCTTATTTCCGGTAGTGAAATGAAATCCTACACTTTAGTTCAACACCATTTGAATGATGTAGAGAAAGTGATGTTAATTCACCTCTGGTTGTTTTCAATGGCCTAAGAAGTGAGTATAATTATTCCTGAAAGAAATCTAAGATCTATACCAAACAGGCTTCTTCTGCCTGAATATCATGAAAGAAAATTGAGCCTGAGTTGTAAAAGCTCCTAGCTTTAGAGAGGAAACAGCTGTACCTCGTGCCTGGCACAATGACTGGCCATCACATTTGAAGAAATAGGGCTTGCTGATTATTCCTTGTGGCATTGCTGCAGAAGCACTCGTGAAACTGTTGAACATTCCCTTCCATATCGAAATGTTGCGAATGAGGAATTCATGCCGTCGAATAAATTTCAATATGAATTCCCCTTTTCAGAATGGCCATATAAATGTTGCTCGAATAGTATCAGGAATCGACATATCGAAGCCGATATGAAACGCCGAGATGAATCTTTTATAACGCTTAAAGAGGGGCCTTCCAGTCCTCGTGGAATGCGACCGCAAAGAGGAGCCTTGCTCCAGATGTTCATCGAATCTGGAGAAACGCTTCAAAGGATGTTTTCCGCTGTGCGAACATAAAATCTAGTTCCCCACTCCAGAAATATTCGTTTAATACGAGGAATTCCAGCCGTAGATGGCAATTATTACTCCAACAACCGATAAGAAACGTTTCTTCAACGTATCTCCTCGATATGAAGTAAGAAATATCACAAGAACGTTGAAGACTAAACTATTTAACAACTCGTTACTCTAACAACCAATATGAAACGCTTCTTTAACGTATCTCCTCAACGTATATTCAATATGAAGTAAGAAACATTACAAAAACGTTGAAGACATAACCATTCAAGAACTCGTAACTCTAACAACCATTATGAAACGCTTCTTTAACGTATCTCCTCAACGTATATTAAATATGAAGTAAGAAACAATACAAAAACGTTGAAGACATAACTATTCAACAACTCGTTACTCTAACAACCAATATGAAACGCTTTTTTTAAGTATCTCCTCAACGTATATTCAATATGAAGTAATAAACATTACAAAAACGTTGAAGACATAACTATTTAACAACTCGTTACTCTAACAACCAATATGAAACGCTTCTTTAAGGTATCTCCTCAACGTATTTTCAATATGAAGTAAGAAACATTACAAAAACGTTGAAGACAAAACTATTCAACAACTCGTTACTCTACCAACCAATATGAAACGTTTCATTAACGTCTTTACTCAACGTATATTCAACTACCTTAAATCTTAAACGATTTTTCTTCTCAGAGCCTACTCGATCTGTCAAAGTTTTGAAACAACGATTGTGAGATTACCAAATCTCAGCACAGAATCGTCACTTTAATCTTGGAAGTTATACGCTGTCAAACAATATACCACTCTACCCAGGAACAAGCTTCCCGATGTTCTATATCGAAATGCAATCAGACCATGAAGAGAAATATTCCCGGCAATACCCTATTGATTCTGTTTCTATTATATTCTGATCGTGGAACTTCAAACAGAATCGGCCTGCCGGAAATTTCCCAGGAGAGCATTGTCTATACTTTATGGTCGGGTCCGCTCCGTCCTTTTTCTTATTTCATCGTGGCAATCTTTTTTGCTGGCCCTCCGATCCGTGAGATGTGATTCCATTATTTTCTTGGCGCCCAAAGATTCAGGGAGCCAATTCCTGTTTGACGTTACCCAATGAGGATACCAGTTTCAATGTCAGGCTTATTTTCCGCGAGAGGTTCTTCGATCCAATATCAATACATCGTTCCAGATGAACACACACTCACACTTATATCTTTTTATTTAGTAGGGGACGTTGAATTTTGGAACAGATACGTTGATTCAACCTATAATCAACGATTACGAAACTATTTAATAAGTCGTTACTTAAGCAACCAATATAAAACGTTCATTCAATGAGATGTAAAAAACGTTGCATCAAAGGTAAATTCCTTATTCGAACTGTATGGAGCTTCAGTGATGCTGTATAATCTACTATCCTTGACGATCCGAATATGCCCCTTTATTAGCCCTTTATTTGACGAACTATGGAAAGATTCTCACCCCCAGGTGGTTCACTAAAGACCACACATCCATAAACTCATTTTTGCGACATAATGATTGCGATAAAGTTACCAAATTGACACCCAACCACCCCTTTCAGAGTGTGAGACGTTTTGAAATGATTAATATCGACCTTGCAGGAGAGACGATTACTCACAATCACCCTCAGGCGTCGAGGCAACCGTAGCTGTGTTGTATGAAACAGGTGAAGTAGACCGGATACTCCAATTTAGCAAGGATATCAAGCTGAAACGTTTCTCGAACCTGCGTTCCATACGCGAGAATCATTTATCTGCTTTTTTCCTTGACATACGTCAAAGTTGACATCTGTCAGTTACAACGGAGTAATGTATGTGCTTCTCCTGCAATCTTTCTTAACATTGTTCTAATTACACCCCTTCTTTAATGGCCCTGAAAGTATAGGCAACTGCCTATGTATGTTTCACCTTATTCGCCTTAAAATTTCGAAATATTTCCCCATTAATTCAATTTGCATGCACTTTTTGCCCTATCTCCAATCGTCCCGAAAATACAGGCGAAATACTTTTCCACCCTATTGCTCTTCTGTAATATTTCAATAAATGGATCACACTGAAATACGTATGAACTCAGGTTCAGACTTAACAACCTATCCTCAAAAGTATAGGCAACTACACTCGTCAAAACCAAATTTCATTCTGTAGATTTCAATCTTAATTTTCCCCAAAAGTATAGGCAAGTTTACTTTTCATTGTAACATCTTAGTTTTCAGATTGCAATATTATATTTCGCAACATTTTCTTTTTTGGCTCTAATATGTATGATATCTTCTCAAATCTACTCAAATAATTATAATTTTCCACCCTATCTTCAAGTCCCCCAAAAGTATAGGCAATGCTATCTCTCAAGATAACGTCTCCGTTGATTGGCAATATTTTTTTCCTCTTTCGTGAGTTTTTGCTGAATGCTTTCTTTTCACACAAAATTTTCATTTTCCACCCTATCTTTCGTCGCCCTGAAATTATAGGCAGCTACACTTTTCAATGACACAACCATATCTGCTGATTATATTTCATTTTTCCTTGATTCCCCTTGTCTACTTTTCTCTGAATTCTTAAACGGTTTTCAATTTCCACCGCTAAGTGGAAAGTATAGGCAATTCCATCTTTCAAATTGGCATTACTGTTTGCTGATTTTGATATTTCCCAAGAAATATAGGCTACTATACTTTTCAATGTTTTTACTATTTGCTGACTTTTCTTTGAATTTGTGCAGTTTATTTTCTTTTAGCTCTCTTGGTTAGGGTTTTTCTTTTCACCCTATCTTTCTCAACTTAATTACTTATAGCTTTAACCATTTCACTCATGTTTATTGTCTGCCACGCCAGTTTTTCGTGAATGTTACACTCTCTGGCCTTTACCAGACAAAATATAGGGAACAAATCCACCAAACTTTCTGTTTTCACCCTAAAACTCAGTCTTTTAATACGATTTCATAGAGCTATATACCTCAACATCCAATTTCTAAGCGCTGCGCTGGGAAAACCTTAATGTTGAAATTCCCAGAAACAGGGAAGTCCAACAATTTGTCTTTTCAACCCCGAAATCACTGATGTACGACCAAACTTTGCATGCTACGTTCAGGGAAAGGAACAGATTTATTTCCTTAGATACCTATCTGCGTACTGGGGTTGGTTTCTGCTCCCCACGTACGAAGATAAACCACCCTGACTTGTGTTTCGAATCCTCCGGGTGATTTTTCCCTTCCAGCCACCTAGGAAAATAAGGGAATATAAGGAGGTACGAGGCGTTTTTTACTTGTCTTTTTGCGGTTTGCTTTGGGACTGCGAACATTTTGTTTACGATAAACTGGTGTTTTGCATTCGGGAACAGAAGTTTGACGTTATTTATATCTCGATAAACGGATATTTATGCGGGGTGGAATTTTTTGAAGCAGTGTTGAGGAAACGGTACGTTTTATAATCCCTACACCACTTTCTAGGTGCAACATAGGGTTTTATACAGGCCCTCATAGCCACTGTAGCTTCAGAAAGTGTTTTATCTTTATATTTTTTCTTCTAGAGGTGCAAAGTGGAAATTTCTGATGTGACCCATGGAAATACGAGATCGTCTGTCCCCCATAACATCGAGAGTGCCTATTCACGGTAATTCCGTATAAAATATCGACGGTTTGATGGGTTTCCGATCACATTTCAAACTCGCTGCTACATATCTGTCATTCGCCGATCGGGGGGTGATAAAGCTTCTCTAACAGACATCAACCCCCCAGCACTCCATTCATATTATACGGTGACAGACGAACAGATCGACGTAGAATCGAATGGAAACCTATAAATCATCCCTCGGATGGAGAGACGTCAATGACTGTCACCAGCAAGGGTGGGTGGCTTGATCATAAAGCGTTCACGAGAAATGCGCGGAATTTATGTGGTGGATTGTAAGATAAAGGATTTAAATTTCAGGTTTTTCCGAAGCCCTCTCGCGATTCTACCATAGGACATATCTCAGGTTGCTACATACCTACAGTGTGGTCCAACAAAAAATTAACACCTTGATTTTCCGGCTTTAAAAGGAAAATGTGGAAAATCACTTGGACATGTCAATTTCTGATTCGAGAGGGAACAACTTTTCCGCTCTTTGCATCCATGTAACTGCAACCCCCTAACGGGGGTGAGCACAACCCCTTGATTTTGAATAGGGATGAGGGGTGTTGCGATACCTCATGTTGAAGGTCTTATCGAGTAATATCTGACCCTGAAATTTCGCTTCAAAATTTCCATCGATAACGAAATGACAGGTAAAATAGTGGAAGAGTACTTATACTTTTGTGATTAGTTTATTAAGTTTCGTCAATAATCGTCAGTTAATTTTTGAAGGTTTCAATTATACTCCAAAATTGTTTCAAAATAATGACATTTTGAGAGACAAAGATCTGGAGAAGTGAAAAACCACTATGAGTCATGGTCAAATCGGGCACTGTTACATTAAACACAGTATTTGACAGTTTTACGCCCACTAAGTCAGTACCTAAACCTCTTTTTTCCAATGAGGGTTTTAATTTTATCCGAAAATAATTTGAAAATGATAAAATAGTGGAGAGATAAAGATAGTTCCAGATCAGTCACAGTCAAATCGGGCAATATTGAAATAAACGAAGAATTCGATAGTTTTACGCCCACTTTGTCAATAATCGTCAGTTAATTTTCGAAGGTTTCACTTATACTCCAAAATTGTTTCAAAATAATGAAATTTTGTGAGACGAAGATCTGGAGAAGTGAAAAACCACTATAAGTCATGGTCAAATCGGGCAATGTTACATTGAACACAGTATTTGACAGTTTTACGCCCACTAAATCAGTACCTAAACCTCTTTTTCCAATGTGGGTTTAAATTTTACCCGAAAATAATTTGAAAATGATAAAATAGTGGAGAGATAAAGATAGTTCCAGATCAGTCACAGTCAAATCGGGCAATATTAAAATTAACGAAGTATTCGACAGTTTTACGCCCATTTCGTCAATAATCGTCAGTTAATTTTCGAAGGTTTCAATTATACTCCAAAATTGTTTCAAAATAATGAAATTTTGAGAGACGAAGATCTGGAGAAGTGAAAAACCACTATAAGTAATGGTCAAATCGTGCAATGTTACATTAAACACAGTATTTGACAGTTTTACGCCCACTAAGTCAGTACCCAAACCTCCTTTTTCCAATGTGGGTTTTAACTTCACTCGAAAATCATTTGGAAATGATAGAATAGTAGAGAGATAAAGATAGTTCCAGATCAGTTACAGTCAAATCGGGCAATGTTAAACTTAACGAAGTATTTGACAGTTTTACGCCCACTACGTCAAAAATCCCCAGTTTTTCTTCAAACTGTGTATTAAGATTTTTAATTCTACCCAATTGCACTGTACAGAAAAGCATCAGAAGACAATGCTCTTAAACTTCAATTTTTTCGGGAAAAACCATGGGCGTAAACTTCATAACAACCAAAATTTCTCATTGTTCACTTCCAATTGAACGATACACGATATTTTATCTTAAAATACTTCCAATCGATGTGAAGACTCACCAACTAGATGGCTGGTTATCATTATTTGATGCAGAAATGCATCCTGGATTTTCAGCACAACATTATCGACTGATACTTTTTTTCGAGATGGCGTAGGTGTGTGATCCAGTGGGCGTAAACTTCCACGGTTTACTAATTGAGTAAAAACCGTTCGGAGGTGGGAAAATTGTGAATTTAAAAAACTTCCAATAACGCCTGGAGCAGCAGATTCTATCAGAGTATCTCTCTACCTTCTATCGAGGGAAAATCCTAAGAAGTTCATTATTCCTCAATGCCTCCACTGATATACCTCCAAAAAGCGTCTAGACGATCCACTGAATGCCGTATATGATCCCTTCCTCGTTGGGGAGCACGTGAAAAGCGGAAAAACCTTCGCGCGATTGAATAAAATTGAATAAAACATAAACTGTTTTTCCTTTTCGAGCATTCTATGGGTCGATCCTGCTCTCGTTCAAACCTCTCTTGGGATCCAGATGAATAGCGACGACATGAAAGGCTAATGAAAATGGCTCGGTTTTACGCGGGAAAAAGCAAAGGGTCGCTGTTCTATAAGAGGCCACCCCCCAGCCCTAGCAACATGTGCGGGAATTTACATACGGACAGATTTGTTTGGTTGGTTGCGTTTTTTCGCGAATGCTTCTGCTGTTTTACGATTTTCCGACAGAGCGAATCATTGAATCTGTTTGAGAAGAGATGAAAATTATGTTGAAATTATGTGATGCCAATTATGTGTGTTTTCCACCCTTTGAACTGGTGACCTTCTTAGTGAAAAGAACTATCTACAAGATTTCAACAATTGTTGAGCAGTTTATTGTTTACTGATTCATAAAAATCAAGAAGTCAAGGGTCAGGATTGCCGTAAATAGTATTTATACAGGGTGAGTCACTTATTTCCTTTACCATTTTTTTTCGATTCGGCCCTGATAAAAAGATATAGCCTTTTTAGGTTTTCATAATGAATCGTGCCACCCCTGGAAAAACAGAATTACCTTCAGAATAACTAGCACTACACATCTGTGGATGTTTTAAACAGAGTTGTATTCAGCCAAAGTACCCAATTTTTCAAATTTCAGAGATACTTTTTAATTTTTGACCATCAAATTACTCAAAAACGGCGCATTATACGAGAAAATATGTGGAATATTTTCACTATTTTTCAAAACGTTCAAATATTCATTAGATAACGTCCAACTTAGGTTCAAGAGTTGGGTTCTTTGAATTTTTGGTATTTTTATGGTACGTAATGGTCATAATGAGAAAACTGGAAGACGTGGGTGATATCTTGTGTTCGAAAAAGATTCATCAAATAATTGAAAAACTATATCCCAAAATTCATTTCATTAGATAAAACTGTTTATGAGATAGAACTAAAAATATCTTTTTTTATGGTTTTTCAACAGCCTGTATCTTTTAAACCGAGCCGATACGGAGAAAATGGTAAAGGGAAAAGGTGTTTCTGTTGACCTCAAGGATCTACTGTTGAAATATTTGTACGTGTCGAAGACTCACCTTATACAGGGTGTATTTGAAGCGTTTCACCAAAAATCACCAATATAAAACTTTCAAAATGACAAAGTTAAAAAAAAATTGAAAATGATTATTGAAATAGATCCTACTACGACCCTAGACCGTTTGTTAGCTGAATTATCACAAAACACTGGGAAAAACTTATCTCCTGATTCGACCATGTGGTTTCGTTTAGGATATTGGCTCGTTCGATATTTATGTGGTAATGAAAATAGAAACTTAGGATTGCCGAAGTGTTCTCATTATTTTTTAGTAACTTACACGATTTTATGAAATGTCTCATTTCGATACCAACTGAGAGAAGAGACTTAGAACACAAGTGTAGAAAATAGAATAACACTCACCAATAAAATTCGTTTGAATTATTCACAAATTTTTTCATAATGGGCATCACAATCTTGTTCGAACATTCCAAGAATCGTCGTAAAAATTGGATGAAATGGGGAAACATCATAGCACTCTTTCAACATAACTAACATAAGCACTTTTAAGAAACTGTCTCGATTTTCTACAATTTTTTTTTCACTCTAAATTGCACGATACAACAATTATGATTCTCTCGAAAGTGACCAGATGCATCTAATCCGATGAATTACGTACTGAACGATTCATTGTCCAGCCATATGTTTATGTTTTGTATCGTTTTTTCGATGCCGGAGTCACCTTCCACAGTGCCGTACTTGAAATTCAATGAAATTCTGTCGAACTTCTAGGGGTTGTATCTCAGCCATCTTGGATATTTTATACAGACAATTTTTGGTTAAACGACTTATTTTGATGAGTTCTACCTTCTGACCTTCTGACGAAACAAAATGCCTCACCTTTGAAAACACCTTGTATAAGTATACTGGCTAGAAAATATAAGTTGACCACAATGGACACAATGAAAAAGATGATGAACTAACGGAAAGGGTATCAAGGTTCAACACCCGCTGAACACGAATGGTTCGATGGGATCTGTGAGTCCAATATGAGGAGAAGGTCCAAAAATGGAAGATCAACAAACCCTTGCAACAGTTAACAAATCGTGTGGTTCTTTTACCCACCTACACCGGATCTGGGCTTCGTGTGACAGTGGAACTGCTGACAGAGCACTATTGCAACAAAAAATAAACTTATAACAGCTGATGAACACATAGTATCCAAGTGTCCAGAACTGGCAGGACAAGGTTCAAACATATTCTAACTGTAGACATCTGACATCAATACTGAACTACATCATAAACTTCCTCCCAAATAGCTTCAAAGCCCTGAATTAAGCGACTACCAGGCTGTATTTTCGAATAAGATCAAGTCCCCTCCTGCTGCAGCAAAACCAGCAGGGATCTCCACTAGTTCCAACACCTTCACCCTTAACTCTCAGCAAATTATATGACCGCAAATTGTCTTCCCTTACTCGTGCACCTTATTGCAGTGCATCCATTCTTAGCTTTGTAATTAGTGGCTGTTTTCTGGTATTTATTAGCTCGAACTCAGGGTGCTATTATTTCAACTCAACAAACGACCCTTTGGGGATAATTTTTCATAAACCCAAGTCAGTAAAGAGTGATCTAATTGGCCGAAGTTCCTAATTAACATTTGCTCTCAACAAAGATGACTAAAGCTACAAGCTACAGTAGAGATTTGATCTACAGGGTTACATGTATATTAACATTTCACCTTTCATGTTGCAAATAGTGGATATCGAGTTAGATTTCAATCTTCCAAAAAGGGTCGCCTAACCTTCCACGTCCACCCTTCTGCTGAACGACACTTTATATCTTTCTCTTCTCCAAGCGTTGGTCCTACATACGTTCATCGATCCCTTCGTTTGTAATAATTGAATTCTCCTCGGATGAATCAATCTTTTTGGTTTGGTTCGTTTACAGGACACCCGGAAGGAAGAGGTTTTCACAGGTATGAACCTGATCAGGCTGAATGAAAATGATGAAGGGGATGAAGATCAATTTGGTCGCCCAGAGTTGGAAATCATTGGAGCTTGATTAGCAAGTTGAGGAATTCTTTCTTTTTCTGTTATACTCGTGTTGTTCTGGAAAAACTGGGATATTTTGCTCATAAACCTTTTGTTTCCCTTAAGTTAGATTTGAATTGAGAAAATTGAAGGGAGTTTGGCACCTATACTACTTGACCAAGTCTTACAGTGGATACTGGAAGGGTTTTTTCAGCCAGAAATGTATTTTCGAAAATGACTTTGAGTACCAAGTCTTCATCGAACATGAGCTCATTAATTTTTCTCATTTTTCAGATACTGCCTAAGTTTCGAGGTACTGAAGGCTTCCAAGGCATGTAGGAAAGAAGCTAGCTTCCAAACGCTTGAAGAAGGTGAGCTTTCAATATCTTTATGACATTATTTCGACGAATTCACGAGGAAATGATGAACCAAATTGTCCTCGGAGTGTAAATCTCATTTTACCCTGAACAAACCATCACGAAAGGTATATGATCACAGCAGAACAATTACTTCCACTTTTGCCTCTTCTGCATTGCTCAGCACAAAGTTAAACATTCACAAAGATCAAAAGTCCCACCTAATCCCATTAGCCGATCCAGAAACCTCCAAAACACCCAAACAACTCAATTAAGTAACCTTTTATATACATATTTGTCTTTGTTTGAATGGAAAACACACTCACGAATGGAATTGCTTTTCAAATGGAATTTTCCTGAATCGAGTACACGTTCTGAATGAGCTTTTATGCAGTTCGCATCTGTCTGATTAAAATTGCTTTCAGGATTTAGTCGCAAATGGCGGAAATTGGAACGTACACTTGATGGAAAATATGATATTTCAACTTTTGCGTGTAATTTCATACGGAAAATTCGCGTATATAGTTTGTGTCCAATCGGAACAATTGGTATTTTGCGTATTGATCGGGGAATTTACAGCGTATCCCATAGATATTTCATAGATGGACGAGATTAGTTCATTAAACGCAGATAATATGTACAGGGCGTTCAAAAATGCAGCAGGTTTTGCCTTGTGCGAAGAAACAGTATCAAAATACTTTCCCTCCATCATTTATTCCAATTTATAGTATAATCTCATGAAGAATATTGAAATCCAAGCATCTCTTTCTCCCTAAATGAAGAGAAGGCCCAGGTTTTCAACCCTCTACAACTTTTGATGAATAACTGAATCAATGTTCAAGAATTTTTTTTTTTTTTTAGGGGATCAAGTTTGCGTTCGTTGCGAATCAGAGGCCTTGCACGAGAGCCTTGGATGGAGATGTCAAGGGCATGGAGTTAAGGGTAGGATCACACGTTGGTCGGCACTGTCAGCACCCCATTGTCATGGAAAATGGTTGAGATCGGTCAAGGAAGAGAGCGAAGATTGTTCCTTGGAAAAATGTTCATCGGAAAAATCGTTTATTTTCGTTTGAGTCCTCACGCGACATATTTAAGGGAACCAACAAGATTACTAGAGGGAAAAGTGGAAATATTAGCATCAAACGAAAAAACAACTAATGTTAAGGGAGAACCACACACTTCTTACAAATGACAGGGTTATTATACTTCATACTCTCCATTCAATTAATCATTTCAATCGAGAATTCAAGAACCTTAACGAATATATCATCGTATTCAAACACTGAACCCTGAGGGATTCCAATCGTATAAATATGAATTGAAAATTGTTCAATATATACGTAAAAACTTTCAAATCGATCATGTTCGAAGATCTAGTAATCTTGAAAGTTTATTTTGTGTGTAAATGATGATTTTTATACCTTTTCCCCTGTTGTTAACCTTTGTGTTCATATATTAACAAATAAGAGTTTTTATACCCTTCCATATTTACGTATTCGAGTTATTTTTCGATATATTAGATAAGCCCATCATTCGTACGCTTTGAACGTCGTTTTTTTTTCATCGTTATATTTCATCCATCATATCTGCATTCATTAGAAATATTATGGGGTCATTTGATGAAGGTACATAGTTTGAAAAACAATTACAATTTTTGGATGTACTTTTGTTCCATTATTTCGAGAAATATGTGTTTTTATTAGAATGTAAAACAAATTTCGACTAACCAATAATGTAAATATATATAACGACCTTTTTGTAGTATTATGATAACCTATATTTTGTGAAACATATCAGAAGGCAATTTCATTGTTAAGGAAAAATAAAATGATGATTTGAATTCGTAGTTCCTTAATTTCTTACATCGACCATTACCGACAATAATTCCCAATCCAAAATGTTAATGAAGTTTCAAAATACCTACGCCCCCTACCTTTAATAAAATATGGTTTTAAACAGGGTGTGAATGAATGAAAAAAAATTTTTCATTGGTATAGTATAAAGGAAAAAAGATTCTTGTAAAACGAATTGAACTGCTACTTTCTGACAAGTACTCAGCCCTCAAATTTTTTCATTTACACCCTGTCTATTATTCAACCCAGCAAATTCAGGCCAAAGATGACCATGCCATATAAAATTCGTGTGAATCTTTAGCCATATATTGGATAGGAGAAATATATACAGTGTGCGACGGTTTTAGAAGATATATTTGAAGATTATACAGGCTGGATTCATTGAGAGTTATTCGAAATATTTTAAGTTCGTAGTTTTCCACTAGATGGCACAATCTGTCACTTATACCCCATAAGGGGTTTATAGTTATTATAGCAACTATATAGTTGCGTTTTAAAGAAATATATCCTGAGTAAAGTTGGTGAAAAATAATGAAGTTAGAATCTACTCTTTATACAGCAGCATATTTATTCAGCTCATTTTTAAGTGGTGGTGTCAACTTTACTATATATAAACCCTCTTTTTTTGTCAATATTTGAATTTGAAAATTCAGTTTTGCCAGTCAAACATTCAAAAAACTTGATAACATAAAGAATGGCCCCCTTGAAATATAGAGTGGGAAAAAGGGTAAAAATAATCCAAAATATTTCTTATGTCGTTATATTTTGTCAATAAATAAAAATAATATACTTCGAGTCATATAATATATATTACAAAAATATCTTTCGATCTCAATATCAAGTATTTGGCTTCGATTGAAGGTACTTTTAAATTCGATTGAATTCTACAGATCTATCGTTTTTTTCTTTCACATCAAAATTGGTCCTACATTATCAGCATCCGATAACACTCTCGCCAATTCTTTCCTTGCCTTGTAACCCACCCAAATCATCATCAAACTGTCCATGATGAGCTGAAACAAACGAAAAAACCACTCAAAAATATCTAAATAAGTACTAACCGAATTTTTAGAGCTTGGAATACACAACAGCCAAATACCAACCTGTATTGTGATTACGACATATGCAGAAGTTGAGAAATTCTTATGTTCCCACGCGTCTTGCATAGCTCTCAGAGTGCTGCCAAGGTAAACGCCCAAAATCTGGGTTGGGAACAACCCAACCAAGGAAGCCAAATGGTATATCCTTGGATTCACGTTACTGAGCTGAAACAAGGGAAATCCAGATTCTTTTATTTCGATTTGGTGCCATATCGGGATTAATATATGTCCTGTGTACTCACAGCAAATATGGTATTCTGGAGGCCGAACGGAATTGGAGTAACCCTAGCACATAAAACAATCTTGAAACTGGAAGGTCCTGAAATAAGTCTTTTAATAGCTTGAGCTGTAGGATTCTCGGTCATTCTTAGCACGATAGGATGGTGTCCTAAATTCCTCAGTATAACATTAGCGATCAGGAGACCGAAGTTGGCTCCGAATACCACCAGTGGAAGTCCGAAACAGAATCCATACAGGTATCCCGATATGCATACCAATACTAGATACCCAATTGATATTGGAAGAGCAACAAGACAAAATAATATCACGGTAGACGTCATCTTTACAGACCCATCTTGATGTTCCAGCCATAAGAGTAGGAATCTCATGTAATATCTCAGTAAAAACACCACCGATAACAGCACAAAGGATGTAGCTATAACAGCGATGATCCTCCATAGTGAAGTGTAACATATGTTTGTCGGCTTTTTAGCCAACAGCTTCTTCGTGACATCGACTTCACCAATTTCAGCATCACTGAACTCATCAATATCAATTTTACGCATTACTTGTATTATTGCTTCTTTACACTTACGTCGACCAAGTACGTATATCCAGTTCTGAACGATTTTCTCGAGTGCTATATCATTTTCCTTTCCATTTATTGCTATTTGCGAACGACCCACTGAGTTGACAATATAATTACTAAACGCAAATTGCTTATTATTTAATATTGGTCATTGAAAGGTCTAATAAATATCAACAATGGTTATAACCTACAAATTTTTAGGTGTCAGATTTGACAAACGATGAACTGTTATGGTATCGCTGTCGCCACCTATTGTAATATATGGTAACCACAAATGAGCCCTCAGCCATTTTATACAGAGTGTCCTGGTAGTACGTGACTAGGTGTGAGTGAAATATATAAAGACGAATCAGGTATGCTTCAATTTTTTTCCTAGACGCCAAATGGTAGCTATTCACATAGGTAATTCAGTTTTTTTTGTGATATAATGAATGTATTGATTTGTTTCCAACTCCTTCCCCATAAGTCTTCAGGACCGACCAACTGACTGTGGTTAAAAACTTTTTTGGTTGAAGAAATCGTTGAAATTCCTTCCATTTATGTATACATACAGTTTTCTTTTTTATATTCTGTAAATTTTTGATTTTATAACGAAAAATAGAAATAGAAAATATTGATATTCGATTCTGAAGAATAGTTGGTATTATTTTACCTTTGTTTCCGCATAAGGCTGATAAACCAAGAGGTACAATGCCTATATATACAATGATTGCTCCAATACAAATTTTTCATCAGAATATTAGTTCAGCAAAATGTAGGTACCTAAGTTATGTATAAATGACCATACCGTGACAATACTGCCAGTAATTATTCATTCTCGATTACATCTGATAATCAATCAAATCCCACTGTTTAACAACGCATCGTAAAACAGGATATTTATCAAATATCAGTACAATTTATGAATCCTATAATCCATAATGAGGCAATAAATCTGAAGACCCACACGAAAGATGATACAACCTCTTCCACTCCTCCAACTCTGTCAAACTGTCTCTTGTATCAACGCAATCCTGAACAGTTCGACTAATCACAATTCAGTCATTTTCCAATCAGGATTAGGCCCCATCTTGGATCACCCTGTGGTTCGTATAAATCCCCTTGACATCAAAAACATATCCTATCCATCCCCCTATGATTTTTTCGTGGTAGACCTAAGAATGATGGACGCACAATCTTTCTTGGACCATTTGGTCGACAAGAATTTTTTTAATCCCAAAGCAAAGTATCTGTTTGTCTGCGTTGACCCAGAAAATTCAACCATACCGAGCCTGTTGAGGAACTACATCTTCAATTTCGCATTCCTGGATTCAGATACAAGAGAAGTGTATACTGTTTTGCCTGAGGAAACTGAGAGATACCAAGAGTATTCGACGAAACTAAACAGAGTAGCAGGATGCTCAGATGAAGACTTGATTCAGTTTTCCTTCTATCCAGACAAAAGACCCACAGCTTGGGAAGGATCTAACTTGACCTTAACCTACAGCTACGAGGCACCGTACTCTATGGACACAAAGGGGCAAAAGAGAGGTATCGAGATAGATCTGTTGGAGATCTTTTTGGAGAGGAACAATATCAAAGCTGACTACGTGGACAAAAATAATCCAACTGCTTACCAAGCATTCTTAACCACCAAGAAAGGAAGATACGATGTGAGTTTTGGTAATTTAGCAGTGGAATACACTGTAAAAGACGAATTCACAGTACCCTACAGCTGTGATTCTGCCTTCTGGTACGTACCACAACCAGACGTCATACCAAAATGGAAATTGGCATTGAGCGTCTTCTCTTTAGAGGTTAACATAGCTCTCTTAGTTTCCATGTTGACCTCATGCGTTCTATGGGCTCTTATCCACGTCCTTCTCTACCACAAGGAGTTCAGACCTTCAATTCATCAGAAGATGTGGAGTATAGCCACCATTCTGCTAGAACAAGGGGTTAAGATGGAACTGAACCACGTCACCCCCAGATTCATCGTGTTCCTCATCCTCCAAACAGTGCTGATCGTCAACTCCACCTTCAAAGCCAAATACACTTTCTTCCTGAGCGGTACGAATCACGAGAAGACCATAGAAACCCTGGAAGAAGTGATGGAGGAGGGGTTGAAGATTGGATCTACGAAATTCCTGGTGGGTGTTTATCAGACAACGCCCCAGGTTAAGGAGTACATCCAGGAGAACTTCGTGGAGTGCGATACAGGTCCAGTTTGCATGAACAGATCGGCCTTTGACAGGGATCTAGCTGTGTTGAAGCCTTACAAGAAGGTGGCTTACATTCTCGACTCTTTCATTGATCAGCATGGTCAAAATATGCATTACAGACTGGCTTCGCCGGTTCTGACTCTTTGCAATACGTTCCTTGTGCCCAAGGGACACCCTGTGTACCCCCTGCTCAATCGGTATGTTTACCTGTTGATAGAGCATGGTTTCGTGGATAAGGTGATATCTAAGTACGACCAAATCATCAGGAGCAGGAGTAGATCGACTTCTCTACGTAATCCAAAATTGAGATTTGACGCAGTCAAAGGACCAATTTTTGTCGTCATCATCGGTAGTTTGATGGGCGTTGTTGCTTTTGTTGCGGAAAAAATTATTCATACGAAAAAAGGTACGAGGCAATGAGTAGTTTGGTGGATAATGATGATGGTTCCATAATTTTTGTGTATTACACATGCAATAATAAACTTTTCAGATCGAGCATAAAATAGATTATTGTCCCATTCTTCATTTACAGTTTTAGCAACAGTTAATTAGATATTTGCCAATTTCTAGTGATAAATCTTGAAATTGAGGAAGTTTTAAATGACCCCATCTTTTTGGGAATTTTTTGAAGGTCAACTTGCGAGTAGTTTTTCTTCCAGGAAAATTATCGTATATCTAAATGTGATACATATTCTGAAAGAGCAACTCTTCTAGTAATAAATCCGAAAATTCTTTAATTCATTCTGGAGTATACAGGAAGGAGACGCGATAGTTTGAAAAAGAGACACAAATAATGCTTTCTATTTATTCAATAACGGTTCTTAACCTAAAATAACAACAAAACAATTTAAGATATCCTATATGCAATTTGGTTCTTAAACTTAAATCATAAAATCCGAATAAAATTTCACTTTGAGCATCGGTTTTTCAAGTTGAAATTGTAGATGAGAATAATAAAAAAAAATTTAAGGAAATCGCCTTTCCTACGTAAAAACGAGTAGGTTATACAAAATTTAAGTGATTCATTCGGTATGATCATCAGAAATTCATATATTTTATAGCGAATGGACAGAATTTAAATATTTCCTCATCGTTTATCCCCAGTTGATTATAAAATGAACAATTCATCATTGGTTACAACTATATATATGTAGATGAAATTTGAGTAAGATATAATATTTTCTCGTAAATATTATTGTAAAGTGGTATTTAATCCCCTGTTCATGATATAAGTCTTTCTACATAATACTCGATTATTTGGAGATAGAATATTCATATTTTCCTTATGAAACTCCTTCCTGATGGCTTCAACGTTGGTAACGCAAACTAGCGATTTTCACCAAAGCGCAGAGTGACAAGACTTGGAATACTTTTTGGAACCAGTACAACCTGAAAGTTTGAAGAATATGTAAAATTTATTCACTCGTGCCAACAGAAGAATGATTTACCTCACTAATTTGGCCCTAGCAGAAGGCAAACTGCTCATATCATCCTTCAAAACATATTGCCTAACGCCTATCATGAAATTCTTCACGTATGATTCCCAGTCAAAATCTGTAGTTTTCTTGTTTATGTCTATGTTGAAGCATTTACCATCTTCCGCGTGTTTGACAGCCTGTGACAGGCTGGCAAAGGTGTGTGTATCAAAGTCCCACTCATTGGTCGAGAAGAATTTACCAGCGTCTAAGGCGTGGTAGAATTTGTTGCTTATTCTCAACATTCTGGAATAAATGAAACGGGTTGAAAGGAGTGCCGCATGGCTCCATTATTGGTCCCATTATTTCCTATAAAGTACGTAACTGACGATTACTCACATTGGTTTCTGTCTGGTGCAGTATAAGAACACGTCCAAGAGAGCTGCTGGGACTGTATGATACAGGGTGGCGTATAGGACGTGTATGAATCTGTTGGTGCGGTATTGGAAACCAGGGTACCATTGGACGTACTTGCTTGGGTATTCCCTGACGTACTTGTGGGTCAGCTCTCCAAATTTCTTCCATGTAACTGGGTTTATACCGCCGGTTACACAGTTGTAAACCCTCATAGTGTTCGATCTGAAAGGAATTGATGATGTATAAGTCTATTTTCTTGATTGTATTGAACTTTTTTCACACTCACTTGTAGGCAGACGTATGCCATCCTGCAGAAATGATAGTATTCACCACAATATCGACAGGGATTATATCCATGACGTATTTTTCGTTGCAAATGATACTTTTGATGGTTCCCCTTCCACATTCCATGAAAATGCCAGTTATACCACTCATATTATCCACCCAACCAGGAATTGGTTCTTTCCAAGCTGCTGTGACTGTTAGGATTGAAAAAAAAATATGAATTTATATTCAAACTTGAGAAATTTCAGATAGACCACTCCGTGGAGGTAGAGTATACGCTGACGTCTTAGTTGTGACTCTGACGAGGTCGAATAAGACCGAAACTACGGTCAGCTTCCACGGATATGTCTTTCTGTTGGATAGTTCGATTTACTCACTGATGGATGGCCTGACAACTGCAGCAGGTATTGTCGATGAGTACTCCAAGACAATATACTCAGCTAAAGCCTTCGTGAAAGTGTAGGTGTTCGGATGTTTTCCCTGCAAAAACGATCAGATTTAATTTCATAGGTTTGGTTGGACAACCAAAAGTCTCACCAGTAACTTCTTGGACAGCATCTCCACGATATCCTTGGGAAGAATATCCATGCAATTTATGATCGAGTTCATGTCGAATGCTGGCTTGTATACGGTTTCTTTGATGTGGGACTTATCGGAATTGCTGAAAGCTGTAGAAACGTGGACGAAACTCTGAAATTTCGGAAAGATTAGAAGAGGTAAAGATGGAAAGAAAGGAGTAGAAAAGGGAAATCCTTAATCCAAAGATTTCGAACACAATTTTCACCTTCAAGTTCTTCATTCCTTGGCACAACTCCAGGACCCTCTTGGTGCCGAGGGTGTTCAGTAAAACCGCGTTCTTCAGGTCTTCGTTGAACCTGCGAAAATTCAATTGGAAGGTAGAGTCTACACCTGGAATCAATCAATTCTTCACTCACTTGACCGTGGCAGCTGAGTGGAAAACGACGTCTATGTTCTCCCTCAGGAAGTTTTTGTCGTTTTCTGACAGGGACAAATTGGGTAAGGAAACGTCTCCGTTTATGGCTTTCACCTTCTCGAACACCTCTGGATTCTTGTCTCTTATCTTGCCGAAGACCTGAAAACGAGATCTTTTTGGTTCTGTGCAAAATTCAACTACTCTACAGTAAAGCAGCCATCAAAGAGCTAAGCCAGTGAGGCTTTGGCGGTGTGGGAAGACACATGTACTAAGAAGACTTAAAGATGAAGGAAGCTTGAGAGATTCTCTCATCGTATCCCTCAAGTTTTGGACACCAAGAAAATCTTCAATACGAAAATCTCTCTCGAAGGGCTTCCTTACACTACATTGTTGCCTTATGAAGCACCTAGTGACAGAAGGTTTGCCAGAAGATTATCAATGTAGATACTGAGAGAGGAGAAAGAAACTCCAGAGAGAACCTAAATACAGAAAGTCCTGCTTTTGGGTGTCAATGAAGCAGTGCTAAAGCCATGACATTGTAGGGGAAGAACAAATATCCTCTCTTCACACTGTTGAGCTCTATCAGGGCTCTGCAACTAAATGCCTGGTGCAGCTCAATCAAGAAATGAAGCACGATAGATTATATATGTACAGAGCAGTTTTCTTAAGTACCTTTTGGTCTGAACCCTTGATTTTACAAAGAAAAGAACTTCTAGCACTATAGAGAATCTAAACTGGGTTCTTTAATTGCACTGGTCATAATTGATAACAACTAGAGTGTTGGTTTAACGAAGATTTAACTATCGCACTAGTCACTAGTGAAAGATAGCTGTATATACTGATGGAAATGGAAGAGCAAGAGCTATAACATTTGAAACCGGTCAACTCACTGGATTGCCATCAAAGAGCTAAGCCAGTGAGGCTTTGGTGATGTGGGTAGACACATATACTAAGAAGACTTCGAGATGAAGGAAGCCTGAGAGATACTCTGATCGAGTGCCTCAAGTTTTGGACACCTAGAAAATCTTTAGTACGAAAATCTCCCTCGAAAGGCTTCCTTACAATACATTGTTGCCTTATGAAGTACCTAGTGACAGTAGGTTTGCCAGAAGATGATTAATGTAGATACTGGGAGAGGAGAAAGAACCTAAATACAGAAAGTCCTGCTATTGGTTGACAATGAAGCAGTGCTAAGGTCATAACATTGTAGGGGAAGAAGAAATATCCTCTCTTCACATTGTTGAGCTCTATCAGGGCTTTGAAACTAAATGCCTGGTGCAGCTCAATCAAGAAATGAAGCACGATAGATTATATATGTACAGAGCAGTTTTCCTAAGTACCTTTTTGTCTGAACCCCTTGATTCTACAAAGAGAAGAACTTCTTACACTATGGAGAATCTAGAGTGGCTTGTTTAATTGCACTGGTCAAAAATTGATGACAATTAAAGTGTTGGTTAGAAGAAGATTTAACTATCGTTCTAGTCATTAGTGAAAGAGCTGTATATACTCATGGAAGTGGAAGAGCAAGAGCTATAACCACTGCACAAGTTCGGATAACTTACTTTCTAAAAGCCTAAGAGTCAACTCACTGGATTTTTGAGGAGTTCCTTCAGCCTCTGCTCAATGCACATGCCCCTCTTGTCCCTCATGAGCAGGTAAATGGTGTCGATGCCATCGCAACTCCTGAGCAGCTTCTCCACCAGTGCCTTCCCCACGAAACCAGTGGCGCCCGTGATGAAAATTTTCGTCCCAGCGTAAAAATCACCAATGTTGTTTGGCCCATCCACGTTGTTGTTATTGTTGTTGAAGAGGTAATTGCTGTTCATATCCGAGGCGTCGTGGTACTTGAGAAGGTCATCGGTGGGCTTGATGTCCAGCGGACAGATCCTTTGTTGGGTCTTCGGAATCACCATTTTTTCACCGTTTCCTGAAAGGAGATGGTTGTTTACACTGGTTCGTATTGATCGATTTCGTGTCTGAGGAGGATTTTACGGATGTCATTATCGAGCTTTGTTGGTCACGCTACGCCTGGATTAGCTATCCAGTCCGTCTTTTATTATGCATGATTGATATTATAAATGTTTGACTTGTGTTCTACAGAGATAACGTTTTAGGTATGACAAGAAGGGTGGAATATTGAAATTGCCTTTTTTCTACATAGAAAACACTTCACAGCAAGAGTTGAATATTTCCAGGATCAATTGTATGGGGTTAGTCTTTAACTGGTACAAAAATTTCAACAGTAGTTTCTTGAGGTCAAAATGAACACTTTTTTCCTTTACCATTTTTTCCGAATCGGCTCGGTTCAAAAGATACAGGCTGTTGAAAACCCACAAAAAATGTTACTTTTAGTTCTATCTCACAAACGGCTTCATCGAATGAAGTGAATTTCGGAATATAGTTTTTAATTTATTTGATGAATCTTTTTCGAACACTAGATATTACCCACGTCTTCCAGTTTTCTCATTATGACCATTACGTACCATTACAATACCAAAAATTCAAAGAACCCAGCTCTTGAAACTAAGTTGGACGCTATCTAATGAATATTTGAACGTTTTGTGGAATAAAAGTATTCTTTATATTTTCTCGTAAAATGAGCTGTTTTTGAGTAATTCGATATTCAAAAAAAATCTGTGAAATTCGAAAAATTGGCTATTTTGGCTGAATACAACTCTGTTTAAAAGTTCCACAGATGTGTAGTGTCACAGATTTAGCTAGTTATTCTGAAGGTAATTTTGTTTTTTCATGGTTGACACAGCTCATTATGAAAACTTAAAATGGCTATATCTTTTTATCAGGGCCGAATCAGAAAAAAGTATAGAAAGAAGGTGTTTCTCCTGACATGAAGAATTTACTGTTGAAATATGTTTACGAGTCGAAGACTCACCATGTATATTATCCAACAATCTGCCAACACTTCCAATCGATAAACTATTTTTGCCTTATTGTGGATAAAAGAAACAAACAATAATAATTTTGATGTCTGGTGTTTGGCGATCAACCATTATCGTTGAAACCATAAAATAAATTAAAAAATTTATTGCACGGCATATCTAACGAAATGACCTATTCTGTACAAAATTCTGATATCTCGAAAACAAATCGATTAGATGAAGGAAATTAAATATGCTGAACTAAAAAGGCCTTATATTCTCCATCTCCCCTAAGTATTCAAAATTCCTTCTGGCACTCATACCCATAGAATGTCTGCTGAATTTTATTTCTGTCAGTTTTCTGGTTCCTAAGAAAAAAATTTCATTTCAAGTGCCATCTTCAGGGGGCTGTAGCTAAGCAGGGATGAATTATTTGAAAGATCCACTCTATTTTTTGTCAATGTAGCCCTCCCTTAAACTTTATCGCTACTATTCATCTACAACTTGTGTGATAACATTAAGTACTAAACCTAGATGGTAATAATAAATCGTTAAAAGAAATATAAAATAAACAAACCTCGTCTTTACTGAAATTGCCAAGAGTTTCACACACTCTGATTAGTACCACCTACTAATCTTACTACTGTATACCTATGTAGTACCTCTTTTACTTGTTTTATCT
Source organism: Coccinella septempunctata (assembly GCF_907165205.1). NCBI lineage: Eukaryota > Metazoa > Arthropoda > Insecta > Coleoptera > Coccinellidae > Coccinella > Coccinella septempunctata. Next base: position 17,071,249 of record NC_058197.1, read on the forward strand.
TCAAGTCTCAGAAATAGAAATAATGGGATTTTTATCTCTTTTTGTGGATATGTTTTAGTTGTAATTTACGTATTGCAATTAGTGGATTGTGCTATCCTGTAGTGTAGCATCTAAATGAATTAATTGATGAGTGAAAGCTCGGTTTGTCTAAGCTTCTGTTCATTAAAATAGTTTTTGCGATGATAAAAACTGAATAGGGGTATTGCATGATAAAATCGTTTTTTGTTATTATCGAGTTTTGAGATGCAATTGTTCTTTGCCTATCGTTTGTACTAATTGTAAAATTCCCTGAAAAAGAATTGTTTTCAGATTACGTACTACAAATTCCACCACTAATTATTTAAACGACGTAAATCATATTTCAACAATAGATTTTGAAACGAAAACACCAGAAAATTTTGTCAGTCATCCTCCCATAAATAAATAGGAAGTTACGAAAAAATTCACATGTCTGAAAAAAAAAGATTTCATTTCTGAATGTTCCCAGTTGCACGAAATGAGTTTAATTTTTCACACTGTCAATCATAATAGAAGAAGAATAAAATGGGATTTGACGGTATTCAAACAGTGTAACATGATTCATGTAATCATTGGGATTCTCAAAATTTCCATGTGGTTAAACAGAAAAATTGGTTGTATGCTGATGTATGCATTAATTGAAAAGTCCTAACACCATGCCACTGTTAGAATAATTGGCCTATAGTGTATTGGATATTTGGATAATTATTCCGATAGAAAGAAATTCGAATGTATAATGAATCAAATTCATTTTATTATTGTTCATCGAAATCATCCTAATATTTTAGCATAAAATCATTCATACATAAGATTTTTTTTGAAAAAATGAATGCAGGTCAATAAAAATGATATGATTTTTATATTTCAAATGGTAATGCAACTACTAGGTCATTTTCTATTGAAATTTTAGATTATCCTTCATCTACCATGAGGTATCATGATGGAAATAAAACACTCTTCGAATATTACAGATTGGGCATTAAAATTAACAATCAAATCAATACGTCATCTATAGTTTTTATCGACTCCCAAGATTTCGATTAGTCTCGAATTTTGTGGTTTAATTTCTCCATTGTTCACCAATAATGAGTTGAAAGCCATGAAACAATTTATGGGTTGTTAGGGTAAAACATTTTATTTTCTGATAATTTCATTTCAATATTTTTCATCTGATATTTAAATAGATTTGCCATTTTTGAATTGGCAAGATGATAACACTTTTTAATTAAAATTTTTTTCATGCACGAAACAAACGTTTTCAGCCTCAGAAAATCTGTAGCAGTAGAAAGTGGAGAATCTATGTTCTTCAGAAAAAAATTGATGATTTCTGTAAGATGCAACATCGAATCTTAAATTCAAGGACAATTTGTGAACAAGAATTATTGACCATGATAAAATATCAACACTCGTCAATATTGAGCTACTATCTGATTAAAATCGATGTCTATCTACTGTTATTCAGGGCAAAACAAAATGATTTGACAGACCCACACAATGTTTCGACAATAAATCAACCCTTACATTTTTCCAAAAACTCATCTTTTACACCCCACAAATGGAAAATGAACATTTCGATGAATGAATCAGTCCAGAATGAATAAAAAGTAAGGACTATATTTTGTTTCACTCAATTGAATTATATAGGGTGAGTCTGACTTGTACAAGCATTTCAACAGTAGATTTTTGAGGTTGAGAGAAACACTTTTTACCATTACCATTTTTTGCGAATCGGCTCGGTTTAAAAGATACATGCTGTTGAAAAATCATAAAAAAATGTTTATTTTTAGTTCTATCTCACAAACGGTTTTATCCAATGAAATGAATTTCGGAAAATAGTTTTTGATTTATTTGATGAATCTTTTTCGAACACAAGATATCACCCACGTCTTCCAGTTTTCTCATTATGTCCATTAGGTACCATAAAAATACCAAAAATTCAAAAAAGCCAACTGTTGAAACTAAGTTGGAAACTATCTGATGAATATTTGAACGTTTTGTAAAATATTCAACATATTTTCTCGTATAATGCGCCGTTTTCGAGTAATTTGATGTTCAAAATTCAAAAAGTATCTATGAAATTCGAAAAATTGGGTATTTTCAGCGAATGCAACTCTTTTTAAAAGATCTACAGATGTGTATTGTCACAGATATAGCTAGTTATTCTGAAGGTAATTTTGTTTCCAGGGTTGGCACAGCCCATTATGGAAATTAAAATGGCTACATCTTTTATCAGGGCCGACTCGAAAAAATTGGTATAAAAAAGTGTATGTTTCGACCTCAAGAATTTACTGTTAAGATTGTACGAGTCAAACACTCACCCTGCATATTAGTCAACAATTTCATTGTTTTCAATATCAAGTTAAATTTTCCTCAGGATTTTGACTCAATTTTTGAAATCTACACGTCTCAAGAACTAAAATTTTCTGGATATGAACCTGGAGCACTTACGAATTTTTCATCATGAAGAATCAAATCGAGATGCATAAAATACTCAAACAACATGATGAGCTGTCGATGAAGAATAGAATCAATGCTTGATAATCACCTAAACTAAAACTAATGTACTGGAATCCAATTTACTAAAGATTTTCAGGAATTCTGAATATTCGCTGCCCAATTTCTCCCTTTTCTGAATGAAATAATAACCGATTAAATATAAGCACAGATAATTTTTTTGGAGTGTAGAGATGGGAGGGTTTTTATTTGAATTCAAGGCAGGGGGGTGGATATATTTTTTCGTTGCTAAGTTTTGAAAGGTTTATGAGATAATAAGGCAGTTTTTCACGACTCATTGAAAAAAATAACAGCTAATTTTTCTGAACAATTTTCCCTCTTCGATATAATATGCCATTCTTGGGTTAAAATACACTACAGATAATATTGTTAACTCACCCAGGGTTGTTCTTGATGGGAACATAATATGTGAGGTGAAACAACTCAGAACTTGGGACGAAAAGAGTTCCATAGAAAACTCTTCCCCACCTATAGATAGTTTCCTATCTACTGACAAAATATTTCCCGACTTGTGCAGTGAGTGGCTTCAGAGATGACAGGTCGGTAACCGAAATTTTTCACGGAAGAAGGAATCATGATTGGCAACTAGCGAATTAATGGAGAATAATCAATTTTGCTTTGTTCCTTTACAGGAGGTCTATAATTTGCGGAAAATTGAATATTCATATCCTGTTGTGTGAAAATTTTTGGCGTTCCTTCGTAAGATTCGCCAATTATTCTAGGCCTACCTTATGAATTTTCTATGAGCGATATGAATCTATTCCGAAGAATATTGATCGAAAAAAAATTTCAGTTTTAACGGAGAAAGATGTTGTAACAATAATTTATTGTTTGGTGCATTGGAACTAACTAAGAACTAGACAGGGTATCCCAAATTGCTTTTCCTGGCACTTCTAGACTAGATGGGTAAATATAGTATCGTATTCCCAGTGAAAAAGTGCCTGTAGGAAGTTTTTATCGTTTTCAGATAGGTATTTTCGAAAATAAAGGTAAAACATCCATTTTGCCTCAAAGTAACTGACTGAAATAGGTATACTTATTGGCCCAATCTGTTTTAGGTATTGAACTTTTTGTGTAATATGAAATGCATGAATTGGAATACACTGCTCAACAATTAATAGGGATCACCCATCATCCATCAATTCAATAAGGAATATTCGCTTTCATTCCGTCTCTTATACTTCATAATATTCCAATAATTTATTCACAACCCCTGCTGAATGTCCAATCATTAATATTTTCCAGCTTTTCTTGAATCGATAGTGGATAAACGGAAACCGAGGGTTGCTGAAGCAAATTAATAATAATGAGGATGAATTGTACACGTAATAATTATCAGTTAAGTTGGATTTATGTTGATATTAACTATAGAGTATCACGAGAAGCCTTAACAGCTGAGTCAGTGAATAATAGGAAATGTATTGTATGAATTGAGCTGATTCCGTAATTTTTGATCTCTCTATCCAACGTTTCGGCAAGCAGTTGCTAGACGTCTTCAGGTAGTGTCCCTTTTTCAAACAAAGAAGCTGTACAAGGAATAATTGATCTGATTTGGCCATACTATTCGCAAAATAGTCAATGAACTTGTTCTTTTTTGGGATGTTGGATGTGATAATTCTATTTTTAACATGTCTGGGACTAGCTGAGGTGGAAATTGAATATTCAAACTTGACATTACCTCAGCTCCTTCGAATATGTTATCGACATATGCCATTCAAAGGTATTTAATAGATAATTCTTTCATTTTTCATATTGTTATTTGTTGGGTGAATGTTCTTTCTCTCTCATGATAATTATTCTGATTTTGTATTTTTCTCTGATAAATTTCAGAGCATATTTCATTTCAAGAAACAATTTCATTCCTAAATCGAAACTCTAATGATATATCACACATTTCTATACATACTTAGGGTTAGTTTGTATACCAAAGAATGAAAAAACCATGTCATCTTTAGAAATCGTCGAAAATCAGTTGAGTATTTTCACGTTTGCTTCATGAATTTCCCTGAGAATGTATTGAACCCAATTTTTTTTTTATTTCCCTTACAGAAGAAATCTACAAACTGTATTTCTCTTATATTTCGACATCCTGTATACATGCGAATATCCATATCTATCTCCATCTCATAATACCTTAGATTGAGTAACATATTGTGCATAATTTTGATGGATATATAATCTCAAGCCATCGTTGGTCATTGCTGGCCTTATTTAACTTCTTGGAGAGCTACTTTCTCATCACGTGACTCACGTTAAATTTCGGTCCAGATCAGGCGGAGAAAGTCAAAGCCTATTATTATTTTTGCATAATCTCCATCGTGTTTCGTCATTCGACTAAATTTTCGGGATTTTAGTGTCGTATTAAGTGGTAGTTGTGCCGCTTGCTTTTCTAGGAAGTTGTACTCTTTACTTTTGTGTTGTGAAACATTTTTCGATGAATATCCGTCTGGCAGGGGACAAACTTTGGTTGTATAACGAATAAACCGGAATAGTCTGGAGGAGGTTATGTACAAATTGTCGAGAGAAATAGATTCTTAAATAAACTTGTGAAAAAAATGAGGGGATAAAAATTTTTAGGAGTATTCCACAGGCTACAATGTAACTTGAGGAAAAATAGTGTCCAGTTTTTGGATCTGAGCTTCCAATTTTTCCAAATTATTCTCCAGATCACTCAAAAACCGCTGGAGCTAAAGGATATGGAAGTTTAGATCAAAAAACCATTCCTTGGTGTTACAATTTACTTCTCCCAAATCTTGTGCTATTCTGGAATTATTTTTTAGTCAATCTATTTCCTCTACTAGTGTAAATTCAATTTCCTATTAATAACAGCTATACGATGAAGAATTATAAGAAAAATTGTTCTAGAAAAAGTATCTTTCTTGTGGGAAATACAGGTTAAAGTAAATTACAGCGAAAATACATCCCATAGAATGTCTGATCAATTTAATGAAGGAGTCCATTAAATCAACATTAATCAATAGTGCCTTGAATTTGATGTTTTCATTATTTGAATGACTGTTGCAAGAACTTAATTTTTCAATAATTTTCCTCTTTGACATAACTGTTCCATAAGTCTTTTCTGTCCGGTATATTTCTGGAAGTATTCGTTTCTCCATCGAACAGAGACAAGAGGCTAGACATACTCGACAAACTAGACATAATATGTAGCGAATAAAAGAAATTTTCAACAATTTTCACTTAAAAAAAACGTTTAATTTATGACTCACTTCAATTAAATGAATACTTGATGGGACAAAATTTGGTCGTTAAATTTTTAACGATAATGCGTCAAAAAAATCCTTCATTTGAAGCAAAAACTGTTTCCTGCAACAGGAAATATCGATAATGACATGATAATGATTGGTGTACTTTAAGTTAAACGAAAAACTGATGTTTCCGTTAAATCTGTTTACTTGCAACCGAAAATCCCGTTCAATAAAGAATTAAAATGGACGTTCCTGCAACTGAGTGTCATCTGAAAATCTACCCTGACTATATTCTGACAAGAAATTAACTATCCTTTCACACCCTGTATATTTCCACTTGGGCTGCATTTTTTTCGTGAGTAATACGGTTCAATAAGAATTACAGCGAGAATTATAGCGAGAATTAGAGTGGGTGATGAACATGGCCAGAACAGTTTTTAAATTACAATAATTCATCGAACCTTACACATCTCTCTTGACAATTTTGCGTGAATTACAGCTAAATTACAAGGAGAACTTCAAAAGGGCCCTGCTATATTGCAAGCGATTTCCAAAACATTCAGATGAATGTCATAATGGGAAGATCATTAATAAAGGTCCACGATAAGCTTTTCTTTTCATAAAAATAGAAACCTCTTAGATTCTTAACCCTGGAAATGTGTTGATCGTATCTTCCAAGATGCAACCAGTTGGTAGCTACCCTTTCCTTGATCCCAGTTTCCAAAATTTGGATAGTATCCTGATTTCCCAGAATTTTTTTCAAATTATCGACTAGCAGGGGGTAAAACGTCTTCCAACTCACCGTTACAGCACCAAGTGAACCATGAACGCGCACTAGAACAAACGAATATCGATAAAAAACTATAGAGCCGAACTATCACCTACGCATTTTCACTGTGACAGATGAACGAGATCGAAAAAAAATGAAACCTCCTATTCTCTCAAGTGTCGCGTCTTGGGAAAGATCATGGACCAGGTGGGAGAAAAGTCTACGCCGCGGAAGCTGAAGAGAAAGCAGGAAGAGACAACATTTATTATGCAATTACATGTATTACAAAATCGATGTAAACACAGACGGAATTTCCATATGTCTGGCTGCAAACTCAATCAAATCGATGTTCAAGGCAAGTAGGGATGCTCGAGATTGGTTTAATATGATTGTATTTGAAGAAAAACTTGCTTGACCCTTAACTCTTGCCTCCAAAGGATTTTCAGCTATCAGAGACCCTGGCTAATTCTAAAATATCTCATAATTATTAATTGTTTTTCACTCAATTCAATTTTGTCTGTCCCTTATTGCTTAAAAATATGTGAATTTAATGGACACTCTGCTTGAAACACCCTGTATGAATTCGCCATTGTTTTAAGTGTATTTTGCGTTTACATTGTTTCTGTAGGTGATATTGTTACAATCCATTTTGTATTTGCATAAACCATATAGGCTTGTGCAAATTAATGTATTTATTGTAATTTTTTCATGACATGCCATATAGTTTCCTCTTTGATATCGAATAAATTACCACCCATAGTACTACAAATACTACAAAAATTACTCGTATTAGCTTTCAGTTTTGATTAGAGTCGATTCAAAATGCTTTCTCCCTATTTTTTTCACACGACCCATATTCCAAAGTGTTTTCGATGAACTGATTGTCTTCAATTTCGAACACCCTGTATATTTTTCAATCTATAGCTGTGATTCCTCCTTGTTGAGTTCACCAAAACTACCTCGAGGAACAAATGATGAACATTTAACAGTGAGAGTGACAAAAAACACAAAGAAAGTTCCAAGATTTGCATTTATTCCAACATCATACAAAGGGTAAAAATATACAAAATCAAGTTTCTATATAAATAAAGCTAGAAGAATATCACACGTCAGCTTGCCTCCTGTCGAACAAAAAAAAACCGTTCCTTGAAAATTTCATGAAATTTCTCATTCCCAGGCAGGCTGAAAATTGATGCGATGAATTTTAGAACAAAAATCACGCATTTATATGAATTCTCACTACTGAATTTGAATCCTACACCTACAGTAAAAAGAATGACATTAAAAGCCCTTAATTTGGTTAGAATTGTGGTAATAATTATCACATATAGGTTAAATATTCTTGTACACAAGATAATGACTCAGATTTCGAACACTCAGTATTCGAACAAGAGGTATTTTATAAGGCTTGTTGGCAAATCCCATTTTGGGGCCTCCTCCAGTAGGTTTGGTCCAAGCAGCCTTCGTAGGTAGAGTCTAACCTAAAAGAGAAATTTCAGATGATTATGATTTCTCTTTTCTCAACAGCTAAATGATCTGCAAAGACCAAACAGAGACCTTGCTTAGTCCGACTCAAAACAAAAAGTTCCCCATGTGAGAAATTCAGACTTCGAAGACGATTAAAATTTTTTTTTTCGGAATTCTGAGGGTTTCAAAGTCGTTGATATTCACATACCTGCTTCCTCAAGCTCAATGGGAATCTGGCAAGTTCCAACAGAGCTGCCTTTTGCCTTGGTGTTAAATCTTTGTTCCTTCTTATCATGCATGGGTCGAACGCCTCACTTGCTTCCAAGAGCAAATAGAATATAGGCTCACCATTAGGAGATACCACGTGTTCTAGAGAATTTAATATGCCATCGGGATCCCTAAACTGGGTCTTCATTATCACCTGTAACAGTTTCTCAATTGAAAAAGTTTGGAGAGAAAATGATTCATGATTAAGTGAAAGTGTTGAGAATTTTCTTACTTTAGCACCATATTTCAGCAACAGATCCACTATTCTTATGTCAGGGTCATCATTCCTTGCCAAATATTCCACCAAGACTGGTCTTAACTGCGAGTTTCTAACATTGATGTCGTTGAACACCTTCAGGTTAGGGTTGGCACCAGCTTTCAGCAGCATCTACAGTACGATGATGAATATAGAATGAGTGATGCTTAAATAAAAACAACCAGTAACAACTCACCTGCAGAATTTCATATCTGTTGAGTATATGATCAGCACAAGCCACGTGCAAAGGAGAGCCAATAAGAGGAGAACTGCTATTCACATCAGCACCTGAAAAACATGCTGATAAGTCACCTCAAGTTACCAACTGAAACTTGACGAGTTTACCAGACTTTATGAGCAACTCTACAATTTTTGGATCGCCCTTTAGTATCGCCAGGTCCAAAGGGCTTGGTTTCTCAAAGTCATAGCCTTCTTCGTAATTCAATCTTGCCCCCTGTTTGATGATGAGGTTCACCATTTCGTAGTTACCAGAGGAAACTGCATAGTGAAGAACCTGTTAACGACAGATCATTCAAACCACCTTCTCCAGGTAAAGTTTCTTATTTTTACCGTTCTAAAATCATTGCGTTCATCCGTTATGGCATTCACGTCAGCGCCATACTTGAGCAGTAGAAGGGCAGTCGACATACCCTAGAAATGAACGATTTAAGATTAAAAGAGCCCAAGAATAGACCCCTGGGGTATTCCGCTGCCTACCTTCGATCCTTGTCTGACGGCCTTCATGAGGGGGGTCAGACCGCATCTGTCCCTGCTATCAGGGTTGGCGCCGAAGGTCAGCAACAGTTCCAAGAAATCCAGGTCCGTAACGAGGTTTATTTCGGCCCCGAAGAAGTATCGCTTGTTGGGATCAGCACCGTGTTCCAGTAGCAATCTGGCAATGTCCATGTGCTTGTTTCTGATGGCAAGACGAAGGGGTTCGTCACCCTGCATGGTCTTGGGAAAATCTTCACCGGTATCTGGTCGATAGTCCACTTTTGCACCGCATTTGAGTAGGAGACGTACAACTTCGGTATATCTGGAAAGAAGAAAATGCTATAGAACACGATAAATATAAGGTTTGGTCAAATATTTGGGCAATAGACACCCACTAAGTTGGTGGCCTAGCTGGAAAAACAAGAGTGTCCACTTTATCCTCTTCAATCTTCCACTCTTCAATTCTTTTCGTATGTTTCTCAGCAGTCTCAGTAAGATCTGAACCTCATCTGGCAGAAAAACTTATCTAGCTTCTCGATAAAGATCGCTTATCAGGAAGAGGTGACAAACTGAGCTTTGGGGCTATGAAAATTGCTGCATTAGTGGATCACCAACTAGGAGATTTATAGCTGCCCTTCTTCAATTATACTCACCCATATTCAGCAGACAGGTGCAAAGGGCTGTAACCACACTCGTCCACAGCGTTCACATCTCCACCCCTTGTCAGCAGCAGTTGCGTAGCCTCCAAATACCTCTGCCAAACAGCATAATGCAACGGTCTTAGGCCTTGAACAACAGGCTCATTCACCTGTGGGTTTGGAGAAATCCGAATAAAAATAGATTCTAAATCGGTAAACGATGTTTTGCGAGAATGACTTCCTTAAAGTAAATTTTGACCGAACAGATGGTTTTGTTTGGAGGTATGCTGAAATGTGGAAAACCCAATGATGAAGTTTTGTTTTATCTCTTGGTGAAGGCATGGAGGTTCTTTACTGAGGCTTTGTTTGAAGACGTAGGTGATAGTTTGGAAAGGAACCACTTGAAAACGTTACATATCCTAAGCATTTTGTAAAAGTCATGTGGATCTATAAACAAAGTCGATGTACACTTAAATCTACTCATCTAATTGAGGTTTACGAAGTTTTCCAGACAGGATTCTGTACATAATGCAAGAGTGAGCTAGTGTAGATGAGGATTTTTAAATTTCAGCTCTAAAATCACTTCACCTTTGCACCTTCGGCCAAAATGATCCTTATGTCGTCTAAAGGAACCATTTTCTTGATCGAATCAGCCAACTTCCTCTGAAGGGCCCTCCTGTGACTTTCACACTCTGGAGTTGGCATCTTCTGGAGTTCATACGTTATAGATGTGGGGTACACCATCTGTATCTGCAAATTTTTATCGTTAAAGACGCAGTATACCTGATTTTTTTCAAAATATTGAACCTTTGAACTGTTGAGTACTATTGGAAGAAAATTCTGAGACTCAAGAAGCTTTTTCTAGGTGAAAAGAAGCATAGAAACAAAAAAAAATGATTCATCACATGAAATAAAACTTTTACGTAACTTTTTAGCTCAATTATTTTTGAAGTTCTTAATTAATGTTTGTTTCTCGTTTCATTAATGCCACTTATGCTTATTGGATAATGCTTGATTCATTGCAACTTTTGAGTACCATTTTGGATAGCAAAACATGTTTTAATTTCTGTGGAAATGGAAAATAACGATAAATGAATACTGAAAGAAGCTGTATTCACATGGGGTGCGAAAAAATGTAAAAATCGAAAAAATTATAGTATAAAAAAAAGATTGAAAACATTCAGAAGGGACAACAAATAATTCTTTGATGTGAAAATATCTATACATTGTGTTTATAAACGTTACTGTTATTAATTTCGGAAACATTGTTATAAAATAGTGTGAACTTTTTCGAAACTCCAAAAACGCAGTAAAATCATTGTCCAAAAGGAAATGCGAAAATGTTTTTGTATTGAAACACAGCCAATATCATCTATCAGTCGAAGAAAACTTTGCTACAACACCCAAATTATCCTCGTACCTTTTTTTTCAACGCGATCAGGAAAATACACTAAATTTTCAACCACCTATTCACAAAACTTCAAAACAGACTGAATATCGGGCAGTAAGCGAATCGAATATATCGCTAAAATTCTATTTTTGTACCGTACACAGGCAGACTACTACGTAGTACACTGAAAACGGTGGATGTTAGACTGAATGCGAATTTTAAGTGAAGATTCTCTAAGTAAAGTCGGAGAATTTGGATACCTGACAATTTTCGACATGTTCACACTTCGAAGAAGTAGACGAAAAATCTCGGGTCTTACGTAGAAATGCTAATTTTCCGATCTATTATTCAGTGAAAATATGGTGTAAGGGAGATGACTGAAAGATTCTGAATTATTTATGGAATTTTCAAGCGTATAGGGTCATGGGTAACACTTTTATGTCTTTATTTGGAATTGGGAATATTTCCACAGGAATCAATTGCACAGGCTAGATGTAAACCAACTCTATAGATAACCTATAGGCTTCTACATTCAAAATCCTATCATTTTCATTATGCATAAAGATATTGTGAGATGGATGGACGTCATAGACCAGTAATCTTCAATCTACTACGAAATAGCAACTATGGAACACACTATATCTTAAGGTCACAGTGCAACGTAACCCCCTTTAAACACTTTTTGAGGGTCCTTACACCCTCACTAGATAACGACGACCCAAGAGCCAATTCCTTTTATCGAACGAAACATTACGGGCCCAAGATGGGAGCCATGCGTAATTCCAGACTCTGATTCACCGCGTTCTACTGTTTCCTCGAACTTTTGCGCATCTCCCTTACCCTAATAAACGACCCAGCGTTAATAAGTTTGATTTCTGGATCTGTTTCAAATTGGTCGCTTGCCAAAAGCGTATTTTGGTCTTTCTTTGTAGAAAAACAAAAGATCATATGCTCGTTTTGTCTGTAAATAAGAGGAGCCCAAGGTCAATAAACTGGAGTGTTTGTTTCGTTTTCTATATATCGAAAATCTGAGTGCGTATTTCTATTTTGAAACGTAGAGGTCATGAGAAAAATCATGAGACGTTGGGTGGTCATGTGCTGAGTGATTATTGTGTTTTTTGATCATTCTGAGATTTTATGCAGAGTTTGCGGGTATTTTTTGATTCGAATATGGGCGACATCGATAACTTGTGAAGCAAAACTGATACAGTAAAAACTCAGCCATAAAAAGATGGAAATACAAATTTTGCAGTAAGGAATATTTACTAAAATGCTGGACAAAGCATCTGCTTGGCTCTCAATTAGAATATTTTGTACATTTTGGAAACAACGAACCATTGTGTGCAATTTGTAATGAGTTTTGGTTGAGTAATGAGGTATAAATAGCTCCATATTACGTAAAACCATACATTTTTGGCTCTATAGAAATTCAGTAGAGAAATGGACTGACTACAAGAAAGCATCTTGATTTCCATCTAAATACTGAGAGGATATTTCAGTTAATAAAAAAATCACTTTTAACGAAGCATATATTTCTGTAAAATAACTTTTAACTTTAACAATATTCAGTCTTTATTCGAGACCTACTCATACTACATATAATTTCCGAAGATCATAAGCCTAACTTATAAACGTAAGAGTATTTTTCAAATTTATATACAAGTTTCATTTCAATAACAGTTTTAAAAGTATTCACTAAAACAATGTGGAATTATCATAACACACTTCATGGAACTGGGAAAATATCACAGGGTTTTCACAGAAAACATTTAAAAAATCCACGAAGAACAAACATTCCTTGATCTCTCTCTTTCTACGGACGGAAAACTCTCAAGAACAAAAACATCGCTTTGATCCCACGTTTTTTTTAGTACCATTATGTTCTTGTTTCCTCATTTGTTTGAATAATTTTGAGGAACCACGTCTTCCTCAAGCTTCAACCTCAGAATCTTGCTTACGAAGTGGTCTGGTACTGTCTCTTCTCTTATTTTTGGTCATTTTGTACCTTAAATTCGCAGCTATAGGTATCAGGGTCATGATAGCAATGACGATACTTCCATATTTCAAAAGGTTCTTTATCAGTGCTACTGTATGGGTTGTAGTTGCTATTATATCCTTTATCTCTTCTGGAAGGTACTTATCTTGCATGCTCTGGAACAAAAAACAATAATTTGACAACTTGTAAAACTCAAGAGTTGAATAAGTTAATGCATCCATATGGTATAGGAGTATCTGGACCAAAACATAGGCTGTCAGTTAAAACTCCCTCAAGACCGAACGGTTGCGCCGAAATGGATGAAATTCTCAAATTTATTACTAGAAGAGTTGCTCTTTCAGAATATGTATCACGTTCTGATCTACGATAGTTTTCCTGGAAGATTAATTCCTCTAAAGACGACCTGCGAAAATTTCCCAAAAAGTTTGGTTCAGTTAAAACTTCCTCAAGACCGAACGGTTGCGCTGAAATGGATGAAATTCTCAAATTTATTACTAGAAGAGTTGCTCTTTCAGAATATGTATCACGTTTAGATCTACGATAGTTTTCCTGGAAGATTAATTCCTCTAAAGACGACCTGCGAAAATTTCCCAAAAAGGTGGGTTCAGTTAAAACTTCCCCAAGACCGAACGGTTGTGATGAGGTGGATGGAATTCTCAAATTTATTACTAGAAGAGTTGCTCTTTCAGAACAGATCTACGATCGTTTTCCTGGAAGATTAATTCCTCTAAAGACGACCTGCGAAAATTTCCCAAAAAGGTGGGTTCAGTTAAAACTTCCCCAAGACCGAACGGTTGTGCTGAGGTGGATGGAATTCTCAAATTTATTACTAGAAGAGTTGCTCTTTCAGAATATGTATCACGTTTAGATCTACGATAGTTTTCCTGGAAGATTAATTCTTCTAAAGACGACCTGCGAAAATTTCCCAAAAAGTTGGGTTCAGTTAAAACTTCCTCAAGACCGAACGGTTGCGCCGAAATGGATGAAATTTTCAAATTTATTACTAGAAGAGTTGCTCTTTCAGAATATGTATCACGTTTAGATCTACGATAGTTTTCCTGGAAGATTAATTCCTCTAAAGACGACCTGCGAAAATTTCCCAAAAAGGTGGGTTCAGTTAAAACTTCCCCAAGACCGAACGGTTGTGCTGAGGTGGATTGAATTCTCAAATTTATTACTAGAAGAGTTGCTCTTTCAGAATATGTATTACGTTCAGATCTACGATAATTTTCCTGGAAGATAAATTACCCTAAAGATGACCTTCGAAAAATTCCCCAATAGTTGGGTTCAGTTAAAATTTCCTCAAGACCTAACGGTTGTGCCGAGATGGGTGAACTTCTCAGATTTATTACTAGAAGAAGTGCTCTATCAGAATATGTACATTTAGATCTACGATTATTTTCCTGGAAGATAAATCACTCTAAAGATGATCTTCGAAATATTGCCAAAAAGTTGAGTTCAGTTAAAACTTCCTCAAGACCGAACGTTTGTACTGAGGTGGATGAATTCAGAATATGTATCACATTTAGATCCACGATGATTTTTCTGAGAGATACTGGTGTCGAAATTTGACCTATTCGCGTCCTCTGAAAAACAACCTCTTGTAACTCACCACGTCAAACCAGGCTATAGGCAGGATCATCCCATCCTGATATTTGTACAGTTGGGAAAACTCTGATATCTTGAGTATCTGCATGTTTATCTGGAGCCTGGTGTTTCCGCTCATTGGGAAACCCATCGTAGGATGCAGTTCCATCGTTGTACCGTGCAAAGTTCCGTTTGGATTCAACCCAGTTATGCTCTCTGTCAACTTGGGATCAGCTCTGTGAAAGTGCGGGTTGGAAATGAAGGTTGGAACTCCTAAAAACAATAACAATCGTTGATTATAAGAAGAAACTGGAGGAAGGATGAAAGTCTTACCCATGGAACACAAGGTAGAATTGAACAGTCCATGAGGTGGACATGTGCCACCATCCATCTCGCAGTAGCATTGGTTGGCAGGGTAGTAATCAGGGGAATCAAAGAAGTTGTCTGGTACTTCATAGGTGTAGGAGGGAATGTCACCGTCCAATATGGTACTCTCCTTCTTGAACACCAGAGGTACGTGTCTGAACATGTCTTTTTGGAACACCTTTAAAGGTTTCTTTTGGCTCACAGCTTTAGGGGAGAAAAGAGTACCATCAGTGCTGTCGGTGAAGCTGAAAGATTGGATTAAGGGTCAACAAAACAACAGATATCTATAGTCCTAGTGAAGAAGAGTCCAAACCACCGAGAAACTTGGAAAAATCTACCAAAATCAAACCATTCACTTGAAAATCAAGTACTGCTCGAAGGATATTTCCACAAGAGAATCAGATAACGTTATCGTACCCTTAAAAATCATGGTGTACTAAAAATAAGCATCCCCCTACCTGTTACACTCTTCCGTACTCCAGAAGTTCACTTTGTCCTTCCCATTGACGCTCAGAATCTTCCCAATTTTATCTATATCACCCTGTCCAGTATGTACAGTCATGACGTCATCTGATACCCCGATATTCTGCGAAAAAAAATTACGAAACTCAACAATGAGTATTGCTTCCTTCCTTTCTTAATTCACCTTGCTGAGGAGTCCTATTTTGTCGGCCATCTTCTTGTCCTGGAACACCATTATGCTCCTGGATAAAGCGTACATGCTATCATCGTAACCCATGATTAACCTATCGGCAGCTAGGCTCAAAAACGCCTTGGAATATAAACCGTTCAAACCGCTGGAGACGGTTAACTTGGTTAAGAAGCTGGAGTATCTGTTGATAGCAGTAGCACCCTGAAAAAAGGACATTTAATAACTCAGGGGTCCAAGTAGCGAACCTTGGGGTACTCCGCCAACTTCACGGTTCTAGAGGGATACTCACCAGGAGAAACATGTTCGGTACCACTATTATGTCATTTTGCCTGCCTTTAGAGAGTTCTGGAACGAACTTGTATGATTTTTTAAGCTGGAAGGAGACTCTGTTTCCGCTGAAATTCAAGTTTACCCTCTCCATCGACTCCCTGCAAAAAACGGACGATTAAAATCCAGTCTGGATGTGGTGAAACATTCCTTTTACTCACTCATAAACATATGGTCCTTTTTCTTGCACGTTGAGTTTTGCATCCTGCCCATCTTCGAATCTGTCAACGTTCGTGTAGTTGAAAAGATAAACCTTGACCAGAATCTTTAGGGGTGGTTTTCTCCAGATCTCATATCCAGGTGCGCCTTCTCTAATTACCATATTCTGGAAAAGTGGGAGAAATAAGAATCAGAGTGTCCCTTCAAAGCTGAGATTCATCCTGAATTGAAATGAAGTATGTAACTCACTGAATAAATAATGTTGTTAAATCCATCTGTGTACCACATGAAGAATACACCAAAGAAACTGAACAGGAAAAGGACCACCAGAGCTGCAATAACTGAAAGAAGAAAAAGTATCTCAGATTGAGGTTGAAAAGGACAAAACATTGGTTTTTGAAGGGAATACATTTGAGGCCAAAAATGCAATATCAGGGGTCTAAAGGTTTTGGGCAAACACTCCTCTGGCTAGCATCAAGCTGTGTCTTATTAAGACTCAACAAAATGGTATTGGGAATTTCGTAAATCCAGCTCTTACAAGAGGCGAAAAAGAAAGAGTAACAGTTACATAAGTACCATAATTGCAATTCAAGTTCCAAAAGAGCTTTAATTAAAAGAATTTGAAAGAGTAGATAAAAGGTGCTGTTGTTATAATGAGGCGATATTTTGGCGTTGCAATATTTATCAAGTAAAAACAAATAATCGGTGAAAATAACAACACCACAGTCAAAGCCATACAAATGGAGATAACCCCGATTTTACCATGAGGTTATCTAAAAAATGATTAGCGAAAAAATTGGCTAGTTAATTTCGAAATCGATCGAAAGTGCCAAAAGGTCTTATCATGCGGCAATC
Source organism: Coccinella septempunctata (assembly GCF_907165205.1). NCBI lineage: Eukaryota > Metazoa > Arthropoda > Insecta > Coleoptera > Coccinellidae > Coccinella > Coccinella septempunctata. The sequence goes on from NC_058197.1 coordinate 17,088,430, forward strand.
TTGCATAACTTGTTTTCGGATTTAAATATAACATCCAAAGCAAAAAAACAACACCTAATCCATTTGATCTAGATCGGATGTTCATTCACATCATTTGTGACCAGTCTAGACACTACGAGGTTATCATTTTGATGCACTTACGTCTAGCGTCAAATTGCAGTTCTCGCAGTTAAGATAACCTTATCATACGGTTTATTTAAAGACTTAATCTACCTTACGAAGCTTTTTATTTCAATTCTGGTTGCATAATTTCACCCACTATAGGTTTATCTACAAACCAAGATAGTATTACAGCAATTAGAGTAAAACTACCCCTGATTTTGGGACATAATCTTATCTAGTGTAGACTTCCCATATTTCGCGATTTCAGAGCAGCAAAAACATAGTTTGGTTTTGCGATAATGAGATATTTTCAGACATATTGTCTCATATACATCAGATAGTGAGAGGTCATGGGCCCAGTTAAGAAACTATTGCTGTCATTCAAACGTTCATTGGGGAAAATGTTGGATTCTTCTTCATTCTCGAAGGAGAAATGAGTGGAGTTTAAGGTTTAATAGTAGAACTAGCATCCAAAAGATCGGTTTCAAATGTGGTGTATCTGCAAGTTAACCATCCATCTCAACAATAATGGACAAATGGTTGGAAGTTCTCCTTGCCATAGACCAAAATTGTATTTAAAGACCTTTTACACCTTTTTGTATTAGCTTTTAAGGGTTGTCATTTTTGCTGCTGGAAGGTTTGTTATCTTCTGCATGGTTATAAGGCTTCAGGCTGTAGAAGGTGGGGGTTTTCCTGGTGGAAAGTTCCCTTGTTGGGCTTTGAATCAGTTATCCAATAACAATGGATAAAGTTTGACATGGAACTACGTGAAACTTTCCTAGAAAATCCGTACACCTATCCACACACATCTCATTCGATGAATCCATTCCTTTCCTAATCTTTCCTTCATTCAACATAAATAAACAGATAGAAATCGAGAATCATACGATCGATTTCTTTTATCTCACTTGACCCATTAATTGCTTGGGGCGATTCTAGTAGTATATATATCGTTTGATGTGCATGAAAATTGCTATATTTGTAGTTTGAAAATGTATACAACAGATACGAGGTTTGGTTTTTATGGCCGGGCCTCTTGAGCAATTCTTAGACGATAACCTTTGGGTATGTCGTTCGAAAAGTTGGTGTAAATTTGGTCGTGACGCAAAGAGATGAGAAAAATATTGTAATATCGCAAATTTATATCGATGATATCTGGATTGAAGCCATCTGAGACGTTGCATAATTATTATATTTCGTAACTGCAGAGTTATTGCATATGCATATGTATTTTTGGATGATTGATGCTTGAAGATCAATCTGGCAAGGACATCGGAGTCCTTGGGAATGTGATCGAAGTATACCCTGTGACATTAAAAAAGTGATTCACGAAAAAATAGTTCCTTCAACAGTTTTTGCAATTTATGGAACAATATTCGCAAGAAATTACTTCAAAATCCTGTTCATATGGCAGAATTTTGTCGTTTTCCTCGTGGGCAATAGCGAAAAATCAGTATTATTCATTCGGAAAATTCTTTTCTCGTCTTCATTTCTGTCAGTTTTCTGTTTTCTGAGAAAAAAATTAAAAAATGCTTTTCTGGTGCCATCTTTAGGGGGCTTTATACAATGTGAATCTTTGACTCGTACAAATATTTTAACAGTAGATTTTTGAGGTCAAAAGAAACACTTTTTCCTCTACTAGTTTTCGAATAGGCTTGTTTTAAAAGATACAGGCTGTTGAAAAACCACAAGATATCACCCACGTCTTCCAGTTTTCTCATTATGACCATTACGTACCATAAAAATACCAAAAATTCAAAGAATACAACTCGTTAAACAAAAAATTATAGAGTATTTGTAAAATTTGAAAAATTGAGTTTTGGCTGAGTAGTGTCATAGATTTAGCTTGTTATTCTTTAGCCAATTTTGTTCCTTCAGGGGTGGCACAGCTCATTATGAAAATTTAAAATGGCTATATCTTTTCATCAGGGCCGAATCAGAAAAAATGGTATAGGAAAAAGTATTTCTTTTGACCTCAAGAATCTACTGTAAAAATATTTCCACGAATCAAAAAGACTCAACCTGTATATAAGTAAAAACACTATCCTTGACAAAGAATACCCTCTTAAAAACTATTCATTTATATCCTATAGTGGGTTAACAATTCCTCTGGATTATACAATGTGAAAAAACTTGAATGAGAACAAAATACAAAATAATATCGAAAAAATTATCATTTATAGAAGACAGAAGAAACAATTTCTTGGTTTTCTTCATCATCTCCACTGTTACTCCTGAAGAAACTGACTTTATATAATAATATCACCCATACTTCAAAAACATTTAGGGGAAAATCGAAAAATTTGGGCACCAACCATAGTAAATCTTCTCTACAACTTTTACCCCAATTTTTTTTTACTATGTATCACGAGCAACTCACCTGAGATTGTCCTGCATTTGGACCCATCCTCCAGGACATACGTTTCAGCCTTTGCCAGTTTTTTAACGTACATCTTATCCATGAAATCCTTGGTCATCTTCGTGGTCTTCGGAAAAAACTGCTGACAATTTATATCCTTCTTCTTCATCTGTTGCATGTTGCCTTTGATATTGCACATTTCGCCGTCAGGTAACTGCTTCGTTTCTGAATCAATCTTTGGATACATTTCGATTTGTAAATTTTTGGATTTATTTACTGTTTCACAAAATTCAACACTTCCACTTCAGGCACTTGTATTGAATGATACCGCAGTGTTTTCGGGTGCTTTATAAAAGCTCTTCCATCGGCTTATCTCCGATAGACATGAAAACATCTCAATTTTATGAATTTCTAGTACTCTCGCCTTCCAGCCGTCACTCTTTGGTGATAAGATCAGGTCTGCTTGGATTGGACGTATGAAGCACCGAGGGATTCATTCATAATTTTCGAAAACGAGAAGGAAACACACATGATCGAACTTTCGCCGCCTTTGGTTTCAAAAAGACAAGATTTGAGTGGTTGAATAAGGATTCGGTCACCCATCCAAGCAGTGACCTCGGTCATCACTGCTTGAAATAATTCCTTTCTCAATATTTCTGAAAGTACGCCTCTGATTCCATTGAAAACTTGTATTTGACTTCGAAATAAGGCTACTAAGGTTGGTGCGGAATTTGAGTCTCATCTGTTGAATAGTTCCTGAGATACAAGATTTAAAAGACTTTTTTCATTTTTATAGTCATAAAATACCCACGAAAACAGACAAGAGGATCGGTAATTTTTTCGATATTGAAAAAAAATTGGGATCCTATAGATCCAGAACCATCAAGGTGATTTTACACCCTCAACTACCCTCTGGAGTGTTTACGCAAGGACACAGAGTGGATTCAAGTAAAATCGTTTGAAATCAATTTTTTGGCAAAATGTTCCAAGGAATTTAAACTCGGTTTGAAGTTTCACGATTAAAAATTGGTAGGTACATTTCAAAACGACAATAAAAGAAAATTTTTCCCTTATCATTTCCATCTAGAAACGACCAAATCAAAACCTCTTGCAAAAGACTATTTTTTTCACCAAATTTGAAAACGCTAGATCGATGAGAGATTAGCGTAGCCATAACATCTTTATCTTCTCTCCAAACATCATGGAATATTGTTGTGTAATTATAATAGACTTCTACTAATTGGTAATTAATAATTTTTCATACAGGCTGAACATTTTATCGCTATCACATCTGTGCTGCGTGCCATATCTTTTCGTCAAAATAACTGTGAAAAGAAGGCGCTTTTAAATGTCCGCTAAAATGGTATCTGCAAAGTTTTTTCCTTGATTATTCAGTTCAGAAATCTATGTTGAACTGTCAACAACTCAATATCTTGTGAAATTAATGATTTATTTTGCCATTCATTCACGAATACACACAAATTCATTGAACTCCACGAATCCAGAAAGGATGATCATTAATTTCTTTACAGAAAATTTAATCGGTCAGAAATCGTATAGCGACAACTATCTCAGTGAGTGAAATTTGGATAATTCACATATTTTCGAAATATCATCAAAAAAGCTCCAGTATAGCTTCAGAATTTTCTGATTTTCCGTTGATTGGATCCTACAGAAAAGAGGATCATTATTGTATGGCAATTTCAAAAATTTTAATGTTAATTTTCTCGTCAAAAAAATGCTGCATCATAACAGGAAAGGAAAGTTTCTTGATAGATCGAAATTATCCATTTACAAATAAAATAATTGAATATAATTGGTGCCAAATGCAATCACAGCCTTTCGAAATCTGCATCTTCGTGATTTTGATAAGGCCAAAATATCGAAAAAGTTAAACGGTTATTACACCAATAAAGAGTTGAAATGAATTTCGAAGACAAAACACCATTATCAGTTTTATCCACTGATGGTTTCCAGAAAAAGCAGCACATTGTCGAACGTACAACATTCTTTTTAGAATATCAGATTCTCTTTCACCTTTTGCTGTAAAAATGTTTCAAATTTATTAGTATTTGTATCTGTAGCTCGCCGAAAATTCTCCTATTTCAGAGTTGGCTGCCGAGACTGATAGGATAACACTTTCTAATCAACGTAATACTCAATTTCCCAATAGTTGCGATTAGATAATTTAAAAAAATGGCGGATGCGCGATATGCAGCTCATGTTTTGGAAAAATCACATTAGAAGGGGCTTATAGACTTAGAAAGCCAGCAATAAATCACTACGATTCACGTATGTAGTGATATTGTTTACAAAAACAAATAGTCAGACACAAATAACACATAAATCAATTCAGAACAGAGCGTAAAATGCACGATACAATAGTTGATTTCACTAAATTCGCAGAGTTTTACGTCAATATATTTGCTTCCTTATCCTACGTACGTCTGTAATTGATGGTAATTCTCATTCTGTAAAAAAAGGCACGAAATACGTATAACCATAATAGGTATGTGAAAACTTTTTTTCATTTCAACACGTCAAAAGCACAATGAGGTTGTACTACGTAGATTGGTCTTAAAATGGTTTCGTATCTTGTTGGTGGTCCACGTAAAAACGACTTGATAGAAGGTGCAATCTTTACCGTAAAAAATAAAAAGAATTGTGTCTTTAAATGTCCATACTCAAAACCACATAGTTCCACAACAAAATCTTACGTTTGTTCGACCATCCCGTTATTTTAATAGGAAAACTTCCAGTGGCGTATGATAACAGACTGCTCTTTTCGACAACACAATGCCAAATTCCCATCCCCACTAATTGCTTAATTTCAATCAGAGACAAAACAACTTGTCGCTCACGTAGGACATCAGATAGTGCATGAAAAGTTCTTTGAAATGAGCTATCGCAACACCCCAATTCAAAACGAAGGGGTTTAAAGTTATTGTTGGCCCACCCTATAAAGGAATGTGGCCAATTTTTTTGTTCAAAACTGATTATCCTCTTATCGAGGTATATAAACATCCTTTTTGAGCACGTAAACAATCTACCAATCAACCTGATTGATTGCCTCAGACGTATATCCCACTGGACTTGAGCAATAAACAAAATATTATACGACGTCTAGGCGCCAAAAATTTTTCGATACACGCGTTTTCAAACCGAATTAAAGAAAAATGGGATGCAGTTCAAAATGTTATCGGTTTGTATACTGCACTAGACGATTTTTGCTAAGAATTCAAGTGCGGCATGGGTTTATTTATAATTATGTATAATTTATATTATTGATGGTACATAATAACATACATTTTATCTATATGTATTGGGTGAAATTAAAATGGCAGCTGCAATATTTTAACTGTTTTGATGTGAATTTTTTGTAGACTACCTATACTATTTGAAGAGTTCGTTGCTTTGAAGAACGCTTCCTGAAATAAATTAAGGGCAGTTCCAGAGACAAGAAGGGAAAGACTACTAGAATGTGGTGTGTTGTGACTCATTACAATAGTTTCCACTTTCGTCGAAAAGATGGCGGCACAGAACGTCTTTTTTCAATTTCAGCAAATTTCGAATTGTAGCCAATGACGAGATTTTTCGAGGAATTTTTTTATGCGGAAATTCACTGAAAAAATCATTTCACCTCGGAAAGTTGATGACATGAATGAACGTTCGTTTTTCAATGAAAAAAGTTTCACTTTTTTTTTCCATTTGACTAACTCATTGAATTGAAAAACCCTGGTTTCTGACGTAAGATAAACCTTAAAGCTTTTTGAACTGACCAAAAATGTTGTAGACCCCTCTTAATGGGGGCTTAGTGATCTCTATCACAGCCATCTATGTTGAATCTACTTTGATCCATTCCATTCTTTGGATAAAGGACCTGTATTTTTCTGATAATTTAACCGGCAATTATAACCATCAGTAAATAAAGAAAAAGTCAATTAAACTCTTTCCAGTAGGGTTGAAATAAAACTCGGAGAAGGATTACACATTCTAATCTCTAAAAGCTCTTATAAATTCTTAAAAACACACATGAGTAAAAAACTTACTTATGGAATGAGAACAGTACATTTAATCGACCGTTGTTCTAGATGTAAGTGTCGGGGCTCCATCTCCGAGCACCCGGGCAGTCATACAGGCTGTGCGATTCGTGTAATTTTGAAAAATAAAATTTCATATAAAACCGCGAGACCTCCATCGAACAGCCTGTACGTTTAAGTAAACAGTACAGAGGCCCCATGAATCATTGCACATCGTTCCTTTATTCGAAAAACTCTACATAATGAATGAGAAAAACATCCATAAAATATATCATCGTTATTATCCCAATACAGTGTAAACTATTTCTCGTTATACCAGAAAACAACAAAATGTATATCGAAGGAATAAAATCCAACTAAAAATTAATAATGATCATTTAAGCAACGTAATACCACAGAAATGTGTTTTCCTAAACACAAAATGACACCCTGTATTAATTATTCGAGAAAGGGAGCCTCCGGTCAGTTTTAAGGCCACAATAGTTATTCGAATAACAAAGCTCCCGATGCGTAACTAACAGAAGAATCATTCATGTTCCTGCATTGACTGGATTGAGCGTATTTCAAAAATTTGAAACTAGCGCTTTGACTCGGATCGTTCCTCAGTATTTCTTGGACGGCCTGTAGTAGTACCCCTATTGGATGGCGACCGCAGATCGTGTTGCCATACTTCTTCAGATAATTGGTGAATTCAGTCGGGTTCAGATTCTCTATGATGTCCATACCCTGCAACAAACAAAACAAATAACACCCGACAAAAATCGAACTCGAAAAACTCACCATCTTATCTAATCTCTCTATGGACTGATGGATGTTTCCAAAGGATCTATCATAGTAGGTGTACCTAAAACGCTGGCCCCAATGACAGAAGTCCGATGATATGATGAATAAGTTTTGTGGGTCAGCCAAGTAGGTCGACAGAATCCTACCGTAACAAGCTTCTTTATCAGGACTCAACGACCCAACTAGGATGGGAACGATGGTGAATTGACTCTGATAGCTGTAAAATAATTGGTAGAGCTCTTATCGGGAAAGAAGGACGACACTCACTCTTCCATAACTTTGGCAATATAGGGTAGGTGCATTTCGATGCTGTGTTCATTTTCGTCAGTGTCCAAGTCCATCCATTCAAACTGACCGGTCATCTCCAGTTCAGAATTAACTGAGGGCATTGATATACAATAAAATTGCTGGGATCGTACTGTATCATTCTAATGAGAGTATCAGAAATTTCACGAACCTTTACTATCGATGGTGAGATCATACAAGGGAGTTTCATATTTTTGGGCACTAGACAAGGCACAACCTGAAAGTCGGACATGGTGTGACGGTCCTAATATGAACACCCTCCTCACAACTACTGGACTTATCTGCCTATAAGCGTGACCTCCACATGCACCACAGTATTGGTAGCCGGCATGACTAAAAAAAACCTTAATTGCTTCAAACTCTCCCAGATCCAGATATGAATAGAAATACATAATTATTTGCGATAAAATTGATATCCATAATGATTTTTACTCACGGTGCTATAATAGCTCTAGCAGGTCCATGGCTTAAATCAGCTTGGTTCAGCCAAAAATCCAATTGTCGGGATAATTCAGGACCTTTAAAATAATAAACAAAGAAAATGGTGAATCATTCAATGACTTCAACTACAGCTGATATCGCTCAAATCAATTATCAAATAAAAAACTGTACAATATCGAATTTTACCTGAATCAGTGTACCAACTACCAGCATGAGCTGCTCTCCTGACAGGCATCTCAGATATTTTTTGAATTAGTTGCCTAAATTAATAAAAAATCCCCCTGTTAATAAAATATCTATTTTACTTGCATCAGAATTTCAAAGCAAATTGCAATTTCTCTTTCCAAGAATGAACAAACAATTATTTATTCCTTTTCTATGTGCAGTGAATGTCTGTCTGGAAAGAGAGGAGGAATGCCTGAATTTCTAATATAAAACAAGGATAATAAATAAGGGTCGTTGATCTCTAAATTGTTTCTTCTTTTTATGGCTCTGAGGACTTGTTACAATGTAATTTCTGCTTCGATTACCAATTTCACCTACCAATGCATTATTTTCCCTTATAGTGATCCCTTTATTCAACGAATGTTCAACAAATAGCTAATTCTTATCCCTATTCCAGCAATTTCGAGGTCAAAAATAACCTCAGTTTCACGTTCAACTTTAACCTTTCTTTCGCAAGATACCTTTCAGGTTTGAGGTGAAAAGATATCCCATTCTAAATGGAAGCCCAAGAAGAAGTTCTAAAAAGACTCATAGGCTTGGGTCTGAGTGAATCTAAAGCAAAAGAAACAATAAAAAATGCAAACGTTACCAATAATTTATTGACAATATTGAAACAGACAAATACTGATGCAATACCTCAGGCCAGTGGGATTTTATTGTACCATCTTGGAACAAAGATGAAGCCCCAGATGGCCCATCACCTACGTACCTTAGTTGAGCATATAATGCTGAATAACTTAGACTCCACTTTGAGAGTTGACAAAGCTATAGAATATGCGTTAAGTCACATTGATAACTTTTCAATCGAGGAATTCAAAAGTTATTGTGGCATTGGAGTGGTCGTAACCCCTGAACAAATTGAGAATGCTGTCGAGAAGCTGATAAAGGAAAATCAGGCAGAAATCCTTTCGAAGAGGTATCGATTCAACTCGGGTCTTTTGATGCAGAAAGTGAGGAACATTCTGCCGTGGGCTGATGGAAAGGCAGTTAAAAACGAAATTGATGTACAGTTTGTGACCCTTCTGGGACCCAAGACAGAAGCTGATTTGGCACCACCGAAGCAAGAGAAGAAGGAGAAAAAAGTTAAAGTTGACAAGGTGTGTTTTCATTACACTAGATTTATTTCATTTTATTGTGAAACATTTGCAGCCGAAAGAAGAGAAAAACACTAGTGCAGCTGAGAAGAATGTGGATGGTAGGGATGAAATCAAGAACACTTTGTCGATATTGGATGTGATGAAGAAAATTAATTTTCATAAACCAGGGGAAAATTTCAAAACTGATGGATATGTTCTTACAGAAAATACCCAAAAGTTATTAGAGGCTCATCTGAAGGTAACAGGGGGTAAGGTAAGCTATCTGGGTGATATTGATGTAAACTTTTTTACCATGATTGTTTTTTCAAAGGTGAAAACTAGATTTCCTCCCGAACCAAACGGTATTTTGCACATTGGTCATGCTAAAGCAATCAATATCAATTTTGGTTATGCTAAAGCTAACGGTGGTACATGCTACTTGAGATATGACGATACTAATCCTGAGAAAGAAGAAGAGAAGTTTTTTGTGGGCATTAAAGACATGGTTACGTGGTTGGGATATGAACCCGATAAAATAACACACTCATCAGACTACTTCGATCAACTTTATGAGTGGGCCGTGGAACTTATCAAAAAAGGGTTGGCCTATGTTTGTCATCAAAGTGCAGATGAAATGAAAGGTTCGATTATTGTTGCTCACTTTATGAATTTTTCAAACAGTAAGGTTTTTTGCAGGATTCAATCCTGAACCATCCCCTTGGAGAGACCGTCCAATTGAAGAGAACCTCCAACTATTTCAAGACATGAAAAATGGTAAAATAGACGAAGGAGCAGCGACTCTAAGAATGAAAATAACGTTGGAGGAGGGTAAACTGGATCCTGTGGCGTATAGAGTAAGGTTCGTACCCCATCATAGAACCGGAGATAAATGGTGTATCTATCCTACATATGATTTCACCCATTGTCTCTGCGATAGCATTGAAAACATCACGCACTCTCTATGCACCAAGGAATTTCAGTCAAGACGGTCAAGTTACTACTGGTTATGTAACGCCTTGGATATTTATTGCCCCGTACAGTGGGAATACGGTAGACTCAACGTTAATTATACTGTTGTGTCCAAGAGGAAAATCGCTAAGTTGATCGATTGCAGTATCGTTAAGGATTGGGATGATCCGAGGCTCTTCACGTTGACTGCCCTTCGCCGAAGGGGATTTCCACCAGAATCAATCAATAACTTCTGTGCTCAGCTCGGTGTCACCGGTGCTCAAAGTACGGTGGATCCATCGATGTTGGAGGCGTACGTGAGAGATTACTTGAATTACACAGCTCCAAGACAGATGGTAGTCCTCGAACCCCTAAAAATCACCATTGAAAATTTCCCCCATGACAAACCGCACCAGATCGATGTTCCTAAATTCCCGAACAATCCAGAATTGGGCTCGAGAAAAGCCATGCTGGACAGGGTGATCTACATCGAGAGGACCGATTTTATGGAAGAAGGAATAAAAGGTTTTAGGAGGTTGACAAAGAGCCAGAGTGTTGGTTTGCGATACGCTGGTCTGGTTTTAATTGTTCGTAAAATAGTGAAAAATCACGAAGGATTAGTATCCGAGGTTATCTGTAAATGTGTAGATGTCAAAGAGGCCCCAGAAAAACCCAAAGCGTTTATCCACTGGGTGAGTAATCCGATGGTGATCCAAGTAAATCTCTTCTCTCCATTATTCAATCATAAGAATCCCGAGGACCCCAGTGAGGTCCCTGGGGGTTACCTCAGCGACTGCAATTTAGATTCTCAAAGGATCGTGAAGGGTTTAGCGGATGTGTCCTTGAAAGGTGCCAAGGTGTACGATAAGTTCCAATTCGAAAGGATTGGATTCTTCTCTGTGGATCCAGATACGACAGATGATGTCTTGGTTTTGAACCAAACTGTCGGACTCAAGGAAGACGCTGGAAAGTGATGCTTTCATTGCCGGAGTAATTTATTGAAAATAACTATTATATTTTCATAAGAAAAATTGTTGTTTTTCTTGTGACCAATTCCATTTGTTCTTGTCAAACTAAAACTTGCCCAGTCCTCGATCTGTTCCATAAACGCTGTGAATTTTTCACAGGTTTGGTATTCCCAAAATCTCCTGAAAGTTTTCCTTAATTTTCCCATCATTCAAATCGCACTTTCAGATTATGACCTTCGAAACGATATGGTTATAGTTAATGAACAATAATTCTTAAAATCGGGAGCCAAAAGTTCTCAATATTAATTCAAAAATTTAAAAAAAAACAATTTATTCAGCGCAATTTTCAAATCTGCAGAAGAAATCATAGAACATTTATATCAAATTCTATGCTCAGTACCTGCGCAAAGCGTTCTTTGATCAACGAGTGCTTCTCCTCGTGGTTATGTTTTGAATTTCAAAACATTTCTTGTAATTAAATTATTTATAAATTTACTGGCTTGAACAATACCTTATCGTGAATTTCGCCAGTACCTCAAAGTGATTGGATTATAATTACAAATGGATTCCGTACCAAAACTGTACGAAAGGCTTGGTGAAATACCAAAACAAAATGGAGAAACTGTGCAATCGTTGAAAGAACTCGTAAAATTCCTACAATTGGGAGCTAGGAAAGACCTAAAAACTATATCTCTAGAAACAATTCTTTGTGAGTCATGAGTTTAATCCCTTGAATACTACAAAATATCTATTGCAGCACATCTAGGCTTACCGAATCAAATACTTTCCTCTATATAATTCATTCAATAACTGCATGTTAGCTTCAGATTGTGAATATTGTTCTCTTTTCAGCCATGTCTGCCGTTACCGACAATGGTACCTGGGCAATACTATCAGTCCCTGAAGTACTAGTAAGTCTTGTATTCCTCTTACAAGACAACGATGCATGTATAACAAAAGATGCTGCTTGCTGCCTAATCAATTTATCCGCTGATAAGTATGGACCTCGTGAACTGCTAAATCTAGATGAAGAATACTGCCCTCCTCTTCAAACCAAACCCAAATCAATTGTACATGAATGTTTTAAACATATATTCGACAAAAAAAGTATCATCGCCGATCACTGCTGTATGATTCTGTGCAATCTGAGCAGAGACAAGGATGCGGCTATCCAGACCTATGAATTATTGGAAGATAGTGAATTCAGAATTAACGATATACTAAGTATCTTCACTAAAGTACAATACAATGAAGTAGGGGCCAACTTGCATTATCTTGGACCGTGGTTGAGTAATATGACTCAAGATAAGAGGGTGCGAAAGTTTATTTTCGATTCGATTAACGTTGTCAATAATCTTCTGCCATATACAACTTATAAGAAGTCAACAGTTAGAAGGGGTGGTGTCGTAGGTGAGTTTTAGTATGTATTCCTTTGGATTTAAGCGTCAGGGTCTGAATTATTGAAAATATTGATCATGTATGAGGAAATTTAGATCATGAAATATATTTTCAGGTGTTTTGAGGAACTTGTGCCTCGACGTAGAGTTCAATGAGTGGTTGGTTTTTGAAGTAGATATTTTGCCGAGTCTCCTTTTACCTCTAGCAGGTAACGAAGAATTTGACGATGAAGACACTGAAACGTTACCTAGTGAATTGCAGTATTTACCTGACGACAAAGAAAGAGAAAGCGATCCAGACATCAGGTAAATGTTTAATATTGGGTATTCCTGTGGTTTATGGAAGGTTAGCGATAAATTATAGCCTAATTTTGGGGGAAAATTCCCCGCTTTATACCTAACTGAAACTATTATTACACTGAAATATCTTAATTTAGGAAAATGTTGGTAGAAGCTATCACACAATTGTGTACAGAAAAAAAAAATAGGGAATATATAAGAGATAAAGGGACTTATCTCATTATGCGAGAGTTGCATAAGTGGGAAAAAGACCCAGCTGTTTTGACAGCTGTCGGAAATCTGGTTGACATATTGATAAGGTAAGTGTCATCGAGTGTTTTTGGAAAACTTGGAGATCTAACGAATACTTTTCAGGACCGAGGAAGAGATCGGACTGGAAAACTTGAAAGATGTTGAGGTACCGGATGATTTAGCAGAAAAATTCAGTAAAATGGATAATAACGATACAGTCTGAAATAAACGATATTTCAATGAACAATTCTTTCATTTTTGTTTGTTCGAGGTTGTTTCCGAACGACTAAAAATGTCATTTTTGAGTTTTTCTCGATTAGAAGGTTAACCGTTTTATTATTTTCAATAAATTGTCTGTGATATATTTATTTTTATTTTTCACCCTAGCTGATTTCTTGTTGGATAAAAACACTGCTCAACAATTGATGGGGATTACATGACTCTCTTTATTTGTGGCTTTTGTTGAGTTATTTGGAACATCTGTTATACATGCGTTCTTTTGGGAAAATGATATTTCCTATTTATTCATTTAATTTTGAACCCCATATTTTCAATTCAAAAACTTTTCTTCATGAACCTTTTTTCTGAAAAGTGATTGCTCTAAATTGTTGAATAGTGTATTTACTTCTCGACGTGAATTCCATATTTAATCGGTAATACAGTGACCCTAACGAGTTGATAGAGTCACTCTAATCTGTAAAAATGCGCAGCGCTCTTTATCGACGAAGTTATCAAATTACTCGGTAGATGGCTCTAGTCACAGATTACAGGGAATCTGTAATCTGTGGCATTAGTTGTCTTTTAATTCTATGATATACAAATAGATGGCGGTGTCATCGCCTTTTCGCGTATTTTTGGTGTATGCTTTGAATTTTAGGGTTTTTATAAAGGTGGAGACGCTTCCTCGGTATTACTGGACATAAGGCCGTTTTTTCTGTTCATCAAATGATTTATTTTGATGAAATTCACAAAAATATCTGCTTAGATCTGCATTTGTATTTTCTATTCACATTAGTTCTTGAAGTGTTCATGACTTGAAACAACTCGAAGTAGAATTAATTATTAAGGCGCTCAAAATCTACCGCTGGTATACAGGATGGGTCTTAGACTCGTACAAATATTTTAATACTACTGTTAAAATATTTATACCAGTCAAAGACTCACCCTGCATATGTGTGTTCTACATGTATCCATTATTGCCCAGACACCCTATATATGGGGAAAATATCCCTCTTATACTTAGATTGAACTGTGCCTCTTTGAAAAAAAGCACTTCTGCACTATCATCATCCCCACGTCATATCTTCCCTAGACAAAGTGTGCCTGGCAATTTTGGGCCACCTATGTTGTGACAAATTTCCCTCTATCTTATCAATGCTCTCGTGTCTTCTCCGCTAACTTCCCAAACGATATCCCGATTTGATTTACGGGCTCACTTATCCAGCGGGCCATGTGTTGAAGTGGAAGTCTACGGACCGTTTGACAGTGTCGTAAATCAAATCCAGTTACCCAGGATTCCACATGGGGGTGGTTTGTTTACGTTGAAAATACCATATAATCTGGTTGTTATTGCCCCAGAACAAAATCGTGTTTGTATTGGCATTGTCACTCGCGTAAGTGGGTGGGTTTCTCGTATCAGGGTTGGTTGAGGCTTATGGTTTTTGTCAGTTCAAAAAGTCGTTTGTAGTGGTGTGAAAAAAAAATCAGAGGACTTACCTTATTTTTATGTCCATGGGTGGACCTAGATCACATGTATCAGTTTTTGCCTCGTCCAAAAGATATGCCACACCCTTTCTAACTTGTTGGAATTTAGGAAAATGCTGCCTCAGTATATTTTATGAAAAAGTATATTTTTTTAAGTCTGTATGTTTCAAACCGAACCGATTCGGGAAAAATGGTAAAAAAAGTGTTTCTTTTGACCTCAAGAATCTACTGTTGAAATATTTGAACGAGTCAAAGAATCATCCTGTATGATAGTCAACTCTACTTGTAGTGAAGAGAAATTTTAACATTATTTTGTATTTTGAAATGATGTGGCTGTTACTTGATGGAAATTGAAGTAGATGATTTTCTCTAAGATGAGTTATTAAACCACTTCATTATGTCCACCTGAATAGGTTACTGTGATAGCGAAACATAGTGGTTGAATAACTTATCCTAGTTTGAATTACAGTATACTTGAGTTTCTTGTTTAATCATTTTCATTTTGTCAGGAAAAGGAAGTTTTTTGGATTCAGTTTTGAGATTTCTTGTTGAATTAAACCACTCAACAATGATCAAGTATAGGGTGTTCTATATACGAGAGTTCTATATGGGATGTTTTATATTTTTTGATCATCCAAATAGTCTGAAGGGTTAGATTTCGCCCAAGAAGTTATTTCCTTCTGTCTGTGCATCGTAGAATGATGAAAATGGTCTTCGCGCACTAATGAGTACGGCACTGTCCTTTTTAGGCGCCAATTTAACTAATCATTTCACTCCTCATTTGAATACCTCTAGGAACTTTTAACCCATAACCTACAACCGTAATTGAACAAAAATATGTTTCCAATGATGGATGTTTCTCAGCTTAAGCGAGGGAGTTATGCGCCATTTGAGCTCGATATAAATCTCTCTGAAAGTGCCACGTCAAACGGTCGAAATGTTAAGTAACCAACCGAAGAATGAAAGATTGAACGCCGTATTCAACTCTGCTCAAAATCGAACCAACTGTGATATACACAGGGCGAATAGATTCAACTTTACCAGACTGCTCCAAATATAGCTCTCCATTTCTGAACAGCTGATCCGATTTCCAATCAAAACTGACAGCACTGTCACTTTGACAGTGTTAATTTCAAAAGTCTATCGAATTTCGAAGAAATATTCGTCAGCTGCTCAGCCTTCAGTTTTGTTTTTATTAATTTAAACGAACTAATACACAGGATTTAATACAACTCGAAAAATAAACTACAAATCGACGTTTTTTTAAGCTTAAGGTAAAGGTAAAACGTTCATCATCTGCGACCAATCCTCCTTCCCGTAGAAATTCGCCGATCTCCAAAATACCGACCCCTTACCCTCCGGAAAATAATAATCCCCCTTCCAATAATTCTCGTTGAGGGCTATCCAGCACTCTTCCAGGACATTCTCGGCCTTCCTCGCCTCCTCGATGGCCTCCTTCAACACCTCCATGGCCCTCCTCCCCTTTCCCCTCAACTTCTTGTAATAAGCCACGCAATGGAGGTACCTCGGCATGAACACCCTCCAGACGTCCATCTGTTTGCCGCACTCGTCTAGCAGGCGTCGTATCTTCTGCGGCACGAAGTCCGGTATGTTGGTCTTCGACCCCAAGTCCCTACATAGCAGAAGGAGCGTGTTTTCCGTATACTTCAGCCGATTCCAAAAGCCAAAGAAGCTCCTGGCGGTTTCGGTAGGGTTGCATTGAAACTGTCGCCATTTGGAAGCCTTGTTGATCTTTCCCTTCCTCAACAGCTGGGAGATGACGTACAGGGCTAGGGTGTCGTGAAGGGGGTTGTAGTAGGCGGTGGTGGTCTTGTCGGCGATGAAGATTTTGTCGGCGTAGGCCTCTAGCTCTTCCATGGGTTCCAGATGGAAGTTAGTTTCCGATATCATCATCAAGCAGATGGCGTAGTACGCGGTTTCGCCTCTCTGGTCGTATTTCTTGCCCATGTTCTTCAGGTATTTGGCCGTGAATACCACGTCGTCCAGTCTCTTCTGACATATCAGGAGGAAGCACAGGATTGGTATCATTTCTAGTTGGAAAACGTACGCGTGAAGCAGTCTGCAACCAGAATCAAGAAAACATTCACTAGATGGTAAGAAGAAGAGGAGGGAAAAGGATAACACCTCCCAAATCCTCACAAAATGCCAATACCAAATAGTACAAGAAAGAAAATTGCTCTGGATGAATCTTCCGAAACTGGAACACTACTAAAAGTTCCTTCAGCACATCAACACTGCCAGATCTAAGAAGTGTCTAGATCTTAGCGAGAATAATCTACAGCTTCTTACTGGATTCCTTACACCTTAGGCACAGATTACAGAATCATATAGATACGACACTTCCCTTATATGGTGAAAAACGCTGTTTGCCGCCGCCATCTACACGGTGCGATTTGAACTACGAATTACAGAGACCCAACTTATCGATACAAAAAATTTAGCGCGAAATGCAAATATGCGCTTTGGCGCAAATTCGAATTATTTTATTTGTTGATTTTAGGCCGTGATCACACGGAAGCAACTTATGTCGCAAATCGGTCTTCTACCTGATTGGTGACATCGCCATAAAACTCGACATTTACGCCTACATCACCAATAGGGCTATTGAAGACTGGTTTGCTACATAAGTTGCCTCCGTGAGCTCACGACCTAAAATGAAAAATTATATAGAAAATACTTTTTCAATAATAGCAGATGTATGTGAATGTTTGATACAGATTTATACAACTCCTCCATCCACTCAAAACCTTAAAAATCCAATGTTCATTAAAATCACAAGCATTGAGATAAGTTTGTAAGAAATTAGAAAAATGAATGTTTATTCAATACAGTACATTTCTGTTTACATACCCCTCATTGAAATGGTAATTATATTTCAACTCCTCACATCTATTTGAGTCAACTAAATACAATAACTTATATCTTTTATCTTTGGGTTTGGGAAAACGAACTAATTTTCGAATAGGTAAATCACATACATAATACCTGTTGTATATCTGCTCAACAGATAAATCTTGGTAATATTTTGGCTTGATGATTTCAACCCACTTTTTAAAAAGAGCTGTCTTAGTTTTGGAAACCGATGTCTCTTACGAACAACATCCTCACATCCAAATACACAATAAGTTTTCAATACCATTTTTTGGAAGATATCTTGAACTGTCCCAACACGTGTTCTTTTACTAATCACTCGATTTCTCTGAAGAAATTCTTCTTTCGAAGGTGAGATTTTCAGCTGATCTTTTGATAATTTTCCGCCCAATAAAAATATATTCGAATTTGTACATATCCATTGAAGACAACAGTGACATTGATATTTGACAAATTAATTTCATTTTTATTTATGATTCTGTTATCTGTTATTCTGTTATTAGAACATAAATATCTATGTTCCAAGGGTTTAAACGATCAACAGAGTCATCTATAGATCAAACATTGTAATATTTGCGTCTACAGAGTCATCTTATCGATGCGATTAGAACTAAATATGCGATTTGGAGTGGGGGTAAGAGAGTGTCACGACCCTGACCTTAGGATATAAGGAGAATAGGACTAGCAGAAACTGTAGATTCTGTGGGGAGGAGGATGGCAGAATGCCTGGCCTTTGCTTGCCAAAGCAAAAAATGCTTTGGAGTTATCCCAGATATTGGAGTTCATTAGAACTCTGGAACTGAAGGACTAGTTGTAGAAGGGTTGCAATAGATCTCACCCGTCTTAAAATCTACAAACTAGGACAATTGGGATCATTTCAGATCTCACATCCCTACATCTAGCGTTCCATAGGTTAGCCCATAGAAGGCCATCATCGAATATTTAAGGAAGATCTTAATAGACCTTACGCTGACAGTGCTGTCTAACCCACCAGAACAACCTACTCTTTACAACAACTGCGGAAGAGAAGATGGATGTACACTTTCACAACGAAATCTATACTTTACCTCTTACCTATTCAATTCGAAGAGCCTGAACCCCATCCTCGTAGCGACCACCAGAGCCCCAGCCTTAGCCTTCACCTGGAAAACCACGTACATAAGCTTGGCGACCGCGAAGATCTCGCTGGTCAGGTTGTTCCCGTACAGCCTGGTCAGCTCCTGGCCCAGGTTCCTGACCAACTGTTCGCACACGTGACCGTCGTCCCTGAAGCAGTGCATGTCCAACGCGTTGCTGTACACGTCGCACAGTAGCTCCACGTTGGGGTTGGAGTACTTGACCAGCTCGAGGCTCTTGTTGGCCACGCCGATGGCCAGGTTCCACCTTCCCTCGGCCGCGAAGATCCTGCTGACCACCGAGAGGCACTTGCCTATGGAGTCTTTGGAGTGCTGGTCCAGCCTCCTGTGGTCGGCGAAGAGCCTGTTGAAGATCTTGACGCGTCCGGTGAGGGAGAGGGAGGTCATAGGGACGTCGAACTGTCTCAGGGTGAGCATGCAGTAGTTTTTGGCCGCCTTCCAGTTGTTCAGGCTGAAGTGGAGCTCGGCCAGTAGGGAGCAGATCTTGGCGAAGATGTACTTGGCGAAAGACAGCTTGACCCTGCTTCTGGCGTAGATGTGACGTATGCATAGCTCACTGGCCTCTTTTAGCACCTGGGGAATCAATTGTTTACACGGATACGAAGTGATGTTGGATACTCACCTCGACAGCATCTTCCAGCTCGTCGAGAAGGGACAGGATCAATCCGTTCTGGTAGAGAAAAAACATGGTTTTGCTGGCATGACCAGCTTGTCCGCTGTGGTATACCAAATCTCCATATACCCTCGTCAGAATCTCGAGGCAGAAACACACGGTTGGGTCCCATACTTTCCTAGATGGAACAAAAACGCTAACAGCTGTAGGTTCAGAGTAGTTCATCTCTATATTTGCCCTTATAACATCTTTTATCTTTTCTGTAGTCACGTTGTTATCTTGAGAACTGAAAGAGGCCAAGAGTATAGGTCTATACTGAGCAGGAAGCAGGACACTGGCTTGGTTGTGGCTTGCAAACAGTTCTCCATATGAGCTGAATCAACCCTCTAGTCCTTCTGGGAGATGTTTAGTATGCAGAAATGGTTGAGATTTGGGAGTTTGATTGAAAGTACCAAATCAAGTCCACTGTGAAATGATATGTTTCTTACAGAGTCTCACTAGTTCCTGATTTGTCGGAGGAGTTTAGCGTCTAGTTGATATTTTAAAAGATCCTTATTCCTAATAGTGTTTTCCCCAAGAATTTACTCTATAGTTTGTTGTTGATGCGCTTCACCAAAAAACTGGATACTTTACCAACGTGAATCCTAAAGCTAGAGAATTTGAATCATTTGCGAATCCACTTTATTTTGTATTTCTTCTAATCTCAAATTTTTTTTTCAGGCAAACAATTTCGAGGAAGGAGTTGTCATCGTGGCGGGAGGGAAGATTTGATGGAAGGGTCTTAGGGAACAGTCTTGTCCCTTCCAGGGCTGGGCTGCTAAGGGATCTCCTGGAGATCGTTTCTAGCTTCAGGCGTCAATGGTCTAAGAGGTCGAAGGAAAAAAAAAAGGAATGATTCACGGGTCTTAGGCCACAGTCTTGTCCCTTTTGGGCTGGGCTGCTAAGGGATCTCCCTTGGATCATTCTTAACTTCAGCCTCGATGGACCACGTGGCCGAAGAAAAGAGATGATTGAAAGGTCTTAGAGCACAGTCTTGTCCCTTCTAGGGCTGGGCTGCTAAGGGATCTCCCGAAAATCATTTCCAACTCCTGCCAACGATGGACAAGAAGCAGATGCTGAGATGAGCTGAGATGATAACGTCAATGTGAGTCTTTTTGTTGCATTTCCTCGTAGATTCTTTTAATGTCGTTTTAAGTACTAATTTCCTAACGAAAAATTGACTATTTTGAAGTACTTTTCGTCCGCTAACTTACACAATTTTCGTCCGCAAACACTTTTCGACCGTTAGTCACTAAGCAATATTAGATTCCGGTAGTTCACTTGGTGATCTAGAGCATCAGTGAGCTATCTCTACATATAGCTGCGCACCAAGGCTGTTTCTCACCTGACTCCGAACCCGGATTTGCTGGTCCTTCCTTCGCTCTCCTGGGCCATACGGCTGAACTTGTGAAATTGAAAGATCACAGGAGAATCGTCCCTCAGACAATTCGGACAGGAGTTGTTCTGATTCTCCAGGATTTCCGTGGTCTTCAAGTGCAACTCCTTACGCTGGTTGGCCGGTATCAACTCGTAGGCAACCGACCTCAAAGTGCCGTTCTTGAAGTGTAGGTTCTTGCAGTAGGAGTACTTGGGCAGATTCTGGTCTATCGCTTCCAGCTCCAACTGATCCAGCGTCAAGTAGCAAGAGCAAGTCGTCTGTCTGCTGTACCTATAATCGATAATTAAGTCGTTGCATAAACTTACTCTGGACCAAAGCCTTTACCTCCCTCCAGAACTGATGTATTTGGTGCCGCACTCGAAAACGCCCTCCTCGAAGAGGTGCCTCATCGCGTTGTTGAAGGTCTGCATGTTCGGATACTTGAGCATGATGACCAGCAACGTCCTGGTGAACGTCACCCCTAAAACGGCCGCCGTCTTGATGATCAGCTGCTCGTAGGGGGTGAAGGAGTCGAACAGGTCCAGGGAGATGGCGGCCAACGTCAGATCCTTGACGTTCTCGTTCTTGTCCTTGGCGAAGACGACGATGGGGACGACCTGATCGAGGGTCAGCATCGACCCGAGGTATTCCTGTCCCATCCCGAGGAGTTCTAGGGCGGTCATCTCGTTCGGGGGAAAGATCACCCAGTCTTGCATGCCGCTGTCCGGGAGGACGTACTCGATCTTGATGCCTGCGAGATTGGGATGAAGCTGATGGGTCAATGATGCCTTGGAAGTTTCATGAGAGGATGTTGATCTACACTTTGAAGGATGCTGGAGCTTGGAGGGACATCCACTGGTCAAGTAGACTCCCATTGACTACACCAATCTTCAATCAGTGGAATACTCACCGCTGTTATTCACCAGTTTCAGCAGGCAACTCTGTATCCATCCTGGCCTTCCTTCGCAACTCTTCTCCACCAGATGAACCAGGCTTTTGGGCACCCCTACCACCTTGAGGAATCGGCAGATGAGAGGGGCTATCCAGCAAGATTCCAACGGAGCCAAATCCACAACTTTGACGCGATCAGACAAGGAAAATTGGAAAAGGGTATCCCACGTGGTCTCCGAGAAAGTGCCCGCGCTGATCAGCTTGAAGTTACCTGAAATAGGTCTGGATTTTACGAGGATGGATGCTACCAGTCTTCTGCATACCCGTTTTCAAGATATCGTCGATTATTTCGAAGCTTCTTAGGTCGAGAAATTGCACGTTATCGACTATTATCACCGTCTGCTTAGATCCGCATAATTGACGAAAACTGTCGGAGATCGACTTCTTTCTGTCTGTCACTTCGTTGGACAAAGGCACAAGTTTTTCCTACAATGTTCAGCAAAGAGGGGTGGTTTTGAGTACTTTATTGTTTAGCTATTACCTGCAATATTTCGTTAAAGTTCCAAATGTTCCTCTTGAAATTCTCCAAGGAGGATGTGGCGGTTTGGATGCTGCTCAAACGGTCAAACATCTGTCTGTATATCAGGGATATGCAGTGATAAGGCCTTTGGTTACCTTCGTGTAAGGCTACGAAGGCCGGTAGAAGGTCTCTTTTTAGGCATTCGTCGTAGAAGTATTCCAAAAGGGAAGTTTTACCACTCTTATCTGCTCCCTTGAAGAGGACACCTTGAAGTATACACTTACTTGGATGAAATATTCTTGATGGTTATCATAGCTCCAAACTTTCAAAGGTTTACCAGAAAAAGAGTGTTGCCCTGCCAGTATTTCCTCGACGAATCCAATCTCCTCCATTCTACCAATCAAGGAAATCGTCTGAGGCTTAGCTTGCCCTTCTTCTTCGAAGTTTTCATTGTATTCGAATATGTTCCCGGCGTTTTCGATACCTAAGAGTGGACAGGATGGTTATGGTGATCCCCAGGGTTCTAATCGAGTCCCCCTACGATTCTTTTTCGAAATCCTTTCCCCAATTTTTGCTTACCTTTCAGTTTATAGGCGGATTGTAACTGGAAATACGTGGACGAGAGTTTCGAATTGGTGTAGGTCTCATAGTCGCACGTTACTTTATGCTCGTAGGCGCACATTATTCTGGCTGCTTTGTTCACGGGTCCCCCTATAACTGTGTATTCCTTTCTCAAGGGATGACCGACAACCTGGGGACGTACAAGGGGTTTAAAAAGGACATCACAGGCTTACTGTGGATTGCTAAAGCCTGGGAATGTAACCCAAAAATACTGCTATGGATGTACGTCATGACTGCGAGGTCAGTTATGACTATGGGTCAATACCCTAGCATGCCAAAGCAAGTCGGAACAGTTCGAGAATAGCCCTATATGGAATACAAAGGCTAGCCTGTGTTTGCATCACCGGAGGTATGAAAAAGTGCCCAGCTAGGTCTTTGGAGATCATATACTACACCTCTTCATCTTGTGTTTGATTGACAAGCCCATGGGGTCATCTTAAGAATATCCAGTGAAGGTACGGGTGATGGGAGAATTAGGAATCAGAGGTCTGGGCTTCTATAAATTGAACCATACCTCCAAGTACTCTTTCCTTGGTTACTTCTATTCAAAAGAAAGAAAAGGAATCTTCCACTTACTCCACAGTATACGAGACCATGAGTGATACCAACGGAAACGCTTTTAACATCCTCCAACTCAACGATATCTTTCCTTATCTGATACGCCGATTTCAAAGCGTTCTGACTCTCCAGTTCGTGTCCAACGCCTTTCAGGCCGAAGAGCACCAACATCATTGCGTCTTTGTCGAACAGGGAGACCTGAGGGAGTTTTTTTTTGTGATAGTGACTCGAGAACAGTTCAACATCAAAGTTTTTTTTTACTTGCCTTGTTTACCACGCCCAATACGTCGGAAGCAATGTTGCAAACTATTTTGTAAGCCGAATCTACCATCACCACCAGCCTGTTTTCGTCGAAAGTGGATGGTACTATGTTGATGAACTGAATTGTCACCTCCCTCATCTCCGTGAGGTACTGCAAGGGCTGCATTTCTTCCACCTAGCAAGGACCCAAGCTCGTCAAAGGTTAATCAGTTTGATGAGCAGTTCAAGAGGTTTTTTCACCTGTTCCAAAACTGGCTTTATGATGAAAGGGCTCAGTTCTTTCATGATCCACTGTTGCACGGCCACCTTCATCGTTTTCCTCGGTGGTAAGGATTGCACGAACTTCTCGATCAAGTAGCTATCAGTTATGTTCTCGCTTAGCTTCTTGTTTTGGTGCAGCGCATTCCTGAGTTCGATGTGTTGCTGGCACAACTTGGTGATCTCTCGGAACCTCTCCTTGTACTGTTTCTCTTTCTCCTTCTGGCTGGGTTTGTACGTGCATTGCCATACCTTCGAAAAAAGTTAAGAGAGTGCTTTTGAACTGGAGGAGCACTTGGATCTACCTTGACGTTGCCACCAAGGGTGTGGGTTACATCGTAACCATCTTCAGCAAGGTGTCCCCAAGCAGCTGGCGAAACGACTATGTCCCCGGAGATGCTGACGTGTTCTGCAGCTTTGACGTCGTTCACAGCCTGCCCCAGGATGACGTAGTGCTTGAACTTGTCATCTCCGATGACAGAGATCGTCAGGTTGCCGCAGGAAATGGCCAGTTTGACCTGGAAAAGGATCATTGGGATTTGGGTATCGAGGAACGGTGGATTGTTACCTTGAGGAGGACGTTGACTTCGGTTTCAAAGAAACCCAAGGTTTTCTGTATGAAAAGGGCGCAGACTATGACCTCGTGGATGACCTCGTACAGGCATACGTCTGTTGGGGCTTTCCAGAGGGCTAGGAAGGCGTCTCCGGAGAACTTGAGGACGTCTCCGCCGAAGTAATAGATGACTTCCACTATGGCTCCTATGTAAGCGTTTAGGGTAGCTGTCAGTTTGTATATACCGCCTGGAATTGTCAGTTATCGTGAGGATCATGAGTTTAGGGTGGAGAACAGCTTCGTACCTTTTCCAGTTTTGTTGTATTTCTCCGTTAGAGGGGTGAATCCGGAAACGTCAGCGAAGAGGAGGACTCCGACGAACTTGTGGACTTTGCTTAGTTCTTCCATGGGGAGATAGAGGATCTCGTCAGGCAGGAAAGTCAGCAGGACCTCTATCTGCTTTTTTATCTGACTTATCTCGAGGACTTTCATCAGTTCCGCCTGTTTGTTGGCCAGGCCGCTGGCTGTGCTCCATTTCACTCTCATTCTTCGCGAATTTTCGCACCAGGAACTTGTACAACGACAATTATTGTTGTCACATTGACAAGTGGTGGACTGTGGGGGTTTTTCTGTGGTTTTTGTTGGACCAATATTCGTTTTATGAATTCTCGGGGTCCAAAATAGAAGAAGAAACGCCTGTCGGTGGTGGTTACACAGGCTAGCCCTTGTATTATACAGTGTGGTCCAACGAAAACTTGGACTGCAAGCTTCAAAAGAGGTAAATTTTCCATTGAAGATGATGACCGATCGGGAAGACCAGTTTCTGTGTCAGTCCCCGAAAATATCGATGCAGTTCATGACATGATTTTATCAGACCGTCGAATTGGACTAAAAAGGATATCTGAAGCACTGAATATTTCATACGAACTCGTGCATCATGTAGTTCACGTCAATTTGGACATGATGATCCCCAAATGTTTGAATGTTGACCAAAAGCGTGCAAGGGTAGAAGCATCTCGTTCGATCTGTGCTCGATTTGAAAACGATGTAGACTTCTTAAACCGAATTGTTGCTATGGATGAGACTTGGATACATTTCTACGATCCAGAAACAAAGCAACAATCGATGGAATGGCGACACTCTGGTTCTCCAAGACCTAAGAAGTTTCGTGTGTAAAAATCTGCTGGAAAAGTTCTTGCTTCAGTTTTTTGGGATTGCCATGGGTGTGATCATGATTGATTTTTTGGATAAGAGTAGAACAATAACCGGAGATTACTATTCGACATTACTGACCACTCCATGGGAAAAAATTGAAGAGAAAAGACACGGAAAGCTATCCAAAGGTGTTTTGTTTCTGCAGGACAACGCCCCTGCACACAAATCTCATGTTGCCATGCAAAAAGTTAGTGATTTAGGGTTTGAATTACTAGTACACCCTCCTTATTCACCAGATTTGACTCCATCCGACTATCATCTCTTTCCTCAACTGAAAAAAAGTTTGAAAATTGTCTTCCAACGAGGAGGCAATAAAAGCTGTGGAGGTCTTGTTTCAGAGCAAGAAGAAACTTTTTTTTGAAAGGTCTAGAGACGTTGCAGTTTCGTTGTAATAAATGTATCCAATTAAGAGGAGAATATGTTGAGTAATAAAATAGTTTGACATTGAAATTTTGTTGGGTTCTATAGTATGCTAAGAATTTTGCAATGTCTTCGTAGAGGGTTTACTTCATACTATTCTGACCTGCACTGACATGCCAGACTATGTCACAATCCTGACGTACATCCATCTTACATTTTTTGGATAACATCCCCATTTTTCACAAGCCTCGACATCGATCTCTTATCGGAAATAATAAACCAAATTTCATAGCGCCCTCTTCCATCCCGAACTTTTTTCCGCACTTCAGGGAATCCTATTTCCGTCCATATTTCCGAAGAATTTCATAGGCCGATTAAAACCTTTCAACGCCGTCTCGTTCGCGCCTCCATACCCTACCACCCCCGCCCCCCCGGTCCCCCTCATCAAACGGGCGCGTAAATAACGGGGACCTCTCTCTCTCGTGGAATTTTAAATTTTGACGCTACTCCGAAATCACGGATGCTGAGGCTATATGTCCATCGTTGCCCCTTACAAGCCGTGAACGAAATGAATTGGTTCGCTTTTACTTTAACAGATCTCGGAGGAAGAGTCGCTATAAATAAAGGGGGGCTCGTGGGACAGGACAGGACCGGAGATTTTCTTCAAATTCACCACGGAAACTATTCAAAATCAATCTTCAAATATGGGTTTTTAAAATTTAAATCGCTTCGTTTCAAGTTTACGATTTGGCAACAGCGCCTACTAGAAAATAAAAAGAACAATGTCCGATCAGCTTGTTTATAAAATAACAGCTGTTTATTTACAGCCATCATAAGACGCCTACTGACTGGCGAGCCTCAACAACAACCGGCCATAAAAATCCCATAAAATTTTACGACCTTCCTCGTTCGTCGCAGACTTCATAAACTGTCATCTTTGTCTATCTCATCAAGATAGTGTATTTGTTGTCCTTTATTATCAACACATATTTCAGTCGACGTTGCCAGCTTGTGCAATTGACACAAAACGCTTTAAATTTTAAATACCCATTTTTTCCGAATCGGCTCGGTTTAAAAGCAACAGGCTTCTAGCGGTTTCATCGAATGAAATGAATTTTCTGCTCATTTTATTCCTTAAATTATCCTTATTTCTCACCTAGCGTTTTACATTAGGGATTCGGGATAGTTAATGTTGGAATAAACCGAAGGTTTTGCAAAGAATGGAGCTCAGAGTAGAACTTCCATCTTTTCTGAAGATTTCTTTCGAATACGTCCCTGCCGGCGTTTAATATCGTAAACAGAAGGAGAGTCGGGTCTACTATATCAATTTCGAGAGAGTGCTACAAATACAGTCACCCAATATCGAATTCGTTGACGGATTTGTTCGCTTTTACTTTCCCCTTTTTTTTTGGCCTGGAAAAAATATTTTTACGGCTATGGTGGAACGTTGCTAGAGTGTAAGGAAGCAAATTGGCTGTGTGCGTCAATGTTTCGCTTGTACATTCGTAGCGAGCATTGTTTTCGACAAAATCCTGCTCAATTTGTTGGTAAAGTTAGATTAAAGTCGGGGGATCTGGATTTAGACAGGGTAGAACTGGTCAAAATACAGCTTTTCACCAAAAATCACCTAAACAAAACTTTAAAAGTGATAAAGTTGAAAAAAACTTAAAAATGATTACTGAAATAGATCCTACTACAGCCCTAGATTATTTGTTATCTGATTTATCAAAAAGCAATGGGAAAAAATTTATCTCGTGATGACTGACTCAACCACGTGTAAAAAAATAGAATATTATTTCTAAAGCTCAACAATTAAATTCGTCAATGATTTTTTCACAACGGTGATCACATTCATCTTCTTGTTCCAACCCTCCAACAATCGTCATAAAAAGGGGTTGAAATTGGGTAACAATAATAGCACTCTTTCTGTTCAATTTTCCACACCATTTTCACCTCAAATCTACGAATGCACTGGCGGGCCACACAAAAAAAATGTATAATTTCGACTTGCTAAGTCAGAATTCTGAGTTACAAGTCGGAATTCTGACTTAGCAAGTCGGAATTCTGAGATACAAGTCGGAATTCCGACTTGCAAGTCGGAATTCTGAGTTACAAGTCAGAATTCTGAGATACAAGTCAGAATTCTTAGATACAAGTCGAAATTACGACTTGCAAGTCGGAATTCTGAGATACAAGTCGGAATTCTAGTATACATCTACTACATGCAAGTCAGAATTCTTAGATACAAGTCGAAATTACGACTTGCAAGTCGGATTTCTGAGTTACAAGTCGGAATTCTGAGATACAAGTCGGAATTCGGAGTTACAAGTCGGAATTCTGAGATACAAGTCGGAATTCTGAGATACAAGTCTCAGAATTCCGACTTGCAAGTCGGAATTCTGAGTTACAAGTCAGAATTCTGAGATACAAGTCAGAATTCTTAGATACAAGTCGAAATTACGACTTGCAAGTCGGATTTCTGAGTTACAAGTCGGAATTCTGAGATACAAGTCGGAATTCGGAGTTACAAGTCGGAATTCCGACTTGCAAGTCGGAATTGTGAGTTACAAGTCAGAATTCTAAGATACAAGTCAGAATTCTTAGATACAAGTCGAAATTACGACTTGCAAGTCGGAATTCTGAGATACAAGTCGGAATTCTAGTATACATCTACTACATGCAAGTCAGAATTCTTAGATACAAGTCGAAATTACGACTTGCAAGTCGGATTTCTGAGTTACAAGTCGGAATTCTGAGATACAAGTCGGAATTCGGAGTTACAAGTCGGAATTCTGAGATACAAGTCGGAATTCTAAGTTACAAGTCAGAATTCTGAGATACAAGTCAGAATTCTTAGATACAAGTCGAAATTACGACTTGCAAGTCGGATTTCTGAGTAACAAGTCGGAATTCTGAGATACAAGTCGGAATTCGGAGTTACAAGTCGGAATTCTGACTTGGCAAGTTGGAATTCTGAGATACAAGTCGGAATTCCGACTTGCAAGTCGGAATTGTGAGTTACAAGTCAGAATTCTAAGATACAAGTCAGAATTCTTAGATACAAGTCGAAATTACGACTTGCAAGTCGGAATTCTGAGATACAAGTCGGAATTCTACTATACATCTACTACATGCAAGTCAGAATTCTTAGATACAAGTCGAAATTACGACTTGCAAGTCGGATTTCTGAGTTACAAGTCGGAATTCTGAGATACAAGTCGGAATTCGGAGTTACAAGTCGGAATTCTGAGATACAAGTCGGAATTCTGAGATACAAGTCTCAGAATTCCGACTTGCAAGTCGGAATTCTGAGTTACAAGTCAGAATTCTGAGATACAAGTCAGAATTCTTAGATACAAGTCGAAATTACGACTTGCAAGTCGGATTTCTGAGTTACAAGTCGGAATTCTGAGATACAAGTCGGAATTCGGAGTTACAAGTCGGAATTCTGAGATGCAAGTCGGAATTCTGAGATACAAGTCGGAATTCTAGTATACATCTACTACATGCGAGTCAGAATTCTTAGATACAAGTCGAAATTACGACTTGCAAGTCGGATTTCTGAGTTACAAGTCAGAATTCTGAGATACAAGTCGGAATTTGGAGTTACAAGTCGGAATTCTGAGAAACAAGTCAGAATTCTGAGATACAAGTCGGAATTCTAGTATACATATACTACATGCAAGTCAGAATTCTGACTTGCATCTCAGAATTCCGACTTGCAAGTCAGAATTCTGACATGTATCAGAATTCCGACTTGCAAGTCGTACAAATCCCACGATACAACAATTTTTTCAAGTGACCTGCTATACAACTAACCTGATGGCTCATTCTGATAACTATACACCCTGTATAATTGAAAAAAATATAAAGACGATTCGGAAAATATGCATCTCCTGAAAACATCAATATCTTCAACTCCTGACGACCAGTTTGTTTATTTAAACAAATGTCCATCCACATGGGACATTCCCACGTGGAAACTCAGCATCCGGGATGACGTTACAGCATCCGATTCGCAAGATCCGCCACCCTGAAGGAAGGTGATCAATCAATCGGATCGTCTACGGGACCCCGCGCGCATCTCCCGCCCCAGCCAGCCCTCAGCAGCACTAATTAATCACTTTTTCGGGCCCGCCAAGATAGTCTTTGTTTTTATTACAGCCTACGCTGTCACGCTCTATGATATTTACGAGTTTAACGTCGAATATCTGGCTCGGTTTTTGATATTTTCCGTCTGTCAAGTCGTAGAATGATTGATGGGAATCGTATTAGTCCTACAGGAATCGGGAATCTTCTATATGATGGATTTTGCGTATGGTCGACGTTTGTCAGGCTATTCTGGATCCACCTGTGGATGTGGAGGTGTTTTTTTCAACTTCAATACGTGGACATTTAGATGCGTATTTCCTTCCTGTGTCTGGTGAAAATTGATCGATACAGGGTGATTCAGCGCTGTTAGACGCTGTTAGTTGTTTATGGAAAACTAATCACAATTTTCTGCTTTGAATTTCCATGCTGGGGTTTTCTACAACTATCTTTTCCCCTAGAATATTTTTGGACCTCTGCAACTTCTGCTTATACCGAAAACAGCCTTCTACTTTCAAGTATTTCAAATAGCACACCCAGTATATCCTCGCATCGTGGGATAGCTGATTTAATGGCAGTTTCAAGGGTATACCATTACTAAGGTAAAAATAGGTGAAAATAGGAGGTTAGGTATACGTTTTTGGATGTTTTTGCGACAATTTTTTTACCATTTGCGATTTTTCCATTACGAATTTTTTACTTTTTTATCGTAGAGTTGGTAGAATCAAGTCAATAATATGGTAGCTATCCAAAATATCAGTTTTGAATTTTTGAATAATTGATCCTTCTTTCAACAATGTTTGTTGAATATGCTTGCATATTTTTTTACTAGATTTAATTGCAAACAGGGGAATTTTTCTCCAAAAATCATAATAAAACAACTTTTATATCTAAATATAAATATTTATTTTTCTGGAAATTTTTCTTATCAATTAGTTTTCTATACATCTTTTCACTTTGGTATTAGTTGAGTAGATAAATGTAAGGTACAATAATATCTTAAAAGTTAGGGATAAAATACAAAATAAAGTCTATAATATAATAAATATTAATCGAATATCTACATGTATTTAGTATACAGGGTGTTTGTGAATAAGGTTCCTTAAATCGGGATCTTATTCCTCAGATGATACAAATATTCTATGGATTATGGGTCTCTGATGAATATTTCCTGAGATACACCGTGTATTTTGAATGGAAATCGAAATATATCGAACAGTATAATAAAAACAAAATTTTCAATGATATTTCTCTTACATATAAGAAGAATACTTGATATTTTCGCACTCTCCTTAGCAAAGGATATATAAACTTCTGAAATTGAAGACAACTGGTCTTCGAAAGTATTCAGATCACAATTTTTTTGGAAAATCAACCTAGGCAACCTCCTATATAGGGTATAAAAAAAATTTACGAATAATACAAGGATATGTCACGAACATTCACATTCCACACAGATTTACATTTACAATATCGATCTGTTACGCCAATCCTATCTTGGCGTGAAATCGTACGTGTTGGGATGCAGGGCCGTACTCCTGAAATTCCCGTTGTTCCCGTAGAATCCCGAATAGTTCCCGTACATCCCACGTCCGAAACTGCCCGATCTGAGATTCTTGTCGTTGCCGTACATGGAATTGTAGTGTAGCAGATTGTGCGAGTGGTAGACAGGGCCGTAGTGGCCCAGTTCGCCGGAGTAGGGCTGGGCGATGGCGCTGAGTCCGGCGCTGAGCAGGTTCGATTGGAAGATGGCGGAGTTCTGCGTCTGGTTCTGGTACCTGTTCTGGAACAGACCGGGATGGGTCGGCTGGTTGTCCTGGGTCTGCAGGACCTCTTGAGTGTCGTCATCTGTGAACAGAAAGGGTGATTAGTGTTCTCGATTCTTTTGAAGGGTTTTTTGGCAGGAATTTCCAATTTATGTATTGGTTTACTGTTGGAGCTATACAGATTGTGCAACAAATCATTGGAGGATGTCTCGAGTCAATCTCTGAGACGTTGTTTATAAATTTCGGCTGCACATGGCCCCGAAATTCCAGCAAAGCTATAAATTATACCCGAGACGTAAGATGATTTAGTTTAGGCTAAGTGCCCCGGTCGTTTTATGGCAGAAAGGATTGACATAAATTCACTGCTATGTAAACAGTGGAATCTCTTATGGATGCTTTATTGGAAGGCAAATTCGATGTGATTCACTGTTTATGGGACGTCCGTATCAGTCGGAGTTCGATGATGGGAAATTGAAGACAGTTATCCGAGAGTTTGTTATGGAAATACCTAACCATCATGAAAATTTGCATGTTGAGACTTTGGCCGATGGACTTTCTTCACAGTTCATTGGGAATACGACATGGATCACCCTGTATAGATCATTGGAATGAAAATTGGAAGACTGGCTCTCTTCGTTCAGGTTTTCATGGTCCAAATGGATATTTCTTCGATTCAAATTTTTACGATCCACTTACCTTTGATCAAACAACTTGTTGGCGTCAATCTGGGTGCTTTCTGTCTGGGTTGACTAGCCTGAGATATATCGGAGGAACTGCAACAAATATAAAGATTACTTTCAATATGACAAGAGCAAGGACAATCGCACAGTATTTGGGAATATTTGGTGCAACACGTCAGTACTTCAATACTGTTGAGAATGCGATTAAAACCAGTGGAATTCCACTGAAGCATCAAGTTAGGTGTCTTCATATGGTTTACCTTCCTGTTAAAGCAGCAGTAAGCAATAATGCTTTAAAGCGACAACATAGTAGAGAAAAGAACAATTGGAAGATTCTATCTGGTGGAGTCTGCAGGCTTAAAGAAGGTTTCTCCTGTTACAAACGTCTTGAAACCAATGTTCAACATCCAGTGTGACCTTAACTAGCTCTTCGTAGTGCTCTAAACCTATTCGGAATTGTGTCAAGAAGGTATCGATGAAAGTTTGAGGAATGTTTTGCCGGATGTCCGCCAGAGCATTGCCTAACTGTTGAAACGTCTGCGGTGGGTCAGATAAGCGGTGTAACTGAGGACACTACCGTTGAACCTGTTCTCGCCACACCACATTAGCCCTTCATACTCAAAGAGACGAAATCTGGACTCATCCGTGACCAGACAGGACCTCCATCTGCGCAAGTTGGAGAACCCAACGATATCTTATATATACGCCATTGTTTCATAGTGAATCGTGAGTGCTTGTTGGATCTTGGCCTTAAATCGAAGCTATATAACCTCTCCTAGCAGTAGATGCTGCATTAAACCCTACTTGCCGATCTTTTGCGACTGTTGTTGTACTTGCTCTTCCACTTCCTCGGGTCGCTTAAACCAGTGACTAGTAGACTAGCGTTTCTACGCTCTACTGACAACGATTTCAATCGAAAGGTGCTTAGACGTAAACCACTCGGCAAGTGGCAAGAAAAAAGAGGGTCTCCTTGGTCTGGGTTCCAGGACACTCTGGATTGATGAGGGCAATACACTTGCCAGAGGCCACATGTTGGCCCAGAACCTTTATGTGGTACGGGAAAATGCATCTATAAGAAAGGGTTTCTGGAGAAGGAAGAAACCTTATCCAGGAATGGATCATTCCAAAAAGTTCCTTCAGTATTCTGAAACTGCAAGATTGAAGAAGTATTTGGATCTGAGTAGGAATGAGTCACGGTGGAAAAGTCGCTTTAGGAAGCATATGATGAGAATGGGCTCATCAGAAGCTGACAAGTGTAGATTTTGTGAGAAAAAGAAGGAGACTCCAGTTGACCTTGTTACTGAATGCCTTGCCATTGCAAGCCTGCGCAAGGAAAGTCTTGGATTAGACAATTATAAGAGGAATGAGGACTTAAGCTTCTTGAAGCTTCTATCAGATACTGGAAGTCATAGGAATTCTGAAGCTGGAGGGCTGGTGCAGTTGTGAGAACAACTCTGACGAAGGGCACAGTAGACCTTGAGGTTGTATTGGGTTGCAACCCACCCATTAAACTGTAACTATAACCAATGCAGTTTGCCAAACCTGGAGAGGGTTAGAAACTTAGTTTTTGTGGTCTCAGAGATGCACAACGTTTCTCCGCCAGTGAGGGAGATGTAGTCAGGACAAAATGCGAATCGAACTCCTCACGAATCCGAAAATAAAACAAAGTAAACTTCTTCCACGCAACGTCCAAACACACTTCAAAGTTGTCACGCGGACTTTAAACACCAATAACTCAGCCGAACGAACTGCCCGACAGTGTTTACGATCAAATTATCCGAAATTATTGGGAGTAAGGCAGAGGGTCCTTATTTATGCGGACTTTTATTATTATTTTCGACTACCTATGGCGTCTTGAAGTCATCGCGTTCCACGACTTCTGTTTGTTATTAAAGCGAAGATATGAGGACGGTTGGGGTGATTTAGAGGTTCCGTAAGTGAGGTTAATTGTTCGGCCTGCCATAAAGAAATACTCTACGTCGTTGTGGATGATGGAAAACATGTAGGTATCTTTATTTGCGTTCAGGATGAGGCAACTCGGGACATGGAAGAGGTTCTTCACTCGGATTAAAGGTGACTTTTTCTCACGTCTTCATCATTATTCTTCTGGCTGAACATTTTTCATTCGCATGTAGATGGAGAGATCCATCTCGATTTTTTGGGTCAAAAATGAGCAAGGGGTTAGACCCCCCTAAAATCACCTATTTGCTACTCTGCCTGAAAATCAGGAAGTTCTATTACTTTCTTAGGATATGGAGTGCATAGAATTTGTTCTGAAGATTCTGGAAAACCAAACAGTTGATGCTTCAATCGAGAATTGCACTCCAGAGAGCTCGTCGAAGTCAACTCGAAAATGAAAAGTGGAAAAACAAAAAAAAATTATTTTCTCCTAAACAGGGCCAGATATTCGAAATTTTGGTATGGAAATATAGGTTTTCGAACACGCTGAATCTATTGCGAGCAATTTCGAGAGCATATCTCCCTTCGTTTAGATTTTCATCTCAGAAATGGCATTTTTTCAAAAATTGCAATTTTCAATCTGCGATATCTCCTGTTATATTCGTCTGATCCAATTGGGATTTCCTGTTATATAATCAGCGTTGCCTAGGCTTCCACCCTAGCACAAAAACTCGATTTCGAAAATCTCGATTTTTTGGGTCAAAAATGAGCAAGGGGTTAGACCCCCCTAAAATGACCTATTTGCTACTCTGTCTGGAAATCAGGATATTCCATTACTATCCTAGGATATGGAGTGAATAGAATTTGTTCTGAAGATTCTAGAAAACCAAACAGTTGATGATTCAATCGAGAATTGCACTCCAGAGAGCTCTTCGAAGTCAACTCGAAAATGAAAAGTGTAAAAACAAAAAAAATGATTTTCTCCTAAATAGGGCCAGATATTTGAAAATTTGGTATGGAAATATAGGTTTTCGAACACGCTGAATTTATTGCGAGTATTTTCGGAAGCCTATCTCCCTTCGTTTAGATTTTCATCTCAGAAATGGCATTTTTTCAAAAATTGCAATTTTCAATCTGCGATATCTCCTGTTATATTCGTCTGATCCAATTGGGATTTCCTGTTATATAATCAGCGTTGCCTAGGCTTCCACCCTAGCACAAAAACTCGATTTCGAAAATCTCGATTTTTTGGGTCAAAAATGAGCAAGGGGTTAGACCCCCCTAAAATGACCTATTTGCTACTCTGTCTGGAAATCAGGATATTCCATTACTATCCTAGGATATGGAGTGAATAGAATTTGTTCTGAAGATTCTAGAAAACCAAACAGTTGATGATTCAATCGAGAATTGCACTCCAGAGAGCTCTTCGAAGTCAACTCGAAAATGAAAAGTGGAAAAACAAAAAAAATGATTTTCTCCTAAATAGGGCCAGATATTTGAAATTTTGGTATGGAAGTATAGGTTTTCGAACACGCTGAATTTATTGCGAGTATTTTCGGAAGCCTATCTCCCTTCGTTTAGATTTTCATCTCAGAAATGGCATTTTTTCAAAAATTGCAATTTTCAATCTGCGATATCTCCTGTTATATTCGTCTGATCCAATTGGGATTTCCTGTTATCTAATCAGCATTGCCTAGGCTTCCACCCTAGCACAAAAACTCGATTTCGAAAATCTCGATTTTTTGGGTCAAAAATGAGCAAGGGGTTAGACCCCCCTAAAATGACCTATTTGCTACTCTGTCTGGAAATCAGAATATTCCATTACTATCCTAGGATATGGAGTGAATAGAATTTGTTCTGAAGATTCTAGAAAACCAAACAGTTGATGATTCAATCGAGAATTGCACTCCAGAGAGCTCTTCGAAGTCAACTCGAAAATGAAAAGTGGAAAAACAAAAAAAATGATTTTCTCCTAAATAGGGCCAGATATTTGAAATTTTGGTATGGAAATATAGGTTTTCGAACACGCTGAATCTATTGCGAGCATTTTCGAAAGCCTATCTCCCTTCGTTTAGATTTTCATCTCAGAAATGGCATTTTTTCAAAAATTGCAATTTTCAATCTGCGATATCTCCTGTTATATTCGTCTGATCCAATTGGGATTTCCAGTTATATAATCAGCGTTGTCTAAGCCTCCACCCTAGCACAAAAACTCGATTTCGAAAATCTCGATTTTTTGGGTCAAAAATGAGCAAGGGGTTAGACCCCCCTAAAATGACCTATTTGCTACTCTGTCTGGAAATCAGAATATTCCATTACTATCCTAGGATATGGAGTGAATAGAATTTGTTCTGAAGATTCTAGAAAACCAAACAGTTGATGATTCAATCGAGAATTGCACTCCAGAGAGCTCTTCGAAGTCAACTCGAAAATGAAAAGTGGAAAAACAAAAAAAATGATTTTCTCCTAAATAGGGCCAGATATTTGAAATTTGGTATGGAAATATAGGTTTTCGAACACGCTGAATCTATTGCGAGCATTTTCGAAAGCCTATCTCCCTTCGTTTAGATTTTCATCTCAGAAATGGCATTTTTTCAAAAATTGCAATTTTCAATCTGCGATATCTCCTGTTATATTCGTCTGATCCAATTGGGATTTCCAGTTATATAATCAGCGTTGTCTAAGCCTCCACCCTAGCACAAAAACTCGATTTCGAAAATCTCGATTTTTTGGGTCAAAAATGAGCAAGGGGTTAGACCCCCCTAAAATGACCTATTTGCTACTCTGTCTGAGAATCAGGATGTTCTATTACTATCCTAGGATATGGAGTGCATAGAATTTGTTCTGAAGATTCTAGAAAACCAATCAGTTGATGATTCAATAGAGAATTGCACTCCAGAGAGCTCTTCGAAGTCAACTCGAAAATGAAAAGTGAAAAAACAAAAAAAATTATTTTCTCTTAAACAGGGCCAGATATTTGAAATTTTGGTATGGAAATATAGGTTTTCGAACACGCTGAATCTATTGCGAGCATTTTCGAAAGCCCATCTCCCTTCGTTTAGATTTTCATCTCTGAAATGGCATTTTTCAAAAATTGCCAATTTTCAATCTGCGATATCTCCTGTTATATTCGACAGATCCATTTAGGATTTTCAGTTATATAATCAGCGTTGCCTAGGCTTCCACCCTAGCACAAAAACTTGAATTCGAAAATCTCGATTTTTTTGGTCAAAAATGAGCAAGGGGTTAGACCCCCCTAAAATGACTTATTTGATACTCTGTCTGAAAATCAGGACGTTTCATTGCTATCCTAGGATATGGAGTGCATAGAATTTGTTTTGAGGATTCTAGAAAACCAAACAGTTGATGATTCAATAGAGAATTACACTCCAGAGAGCTCTCCAAAGTCAACTCGAAAATGAAAAGTGAAAAAACAAAAAAAATTATTTTCTCTTAAACAGGGCCAGATATTTGAAATTTTGGTATGGAAATATAGGTTTTCGAACACGCTGAATCTATCGCGAGCATTTTCGAAAGCCCATCTCCCTTCGTTTAGATTTTCATCTCTGAAATGGCATTTTTCAAAAATTGCCAATTTTCAATCTGCGATATCTCCTGTTATATTCGACAGATCCATTTAGGATTTTCAGTTATATAATCAGCGTTGCCTAGGCTTCCACCCTAGCACAAAAACTCGATTTCGAAAATCTCGATTTTTTGGGTCAAAAATGAGCAAGGGGTTAGACCCCCCTAAAATGACCTATATGCTACTCTGTCTGAAAATCAGGAAGTTCTATTGCTATCCTAGGATATGGAGTGCATAGAATATGTACTGAAGATTCTGGAAAACCAAACAGTTGATGCTTCAATAGAGAATTACACTCCAGAGAGCTCTTCGAAGTCAACTCGAAAATGAAAAGTGGAAAAACAAAAAAAATGATTTTCTCCTAAATAGGGCCAGATATTTGAAATTTTGGTATGGAAATATAGGTTTTTGAACACGCTGAATCTACTGCGAACAGTTTCGAAAGCATATCTCCCTTCGTTTAGATTTTCATCCTGGAAATGTCATTTTTCAAAAATTTCGAATTTCACTTGAGAATTCGTCAAGACCGAACGGTCATGCCGAGATGAATAAAATTGTCAGATTTATGACTAGAAGAGTTGCTCTTTCAGAATATGTATCACATTCAGATCTACGATGATTTTCCTGGAAGAAAAACTACTCGCAAGTTGACCTTGGAAAAATTGCCAAAAAATGGTGTCAGTTAAAACTTCCTCAAGACCGAACGGTTGCGCCGAGATGGATAAAATTTTCAGATTATTGACTAGAAGAGTTGCTCTTCCAGAATATGTATCACATTCAGATCTAAGATGATTTTCCTGGAAGAAAAACTACTCGCAAGTTGACCTTGGAAAAATTTCCAAAAAATGGTGTCAGTTAAAACTTCCTCAAGACCGAACGGTTGCGTCGAGATGGATAAAATTTTCAGATTATTAACTAGAAGAGTTGCTCTTTCAGTATATATATTACTTTCAGATCTACGATGATTTTCCTGGAAGAAAAACTACTCGTAAGTTGACCTTCGAAAATTTTCCAAAAAATGGTGTCAGTTAAAACTTCTTCAAGGCCGAACGGTTACGCCGAGATGGGTGAACTTCACAGATATATCACCAGAAGAGTTGCTCTCTACCAAATATTCCCAAAAAGATTTCAAACACTCTAGACAGTGAATCACGTGTTTCGCTGATCATTTTTTAATGGTACCACCGTACAGGACGACACACTCGACGCAGAGACGCGCGCTCAGCGGCAGTCATTCCAGGGCCAACTACTACTAATTGCCAGTCTGTATTTTAGATATTCCCGTTCATTTGTAAGGGGAGACAGCGACTCCGAGATGGATGTGGCCGAATATTTTCTGGCTATTAATTCAGCTCTCGGTGTCAGTTACGGAAATAGAAGCGGCCGCGGACGACTGGGGGGTAATGGCAACCTTAAGGCGCTTCTGGAATACCTTACATTCGGCTATTTTCGAGAAATTGGGGATTTTTAGAGCTTTTTCAAGTCGGAATGTCGTAACGAGACTAATTGGGGTTTTTTTTGTGTCATCTATTCGGGATATTCGAATATTTCATGGTTAATTGGGTATGTGGAGGCCGAATTGGTTGGTATCGATCTCATAAATCGAATAAGTTGCTCCAATATTGTATAATGATCGATTCCTGACGCCAAAACTCTATTCGAAGATGGATCAGTGGTCTGAAATGTCACAACAATCACACCGCTCATCTGACCCGCCGCAGACATTACAACACCGAATTACGCCAATGCTTCAACAGTCAAACGGAAAACAATCATTAACGAACCTAATAATGAACATCTCAACCGTGTTTTTTCTACAAACGCTCAACTCTTCCCTCTTGACTTATCTCAACAGGAGGATGGCCGATTGGAGCCACAAGAAGCCACGTATTTGTTTTCGCGTCTCATCGTCCGCGGTTTTGTAACATAACTCACTGCACAAATTTAAATTTAAACCAGAAGAAATAAACAAGTGTGTATCTCGTGAGCTCCGGATAAATATTTGATGGTCTCAATGTGATATCCATCCACTTTTGATATGTCCAATAAACTTGGATTTATTATTCGCGTTTTGAACGGAATGAATAACAGCTTTCGTAGTAGGTATCACTCTGAATCCGAATATTTATATTTTATTTATATATGTTCTAACTGAATTCAGGATTTCGACCAATAACTTCAGTTTGTATAAACATTGGGTTGATGAGTTGGGCGTTATGACGAAAAGTTTAAATCTTGTAGGAGTAATTGTTCGTTGGTTTCTCGAAAATTATGGAAAATAAAGGATTCTCACCTTTCTTCAGGGTCGCAATCTCTGAATCCCTTAGCGAAAGGATTACTGGCTATCTTCAACTGAGTTATCTGTAAGGAAAGAAAAATTTCAACACTCATCTTCCTGTCTTTCGTGCTCAGTTAAATCTAAAAGGGCTGTTTCCTAGTTTCGACCCATCTACCCTCAGTGAATTTCACTCACCCTGTGATTCTGATAGGCCGTCACTGCCGTGAACGTAGTCGCGGGAAAAACGAACGTCTTGAAGTTATCGCCGTTCTGTTCGCCCTGTTTACCTTTCGGGGGAAGATAGACCACGTGGAACCTCGGCTGGTACCTGTGCATCGAGTTCAGTATGATCTGAAAGGAATCGAGAATGCTAAGATGCGCATGCGTCAGCGGTGTGGATCTCCGGATGGAGCTCGAATGTAGCGCATGCCTAGAGAGTACGGTTGCAACTTACGTGTCCGTTGTCGTCCAGTTGGTTATTCGTCAATTTCAGTTTATCGAAGGATATCGTCTGTTTCATCCATTGCGCGCCAGTGGCGGGACTGTCGGGGTGGACGTGGATCCTGGGAGGGGAAACTGGGTCCGCTTTGCCAGCCACCACCCAACTGGAACTGTAACAATAAAACTGTGTGAACGTAGCGCTGGTTTATCCGTTTCTTCTATAAAGTGTTCGTTGAGTTTTGTTTGTTGAATTTGATGACCACCTGTGACTATTTTCTGTATATTTTGCTAGTTACTGAAGAGATACCGAGGAGTATATGTTTCTAAGCGATGAGATATATAAACTGGCACTTGAGGCTGTTTTTGTTGGAGTGTTTTTCACTTATCTAAGCGACCATTATTAGATTTTTTAGGGTATTATCGATCTCTTAAGGCTAGTAGGCTGAAGGTTGAAGTCCTACCTGTGAAAAGCGTATCTGTATCTTTTGTCGTCCACTGGTATGAAGTCCATCATCAGCATGTAGTCGGAGTGGAGGTCTAGTCCGCACAGTTTCACTTGGAAGGTTGGGAACATCCGGCGACCAGCTTTAGTCACAATCATCTCCGTGCCCA
The DNA here is from genome assembly GCF_907165205.1 of Coccinella septempunctata. Lineage (NCBI taxonomy): Eukaryota > Metazoa > Arthropoda > Insecta > Coleoptera > Coccinellidae > Coccinella > Coccinella septempunctata. Next base: position 17,129,956 of record NC_058197.1, read on the forward strand.
GACCGTGAAATTCGTCCCATAGATGTTTCATCTCGAGGATTGCTGTTGCATTGCTGAGAACTGGACTCATAGCAGATAAACTGGAAGGAGAACATCAACTTTATCGAATAGTTATTTAGCCACCAAGGATGAAAAACTGTCGTGCCTTCAAATTGGTTGCCTAGGCACAGCCAAGGCGATAGACGTTGATCTCATTTACTCATCTGTTTGCTGGCCTAGACTACGTCGCCGTAGTTGCCAATTCCCTCAGTTATTCTTCACGAAATCCGTTGGATTTTAGTGGATTAAGAACGTGATTTGTAGTTAAGTGGTCGTAATAATCAAGAATGTGTAGGGATGGGGATATGGAGTCAGTAAAATTTTTCCTGAGCTGAGGGTTTTGGCGAAAACGGCGACGTAGCAGAGGTCAGCAAACAAGTGAGTATTAACTTTCGCGAAGATTTTTTGGTGGTGTTTTTTTGTGTTGTCATGATTTATACTCACCTAAGATGCGATTTGATGTGACCACCGTTGTTGTTCTGTTCGTTTTCTTCAGTTTCTTGGGGCATTCTGTCGGCATGGTCCAACGGTGAATATGCTTTTCTGTCTTTCCCGGCAGTTTGAAGGCATGCTGGAAGAATTTATTCATAAATCGGCTAATTCTTGGTTTTTTGGTTAATTAGAGAGATACAATTCCCGAATCTTCCTGCTTTCAGCTTTCAATATTTGTCGTGTTATTTGAGAAAAGGAAATTTGAGGTTGGTATATTCTCTGACACATGTTTTGGGAGTAACCAAATTACATACAGTCAACTGTAAGCTTTTAAAAAAAATTCAATTGACGAGTGGATGATTCAACTTCATTATCGTCAATTACAAAAATCTGAACTTGTTCGTCCAAGAGTGTACAGGCTGTGTCTTTGACTCGTACAAATATAGTAACAGTAGTTTCTTGAGTTCGAAAGAAACACTCTTTTCTCACACTATTTTTTTATATTCGGTCCTGATGAAAAGATAATTTTTAACCATTTTAACTGTTCATAATGTGCTTTGCCCTTGAAAACAAAATTTCCTTCAGAATAACTAGCTTAATCTGTGACAATACACATCTGTGGTTCTTTTAAACAGGGTTGTATTCAGCCATAGTACCCAATTTTTCAAATTTCACAGATACTTTTTAATTTTTTAATATCAAATTACTCGAAAACGTTGCAGTATACGAGAAAATACACTCTTATTATACAAAACGTTAAAATATTCATTAGATAGTGTCCAACTTTGTTTCAAGAGTTGGGTTCTTTGAATTTTTGGTATTTTTATGATACGTAATGGTCATAATGAGAAATCTGGAAGACGTGGATGATATCTTCGAATGTTCGAAAAACATTCATCAAATAAATGAAAAACTATACTCCGAAATTCATTCCATTCGATAAAACAGCCTGTATCTTTCAAACCGAGCCGATTTGGAAAAAACGGTTAAGGAAAAAAGTGTTCTTTGTAACCTCAAGAATCTACTGTTAAAATATTTTTACGACTCAAAGACTCACCCTGTATTTGATATCTAGTCAACAATTGTTAACAAATGAGGCATAATTGAACATAATTTTCCACATCGATACACTCATAGGTATGGAAAATATGAAAAAAAATCAACTTTTCTGGGCGATCATTAACGTCGCGTCCGAAAAGGAAAAGAAATATACACGGGGAGCCATACACGTCGCCTTGATATTCCCATAAATATCCCGGTGCTCATTAGTTAAACACATAGGGAATTTGTAGCATCATCCACTGATTTATGTGGTGTTTGCGACGGGTGAAATAATGATGTATGTTGGCAATTTAACGCATGCCATTTCATCTCGGATAATATGTCCGACTGGGTAGACGAAAATTGGTGAATATTGTCGTTTTTATCAACTACTTTCATTAACTAAATTCGAGATCTAACCTTCGATTTGCTTCATTGGTTCAACTGCGGTTGAATACTGCCAGTTTTCTGCTCCATAACAGTATGGCGTAGAGAAGCTCATCCTTTTTGAGTGATTATGTGGTTGAATATTCTTGAAATTTACTTTCGGACGAAACCAGAGCTCATTCCAGTAAAAATTCAAATGAGGAAGATCTGAAACTAAAAAAAAAAATTATAACTACAATATTCGTTTATGTTCAAGACGTTTTGTGAGATTTGGTTTTTCAACAGCCTGTATCATTTAAACCAAGCCGTTTCGAAATAAATGGTATAGGAAAAATGTGTTTGATTTTACAGCAAGAATCAACTGTTAAAATATTTGTACGAGTCAAAGACTTGCCCTGTATTTGGATTTCCTCCATATTTACATATTATTATTCTGGTCGAAACTGTAATTACTTGAAAGCTCACATGATATGATGCATTTCAGGAAAATTAATAAACCGATTTACAACTACTCGATGATGGTTGATTTCCTTCCTTCCTGAGTGGATGACACCCTATTCTAGAAAATAATAGTTTTTCCTCATTCAATCTGAAATAACGTGAAAGCTCACATAAGTGGATTGATTTCCTGCATCTATCAAATTGAAAATTCATCACCAGATCCATAATTGTTTCATTTTCCTCCCTCTAAATCATCCAGTATAGTGACAAAAGCAATAATGTACATATCAGTCCAGAGCACACTTTTTTTCACGCAATGCTTAAATATAATTGTCGAAAAAATCATCTCACCACTGGACTATGTCAATATCGTTAATGGACAAAGTGGGTACAACTTTGTTGTTGTCCAAACCAATTACGAAAAAAATCTGGATTACATCTTCATCAATCACAAACCCAGCGTTTATATCGTCGAACAGGGAGATCAAAGTTTACACGACTTGATCAAGATTCTGGCCAACAGCACAAACCACGATTTCAACCCAAGAGCTCTATTCATTTTTCTAGCCCCCGATCTACCCCCGAAGCTCATGGAGTCTCTTTCGTTTTATTTCGTAACAAACGTGATTTTTTTGAATAGTACCAATGGTGACTTATCAACATACACCTGGAGGACGCATGATGAGTTGACGAAGATAGGTAGTTGTGCAGACATTTCTCGGAGTTCACCGATGTATTTACCATTCCAAAGGGGTTGGGGCCAAACTAATGTCACTATAGTATATCGCACCCATGAAGTGTATGCCATTTGCAACGATTGTGATCTGAAAGGGATTGAAATTGAAATGTACCAAATGCTTTTCGACCATTTGAACATCAAGCCCATTTTTAATTTGTCTGAAGAAAGAGAGGGTGATGCTGATGTCTACATTGGAGGAATCATTTACCCTCCTCGTAATTATTTCATGGATAACACAGTCTCTTACGTGCAGGACTACATAGCACTGTTTGTACCCAGAGATATCCCATTACCAAGGTGGAAGTACCTCTTGACTATATTCACTGTAAATACCTGGATTTTCTGGCTTTGCTCCATGATTTTGATGGCTGCAGTGAGCTCAGTTCCTCCATCAACCTTTTCCAAGTCTCATCGTACCTGGAGGTTTAAATCTAGTTTCTTAGGCGTCCTTAAACTGATCCTAGAGCAAGGACATAGTTTCGGATCTGAGCGAACCTACGTCAAGGTCTTAAACGTTGTCATGTTCTTCCTCGCAGTCAACTTCAACAACTTCGTCAAGTCAAGGATGACCTACATTCTAAACGGCGTCAATTACGAATCTTCGATAGACGACGTAGACGGTATCATCCAGAGCAACCTGGACATCGGGGTACCACCGGGTATAAAGAGATTGTTGGAAGACGACCAACGTCTGGAGGAATACCTGAAGAAGCACGAACACGTCTGCGACTTCGGCGTGGAGTGCTTCGTCCGCACTGCCTTCAAGAAGGACCTGATATCCTTCAAGGGCGTCAAGAAATCCAGGTTCGACGATAGCCTCAAGGACAAGACCACCGGGAAATGGTTGCTGAAACAACTGAACGAACTCACGACAGCCGTCTCCATCTTTGGTCAGTTCAGACGTGGTCATCCGATTTTTCCCGTGTTTAACCAGAAGTTGCAGGTCCTGTTGCAAGCCGGTGTTGTCACGAAGATCTCGGAGAAGTACGATAAGGTGAGGGATCCTGAGGTGTTTCTCTTGGCTGTCCACAGGCTGGATTTTGAGGATATTGTTGCCCCTGGGTTCCTGTGGCTCGTGGGGGTACTTGGAGGTTGCGTGGTTTTCGTTTGGGAGGTGTTTTTTAGTGGGAAGAAGTCTGGTAGTTTCGTGGTAGGAAACTTGTATTTCAGGGATGGTTTTTGATCCATAGTGCAGACTATCATTGAAGAAAATCATTCGAAGCTTGAGGAAACCTTGGAAGAGATGAGTGGCACTAAGATTTAGGTATCTAAATTCAAAATTGGCTCAACTGAAAAACATGGAATTCCAGTAATGTGAAACTCATGAAAAAGCTGTTAGTTAGGTTAGAAAGTCCTGAAATCCATTTCAATTAATCACCCATTGCTGGTTGACCCTTTACTTCGGAAACGAATATTATTCATTTTCTTATAGAACGAGGAAATTACAGTTTTTACCACCTAAATAGCTGGTCGTAGTGTGGCCAAAACTGTAATCAGGACAAATGGAATATCCCTGTGAAATATCACCTTGGAAATTATCAGCCAATCTATAATGACGCCCAGAGCATCGAGGAAAACAACGATGAATGTGTACAAGGCCCAAAGGGCAGTTTTTTTCACCCATTGCGTGAATTTTTTAGTCCAGGACCACCTTCTACACCAGGACTACGTGAATGTCGTAAATGGGAAAACCAGGTACAACTTTGTTAGTGTCAGGACCGATTACGAGAAACATCAGGAGTACATCGTCATGAATCGCAAACCCAGCGTTTATGTCATCGAAGAGGGACACCAAAGTTTATACGAGTTAGTCAAGATTCTAGCTAACTACACGAACTTTGATTTTAACCCAAGGGCGACGTTTATTTTTGTAGCTTCCAATTTTTCCACGGAATTCATGGAGTTGCTCTCGTTTTATTTCGTGATGAAGGCAATTTTTTTGAATAGTTTGAATGGGGATTTATCTACTTACACTTGGAGGATGCAGAATGTGGTAAATGACGAAGTGATGAAGATTGGAAGTTGTTTCAATATTTCCAGCACTGTCAGATTACCAACTAACGTCCAACGAGGTTGGACAAATACCTCAGTTGATGTAGTGTATCATTCGCACAAATTGTACACTACTGGCACTGAATGTAAACTGAAAGGATTAGAGATAGAAATAGTTGAGGTGATCCTCGACCATCTGAAGATCGAACCACGTTTTTTTTTGTCCAAAGAGAATATCCAAAAGCTAGACGCTTTTTATTCGGACTTCGACATCTATATTGGAGGAATTATACATTCACAACGTGATTTTTTCATGGATAATACAATGTCTTACGTGGATGATTATCTGGCGTTCTTCGTACCAACAGAAAGTCCGTTACCAAGGTGGAAATATATGTTGAGGATATTCACCCCAACTACTTGGTTATTTTGGATCGGCACCATCTTTCTTATGTCTCTAGTTGGTGCCATTCCATCTTCACCTTCATCCATAGCCCAACGAATTCCAGTTTTCAAATACCTCTTCCTGGGGGTTCTGAAACTGATACTGGAGCAAAACCATCGCGTCAGATCTGACCTGAACCACATCAGAGTTTTGAACGTTCTCATGTTCTTCGTGGCCTTCAACTTCAATAACCTGGCTAAATCGAGGATGACCTATATTTTGAACGGTGTCAATACCGAGTCTTGCATAGATGACATAGAGGATATAATCCAGAGTAACTTGGACATAGGGCTACCTCCAGGTATGGAGAGGTTCTTGGAGGATGATCAGCGTCTTTACGAGTACTGGAAAAACCACAAGCACAAGTGCGATTTCAACATGAACTGCTTCTTTAGGACCGCTTTCAAGAAGGACTTGATAACCTTCAAGGGAGTTAGGAAATCGAGATTCGAAGATAGTCTGATAGATAATACGACCGGGAAATGGTTGCTCAAACAATTACCCAAATTTAAGATCCCTGTTTCGGTCTTTGGTCAATTCAAGCGTGGTCATCCTATTTTTCACGTGTTCAACAAGAATTTGCGTCACTTGTTTGAATCTGGAATAGTGTCCGAGATCGTATCCAAGTATGACAAGGTGAGGGATGATGGGGATGTTGTTTTGGATGTTCATAGACTCGATGTTGAAGACATAGCTGCACCTGCTTTCCTGTGGCTTATAGGGATGGTCGCTGGTTGCACCGTTTTCATTTGGGAAGTGTTTTTTAAAGATAGAGGAGGTTAATTTAGTTTATACACTCACGAAAATATTAAAGCTGTGTGTGTAATTGATTTTATCGAAATCGTCTTTTACATATCTCAATGCTTCATGGATTTTGGACAGCACTCAAGAAATGTGTATTGAACTTCACGTTATGAGTAAAACTGTAGAAATCAGAGTATTAAGGGTCATTCTTTCTTAACCTCACCTAAAATTATACGGAGAATTACAGAAGATATTTTCATGAAATCCATTTTAAGGGTGTTACCATGGTTAACGAGAGTATTTTCAAGTTGTTTTTTAGAATTTTCTAGATACTAGAACAACATAATCCTTGGTCGTTTGTAGCGTCATTTATGCAGTACAATCGGCTCGGTTTAAAAGATACAGGCTGTTGAAAAACCATAAAAAATGTTAATTTTAGTTCTATCTCACAAACGGTTTTATCGAATGAAAATTTAAAGAACCCAACTTTGAAACTGGATGCTAATATCTAATGAATATTTGAACGTTTTGTAAAATAAAGTATTGTGAATATTTTTTGGTATAATGCCCAGTTTTCGAGTGATTTGATGTTCAAAAATAAAAAAGTAACTGTGAAATATGAAAAATTGGGTACTTTGGCTGAATACAGCTCTGTTTAAAAGATCCAGAGATATGTTGTGTCATAGATTGAGCTTGTTATTTTGAGAGGAATTTATTTTTTCAGGGGTGGCATAGATCATGATAAAAACTTAAATAGCTATATCTTATTATCAGGACCGAATAGAAACGAATTCAAATTCTTAGCAAAAAGTGTTTCTTTTGACCTGAAGAATCTACTGTTAAAATATTTGTACGAGTCCTTATATGTGACCCTTATATGCGCCATTGATTCTTGAAGAAAAATGCACTTTACAGCCATAGTTTTTTATCGAATATTTCGAGATATATGGCAGGCAAGAGATAAGATCAACGAACACTTCTCCTCCAGGAAAAGTTAAACAAGTTTCAGTAGGGATTAATGGTTGACTATTTTCCCTTTTCTCAGGTTCAGAATGGAAATTTTCCATTTTCCTAACTAAAGGAAATAATTGTTTTTTCTACTAAACCCTCATACTTAGTCCAAGTGTAATATCATTAAAGCTTAAACAAATGGATTCATTCCATAAAGCTATCGAATAGAAAACTTATCAGCATATGAGTAACAGTTTCATTTTGTCCATTTCATATTACCCAGTGATCTGACAAAAATCCTAATGTACATATCATTCACCAAAGTCCGAAGCACACTTTTGTTAACCCAATGTGTAAATATAATGGTGGAAAAAATCATTTCACCAGAAAACTACGTCAACATCGTGAATGGTAAAAGTGGGTACAACTTCGTTGTTGTCCAAACCAATTACGAAAAAAATCAGGATTACATCTTCATGAACCACAAACCCAGTGTTTATGTCGTCGAAGAGAGACAGCAAAATTTATACGAGTTGGTGGAGATTCTAGCCAATAACACCAATTACGATTTCAACCCAAAGGCAACGTTTATTTTTGTAGCTTCCAATTTTTCCTCGAAGTTCCTGGAGTTGCTATCGTTTCATTTCATATTGAACGCAATTTTTTTGAATGATACAGACGGGGAAATATCAACGTATACTTGGGGGAAACACAACAAGGTTAATAAAGAGTTGGTGAAGATTGGGAATTGTGGAAGTATATCCAAGAGTTCACCCATCAGTTTACCCTTTTACTCTGAGAGGGGTTGGAGGAAAACATCTCTGATCTTAGAGTATCATACACATAAAGTCTATACTACATGCATCGAGTGCGAACTGAAAGGCATCGAGATAGAAATATACGAGTTGCTTTTCGACCATTTGAACATCAGACCTATTTTCAAGTTAGCAGAGTGGAAATCCAACGAATTGTTTTCTCCAGATGCTGATGTCTTCTTTGGGGGTAAAACATACGCTTCTCGTAACAACTTCATGGATAATACAATCTCTTACGTCCAAGACTACGTGTCACTCTTTGCACCTAGAGACATACCATTACCGAGGTGGAAGTATCTCTTGACCATTTTCTCTGTCGAGTCCTGGATCTTCTGGATCGTCTCGATGATATTGATTGGTGTAGTGAGTTCAGTTCCTTCCTCAACATTTTCCAAGTCTCGAAGAACTCGAAGGTTCAAACGTCATTTTGTAGGCGTACTGACCATCATCGTGGAGCAAGGATATAGTTTTGGATCTGAACGAACCTACGTTAAAGTTTTGAACGTTCTTATGTTGTTCTTGGCCGTCAATTTCAACAATCTGGTCAAGACTAAGATGACCTACATTCTTAACGGTGTCAATTATGAATCTTCGATAGATGACATAGACGATATCATCAAGAGCAACTTGGATGTTGGAATACCACCAGGTTATAAGAGAATCTTGGAGGATGACGAGAGGCTGCGTGGATACCTGAAGAATCACGAACACGTATGCGATTACAACGTCGAATGCTTCTTCAGGACCGCCTTCAAGAAGGACCTGATATCCTTCAAGGGAGTCAGGAAGTCCAGGTTCGACGACAGTCTGATGGACAACGCTACCGGTAAATGGTTACTTAAGCAGTTACCCGAGCTTACAACCACCGTTTTCATCTTCGGCCAGTTCAAGCGTGGTCACCCTGTTTTTCCCAGGTTCAACGGGAAATTGCTCCAGTTGTCGCAATCCGGGATAATTTCTAAGATTGTAGCGAAGTACGATAAGGTGAGGGAGGAGAATTTTCTCCTGTCCGTCCATAGTCTGGATGTTGAGGATATAGTCGCCCCTGGTTTTCTCTGGCTGATGGGGATGCTTGCGAGTTGTTTGGTTTTCACTTGGGAAGCGTTTTTCAAGGGGAAAAACTCGTGCACCTTTGAATATTCATTGTAAGAACTTGTACAGGTAGTCGACAGGTTTTCCGTCAAATTTTGACCAATTTGGACATTCTTGTTTGGAGGAAGGTTGACGATACTCAGAACTGTTTTTGAACCATCGCACACTGTTGGTTTTTATTGCAGAACGCTAATATGACCAGCCAAAACTATCATGGTATAAAATATAATTGATCAACGATCACCATTTTCTGTAGCATAGTTTTTTGTTGAAGCTTTTTTTTGTATCAATAAGTATTTATCTTTCCAGATGTATTCTCTTTATTGTAATATAAACTATATATTTGAAGAAAAATTACTTTGAAACTTAATCTTATTTGAAGGGGGAAATAAAATCATTTCTCGATATTCAAGAAAATATCTCTATGAAGTTCTCGAAGAACAACTCTTCTAGTAATAAATCTGAGAATTTCATCCATCTCGGCGCAACCGTTCGGTCTTGAGGTAATTTTAACTGGCCCCATCTTTTTGGGAATTTTTCGCAGATCGTCTTTAGAGGAATTAATCTTCCAGAAAAATTATCGTAGATCTAAATGTTATAGATATTCTGAAAGAGCAACGCTTCTAGTCATAAATCTGAGAAGTTCATCTATTTCGGCGCAACCGTTTGGTCTTGAGGAGTTTTTAACTGACCCCAAATTTTTGGGAATTTTTCGAAGGTCGACTTGCGAGTAGTTTTTCTTCCAGGAAAATTATCGTAGATCTAAATGTGACACATGTTCTGAAAGAGCTACTCTTCTAGGGGTAAATCTGAGAATTTCATCTATTTCGGCGCAACCGTTCGGTCTTGAGGAATTTTTAGCTGACCCCATCTTTTTGGGAAATTTTCGCAGATCGTCTTTAGAGGAATTAATCTTCCAGGAAAACTATTGTAGATCTAAATGTTATAGATATTCTGAAAGAGCAACGCTTCTAGTAATAAATCTGAGAAGTTCATCCATTTCGGCGCAACCGTTTGGTTTTGAAGAATTTTTAACTGACCCCATCTTTTTGGAAATTTTTCGAAGGTCAACTTGCGAGTAGTTTTTCTTCCAGGAAAATTATCGTAGATCTAAATGTGATACATATTCTGAAAGAGCTACTCTTCTAGGGATAAATCTGAGAATTTCATCTATTTCGGCGCAACCGTTCGGTCTTGAGGAAGTTTTAACTTAACCCACCTTTTTGGGAAATTTTCGCAGATCGTATTTAGAGGAATTAATCTTCCAGGAAAACTATCGAAGATCTAAATGTGATAGATATTCTGAAAGAGCAACGCTTCTAGTAATAAATCTGAGAAGTTCATCCATTTCGGCGCAACCGTTTGGTTTTGAAGAATTTTTAACTGACCCCATCTTTTTGGGAATTTCTCGAAGGTCAACTTGCGAGTAGTTTTTCTTCCAGGAAAATTATCGTAGATCTAAATGTGACACATATTCTGAAAGAGCTACTCTTCTAGGGATAAATCTGAGAATTTCATCTATTTCGGCTCAAGCGTTCGGTCTTGAGGAAGTTTTAACTTAACCCAACTTTTTGGGAAATTTTCGCAGATCGTCTTTAGAGGAATTAATCTTCCAGAAAAATTATCGCAGATATAAATGTTATAGATATTCTGAAAGAGCAACGCTTCTAGTAATAAATCTGAGAAGTTCATCCATTTCGGCGCAACCGTTTGGTTTTGAAGAATTTTTAACTGACCCCATCTTTTTGGGAATTTTTCGAAGGTCAACTTGCGAGTAGTTTTTCTTCCAGGAAAATTATCGTAGATCTAAATGTGACATATATTCTGAAAGAGCTACTCTTCTAGGGATAAATCTGAGAATTTCATCTATTTCGGCGCAACCGTTCGGTCTTGAGGAAGTTTTAACTTAACCCAACTTTTTGGGAAATTTTCGCAGATAGTATTTAGAGGAATTAATCTTCCAGGAAAACTATCGTAGATCTAAATGTGATAGATATTCTGAAAGAGCAACGCTTCTAGTAATAAATCTGAGAAGTTCATCCATTTCGGCGCAACCGTTTGGTTTTGAGGAATTTTTAACTGACCCCATCTTTTTGGGAATTTTTCGAAGGTCAATTTGCGAGTAGTTTTTCTTCCAGGAAAATTATCGTAGATCTAAATGTGACACATTTTCTGAAAGAGCTACTCTTCTAGGGATAAATCTGAGAATTTCATCTATTTCGGCGAAACCGTTCGGTCTTGAGGAATTTTTAACTGGCCCCATCTTTTTGGGAATTTTTCGCAGATCGTCTTTAGAGGAATTAATCTTCCAGAAAAATTATCGTAGATCTAAATGTTATAGATATTCTGAAAGAGCAACTCTTCTAGTAATAAATCTGAGAATTTCATCCATTTTGGTCGAACCGTTCGGTCCTGAAGAATTTTTAACTGACCCCATCTTTTTGGCATTTTTCGAAAGACAACTTTCGAGTCGTGTATCTTCCAGGGAAATCATGATACATCTCAATGTGATACATATGCTGAAAGAGCAGCTTTTCCCTAACTGTATAAAAAATTTCCCACAATAATCAATGGAAAAAATTTCAAGATGTAATGGAAAAAGTTACCTATAAAAAAAGTTTAGGGTTTGGGAAAGAAAACATCGAAATGAAGCAGCACACTAAGATTTTATAACGATAATTTTCGACGAAACATCGCCCTTTCGACGGAAAAAACAGCAATGGCCAACATAACCCCGAAAAACCACAGGAAAAGCGGCGCGACCAGATGGTCCAACTGCAGCTTCCTCACCGGCGTCGAAAAATCCTCGACCACCGTCCTCCTTTCGTACCTCTCTATGATAACTTTCAAAATTCCGGATTCCACCAGGTTGAAAATGTGCCTGTTAAACAGTCCGAATACAGGGAGTCCCTTGCGAAAGAAAGCGGCCACTTGCTTCACGTAAATCGGCGGACGCAGCTCCTTCACCATCCATTTCCCCGTTTCGGCGTCCACGAGACTCCTCAGGTACCTCGTCCTCCTTATGGTCCTGCACACCGCCATATCCCTGACGACGGCGGCTCTAGTGAGGCACTTTGGGGTGTAATCGCAAGTGCGGAAATAGTTTTTGAGGTGCTCCGCGCGTTTTTTCGTGTTGTTAAACGTTGGCAACATTGACGAGGGGCAACCGACGAACATCTTGTGGTCGATGACGTCGTTGAGTGTTTTTATGTTGGCCTCCATGTTCCTGCCGTTCAGCAGATAGGTCAGTCTGGTTGCGAAGAAGAAGTTCATCAAGATCGACATGAAGAGGATGAGGAAAACCAGGATCCAATGGCTATTTAGGGTTGTGTGGAAGCCGAAGGCTTGTCCCAGGAAGATTTGGAAGGTTGAGACTGGAACCGTCGAGAATTCCCTTATGGATACGCCTTGGATAATCCACCTGGCTGAGCCCCAAGCGATTGACATAACGAAGATGGTGGAAAAACAGGCTATCCACACGTTTACCTCGAAAATTTCCAGGAAATACCTCCATCTGGGTATGGGGCGTGGTGCTGGTATTATCCAGACGATGGCGTCATCTGTGTAGGACATGGAGAACTCCCCGTAAGGGGTACCTGCGTATTTGGGGCCGTAGTTTCCGATGAAAATGTGAAAATTGGTGCAGAAATCCAAGTCGGTGACGTTGGGTGTCATGGAGTATTTTCCTTTGATTTTGGTGCGTTTCAGGATTATCTCGAATAGATCTATATCAATTCCTTTTTCTGGACAGGAGACGCACATGGAGTAAGCGTCGAAATGCCTGAAAGTGATCAGTAAAGTCGAGTTTTCCCAAGTGTTTGGTATTTTTGGTGGGAACAGTGGAGTCCTAGATATATCCTTGCAGTTTCCCAAACTTTCCAGCGTCGTATTAACGACATTCAGACTTTTTTGAGTGTACGGGAAGTACGTGTATATTTCCCACGTATCCACGTTCAGGAAAATAGCGTCCACTATGTAGAAAGTCGACAAATATCCTGCTAATTCCCCATCACTGAAGTTCTTGGAGATGAACAGAAATTTAGCCCTTGGATTGAAACTTGCATTGGTGACATTTCCCAGGTACTTCACCTGATTTTTCAGTTTTTCCTGGTCGTTATCGTGGATCAGGTAGAAATCAGCTTGCGACGGGAGGAAATTCGAAGAAATCTTCTTACGGTAGTCCACTCTGATGGTGGGAAAGTGGAGTTTTTCCGGAAAACCTGTGGCACTTATGCGATGTTCGGTGATGGTGTAGGTTCGCAGTATGAGATTTACGCATTGTAAAAGGGAGATCGCGTGGAGGTTTGTTGGTTTTGTTATGTTCATTATGGCGTTTTTGGTCGGTTTGTGTTTGTTTGAGAGTACGCGACGTTTTGTTTGTCTCCTAGAGTGGTTTTTTCGAATTGGTCGCAATTTTCCGTAATGCTTTGTTGGCTTACGACAACAGAGGCTGTAAGTGAGGGATTTCCGTGATTATTCATCGATTAGAGTAGGTTATACAGGGTGGAAATACGCCCTGTCCTGGAATCTCTTTTACAATGATGAAAGTTTGGAAATTTCACAAAATCTCAATGAAGTTTGTACTTTACTTGTACCCTCTGGACGATTTCAGCAAATTTTTTTCATTGGAGCTTGGATTTGTTGGAATATAAATGTTCAGATGCTGTCTTCAGTCATTTTGTAAAATAAAAGTATTCCTCATATTTTCTCGTATAATGCGCAGTTTTCGAGTAATTTGATGTTCAAAAATCAAAAAGTATCTGTAAAATTTGAAGAATTGAGTACTTTGGCTGAATACAACTCTGTTTGAAAGATCTACAGATGTGTAATGTCACATTTAGCCAGTTATTCTGAAGGAAATTTGTTTTTCTAGGAGACCCATTGGTTGAATAGACTGAATTTAGGCCGAATCGGAAAAAACAATAGAGGAAAAAGTGTTTCTTTTCACCTCAAGTATTCGCTGTTAAAATATATGTATGTACAAATCAAAGACTCGCCCTGAATTGTTTATACTTTACGTTTTGAGACTTACAGATCTAAAGAATCTAGTTACCTCCGTCGTGAAGCTCTGGCAGCTTGTTCACGATCATAACTTTTAGTTTGGTTGGTGGGTTTGATATGAGAAACTCAATTGGCGACCAAGCAGGGACACAGCCTAGAAAGATTCGGTTTGCACTAAGGTCTTTCGCGTCTTTCTGGTTGAATTGTTCTGAATTGATTCTGTTTTAGATGAAAGGAGGGAATATAAGTCTTCCACAGGTGTAGACAATAACATAAAAAAGCGACTCAATTGTGTAGGAAGGATATAGAAGTGAAAAATGGTACTCATCGGTTGAATTTTATCTACCAATCGACTATGAGCTACAGGCTGTGCAAATAATCGAATGATAACGTACCAAAACACCAATAAAACTAAAACATCTTCATTACTTACACTAAACAGCGGTGACAGATAAATCAGATCGTTCCTCGATCGACGGCACACCGTCAATTTGTCACCAAGCGCGGCCACCGACACAACCGGACCGTATATCACTCGATAATCGCGAATCGCGGGCGACTCGGATCCGTTATTAATTTTCGTCGGTTATGAGAGGATTAAACTATCGCTGACAAAAAGCTGTCGACGTTTCTTGCACCTAGGAATTTTCGCTGTTCGCAACTAACCGGTAACGAAGCACGCTGAAAGACTGACTTTGCCGTTTTTCACACGTGCTGTCAGCGGGCACCATGACAATTTCCTCGATTTTTTGGCATCCCCCCACCACTACTTTTCGAGCGACTTAAGTCGTATGGGCGGGGTCGTGGGTGGATGCTTAAGAGCGTACAGTCCAGAGATGGGATGCTGTGCGGTTTGGTAGATCACGGATCATCGCCGGAGATGCTCATCTGAATGATTTAAACGATGATGAGATGACTTACGTGATTTTTAGCATTGGGCTGAATTGCAGCTTCTTTCTGCAGGGTGAGTCTTTGGCTCGTACAAATTGTTCAACAGTAGATTCATGATGTCAAAAGAAACACTTTTTTTCCGAATCGGCTCGGTTTGAAAGGTACAGGCTGTTGAAAAACCATACAAAAAAATGTTTTTAGTTCTATCTCACAAAAGGTTTTATCGAATGAAATGAATTTTGAAATATAGTTTTCGATTTATTTGATTAATCTTTTACGAACACAAGATATCACCCACGTCTTCCAGTTTTCCCATTATGACCATTAAGTACCATAAAAATACCAAAAATTTAAAGAACCCAACTCTTGAAACTAAATTAGACGCTGTCTAATGAATATTTTAACGTTTTCGAGTAATTTGATGTTCAAAAACAAAAAATATTTGTGAAATTCGGGAAATTTCGTACTTTGGCTGACTAAAACTCTGTTTAAAAGATCCATACATGCGTAGAGTCATAGATTTAGCTAGTTCTTCTGAAGGTAATTTTGTTTTTCCAAGGGTGGCACAGCTTATTATGAACATTTAAAATGGCTATATCTTTTTATCAGTGCCGAATCGGAAAAATTGTATAGAAAAAAGTGTTTCTTTTGATCTCAAGAATCTACTGTTGAAATATTTGTACGAAGAGTCAAAGACTTACCTTGCATTGTGAAAATTTGATTGATTCACACGGCATGTTCTACGAAATGACAAATTCTGTAAAATTTTTAAATTTGAATATCTCAAAAACGAATGGATTGAATGAAAAAAAAATTTAATATGCTGAACTCAGAATAGAAAGGCCCTCCAAATGAGCTATCTTCCCTATTTGAAATATAGGGGTTGGACTTGTAACAAGGTTTGAACTGATACAGTTTTTGTTTTGTAGGTCATTTCTGCCGACCTACAGAGGCTCTGTTTCGCATTCAGTGGCCCACTCTGTATAAATAATTTCTACTATCCCAGATAGGTCTGTATACTAAAGGCTTTCTTCCAGAAAATTTCTGCAATGAAATTCTCAAAATTCTAGTTGAATTGTGAACCCTTTTTTCCTTACTCTAGTTTTCAAGATTTATTTATCTCTTCAGGGGACTGTATCTATACAGGAGCTGCTTGAAAAAATGTTATATGAAAGTTCTACACTATTTTTTGACAAGGAATCATCCCTTAATTATTAACTACTTATACATTTACCCCCAGCATGCCGAATTTAAAGAAATTGTTGTCTATTTATCATCGTTTCTTGCTTTTTATGGAATTGGAGTGCTTGAAATATTTCTTACAAATAGCATATCAGTTTTTTTTTCTGTCCCAACCGGGAAACTTTCGTCCCAGACTGTACAGGCGGTCCAAAAATAAAGCACGCCTCTCTTTCGGGCATCTTTCAACCAGTAGCGTTCAGTGTCTTCCGGCTCCAATAAATCAGTTTCTTATACAAACAGTCTCGAATTCACAACGTTGTTCCAATAAATTTTCTTCGGAGACTTGAACATCAAAAGATGTTAGGTTTATAAGGGAGCCCTTATTTATTGAATGAACTCTTTTTCCACATGTTGGCTTTTTTCTGGAACTTAATTAATGGTCTGGGATACATCAGACGTTCCTCTGTTTCTAGAGGTCAGGAAACTTCAATCTTTTCCCGTGAAAATGTTTGAATTTCACGAAAGGAAACCTGTTCCACTTGACGAATCAAGTGCATTCTGATTCATCATCATCATCAATAATTTCGCGTTATCACACATAGGTTCTTATCGTTTGGGATAAGTTCTATTTTTCCAATTTCAAAGTTCCAGTTGGTATCTAGGCATTGTATAGTGAAAGTTGTTCAAATATTGAATTCTCGTGGGCATTCGATCGTGTTCTATTGATGTTATTGTCCTGTCGTGACAAAGATATCCCACTGAATCGGTGAATCGAAAAAAGTTTTTTTTTTCTCGAGGAAAAAACGTTGACTTTTGACGAATGAGAAAAAGTACCACTTGGCTAGATTTGAGTGGATCCAAAATAGAAGAAGGAAATAAACTAATCAGGTATAGAAGTGAGAAATAAAAAAGTAAACTACTCTCAGTTTTCTTCAAACTCTTTACAACAATTTGTACAATTTCAAATTTTTTTATGAATAACTTCAGGTTCAGTCGATAGCTTAATACTTTTTTCTCTGCAAAATACACAGGAATCACTTATTTGAAACAACGCTTTTCCAAATGTTCATTATTCTAAATAATCAACAAATATCCCAGCATTTTACATTTTATTTTTCATAGTAACTTTCGCAGTCCCAAAGAATTTCACCACCATGGCTTGTGGCTACTACTGAGATAACGATCTAGTAAACCAAATAAACCCACACCCCAGAGCAAAAGCTAGATCTAAATCAGTAAACTCATTGAATTCGTTCTATTTATTTTCGGAAGATAATGGTTGAAAATTAAATCACTGATTGCTAATCGTCAGATCATCTGAAATTATTATCTTTATCCCAATTAAGATAAGACACAATTCGTCCTGATGTATTGCATCACGAATTAAGGTATTCAGCATCCTTACTATGCTCGCAAAATTGATCAGGAAAAACTGAAATGAATGACTAACTATACAAGGCAAATCTTTGACTCGTACACATATTTTAACAGAAAATAATTGTCGAGGTCAAAAGAAATACTTTTTTCCCATACCATTTTTCTCGATTCGGCCTTGATAAAAATATATAGTCATTTTAGGTTTTTATAATGAGCTGTGCCACCCCTGGAAAAACAAAATTACCTTCAGAATAACTAGCTAAATCTGTGCCACTACACATCTGTGGATCTTTTAAAGAGAGTTGTATTCAGCCAAAGTACCCAATTCTTAAAATTCCACAGATATTTTTATTTCTGAACGTCAAATTACTCGAAAACGGTGCATTATACGAGGAAATATGAACAAAACGTTCAAATATTCATCAGATAGCGTCCAACTTAGTTTAAAGAGTAGGGTTCTTTGAATTTTTGGTATTTTTATGGTACGTAGTGGTCATAATGAGAAAACTGGAAGACGTGGGTGATATCTTGTGTTCAAAAAAGATTCATCAAATAAATGAGAAACTATATTCCGAAATACATTTCATTCGATAAAACCGTTTGTGAGATTGAACTGTAAATAACATTTTTTATGGTTTTTCAACAGCCTGTACCTTTCAAACTTAGTTGTTTCGGGAAAAATAGTGAAAGAAAAAACCTCAAGAATCTGCTGTTAAAATATTTGTACGAGTCAAAGACTCACCCTGTATATCTTCGCTCAAAAAACACTTTTTTAATTGGATAGTTTCTTGAAGTTTTTTAAGCCGGATCAAATAGGATGAACTAGAGTAAAACATGAATTTTTTTTTCGCTAATTCATTCACCTATCGTAGAGTGCAAACAGAATGTGTCATTTGGAATTAAAATCGACTGCTGTTCTAAATCGTAGCTATGTCAATATAATGATAGAAGTGTGATTTTCCAATGAACGTCGGAGAGAACAAAGTTTATGTGACAATTCCCCATATTGACTTTCAATATCTAAGTTTGACGATTAAATAAGTATTAGACAAAAATAGATAGAATGACTTTTAAATATTCGAGTAGATAATTTCACTCTGATTTCGGTTTATTGGAGTGATACGCGTATTCGAATTCCTTAAGAATTTGTAAGACCGTTAGAAAGCTCATTCAAATGAAAAATTGTCTTGTGGAATTTTTAAGAGGATGTACCACTATTTGTCGACAAATAATCATATTTTTTTTTAACTATCCATTCCCCTGCATTGTACTCAAGTTTAGAATCAGTTGATTTGATATTCATTTTAAACTAACAGACGAAGTAGAAATTGGCTCATTTCAAAAGAGGTCACTGAAACTGAATTCATTTATTCTACTATATGGAAGTTGATATTCTAATTAATTAAAATGAGAGAAGCTTAATGAACATATACCTACGCACCTCAAGTCCGCTTAAACTACCAAACAGAGTGAAAATTATAGTGTAAAAAAAGTGTTACTTCGTCCAATTCTACGTAAGTGAAATTCAAAAGAATATTCGATCCAAAAGACCATGAATTTTTTCATTCCATGTAGAATAAACCGTATTTGATTAAACGTTATAAAACTTGGTTGTTCAGTAATGTACCTTTGAATTTTGTACAATCTGTGAAAACCTTTCGAAAAATTATATAATAAATATACAGGCTATGATATGAATAGTGATTTTTTTTTTCAGAATAACCGCTAGTCATGACTGATTTCCTGAGGCCTTTCCTGGCCCTACGTAACAACGTAAAGCTAAGGACCTCACCATTGATCAACCACGTACAGATCGACAACCTTGTCTTCAGGCTTCACTACAGACACACGGCCATCCTGCTCTTTTTGTGTTCGGTATTGGTCACATCCAGGCAATATATCGGGGAACATATAAAATGCATAGTTGGCGGCAGGCTCAACCCTAGGGTGGTCAGTTCCTATTGTTTCTTCACGTCGACTTTCACGATCGTAAGTAAACTTCACTTTTTTATGTCGAAAATCGAAAATAAGAGGCTTCGAATCTTCCTTCTCTCCTAGGTGGAATACGTGGATACAGATCTAGTGGAAAATGGTACGTTGCCACATCTGGGAGTCGGACCCTACGCCTTGGAATCAAAATCGCCGGTGATCCATCATGCCTACTATCAGTGGGTACCTTTTATGTTGTTCGCCCAAGCCACCATGTTCATATTGACGCATCTGTTGTGGAAGAAGTGGGAAGGCAAGTATTTAATCCAGCCTTTCTTACAAAATTGATTTCGGTCCCTGCTTCGTCGCCATTTGAGTTCCTCGAATTAAATTCTCAAATCTGAAACGATTTTCTGATCAAGATCGAGTAATGTGTCCCAAATAAACACGTAACATCTTTCAAACAGGTGGAAAATTGAAGACTGTCCTTACAAAATTGATTTCGGTCCCTGTTTCGTCGCCAATTGAGTTCCTCGAATTAAATTCTCAAATCTGAAACGATTTTCTGATCAAGATCGAGTAATATGTCCCAAATAAACACGTAACATCTTTCAAACAGGTGGAAAATTGAAGACTGTCCTTACAAAATTGATTTCGGTCCCTGTTTCGTCGCCAATTGAGTTCCTCGAATTAAATTCTCAAATCTGAAACGATTTTCTGATCAAGATCGAGTAATATGTCCCAAATAAACACGTAACATCTTTCAAACAGGTGGAAAATTGAAGACTGTCCTTACAAAATTGATTTCGGTCCCTGTTTCGTCGCCAATTGAGTTCCTCGAATTAAATTCTCAAATCTGAAACGATTTTCTGATCAAGATCGAGTAATATGTCCCAAATAAACACGTAACATTTTTCAAACAGGTGGAAAATTGAAGACTGTCCTTACAAAATTGATTTCGGTCCCTGTTTCGTCGCCAATTGAGTTCCTCGAATTAAATTCTCAAATCTGAAACGATTTTCTGATCAAGATCGAGTAATATGTCCCAAATAAACACGTAACATCTTTCAAACAGATGGAAAATTTAAGGCTCTCTTTACAAAATTGATTTCGGTCCCTGTTTGGTCGCCATTTGAGTTCCTCGAATTAAATTCTCAAATCTGAAACGATTTTCCGATCAAGATCGAGCAATGTGTCCCAAATAAACAAGTAACATCTTTCAAACAGGTGGAAAATTGAAGGCTCTCTTGGTGGGAATCCAAAACGCTTCGTACTCATTCGCCGAGACTGAGATGAGGAGTAGCTGCGGCCCCATTCCAACAGTAGAAAAAAAGTAAGGATGGAAGATCAACATTGAATCGGTCAGTCTCCTAATTTTTACCATTTCCAGGAGAGAAGGTATCGAACTGATAAAGAACAAGATAATCAAGAGCCACTACGTCAGCAGGTTCTGGCCGGTGGGCTTGGCCATATGCGAAGCCCTCAACGTGGTACACGTTTACTTCCAGATGTACCTAACCAACAAGTTCCTAGGCGGGATTTTTTGGTCCCTCGGCCCGAATCTATTGGATGGTTCCCTGGAGAGTCAAACTTTGTTGGACACCAACTTCCCCAAGGTAAGACGATGGAGGAATTATACAAGGGGCGATTCACTGAGCTGCGAGGGCTGTAGCCCCATCCTGTTGGTACCAGAGGTCACTCAGATCGGTTTCTCTAGAAATTTTTGGCAATTCAGGCTGTAGGAAGGTCTTTAAAGGAGGGTCATGGTGGTGAATCGCCCTGTTTTCATGCTACAAATCAGCGTAGGGTCTTCAGCCACTGAAACGTATCTCTTGCAGGTGACCAAATGCTCCTTCCAAATGTACGGACCCTCAGGCACCATACAGAGGCACGACGTGCTCTGCGTGATGGCCCTGAACGTGATGAACGAAAAGATCTACTCGGTGCTGTGGTTCTGGTTCGTCATCCTCCTGGTGATCTCCACCCTCAACTTGGTCTGGAGGCTGGCCACCTACCTGCTCCACGGGAGGAGCTCGAAGTTTAACAGGTACGTCTTCTCCTCGGCCACGCCGGGTAAATTGAACACCCTGACGGAGGTCACGATGACTGATCATCTGGCGTTCAAGGACTGGTTGTTCCTGAGGTATTTGGGGAGGAACGTGGACGGGTTGCTGTTCAAGGAGATCATAAACGAGCTGACCGACGGGCTGCATCAGGATATATCGGTGGATAATCCGGATGAGATGTACAAGTTGCATCAGTAGTTTTTTTTCTTAGATGTTTAGGTTATATCGACTCCTGGGGACTTATGAATCATGAGTTCGTTATTTATTCTTCACTATTTATGTACTCTCTAAACAATTTTTTGTGTAAGTGAGTGCTCTTCCAAATTGATGTGGTTGAATTGAATGGAAGAGAATTGTGTGCTTGAAGATTTTTTTATGAGTATGAATTGATTTTATTTGAATTTCCTTCTGATTCGTCCTTCATCCAGTTGATCCTCTCTTTCTCCTAAAGGGTAGGGCTCTTTGTAGCGAACATATTAGGTCTGTAGACTTACTAGAAGACTTGCTCTTTCAGAATATATAACACTCGAAAATGAAAAATGGAAGAAATTCGATTTTCTCGTGAACAGTTTCTCGAGTCTATCTTCGTTCCTTTAGATTTTCATCTTGGAAATGGCATTTTTCGAAAATTGCAATTTTCAATCCGCGATATCTCCTGTTATATTCGTCTGATCCAATTGGGATTTTCGGTTATATAATCAGCGTTGCCTAGGCTTCCACCCTAGCACAAAAACTCGATTTCGAAAATCTCGATTTTTTGGGTCAAAAATGAGCAAGGGGTTAGACCCCCCTAAAATGACCTATTTGTTACTCTGTCTAAAAATCAGGGTGTTTTATTACTGTCTTAGGATATGGAGTGCATAGAATTTGTTTTGAAGATTCTAGAAAACCAAACAATTGATGCTTCAATAGAGAATTGCACCCAGAGAGCTCTTCAAAGTCAACTCGAAAATGAAAAGTGGAAAAACAAAAAAAATTATTTTCTCCTAAACAGGGCCAGATATTCGAAATTTTGGGATGGAAATATAGGTTTTCGAACACGCTGAATCTATTGCGAGCATTTTCGAAAGCCTATCTCCCTTCGTTCAGATTTTCATCTCAGAAATGGCATTTTTTCAAAAATTGCAATTTTCATTCTGCGATATCTCCTGTTATATTCATCTTATCCAATTGGGATTTCCGGTTCTATAATCAGCGTTGCCTCGGCTTCCACCTTAGCACAAAAACTCGATTTCGAAAATCTCGATTTTTTGGGTCAAAAATGAGCAAGGGGTTAGACCCCCCTAAAATGACCTATTTGCTACTCTGTCTAAAAATCAGGACGTTCCATTGCTATATTCTAGGATATGGGGTGCATAGAATTTGTTCTGAAGATTCTGGAAAACCAAACAGTTGATGCTTCAATCAAGAATTGCACTCCAGAGAGCTCTTCGAAGTCAACTCGAAAATGAAAAGTGAAAAAACAAAAAAAATTATTTTCTCCTAAACAGGGCCAGATATTTGAAATTTTGGTATTGAAATATAGGTTTTCGAACACGCTGAATCTATTGCGAGCAATTTCGAAAGCCTATCTCCCTTCGTTGAGATTTTCATCTTGCAAATGACATTTTTCAAAAATTTCAACTTTCACTTGAGAATTCGTCAAGTCCGAACGGTTGTGCCGAGATGGATGAAATTCTCAGATTTATTACTAGAGGAGTTGATTTGTCAGAATATCTATGACATTTAGATCTACGATAATTTTCCTCAAAGAAAACTACTCGCAAGTTGACCTTCGAAAAAGTCCCAGAAAGATGGAGTCCGTTAAAAATTCGTCAAGACCAAACGGTAGCACTGAGGTCTATGAAATTTTCTGTGGATATTCTTGAATAGTTTTTCTAACTAGGAAAAAATCGAGGGTTTCCTACGAAGACCAATTTTTGCGTACTGAAATCGCAAACTCGATCTCCTCAATCTCCTCAAATCTCCAAAGGGGTGATAAAATTAATCATTGTAATTCCTGGAAAACCTTGGGAAATTCGTTGCACATCAATCAATTCCCTCAATTGACAATGCAAATGGTTCTAGGATGAATAAAACAACGGATTACTCTCGTTCGGAAATCAATAAAAAAAGACATTTATTAAAATCGTTACACAAATCTTCCAAACGTCGTCGTCAAAAACACAACACAACAAATCAATTCTTCCCGTACTCCCTCAGCACGCCGTCGATCCACTCCCTGACGTGCGATATGTTGACGTACACCCCCGGTATGCCGGCCTTGCCGCAGCCTATGCCCCAGGACACGATCCCGACCTGGTCGTAGCGTCCCGGCTGTCCCGGCACCGGGCAGATGAGCGGGTTGCCGCCGTCCCCGACGCAGGTGTCCCTGTCGCTGCCCCCGGCGCACACGAAGCTCTCGTGCAGCTCGAAGAACCGCCCCAGTCTGGTGGTGCTGAGTCGTTGCGTGCAGGTGGCCGGGTCCACGTAGGGCATGCGGATCTTCTCCATCCGGTTCAGGTCGCCGTTGAAGGTGGCGGCCACGCAGGCGGTCCCGTTGGGCACCTGGACGGTCCTGGGGATGCAGGGGTAGGTGGTGGCGGTGCCGTTGCCGTCGTACTTCCTCAGGACTATGATGGCGACGTCGTGACGCAGGGAGCCCATCTCGAACTCGGGGTGGATGACCACGCTGTACATCTTCCTGGTGGCTTCTCCTGGAAATGGGGGTGGAATATGTGAGAAATGGACGGGTTTTTGACTTTGCAGCCCTCGCGGAGCTTGTAAAGGGTGTCCCATGCAAATTGGATGCTCGCTGATTTGGAAGCATCTCGAGAAAAATCAGAAAATGTCTGCCCTAAAGTTCGTTGTCCAAGAACTTTCTTAATTTTTGATCGATTTCAATTCTTTCTACGTCAAATCGTAGATAAATTCTTTGGTATTGAAACAAACTCCACGAAAGTTATCCAAAACTGTTGATAGCTCATTTGCACAGGGTGAAAAAAAAAACATGCATTTGTAGGCCAAGTTCTAAACACCCTGTGTGACAGTTCGAGGAATTTTTAGATAGTTTAGATAGTTTATTACAAAGACCCTCCTTTTTGCTATCTTCGAGTTTTTATTTCACCTCAGTGTCTTGATTTGTTCCGAAGATACATTCATGTATTCGAAGGTGGCGTTTCGCAAAAATCACCTTTACGAAACTTTCTGTATCCGTGATGTCTTCTGTTTTAAGGATAATTCCGTGGATCCTTCAAACCGAGATACCGAAGAAGATTCTAGAAAACCAAACAGTTGCTGCTTTAATAGAGAAATGGACTACAGAGAGCTCTCTGAAGTCAACTCGAAAATGAAAAGTGGAAATACAAAAAAATTATTTTCTCCTAAACTGGGCCAGATATTGGAAATTTTGGTATGGAAATATGGGTTTTCGAACACGCTGAATCTATTGCGAGCATTTTCGAAAGCCTATCTCCCTTCGTTTAGATTTTCATCTCTGAAATGGCATTTTTTCAAAAATTGCAATTTTCAATCTGCGATATCTTCTGTTATATTCGTCTGATCCAATTGGGATTTTCGGTTATATAATCAGCGTTGCCTAGGCTTCCACCCTAGCACAAAAACTCGAATTCGAAAATCTCGATTTTTTGGGTCAAAAATGAGCAAGGGGTTAGACCCCCCTAAAATCACCTATTTGATACTCTGTCTGAAAATCAGGGTGTTCTAGTACTGTTTTAGGATATGGAGTGCATAGAATTTGTTTTAAAGATTCTAGAAAACCAAACAGTTGATGATTCAATAGAGAATTGCACTCCAGAGAGCTCTCTGAAGTCAACTCGAAAATGAAAAGTGGAAAAACAAAAAAAATTATTTTCTCCTAAACTGGGCCAGATGCCAGATATTTGAAATTTTGGTATGAAAATATAGGTTTTCGAACACGCTGAATCTATTGCGAGCATTTTCGAAAGCCTATCTCCCTTCGTTTAGATTTTCATCTCAGAAATGGCATTTTTTCAAAAATTGCAATTTTCAATCTGCGATATCTCCTGTTATATTCGACAGATCCATTTGGGATTTTCAGTTATATAATCAGCGTTGCCTAGGCTTCCACCCTAGCACAAAAACTCGAATTCGAAAATCTCGATTTTTTTGGTCAAAAATGAGCAAGGGGTTAGACCCCCCTAAAATGACCTATTTGCTACTCTGTCTCAAAATGAGGCTGTTCTATTACTGTTCTCGGATATGGAGTGCATAGAATTCGTTCAGAAGATTCTGGAAAACCAAACAGTTGATGCTTCAATAGAGAATTGCACTCCAGAGAGGTCGTCGAAGTCAACTCGAAAATGAAAAGTGGAAAAACAAAAAAAATTATTTTCCCCCAAACTGGGCCAGATATTGGAAATTTTGGTATGAAAATATAGGTTTTCGAACACGCTGAATCCATTGCGAGCAATTTCGAAAGCCTATCTCCCTTCGTTTAGATTTTCATCTTGGAAATGGCATTTTTCAAAAATTGCAATTGCAATTGCAAAGCCGAAAAACACAATTTTTCGATTCTGACAGATGTTTTTCATTTTTTAGTATCGAATTGGGGCACTCGAAAACGGTCCTATATCTCACCTGTCCTAATAAAATAATATCCTTCTTCTTCCAAGCAATGGGCAGCCGTCAGAACAACATCCCTATGGATGATGCTGGCTCCGCACTTGTAGGTCGGAGGGAACAGCTTGTCGGGTTTTTGGAAGAGCATGGTGGCTGCCCAAGAGAGGATGTTGTCATCGTAACCGCATCCTTGCGATCTCATGGGTGGTATGGGAAAAGGTGGCGCTGCCTTTCTGGGTTTCGAACCCGATTTTCTGCTGGGCTTCTTCACCTTGCAACAGACGTCGAAAGGTCCCGGGCATTTGGTGCCGTTTTCATTTTGGCCGATCCTGAAAGGAATCATTAAAATAATTAGTCATCGTTCGAGTGGTGCTATGAAAAAAAATCAGTAGGACAATGCATTGGTCCAGTTGGTGTATTTCCGTGAAATGACACAGAAATATTGATTAGGTCCAGAGATATCTCTGATTTTGTCCCAATATGACATGAACTTATGTCATTTATTTCGTTTATTTCTGTGGTCTGTAAGCGGTGGTACGCCAAGTGGACAAATGCTTTAAACGAAAATTGGTCGTCATCTGAGGCACTAGGGACATAATTTTTCGAATGAAAGGGAAAATCTTCAGATGAGTGCTATAAATATGGAATAAGAATAAATGTTTGATTTTCGGTCAGACTGGATCGAAAAATTGAAAATATCGAGAATTACGATGATTTTTAGATTCGAATTCTCAATTACCCAAGTTTTTTATACGTAGGACACGTTGTTCTAAATAACTGGTATGAAAATAATGTGTTTTTTCCATTCGCTTATCTTATCGTTTAATTCTGATATAAAAATGATTAGATAAAAACGCCAACACAATCTAATTTTCCTAAAACATTACGTGTTTTAAGAACTAGTTGAAAAAATTGAATCAAAGCTCTTGGAACAGATGAGGTAAAACTAATAAATTCATAAAATTATTTTAAATAAAACACAGAAACCGCTGATGGTTTATATACGCATAGAGTGAAAACTAGCGTAAATACATGCTTGTTAAATTTTTGTTGATTTTGAAAAATTGAATGGTTTTTGGTATTCACCTTTGGTCGAGAAGAAATTTGCCATCTGTCACAACTTCGCCGGATATGTCATTTGAGCATTGAAAGAAAGGAACGCATATACATGACTCAGTCGAATTATCTTCTGGATGAGCCAAGTCGAAAAGAAATAACACTGACAAACTAAAAAGTACAAATAATGTTGATTTTTCCATGACGATCACAAGGGTAGCAGCAATTCAAGGAAGGAAAGAAATTTGGTCGAATCTAACTTATAAACGATCACTTCGGTAGAAAAAAAGGAACATTTGTAGCATGCGTTGATAAATTTCGAAGTTTTTGTAACATTCATATCATG
This sequence comes from Coccinella septempunctata, assembly GCF_907165205.1. Classification (NCBI taxonomy): domain Eukaryota; kingdom Metazoa; phylum Arthropoda; class Insecta; order Coleoptera; family Coccinellidae; genus Coccinella; species Coccinella septempunctata. Next base: position 17,157,503 of record NC_058197.1, read on the forward strand.
TGAAGTTACATACAGGAGCTAATAAGAAAACTTTCATACTTTGTATTACTTTACTGGTCAGTCGGCCGTTTGTATAAATCTGAAGAAATACGCAGGTAAAATTGAATTCTTCCTAAAATGTTTGTCTTTCACTTTTGGAGTCAATTCAAATATTTCTTCGCAATTCTTCTACTTTTCTACTCACCCTCGTACATTCAAATCTCCATAGAAATTTATCTTTGGTTGCGTTCATAAACTTACTCCGAGTAGAGATGGGGCGTTATTCTCTAACCTGTTATTTAACAACGGTTATTCAAAAAAAAGCAATAACTAACCGTTATATGTCCTGAACAATAACAGGTTGCGCAGTAACGTGTTCGCGAAATATGAAGTCTCAAATCGTTGACTGTCGAGGGTCGACCGTTGATGAAATCAAAGATATTACACAATATGTGTAATATCTTTGGATGAAATGAATAACTGTCGGCGTTGAAAAAGCCGTTTATTTAGACCGTTGCTGATATAACAGTCGGCGACATTGGACTTGATGGCGTTTAGTTAGATCGTTTGTTTGTGTTTATTAACAGTTTACACTTTCCAAACTGATAACGTTGTCCATATTCTCGACTCTCGATCTCGGTTGATGGTTCTGTTACGTTAGCGGGGAATGAAAGGAGTAAACATCCACAAAAATGATCATCAAAAAATTCCAACTCACTCGTGACTCGTTTACACCCTAAATTTGTAGAGAAAACCCCTTAATCGACAAAGCTCAAAGATGTTATCGTTCTTCAGAGCAAATAACGTATTCACCTGTTGTCAACAACCGTTATTAAAAAAAAAACCATAACGTTGATAACCGTTAGTGAGAAATAACGTTATTGCCCATCACTAACTCTGAGCAAGCTCTGAGTAAGCTTTGATTACTCTCTATGTCTATGTCTATGCTCAGAGTATGCTCTCTGAGCATACTCTACTCTCGGAGTAAGTTTGTGAACGCAACCTTTGGGTCATAGATTTTCCCGACTGTCACGTCAAAAGTCAAACAACCTGCAAAAATTTCCCATTGGCATTTAGCCAGCGGTGATTCATAACAACACCTGCAATACAACAAAATGTAATATCGATTTCTAAATTGTTGCAGTGATAATACCACAAACTCATAAACCATGACCGATCCGAAAACGGAAATCGAAAACGTCCGCGTTTTTATCAGGGTGCGTCCCCTGAGTAAGAAGGAAAAAAGTGACGATCATCAGAACATAGTGCTAGTCGATACCTCGGAAAATTTGATAGTCCTCAACAAAGATGGAAATGGGGAGAAGAGAAAGCCTTACAAGTTCGACCAGATATTCGCCGAAGACTCGACTCAGCTCGATTTGTACAGGGTTATCGCTGCACCAATTGTGGAGAAAGTATTGCAAGGTTACAATGGAACAATATTTGCCTATGGACAAACGGGCACCGGTAAGACTTACACTATGGCTGGAAACATGTCGAACACAGAGTCCAAAGGAATAATACCCAACGCCTTCTCACATATATTCACCCAAATATCCAGATCGAGCGAAGAGAAATCCTTTGTTGTTACTGTAACTTACCTTGAAATATACAATGAAGAAGTACGCGACCTCTTGTCGTCAAATCCAAATAAAAAGCTTGCCATTCGAGAAAGGACAGATGTAGGTGTTTACGTCAAGGACCTTATGGGTTTTACGGTGGATTCCGTAGATTCCATAACGGAACTGTTGAATAGAGGAAACAAAAATCGAGTGACCAGATCGACACTAATGAATGATGTCAGTAGCAGATCACATGCGATTTTTACCATAACTATTGAGTCAAGAAATAATACTGATAACAAAACGACAGTTGGAAAATTAAATTTGGTCGATTTGGCTGGGTCTGAAAGAGCGAGCAGGACTCAAGCTACTGGGGAGAGGTTGAGGGAAGCTAGTAACATCAATTTATCCCTTTCTGTGCTTGGAAACGTTATTTCAGCATTGGTAAGTGACACATTGATTTTTGAAACCTTTTTTTTATCTGGAGTTCTTTTTTAGGTCGATGGAAAAAGCACTCACATTCCTTACAGAAACTCTAAACTGACACGCCTCCTTCAAGATTCTCTTGGAGGTAATTCAAAGACTGCTATGATAGCCATGATAAGTCCTTGCGATTTGGATTTCGAGGAAAGCACTTGTACTCTTCGGTACGCAGCTAGGGTGAAGCAGATTCAGAATCATGCCTATATTAATGTGGAACAGAGAGGGCTCATTGAAGGCTTCGAGCAAGAAATTGCGGATTTGCAGGTTAGTATCACTGAAGATTTTTTATGTTGGCAACCTTGGCAAATCAAATTATTTTCTATGACTTTTTGGATGACAATTTGATTGGTTGTTGGTCAACACTATGAATTATTCTTGGTAGGTGAGGATAAAACAATGTTTTTCTATCATTTCAGCAAAAAATCATGGAGCTTTCCACCCAAGATATCCAGCCAACTAGAAAAAGACGTGAAAAGTCCGCCATCGAAGCGAGAAACGAAGAATCACAGAAATGGAAGGCCGAATTGGAGAAAACGGAGAAAGAAAAGTCTGAGCTCGAACAGAAAATATCGATGATTCAAAAGAAGATTCTTGTTGGCGGTATAAACCTCTTGGAAAAGGCCCAAGAGCAAGAGTTTGAACTCAAGAGCACAGATGCAGTCTTGGAAAGTCTAGATAAGAGTCACCAGGAACTTCAGGAGAAATTGGAGAAAACTGGCGCCGAAAAGATCGATTTCAAAGAGAAATACGCTACTTTGCAGGAGGAAGAAGCTGCTTTAACCAAAAAAATCAAGAAGATACAAGCCCTACTGAATGAATTCAAGGAAGAGTACAAAGATAAGGAGCACGAGTATCAGAGGGAAATGGAAGCTTTACTTGACAATAACCGCCTCTTGATGAGAGAGACTCAACTTGCCGCCTTGATAATTGACAGTTACATTCCAATCGAGTACACTCAGAAAATCGAGCAAAACTTGATATGGAACATGGAAAGTCAAGAGTTCCAGATGAAGGGTGTCGCTTACACTGGAAACAACATGAGGAAACACAAAATCCACAGCACGGAGTTCGATGTGGCGTACAGGCACGAGTTGAAGCCCGTCTACCATAAATACGCGGAGAAAAGGAGAGAAAAGAGAATATTAGAAAAGAAGACTTATTCGGCATTGCAGAAGTACGGAAAGTGAATTGAGGTTAAGGTACGAGTCGGGAGGAATTAAGGTTAGGGTGGTGGTGGTGGTGGTTAGTTGAATTGGTAAAAGTAAGAATGGATGACGAAGGAAATTTTTTTTGGTATATCAAATTGCTTGGGTTTGTAGATTGTCTGAAAAGGCGATAGTTGCTCGAGAAATGTAGGAAATTGTGTGCTAAGTAATTTTTTAACCCAGTTAGGTTTGATAAACAGCGGCATGTTTAAAACTAACATAGAGAGCCTCCACAAGGAGACATAGACAACTGAAATAACCTAATTTTTTTTTTAAGTTTCAATACTTTGTGTTTATTCGGTCTTAATCTTTATTTTTGATGGTTTGTCAGCATTCGATCTTCATTATTGTATTGTTTTTCAACTATACATTGTGAAGATGAGAATTTCAAGCTGACAAAACAAATTTTGCTAAAATCCAGTTACACTGAGCGGTATTGAAATTCATAGAGTGCCTACATCAGATTTAGCAGCTGATTTTTCTGTAGTTCAACATCGTTTGATGTTTTAAAATCGTAAAGCTTTTGACAGCTTCAAATTTTGACAATAGAGCACTTATCGAACTGTCAAAAAAGTTTGTTGCCGTTGGTTACTGTGGGGCAGGCAAAGCGTTTAGTGTGTGCCCTGGTTTGAAATATTTTCTTACGATTCAACTCGAAACGGATCAGGTTTAGGTAGGTTTTGTGCCCTCGATGAATATAGTATTTTTGGCAGCATTTAAAGGTCGTTCCTTGCCCAGTAAAGCGTTCTAGTCACACTTTTAGTCAAGTATTTAGGAGAATTTCCACATATATTATTAGAGGTGATAGTTTCATGTTTACCAGCTTCAAATCAACATTTTGTTCTTCTTTTATTTGGATTCGGAGGACAGAATGATTCATTTTGAGTGAAATATGAAGTTATCGCCTGTTTTTTCGAAAAATCTTTATGCATTATTAAGAAGCTATTAGTTGTTACTATTAACAAGTAATCAAAACGTATATGGACTTGCCCACTAATATTTACCAGTATTCAAAGCGTTACGTCATCTGACAATACTATAGTTTTATTAACTCAGAGATAGGTTTACAATTTATTTTTTTCAAAAGTGGTATCATTTTTGTGCAGTATTCAACATAGATGATGTAAGTATCATGTGAAAATCTATGTCATTTGCTGTGATCTCGCTTTAGGTATTTTTTTTTGCGTCATTTAGATGCACTATTTGATATATTATGAGTTGTGAGCACTTTGTCAAAGACGCAAAGTGTTGTGATTAATTTATATTATTTTTGCGATAATTTATTATACATAGTTTTTTTCGCATGTTATTGATGTTTAATATATATATTTTGAAGGTATTTTTGTGACGTTCCAACACAATAAACACATGAGAATCAAGTTTCCCTAATATTCCCTCCACGAATAAATAAACTCCTTTCAAATAAGTCCAAATTTTTATTCAATATAATAAATACGCCAAATTTAACATCTTCAATATAAATAAATTCGGAATAAATAGTTCAAACTTCCCTATACAATGGAAATAGAAATTTTTTTAATATCAACTATCACATAATGATATTTCAATTTGAAATAAACTCCTCATTAAATCCGAGTCGATTCTTCGATAACAATTAAGAACGAAGAACTCTAAAGAATAAAAACTATTGATAGAATATAGAAAAAACACATAAAAAATATACCGGAATGTATGGAAAAGTCGAGTGTAAAAATTCTCTTCAAAGTGCCGTCCATAAAAAAGCTTTGGTATCCCTTGCATCACAACCAGAAATTTGACTATCTCTATACTCAGAAATTCAAGGTACGCAGTAACTGCTGACTAGTGGCTATTATCAGTTTTCTCATTTGGTTGGCGTTCATCGTTTCCCTGCATATCACGATGTAGGGCTCGTAATCTTGGATCTCGTTCAATATATCCAATTCTCGGTCAGTGTAGACCATTCCGCTTTCGAAACTATCCACATCTTTACCAAATCTATTTGTTCCGTTCACTCCACCATCGTTACTTTCTTCGTTATTGTAATGAAGCCCGTTTGTGTTGATACGTTGGGGAAATACTTGAACCAGCTCTTCCAGGTTCATACCACGAGCAACTTGCGAAAGAACATCTGAAATAACTTTGATATTTGAAACTATTAATTCACTAAATTTGTACAATTCACCTTTCAGTGTCTTCTTGTAGAAAAAACAGATTTTATCCAGTTTCTCATCGGTGGATAATCTCAGAATTTTCTGTTGTAACGAAGCGATGAGGAATTTCCACTCGTCAGTTTTTTTCAGACGATCCTGTAAAAAAATGCGGAATTTGAGAACGTTTCCTCGTATTTGGAAACTTTGTGTACAAACCTTTCCAAACTGTGGCAAACATTGGGGACAGTTCTCGATTAAAAGTGGTACAGCATCTTTATTCGGTAATATTATCGATTGTATACTGAGTTTGCCACGTAAATTGGAATTCATGGAAAGGAAGGTTTCTACTTCGCTGTTCAAACCTTTCGGTACAACTGGGCTGCAAAGAATCGCTTGAAGTTTCACTAAAACAAAGAAAAAATTAGTGAAAAATCCGGATTCGCGATTATTGTATGTTACCTAAAATACCGTCAGCTTCATCGTTAACTGCGATCTCCTTCTCGTCGTTGTGATTTTCAAGACACATACTGTACATTTTGGAAACGATTTCCACTTGAAACGGTGGCATTTTCTGCAAGTACTCGTACCTACATCGTTCGAAAAGATAAGCGTCTTTCTTGTAGATGTTATCGTCGAAAAGTTCGTACATATTCAACGGATTTTGTATGATTTCTGCCTCCCCATTTTGGTTTTTAGCATCACCGTTACATAAGCTGCAAAAAACAATTTTTTATCCACTCTGCCCATTCCTGTTTTATTTCCTTACCTGTTTTCCTCCTTCTTCTTGTTGTTTTCTTCTTTCAGTTGTAGAATTTGCAGCTGGGAAAGATACGACCGTACAAGAAGTTTTAAAGCTTCACTGGCTCCTTTTTCGTGTGAAATCCTCGAATGGTCGATTTCTTGGGATCCCGAGAATAGTTGTTCGAAGTATTCCTCCAGTGTTAACTGAAGAAGTTGAGTGGCAGTGTTCGGTTCCGCACCAATGCTCGATGGTAAGTATTCCATGAATATCTAGAAAACAATCATTTTTTTCTTCAAGTTAAACACGAAATTTCAAAGTTTTATTACCTTAATAAGCCTACTCAAATTGATAACTTTCTGCTTCATCACTAAAGTGACCAGGAGATGAGCGAATTTCTCCGTGTAGTTTTTGATGATCAGATCTCCAACCTCCGAAAAATTCGTGATTCCCTTAGGTCCCTGCTGCTTGGAATTGTTCTCGAATAAAATTTCCCAATGATCCAGTAAGAGTTTGTGGAGGTTGTTAGAGTCGATTTGCTTCAAACAGAATTTCGCTTGGGATAAATTATTTTTCTGAATGTATAACAGGCACAGAGCCAAGTTTTTCTCATCTTGACGGGTGAAATCACTGAAAAAATGATCGAGGTTTGCAATAAAAAGGGTTAAAAATAGCACATCTACATACTCTGGAATTTTAGTGGTTGACAAGATTATTATCAGCTTGTCCGTTGAGTATTCTTGAAGTATTTTACTTTTAAGGATGATATAGGGAAGATCTTCGAAATCTGAGGTTTCCAATAACTTCAAAAGATCATCTAGGAAAGTCTGTCTCGAGTTTGGTGTGAAAAGTTTATCAGCTTCATATGCGCTTCGAATTTCCAGCATTATATGCTTCAAATAATGTACCAATCCCTTGGTGGACTAAAACAGAAGGATCGATAAGATCTTCAGAAATTTCAATACCATCAAATCTATTTACATGTACGTTCAACTGCTCTTGGATTTTTTTTATTCTTCTTATAACTTCGGCTGCTTGAGTTCCAGCCATTTTGTAGTACGGAATAGCCAGCTGATACTTTTTCTTGCTGGTCGACCTATAAATCATCATAAAACAAGATTAAAAGTAGATCTACCTTCAAAATGGATCAGAAGATGGTTAGATTTGAAAGTTCATGAAGACCTTTATTAAAACACAAAGTACTAACTGTTGTTACAAAAACTGGTACTAGGTGGCGTATCTAAATATGTACGAATAAGATGTGAAGGAACACATTACGAGTTAAAACTTCAAACTTACATGATAAAATGATCGCCTAGCAATGCGCAAGATCCCCTGAACATCTCCGAAATGTCGTCCATGTTCTCCTTGTGTATCCTCGCCAATTTTATACAATCCTCCGTTGTTGTCCACTTCTTCAGGAACAGAGCTACTCTTAGTATCACGTGTGCTTCGTTCATTAAATTTCGGTAGGTTGGTAACGATGAGAATCTGTGTTCGTTTGCCACGATTAGGAAATCGTTGAATATCGTTTTGGGGGTGGGCGATTCTAGGCAGTATAAAGTCCAGTAGACGGCGTTGGAGCTGAAATTATATGGTTGGAAAGTCGATAGAATATTTTCTGTAATCGTTAAGAAATTTACCTGCTGTTTGAACCAACTGAATGTGTTGGAGATGAGTCGGCATTGGCGAGTAAAAGTAAATGGTTATTCGAGGATAAAATCTGTTCTACCCCTAAAAAAGGTCTCAATCCTACCAGACAGATTCCGTCATCTACAGGGGGACATGCCTTTAAAAAAAATTCGAGGTTATACAGTTTTTCTTTGAACTGGAATAATATACTTGCATTATTGAAATCATCCTGTCTTTTTATAGTGTGACAAAGCTTGTGCCCATTTCTAAGCGTATAAGTTTCAAGTCCGCTAACGGTTAAAGCGTGTAAAAAATAATCCTCTATCACCAATTGAAAGACAGGAGCGGTGAATGGATAGATAGCGATACAATGGTCTGCTGAAACCTGGTTGTCTGAAAAGGGAATGTTTAGATGATCTACTTGCATATTATTGCAAAAACCCAACCTATATCTTCGAAATGGAACAGATATCCCTCTTGTTGCGTGGCAACCATGCAGGTTACACTGTTCAGATTCCTGGAAAACTCGCTCCGGAACATATTTTCGTTGTCTGCATCTTTCTTGGATTTGTTCAATACTTCGTCGATGTACAAGGGTTTCATCACGAACGTTTTGTATTCTTCTAGGACATGTGTTAGTGTATCTTCGATAAGAACAGGCAATAGTCGTAGCTGAATTAGATTTCTCACCTTGTATTGACTTATCGAATTCTGGAATGTTTCAACAATCAATCAGATGCTGCTGAAAAATCTTTGGATAATACTCACGTCCAGAGGTGAATTACTGAAAATTGTGGCTTTCATCTCCTTGTCCCAGAAGGTGAATGGATTTTGTTTGTGAATTAGACTATTTTCTCTCACTATACTCGGTAAATGGATAGTAATTTTCTCACTCCCTTCATTCATCTCCTCCCTAAGCAGTTTGGCAAAATCTATTGTGTCGTCGGGGCCTGAGGAACCAAAAGTTACAATTTTTTCACAACTCTGCGTAAACTTACCCCTCTGTGGAAACTCTGCGCTATTTTTCTTAGAATTACTGTCTTTGGAAGATTTCTTATAAATTTTAAACAGATGCATATTATCCCTATTCATTGCGGCTATATAATTTTCGCACATTTCAATTTTAGTCGGCTCGAACGTAAGTTCAATCCTGATTCCTGTGTCGTTGAAGTCTATGAATTTCATTTTGGAAATATCGTGTGTCTTCACTCTGAACTTGTAGATATTGATGATATTGTTAGAGAGAATGAGAAGGTTTCCCGAAATCTAGTAACAACAAATTGTAGGATACTTTTTTTATTTCGTTGAAATACTCACAGGACAGCATGATATGAAATGGGGATTCCTTTTTACTGGAATTTCGATCATTTCCAAGCTCCCCAGATCTGATTGATTACTGGTAGGTGTCACCCTACCGGCTATCCTAGCCCTCATTGGTTGGACCATTCCGCATTCAGACGATCCTAAACTAACACCGCTACTAGTCATTTTCGATTGTTGCAATGTGGCAATACTGTCCCAGTTGACGTAAACTCTCACGAAATTTTGTTCCCTATTCTGTCGATTGAATTTACTCTCTAGAGTCGCTACATAATCGCCTTGAAAATAATTGAAATTATAGAATAGAAACTACATCAATTTAGAGTTTACAAACCGTTGAGACTGTAGCAGATTTGTGCTACTTCGTCAATTGTTGGAAAGGTGAACAGGAGTTCTGCATTATTCTTCAAATCTCTGACTTCCACACAGTTACTCATAAGGGCAAGCAGGAAGCGATCTGGGGGCGCTGTTGTGCATGCTGTCGGTTGCTCAACAGTTTGTACGCTTTGACTGGTAAAATTATGAACAGAGATTACCCGAACCATTTTCTGAAATCAGCCAACATTAAGAAATCATGCTCTTTCATTAAATAATAGTGGTATATAATAATTTTCAATCAAAAGATACATTTTCATAATGTTAGTAATTACTTTTCTTTGACCTCCACCCTTTTGTACCACTTCCCTTGAAATAAGTAGTAGTCGTATAATTAAACCATTTTATGATTCATTTCCACTGTCCCATTCTTAAAGGGCTTGTTATTTAAAAATAGAGTCGACCTAATTCAAAATATTGATTAAATTATAACCTATAAAAAGATCATCAACCACTATTCAGGTATTGATATCAAGGAAGATATAATACCAAACAATAAATGTTCAGTGGGGGAGTTTAAATCTTTTAGAAAACTATTGATTTAGCGTCAATTTCATATAATTTTCGAAAATTTTCCTGATTATTTGGATTTTTCCCAAAGAGGTTAAGTATTTTGACGTTTTGTCATAGAGAAACAATTTCTTACTCTTTGGCAGAGACAAACCTCTGCTCTTTGGTCTCATCCATAGAGAAAACCTTGTCTCTGGTCTCATCTTTCTATGAATCTCGGCAGTTTTTCAGTTTATCATAAAATCAAAGAGGAACAAGAGATTTCACTCTACTATTATGACGCTGCGTGTTACTGTGACCTTGAGCAGAAATGGGCGGAGTCCCTTACGTCAAATTCGAAATTTTCAAACATAACCTAGCAGACGGCAGACGGAACAGATTATTATTTTCTGAATTTTAAATTATCACGAAATATCCTCTAGAAACATTGATATGTCAATATGATTGTCTGTTGAATTATGAAGAAAACGATTGAAACTCTTACGAATCGAAGCCATTCCAACCTTCTAACCTCACAAAAATTGTGGACGACAAAAAACGCGTCATTACAAGTGAAATTCCTCACTCAAAGAATTTAATGCTAATTCAATGTACGTATATTAACTAAAAGTACAATAATATTCCTAATTATATGATTTATATGTTTTATTTATGTACACAACACCTGTTAATCCTCAACAATTCTATTTTGATATCTATCTGACAGCGGGTTGGAGTGGCCTATTTATCGATATTATTCATAAATGGATGACTTATTCTTTATTCTAATGAAAAAATTGAATTACGAAAACACTTTTAACCAAGGATTATTTGCTTTCAATTTGACAATCAAAACACGAGACCAGCTGATTCTGTTCGACTGAATCTTCAATCTGATTGGCCATTCAACATTCCTGCGATCTGATTGGCTCCCTCGCAACTAGAAGACAAGTGGGAAATTGGCTCGAGGCAAAGCATTGCGAAGGTCGCCCCACCATTGACGTAGACTCGGGAACTAAATTCGAGGAGTGAAATCTCTTGTTCCTCTTTGATAAAATAGTGGTTGGCAACTAATTCGGAGACGCCGAATATTGGTTTATAACTTGTAATAAATTAAGATCTTATAATCAATATAAATCAAAAATCAGATTATTTGCGGTTGAACAAGTAATTATTGATGTATTAATTTTCTATGCATGACCTTCCACTGTCAATCAATCTGCGACCTGCGACACTTCAGATTTCGCTGACAGTTCTTTATTGATAAATTTCTGCTTCCTCCCACTCAATAATATTTTCAGGCTTCAGGGGTTCTGGAGCATCTTATTCTTGATATCAACGCTTAATACCCTCGGAATTAACAATGGCTCTAAAAGCACAAGTGGGTCAGAAGATAATGAATGAAGTGATAAAACAAAAGGCAACCAAAAAGGGTAATCAACCACCGGGTCATGGGGTTGAATGGAGGGTTCTTATCGTAGATCAACTGGCAATGAGAATGGTATCTGCATGTTGTAAGATGCACGATTTATCAGCTGAAGGAATTACTCTCGTGGAAGATATCAACAAGAAACGAGAACCGTTGACAACGATGGAAGGTGTTTATCTCATAACTCCATCGCAAAAGTCTGTTAATGCTCTTATGAGAGATTACGAAGGCCCGAGGCTCATGTACAAAGCGGCCCATGTTTACTTCACAGAAGTTTGCCCGGAGGAACTGTTCAATGAGCTGTGCAAATCTGCTGCTGCGAAAAAGATCAAAACGTTGAAAGAAATCAATATTGCCTTCCTACCGTACGAATCACAAGTGTTCTCCTTAGATTCACCAGATACCTTTCAATGCAGGTAACATTTTCAGTATTTCCGACTATTGAAGGAATTATTGAAATATTTGGTCATTTTAGTTATGATCCGACATTTGCTGCTGCTCGTAATGCCAACATGGAAAGAATGGCGGAGCAAATAGCCACCCTTTGTGCTACCTTGGGCGAATATCCTTCAGTTCGCTATCGAGCCGACTGGGAAAGGAATGTTGAGCTGGCTCAGTTGATCCAACAAAAATTGGATGCGTATAAAGCCGATGAGCCTACGATGGGGGAAGGTCCGGAGAAGGCCAGATCGCAGTTGCTTATTTTAGATAGGGGTTTCGACTGTATATCGCCACTTTTGCATGAATTAACCTTCCAAGTAAGCCAAGGGCTTTGAAATTTCTGCATGAAACAACTAATCTGTTGGAGCTCTTCCATTATGATTACAACGCTTTCTTTCAGGCCATGGCATACGATCTCCTTCCCATCGAAAACGACGTGTACAAATACGAGGCCTCTGCCGGCGTTCAGAAAGAGGTCCTGCTCGACGAGAACGACGAGCTGTGGGTCGAGCTACGCCATCAGCACATCGCAGTCGTATCGCAGAACGTCACTAAGAACCTGAAGAAATTCACCGACTCTAAACGTATGACGGCCAGCGATAAACAGTCGATGAAGGATCTTTCGCAGATGATCAAAAAGATGCCTCAGTACCAGAAGGAGCTGTCCAAGTACGCCACTCACTTGCACCTCGCCGAGGACTGCATGAAGGCCTATCAGACCTACGTCGATAAACTCTGCAAGGTCGAGCAGGATCTGGCCATGGGGACTGACGCTGAAGGTATGTCCGATAGATCCTATCCTCAGTTCAGGCATTATAGGGTAATATTTCTCTGAAGGTTGTCAATACTTATAATCCGTTCAAAATTGAATGACATCTGTCAGCTGTCAGCATTTCCATCTATGGTCTTCAGGTTTTGAGGTTAGAATCCATTCAAAAATGTCAGATGTCAGTGATCTATGATTGTTGCATATGTTCTATGGTCAACCACAATATTTTCTGCAGGTGAAAAAATCAAGGATCACATGCGCAACATCGTCCCCATCCTGCTGGATCCCAAGATCGACAACGAGTACGACAAGATGAGGATCATCGCGCTGTACGCGATGACCAAGAACGGCATAACGGAGGAGAACCTGTCCAAACTGGCGACGCACGCGCAGATCAAGGACAAGCAGACCATAGCCAATCTCCAGCTCCTGGGCGTGAACGTCCTGAGCGACGTGGGCGTCAGGAAGCCCAAACAGTACACGGTGCCGCGCAAGGAGAGGATCACCGAACAGACGTATCAGATGTCCAGGTGGACGCCCGTCATCAAGGACATCATGGAGGATTGCATCGAGGACAAGCTGGACCACAAGCATTTCCCGTTTTTGGCCGGCAGGGCGCAGACCACCGGTTACCACGCGCCCAGCAGCGCCCGATACGGACAGTGGCACAAAGACAGAGGTAGGAGTTTACATATTTGTCCTTTATTGTTTTTTGAATGGGTGAAACTAATTTTATTCCAGATATTTGTGAGTGCAAGGTTCAGGGTTTGGTGATTAACATTATACTGTAATTTTCTAGGTCAACAGACTGTCAAGAACGTCCCACGACTCATAGTATTCATAGTTGGCGGGATGAGTTTCTCAGAGGTTCGATGCGCATACGAAGTGACAGCCGCTGTCAAAAATTGGGAGGTTATCATCGGCTCCTCCCATGTCCTGACGCCGGAGGGCTTCCTCAGCGACCTGGCCACTTTGACCGGGTAGAAAACAAGTAAGAAAAACGTTACATTCACCCTCGATACAAATTGACCGAATTGTTTGTCTCCGAGTATATTCCAGGCATATCTGACCAAAGAGGAGTTACCATTTATCGTTGTTGAAATTTATGTAACTGATAATTAACCGTATCCTTGGATATTCCCGGTGTAACCCGACTAATTGTTAGAGTGTACTAAATTCCTCTTTACACTATACCTGTTATATATTCCTTGTTTGTTCTTTTATTCAAAGTATATTTTATTCGCACTTATCTATGAAAATGAGCATTTTCAACTTCCAGGAATTTTTCTTTGGCAAATATTAAAAGTGTAGCTACCTTTTCAGGAAGTTTTTAGTATCTAGTCATGCTTTTAATAAACAGCTGAAGGGATGGATTGTATCGAATAGCTTCTTCCGGATCTTTTTCTTCGCCCAAAGACTTGAATGGCCTAAGTATTTTAATTTGAACGGTTTCGCTCGAGGTAGTTTCTTTGAGAATTTTGAAATTTCTTCTCCGTTGAACGTCGCTGTGATTTTCCTTGTATACTGTCGGTTATTTCATTTTTCTTCGGTAGATTCGGGGTTTCAGAATGACGAATACATTCCAGTATTTTTATTTAGTATTGTACATAAGTATCGTTTTAGTGAACTTCTATGATTATTCGGAATTTGGAATTTTTCCTAGTCGACCACGTTTCAACTGGATTTTTATGGGGATTTTCTGGATATATCTGTCAATTAAAAGGAACTGAATTGGAATTTAACGTGGGGGACTCGTTCGTACTGTTAGAAAGAAGAACACTTGTTCACTTTGCCTGTCTGTTGAAAAATATATTTCTTCACTTGATTTTTCTCAACATTGGAATGAAATGTTGAGCAATCGTATCAGATGTCGATATAACGTTAGTGATTGTAGTCGGTGTTTTTATGAGGACTTTCTGAAGTTACAATCCATTTATGTGTGTTCATAATTATTCGATGCTTTCTACTATTATTTAATGATTTAGAGCTTTAATTAATGTTGCTGGATATATATATGATAAATTATTAAGCTGATGTAGATTAAAGAGTAGTCGATATTTAAGTGGTGCAAGTTTCTTTAGCCTTGCATTCCATCGTCCTTCCCAGTCCAGTTCCTAAAAAAAAACGCCTACTTTGTTCAAAAACTATTTAATTCCTTTCGTAACGTCCCTTCCTTCCTTAATTCGTTCATTATGGATGAACAAACACTGAATTATTTCCGTTTATGTACCTAATCACAAAATTTACATAAAAATACATATCTATATGATTCTGTACATATTTACATTTTCTCAAAGTCCAGTTCGATTATCCTATTTTTGAAGCGATATAAATTGGTAACTAATTAACTATACAATCTATATATTTACACTTATAATATGTAATTCATTTCAATATCCTACATATATAAACATACAAATTAAATAAATTAAACGGATAGGCTCAACACAAACTGAACTACAAAGGGTTTTAATGAAATATCGTTCATTGAAACTCTTTGTAGGTATGATTTAGTATACATGGGTTCAATGCATGAAAAAATCGATTTTTCATCAATTCGAATTGTGCATCAGATCGAATCGATAGCAAAAACAATCGTAAATTTTTTTTTCTAATTTTGACATATAAAGTGACACTTTATTTCATTTTTTAATTGATTTTGTTTCAGAGATTGGGAGTGAAAGCCCTAAAAAGTTTCAGGAAATTTTTTTAAACTCATTGACGTTTAGAAACGTTTTACTTCTCGTAACTAGTTCCGAAAAGTAAAATATTTCGCAACTGATGATGAAACGCTACTTGTTTCATAGCAACGGAGCGAAAAATTGAAAAATTTCCTTCACTGGACGATTTTAAGGGAATCTCTGTGAGAAGCTTTCAAAGACGCTTCTAGTACTTTTAATTTGGATTCATAGCAACATCCTATTCAAAATTAGAAAAAAAAAAATTGTGTGAAGCACTATTTTTCGTAATATGTTCATTACGAAAAATAATGCCTTTCCAACTGGTTACACAAATAACAATTAAAGCTGTTTTTCTTATGTTACAATATTCCGGGACAGAGTTGTTTGCAATTTGGCCAGTTTAACATTCTTCAAAATCGAAAGAAACAAATTCTCCATTCGGTAGTACAAAAAAAAAAGAAATACAATAGGAAGAATCGAAACATAGATATATATCGCTCTATATAGACAAAGAATAAAGAATATGTCGAAAAAAACAAACAAAACCTTATTGCGAAGTGATCTTAGCTTAAAAATAAATAACGTGTTGTGCTCCATATACAGGGTGAGTACCACAATCCCTAATACCAACCGTAGAAGGGCTGGCCGAAGTTTTTAGCGTGATTTTGAGCCTGATAACTCATCGCGCTGTTGTGGATGGCGTTCTGTCCAAAGCTGGGGAAAACGGGCTGACATAGAGACGTCGGCGTGACCAGAGACTGGTCCACGGGACTGGAGGTCCTTTTGATTTGGTTGGGAGGCATCATCCACTGGTTGGCCAGTAGCTGAGGGTTGGAGGGTTCCGAATAGGGGGTTGGAGGCATCTCGTTGGTACTACCTGGAAGAAAATCGAGGTTAAGCAAACGTCAATTGGCTATTCTACCTAAATATCACAAGATGAAGAGGTATGAGACTTGTGATGATCTCCAAATCTACACTTACTTGCGCTGTTGGTTCCTAAGATGGGCAGACTCCCGTTGGTGATGGGCATGTTGGGTATATAACCGTCGTGGTGACTGTTGGGGCTGGACGATTGTCCTATGTTGTTGCCGTTGCTGTCCTTGCATCCTCCCATGCCTGAGGTGAAGTGGGCGGAAGAGGGCGCGTCCGGTGACGGGTTGGAGGAAACGCAGGTGGTTTGTGCGGTCGTTATGTTCATGCTCTGCGATATGGGTAGGAGATGGTGGGAGGGGTAGATGGGGGAGGAGGAATAGGGGTTCTGGAGGTTCATGGGCGGGTTCTGCATGGGTAGATTCGGCGACGTGGAATGGCCGTGGCTGGGGTAGAGGTCGGACACTGTAACCAGAAAAAAATGGCGGATAGAGTGGTGTCTATGGATGGACGAATGGTTGTGCCCTAGCCGGACACTATCTCTTCAGTCTTAAGTGCCTTTACGGTAAGCTTTTTGGCAGAAAGAATCTCACCTAATGGTCGAATAGTATCTACCTAATTGATTCCTTGGTTAGGTTAGTTCTAAGTAACTCTGCGTAAACCCAATATGTCTTAAAAAGGCCAGCTATGACTAGAAATTCTATGGAATTCTTCGAAACAGCGTTTGATTTTATTGTTTGTTTGTTTTATTGAAATAAGACTACATCGTGATCATCGTATAGGCTATGAATAATTTTTTAGGCGACCTAATTCAATTATTCATCGGAATATCAATGCTGAACGAATCTGTGATGATGACGGATTGAAGGAGTAAGAAAAAAATGTGGATACGACTAGTATAATAGCAGAATTGTCGAGTTGGATTTCTTCGAAATGGAATCAAGGTTGGTGTAATCAAGAGTATATCTTTTTTGTTCTTGTTATATAATATAATAATGACATTCGAGATAGTCCATTGAGCGAAATGAATGCAAATTTGACGCGATATGGTTGGTGATTTGAATAAATGGGACGGTTTTTATTTCATCTGCCCGATATTTTAAGTTATACAAAGTCAATTATCGATTTTATAGGTAGTTAGATGCAGTCATTGCATAAGGACCGCAGTGGTCACTTTTTACCCATGAATAAGAAGAATTTATAACGCAAAGTGCTAACTATTAATCCTGAAGACTTTTTTATTCAGAAATAATAATTGAATCGCTCTGCTTCAAGAAAAAAATGACGTGCTTTGCGGTATTCATTTCAATGATAGGTTTTCTTATCGTATTTTCTCTCTTCTTTCAAAATGTTTCGAAAATCAACTCAGAATCAATGTTAATTTGATCAAATGACGCCAACATTCAAAGGTTTTTTCAACAAAAACAGGTATCAAAGATCAGAGAAGTCACGAACAAGCGTAGGGAATCCCAGAGAAGTTGAAAACATCTAAACACAACCATATACCGGTCCCTCATCAGTACAGTGTAGTGTTCTCCATTTCCACATAAAAACAGGTATGGTATTGCATGTCTTTTTGAACTCTGATTGCGAATAAGTTCAATAATCTGAAGAAATTGTTGACCAATTGAACAATTTTAGAAACAGATCTGACATTTTGAAATATTCATGATCACGTTCATCTTCAACTTATGGATCACGTGTTGCCTGATCATCTGGCGTCTAGAGAGTCGAAGATTTCATTTCTTCGTAAACTTTTCATTGAAATATATCTGCTATTCAAGAAAGATTGATTTCGTACGTCGCAAAGCGAAAGAATGGAACAAAATGCCAATCTTGAGAATGATTCAATAGAAAGCTTTGGTATTGGGGAGGCAGATGTCGCTTAGATTTATTTCTCTTGCGACGGGAAGAAGATTTCTAGTTTTTGTCACCATTTAGGGGAAGTAGCTTGGGCGCACGAAAGCCAGGTGTCGCATCGGTTCATTTAGCAATACAATTCGAGTATTGGCTTCCAATATAATATTGGAAGTGAGTCTGAGACGAATGGAGAGAGTTTTTAAGGTTTCTTATCTAGTGAAATAGTCCACAAAAGAAATTTTTTATCGGAACTCGTGTAGAACTCAAATTTTCACTCAAAACACGACACACATCAACCAAAACACATCTAACTTACCGTAAAGGGCGCGCATTGGGCCTTCAACGAAATGCACTAACAAGATAAAAAAATGATTATCCCACCGCTGTCTAAATGGTGAAACATGAACGTGCTATTTTGTATACTCACTCTGACTGGAGGCGTTTCCGTTTGAGAAGCTCCCTTCGGTCATCCCTTGTCCCAGGGAGTTGTAAGGGGTGGCTGGGGCTGGATAGGGCGCTCCAAGGACTCCTATGGAGGGGTAAGATGAAGAGGAGGAAGCCAGTTGCTTCCTGAGCCTCGCCCTTCTGTTGCTGAACCAAACCTGAAAAGGAGGAAGCTTTGATGGTCTGTGGTTCATCTATAAAGTGTTATGAGGGTATTTGAACGACGTTATGTTAATGGTGTGCCAGATAATACAGGGAAATCCTACCAGCAGAAATCTGGACGTCCGTACCTGTATTCTCGCCTCCGTGAGTTTGGTCCTCTGGGCCAGCTCCTCCCTGGTGTAGATGTCGGGATACTGGGTCCTCTCGAAGGCCTTCTCCAGCTCGTCCAGCTGGTGGGCGGTGAAGGTGGTCCTGGAACGCCTCTGCTTCCGCTTCAGAGGTATGCCGGGCTCGCTATCGCAGTCCGATCCTGCGTCGTTATCCGAAGATTTGTCTGAAAATAAGGGATGGTTCAGATAAGATGTCGAGGACGATCTATAGGGGTTATATCTGGCGATATGGGTGGCCAAGCGGCTGCTTCATGGCTTTTACAGGGATGTGGAAACTTTAGGAGGATGTCTAAGGAGACCTAAGTGATTCTGATGTATCATTGAGTTGATATTGAGGGGCTGTTGGAATGCCTTCTGTAATTGGGATATTGGCATTTTGGTGCTATAGGGTACAGGGCGTTAAGACCGAACGGTTATGCCGAGATGGATGAAATTCTCAGATTTATTACTAGAAGAGTTGCTCTTTCAGATTATGTATCACATTTAGATCAATGATGATTTTTCTAGAATATACGACTCGAAAGTTGACAAGTTCAACTGCATGGACATGGACTTGTCAAAGTTGAGCAGGGTTTAAAAGTAAAGTCTGCTTGAACTTGTACTGCCACCAGATTCTCAGTATCGCTAGAACGTTCATCAGGCTAGAAGGACCAAGTTTTCTCTCGATACCCTATCAGAGCGACATATTTCACTCTGCGTAGTCGGTAAATAACCAGATCAACCCCTCCCTGGCTGTCTGCGTTGGTGTTTGAAGTTGACGAACGATTTGTAAATATTAAAAAAAATGACTTTTTCCTCATTCGGACAGGGTATCACCTACTGGCGAGAAAAGTAACCCCAGTATCGCGTATCACCGCGTGAAAGAAGTTCCCCATGTCGGTGCGGCCTGTAACATTGAGCGGGCCGAAGATTTATGGTGGCCCCTTTCAGCGTCGGTGCGTTTGTTACAGCAGGTGGTCTTTCACCTTGGCAAATTAAACATCAACAAGTCGGTAATCTCATCGCCATTCGCAGGGCGAGAACGCTGAGATTGCATCATTAAAGTCGGATTTGTGGGATGATGGAAAGCGGGTGATTAAGTGCGGGGGGTAGAAGCGGCAACGTCGCGGCGACGTTGTCGCTCCTACGACTTTTTCCCGATTCGGAATTCAACGTTTGCCGCAATTGAATTCAACGAACAGAACCGGAATACACGTCAGTTGTTTCCGCGCGGTATTAATATCCGAAACAATCCATCATATTCCCGGTAACGTCGTTAATTATTTCAGCCATCTTCGCCTGTGTGAACAACGTTCAATTTTCGACGTAATGACCAGAGCCGTGTTTCCGTCGATGCGGAAATTGATACCCGGTGTTATTCATCAGAGATATCGAAATTAATGACTTTTCAGCTAAAGCGGCCTTCACACCATCCTATTTCCGTCTATACGTACTGCTATGATGCGGCCCCACATTTTTTGGAACTTTTCGAAGGTCAACTTTCGACCAGAAAAATCATCGTAGATCTAAATGTGGGACGTATTCTGAAAGAGCAACTCTTCTAGTAATAAATCTGAGAATTTCATCCATATCGGCGCAAACGTTCGGTCTTGAGGAAGTTTTAATTTAACCCATCTTTTTGAAAATTTTTAAAGGTCAACTCCTAAAGCTTCGCGATCATAGATATCATAAATGATTGTTTGATGTTGACAACTTGTGTCGAGGGTAAACCAAAATATAAAGTCCAAGTTTATTACCAAACTACGTTTAATTTTCAATGAAAAAAAATATATCCCTGATTTCTCTCGACAGGAAAAACCTGTTACAGAGATGTTTGCTCTATGACAGGGCAAATTTTTCATTCGGTGTCTCAAAATGTGAATTGCGCAAATGTCATGCTAGTCTATGTTCATCATAAATCGTATTATATCGAGAAGAACATAGATTATTAATCTATGGAGAAGAACCTGATTTGTGTGTGTGATAGTTACCTAGATAAGTCGTGTGAATTTACGTGAGTTTTTGAATTTTCACTTATATAATTCAACAGATTCGAGCGTTCAATATCAATGTGCATCTAATTATCTTTACTTTAAATTTCCAAGAAATCATCGCAGAACTTTCTTTCATTCCTTCGTAACCTGAACGTTTTATTTCAAAATTTTTTCTGTTGGTTTTTGATGTATAATTTCCTAGGATGAATAATGCCTACTTATATGTGAAGATACCTAATTATTATTATTATTTATTTGTCCAGAGTTTAGGAATACTCAATATTTCTACAATAGTTTTCAACACAGAGTGATGAGTAATCGAACACAGAATCCATATACCTAATTAGTCATACTATATAATTTGTCTTAAAATTGAAATCTAAAATTCATTCCCTA
Organism: Coccinella septempunctata; assembly: GCF_907165205.1. Taxonomy (NCBI): domain Eukaryota; kingdom Metazoa; phylum Arthropoda; class Insecta; order Coleoptera; family Coccinellidae; genus Coccinella; species Coccinella septempunctata. The sequence goes on from NC_058197.1 coordinate 17,178,614, forward strand.
CTACTTAGTGCCCGAAGAAAAATTTGGTCACAAATATTCATAAAAACTGTATAAGTAAAGTTCAATTTTATTTGAAAATGATAACTTCATCTGTGCCAAGAAGACATAGCATAGATGAGGCAGTATCTTCTTGATCTGTGCTACAAATCTTACATAGACATAGAGACTATATGTCTCTATGTATATGTTATAAGATCTGTGTTCTTGCCGAAGAATCCATCATAGACATAGAGACATAGACTCTATGTCTATGGAACTTATCATATTTTTAGTTCGATGATCCCATAGACATAGAGTCTCTATGTCTATGGATGATCCTCTCTGAATTCCATAGACAAACGAAGTAACCTTTCTTTTCGCTGTCACTTTTATTTGTGAGTGCTTTGGTGAATTCGAAATACCTAGATAGTTTTTAATCGGGAATTTCTCGATTTGATCGTGTAAAGTTTGTAATCAACAGGTGAGCTACTTATTAATCCTATCGAATATTAATCTCACTCATAGTGATATAGGTACTGAAACTAAACTAATTTACTTTTACCAACATGGATTTAGTACAAGTGGTTTTCGTTGAACAATGAAAATTCGAATTTTTTCATTCGATATGAGTTAGTAGTAGTATTTTTCTCCTGTGTTGTGGGTACGTTCGAACATTTTCAAATCGCCACTGTATTAAATCCAATCCAACCGGGAATAATATTATGAAATTCCAGCGATAATAACCGTTCCGACCGATGAAAAAACTACTTAACCAGGTATAACAATAATGATTATTTTACGTAGACCGCGGCTCCATAATATCCAGAGGCGTTCTGGTGGGCGGTCACAATGAAATTACCGTAATTTCGTTCTTTTCTATCCGCGTTGTTCCACAAGACCGACTTCCAATCGATATCGCATTCAAAATGGTACTTTCCCGGTTATACGGAGGCCATTTTGTTCGCGTATCGACGGCCATTTCGTCGTCGAGACAGGGGCGGTTCGTCGAGGGGCATATGGGGGATTTACAATAGAAATTGGTGATACTTCATCAGAAAATGAGAAGTGGCGTAAGGGAAGAAGTAATATTACACCCTTCGATCGTGTCGGGGTGAAAAATATTCAGTTTTGGGATGAATTTCTCCCAGATCAAGATTGGGCGTATACAGGGCGAGTCTTTGACACGTATAAATGAAGAAATGGCATAGGAAAAAAGTGTTTCTTTCGACCTCAAGTATCTACTACATATTAAAATATACGTACAAGTCGAAGACCGTTTTGGAAACGGTCAAACCCGTCCCATATCCAATCAGCACATCAAAGGCGGCTGGTCGTTTTTTCTTCTCGAAAACAACCTCGACCGATATCGCACGAAGTTAACGAGAAAAGGAAAGACAAAACCGATGGGCGTGTTCCGGTTGCGGCCCCCGGTCACCTTAGCTAGCCGCAAAAAGGGCACAATTTGTTATGTCATCCGATATCTATTAAGCCGGGAGCTTTGTGAGGTGCCGCACTCAACACCCGATACGTCTTCCCGGCCTCTTCGTTATTTTGACCCAGTGATGGGTTTCACGGTCGATATGTTACGAAAAATCGTCGATGTTCTTCGGGAGTTTCGCAGTTTTGTTCGTACGACCCGATTCCGCCCCAGTTTCGAGTTTTAAACGCGAAAAATGGCGATTTCTGTTGGCCGCCGATGTCCCCCGATTTAAGTACGTTGGAAAATTTTCTCTGGAATTATGTGGGGACGCTTGCAATGCTTTCATTTATTTTCAATTATTTCGGACGAAGAATGGTGAAAACTGTAGCCTCCTACGATTCTTCGTTTTTGAGTTATAAGCAAAAAATGAGATTATGACGAATACGAAAAGTTCTCATAATCTTTGAAGTCTTTGAAGTTACAGTTCTGAAACTTTAACCTTCTTCACTTACTTTTTTACGTAGAATCTACTGACTAGCCCAAAATATTCTTTCATTTCGAATCATTAGGCGAACTTTCTATTTTTAAAATGGAAACTTTTACTATTTGTAAGTTTTGAATTGAAAAAATAGCCTTTGGCCAGTAGATTCTACGTATAAAAGTGCTTGAGAAGGTTCAAGTTTCAGATCTGTAACTTCAAGGACAAAAAAGTTATGGGAACTTTTCGAAATCGTCAAAATCTAATTTTCTGCTAAAAACTCAAAAACGAAAAATCGTAGGAGGCTCTACAGTACGAAAATGGAAGAAATTATGGAAATTTCGAGTATGTTATAGATCAATAATGTACAGGGGTTAAGCCTTTGACTCGTACAAATATTTTAACAGTAGATTATTGAGGTCTAAAGAAACACTTTTTTCCTATACCATTTTTTTCGATTCGGCCCTGATAAAAAGATAAAGACTTTTTAGGTTTCCATAATGAGCTGTGCCAACCCTGGAAAAACAAAATTCCCTACAGAATATCTTGCAAAATCTGTGACACTACACATCTGTGGATCTTTTAAACAGAGTTGATCCAGTCAAAGTACCAAACTTTTCAAATTCCACAGAAACTTTTTAATTTTTGAACATCAAATTGCTCGAAAACGGCCCATTATACGAGAAACTGTGAAGAATACTTTTATTTTATAAAATGTTCAATAAATATTCATTAAATAGCGTCCAACTTAGTTTCAAGAGTTGGATTCTTTGAATTTTTGGTATTTTTATGGTACGTAATGGTCGTTATGAAAAAACTGGGAGACGTGGATGATATTTTGTTATCGAAAAAGATTCATCGAATAAATGAAAAACTATATTCCGAAATTCATTTCATTCGGTAAAACCGTTTGTGAAATAGAACTTAAAATAAGTCAAAGACCCACCGTGTATATCATTCTGGTTTCTAAGAAAACAAATAGAAATTGCCTTTCAGGTGCCACCTTTAGAGGCCTATAGAAAGGGCTGTTGAAAAAAATATATGAAATGCTCAGATTATTTATTGAAAAGGAATCACCCCTTAACTTTTTGCCAATTAATCATTTACACCCTCATATTTTCATTTCTGCTTTTGGTGTCCAATTAACCGAGGGACAAATAGACTATACCCGTGGGTATTAGATAACTAATAAATCAAGACTGATAAAACTTTTTTAATTTTTTATATTTTCCAACAATTCGAAGAACATCGTTGCTCAAAAACCCTCAGTATCGAAACGCCTCCCCTTCATCGATAAGGTAAACACAAAATGGAAGCCTCCTATCCCCTTCGTCTATAGGTAAGAAAACAAACCACCCCTAGCGGGTCCGAAAGGGTATAATCAATTGATTCCCACGCAACCCCCGTTCTATCGCGTATAGGTGCAACAATACAGATAGGTAGCGCGTCTAATCCGCCATTATAATCGGCCGACCGTAGGGTGCCCCTCGTCTAACGTCAAAAACGGTGGGGGCCCCCACGTTCTAACCAAACCAGGCCCGACATAATGCGAGGAAACAATCCATTTACGTCGTACTGTGGATAATTTGTAATTAATCCGATAATCAGCCAATTTTTGACGAAATTGGGATGTAATTTCCGGTCTGTACGCCGTAACGAAGCGTTTTCCTTGAAAAATTTCATTATTATAGGTACCCCCGACCTGAGGGAGTGGATGAAATGCGCGCAGAAGATATCGGTTCCAATAAGCGACCCTTGGGGCACCCCGTCGATACGGCGAGCCCGGCAAATACTCGGAAATGAGTCGAAAGCCTTGAGAAATTCGAAATTTTCGAAGTTGGCTGTTTTTTTTTTTGGTCACTCACCGTCGGATTCCACCCCTCGTCCTCTCAACAGTCTGGAGATGGCCGATATGCTCGGCGCGGTGCTCCTGTCGCAGATACCCTCCTTGACCAGCCTCTCCCTGATTTCCCAGCTGAAAATCGACGGGTTTTCCCTCTTGTATTGCTCTATTCGATTTTCCACCTCCGGCGTCGCCACCCTCGGCTTCGAACCCCCGATGACGCCCGGCCTTATGGAACCGGTTTCCTGCAAGAAGAAGAAGAACGGAAAATAGAGCGAGGCTGAAATCTCGAAAGGCTTTTAAAAACCAATAAATGAAATAAAAAAGTCGATATGATTAAAGAAAGACGATACGTATTTAAAAAAGTCACACCATACGAGTTTCAGGAAAAAAAAAGACTAAATAGCGTCGATATAATAGAAAAATCAATAAAATAAAAAAGTCAATATGATTAAAGAAAGATGATACATATTTAAAAAAGTCACACCTTACGAGTTTCCGAAAAAAGAAGACTGTTCGTGAATCTTAATCAATATATAACTAAATAGCGTCGAAATAATAAAGAAATCAATAAAATAAAAAAGTCAATGTCAATAAATTAAGACAATATGTATTTAAAAAAGTAACACCTTACGAGTTTCCGAAAAAAGAAGACTGTTCGTGAATCTTAGTCAATATATAACTAAATAGCGTCGAAATAATAAAGAAATCAATAAAATAAAAAAGTCAGTGTCATTAAATTGAGATAATATGTATTTAAAAAAGTCGCACCTTCTGAGTTTCCGAAAAAAAAGAGTGTTCGTGAATATTAGAAAGTATATCAGCTTTTCTCATAATTGGAAAGTCAATATGGTTTTAAAAAGTCAATATAAATTAAAAAACCCAATATGTATTATTCATAAAATCTACAGTGTGAATCCCTGACTCGGACAAATATTTGAACAGTAGATTCTTGAAGTCAAAAGAAACACTTTTTCCCTTCACCATTTTTTCCGAATCGGCTCGGTTTAAAAAATACAGGCTGTTGAAAAACCATATAATTTATTATTTTTTCCCACAAACTTTATCGAATGAAATGAATATAGTTTTTTATTTATGTGATGGATTTTTTTCCAACGCAAGATATCACCCACGTCTTACACTTTTCTCATTATGACCATTACGTACCATAAAAATACCAAAAATTCAAAGAACCCAACTCTTGGAAGCTATATAATGAATATTGTAAAGTTTTGAAGTATTTTTCATATTTTGTCGTATAGTGTGCCATTTTCGAATAATTTGATGTTAAAAAATTGGAAAAGTATCTGTGAAATTTGACAACTCTGTTTAAAAGATTCGCAGATGTGTAGCGTCACTGATTTAGCTAGTTATATCCCGTGAGCAATTTCATATACGGCCTTACCATTAAACACGAGTGATGTGAAAACATTCTGATGTTGAAGTTCTGATTTTATTTTGAAAAAACAATGAAAAAAATTCCGTGCAGCCTCTCAGTTTTAACTCAGAACGTTCGGAGCGAGTAAGAATGGAATAAACCCCGAAATGATTTCTCTAAATGACTTGAGAAAAAAAAATGTGGAACCTATTTGTGATCTCAAACGACACCGATGTCTAACACTTTCTGAAAAGTTAAGTGCGAAGTTTTATTATCGAATATTTCGGGAATCGACCGTCTCGTAGGGATGCGAAAAGGAAACTACCGAAAATTCGAATAGCGTGCAGTTTATCCGGATCGACATCCTTGGGATTTTTTCTCCGATCGCCACGTTCCCACAGGAAAAACAAAAATTCGATTTCCACATCTCCGAAAATACACTTTTCATTATAACCGGCTCTCCTCGATCTAAATCATACGACGCAATAAGTAAATGAGATATTTGAAGGCTCGTGTGCCTTCAATATGGATGCAGACGATTGGTCATACGAAAAATCGATTGTGACGGTTTCGCACGTGGAAATTGACACGCGAAAATTCGATTTTTCGTACGGGTTAGCTAGCCAAGTTCCGATACGCTCTGTGTGGTTCGGCGTTGGGTCATTGCCGAGTTTTTCATCTCCTAAAATACGCACAGTTAATCTAAACCAACTCTATTCCATTCAGAACAGAAAGAGACTCAATATTTAGTCGTAGGCGTCATGGTTTCTCTCCCAAGATGACCCCTTCAATCATTCCTTCGAGAAAACGCACAATTTCTGTGATATCTGGAATAGGACGGTCCTTGAACTGACCCCTGAGGAACCCCAATTTATCAATTGTCCCAAGTTCGACGCTTCTGATCGAAGGAGAATCTTTACTTGGGGTACGTGGTGCGTTCCACCATCGGATATGTAAATTACGATCCCTACCTCGAAGGACCATAAACGCGCGGGCAATGGGTCGTTTACGGGCCGTTAAGAATCGTATCGAATGTCGCGGCCGCCTCGTCTCTCCGCGATCTGCTGCCCTTCTATATTCCAGGAAGGTAGTAACGAGTTAATGGACATATGCGACGTAGAACACGAAAACTATTGTCGCGACATCTATACGGAAACCGATCGGGCGCGACGTTCCGTATCAACACCTGCCGATAATTTCGAGAGCGTGTCACGCCCCGCGATTGGAAGCCCGTTTCTAATTTCTCGCGATCGACTCTCACCTGGGGTTTTATGTTCATTTTCACGTCGGATGCGAATACGTTGGATTTTTTTCCATGTTGGACGAACGACGCGTCCGGGGTTCGCCAGCAGCTGGATCCTTTGGTTTTGTTTATAGTTTTGGTGAGGGGGTTACATTCCGCTGCGACTTTAAGGTCTGTTGTGTCTCAGCTTTCTCCAAAACTGCGCCATCTTCAGGTCGTCCTTCAGCTATACAGAGTTCCAAAGAACTCCAGTATCTGAGAGGGCTTCAAGTCATCAAGACAACAAGTCCATCTACAGCTAGTCCTCCAGATCCAGAGTTCCAAAGAACTCCAGTATCTGAGAAGGCTTCAAGACATCAAGACATTCCTTGCGCAAGCTTGCAATGGCGAGGCTTTCTGTCACCAGGTAAACTGGAGTCTTCTTCTCTTTCCCACAGATTCTACACTCGCCAGTTTCTGATGAGCCATTCTCATCATATGCTTCTTAAGACGACAATGTCCTGTGGGGAAGCCAGTGAAGAGATGTAACTAACGCAACCACACCTTGAAGTAAGAGAGAACAACACCTATCCTTATTTTTCGAACGTAGGCTTCTCCATTCTGACAATACTCCACCACCAAGAGGAAAAATGTTATGCTTCTTCCCCATCTCCCTTGCAGATCATCTGCAGGCACAGTCAGGTGTCCTGGTATCCAAATGGAGCATATTCTTTAGCTTGTGGCTATCTTTTACCGTCTGCTGGGAGAAGCAGAGTTAGCCAGAGCTTCAAGAGAAGGACAGACAGAATCCAAAAAAGCAGAAATGATAACACTCGTTCCTACCATAGACGTTTGATTATTATTTGAACCAGTCGTTGTGGCTCGATTAGCCTTTCACGAACTGAGACCAAGTAGATCTTTCGTTCTCTACTCTACTCATCCATAGGAACCCAAGGAGGTCGTCAATGACGTTGATAAAACCGACAACATCTTTAGGAGCCTTGGATGTTACCTCGTGAATTTCCAGGACAGGTTTCCCCATAGGAATGGTTCTTAGGTCATCCAGCTCTGGACACTTGCATACCATGTGTTCAGATGTTTTTGCTTCTGATCCACAGAGCCTACAAGTCTCATCTGCTGACTCTATCATATGGTACAAATGATATTTGTACCTACAGTGCCTTGTCAGCAGTCCCACCATCACGAAGCTCAGCTCGTGACAGCTTTAGCAGTTTTCTGGTGTAGTTCGGTGAAATCATCACGAATTTCTTTGACTGAGTAAGTCCAGGAATGTTTCTCCAGAGGGTTATTCTATTGTTCAACCCCCATTGTTAGACCTCTGCCTTATATTGGTATTTTCCAAGCCCTCAGAAAGGCTCAGGTCCAATAGGTGTTAACCTTGATGCTCTTTTTGCAAGTTCATCTGCTTTTTCATTTCCTTCAACATCACAATGTCCTGGTACCCATAGTAGAGTCACTTTATTGCCTCTGGCCCGTTGCTTTATGGTATTAAGACACTCCCATGTCAGCAGAGATTCCTGGTAGTGTAATTCCAGGGACCTCAGCGTGGCCTGGCTGTCCGTGGTGATCCTCCTTTGAGGATCATTTTAAGACACTCCTGAGCGCATGCGTAAACAGCCAGTGTCTCGGTCTGTAAAATAGAGGGTTCACTTCACAAGGCTTTGAAGATCCTCAATTTTGGTCCATATACGCCAATTCCAGTGCCCTTCTCTGCTTTTAACCCATCAGTAAACCATGTGGATGAATTTAAGTCCATACGATTTACGAAACTTAACTTTATCTTACTCAGATCCAAATACGTTCTGGACCTTGAAGTTTCAAAATCCCGAAGAAAGTTTTTGGAGTGGTCATTTCATGAGAGATTCTTCCTTGTCCAGACTTATGGGTGCATTTTCCTAAACCAAAGAAAGGCATTTGTGCTCTCTTTCTGTCGAGTGTGTTGGCTTCTTCGTTTACATCGATTCCAGAGTGGCCAGGAACCCCAGACTTGAGAGAACTTGTTGTTTTCTTCGTCCCATGTCAGCCATGTACAGGATGATTTCATCTGAGCCTTCCATATCCTATGATATTACACCAGTTGATTTTTTCTGCGTTTTTATGTGGGGAAAAGGTTGGGAGAGAATCGATGACGGTTTTGGACGCTAAGTAAATACCAGATTTCTTCTCGAAACAGTGAGGAACTTTTCTGAATCTCCCCTATATCAAAAAGGCTTCTACGACATGAGCTAATGCGGAAAGTGCATAAAGGCAATAATAACGACGGGTCTAGCTGTGTGGTCCAGCAATAACATAAAACGATTTCAATGCACGTGCGCTATCCGACAAACGAAACTAAAAAATCAAACTAGGGAATTGTGCATCAGTTTCACGCCATTGTTGGTCGAATCCAAGGTTTATTATGGGTGTTGCGAAGGAATATACATCTTGAACTTCCTTCCTGAATTAATTGCAAGAAGAAGCCTGCGTCCTCTAAGCGAAAAGTTTTGACATATTTGATGTTTTTCAATCTTACCTGATACCTATTGAGTATTTTGCTGACGCAACCGTGGGAGACCCTGAGCTGCCTGGATATCACACAGGGTCTAACCCCCGCAGCAGCCAGTTCGACGATCTTCAGCCTGATATGATTCGGAAGGGGCCTACCGTTGATGAAGACGCCCCCAAGTTGATTCACTCTTCCCTGACCTGGAAAATAAAAAATAATCGGTTGTGGAGGCTATAAAAAATTGCGCAAGGGTTTGGGAGGGAAGATTTTCCCTTATATAGTCGTTGTTGAAGAAAAATTAGATCTGGATATAGTACAATTTTAACGCTAATATAGTTTCTACATCAGTTGGCCTGTAAAGGTGGATTTTTCTACAAGGTTGAATCACATGAAGAATTAGTTCGTTAAGCAGAACAAATAGAAGAAATCCGTCCAAAAATTACCAAATATCTGGGTTAATTGTCTACTTTAGGTTTTAGGTCAGTAAATGTGACTATGACAGCGTATTTTTTAATAGCCCAACTTTCTCTCCAGCTTAGCCCTCTCCTTTATGCACCGAGTGTACGGAGTTACCCTCAAACCCACATTTTTGGCGGCCATAAAACCATCCCGACTTTCAACCATTAGTGGAACACCTATGATTTACGACTACCAATAAAATGAACGCGGCCTAAATCAGGTCGATTTAGGCCCTCGATTTTTTTTCACTTTTATGACAGAACGATCATAACCCCTGGCGCAGTTATGTAATTTCGAACGTTTTTTTGCTCCAATTTTATGGCGTTTGTGCGTTTGACACTTGTATCTTCGGGGGTCGGGTTTTTCCAAGAGGAAAAAGCGCAGAAATGATTGTTATTCTTTCTATTTCATGTATTTTTTATCGTTCTTATCCAATACTTTTTCTCATTTGGTCTTGACTCGTATACAGATATTTTAGCAGTAGATTCTTGAGGTCAGAAGAAACACCTTTATTTCTTTAGCATTTTTTTTTCAAATCAACTGGGTTTCAAAGATACAGGCTGTTGAAAAACCTCAAAAAACGATTTTATCGAATGAAATGAATTTCTAAATATAGTTTTTCATTTATTTGATGAATCTTTTTCGAACACAAGATATCACCCACGTCTTCCAGTTTTCTCATTAAGACTATTACGTACCATAAAATTAACAAAAATTCGAAGAACCATACTCTTGAAACTGAGTTGGACGCTATTTAATGAATACATATGTAATTGAACGTTTTGTAAAATAAAAGTATTCTTATTATTTTATCGTTTAATGATCCGTTTTCGTGTAATTTGATGGTAAAAAATAAAAAACATCTTTGAAATTTGAAAAATAGGGTAATTTGGCTGAAAACGACACTGTTTAAAAGATCCACAGATGTGTGGTGTTACAATTCTGAAGGTTATTTTGTTTTTCCAGGGGTGTCACAGCTCATACATATATATCTCTTTATCAGGGCCGAATCGGAAAAAATGGTATAGGACAAAAGTGTTTGTTTTGACTTCAGGAATCTACTGTTAAAATATTTCTACGAGTCAAAGACTCATCCTGTAGTAAGTGAACTAACTAGTAAGGATAGTGAACCAAAGACGCCTGGTAGGATCCGTCGGCACAAGAAGTCTGTGAAAAGTATCATATTTGAGGGTTTCTCCAACGAAAGAATCTGGGCGATGAAAAATCCACACATGACGAGTAAATCCGGACGTATCGCGGTCCTCGCGGCCCTAACGACGTCCCGATTTAAACCTGCTGTACCTACCGAAACCAGCTCGCTCACCTTGGAAAGGGTATCCAGAGAAACAAGGCCTGTGCATCAACCCGAAGTTTCCGGTCACTGTCATTTCGAGAAGTGGCGGTACGCGCGAGTGCAACCGTACATCAAAAGTCCGACGGACACTCGGGTAACACAAGGGTTAACTACGGATGAAATGTGTGGGTATAACTCGAAAACACTTGACGCGTCGGACGCGCGAACTACTGTACGTCGTTTAAGGCACTGACTCGACGTGCCGGTTCGGGCTTGCGGAGATCGAGCGTGGCCACGCCCACGGACACGCCCACCAGGCTAAGCGGTTATAGGTTAGGTTTCGCTCGGTACCCTACCCCGTAATTGCGTTTTTATCGCCCGTCGGGTCTATTGTTCGCGTTACTGGGATGCGTGGGTGTTGATTTGTCATTATAGCCGCTTCGGATGATTACGCCGTTTATGTTTGTTGTGAAATGGATGGCGAATCGTCGGTGGGGTTACCGTTGACATCAACCCCGTCACGGGAATGGGTTCGATTTGCGTATCTATGTTCCCGTGGATAATTTCGGCATACTATGGAATGTTGATGAATTCTCAACACGATGTTCATCAGATATAAGTGATGAAAAGTCGAGATTATTCATCGGAACATAGAATTTTATTGTTTTCTGTGGTTTTCGGAAGTCACAGAATAATCAAACCGTTGGAAATGGCTTTTCTCCCTTATTTCATGTTTTTCTTTGATAATTCTGAAGGTTTTCATTTGAAGTATAGAGTTTGTTTAAGCAACTCACCTTTTTTCACGCAGAAGCGACTGAAACAATGAAAAATATAGGTTTTGATTCGAAAATCTTCAGATTTGTCCAACTTGATGATCTTTTCATGAATACTGAGGCCATTTTAGGTACAAAATAAAAAATAAATAAAAAACCGTTTGTGAGATATAACTAAAATTAACATTTTTCATGGTTTTTGAACAGCCTGTATCTTTCAAACCAAGCCGATTTGGAAAAAATGGTATAGGAAAAAAGTGTTTCTTCTGGCCTAAAGAATCTACTGTTAAAATATTTGTACAAGTCAAAGACTCAACCTGTACAGGGTGGTAAATTCACCTAGTAGTAGGATATAATGCAACAGGAACACCACCAAAGTTGTTTTGATTGCCTGCTCTCTACATTATAATGTCTGTTCGATTTCATTTTTGTCGGTTTTCTATAGTTTCTAAAAAAAATAAAAAATTTCTCTTCAGCTGCCATCTTTATGAGTTTGTATCTAATCAGACTCAAACAAAAAAAAATTATATGAAAAACCCATACTATTTTCGACAAGCAATCATCCCTTAAATGTTTTCAACAACTCTTCATTTTCATTTGCACCCTGTATAATGAATAATTTCATTCTAATTCTCTCAAAACCTGACATTTTAGAGAATATTAGTCAATATTAGACACTGACATATGAAATTTGGGATGTGTTTGTTTCTGAATGAACCAAAATTTTGGTGACAACAGAATTTACTAATTCTACCAGTGGCGGAGATGACCGTGGGGAAATAAACAAATAAATGACCTGAGTTGGACTTTCAACATGAAATTAATTAAAACACGATTCTGAAGCAAAACAAAATCAAATTTACCGACACAGAGTACAGTTAATTAAAAAATCAAGTAATTAATACCGAATGAAAAATCTATGGACGGGTATTCGAATGAATATTGGTAGGAATCGATATTATACCGAGCCCATGCTACTTTTTCTCAGACCTATGGGTATATATACCTTGCGCCGAAATCTAGGGAGTCGTAAATTTCAGTCGTGGCCTCAAAGTCAATCTGTCGCTTTGACGACATTCCAAAAGCCATTTGGAGAAATTGTGAGTTATAATAAGCGCCGTAAAATTTCATGAATAAAAGTCAAGTCGAAGTGGTGCGCTACGGTCCTGATATTGCCGCAATAAATAACGAACGTTTGGTGAAATTCGAGAGATACTGGTCGGTTTTATGGTGCCTACGACGGTTCCTTCTTGTTGACGTACTCTCTGCTGTTGCTGCAAAAATTCAGAAAATCACGAACGCAATATTTATATAGTCAGCCTCGATCTCTGACAGTTTTCCGATTTCGAAGAAAAAAATAAAGTCATTTATACCCTGTATATATCGTTTATGTTGATGAAATATACGTATATCAGTTAATTATTCGTGAATCCACTTTATTTTGTATTTCTTCTAATCTCTTATTTTTTTTTTCAGGCTACCAATTTCGAGGGGGATGTTGTCATCTTGGCGGGAGGGAAGATTTGATGGAAGGGTCTTAGGGAACAGTCTTGTCCCCTCCAGGGCTGGGCTGCTAAGGGATCTCCCGGAAATCATTTCCAACTCCTGCCAACGATGGACAAAAAGCTGGGAGCTGAGATGATAACGTCAATGTGAGTCTTTTTGTTTTATTTCCTTGTGAATTCTTTAAAATGCTATTTTAAGTACTAATTTGCCTACGACGGTTCCTTTTGTTGGCATGCTCTGCTGATGCTGCAAAAATTCAGAAAATCACGAACGCAATTTTTATATAGTCAGCCTCCATCTATTTAATCTCTGACAGTTTTCCGATTTCTAAGAAAAAAATTCAAATTACCAACTTTAGGGGGCTTCTCAAAAAAGTATATGAAAGATCCACACTATATTTTGTTTGACAATGAAGCGCCTCTTTAGCTCTTCATTTATACCCTGAGCAACGTTTATGTTGATGAAATACGTAGATATATCAGTTAATTATTTGTGAATCTTCTTTATTTTGTATTTCTTCGAATTTCTAATTTTTTTTCAGATCAACAATTTCGAGGGGGATGGTGTCATCTTGGCGGGAGGGAAGATTTGATGGAAGGGTCTTAGGGAACAGTCTTGTCCCCTCCAGGGCTGGGCTGCTAAGGGATCTCCCGGAAATCATTTCCAACTCCTGCCAACGATGGACAAGAAGCAGATGCTGAGATGAGCTGAGATGATAACGTCAATGTGAGTCTTTTTTTTCATCGAATACCAAAGTTTTTACAATTTTATTCGAATCAACCATCTTGGATGTCGATAAACCGTTTGTTATACTATTCTGATGCCATTCAATAACTCAGGATGGATGAAAATCATAAATAAAAATGCCGAATGGTCTCTAGACTCTATCGAAACGAGAATATCAAATTGGCGCCGTGGCAGGGACTTCCGTTCACCCGTTCACGTTCCGTTATTTACCTTTTTTGAAATTTCATCCGTACAAATCGTTGGTTTATTCTTATCTCACGAAACTACGAATATATGTACGATAATTTTGAATAGATTATTCAATAATCAGAATTTATCTGCGTTCATCAGGATTCCCTTGTTTTTTGTATTCTTCTCTTCGGTGGCCAAACAGAATTTGGTTTATTTGGTATGACGATGCCTATTCAGATTAAAAATCGAATCTAGTTATTGTTGATATTGAAACAACGAAAAAAAAAACGGATTGTAGCATGTTTTTAAAAATTCCCTTTCAATTTATGTCACGTTTATTCGGTATTTTACGTCATACAATGAAAATAGATATCTTATACCTTCAATAACGAATTTTGACCGTTTGTTTCGGAAATTTTTCCAATTCAAGGCATTGATAGAGGCCAGAAAGAAGTTATCCCAATTAGAATATACAACAAACACCAAGAAAGTCCATTTTAAAGCCATTATCAAAATTATAGCAGTAAAGGAAGAAGTTTGGTCATTTACTAGGATTCTCGTAATTCTTCAGGGTTGTTGAAGGTAAAATTGACTAGTTCTGACTAAAAGGCAGAAATACGTACCTATATATAAGCACTTAACCCTATTTCTATTGAACCTTGGGGTGGGGGGCAATATTCTACACTCCTATTCTAGACGGTAGCTCTGTAGCAGGTAAAAAGTGGCTCGAAATTTGGTAACTGATCAGATTATCAAATGTATATTCATTGAATCTTCGTAGAGGTACCACCTTCATACCTGAGAATCAGGTAATAATAAGTGGATGAATAAAAGTAAATTTAAAAAGGCTTCACTTATAAGTGAAGCAAGAATTAGCACAAAAGAATCGTGTTTTGTACGAGGGCGTCAAAGGGGCACTTATAATATTTTGAAGATACTTTTTGCTAAATTCTACGAAGGCGTAGAAGGGCCACATGGTATCTTAAAAATAACTTTCGACTTTGAAAGATTCAGTTTTCAAACTTTTCGATCCTTTAATTCAATATTTTTCTTCAGGACAAACAAGCGAACTTTTTAGCAAGTGTGTGAGCCTCTGTAAATTTTTTCATGATTATTTGAATTGATGTATTTGATGTTTATAGATATTATTATACAGGGTGATCCTTTGACTCGTAAAACATATTGCAACAGTAGATTCTTAAATTCTTCTACAATTTGGCTCGATTTAAAACGTACAGGAAGTTGAAAAGTCATAAAAAACGTTATTTTTAGTTATATCTCATAAACGGTTTTATCGAATGAAATGAATTTCGTAATATAGTTTTTCGATTGTTCGCTGAATCTTTTTGGAACAGAAGATATCACCCACGTGTTCCAGTTTTTTTTTTCATTATGACCATTACGTTATAAAAATATAAAAAAATCAAAAAACCCAACTCTTGAAACTAAATTGGACTCTATCTTATGAATATTTTAAGGTTTTGTAAAACTATTCTTCATATTTTCTTGCATAATGCGCAGTTATCGAGGAATGTTCAAAAATAAAAAATATCTGTGATATTTTCAAAAGATCCACAGATGTGTAGTTTCACTGATTAGCTATTTATTCTGAAGGTAATTTTGTTTTCTCAGGGGTGGCACAGCTCATTATGAAAGTTAAAAATGGCTATATCTTTTTATCAGGCCCGAATCGGAAAAATGATATAAGAAAATAGTGTTTATTTTGACTTCAAAAGCATCTTCTGTTAAAATATTGATACGAGTCAAAGACTCGCCCTGTATAATATGTAGAATTATCAAATTTTCATTCTTCGGTTTGAATTGTATTGAATGAATGCAGAATTCTTCACGATTTAAATTGAATACTGGAGATTGGTGTACAACAAACTAAAATTGGACTGCTTATCATCAGTTATAAAGGAAGGAATCTCATCTTCGTCGTAGAAAATAACATAAATCAAAAATTCATTCATTTTTTCGTCGACCCCAACAAGAAATTACATTTTACATGAACTTCTACAATTTCCAAATTAAATTTCGTCCTCAAAGTCTTTTCGTCCGCTGTCGTCAGTCTGATACGATTGAGTCATCTTCGTAAATCCACTATTCAATAAAGACATGAGTACCTGCGATAATAACTGTCTTTGGCTGTTGTCGAATTCAATCTTTACGAAATCTGCCTTATTTTACCATCGAATCAAGAATGGTTTGACTGTTAGTGTTGCTAATAATCGAGAATGTTCAGGAACACTCTTGATCGTCTTAAATTCTAAGCTTGAATCGTTTGTCCGCGAAAAAGCATAGGAATCGAGATATCTCGTTAATTTTCGATATTGTGCAACTGTTTTTATATACTTTTCTTTCTAAATTATACGACTTTAAGTCAATAGCAGGGTCGTAAAACGATAATAATCCGTTTAGCGGTTTTAGATCGACCGAAAATCGGGGCATTAAACGGCTAATTTAAGCACCGTAACTGGGCGCCATAAAACGGTGACGTATCGCCAAAGTCGAACTTTCTGCAATCATCCATCAGAATCCGTAGCAATAAGAACCGTGAAAATCCTGAATAAAAGTCGAGTCGAACTTATATTGCCATAATAAATAAGAAATGGGAGTCTTCTATCCAAAAGGCACGACCCCAGAATCTCTCTCAGCGTGAAATATACAGTAGGGCATAAACGTTGACAGATCATCCGATGATATACGACAGTCAATTGGGTAGCCATAAAACCGGGCCTAGTTTTCGGTCCCTTCGGTATATACGTAGAGAGCGTCGGTGGTAGTACCGAGAATTTGTCAATTGACTCCGAAGATAGTTTACGAGTTACTTAGTCCAGCATTAATGGAATTATCTCCGGATGTTTTGCCTTTTCAAATTGGCTTTGGGAGGGACGTTGAGGAAACATCTATAGGTGTGCAAGAGACCGAACCGTGTTTTCGGATTCCGGACCAAAGTAATCTTGTTTAATGGATACCTTGGTTGATTTGTCTGGGACTGAAGGGATTTATCTGGAGATCTCCGCTAGAGGAATCTCAGATAGATATCACAAGGCAGTCCCGTGTCGGTTTTAGTCCTTGTCTGAATTTGTAGCTCTTCAACACGCCATATCTCGCGAAATATTCGTTGAAAAACTATACAGGATGAGTCTTTGATTCATACACTATTTTTCCTTACTATCTTTTTCGAATCGGCTTGGACACAGGCTGTGGAAAAACCATAAAAAATGTTCTTTTTCGCGACATACAAAATGATATTTTACGTACTAATTTCCAGACGAAAAGTAGACTCTTCTTGAGGGCGAGTACTTTTCGTACTGATTCACTTTTCGTCCTGATTTACTTTTCGTCCGGCTTTCGTCACTATGCAATATATTAGATCTCGAGGCGATTGAATCAATTTTGTGAATACAGAATTTGATGAAAACATAAGTGCCTGTGACAATAACTGTCATTTGATGTCGTTAAATTAATTCTTTACGAAATAGGCTAGATTTTACCGGTGGTTTAGGAACGTGGTCTGAACGTTAGAGTCCACTCTTCTTGAGGGCGAGTACTTTTCGTACTGATTCACTTTTCGTACTGATTTACTTTTCGTCCGGCTGTTCGTCAATAAGCAATATATTGGATCTCAGGGTGATTGAATCAATTTTGTGAATGCAGACTTGGATGAAAACATGAGTGCTTGTGACAATAACTGTAATTTGATGCTGTTAAATTAATTCTTTACGAAATCGGCTAGATTTGACCAGTGAATTAGGTACGTGATCTGAATGTTTGTATTTAGTATAATCAAGAATGGATAGTGATAGTGATGGATAACAGAAACACTTCAGCTCAGAGATTTGGCAATTGCGGACACCTAGATAAGGCCATAAAACGGGTAACTTCTTACTTTCATAAAGGCATGTGGGGTCGACGAAAAAATGTACCTTATATGCACCTCGGAAAAAAACTGTCTATATTATCTCGCCTGCTTGCTATCCTCGGCTGCGCCTCGGCTATCAATTTGCAAGCTCGACTGTTATACACAGTTTTTCTTTTCTATTGCATACTTTCGCTGAATACAACTCTGTTTAAGAGATCCACAGATGTGTAGTGTCACAGATTTAGCTAGTTATTCTGAAGGTAATTTTGTTTCCCCAGGGGCGGAACAGCTTATTATGAAAATTTAAAATGGCTATATCTTTTTATCAGGGCCGAATCGGAAAAAATGGTATAGGAAAAAAGTGTTCCTTTTGATTTCAAGAATCTTACTTACCCTGTATACTCTAGATCAATTTTCATCAGCAATAAATAACACAAATATGGGTAGCGTTTAATTTTATGTCAATACATTCCTTGCCTGTGAAAAACCCTCTTTAATTGGAACATTATTTTGAGGGAATTTTCTTTCACTTGCCATTCTTGAGTTAGTTTGGTGTAGATTCTAAAAAATCAAATTGGGATTTGAATCGATGGGTGTTTTGTAATAAATTTGTAATAAATTCTAGTCAAATATCATAATTACATCGAAAGTTACAAGTGGGTGGTGCAGCTTTGGATACAGAATCTACGCCAAACAGGCATAACTGGGGAATAATGGCAAGTGTAATAAAATTAGGAGTGATGTGTAATAATTTGTAATAAAAATATTACAAATTGTATTATGCTTCCGGTATTGGCAGGGTGATTTGGCTGGAGTATATTCAAGCCGCTGGCCTCTCTGTATTTATGAATTTCGGTTTTTCGAGACGACTTTGTGGATCTCCTGGCCCACTAGTATTTAACTAATATTTTCGCCACCTATTGCACAGGTTAATCAATAGAATAAATCAAAAGGGACCTGCGTGAGATCCATAAATCAAACGGAGCATTCTATGGTGTTTTTTCATGGTAAAAGAGTAATTTACTTATTGAATAATGATCGTCGAAAGTGGATAAGCCACAGAGTATTCGAACAACATTCTTTCCCATGATGATTCGGACTCCATCGACGCCTTGGTCCGTTCTTCCCACGATAACAGCCATGTTTTTGCCCGCGACCGCAACTTTTCATCTGCATAGATGGCGAAATCGACGGCGGCCTTCCCGCCGACCCGATTTATCGGAAAAAATAACCGTTATAGCCGTACTCGGTAGCGCGCGTCACGCCTCTCGCTGTATAGGTGTATTTGTTTTTGCAGTGTCCGATCTAGGCGGCGGCTTAGGCGTCGATAATTTGAATACTCGCGTGGGAACCGCTCTTTTTTTTTTCACGGAGGAAGCTGTGGGAATTCGATTTTCACTCGATCGACGGATCCCTCGCTTTCTTTTGTTTGGTTTTCAGATGTTTATCGACCAAAAAATGATCAAAATTGGATTTCGCGCTATTAGTTGTGAGGGATGCAATTTCGTCAGGGTATACAGGGCGAGTCTTTGACTCGTACAGATGTTTTAAGAGTAGATTCTGGAGGTCGAAAGAAAAACTTTTTTCCTATACCATTTTTTCCGATTCGGCTCGGTTTACAAGATACAGGCTGTTGAAAAACCACAAAAAAATGTTATTTTTAGTTCTATCTCACAAACGGTTTTATCGAATTAAATGAATTTCGGAATATAGTTTATTATTTATTTGTTGAATCTTTTTCGAACACAAGATATCACCTACGTCTTCCTGTTTCCTCAATATCACCATTAAATACCATAAACTTATCAAAAATTCAAAGAACCCAACTCTTGGAACTAAGTTGGACGCTTTCTAATGAATATTTGAACGTTTTATAAAATAAAAGTATTCCTCATGTTTTCTCATATAATGCTCTGTTTTCGCGTAATTTGATGTCCAAAAATTTAAAAGTATCTGTGAAATTTGAAAAATTGGGTACTCTGGCTGAAAACAACTCTGTTCAAATGATCCATAGATGTGTAGTATCACAGATTTAGCCGATTATTTTGAAGGTAATTTTGTTTTTCCAGGGTTGGCACAGCTCATTATGAAACCTTAAAATGGCTGTATTTTTTTATCAGGGCTGAATCGGAAAAAATGGTATAGGAAACAAGTGTTCCTTTTGACCTCAAGAATCTACTGTTGAAATATTTGTAGAGTTTTCTGTCAAAACAACCCTAACTTATCAATTGACATCTGGAAACTTTATTCTCTGAAATCTTGCAGTGCTTGTCAAAAAAAAAGATACTCTCGAACGCTCTAAACCCAGTGTATTCATTATACTCCGTCTTAATCCCACTCAACAACCCTTATGTAACGCAGGTATGCCCGAGATTGATGGAACAACATTCACACCTCGCAACCCTTATTGCGTTCCACGCCAATTTTTCCGATATGATTCTTTTATGGACGTCGCTGATAGTTTTACGATTCACCATTTTCGAAACCTTGAGCAATAAATAATCTGCTCCCGAAGAAACGTTCAGATGTTTACAACTGGAACGAAACGTAGCCAAACAATGCCCATCGGAGACAGTGCATACACTATGCACCGGTCGTAAAGCAATAAACCGGGGTATTTTCGTGGAAGACGACGGACGATGAGCTTCCGATATAGGCTGGCAAAAGGGGACGTGTTCTTTCAATTTGTCGCGTCTTCGTCGTCAGGAGCCCTCGAGAAAAATGTCGATTTTAAGGCGCGTTAAAGCGACACGCCACGCCGCTGGGCGCCTGTGAAAATAAACATGTCCCTTTCAAAACAAATCGGCGAATTAAGGGCATGAATGATCCTCTGCTCTCGTCCCCATTGTGTCCGACGGTGATGATAGATGGTGCTACTCTATTCGACGGTAGCAGGAGCTACCATTATTTACGACTGAACGCAAAATAAAGAGGTTGTACAACACAAATAACGTCGCTAGAACAATGGGTCGCCCTGTGAGATGGTAAGGACGAATTCCATCGGAAGCCATACGTTAAAATGGGGACTCCAAACATGACAATCTAGTCGTTTTTTGCCTAAATTCGTGTTTTCGAAGGTTCAGGCTTGTTTTTTGACAATATTCAAGATGGCTGAGCTACAACCCACATAGTGTTTCGGCAAAAATCATTAAATTTCAAGTAAGGGACTGTGGAAGGTGACTCCGGCATCAAAAAAATCAAACAAATCATGCTTTGCGATAATTCAGATGACATCAAATGATCTAGGGTCGTATTAGAACCTATTTCAGTGATTATTTTCAATTTTTATTTCAACTTGGTCATTTTGATAGTTCAGTATAGGGGATTTTTGGTGGAACTCTTTATTTTGACCAGTTCTACTTTCTGTTAGAAAAAAACCTCACCTTTAAATACACCCTGCATACAGGATGAAGTTATTGAGATGAAAAGAAACACTTTTTTCCTTTACCATTTTTTCAGAATCGATTCGGTTTCAAAGATACAGGCTGTTGAAAAACCATAAAAAATGTTATTTTGTATCTCGTGTATCTCGTGTATCTCATACACGGTTTTATCGAATGAAATAAATTTCGGAATATAGTTTTTCATTTATTTGACGAATTTTTTTCGAACACAAGATATCTTCCAGTTTTCTCATTTTTCGTATCATAAAAATACCAAAAATTCGAAGATCCCAACTTTCGAGACTAAGTTTTTTTCAAATTCTACTTTATTCACAGTTTTTCCAGAAAATTTTTGACATGGGGGCTTTCAAGAAACTCTTTATTTCCCGAGAATAAAATTCACAACTTCCCCCTTATCTTAAACGTAAGTGTGTTTTGGGATATTTCGCAATAAGTGTTGAGTGTGGTAGAAATGATCAATGTTTATCTAGGTATCTTATACCCTTATTCTTTAACTTACATATAAAACTTTATGATCATGGTTGATTGGTTGAAAATATTTTTAAACGGTTATATGCTCATGGATTCTGTCCAATTCTAAAATTAATATTTGCGGGACATCCTGTATGAGCAAAGCTGGTCAAATGGAGCGATATTAAAATAGGAATCCCGCAATTTCGAAAGGTTATATCTAGGTAGATAAATCTAATTCAAGTTGTAGCCAGTCTGTTTTTTTTTTTAAATCTTGGTGGAATATCGTTCGTTTATCGAGAATTTTTTTTTTGGCTGAATTATGAAATCATCCAGCATCATCTCTCATCTGGACCGGTTGCGCAATTCCACAGATCTGCATCCCATTGGGTCCAGCTGTTCGCCAATGAACTCGCTCGTTGTAGGAGGGGCCTGATATAATCATATCCGGTTTTCTGGCGTCCTCACTGGGTAGAGATGCCACATTGGATTCCCCTTTTTCAAACCACTTATCTGTATCTATAAAATACACGATTAGATCACCATATTCGATATAATTTTTTTCTTCTTCTTGGTTCAGGTTTCAATTAGATGCAATCGCAACATTGTTTCTATTCGGTATTGTCGTCCAAACAATTCCACGATCACAGAATAAAATCCCGCCTGTCGTTTCTCACGTCAGTTTGACGGAAGTCTCGCCGGAAGGATAGCGGGGGTTCTAGGGCGGTCCGTTTTTGGCGAAATAACTTCGAAATAACACCGTGTACATTCAGACAGGAGCAACAATATTCATCAGCCATTTCTTTCGTTTTGAAAATGTTAAGTTCAAGACGATTATGACCGGCCAGAGCGAGACCAATCTTCATATATCGATCGTCATCATCGATTTGACGTCCGCCGCCTTAAAAAAGGGCTTAAAATGCGGTAGCGACAGTAGCACGAACAATTTCACGGTTGTGTGTGAGCATGTCGATTCTTCTACTCTGTTCACCTTCCACCAAGTTCCCAAAATGACCCCTAACATATTATTTCGACGAGTTCGATCTTGTATCGAAAAGAAAGTCCTGCCTTTACGAAATAAAAAGTCGCTCAGTCGTAAAGACTCCCGTTCTCTCGCCGTTTATTACATAACATCCGTAATAATTTCTCCCCTTCACCGGAGATCTCTCGATTGATACTTGAGAAATCGACCGTCAGTCGACGACTTCGAAAAAAAATTAGCTATACATAGACGGTAGAAAAAATCGGCAAAATTCCGCTCTCCGTGATCGGCGGAAGGGTATAGCGGGGGTACTGTGGCGGTCGTTCGCCGGAAATTGAAAACGAATGACAATCTAGACTAGACATCGCGGTCGACCGTGACGTGTAGAATTACCTCAAAGTCCACGGTTGTTGTAGAACGCCACGCCGGCGGACGGTCGAGAGTTGAGGTGGAAAAGAAAAAAAAAACGGTTGATTAATTGTTTTAGACACGGCTGAGGCCTTGATGGAAGTTTTGGTCGTTTTGGTTTCTCGCGGAAGGCGCATCGATTAGGGGTTGCTTTTTGTCCGAGGGCGTATTTCCTAATGAATTGATATAGGATTAAGGTTATGGGGGTAAGAAACGATGTGCTACATTCTTATACATTGTGAGACATTGACTTGTACAAATATGTTAACAGTAGATTCTTAAGGTCAAAAGAAACGCTTTTTTCCTATACCATTTTTACCCGAATCGGCCCTGATAAAGAGATATAGCCAATTTGAGTTTTCTCAATGAGCTGTGCCATCCCTGAAAACCTGACACTGGATATTTTTCCAAGTATTAAATGAACCATAAGTTACTATAGTAGAAAAAACAAGCTTGAACTAACTTTTTTTTTTATTCGATTTGCTGAACGAGTGGTCTTTATAATACAATAAATGAGTTACCGCAATTTCGTTGGCGACACATATTTGATACTCTCTTGATTCCTAATTCATTTTCGGTAAAAACAACGAATTCAACTTACAACCACCCATATTAGCTCTGATATGCATCTTCAATATGTAATAATAATAATCCATTATCGTTGTTTATTTCATTTCATACAAAAGTTACCAGATTCAAACAACCTTGCCAAGAAGCTGAGTTGCCAATCACAGAACACTGTAATGACAACAGAATTACCTCCAGAATAACAAGCTAAATCTATGATGCTCCACATGTTTCAAAATAATTCTGTGGATTAAGTAAACAGAGTTGCATTCGGCAAATGTACAGAATTTTTCGAATATCTCCAATATTCGAATACATGAAATAACTCTAAAAGAACTTTTGGAGTTCACTGCGTTTCATACTGGGTGGCGCTGTGTTACTGGATAGTACTCAGTAGCGCTTGCCAGTATTGAATAAGGGTCCGTCAATTCCAAACGTTCACCATCGGAGAAAAAGCTATGTTGCTCTGACGAGGTCAAATGAGACCGAAACCATGGTCAGCATCTGCTTTTCTTCGATGGGACGTACCCCATTTTGGGGCCCTGACGATGGCAAATTGGCTATATAGTTCAATTCAGATCCTAACACTTGTTGATATTCATATTACCGGGTGGTATGCATCTGAATTAATTCTTATTATCTTGGATATTTCTTATTCTCGAATATCAAATTACATTATACAGGGTGAGACTTTGACTTTGTATAAATATTTCAACAGTAGATTCTCGTTTCTATAATGAGCTGTGCCACCCCTGGAAAAACAAAATTTCCTTCGGAAGGACTAGCTAAATCTGTGACTCTACACAATTGTGGATCTTTTAAACAGAGTCGCATTCAGCCAAAGTACCCAATTTTTGAAATTTTATAGATACTTTTTAGTTTTTGAGCATCAAATTACTCGAAAACAGCGCATTATACGAAAAAATATGAGGAATACTTTTATTTCACAAAACGTTCAACCATTCATTAGACAGAGTCCAACTTATTTTAAGAGTTGGGTTCTTTGAATTTTTGGTATTTTTATGGTATGTAATAGTCATAATGAAAAATCTGGGAGACGTGGATGATATCTTGTTATCGAAAAAGATTCATCAAATAAATGAAAAACTTTATTCCGAAATTCATTTCATTCGATAAAACCGTTTATGAGATAGAACTAAAAATAACACATAACAGAACTGAAATTTTTTTTTAATGATTTTTCAACAGCCTGTATCTTTTAAACCGAGCCGATTCGGAAAAAATGGTAAAGGAAAAAAGTGTTTCTTTTGACCTCAAGAATCTACTGTTGAAATATTTGTATGAGTCAAAGACTGACCCTGTCAGTCGTATCCGCCTAGGTAATTGCCAAAATGGCAATAAACGCATGCAGTATATGCACCCGAAAAAAAATCTTTCGCACATCAGGAAACGGGTGAAAAAACCGTCCCTAATCAATCCGATCGGTCTCAGTAGTCGTGGCACGAAATTAAAGCGTAAAACTTGCGTGAGGTCGAGCCGGGCCGGTAATTATCCACTAATTACCCACAAATGTCACTTCTTACTAATCGTTCGGGAGTTCCCGGCGCATAATAAAGTGAAAACTCTGGCACGGGCCCGTAACGTTATACCCGAACGTATCGCCCGTCCCGGGTTATTTAGGGCCGGTACCACATGTCGCACAACGTTATTTGTCAACGTTCGATACGTGTTTCGCACATGAATGCCATTAGCGCTTTCTCTATAGAGGTTTCGACGTCTTGCCCCGTCGATTCGGCGTTTTTGGAGGTTCCAGAAACGCGGAAAACTGTCTAAAGCACGGATCTTCGCGAAAATTGGAGCCCGGAAGTCCTGGTTTCGTCGCCAATTTGAGTATACATCATATTGTTCCTCCGGTAAGAGAATCGTACGGCTTAGCGTTAGGCAATTTTCACTGGCATGAATTCCTTAAATAGCGTTGTATATTTGATATAGTTCGATTGTTCTCTCTATTTTTCTGGTCGGATGGCGAGAAAGCGAACAGAGAGACAGGCGGGAATTCGTTTAAAAATTGATATCAAGCGTCCGTCGGATCTTCTCTGGCCGCTATACGGCGTGACGATTCAAATCGTCGTTATAGCTGTCATTGACGCTTCGACAGTTCCGAAACGATGTCAACCAATCCGGTCCCGTTTTGTGCCCAGTCATCGTTTAGAAGGTGATTTCTATTGATCCGGATCGGGCAATTTCGATTTCTCGCCGAGGTGGTCTCCGTGTTTACGTAAGAACCTCGGAATCCCCTGTTTGTTATCCATTCCATTTGTAGCAAGGAATAAACAAAAATGTAAAACAACCTTTGTCAAAACCAGTGAACTCTAAAAGACCTCCAAAAGTTCTTTTAGATCAACGATCAAAATGAATATTCGATCTGGTAGCCCCTGCATCAGCCTTAAAAAAGGTTCTTTCTGTTAAAAACACCTAGAAATCAAAATTTAATATCGGATAGGACCTACTTTAGCTCTTCGTAGTGCTCTTACTCTATTCAGCATTGTATCAAAGAGGTTAACAATGGAAATTTGAGTAATATTTGACGAATGTCCGTCTAAGCACCGGCGAGCTGTTGTGATGTATGCGGCGGGTCAGATAAGCGGTGTAATTGAGGACACCACCGTTGACCCCCCGTTCTCGCCACACCAACAGTCGACCATCAGACTCTCACAGACGATATCTGGATTCATCTCCATCTCCATCTATGCATGTTCAAGAACACAACGTTATCTCATACACCGCTGCTCCCTAATCAATCGCAGGTGGATTTTCTTGCTCTCAAATTAAAACTACGCGACCTATTCCGAAGATCAGAAACTATCCTATGGTCAATTCGGAATGTCCTGAAGAAGGGTTTTCTTCGTGCAGTTAACCGTATTAGCCGATCTTGTGCGAAGGTTGTAGATCTTGCTCTTACACCCCCATGGGTACGAGGGTATATTGAAAAATTCTTAGCCTACTATAGAACTCAACATATTCCCCCCTTACTTGGATAGATACATTTATTACAGCGAACCTGCAACGTCTCTAGACCTTTCAAAGAAAATGTTTCTTCTTGCTCTGCAAACCAGACCTCCACAGCTTTTATCACCTCCTCGTTGAAAGAAAATTTATGACCTTTTAAACTTTTTTCAGTTGAGGAAAGAGATGATAGTCGAATGGAGCCAAATATGGTGAATAAGTTCTAGTAATTCAAACCCTAAATCACGAATTTTTTGCATGGCAACATGAGATTTGAGTGCAGGGGCGTTGTCCTGCAAAAACAAAACACCTTTGAATAGCTTTCCGCGTCTTTCCTCTTCAATTTTTCCCGGAGAGTGTTCAGTAATCTCGAATAGTAATCTCCGGTTATTGTTCTACCCTTATCCAAAAAATCGATCATGATTACTCCATGGCAATCCCAAAAAACTGAAGCAATAACTTTTCCAACAGATTTTTGGACACGAAACTTCTTAGGTCTTGGAGAACCAGAGTGTCGCCATTCCATCGATTGTTGCTATGTTTCTGGATCGTAGAAATGTACCCCAAGTCTCATCCATAGTAACAATTCGGTTTAAGAAGTCTACATCGTTTTCAAATCGAGCACAGATCGAACGCGATGCTTCTATCCTTGCACGCTTTTCGTCAACATTCAAACATTTGGGGATCCATTTTGCAGCAATTTTTCCATGTCCATGAACTCGCTCCGAAATTAAAACGCAGTACCAGACGACGTTCGTTCTTTCAGACGTGAGAAAAACGTGTCGAAACGTAATTTCGAGATTTTTCTCCAGCAAAATTATCCGAAACGATATCTATATGGGAATACCGAGAACGGTTTTCCCTTTGCCGCCTTACCCTTTCGCTGAATCTCGAGTAATCCGATACCCCGCTCGAAAACGGCGGATCTAATGACGAAAGTTCCGCGCCATATAACTTTCCGGTACGCCCGACTTAGGCCCGGTCGCAAAGGCGGCCGCCGGATTTCGCGCGTCCGCAAGGGTCGTAGGTGAGATTCCGGGAGCGTTTTTCTCGATCTGTTCGTATCGAAGGACCACCCAAAAACCGTGGAGCTTAATTGGGTGTAGGACTCCCGTTTACACGGCTGCGTAACTTCCTTAATAGTGCTGGATGGGCTGAAATATGACTTATGGACCCATATATCTCGGTTTATTTCGGCAATAACTGGGCTTAATGTAGCAGAATGCCTTTATAAGAGCTGTGTATATGTCGATTAGAGCGTGGTAAATTAATAAGAAAGGGATGAAGGTTGTTCTTAGAACCGGGCAGCAATTATAGAGCTTGTGGTGGAATGGTGTCACCTGTCATCAACAGATGATGAAGTTGGAGATGTATTCTCTCAGAATTTCAGGGCATCCCAAATTATTATTGTTATTTTTTTAAAGGTCTAGAGATGTTGCAGGTTCGCTGTAATAAATGTATCCAATAAAGAGGAGAATATGTTGAGTAATAAAAAATTGAAATTTTGTTTGGTTCTATAGTAGGCTTAGAATTTCTCAATATTTCCTCGTATCTCACTTGAAGAATGATTGCAGACTTGGTAAGAAGCCTCTTTTTCATCTTATTCCCTTATTGGTCTCGAACAATAGACAGACAAAAGAAGACCCAATTGTGTCAACTTTGGTTGTCATTACACGAGATAGAATTGCTCTTGAAATCATCCTTAGTAATATAGTTCAAGTCAATTTGGACATGAGAAAAATTGCTGCAAAATGGATCCTCAAATGTTTGAATGTTTACCAAATGCGTGCAAGGGTAGAAGTATCGCGTTCGATCTGTGTTCGATTTGAAAACGATGTAGACTTCTTGAACCGAATTGAGACTTGGGTACATTTCTACGATCAAGAAACAAAGCAACAATCGATGGAATGGCGACACTCTGGTTCTCCAAGACCTAAGAAGTTTCGTGTCCAAAAATCTGCTGGAAAAGTTCTTGCTTCAGTTTTTTGGGATTACCATGGAGTAATCGTGATTGATTTTTTGGGCAAGGTTAGAACAATAACCGGAGATTACTATTCGACATTACTGACCACTCTACGGGAAAAAATTAAAGAGAAAAGACGCGGAAAGCTATACAAAGGTGTTTTGTTTTTGCAGGACAACGCCCCTGCACACAAATCTCATGTTGCCATACAAAAAATTCTTGATTTAGTGTTTGAATTACTAGAACACCCCCCTTATTCACCAGATTTGACTCCATCCGACTATCATCTCTTTCCTCAACTGAAAAAAGTTTAAAAGGTCTTAAATTTTCTTCCAACGAGGAGGTAATAAAAGCTGAGGAGGTCTAGTTTGCAGAGCAAGAAAAAACATTTTTTTTGAAAGGTCTAGAGACGTTGCAGGTTCGCTGTAATAAATGTATCCAATTAAGAGGAGAATATGTTGAATAATAAAAAATTGAAATTTTGTTTGGTTCTATAGTAGGCTCAGAATTTTTCAATATATCCTCGTATAATCACAAACCAATCGAGCGTTAGGTACAATTGTCCAAACTGTACATCTATGGCAGATCGGTGTTGAGTTGAGGATAATTACCAAGTGAAGTGGATCCTCCCCAAAACCACAGACCGTCCCGTAACAGGGCCTCATCTATCGATTTCGATCGATATCCGTTCCGATAGAAACACCCATTGTGCATATGCCCCGTTTTTTTTTTGTCTCCTCTCTAGCGTCCATAACAGAATAATTATTTTCGTGAATGGGCTTCCGGTCATTTTCGAGCTAGGCAGTCTAGCTCGCGCGTTTGGTTGGCGCGAAGTGAAAACTGCCGTGTTTTCGAGGTAAATTGCTTTTTATCCGAAAACGGCACAGTCATCTCCGTTCTGTGTCCATATAGAAAGCCGTCCGGAGGTTGGGGGGCCATATGGGACTAAATTGAAAGCAGTGACGGGGGAAATTACTCCGTGGGTCTTACAAGGGGCCCCTGTTCAAGCCGTCGCCGAAGATGATATTTTAATATCGGACAATATGATCCGTCTCTTAAAGATTGCTGCGTCAAAATTCGATTATTGCTCTTTGACAGACATTTTCTAGGTGGATTCTGAAGGCTCGTCCTTTTAACGATATGAAAAAGGCTACTTAACAATTTGTTGTGGTGGAAAATTATCAGAAAAGCATCGAAACACTAATAATTACAGCTATACTAACCTCATTGGTCAAAGATTTAAGTGGGTATCGAGAAAAAACTCAATATTTGCCTTGCTTCACATACCATGTGGAGAGGCAGACACAAAAAATGGTCCTTATGGATGGTCTTGTTAAAAAAATCAAAAGAAACTCCATTCTTGTAGGTGTATGGTTTTTTGTGGTCTGTATGTGCGATAATGGGCTCTTACAACTCATTAGGTTTTGTGTGTGATGAATTGTCACGAGTTTAACATGCGTTTAGAAGCCTTTCAACCTAAACAATTAGAGTGTTGCTCACACGAAGTTTCAACTCAACAAGAAGTTGCTAACCGTCTCGAGGCTTCGCAAATTGTAGAGCGTGAAAGAGCAAGAGCTACAGCCGTCGCACAAGATCGGCTAATACGATTGATCCCACGACGAAATCCCTCCTTCGCAGCGTTCATTCGTTTTTTAAGTATTTCGACGTCGTTTCGATGATGGAAATGTGCTTTAGAGAGTGATTATCTGGCCCTCCCTCGCCTACGCCGCTGTCCCCCTCCGGTTCGACTCCAAAGGCCTCGCCGCCGCTCCGAAAAGGTGGCTAAATTACATTTTTTTTTCCGCCGATGGATTTTTTTTTCTCGTCTTGTTGGTATTTTCATTCATCTCCGGAGATCATTAATTTGCCGTGTGAGATTCAGGTAGCACCTTTTCGAAATTAATTGCGTGCCGCCGCATGCTGAGATTGTCCGAACGCGCGGGATGTGTGTATTACGTCCGGGGGGAGGTAGGGGGGGTGGTTCTTTTTGTTCTTACCGCCCTTGGGTGCTGCGCTGCGCACGCTGAGCAGTCGGTGATTTACCGATTTTTTCCCGATATGGGCGAAGTAAAGATCCGATCGAAAGATGAGAAGGATTTCGAAGATGTTTAGTCATCCCCTAATCACGTTATTGGGTGGTTTTTGAGTATTGTGCCACGGGTATTTTAAAACTCGTAGGTTTTTTCCAAAAAGTGATTCATTACAGAGGAAGAGATGCGAAGGGACATCCATATAGGGTGAGTCTTCAACAAGTACAAATTATCTAACAGTAGTACCATTTTTCCGATTCGGCCCTGATAACAAGATACGACCATTTTGAGTTTTCATAATGAGCTATGCCACCCCTGGAAAAACAAAATTACCTTCAGAATAACAAGCTAAATCTGTGACTTTACACATCTGCGGATCTTTTAAACAGAGTTGTATTCAGCCAAAGTACCCAATTTTTCAAATTTCTCAGATATTTTTCGATTTTTGAACATCGAATTACTCGAAAACGGCGCATTATACGAGAAAATATAAAGAATACATTTATTTTACAAAACTTTCAAATATTCATATTTTTGGTATGATTGTTATGACAGTCTTCAGAACATCATAAAAGTATACCATAAGACCTTCCCAACAGGTTTCTCCTAACGCGACTTCCTAATTAAACCGAAAAAAGTTTTTCGGGATACGCGCATCCCTTAATTGGCGCTAGTCCAGAAGCTCCTTCCCGACGTTTAACCGAACATATCTCACCCCTCCGGTGGGGTCGACGAAATGTTAAATGACAAGCGAATCGTATCGATGTGAGTGAACGTAACCTCTGGTAATTTTGAATATGCTCAAAGACAAGCGTAACTAAACGAATTATACTCAGTAATTGCCGTGCAAGATGATCCCGTATATCTTTCTTTTTAATAATAATTCGGACTTCAAAGTGTCTGCACCACGAGAGAAGTCTACAATTTCGCATTCCTGCTTAATCATTCGCGAGAACGCAAGTTGTACATGATGAAGATAATTGTTAATGTAGATATGACGTTAATACCTCATCGAAAAGGGCTGAAAATACCAAAGTTTGTTACCTCCAAAGTTTACCAAATATTTCATTTGAGTATTGGTGACATAGTCTTGGCGAAGAACTCTTTTTTTTCTCATTAGATAAACTAGCGTTGCCTGGGCTTCTACCCTAGCACAAAAACTCGATTTCAAAAATCTCGATTTTTTGGGTCAAAAATGAGCAAGGGTTTAGACCACCCCAAAATGACCTATTTGCTACTCTGTCTGAATGTCAGGATGTTTTTTTACTATCCTAGGATATGGAGTGCATAGAATTTGTTTTGAAGATTCTAGAAAACCAAACAGTTGATGCTTCAATAGAGAATTGCACTCCACAGAGCTCTTCGAAGTCAACTAGAAAATGAAAAGTGGAAAAACAAAAAAAATTATTTTCTCCTAAACAGGGCCAGATATTTGAAATTTTGGTATGAAAATATAGGTTTTCGAACACGCTGAATCTATTGCGAGCATTTTCGAAAGCCCATCTCCCTTAGTTTAGATTTTCTTCTCTGAAATGGCATTTTTCAAAAATTGCCAATTTTCAATCTGCGATATCTCCTGTTATATTCGTCTGATCCAATTGGGATTTCCGGTTATATAATCAGCGTTGCCTAGGCTTCTACCCTAGCACAAAAACTCGATTTCGAAAATCTCGATTTTTTGGGTCAAAAATGAGCAAGGGGTTAGACCCCCCTAAAATCACCTATTTGCTACTCTGTCTGAAAATCAGGATGTTCTATCACTGTCTTAGGATATGGAGTGCATAGAATTTGTTTTGAAGATTCTAGAAAACCAAACAGTTGATGCTTCAATGGAGAATTACACTCCAGAGAGCTCTTCGAAGTCAACTCGAAAATGAAAAGTGGAAAATCAAAAAAAATTATTTTCTCCAAAACAGGGCCAGATATTTGAAATTTTGGTATGGAAATATAGGTTTTCGAACACGCTGAATCTATTGCGAGCAATTTCGAAAGCCTATCTCCCTTCGTTTAGGTTTTCATCTTGGAAATGGCATTTTTCAAAAATTGCCAATTTTCAATCTGCGATTTCTCCTGTTATATTCGACAGATCCAATTGGGATTTTCAGTTATATAATCAGCGTTGCCTAGGCTTTCACCCTAGCACAAAAACTCGATTTCGAAAATTTCGATTTTTTGGGTCAAAAATGAGCAAGGGGTTAGACCCCCCTAAAATCACCTATTTGCTACTCTGCCTGAAAATCAGGGTGTTCTAGTACTGTCTTAGGATATGGAGTGCATAGAATTTGTTTTGAAGATTCTAGAAAACCAAACAGATGATGATTCAATAGAGAATTGCACTCCAGAGAGCTCTTCGAAGTCAACTCGAAAATGAAAAGTGGAAAAACAAAAAAGATTATTTTCTTCTGAATAGGGCCAGATATTTGAAATTTTGGTATGAAAATATAGGTTTTCGAACACGCTGAATCTATAACGGGCAATTTCGAAAGCCTATCTCTCTTCGTTTAGATTTTCATCTCTGAAATGGCATTTTTCAAAAATTGCAATTTTCAATCTGCGATATCTCCTGTTATATTCGTCTGATCCAATTGGGATTTCCGGTTATATAATCAGCGTTGCCTAGGCTTCCACCCCAGCACAAAAACTCGGTTTCGAAAATTTCGATTTTTTGGGTCAAAAATGAGCAAGGGGTTAGACCCCCCTAAAATGACCTATTTGCTACTCTGTCTGAAAATGAGGGTGTCCTATTACTGTTATCGGATATGGAGTGCATAATTTTCTCCTAAACAGGGCCAGATATTTGAAATTTTGATATGGAAATATAGGTTTTCGAACACGCTGAATCTATTGAGAGCAATTTCGAAAGCCTATCTCCCTTCGTTTAGATTTTCATCTCGGAAATGGCATATTTCAAAAATTGCCAATTTCACTTGAGAATTCGTCAAGACCGAACTGTTGCGCCGAAATGAATGAAATTCTCAGATTTATTACTAGAAGAGTTGCTCTTTCAGATTATGTATCACATTTAGATCTACGATAATTTTCCTGGAAGAAAAACTACTCTAAAGTTGACCTTCGAAAAATTCCCAAAAAAATGGGGTTGAATAATTAGTCAAGACCAAACGGTTGTCCATGAAATTTTCAGAGGATATTCGGATACTATTGAACAGTTAAGAGTTATATGAAAATCACATGCGAACTCTGAAATATTGCATTAAAGCCAGGTAGAACTTCAAGATCCGAAAAATGGTGAAAAAATTCTTTTTTGTGCTAGATGAATCAAATTTGGGGATTCATTACCAGGTCCTTCCTTCTACTCCTATACATGATGAAATAGGCATCCAACGGAGTTAATAACGATCAACTCGACCATCTTTTCATCGGGCGCTATCCTCATCATCTCAAGATTCCTTCGTGGTAGATGGAGGGACAAGGTCGTTTCTCCGATGCCAGATGTAATGTATTATAAAAGATAAACTAATTCCTTCACGCTTCAATTTAAAAGTGCTACTGGGTATACCGCGCGGGACTCGGAAAAAATATCGAATTAAAATACGCTGCAGTCATGTTCTTTTGAGTAGGCGAGCCTTCTTCGCCTTGCCTAGCGGCAATGAGAATTCTGAGAGGTGGTTGTTGGTTGCCTTAGATTGGGTTCATCGAGAATAACAAGAAAAAAAATTTGTAAAAAATTTGATTCGAGAATTGGAATATAAATCACGCGATTTGACGTAAGGTTTTTCAGTATGTATTTGAAATTTTCAAAGTAGCGTAATATTTCTCGAAAGCAGTTGTCTCCGTAAAGATTTTCACTGGATTCTATACAGGGTGAGCCTTTGACTGGTACAAATTTTTCAACAGTAGATTCTTGAGGTCAAAAGAAACACTCTTTCCCTTTACCATTTTTTCCTAATCGGCTTGGTTTAGAAGATACAGGCTGATGAAAAACCATAAAAAAAATATTTTGAGTTCTATTCCACAAACGGTTTAACGAATGAATTGAATTTCGGAATATAGTTTTTCGTTTATTCGATTAATCTTTTTCGAATACAAAATATCACTCATGCCTTCCAGTTTTCTCATTATGGCTATTACGTACCATAAAAATACCAAAAATTCAAAGAACCCAACTCTTGAAAATAAATTGGACGCTATCTAATGAATATTTGAACCTTTTGTTGAAAGTATTCCTCATATTTTCTCGTATAATGTTTTTGAATAATTTGAGGTTCAAAAATTAAAAAGTATCGGTGAAATTTGAAGAATTGGGTACTTTGGCTGAATGCAACTCTGTTTGAAAGATCTACAGATCTGTAGTGTCACAGATTTAGCTAGTTATTCTGAAGGCAATTTTGTTGCTCCAGGGGTGTCACAGCTCAATGTGAAAAATTAAAATGGCCATATCCTTTTATCAGGGCCGAATAGGAAAAAATAGTATAGGAAAAAAGTGTTTCTTTGGACCACTAGAATCCACTGTAGAAATATTTGTACGAGACATTGTTGTAGGAAAATGTGCAAAAGATTCGGGATATTTTCAATACAGAATATGATATTGGCTGTCTCATTGTTCGAAAAGAATCGAGTCTAACAAAAGGAAAAATAGTCCTTGCCAACATATCATTCACTAACCAGCTGATGGTGTCTGTTTCGATCCACAATGATACAGCATTTAACATGCAACTCGGCAATTTGATAAGCTTTCAAGTGAGTGTGAAATCCCATCAAACCATAAGATCCATCCTGGTTACTTAAATATATATGTAGATTAATTATTCCTACACCGATCCTTATTAATGCGGTCATTTATCGAATGAAACGCGAGCATGATCTTGTGTAAAAATACGTTGGATATTTTGGGACAGAGGGAAAAATGGGAGGTTTCGGAGAATTGTCTATTGAAAAACCTTAAAAAAATGTTATTTTTAGTTCTATTTTACTAAGGGTTTTATCTAATGAAATGAATTTCGGAAAATAGTTTTTTATTTATTTGATGAATCTTTTTAAAACACAAGATATCACCCACCTTTTCCGATTTCTTCCTTATGACTATTACGTACCATAAAAATAAATACCAAAAATTCAAAGAACCCAACACTTGAAACTACGTTGGTCGATATCTAATGAATATTTGAACGTCCTGTGAAATGAAAGTATTCTTCATATTTTCTCGTATAATGCGCCGTTTTCGAGTAATTTGATGTTAAAAAATAAAAAAGTTCCTGTGAAATTTGAAAAATTGGGTTTAAAAGATCCACAGATTTAGCTGTGGGCACAGCTCTTATGAAAACTTAAAATGGCTACATCTTTTCAACAGGGTCAGATCGGAAAAAATGGTACAAGAAAAAAGTGTTTGTTTTGACCACAAGAATCTACTGCTGAAACATTTGTACGAGTCAAAGACTCACCCTGTATATGTTTTAGGTTTACTTCAGTTTGACAAAAGTGATGTTGACACCGACAACAGACATGAATTTCATTTAATTATGTTTGATTAAGGTGGATTTACACCAAGTTCACTATTGTGTGTGATCTAATAATTGTGGAATTCTAAAACCTGCCATATCTCGCGAAATATTCGTTGCAGAATAATGCTGTGGGTGGCATTTTTCACGAGGGATAAATGCTGAAGATAAAGTTCACATTCAATTGTATATTAGTTCATTTCATACCAGATTCATAAAAGTCTGAAAGGAGGGGGTTTACTATAAATTGACGTCTTTTCTCATCTCTTCATTGTGCAGAGATAAATTTCACACGAAAACTGTCTCGAGTATCCTTCTATGAAGCTGCTTTCATACGTATAGGTATAATGCCAGCAGAGAATTCCGAAAAGCAAGAGCGGCATAGCCACAATAAAACCCCCCATTGTCTTTTTAGATCCATCTCGGCCCCATTCTGGATTTGACTCAATGAAAAATGAAGTAGCTGGTTTTCTGAACTCAATTAATATCAGTGCCGTGGACGCAGGGCGTTAGAATTTAGAAATTTCAAAGAATCTAGAGAGATAGAGATCTAACATTTATTTATTTATTTATTTCTTTATTTATTTATTCAGCAATAGTAACAGTGCTACAAATTAAATTAAAACATTCAAATACCTTATGATAGTATATATATATACACACAAAAAATACAACAAATGTTAACAAAACAAGGAATTTAAAATTAATAACACTATCCCTACTGCTAAAAGTAGTCCCATAAAACTTCAGATCGAATAGAGTTGTACCTTGCGATCTGGGGTGAGAATAGAAAATTGTTACAGTTCATTGAGGGTGTCTATGCTGACAAAGTGCTATTATTGTTACCCAGTTACCCTATTTCATCCAATTTTTACGACAGTTGTTGGAGGGTACGAACAAGAAGAAGATTGTGATGCCCATTTTGAATAATTCAAACGAATTTTCATAAAATCGTTTACCTTACTAAATAATGAGAAAAATTTGACAATCTCAAGTTTCCATTTTCATTCTCACGTAAAAATAGAATGGGCCAATATCCTAAACGAAACCATATGGTTGAGTCAGTCATCACGAGATGAGTTTTTCCCATTGCTTTGCTATAATTGAGATGACAAATGATCTAGGGTCGTATTAGAATCTATTTCAGTAATCATTTTTGATTTCAACTTTGTCGTTTTGAAAGTTTTGTATAGGTGATTTCTGGTGAAACGCTTCATTTTGACCAGTTCTACATTCTACACTCTTAAATACACCCTGTATATACTCAGCATTGTGAACCAAAATTGTCGAACAGTACTTGTACATAGTGCTAGGGGTGATAGAATACCAAGGAATTGTTTACTTATGCTCGAAATCACATAGTTAGGGGGCTACAACACCCAGATAGTGTTTTTTGATGATAACTCGAAAGCTATTAATTTAATAATAATAATAATAATAATAATCTTTATTTGATCAAATATCAACAGATGTAGATCACGTCAATACATATGAACCTATAATGAAACAAAATCTCCCTCATTCAAAAAATCCCCAACACTATAATAACATTTTCTAGCCAAAAACATTTTTAATCTTTTTTTTGAATTGCAATAGGCAAGCATTTAAAATTTTGAGGAAATTTATTCCATACTGTGATTATAAAATATACAGCATTCCTCTGTATATAACTAAAATTTGTTTTTTCTCTACTGAGATAATTTTTTCCTCTGGTATTGTATTCATGACTTAACAGTAATTCTTTAAAATCATTGAAGTTGTTGCTTACATACATTACACATTCATAAATAAAGAGACTGTACAATGTCAATAAGTTATTACCAATTTATGGATGATACAGAGCATCTTTTGTCAAAAAAAGCTTCGAATTCCATCATTAAGTTTTTTCTAAAAAAGTAACTAAGTAGCATTATTATTATCAAGTCATACATTGACAAGCTTTGTGTTACGCCACTGGCAGGTCTCTGCTGGTTGAGCTCGGGGAACGCGTGGACCGGAATGACTGACAAATAAACTTGGAAAAAACCAATTAATTTTTTAACATCGACTTCGTATCATATAATATCATGTAGGCGTGTTCTTGGAAGATATTAATCAATCTATAATATTACAATCGGTAAGGTGTTTGGCCTCAGAAGAAGATATCTCATCAATATTTTTATCAATTATTTACCGAGACTCGTGTTTTTTTTCTCATTACCGAACTGGACGTGATTGAGCTGTAAAAACTGTATTTCAACTTTTGAAACCATCAAGGTCCATCTTCAAGTTGTAGGTATTAAATTTTTTCGACTGAATCGATGAAAACTGGTACGTAAGAGGTTATGTTTATTATATTTTGACCATGATTTTGACTGATATGAGTTCTAATAAAGTATTCCAATATATGTGTTTTTTCACAATTATCTACAGGCAAATGTGAGTATCTGATAAAACACTTCGCAAGGAATTTTTCAAATACGAAAAACAGAACAACTGAAACTCATTGTGTTGACTTTTTTGTTGTACCTACTAATTTTTCTTTTCAAAAACGAGTTCAACGAAAAATGATTAATTCCCCCTTGAAATATAAAAGATTTTTTGATGTCCTAAGCTTTGAATTATTCAATTCAGAGATCTTAGTTACCTTCTTCAAAGAACGCTAATGCGCCGGCGCATCCGCCGTGTTTCGATACGAGATTCAAAAACAGTTGCCACAAAATAGTTAGCTTTGGTCGGACATTTGCAATTTCTGGAATTCTGCAGTGATTTCCTATGATTTTTCACGATTTTCAATGAATTTCCAGCAGAATGTAAGTTAAGAACGATACATTTTCATTTTAACCTCATTATTTCAACAAAAATTACATCTTTCACAGTTGATATTTGCAGAATATCTCAAGTACAATTTTCCTTGTTCTGATTTTGATTTGGTTTTATCAATTGGTTGTTATTTTCAAAGAGAAAAGAAGTATTATACCTACTTTTAATGGAAAACAATAAATTCCAGGTTATCGGTGAAGCAAAACTTTCCACAGAATATTATTGGAGGTAGGTCATCTACAAATAGAATTCAATCTGCATTCAAACTTATTGAAACCGGCGAAAAAGTATCCCTTACCTAAAACGGAAATGAGGAGATTTTCAATCATATATTGTTTTTCATTTCCAGGGTGGCTTGCAACGAAAACATGGATGAGGATTCCTGAAACTTGCCGAGATGTTTCAGAAGACTGGGAAGGAATCAAGATGATGACGATCAGGAGGGGTAGAAAATACTTAATCAAAGAACAATTCATATGAATTACTTGAAAATTGTGACTATTCGGAAGATTAAGATGTAGATAAAGTCGATAGCGGTGAGTTGAAAATTACATTATCACTTCAAATTTAATGAAATGAATGTTTTGTATTGCTGATTCATGTTACATTCAAAAATATTTTTTCAAAAACTCATACAATGTTAGATTATTGGAGAAAAAGCGTGAATGGATCATTGGCGAATATTTGAAATTTTCAAATTTCTCTTTCTTTCCTTTTTACCTATCTCTCAGGTTATATTACAGAGTATGATACTCTTTGATCTCTCTCTTCTCTCTGGTTATAATCACAGACTACCCACCTGTTCTAGTCTGTGAATCGTTATAATTTCGATCTTAGTTACCTTCTTCAAAGAACGATAACGCGCCGGCGCCTCCGCCTCATTTTGATACGATATTCAAAAACAGTTGCCAGAAAATAGTTAGCTTTGGGCAGACATTTGCAATTTCTAGAATTCTCCGGTGGTTTCTTATGAATTTCGACGATTTCGAATGAATTTTCAACAGAATGTAAGTTGAAAACAATATATTTTCATTTTAACCTCATTATTTCAGCAAAAATTACATCTTGCAAGTTTCAAAGTTGGATTGCAAAATTTCCACGGACAATTTTCCTCATTCTGAAATCGATTTGGTTTTATTCATTGATTATTTCTTTCAGAGAGAAAAGAAGTGATTCCACTTGGACAAAATTATCTTGAAGAAAATTTTCAGCCGTTCCAATGGTAACATATAGCAAGACGACAAACAAGACTTTCTTACCAAGTAAGTTCTAATACGATCAAATATATTCTATCATATACATGTTTTTCCTTCATGTTATTCATATTATCTTAAAGCTCGCATTTTAATTTGGGTTGATACGAAGTTTACAGCCACTTACCGATTCTGAAAATATTCTTTATTTCAATCCTAAAGGAATTTTAGATACAGCGAATGAAATAAATTCGTTCTGATCAGAACAGATTGCTGATTCATATTACTTTCAGTTGATTTATTAGTTACATTTTTTCAAATGATTAAACGATGACGATGATTGAAGAAAAAGCATGAATATTGGCGAATATTTGAAATTTTCAAATTTCTCTTTCCTTTTTTAGCATTTTAGCAGGAGTATTTTACTCTCTGCTTTATTCATAGAGTATAATACTCTTTGATTATTTTATCTCTTCTGTGGTTAATAATTATCTCGATCTTAGTTACCTTTCTCGAAGAACGCTAATGCGCCTGCGCGTCTGCCTCATTGCGATACGATATTCAAAAACAGTTGCCATAAAATAGTTAGCTTTGGGCAGACATTTGCAATTTCTAGAATTCTCCGGTGATTTCTTACGATTTCCGACGATTTCCAATGAATTTTCAACAGAATGTGAGTTCAAATCAATATATTTTCATTTTAACATCATTATTTCAACAAAAATTACATCTTGGAAGTTTGAAAGTTGGTTATTGCAAAATTTTCAAGGACTATTTTCCTCATTCCGAAATCGATTCAGTTTTATTCATTGATTATTTCTTTCAGAGAGAAAAGAAGTAATTCCACCTGGACAAAATTATCTCGAAGACAATTTTCAATGGCTCCAATGGTAACAGATAGTAAGACGACAAACAAGACTTTCTTACCAAGTAAGTTCTAATACGATCAACTATATTCTATCAATATTCTATCTTATACATGTTTTTCCTTCATGTTATTCGAATTATCTTATAGCTCACATTTTAATTTGGGTCAATATTAAGTTCACCGTTGCTCACCGATTTTGAAAATATCCTTTATTTCAATCAATTATCGATACAAAGAATGGAATAAATTCATACTGATCAGAACAGATTGCCGATTCATATTATTTTCAGTTGATTCATTAGTAATATTTTCAAATAATTACACAATGTTAAATGATTGAAGAAAAATCATGTATATTCGCGAATATTCGAAATTTTCAAATTTCTCTTTCCTTTTCTAGCAGAATTATTTTACTCTCTGGTTATACCATAGAGAATAATGCTCTTTGATTATTTTATCTCTTCTGTGGTTAATAATTATAATTTGGATCTTAGTTACCTTTCTCGAAAAACGCTAATACGCCTGCGCGCCGGCCGCATTTTGATACGAGATTCAAAAACAGTTGCCACAAAATAGTTAGCTTTGGTCGGACATTTGCAATTTCTAGAATTTTCCGGTGCTTTCCTACGATTTTCGACGATTTCGAATGAATTTTCAACAGAATGTGAGTTCAAATCAATATATTTTCATTTCAACCTCATTATTTCAGCAAAAATTACATCTTGGAGGTTTGAAAATTGGTTATTGCAAAATTTCCAAGAACAATTTTCCTGATTCTGATATCGATTTGGTTTTATTCATTTTATATTTCTTTCAGAGAGAAAATAATTAATTCTAAATGAACAAAATCGACTATACCTTCTTATAATGAAAAACAATAAATTCCAGATTATCGGCATAGCAAAACTTTCCACAGAAATTCTTTGTAGGTAGAGGTCATCTACGAATAGAATTCAATCTACATTCAAACTTATTGGAACCGATAAAAAAAACCTCTTTCCCTAAACGGAAATGAGGAGATTTTCTATTATATATTGTTTTTCATTTTCAGAGTGGCTTGCAATGAAAACGGGGATGGGGATTCCTGAAACTTGTTGAGCTGTTTCAGTCGAAGAAGCCTGGGAGGAAAGAAAACCAAGATGATGACGATCAAAAGGGTAGAAAATACTTAATCAAAGGACCAGCGGTGAGTTTAAAATTACATGATCACTTTGAATTGTTATGAAATGAATATTTTGTATAAATGCTGATTCATGTTACTTCCAGAAATTCAATTGATCTTTCAGAAATATTTTTTAAATACTTATACAATGTTGAATTATTGAAGAAAAAACATGAATGGATCATTAGCGAATATTTGAAATTTTCAAATTTCTCTTTCTATCCTTTTTTATAGGAGTATTTACTCTCTGGTTATATCGCAGAGTATGATACTCTTCGATCTCTCTCTTATCTCTGGTTATAATCACAGACAACCGACCTGTTGTGATCCGTGGATATTATCGTTATAATTACGATCTTAGTTACCTTTCTCGAAGAACGCTAATGCTCCTGCGTGCCGGTCTTATTGCGATACGTTTCGATACGTTTTCGATACGATTCTAGAATTTTCCGGTGCTTTCCTATGATTTTCGACGATTTCGAATGAATTTTCAACAGAATGTGAGTTCAAACCAATATATTTTCATTTTAACATAATTATTTCAACACAATTTACATCTTGCAAATTTCAAAGTTGGTTAATGTAAAATTTCCAGGTACAATTTTCCTCATTCTGATATCGATTTTGTTTTATTCATTGATTATTTCTTTCAGAAAGAAAAGAAGTGATTCCTTTGGAATGAAATCAACTACAGCAACTTAAGATGGAAAACAATAAATTCCAGATTATCGGCAAAGCAACATTTTCCTCTGAAAATTATTTCAGGTAGGTCATCTATGAACATAATTCAATCTTCAAACTTATTGAAACGGATAAAAAAAAACCTCTTTCTTTAAACGGAAATGAGGAGATTATCAATTGTATATTGTTTTTCATTTCCAGAGTGGCTTGAAACGAAAACGGTGTTGAAGATTTCTTAAACTCATTGAACTGTTTCAATTTCAGGGGACTGGAAAGAGAGAAAATCAAGTTGATGACGATCAGAGGGGAAGGAATTACGCAATCAATGGACACTTCAGATGAATAAGATGAAAGTGGTGGTTTGTGATCATTACGAAGATAAAGCGGTGAGTTGAAAATTGCACGACCGAAATCTTATG
This sequence comes from Coccinella septempunctata, assembly GCF_907165205.1. Classification (NCBI taxonomy): domain Eukaryota; kingdom Metazoa; phylum Arthropoda; class Insecta; order Coleoptera; family Coccinellidae; genus Coccinella; species Coccinella septempunctata. The sequence goes on from NC_058197.1 coordinate 17,221,610, forward strand.
AAAGGAATTTTTATGAATATAATGTATATGAATGCCGATTCATGTTATTTTCAGTTGATTTATCATTTATTTTGATACTTATACAATGTTGAATTATTGAAGAAAAAACATGAATATGGGCTTATATTTGAAATATTCAAATTTCTCTTTCCTTTTTTAGAAGGAGTATTCTACTCTCTGGTAATATCGCAGAGTATGATACTCTTTGATTAGAGTATCTCTTCTCTCTGGTTATAATCACAGACTACCCACCTGTTGTAATCTGTGGATATAATCGTTATAATTACGATCTTAGTTGCCTTTCTCGAAGAACGCTAATACGCCTGTGCGCCGGCCTTATTGCGATACGTTTCGATACGTTTTCGATACGATTCTAGAATTTTCCGGTGCTTTCCTATGATTTTCGACGATTTCGAATGAATTTTCAACAGAATGTGAGTTCAAACCAATATATTTTCATTTTAACCTCGTTATTTCAGCGAAAATTAGATCTTGTAAGTTTCGAAGTTGGATATTGCAGAATATCTCAAGGACAATTTTCCTTGTTCTGATTTTGATTTGGTTTTATTAATTGATTGTTGTTTTCAGAGAGAAAAGAAGTAATTCCACTTGGACAAAATCAACTACAGCAACTTATAATGGAAAACAATAAATTCCAGATAATCAGCAGAGCAAAACTTTCCATAAAAAATTATCTCGGGTAGGTCATCTACGAATAGAATTCAATCTACATTCCAATTTATTGAAACCAATAACTAAAACTGAAATTAGGAGATTTTCAATCATATATTGTTTTTTTTTTTTTTCATTTCCAGGGTGGCTTGCAACGTAAAAAAGGACTGGGAAGAAAAAATATCAAGATCATGACGATCGGAGAAGAAGGAAATACTTCAGCAATGGACCATTCGGATGAATAATTTGAAAATTGCGACGATTAGGAAGATGAAGATGTAGAGAGAAAGTGGTGAGTTGAAAATGAATAGTCACTTAGAATTCTTATGAAATGAAAATATTCATTTATTTGCTGATTCATGTACCTTTCAGTTGATTTATTAGTAATATTTTTTCAAATAATTATACGATGTTAAATGATTGAAGAATAAGCATGAATATTGGCGAATATTTGAAATTTTCAAGTTTCTCCTTCCTTTTTTAGTAGGAGTATTTTACTCTCTGGTTATATCGCAGAGTATGATACTCTTTGATTATTATTGTATCTCTTCTCCACAGATTACAGAGTAGCTCTTCTCTCTGGTTATAATCACAGACCATCCACCTGTTGTAGTCTGTGGATATAATCGTTATAATTACGATCTTAGTCACCTTTCTCGAAGAACGCTAATGCTCCTGCGCGCCGGTCTTATCGCGATACGTTTCGAGTTTCGACACGTTTTCGATACGATTCTAGAATTTTCCGATGCTTTCCTGTGATTTTCGACGATTTCGAATGAATTTTCAACAGATTGTGAGTTCAAACCAATATATTTTCATTTCAACATAATTATTTCAACAAAAATTACATCTTGCAAGTTTCACAGTTGATTATTGCTAAAAATCTCAAGGATAATTTTCCTTGTTCTGATTTAGATTAAGTTTTGCTCATTGGTTGTTCCTTCCAGGGAGAAAAGAATTAATTCCACTTGGACAAAATCAACTACAGCAACTTAAGATGGTAAACATTTAATTCCAGATTATCGGCAAAGCAAGATTTTCCTTTGAAAATTATTTCAGGTAGGTCATCTATGAATAAAATTGAGTCTGCATTCAAACTTATTGAAACTGATAAAAAAACCTCTTTCTTTAAACGGAAATGAGGAGATTATCAATTATAAATTGTTTTTCATTTCTGTGGTGGCTTGAAACAAAAACGGTGTTGAAGATTTCTAAAACTCATTGAACTGTTTCAATTTCAGGGGACTTAGAAGAAAGAAAATCAAGATGATGACGATCAGAGGGGAAGGAATTACGCCATCAATGGACACTTCAGATGAATAAGATAAAAGTGGAGGCTTGTGATCATTAGGAAGATAAAGCGGTGAGTTGAAAATTGCATGACTGAATTCTTATGAAATGAATTTTTATGAATATATATAATATATATAAATGCCGATTCATGTTATTTCCTTTTGAATTATCAATAATATTTTTTTTCAATATGTACTTATTCAATGTTAAATATTTGATTGAAGAAAAAGCATGAATATTGGCTAATATTTGAAGTGTTCAAATTTCTCTTTCCTTTTTTAGCAGGAGTATTTTACTCTCTGGTTATATCACAGATTATGATACTCTTTGATCTCTCTCTTATCTCTGGTTATAATCACAGACAACCCACCTGTTGTAATCTGTGGATATAATCGTTATAATTACGATCTTAGTCACCTTTCTCGAAGAACGCTAATGCTCCTGCGCGCCGGTCTTATTGCGAAACGTTTCGAGTTTCGACACGTTTTCTATACGATTCTAGAATTTTCGGGTGCTTTCCTATGATTTTCGACGATTTCGAATGAATTTCCAACAGATTGTGAGTTCAAATCAATATATTTTCATTTCAACATAATTATTTCAACATTATTTCACGAAAAATTACATCTTGCAAGTTTCACAATTGGTTATTGCAAAATATCCCAATCGCAATTTTCTTTATTCTGATATCAATTCGGTTTTATTCATTTATTATTTCTTTCAGAGAGAAAAGAAGTAATTCCACTCGGACAAAATTATCTGGATGAAAATTTCCAGCTCCAATGGTAACGGATAGCGAGACTACAAGACTTCCTTACTAGGTAAGTTCTAATACGATCAAGTATATTCTATCAGTATGTTGTTATACAATTTTTTATTTCATGTTATAGACATAATCTTATAGCTTTTATTTAAATTTGGGTTTATACATAGTGAACCGTCCAATATTTTTTATATTGAGTCGTATTAACATTTTTTCTTTTAGGGCTGGTCTACTATGAAGCACTGCTAATGGACAATTCTGGAAGGCGAAAGATTCAACATTTAGATGTAAGTCGATTATTTTCTCTCAAAAATTATCATTCTAGTGAACGCTGATCTGTCTTTGAGTACCTGGCTGAATATATCGATTTCTTTCTCTTCACCTCGTTTCTTATAGATTTAATTAAATGAAAAACTACCCTCATGTTACATCATCATTTATTTATAACTATAACAAATTATATAATGTATAAGAAATATTTATTTTTGAATCTTTTGTAGGTGACTAATGGGTTGGTGATCTCGTTCCTGCTATGAGGAGCATCCCAATAAACTTGTAGGAAGAACTCGAAGGAATGCAAACTGTAAGTTTCAACAAATTTATAGATCACACGGTAATTTCTCCAAATTTAACTTTTTTGCGGCTTTTTCTACTTTTGATATACTCAAGAGTGATATCGGTCATCTGAGACAGATACGTAACAATACTCTCAAGTCACTTTTAGTATAACGACAGATATTTGAATAAAATATAATTTTTATTTTCAATATTAGATATTAAATGGCTGAGGATTGTCTATTGGTCTCTGGGGACTGATATCTCATTGTGAAGCAGTCAACATGTTGATATTATATTTTTAGATAAAATAAGAAGTTCAGTTTTAGTTTTTGTCACTCTAGGGCGTTTCAGAAAAAATAACCAAAAAATGTTTCTTTTCGATTTCCCATAAGAATAACATAGGAAAAACTTTTTTTCTTCTGATTTTGATAACTAATGATTGATAAATTGCGTTGCAATAACTTTTCTATATTTTGTAGGGAATTTGAGGCTCTGCAGAAAAGGTCTGATGTCATTTTTCGATGAATGAACTCGGTCAAAAGTTATTCAGGGGCAAAGTTCAATTTACACCTAATTTAGCCTTCTTTTTATAATACTCTCAAATTAATAAGTTTACTGGTTTCAAAGCAAACTGAAAGTTTATTTCTAAATTCTCAGAATTAAAAAAAAAGATTCCAATTGAACAATCGATGCTTATTTTCAAAAGAGTTAACTGTCATTGATAATTCCTCGTAAGTACCCCGTCTATCTTCACTATATAACAGATTTATAATGGTCAACAGTCTTCAGAGGTCTAATTTATATCTGGTAAAATGTTTTGGACTCATTTTTTCTGGAAACATAATATTTTGGCGAATCATTCATAAAAATTGAGGGGTCAATTAAACATATAATAACTTTCGACTGAGTTCATTTATTGAAAATGGCATTTGAACGAAACTTTTGATAGTGATTCCGAGAAAGAATAATTTTTTTGTTTTTTTTTAAAGCCCTAATGTCACTCGTATGAAAAAAAAATTCTTAAAATAGACATCTTGACCACGTTACATAACTCGCTCATTGAGCTACAACAACTTCATGAAATATTGTACAGGGTGGGCAAAATTCGTAGTTTACTGAGAGGATCTTGAGAACTTCTACGATTCTTCGTTTTTGAGTTAACTAGCAAGAATAGATTTTGACGATTTCGGAAAGTTTTTTGTCTTTCAAGTTACAGATCTGAAATTTGAACCTTCTGCAGGCGCTCTTTTACAGTAGAATTCACTGACGACTTCAAAAGATTTTTCATTTCGAATCGTTGAGCGAACTTTCGTTTTTTTAAATGCAAACTTTCATTGAATTCGTTATTTTTGAATCGGAAAAAAATCGGAAAAAATTTTACATATAAAAGTGCCTGATCTGTAACTTCAAAGACAAAAAAGTCACGAGAACCTTTCGAAATCGTCAAAATCCAAATTCTTGCTTTAGAATTTGAAGAAAAATCCTAGGAGGCTACGATTTTCAACACTCTTTGTTTCACTGAAAAGGTGCTCGAGATTTTGTCATCCGTTTTCTTCTAGCTCTTATATTTTTCGAGATTCCCTCAGTACACAAAGAATTTTTCCATCCTGTACATATTCTAATTATTGCTTAGATAGTGTAAATCTTTTTAAATTTGATAGATTTTCATGCGAAACATTTTTCAAGAAATATCTGATTTTGATCCTTTAAAACACCATGACGTTGTAGCAAATGAGCGATTTAACTCCCTGAGTATTTTACCAATAGGTAATATTGATAAAATTGTGGTTCATTTCCTAAGAAGCGCCTGAATTTTAACTTGTGAAATTTTCTCTCGTAACTTTTTTCTTGTTGTTTTATAGAAGGAATAGGACTGTTTGGTTGTTCTGTAATAAGTCTACGTACGAAATTGATAAGAGTTTCTTATTGTGAAGAAATTACGTATGTGAACTCCCTTACAGAACAACCAAACAGCCCTATTCCTTGTATGAAATTAGTTTTGAAGAAATTTGCTCCATTAAACATTAAGAGTGTTTCAAAGTAATAAACTAACTAGATCTTGTCATGGAACCAGAAAATCTTTTTTGGTCGTATCAAGCGGGCTCTCGTACATTAGTGCCCATTTACAATGAACGTGAGCCAAAACGTTGTAAACGCAATGTAAATCGTTAAGTAACTTAACTTTTCCTTAAGAAATGTCGAAATTTCATTAATGGTCAACTCTTTATCGAAATATTCGAGGTATTTTATGATTTGTAGAAAGGAACATGCAGAGGAAAAGGGCGCTGATTACAACTAACGTTTTTAAATAAAATCTCTTGAAATCCAAATAAAAATAAATGAGTTATTTCACGTATAAATGTATATTTCGATTAAAATCGGTATTCAGATTGAGATAATTTTTGCGAATTCAAAACTGGAAGTTTGGTGAGAAGAGGAAATAACTGTTCGGCCTCAAACACCCAAAAAATACCTGTAGATTTTGATACTGCGTTCGAACAACGGCTTACGTTCTTTTTGAATGGGCCATTTGAGGCTGTGATTGAACCGTAGGAATCATAACCGACAACAACCGACAAATGCCGACAACACCCGACTACAGCCGACAACAACCGACAACAACCGACAACACCCGACAACACCCGACAATAGCCGACAACACCCGACCATACCCGAGAACACCCGACAACAACCGACAACAACCGACAACAGCCGACAACTGCCGACAACACCCGACAATAGCCGACAACACCCGACCATACCCGACCACACCCGACAATAGCCGACAACACCCGACAACACCCGACCATACCCGACAACACCCGACCATAGCCGACAACACCCGACCATACCCGACAACACCCGACCACACCCGACAATAGCCGACAACACCCGACCATACCCGACAACACCCGACGACAGCCGACCATACCCGACAACACCCGACGACAGCCGACAATAGCCGACAACACCCGACCATACCCGACAACACCCGATCATACCCGACAACACCCGACCACACACGACAATACCCGACCACACCCGACAATAGCCGACAACACCCGACCATACCCGACAACACCCGACCATACCCGACGACAGCCGACCATACCCGACGACAGCCGACAATAGCCGACAACACCCGACCATACCCGACAACACCCGAATATACCCGACGACAGCCGACAACACCCGACAACTGCCGACAACACCCGACCATACCCGAGAACACCTGACAACTGCCGACAACACCCGAGAACACCCGACAACAACCGACAATAGCCGACAACACCCGACCATACCCGACAACTGCCGACAACACCCGACAACACCCGACCATACCCGACAACACCCGACAACACCCGACCACACCCGACAAAAGCCGACCATACCCGACAACACCCGACAACACCCGACCATACCCGACAATAACCGACAACACCCGACCACACCCGACCATACCCGACAACACCCGACGATAGCCGACAACACCCGACCATACCCGACAACACCCGACAATAACCGACAACACCCGACAATAGCCGACAACACCCGACGATAGCCGACAATAGCCGACAACACCCGACCATACCCGAGAACACCCGACAACTGCCGACAACAACCGACAACTGCCGACAATAACCGACAATAGCCGACCATACCCGAGAACACCCGACAACTGCCGACAACACCCGAGCCGACAACACCCGACAATAGCCGACAACACCCAAACATACCCGACAACACCCAAACATACCCGACAACACCCGACCATACCCGACAACACCCGACGATAGCCGACAATAGCCGACAACACCCGACCACACCCGACAATAGCCGACAACACCCGACCATACCCGAGAACACCCGACAACTGCCGACAACAACCGACAACTGCCGACAATAACCGACCATACCCGACAACACCCGACGACAACCGACAATAGCCGACAACACCCGACCATACCCGAGAACACCCGACAACTGCCGACAACAACCGACAACTGCCGACAATAACCGACAATAGCCGACCATACCCGAGAACACCCGACAACTGCCGACAACACCCGAGCCGACAACACCCGACAATAGCCGACAACACCCAAACATACCCGACAACACCCAAACATACCCGACAACACCCGACCATACCCGACAACACCCGACGATAGCCGACAATAGCCGACAACACCCGACCACACCCGACAACACCCGACCACACCCGACAATAGCCGACAACACCCGACCACACCCGACAATAGCCGACAACACCCGACAACACCCGACAACACCCGACCACACCCGACAATACCCGACAACACCCGACCATACCCGACGATAGCCGACAACACACGACGATAGCCGACAATAGCCGACAACACCCGACCATACCCGACAACACCCGACCATACCCGACAACACCCGATCATACCCGACAACACCCGACCATACCCGACAACACCCGACCATACCCGACAACACCCGACGACAGCCGACGACAGCCGACAACACCCGACCATACCCGACAACACCCGAATATACCCGACGACAGCCGACAACACCCGACCATACCCGAGAACACCTGACAACTGCCGACAACACCCGAGAACACCCGACAACAACCGACAATAGCCGACAACACCCGACCATACCCGACAACTGCCGACAACACCCGACAACACCCGACCATACCCGACAACACCCGACCACACCCGACAATAGCCGACCATACCCGACAACACCCGACCATACCCGACAATAACCGACAACACCCGACCACACCCGACAATAGCCGACAACACCCGACCATACCCGACAACACCCGACGATAGCCGACAACACCCGACCATACCCGACAATAACCGACAACACCCGACCACACCCGACAATAGCCGACAACACCCGACGATAGCCGACAACACCCGACAATAACCGACAACACCCGACCATACCCGACAACACCCGACCATACCCGACAACACCCGACCATACCCGACAACACCCGACGATAGCCGACAATAACCGACAACACCCGACCATACCCGACAACACCCGACGATAGCCGACAATACCCGACAATAACCGACAACACCCGACCATACCCGACAACACCCGACCATACCCGACAACACCCGACGATAGCCGACAATAGCCGACAACACCCGACAATAACCGACAACACCCGACCATACTCGACAACACCCGACCATACCCGACGACAGCCGACAATAGCCGACAACACCCGACCACACCCGACAAAAGCCGACAACACCCGACCACACCCGACAATAGCCGACAACACCCGACCACACCCGACAATAGCCGACAACACCCGACCATACCCGACAACACCCGACCACACCCGACAATACCCGACAACACCCGACCATACCCGACGATAGCCGACAACACCCGACGATAGCCGACAATAGCCGACAACACCCGACCATACCCGACAACACCCGACCATACCCGACAACACCCGACGATAGCCGACAACACCCGACAATAGCCGACAACACCCGACAATAACCGACAACACCCGACCATACCCGACGACAGCCGACAATAGCCGACCACACCCGACAATAGCCGACAACACCCGACCATACCCGAGAACACCCGACCATACCCGAGAACACCCGACAACTGCCGACAACACACGACAACAGCCGACAACACCCGACAACTGCCGACGACAGCACCCGACAACACCCGACGATAGCACCCGACCATACCCGAGAACACCCGACCATACCCGAGAACACCCGACAACAACCGACAATAGCCGACAACACCCGACAATAACCGACAACACCCGACCATACCCGAGGGTGTTCTCGGGTATGGTCGGGTGTTGTCGGCTATTGTCGGTTGTCGTCGGGTGTTGTCGGGTATGGTCGGGTATGGTCGGCAGTTGTCGGGTGTGGTCGGCTATTGTCGGGTGTTGTCGGCTGCCGTCGGGTATGGTCGGGTGTTGTCGGGTATGGTCGGGTGTTGTCGGGTATGGTCGGCAGTTGTCGGGTGTGGTCGGCTATTGTCGGCTGCCGTCGGGTACGGTCGGGTGTTGTCGGGTATGGTCGGGTGTTGTCGGGTATGGTCGGGTGTTGTCGGTTATTGTTGGGTGTTGTCGGCTATTGTCGGGTGTTGTCGGGTATGGTCGGGTGTTGTCGGCTATCGTCGGGTGTTGTCGGGTATGGTCGGGTGTTGTCGGGTATGGTCGGGTGTGGTCGGGTGTTGTCGGGTGTGGTCGGGTGTTGTCGGGTGTTGTCGGGTATGGTCGGGTGTTGTCGGGTGTTGTCGGCAGTTGTCGGGTATGGTCGGGTGTTGTCGGCTATTGTCGGTTATTGTCGGGTGTTGTCGGCTATTGTCGGTTGTTGTCGGGTGTTCTCGGGTGTTGTCGGCAGTTGTCAGGTGTTCTCGGGTATGGTCGGGTGTTGTCGGCTATTGTCGGCAGTTGTCGGGTGTTGTCGGCTGTCGTCGGGTATATTCTGCTATTGTCGGGTGTGGTCGGGTGTTGTCGGCTATTGTCGGGTGTCCCGACAATAGCCGACAACACCCGACCATACCCGACAACACCCGACCACACCCGACCATACCCGACAACACCCGACCACACCCGACAATACCCGACAACACCCGACCATACCCGACAACACCCGACCATACCCGACAACACCCGACCACACCCGACAATACCCGACAACACCCGACCATACCCGACAACACCCGACCATACCCGACGATAGCCGACAACACCCGACGATAGCCGACAATAGCCGACAACACCCGACCACACCCGACCATAGCCGACAACACCCGACAATAGCCGACCATACCCGACAACACCCGATCATACCCGACAACACCCGACCACACACGACAATACCCGACAACACCCGACAATACCCGACAACACCTGACCATACCCGACCATACCCGACAACACCCGACAATAGCCGACCATACCCGACAACACCCGATCATACCCGACAACACCCGACCACACACGACAATACCCGACAACACCCGACCATACCCGACAACACCCGACCATACCCGACGATAGCCGACAACACCCGACGATAGCCGACAACACCCGACCACACCCGACAACACCCGACCACACCCGACAACACCCGACCATACCCGACAACACCCGATCATACCCGACAACACCCGACCACACACGACAATACCCGACAACACCCGACAATACCCGACAACACCCGACCATACCCGACCATACCCGACAACACCCGACAACACCCGACCATACCCGACAACACCCGACGATAGCCGACAATAACCGACAACACCCGACCATACCCGACAACACCCGACGATAGCCGACAATAACCGACAACACCCGACCATACCCGACAACACCCGACCATACCCGACGACAGCCGACAATAGCCGACAACACCCGACCACACCCGACAATAGCCGACAACACCCGACAATAGCCGACAACACCCGACAATAGCCGACAACACCCGACAATAGCCGACAACACCCGACCACACCCGACAATAGCCGACAACACCCGACCATACCCGACAACACCCGACCATACCCGACAACACCCGACCATACCCGACAACACCCGACGACAGCCGACAACACCCGACCACACCCGACAATAGCCGACAACACCCGACCATACCCGACAACACCCGACCATACCCGACAACACCCGACGATAGCCGACAACACCCGACAATAGCCGACCACACCCGACAATAGCCGACAACACCCGACCATACCCGACAACACCAGACGACACCCGACCATACCCGACTACTGCCGACAACACCCGACAACTGCCGACAACACCCGACAACTGCCGACAACACCCGACAATAGCCGACAACACCCGACCATACCCGAGAACACCCGACAACACCCGAAAACAGCCGACAACTGCCGACAATAGCCGACAACACCCGACCATACCCGAGAACACCCGACAACAGCCGACAACACCCGACAACGCCCCATGGAGAAACAAAATTACCTTGATAATAACTAGCTAAATCTGCCGACAACACCCGACAATATCCGACGACACCCGACAACAGCCGACAATAACCGACAACACCCGACAACTGCCGACAACACACGACAACAGCCGACAACACCCGACAACTGCCGACAACACCCGACAACTGCCGACGACAGCACCCGACAACACCCGACGATAGCACCCGACCATACCCGAGAACACCCGACAACAACCGACAATAGCCGACAATAACCGATAACACCCGAGAACACCCGACTACAGCCGACAACACCCGACCATACCCGACAACACCCGACAACACACAATAGCCGACAACACCCGACCACACCCGACAATAGCCGACAACACTTGACCATACCCGACAACACCCGACCATACCCGACGATAGCCGACAACACCCGACAATAACCGACAACACCGGACCATACCCGACGACAGCCGACAACACCCGACAATAGCCGACCACACCCGACAATAGCCGACAACTCCCGACCATACCCGACAACACCCGACGACACCCGACAATAGCCGACAACACCCGACCATACCCGAGAACACCCGACAACAACCGATAACAGCCGACAACAGCCGACAATAGCCGACAACACCCGACCATACCCGAGAACACCCGACAACACCCGACAACGCCCCCATGGAGAAACAAAATTACCTTGATAATAACTAGCTAAATCTGCCGACAATATCCGACGACACCCGACAACACCCGACAACACCCGACAACTGCCGACGACAGCACCCGACAACATTTATTAGAACCATAACAAATTATGTAATGTATAAAAAATATTTATTTTTGAATCTTTTTGTAGGTGACTAATGGTTCGGTGATCTTGTGCATCTTGTGAGGAGCATCCCGATAAACTTGTAGGAAGAACTTGAAGGAATGCATACTGTAAGTTTTAACAAATTGATAGATCGCACGGTAATTTCTCCAAATTTAACTTTTTTGCGGCTTTTTCTACTTTTGATATACTCAAGAGTGATATCGGTCATCTGAGACAGATACGTAACAATACTCTCAAGTCACTTTTAGTATAACGACAGATATTTGAACAAAATATAATTTTTATTTTCAATATTAGATAAAATGGCTGAGGATTGTCTATTGGTCCCAGGGGGCTGATATCTCATTGTGAAGCAGTCAACATGTTGATATTTTTGGATAAAATAAAAAATTCAGTTTCAGTTTATAACACTCATTAAAAAAAATTCTTTTTTTCTCAAAATAGACATTTTGACTGCTTTACATAAGTCGCTCATTGAGCTACAAGCAACGTCATGAAATATTGTACAGGGTGTCCCAAATTCGATGCCCAATGAGGGAATCTCGGAAACTAGAGCAGCTCAGAGTAGAAGAGTTGGCACGTTTTCGAACTCTTTTTCAGAGAAACAAAAAATGGTGGGAATTCCGAAAAGTTCTCGTAACTTTTTCGCCTTCGAAGTAACAGATCAGAAACTTGAACCTTCCACAGGCACTTTTTTGCGTAGAATCCACTGATAAGCTCAAAATATTTTTTCATTTCGAATCATCAGGCGAACTTTCGTTTTTTTTAAATGCTAACGTTTGTTGAATTTTTATTTTTGAATTGGAAAAAAAATCTTTCATCAATAGATAGTATAAAAGTGCCTGTAGAAGGTTCTTTTTTTTGATCTGTAACTTCAAAGACAAAAAATAACGAGAACTTTACGAAATCGTCAATTTTTTGCTGATAACTCAGAAACGAAGAATCATAGAAGTCTACGGTTTTCACCATTCTTTTTTTCTCTGAAAAAGAATTCGGAAATGTGTCATTAGTTTTCTTCTAGCTTTTCATTGTTCTCGAGATCCCCTCAGTAGACAACGAATTTTGCCCAGCCTGTAAATATTCAAAATATTGCGTAGAAAGTGTAAATCTTTTTAAAGTTGACAGATTTCATGAGAAACATTTTTTAAGAAATATCTGATTTTTGATCATGGAAAACACAATGACGTTGTAGCAAATGAGCGATTTAACTCCTTGAGTAAATTCATAAGTTGCTTTATACTGGGCGTCCCAGAATTAATGGAAATAAATTTGGATATAGGTTCATGACTTCAAAATAAGACAAAAGGTTTCTGTGGAGGTATGTCCTTATGGATTTCTTAAATTTTTTCAAAGTTGGACCAAGATGAACAAATGAAATGTTGCAGGGGTATTTTTTGAGTAGAGATGCACCAAGAACTCATTTTCTCACTTATCCTCCATAGCTAGAGGGGGGTGAAATCGACAACCCCTTTATATTTTTCACCATAACTTTTCACTTACTTCGAAATATGATTTCATTTAAAATCTTTATTAATAATTAGGTTTTTATCCTAGAAATGACAGTATCTACTTAAAAAAATTAAATAAGTCCTTTGCTCTATTTTTGAACAACATTAAATGATCTTCTCTTGTTGCTTAGGATCGACATTTTGTAATTTCGAATGTCGATTACACCATCCAAGTAATATTAACGATTTAGTTGGTTGTTTATTCTGATTTGTGGAAAAACTTTTTCAATTTAGTGTGATGTTCAAAAACAGACCGAAAAATCTATTTTTTTATATTCCGCTAAAAGACAATAAAGTTTTCAGGAAAATTTCATTCCGATGTATATTTTTCGATGAGCCTCAAAAAAATATGGTGGGTTGTCGATTTTAACCCTGTTTAGCTATGGAAGATGAGTGAAAAACTGAATTCTAGGTGCATCCCTACTTGAAAAATACCACTGCAAAATTTCAGTTGTTCATCTTGCTCCTTCTTTGAAATAATTCAATAAATCCATCAAGTCGTAATTTTTAAAGTAACGTAAATCTTCAACGGAGCGTTTCGTCTTATTTTCAGGTACTGAACCTACATCCGAACTTATACCCGTTAATCCGGAGACACTCTGTTATACCGAGTGATTCACGAGTGGTTGGCCATAGCCAAATGGTAAATGCAGGCCTTTCAGAAAAGTTGCCTCTTTTGTACTCTAAGGCCATTATAGTTTCATTGGTACCGGGTGATTTGTGGATTTTGGCCTAAATTTTTGATTTCCATAGCTTGAGAATGAGTGTTGCGATTTTGATGAAATTTTCTGGGCACGTGCATTTCCGAGATTGTCAGAACAGTGCACAGAATATTGGGATTTATCGTTCAGATATCAAAATCTCTATTTTCTTGATCAGTTGAAAATTCTTTGATTTCATAATTAAAAAAATTCAATCTTCACTTTGAAAATCACACTCTTTTTAAATAATAATAACTTTATTCAAACCATTTACATCGTATTTCAATAAATTTATATCTATAATCAGAGTAGCAAACATAAGAAATCATATTTAATTTTAATTCTCGAGATTAAGGTCCTGTCTTCAATTATTTCAATATCACCTGATGACACTCCGGATATCAAAAGCACTCTTTTCAATCATTTTTTTTAATCCTGATTCATCAACACACACCAGCACGCCTCCTGAAAAATATATTTAAAAAATGTATTATTGAAATGTGAATTCTTTGGACATTATCAATCTTAGGCAGAATGACATGTTATTTCCTTCTTCGAATTCAATTCACATAATAAAAATTCAAAGTGCAAAATAACAATATTTTCTGATTAATATCAATTTCTTACTACTTCATGTTTCAAAAAAAAAAACACATTCACGGAATAATAAATACTCATCCTTCATTCTGCTTAGGATTTGATAATTCCGAAGGAATTCCCAATTTTCAATAATACGAATTTCATCAAAAAAGAAACCACTCATTTTCAAGTTACAGAGATATCGAAAAGTCAGGTCAAAAGACCTAGATGACCTGCATTGATCACTAGTCTATGGCCAACCACCCTGTATTATACAGGGTGTTTCCATAACATGGGGAATGAACTCAGGGTATTATTCTCAGAGTGATTTGGGGTCGGAAAGGTCCCCTGCTGGTCTTTGTCCGGAAATGATTTGTTTTCAAATTACAGGGCGTTAAATTTTCACACATAAATAATAAATTGCTCTTTAATTTCGTTAGAAGGGACATCTCAAAAAGGTGCTTATTTCACGTTGAATATCTCATCTTTTAGTTTAGTAGTGTTTGTACGAGCATTGTCTTTCATATTTTCAAAAGAAAATAGTACGCCAATGATTTTTTCCAAAGTAAAATTCATTCATTCAATTTAGAATATAAAAGGACTCTTGCATCTTTTTCTCTAAGATCTACCATGTATGGAAAAAAATTGAAAACGTTTGTCATTAAAAAAAAAAAACTCGAGTAGAGCAATCGAATAATGAATTTCATTTCAATTGTTGAAATTTGTCGTTGATGAATATTTGTTATTTATTTGAAAAACATGTAACGCCCAGTACCTTAGAAACAAATCATTTCCGGACATACGCCTACAGGACTTTTCCTACTCCAAATCCGTAGATAGAGGAAGGGAAAGATAACGTAAACAACAAGAAAAAGTGTGTCCAACATATCCATGTTTATGTTTATATTTACTGTGCGTCTACTCCATCTTTGTTTATGGTTACCACAATATTCGAATGTTCATTATCGTGTTTATGAATTTGTGTTTAGTGCATAGACTTAATGTTTTAAGTCTATGGTTTGGTGTAATAGTGCTTCGTTCGGTTTGTGACTTGTGTATCGGGAAATTTGTGGTAAACAAAAACATGTTGATGTTGGTCACAGAAAGTCCTCCTTCGTAACTGCGCAATGCGGTATCTTCTCTTCCCTCTATCTACGTCCAAATCTCTCGAAGTATACCCAGAGTTTATTTTTCATGTTTAGGAAACACCATGTATATTACACACGATGACTGTTGGTTAGAATATTTCAAAGAAACACTCGAGATAAACACTTGAAATTTTATAGTTGAGCTTGAAATTCGTTCTCTTTCTCGTTTTACCGGAAATTGTATCTACTTTCGTTTGTTTAATGTAACACCCAGTTTTCTTAATCATGAATTGCTTTAATGTTGATCTTTACATAAAAATTTCTGATTTTCTAGATTGTATTAAAAGAAGATATACCAGTGCTTCTTCTCCGTTAATTAGAACATATACTTCATGACTTAAAACATTGAGAAGCTTTGGTATGTCTTCAAATGAAATCTAGAGAATTCGTAAATTTCATCTCAAAATATTGGAATATTTGAGAATTTTTATATATTTTTAGATTTCGGACAAATATAGAATTGAATGAGTGGTCTGATTATGAATAAGAAAACTTGGTGTTACATTGAAAAAAGGTCGTGTCATTTTTGGCGAAACCGGAGGTCGGACGAATCTGTAGTTTTTTCCAAGAATTCATCTCTCCCAACAAAGCTTAACTATGGAATTTCAAGTGTTTATCACGATTTTTCTTTGAAATTCACGAAACGGTCTTGGTGAATCACTCTGTATATACAGATCTGTCTGTCCCGTACATGGCCGGGGCGACGGACAAGGAGAGAATTCCGTCCCTGTCTGTCCCGTCTATGGTCGAGGCGACGGACAAGGAAGGAAACACGCATTTGTGTGCTTTCCGTCCCTGTCTGTCCCGTCTATGGCCGGGGCAACGGACAAGGAGGGAATTCCGTCCCTGTCTGTCCCGTCTATGGTCGAGGCGACGGACAAGGAAGGAAACACGCATTTGTGTGCTTTCCGTCCCTGTTCGTCCCGTCTATGACCGGGGCGACGGACAAGGAGGGAAACCACACACTTGTGTGCTTTCCGTCTTTGTTCGTCCGGTCTATGGTCGGGGCGACGAACAAGGAGGGAAACCACGCATTTGTGTGCTTTCCGTCCCTGTTCGTCCCGTCTATGACCGGGACGACGGACAAGGAGGGAAACACGCATTTGTGTGCTTTCCGTCCCTGTCTGTCCCGTCTATGACCGGGGCGACGGACAAGGAGGGAAACCACGCATTTGTGTGCTTTCCGTCCCTGTTCGTCCCGTCTATGACCGGGACGACGGACAAGGAGGGAAACACGCATTTGTGTGCTTTCCGTCCCTGTTCGTCCCGTCTATGACCGGGGCGACGGACAAGGAGGGAAACCACACACTTGTGTGCTTTCCGTCCCTGTCTGTCCCGTCTATGGCCGGGGCGACGGACAAGGAGGGAAACCACACACTTGTGTGCTTTCCGTCCCTGTTCGTCCCGTCTATGACCGGGACGACGGACAAGGAGGGAATTCCGAATTCCGTCCCTGTTCGTCCCGTCTATGACCGGGACGACGGACAAGGAGGGAATTCCGAATTCCGTCCCTGTTCGTCCCGTCTATGACCGGCCGGATCTGAACTGGGCCGAGCGGGGAACGCGGGGCCTCCTCGCCCCGGTCCGGATCCAGATCGGTCAGAGTGGGGGGAACGCGTTCACAGATCGGTCAGAGTGGGGGGAACGCGTTCACAGATCGGTCAGAGTGGGGGGAACGCGTTCACTCCTCTAACGGGAACTCTTTCGTTTCAGGAGCATAGAGGGTCCAGACTCCAGACGTCCGTGCAGGTTACCGATCTTCCAATGTATCTCATGCCTCAATAAAGTGTCCTTCTGTCTTCTCTGTTTTATTTTCCTGATCACCTGAAACATATGCCTTGTCCGTCGCCCCGGTCATAGACGGGACGAACAGGGACGGAATTCGGAATTCCCTCCTTGTCCGTCGTCCCGGTCATAGACGGGACGAACAGGGACGGAATTCGGAATTCCCTCCTTGTCCGTCGTCCCGGTCACAGACGGGACGAACAGGGACGGAATTCGGAATTCCCTCCTTGTCCGTCGTCCCGGTCATAGACGGGACGAACAGGGACGGAATTCGGAATTCCCTCCTTGTCCGTCGTCCCGGTCATAGACGGGACAGACAGGGACGGAAAGCACACAAGTGTGTGGTTTCCCTCCTTGTCCGTCGCCCCGGTCATAGACGGGACAGACAGGGACGGAAAGCACACAAATGCGTGTTTCCCTCCTTGTCCGTCGTCCCGGTCATAGACGGGACGAACAGGGACGGAAAGCACACAAATGCGTGGTTTCCCTCCTTGTTCGTCGCCCCGACCATAGACCGGACGAACAAAGACGGAAAGCACACAAGTGTGTGGTTTCCCTCCTTGTCCGTCGCCCCGGTCATAGACGGGACGAACAGGGACGGAAAGCACACAAATGCGTGTTTCCTTCCTTGTCCGTCGCCTCGACCATAGACGGGACAGACAGGGACGGAATTCCCTCCTTGTCCGTTGCCCCGGCCATAGACGGGACAGACAGGGACGGAAAACACACAAATGCGTGTTTCCTTCCTTGTCTGTCGCCTCGACCATAGACGGGACAGACAGGGACGGAATTCCCTCCTTGTCCGTCGCCCCGGCCATAGACGGGACAGACAGATCTGTATATACAGAGTGATTCACCAAGACCGTTTCGTGAATTTCAAAGAAAAATCGTGATAAACACTTGAAATTAAGTTGTTAAGCTTTGTTGGGAGAGATGAATTCTTGGAAAAAACGAACAGATTCGCTCGACCTCCGGTTTCGCCAGAAATGACACGACATTTTTTCAATGTAACACAAAGTTTTCTTATTCATTATCAAACCACTCATTGAATTCTACATTTGTCCGAAATCTTAGAACAATCTAAAAATTTTTTCAAATAGGGCATTATTCCAATATTTTGAGATGAAATTTACGAATTCTCTAGACTTCATTAGAAGACATACCAAATCTTCTCAATGTTGGAAGTTATGAAGTATATGGTTCAATTGAATTTCTAATCAACGGAGAAGAAGCACTGGCCTTCTTTTAATACAATCTAGAAAATCGGAAATTTTTATGTAAAAAGATCTCAAAGTTATCAACATTAAAGCAATTCAATGATCATGATTAAGAAAACTGGGTGTTAAATTAAACAAACGAAAGTAGATACAATTTCCGGTAAAACGAGAAAGAGAACGAATTTAAAGCTTAACTATAAAATTTCAAGTGTTTATCTCGCGTGTTTCTTTGAAACATTCCAACCAACAGTCCTCGTGTGTAATATACATGGTGTTTCCTAAACATAACAAATAAACTCTGGGTATACTTCGAGAGATTTGGACGTAGATAGAGGGAAGAGAAGATACCGCATTGCGCAGCTACGAAGGAGATCTTTTTGTGACCAACATCAACATGTTTTTGTTTACCACAAATTACACAATTTCCAGGCATGTCGACAACGATATTCCCGATACACAAGTCACAAAACGAACGAAGCACTATTAAACCAAACCATAGACTTAAAACATTAAGTCTATGCACTAAACACAAATTCACAAACACGATAATGAACATTCGAATATTGTGGTAACCATAAACAAAGATGGAGTAGACGCACAGTAAATATAAACATAAACATGGAGATGTTGGACACACTTTTTCTTGTTGTTTACGTTATCTTTCCCTTCCTCTATCTACGGATTTGGAGTAGGAAAAGTCCTGTAGGCGTATGTCCGGAAATGATTTGTTTCTAAGATACAGGGCGTTACATGTTTTCTAAATAAATAACAAATATTCATCGATATTTTCGAAACGACAAATTTCAACAATTCTCTTAATTTGAGAAGCTCTACTCTGGTTTCTTTTTTGAATAACAAACGTTTTCAAATTTTTTCCACACATGTACATCTTTTAGAGAGAAAACGCAAGAGTTCTTTTATATTCTAAATTGAATATTAATTCCAAGAATGAATTTTACTTTGGAAAAAATCACTGGCGTACTATTTTTTCTTTTGAAAATATGACAGTTCATGCCAGTACACACGCTACTAAATTGCTGATGATGAAATATTTAACCTGAAATAAGCACCTTTATGAGGTTTCCCTTCTTAAGAAATTATCGAGCAATTCATTATTTATTTGTGAAGATTTAACGCCCTGTATTTTGGAAATAAAGACCTGCAGGACCTTTCTGTCCCCAAATCACTCTGAGAATAATACCCTGAATTTATTCCTCATGTTAAGGGAACACCTTGTATAATGTAAGGTGGTTGGCCCTAGACTAGTGGTCAATGCAGGTCATCTAGGCCTTTCAAACTAGTTGGTCTTTTCGGCCTGACTTTTCGATATCCATAACTTGAAAATGAGTGGTTTCTTTTTTTTTGATGAAATTCGTATTATTGAAAATTCCTTCGGATTCGGAATTATCAAATCCTAAGCAGAATGAAGGATGAGTATTTATGATTCCGTGAATGTGTTTTTTTTTACAACATGAAGAAGTAAGAAATTGATATTAATCAGAAGATATTGTTATTTTGCACTTTCAATTTTTATTATGTGAATTGAATTCGAAAGGATATTTCTCTGTCATTCTGCCTGAGATTGGTAATGTCCGAAAGAATTTACAGTTCAATAATATATTTTTCAAATAAATTTTTTACGTGGCGTGCTTGAATACTTGGTGTGTTGATAAGGATAAGGATGCAAAAAAAAATGATTGAAAAGAGTGCTTTGATATTGAAATAATTGAAAACAGGACCTTAATCTTGAGAATTGAGATGAAATATTTCTTATGTTTGTTACTCCACTGAAAAAGTGTGATTTGCAAAGTGAAGATTGAATTTAATTAAGAAAAATAGATATTTTTTTAATTCTGAAATTAAAAAATTTCCAACTGATGCAGAAAATAGAGATTTTGATATTTTAACGATAAATCCCAATATTCTGTGCACTGTTCTGACAATCTCGGAAATGCATGTGCCCACAAAATTTCATCAAAATCACAACACTCATTCTCAAGCTATGGAAATCAAAAATTTAAGCCGAAATCCACAAATCATCAGTATCTATGAAACTAACGGCCTTAAGGTACGATAGAACGAAAGAGGAAACTGTTCTGAAAGGCCCAGATGACCTGCATTTACCATTTGGCTATGGCCAACCGCTCGTGAAACACTCTGTATAACTAATACTTCAATCAACGATTGCCTGGTTACATTTTGAGGTTTCAGATTTCAGAACGCTCAAAGTAAAAGAAACTAGCTCCATCAACATAGTAGAGTGCATCTTGTTAATCTTTGGCTGGATCAAGCGAGCTGTATGGACGCTACCGACGCCTAATGCGGCGGTGTTCAAACTGTCGATCGCGAGAGATTTTTGAGTCGATCTCATAAAAAATAAGCCGATTCTAATCTACAGGGGGAGTCTTTGACTCGTACAAATATTTTAATTAAAAAGTATCTGTGAAATTTTAAAATTTGGGTATTTTGGCTGTTAAGTATCATAGATTTAGCTGGTTATTATCAAGGTAATTTTGTTTCTCCTTGGGGGACCACAGAAAAAATGATATAGGAAAAAAGTGTTTCTTTTGACCTCAATAATCTACTGTAAAAATTTTTGTACGAGTCAAAGACTCACCCTGTATATATTATGATTCCTATGGTTCAATCACAGCCTCAAATGGCCCATTCAAAAAGAACGTAAGTCGTTGTTCGAACGCAGTATCAAAATCTACTGGTATTTTTAGGGTGTTTGAGGCCGAACAGTTATTTCCTCTCCTTACCAAACTTCTAGTTTTGAATTCGCAAAAATTATCTCAATCTGAATACCGATTTTAATCGAAATATACATTTATACGTGAAATATCTTAATTTATTTTTATTTGAATTTCAAGAGTTTTTGTCCAATAACGTTAGTTGCAATCAACGTCTTTTTTCTTTGCATGTTGTTTTTTACAAATCATAAAATACATCAAATATTTCGATAAAGAGTCGACTATTATTGCTTTAAACATGAAATGATATTTGAAAGTTCATGAAATTTCGACATTTCTTAAGGAAAAGTTACGTTCAAGTTACTCCACGAATTAAATTGCGTTTACAACTTTATGCCTTACGTTCATTGTGAATGGGCACTAATGTGCGACACCTCGCTTGATACGACCCTGGTTCCATAAATAAGATCTAGTTAGTTCATTACTTTGAAACACTCTTGATGTTCAATGGAGCAAATTTCTTCAAAAATAATTTCATAGAAGAAATAAGGCTGTTTGGTTGTTCTGTAATAGTTCTACGTACGTAATTGATAAGAAATTCTGCTTATGAAAATTCATCAATACGATAAAAATTTTCACAATAAGAAATTCTTATCAATTACGTACGTAGAACTATTACAGAACAACCAAACAGTCCTATTCCTTCTATAAAACAACAAGTTAAAATTCAAATATTATCTACTTGTAAAATACTCAAGGAGTTAAATCGCTCATTTGCTACAACGTCTTTGTGTTTTCCAGGACGATAATAAGATACAGTACAATCGCGTTAATATGAACACGCGGTCATATGAACCACTCCGTAATATGAACACAAAATTTTTTGTATGGACTACCTTGTAATATGAACAAAGTAGAATCTCACTAGTATGAACTTGTTGTAACTTGTCTATTTTATTCCAAGGAATGAATTTGTTTTCACGATTTATCGTTAGTTTAATTGAGACACTTACCCTGAAAAACATACATGAAAAAGCGGTTTTATCGAAATTTTTCGCGAAGAAGACTCAGTCTAAAATAAGATCATTTTTCTCCACAAAAGATAAGTCATTATAATTAACTTTAATTTTTTATTTTTTGAATATCTGATGGTTTTTCTTTTTCAGTAGACTTTTTATGTATAATTATCATCGATCTTACTCGGTAAGAAAAAAACCTAGAGAACCTGTAAAAAAATTATTTTTCTTGACCTTCAGAAATATGAACAGTTCCTGTAATATGAACAAGCCGGTATTTTTTGTGTTCATATTAACGCGATTGTACTGTATTTCTTCAAAAATGTTTAGCATGAAAATCTATCAAATTTAAAAAGTTTTACACCATCTATGCAATAATTTGAATATGTACAGGGTAGAAAGATTCTTTGTCTATTGAGGGGATCTCCAAAACTATAAGAGCTCGAAGAAAACCGATGACACATTTCCGAGCTCTTTCTCAGAGAAACAAATAATGGTGAAAATCGTAGCCTTCTATGATTCTTCGTTTTAGGGTTATTAGCAAAAAATGAGATTTTTGACAATTTCAAAAAGAAACTTGAACCTTCTACAGGCACTTTTTTGCGTAGAATCCACTGATAAGATCAAAATATTTTTTCATTAGGGCCTGTATAAGGTTCGAATTTCAGATCTGCAACCTCAAAGACAAAAAAATTATGAGAATTTTTCGAAATCGTCGTTTTCACCATTCGTTGTTCTTCTAAAAAAGAGCTCTGAAATGTATCATCCAATTTCTTCTAGCTCTTATAGTTCTCCAGATCCTCTCAGTAAACTACGAATTTTGCCCACCCTGTACAATATTTCATGAAGTTGCTGTAGGTCAATGAGCGAGTTATGTAACGTGGTCAAGATGTCTATTTTAAGAAAAAAATTTTTTCACATGAGTGATATTAGGGCTTTTAAAAAAAAACAAAGAAATTATTCTTTTTAGAAAGTTTAGTTTGAATGCCAAAATGTGCCTAAGAAATAATGAGCCCTTAATATTAATGTTTAGGTTGTCCTCATCCCACTTTTTGATTTCCCATAAGAATAACACAAGAAAAAAATTTTTTTTCTTCTGATTTTCATAACAAATGAACGATAAATTGCATTGCAATATCCTTTCTATATTTTGTAGGGAATTAAACGCTCTACAAAAAAGGTCTGATGTCATTTTTCAATAAATGAACTCAGTTGAAAGTTATTCAAGGGCAATGTTTAATTTACCCTCAATTTTTATGAATGATTCGCCAAAATATTATGTTTTTAGAAAAATGAGACCAAAACATTTTACAAAATATAAATCAGACCTCTGAAGACTGTTAAGCGTTATAAATCTGTTATATAGTGAAGATAGACTTAAAACAAATTATCAATGACTGTTAACAATTTTGAAAATTCTTGTTATTGAAAATTAGCATCAATTGGAATCATTTTTTTCAACTTTGAGAATTTAGAAATAAAATATCAGTTTGTTGTGAAAACTGTAAACTTATAAATTTGAGAGTATTATAAAGAAAACTCTCGATTGAGTTCATTTATCGAAAATTACATCAGACCTTTTTTGTAGAGCGTTAAATTCTCTACAAAATATAGAAAGGATATTGCAACGCAATTTATCGTTCATCAGTCTTAAAAATCAGAAGAAAAAAAAATTTTCCTGTGTTATTCTTATGGGAAATCGAAATGAAAAGTTTTTTGGTTATTTTTTTCTGAAACGCCCTGGAGTGCCATAAACTAAAACTGAAATTTGTATCTTATCACAAAATATCAACATGTTGACCGCTTCACAATGCGATATCAGTCCTCAGAGACCAGTAGACAATCCTCAGTCATTTAATATTAAATACTGAAAATAAAAATTATATTTTGTTCAAATATCTGTCGCTATAATAATGATGACTTTCGAATTTTGCTATTTATTAGTCTCCGGTGACCGATATCTATCTCCCTGAGTATAATATCAATAGTAGAAATAGCCGCATGTAAGTTAAATTTGGAGAAATTACCGAGCGTTCTATCTATCTGCTAAAACTAAAATAAATAATCTTACAGTTTGTATTCCTTCGAGTTCTCCCCACGCAGGAACGAGATCACCGAACCATTAGTCACCTACAAAAAGATTCAAAAATAAATATTTTTTATACATTACATAATTTGTTATGGTTCTAAATAAATGATGAAGTCACGTGAGGGTAGTTTTTCATGCATTAAAAATCCATAAGAAAGTAGGTGAGGAGAAAGAAATCGAAATATTCAGGTAAGCACTAAAAGATCGACCAGCATTCACTAGAATGATAAATTTTGAGAGAAAATATTGGAATTACATCTGAATATTGAATCGACTTCCAGAATTTTCCTTAGATAGCAGTGCTTCATAGTAGACCAGAATAATTCACCAGCCCTAAAGCAAGAAATGAAAATACGATTCAATTTTAAAAAACACTTTCCTTACCTTTGAATATTTTCAACAAATCGGATGTTTGAATTGTGAAGATTTCCCACTTCATAACTCGACTCTGGTTGCTCCATTCCGTTCCTTTTCTAACCTAAAAAGGCAACGATACAGTCAAATACTATCACGCAAGGAATGAGATCACTTGAAAATGTTCATAACTTTGAAATATTCCAAGTTGCATGAATTCAAACATTATGATACAAAAAAAAATATCTACATACTCGAAAATTCCTGTAAATCTTCGATAATAATGTACAATCAGCCAATATTCTTCGAAGTAATTGAAAGAAAAACTGCAATATGTATATCGAAAATTGTCAACGATTTTCAAACTGAGCTAAGAATTTAATGAATCTATTCTTTTCAGTAGTAATATTTTTTTAGGCTGCGTATTAATCCCAATACATGAAATAAAAATATGTAAAACAACATACTGATAGAATATACTTGATCTTATTGGAACTTACCTTTCAAGAAAATCTTGTCGTCTCGCTATCCGTTACCATTGGAGCAGCTGAAAATTTTCTTACGGATAATTTTGTCCAAGTGGAATCACTTCTTTTCTCTCTGAAAGAAATAATCAATGAATAAAACCAAATCGATTTCAGAATGAGGAAAATTGTCCTTGGAAATTTCGCATTAACAAACTTTGAAACTTCCAAGATGTAATTTTTGTTGAAATAATTATGTTAAAATGAAAATAAATTGGTTTGAACTCATAATCTGTTGAAAATTCATTCGAAATCGTCGAAAATCATAAGAAAGCACCGGAAAATTCTAGAATCGTATCGAAAACGTGTCGAAACTCGAAACGTATCGCAATAAGGCCGGCGCACAGGCGTATTAGCGATCTTCGAGAAAGGTAACTAAGATCGTAATTATAACGATTATATCCACAGATCACAACAGGTGGGTAGTCTGTGATTATAACCAGAGAGAAGAGAGAGATCAAAGAGTATTATACTCTGTGGTATAACCAGAGAGTAAAATACTCCTGCTAAAAAAGGAAAGAGAAATTTGAACATTTCAAATATTAGCCAATATTCATGCTTTTTCTTCAATCAATCATTTTACATTGAGTAAGTACATATTGAAAAAAAATATTATTGATAATTCAACAGAAAATAACATGAATCGGCATTTATATATATTATGTATATCCATAAAAATTCATTTCATAAGAATTCAGTCATGCAATTTTCAACTCACCGCTTTATCTCCGTAATGATCACAAGCCTCCACTTTTATCTTATTCATCTGAAGTGTCCATTGATGGCGTAATTCCTTCCCCTCTGATCGTCATCATCTTGATTTTCTTTCTTCTAAGTCCCCTGAAATTGAAACAGTTCAATGAGTTTTAGAAATCTTCAACACCGTTTTTGTTTCAAGCCACCACAGAAATGAAAAACAATATACAATTGATAATCTCCTCATTTCCGTTTAAAGAAAGAGGTTTTTTTTTTATCAGTTTCAATAAGTTTGAATGCAGATTGAATTTTATTGGTAGATGACCTACCTGAAAAAATTTTCAGAGGAAAATCTTGCTTTGCCGATAATCTGGAATTTATTGTTTTCCATCTTAAGTTGCCGTAGTTGATTTTGTCCAAGTGGAATTAATTCTTTTCTCCCTGGAAGAAACAACCAATGAGCAAAACTTAATCTAAATCAGAACAAGGAAAATTATCCTTGAGATATTTAGCAATAATCAACTGTGAAACTTGCAAGATGTAAATTGTGTTGAAATAATTATGTTGAAATGAAAATATATTGGTTTGAACTCACAATCTGTTGAAAATTCATTCGAAATCGTCGAAAATCACAGGAAAGCACCGGAAAATTCTAGAATCGTATCGAAAACGTGTCGAAACTCGAAACGTATCGCAATAAGACCGGCGCGCAGGAGCATTAGCGATCTTTGACGAAGGTAACTAAGATCGTAATTATAACGATTATATCACAAAGATTATATCCACAGATTACAACAGGTGGGTAGTCTGTGATTATAACCAGAGAGAAGAGATACAATAATCAAAGAGTATCATACTCTGCGATTTAACCAGAGAGTAAAATACTCCTGCTAAAAAAGGAAAGAGAAATTTGAAAATTTCAAATATTCGCCAATAATTCATGCTTATTCTTCAATCATTTAACATCCTATAATTATTTGAAAAAATATCACTAATAAATCAACTGAAAGTCACATGAATTAGCGAATAAATGAATATTTTCATTTCATAAGAATTCTAAGTGACTATTAATTTTCAACTCACCACTTTCTCTACATCTTCATCTTCCTAATCGTCGCAATTTTCAAATTATTCATCTGAATTGTCCATTGCTGAAGTATTTCCTTCTCCTCCGATCGTCATCATCTTGATATTTTTTCTTCCCAGTCCTTTTTTACGTTGCAAGCCACCCTGAAAATGAAAAAAAAAACAATATATGATTGAAAATCTCCTAATTTCAGTTTTAGTTATTGGTTTCAATAAATTGGAATGTAGATTGAATTCTATTCGTAGATGACCTACCTGAGATAATTTTTTATGGAAAGTTTTGCTCTGCTGATAATCTGGAATTCATTGTTTTCCATTATAAGTTGCTGTAGTTGATTTTGTCCAAGTGGAATTACTTCTTTTCTCTCTGAAAACAACAACCAATTAATAAAACCAAATCAAAATCAGAACAAGGAAAATTGTCCTTGGAAATTTTGCAATAATCAATTTTCAAACTTCCAAGATGTAATTTTTGCTGAAATAATGAGGTTAAAATGAAAATATATTGATTTGAACTCACATTCTGATGGAAATTCATTCGAAATCGTCGAAAATCATAAGAAAGCACCGGAAAATTCGAGAAATTGCAAATGGCCGCCCAAAGCTAACTATTTCATGGCAACTCTTTTTGAATCGTATCGAAAACGTGTCGAAACGTATCGCAATAAGGCCGGCGCGCAGGAGCATTAGCGTTCTTCGAGAAAGGTAACTAAGATCGGAATTATAACGATTGATTATATCCACAGATTACAACAGGTGGGTGGTCTGTGATTATAACCAGAGAGAAGAAATACAATAATAATCAAAGAGTATCATACTCTTCGATATAACTAGAGAGTAAATACTTCTGTAAAAAAGGAAAGAGAAATTTCCAATATTCGCCAATATTCATGCTTTTTCTTTCATCAATCATCTATAATGTATAAGTATTTTAAAAAATATTCCTAATAAATGAACTCAAAAAACATGAAGCAGCATTCATTCAAAATATTCATTTCATAAGTGACCAAGCAATTTTCAACTCACCGCTATCATGTGGCTGAATTGTCCATTACTTGAGTTCCTTCCCCCTCTGATCGTCATCATCTTGATTTTCTTTCTTCCCAGTCCTCTGAAATTGAAACAC
Organism: Coccinella septempunctata; assembly: GCF_907165205.1. Lineage (NCBI taxonomy): Eukaryota > Metazoa > Arthropoda > Insecta > Coleoptera > Coccinellidae > Coccinella > Coccinella septempunctata. The sequence goes on from NC_058197.1 coordinate 17,250,253, forward strand.
TTCAATGAGTTTCAGAAATCATCATCCCTGTTTTCAATGCAAGCCACACTGGAAATGAAAAAAAATATATATGATTGAAAATCTCCTCATTTTCGTTTAAGGAAAGAGGCACTATTTTGTCGGTTCCAATAAGATTGAATTCTATTCATGGATGACCTACCTGAAATAATTATCAGCGGAAAGTCTTACTCTGCTGATTATCTGGAATTTATTGTTTTCCATCATAAGTTGCTGTAGTTGATTTTGTTCCAAAGGAATTACTTATTTTCTCTCTGAAAAAAACAACTAATTAATAAAACCAAAACGAAATTAGAAGGAGGAAAATTGTTCTTGGAAATTTCGCAATAACCAACTTCCAAGATGTAATTTTTGTTGAAATAATGATGTTAAAATGAAAATATATTGGTTTGAACTCACATTCTGTTGGAAATTCATTCGAAATCGTCAAAAATCGTAGGAAAGCAGCGGAAAATTCTAGAAATTGCAAATGTCTGCCCAAAGCTAACTATTTTATGGCAACTGTTTTTGAATCTCGTATCAAAATGAGGCCGGCGCGCAGGCGTGTTAGCGTTCTTCGAGAAAGGTAACTATGATCGAAATTATAACGATTATAACCACAGACTACAACATGTGGGAAGTCTGTGATTATAACCAGAGAGAAGAGATATTATACAATAATCAAAGAGTATTATACTCTGTGATATTACCAGAGAGTAAAATACTCCTGCTAAAAAAGGAAAGAGAAATTTCAACATTTCAAATATAAGCCCATATTCATGTTTTTTCTTCAATCAATCAATTAACATTGTATAAGTATAAAAAAAATTTACTGATAAATCAACTGAAAATAGCATGAATCTGCATTTATATATTATATTTTATTCATAAAAATTCATTTCATAAGATTTCGGTCGTGCAATTTTCAACTCACCGCTTCATCTTTGTAATCGTCAAAAACCGTCACTTTTATTTTATTCATCTGAAGTGTCCATCGATCGAGTAGTTCCTTCTCCCCCTCTGATCGTCATCTTCTTGATTTTCTCTCTTTCCAGTCCCCTGAAATTGAAACAGTTCAATAAATTTAAGAAATCTTCAACACCGTTTTCGTTTCAAGCCACCCTGGAAATGAAAAACAATATATAATTGATAATCTCCTCATTTCCGTTTGAAGAAAGAGGTTTTTTTTTTTATCAATTTCAATAATAGCTATTGGTAAAACTAGTGCTGCACTGGATCACAGAACATCAAATGTGAATTAGGATAATATCCTAAGATATTATCTTGAAGTTATTGCACTGTTTTTATAATATGCTCTCAATACGCACCAGTTTTACGAATGAAATTTGCTATTATAGCGAATTGCGGTGGTAAAACTAGCTTCAGATGCATTGGAATGATTGTAGTGACATCAAAATATGCACTCGCACTGCACTAGTTTTACCAATAGAAAACGCTATTAGTTTGAATGCAGATTGAATTACGTTCATAGATGACCTACCTGAAATAATTTTCAGAGGAAAGTCTTGCTTTGCCGATAACCTGGAATTTAATGTTTTCCAACGTAAGTTGCTGTAGTTGATTTTGTCCAAGTGGAATTAATTCTTTTCTCCCTGAAAGAAACAACTAATTAATAAAACCAAAACGAAATTAGAATGAGGAAAATTGTTCTTGAAAATTTCGCAATAACCAACTTCCAAGATGTAATTTTTGCTGAAATAACGAGGTTAAAATAAAAATATATTGATTTGAACTCACATTCAGTTGGAAATTCATTCGAAATCGTCGAAATTCATAAGAAAGCAACGGAGAATTCTAGAAATTGCAAATGTCCGACCAAAGCTAACTATTTTATGGCAACTGTTTTTGAATCTCGTATCGCAATAAGGCCGGCGCGCAGGCGCATTAGCGTTCTTCGAGAAAGGCAACTAAGATCGTAATTATAACGATTAACCACAGAAGAGATAAAATAATCAAAGAGCATTATTCTCTATGGTATAACCAGAGAGTAAAATAATTCTGCTAGAAAAGGAAAGAGAAATTTGAAAATTTCGAATATTCGCGAATATACATGCTTTTTCTTCAATCATTTAACATTGTGTAATTATTTGAAAATATTACTGATGAATCAACTGAAAATAATATGAATCAGCAATCTGTTCTGATCAGTACGAATTTATTCCATTCTTTGTATCGATAATTGATTGAAATAAAGGATATTTTCAAAATCGGTGAGCAACGGTGAACTTAATATTGACCCAAATTAAAATGTGAGCTATAAGATAATGTGAATAACATGAAGGAAAAACATGTATGAGATAGAATATTGATAGAATATATTTGATCGTATTAGAACTTACCCAGTAAGAGAGTCTTGTTTGTCCTCTTACTATCTGTTACCATTGGAGCCGTTGAAAATTGTCTTCGAGATAATTTTGTCCAAGTGGAATTAATTCTTTTCTCTCTGAAAGGGAATAAATCAATGAATAAAACCAAATCGATTTCGGAATGAGGAAAATAGTCCTTGGAAATTTTGCAATAACCAACTTTCAAACTTCCAAGATGTAATTTTTGTTGAAATAATGAGGTTAAAATGAAAATATATGGATTTGAACTCACATTCTGTTGAAAATTCATTGGAAATCGTCGAAAATCGTAAGAAATCACCGGAGAATTCTAGAAATTGCAAATGTCTGCCCAAAGCTAACTATTTTGTGGCAACTGTTTTTGAATATCGTATCGCAATAAGGCCGGCGCGCAGGCGCATTAGTGTTCTTCAAGAAAGGTAACTAAGATCGAAATTATAACGATTATAACCACAGACTAGAACAGTTTGTTAGTCTGTGATTATAACCAGAGAGAAGAGATACCATAATCAAAGAGTATCATACGATATAACCAGAGAGTGAATAATCCTGTAAAAAAAGGAAAGAAGAGAAATTTGAAAATTTCATATATTTTCCAATGATCGATTCATGCTTTTTCTTCAATCATCTAACATTGTATAAGTATTTGAAAAATCAATTGAATTTCTGGAAGGAACATGAATCAGCATTTATACAAAATATTCATTTCATAAAAATTCAAAGTCATGATGCAATTTTCAACTCACCGCTTGTCCTTTGTTAAAGTATTTTCTACCCTTCTGATCGACATCATCTCAATTTCTTTCTTCCAAGGCTTCTGCAATTGAAACCGCTCAACAAGTTTTGGTAATCTTCATCTGTGTTTTCATTGCAAGCCACCCTGGAAATGAAAAACAAGATATGATAGAAAATCTCCTCATTTCCATTTAAGAGGTTTTTTTTTATCGGTTTCAATAATTTCGAATGTAGTTTGAATTCTATCCGTAGACGACCTACCTGTAATAATTTTCTGTGGAAAGTTCTGGTCTACCGATAATCTGGAATTTATTGTTTTCCATTATAATTAGGTATAGTTGAGTTTATTCATGTAGAATTAATTCTTTTCTCTCTGAAAGAAATAACCAATGAATAGAACCGAATCGATATCAAAAAGAGGAAAATTGTGTTTGGGATATTTTGCAAAAACCAACAGTGAAAATTGCAAGATGTAAAAATTTTCTTCCAGATAATTTTGTCCAAGTGGAATTACTTCTTTTCTCTGTAACCGACCTAGCACGGTTCTCTCTACTCTGCATAATTACCGAAATAATAAATGAATAAAACCCAATTGATATCCGACTAAGGAGAATTACGATTGGGATATTTTGCAATAACCAATTGTGAAACTTCCAAGATCTAATTTTCGCTGAAATAATGAGGTTAAAATGAAAATATATTGTTTTGAACTCACATTTTGTTGAATATTCATTCGAAATTGTCGAAAATCATAGTAAAGCACCGGAAAATTCTAGAAATTGCAAATGTCTGCCCAAAGCTAACTATTTTGTGGCAACTGTTTTTGAATCGTATCGAAACGTATCGCAATAAGGCGGAGGCGCAGGCGCATTAGCGATCTTTGACGAAGGTAACTAAGATCTAGGAATTGAAGTATTCAAAACTTGGGAGATCAAAGAAATCCAAAAATCTTTTATATTCCAAGGAGGAAAGAGCACCAATATGTGCCATTTATCATTGATCTTGTTTTTGAACAGAAAAATAAGTGCAACAAGAAATAAATCAGAATATGGTACAATTCACGAATTTTCTTTCGAAGAATTCAATGTTTATCCATTTGGTGATGATTTCTTACATCCCTCGACTTTTAAAGAGGCAGCTCTTGTTAGCTATGAGTTGATGCGAAAGATACAAATCGAAAAATTCAAAATTACGAGACACTTCTGTTTATGTATTCACGAAACAGATACCAAAAAACCAGAAAAGAACTAGACTGATGTTGAAACACTTACCTTAAATAAGGGGGGCCTTACCTCTTCCATATTCAATCCAATAATTAGCAAATTCAAAAATTAATGAGTTTAAAATTTGAGAAAAATTAGCACCTAGCTGAAAAGGGAAAATAAAGCACCACAGAACAGGAATAAGCACATATCATAGAGATATTTGATGTTCTGTGGTAGTCTAACCTGGTAGGGGCGTTCGTTTTTACCATGGAGGCGACCAGAGAGTCTCTGGAGTCGACTGATTTTTCCGTCACATGACCAAAGAGTAACAATGTGTTGCTTTAAACGTAATTCTAAGCTTTTGCTGGTAAACCGTCAAGTTAGAAGTTAACATTTTGGATCGATGTTGAATTTAAATTATCAGGATATTCTCGAGATAGTTTTTACGGACACTCAAGCAAAAAAAGAATAGTTGTCGACCAAAGATGGCACAAGATTTTGAATGAAAGACATCAGTTTGTTTTTATAATGATTGATATGTTATCAGAAAATTGAAAAGATTGATTTACCTATCCTTGTAGCATCAAAAAAAAATTTGGTATGCATCAGTCAATGGCAAAATGTGGGACCTATTTTCTTTTATGGATCTTTAACAGTAGAACGTTAAGCCTTTTTATAGCTAAATTGAATTTTGATAGATTATCCAATATTTATTTTCATGTAATTCAGTTCTTATGTTGCATAATTGAATTGCCCAGATTTTACTGAATGAAGGGACTTATTTCCTGCCAAGGCAAAAAATAAAGATGCTAGGTACATAATTAATAAAAGGAATCAGGTGAAAGACTACTTACCGATACGTTTATACCGTCTGTCCTCAAATCACCATGAGTCTTTGACTGCTAGCTACTTCGTGAAGTTCCAAATTCCACCTATAGGTTTTGGTGATAGACAGTTGTTACAAAAATGTTTAGTTTTTCTCAAACACCCCCCCTTTGTTTCACCTTTCGGACTATTTTCTGAATCGGATGAAACAGGCTGAAGGATTCAAGAGAGCTTGAAATCTCCAATATTTTACGTATAATTGGATCTAAATCGACTGAGACAATAATCCGAATTGAAAGGTTACTTACGATAGCATCCCAACCAACCATCACCTATCCTCACCACCACCAATAACCTTCCTTCTTTTCTCACACTCGAATGGACTTACCGCACAAAACACAGGTTTATGAATGAAAGATACAAGATTTAAAAATAAATGATTATTTTCAGATATACAATATTTTTCAAAATAAAAATATCTAATTTTAGTGATGTTCCATATCGAATTAGCCAAACTTAATGGAAAAAAATATATATAATAACTACATACATACATACTCGAATTTTCAAATCTCTCACACACACTTTTATGTACAGACATGTTATATAATTCTGAATTGCACCCAGTTGTAAATAAACGAGATTTTTTTTCCCGAGTCTATAATCCACGAATAAACGGAATCTGTTTTTTGGACAATCGAAAAAAAATAATAAATTGATTTCATTGAAATCACACAGTGTACAACTTTTAAAGTTTCATTTCTAATAAAGCATCAACTCTGAATATCCAACAGCAATATAAAATAAAATTTAATATGTCGTTTGAAGTTAGAAAACTTAAATCTAATAAGATTAATTGTAGAGTTATCTTTCGGGCTTCGAAAGGAAATTAAAGTGAAGGGATTGGCCGTTTTGATTCTGGCAAAATAACTTTGGTCTCTGGCGGAAAAAGAACGGTCTTACAGGCACATCTCTTACCAAAATATCCGGGGATCTCAATAAAAGTTCCCACCCTATCATTCGATACAGACAGACATACATACACTTTCATAATGGATATTCTATTGTTTTGTTAGTTTATTCTCTAGTTATTTGTCAAAGGCATGTTCCTCATGTAGTTTGAAAGTATCGGTTTGTAACACTACTTGGCTTTTTATCGAGAATTCCTATATTATGAAACTGATGACTAGGATGATACCAATGGACGCTGCAAGAGAAACATTCGTTGTACTAACACTGTCAAAACACTCCCCCAACAATCATAACACGAATAAATTCGAAGCAGTAAAACTGAAGAAAAAAAGTCAGGAACAGAAGGTTTTAGTGGGAATGTGGATCGTTATGTGGGAAATACAGAAAGGTAGAAAGGGCCTGACCCAATTGACAAAATAAAGTATTTTCTAAACATAATTATCATAACGAATCATGAATAAAAAATAAGGTACCCATTTGAAATAAAGAAGAAAACAAGGCTTTCTGAACCACCCTGGGGTTGTTGTGGCTTGATTAGCCTTTCGTGAACTGCGACCATGTAGATGTTTCGTTCTCTTTTCATTGATAGGAACCTAAGGAGGTCGTAAATGGTGTTGATAAAACCGACAACATCCTTAGGGGCCTTGGTCGTTACCTCTTGAGTATCCAGGACCGGTTTCACCATATGAATGGTTCTTAGGCCAGTCAGCTCAGGACACTTGCTTACCATGTGTCAGCTGTTTCTGCTTCTGATCCACAGAGCCTACAAATCTCATCTGCTGACTTTCCCATACGGTACAAGTGATATTTCTACCTACAGTGCCTCGTCAGCAGACCCACCATCACCACAGCTCGTGACAGCTTTCTGCTGTAGGTCGGTAAAATCATCACGAATTTCTTTGACTGAGTAAGTCCAGGAGTGTTTTTCCAGAGGGTTATTCTGTTGTTCAACTCCCATTGTTGGACCACTGCCTTATATTGGTATTTTCCAAGCTCAGGTCCAGCAGGTGTTAACTTTGATGCTCTTTTTGCAAATTCATCGGCTTTTTCATTTCCTTCAACACCGCAGTGCCCTGGTACCCATAGTAGAGTCACTTTGTTGTCTCTGGCCAGTTGCTTTATGGCATTACGGCACTTCAATGTCAGCAGAGATCTCTGACAGTGTGATTTCAGGGACCTCAGCGTGGCCTGGCTGTCTGATGTTCATTTTAAGACACTCCTGAGCGCATGCATAAACAGCCATTGTCTCGGTCTGTAAAATAGAGGGTTCACTTCCCAGGGCTGGATGGATGGATCACTTATCTTTTGCAAGAAATACTGTGTTTCCATTTTGACAGGGTGTTTCAGAATGCCTAAGCTTCTTTTTACGTTAAACCAAGTATACGTCTGATAAAAAGATTCGGAATTTTTAAGCGAATAAAAGAAAATAAAATAAGAACTGAAGTAAAAGTAAAATTCCAACGCAATAACCAGTAATACCGCCCCAAAATACAAAAAACCATCTGAACCACCCACCTTTCGTCCCTTTTCAAATACGCCTCGTCACCTGCCTCTTCTCGACGAGCTTGATATCTTTGACGTGCAGATCGTGGTCGCTCTTCGCCGCGAACTTGATGAGGGACTGCGTCGAAACCTGCAGCGAATGCCTGCAATCCAGCCTGGTCAAGTTCTCGCACCGCGACAGGTGCTCCAAGGAAGTCTCGGTGATCAGCTTCGAATGGCTCAGGTCCAAGGTCACCAGGTTGGTCACGGTGTTGGCGGGCTTGGTGCTAAGCTGCGCGATACCTGCGGAATTACAAAATAGGTAGATTTTGATGAAAAACGAGTTTCTACAAGTCCTACCGGCGTCGGTGATCCTCGGGCAGAAGGCCAGACTCAACTCCTTCAGATTGGGCAGGTACTGCGTGACGTAACGCATCGACACGTCGGATATGTCCGTACCGGCCAACTTGAGCACCTTCAGGTTCTTGAAGCGGTACCTGTCGTCGCCGCCCATGCCCCTACGATTGTCGTTGTTCGGCCCCAGGATGTCCCTAAGGGCGGAATCGTTAAAGTCCGATATGAAGCTGAGGTCGAGGTCGTGCAGCACGGCCGAGTGGTTGGTCTTCAGCGACACGGCCGTCTTCACGTTGACGGAGATCAGGGACAGGCTCCGCAGGCAGCTGAGTCGCTGTATCAGCCACGGCAGCTGGAACTTGTTGATGTGGCACCAGTCCAGATGGAGGGTCTCAGGCTGCCTCCTGACGATACCTAATAAAGGGATTTTAAGATTAGAATCAAGCGAAAGGGGGCGAATTTTAGTACGAACCTTTCAAGATGTCCGGCGTTATGTGTTTCCTGGAAAATTCCATCTTCTTCCACAGCGACGGGTCGACAGTGTAACTGGCCCACGTCTTGCACACCAGCGAGCACGTGAACAGCTCGCCGGGCTTCAGATACCTGAACACCTTCAGCATGCACCTCTTGTCCAGCGCCAGGTTGTTTATCGGCACCGGGTTCTGTATTATGGCCGCCGGCCTCACCACGGTCATCGGTTTCTTCAGTAACTTGGTCGAGTTGTTTATTATCTGCTGCGCGAGCTGGTTACGGAAGGCCGCCTTGCGCGGCAGGTCGGTCAGGGCCGGTTTCGGCTGAAATGCGTAATATAAACGATAAAGATCGTGCAAGTAAAACAATTTCCAAGATATGGTTAAATGCTAAGAGGTTTTGGGCGTTGAAGCGCTGAGGTAATTTATCTGTCATAATTTATGACGGATGACGTATTGTCTGTCATGCTCTGCAACGTTTTCCTTGGAGCTTTGTAATTTAAAAGGGGTTTCTATGTTGACAAACGGTATAGGCAAAGATGTTGCTTACTAGCAAAGAAACTGCTCGTTATATAAGTCACGGATATTGATGACAAATCCAGTAAAAGACTGTTTTTGACTCCTTCGATGAGAAGACAGCCTCCCAGCACTTGCAGAATGGACATGTAAATAAATCCACGTCAGCTTGAATAAAGTGAGGTTATCGCCGTTTCTGCTAAAAGCCGATTGGAAAGGTGATGACGTAGAAGGTGGAAATGTTAAGCTCACTGACAGAAGAGTTAACGGTGGCGTAAAGTTAGAAGAAAGATAATTCAAAATACCTTCAACTTTTGGGCGAAAACCTTGTTCAACTAATGAGGTAGTCATTGGAATTGCTTGAGACACTAGTGATGACGTAGAAGGTGGCAATGTCAAGCTCACTGACAGAAGAGTTAACGGTGGCGTAAAGTTAGAAGAAAGATAATTCAAAATACCTTCAACTTTGGTGCGAAAACCTTGTTCAACTAATGAGGTAGTCATTGGAATTGCTTGAGACACTAGTGATGACGTAGAAGGTGGCAATGTCAAGCTCACTGACAGAAGAGTTAACGGTGGCGTAAAGTTAGAAGAAAGATAATTCAAAATACCTTCAACTTTGGTGCGAAAACCTTGTTCAACTAATGAGGTAGTCATTGGAATTGCTTGAGACACTAGTGATGACGTAGAAGGTGGCAATGTCAAGCTCACTGACAGAAGAGTTAACGGTGGCGTAAAGTTAGAAGAAAGATAATTCAAAATACCTTCAACTTTGGTGCGAAAACCTTGTTCAACTAATGAGGTAGTCATTGGAATTGCTTGAGACACTAGTGATGACGTAGAAGGTGGCAATGTCAAGCTCACTGACAGAAGAGTTAACGGTGGCGTAAAGTTAGAAGAAAGATAATTCAAAATACCTTCAACTTTGGTGCGAAAACCTTGTTCAACTAATGAGGTAGTCATTGGAATTGCTTGAGACACTAGTGATGACGTAGAAGGTGGCAATGTCAAGCTCACTGACAGAAGAGTTAACGGTGGCGTAAAGTTAGAAGAAAGATAATTCAAAATACCTTCAACTTTGGTGCGAAAACCTTGTTCAACTAATGAGGTAGTCATTGGAATTGCTTGAGACACTAGTGATGACGTAGAAGGTGGCAATGTCAAGCTCACTGACAGAAGAGTTAACGGTGGCGTAAAGTTAGAAGAAAGATAATTCAAAATACCTTCAACTTTTGGGCGAAAACCTTGTTCAACTAATGAGGTATAGTCATTGGAATTGCTTGAGACACTAGTGATGACGTAGAAGGTGGCAATGTCAAGCTCACTGACAGAAGAGTTAACGGTGGCGTAAGGTTAGAAGAAAGATCATTCAAAATACCTTCAACTTTTGGGCGAAAACCTTGTTCAACTAATGAGGTAGTCATTGGAATTGCTTGAGACACTAGTGATGACGTAGAAGGTGGCAATGTCAAGCTCACTGACAGAAGAGTTAACGGTGGCGTAAAGTTAGAAGAAAGATAATTCAAAATACCTTCAACTTTTGGGCGAAAACCTTGTTCAACTAATGAGGTAGTCATTGGAATTGCTTGAGACACTAGTGATGACGTAGAAGGTGGCAATGTCAAGCTCACTGACAGAAGAGTTAACGGTGGCGTAAAGTTAGAAGAAAGATAATTCAAAATACCTTCAACTTTGGTGCGAAAACCTTGTTCAACTAATGAGGTAGTCATTGGAATTGCTTGAGACACTAGTGATGACGTAGAAGGTGGCAATGTCAAGCTCACTGACAGAAGAGTTAACGGTGGCGTAAAGTTAGAAGAAAGATAATTCAAAATACCTTCAACTTTGGTGCGAAAACCTTGTTCAACTAATGAGGTAGTCATTGGAATTGCTTGAGACACTAGTGATGACGTAGAAGGTGGCAATGTCAAGCTCACTGACAGAAGAGTTAACGGTGGCGTAAAGTTAGAAGAAAGATAATTCAAAATACCTTCAACTTTGGTGCGAAAACCTTGTTCAACTAATGAGGTAGTCATTGGAATTGCTTGAGACACTAGTGATGACGTAGAAGGTGGCAATGTCAAGCTCACTGACAGAAGAGTTAACGGTGGCGTAAAGTTAGAAGAAAGATAATTCAAAATACCTTCAACTTTGGTGCGAAAACCTTGTTCAACTAATGAGGTAGTCATTGGAATTGCTTGAGACACTAGTGATGACGTAGAAGGTGGCAATGTCAAGCTCACTGACAGAAGAGTTAACGGTGGCGTAAAGTTAGAAGAAAGATAATTCAAAATACCTTCAACTTTGGTGCGAAAACCTTGTTCAACTAATGAGGTAGTCATTGGAATTGCTTGAGACACTAGTGATGACGTAGAAGGTGGCAATGTCAAGCTCACTGACAGAAGAGTTAACGGTGGCGTAAAGTTAGAAGAAAGATAATTCAAAATACCTTCAACTTTGGTGCGAAAACCTTGTTCAACTAATGAGGTAGTCATTGGAATTGCTTGAGACACTAGTGATGACGTAGAAGGTGGCAATGTCAAGCTCACTGACAGAAGAGTTAACGGTGGCGTAAAGTTAGAAGAAAGATAATTCAAAATACCTTCAACTTTGGTGCGAAAACCTTGTTCAACTAATGAGGTAGTCATTGGAATTGCTTGAGACACTAGTGATGACGTAGAAGGTGGCAATGTCAAGCTCACTGACAGAAGAGTTAACGGTGGCGTAAAGTTAGAAGAAAGATAATTCAAAATACCTTCAACTTTGGTGCGAAAACCTTGTTCAACTAATGAGGTAGTCATTGGAATTGCTTGAGACACTAGTGATGACGTAGAAGGTGGCAATGTCAAGCTCACTGACAGAAGAGTTAACGGTGGCGTAAAGTTAGAAGAAAGATAATTCAAAATACCTTCAACTTTGGTGCGAAAACCTTGTTCAACTAATGAGGTAGTCATTGGAATTGCTTGAGACACTAGTGATGACGTAGAAGGTGGCAATGTCAAGCTCACTGACAGAAGAGTTAACGGTGGCGTAAAGTTAGAAGAAAGATAATTCAAAATACCTTCAACTTTGGTGCGAAAACCTTGTTCAACTAATGAGGTAGTCATTGGAATTGCTTGAGACACTAGTGATGACGTAGAAGGTGGCAATGTCAAGCTCACTGACAGAAGAGTTAACGGTGGCGTAAAGTTAGAAGAAAGATAATTCAAAATACCTTCAACTTTTGGGCGAAAACCTTGTTCAACTAATGAGGTATAGTCATTGGAATTGCTTGAGACACTAGTGATGACGTAGAAGGTGGCAATGTCAAGCTCACTGACAGAAGAGTTAACGGTGGCGTAAGGTTAGAAGAAAGATCATTCAAAATACCTTCAACTTTTGGGCGAAAACCTTGTTCAACTAATGAGGTAGTCATTGGAATTGCTTGAGACACTAGTGATGACGTAGAAGGTGGCAATGTCAAGCTCACTGACAGAAGAGTTAACGGTGGCGTAAAGTTAGAAGAAAGATAATTCAAAATACCTTCAACTTTTGGGCGAAAACCTTGTTCAACTAATGAGATAGTCATTGGAATTGCTTGAGACACTAGTGATGACGTAGAAGGTGGCAATGTCAAGCTCACTGACAGAAGAGTTAACGGTGGCGTAAAGTTAGAAGAAAGATAATTCAAAATACCTTCAACTTTGGTGCGAAAACCTTGTTCAACTAATGAGGTAGTCATTGGAATTGCTTGAGACACTAGTGATGACGTAGAAGGTGGCAATGTCAAGCTCACTGACAGAAGAGTTAACGGTGGCGTAAAGTTAGAAGAAAGATAATTCAAAATACCTTCAACTTTGGTGCGAAAACCTTGTTCAACTAATGACGTAGTCATTGGAATTGCTAAAGACACTAGAGTTAGTCGAGGCTTGGAAACACCCTGTATAGGAGATCCAACTTTACGATTCAACATTAAAAAACCAAAGAATAATGAATTTCATAAATACCCAGGCCAAAAACACTACTCTTCGACGAGTTGAATGGGAACCTACTTAAAAAACCTGCCTGTGTTTGGTCTAACCTCAATTTTGTCAAACTGACGACTGACGTAATTTGTTTACTTTGGCTGAATGCAACTCTGTACAAAAGATCCACAGTTGTGTAGTGTCACAGATTTAGCTAGTTATTCTGAAGGTATTTTTGTTTTACCTCAGAATAACTAGCAAAATCTGCGACACTACACAGCTGTGGATCTTTTGAACAGAGTTGTATTCAGCCAAAGAACCCAATATTTCAGGTATTTTAATCAGGACCGAATCGGAAAAAATGGTATGGGAAAAAAGTGTTGAAATATTCGTACTCCGGAAATGATTCATTTTTTCAGTAACGCTAAACTAACCTTAATTTCGACCTCCCCGTCGCTGCCGCGCCTCTTCTTGATCGGCAACACGTCCCTGCTGTACTTGACGTCGGCGTCGTTCTCGCTGCCCGAGTCGCTCATCTGCTCGTTGTGCGTCTTGTGCTCGAACGCGCTCGACGCGTCCGAACTGATCGACATCCTGCGCATATCGGTGGACTTCTGACGCGCCCTGAAGTGCCTCGGCCGATAGTCGGTGTTCTTGCCGAGCTTGCAGCACATCGGACACTCCCACGAGTTCGGCATGTCCTCGTTCACGTAGCCGGAGAACTCCGAGCACAGGTTCTGCACGCACTGCGGGTGGCTGATCTCGTAGCACACCTAAACAAGGGAAAATTGGGCGATCGAGGTTTTAGGTTAGGTTGTGGCACTTACCGAACATTCCATCAGGTTGCTGGCGCTCTCGCACCTCTGCGGTCCTTTTTGTAAAGGCGTGACCGGCGTCTGGTTCCAACCGTCCAGACCGCAGTGTATACAGGCGGCCGTAACCGGCAGCATCGGTTGCAGGCACTGCCTCATGTTGCACGTCTGTTTGGCCCTGCCCGGCCCGCCGAACTTGACCATGTCCAGGCAGAAACTGCACTCCCCGCAGTCGGCGCGCTGACAGGCCTCGCATTTCTTACATCTGTAAATCGACAAAACGTGAGGAGAATCCACAGAATTTCGGGTGTTACACTGACCTAGTCCTCCTCCTCCTCGGACCACCCTTGTCGCCGTTGGGAGACCTCTTCTCGGCCTTCGTGGCGGGCATCCTGGGCGGTTTTATGGGGGCCGCGCCGCCGTTTCCGCCCTTAGCGTGATTCGCGCCCCTCACGTTCGACCTCCTGTTCTCCTGGTCGTTCTCGTTCACCTGCACCCACAGGATCGGCTTCCCGGATATGGCCAGATCGGCCACGTCCAGCCTGTGTATGCTGATCAGGTTCCTGACGTCCTGTATCAGGGCCACCGGGTCCTTTATCAGTTCGGGTACGTTTTTTCTGTTGGCCGGCAGCATGTGCAGGTATAATACTATTTCCTGTTTGGTGGGGAAAAAAGACAATAAAAAAAACATAAAAATAGATCGATAACCTCACCTTAAGTCCGTGTAACTCCATATGAGTCATGTGGATGTGTGGTTTATCGGGCGGTATGGTTATATCCGTCCCCGATGATAGATGGGAATGGCCGAGAAGACAGTGGACGTACCGCTCCAGAACGTACCATAACATTTCGGTGAAGAATGGATATCTGAATTTTTGCGGAACCTGCGAATGACATCAAGTTAAACTACTGTCGAACCAAAAATCAAAGCTCACCTTAGTGTTGTCCTCCACCTGGGCGATCTTGAGCTGCTTCTCGATGCCGTACGAGTGCAGAAAGTTGCCGCCGAAGACCAGCGAGTCCTTGGGCGTGTAGACGGCGTGTATCCAGCCGGTCGGTATGAAGAACGTGTTGCCCTCCTGCAGCGTGATCCTGACGCACTTGTCCACCTTGTCGCCGAAGAAGATGTCCGACTGCTTGCCGGACAACACCCACTTCTCGTAGAGGGCCAGGTTGTGCTCGGTGGGCGGTATCAGCCAGAACACCTTGCTGCCCTTCAGTATGTGGTACCAGACGGAGGTGCCGCCGAAGTCCACGTGGAAGTCGGTGTAGCAGCCCTTGACGGACATCAGGCAGTACTTCTGCACCTTGGGGTATTTCATCTCTTCGAGCACGTTCGTGCCCTCCACCTGGCTCTCCTTCAGGTGTCTGGGCCACACGTTGTCCACCCAGTCCACTTGTCTGGAAAAATACGCGATAAAAACACGAAAACACACACACAAAACTGGCTGTAATGTTCAAATCATTACCTGACTACAGTGGGGCTCTGTACGTAATGCTCCAACTTTGTATGCGAGAATTCCAGAGAGATCACGTTCAACAGTTTGTCCTTCTCCTGGTCCTCGTAATACTTCTGCCATTCTCTCATGGTCATCTCGCTGTTTTTCTGTGTGTTCACGTCCATCACGTCCAACACTCTCCGGGAGCCCACGCACATCCTGACGTCGTTTATCGTGAAATTTGTCGTTGGCAGACCCAGGCCTGAAACGAAATCGGTCAACGTTTTTCTCGGAGAACGAAGTTCATTTCCCACTACTGGTTCATTTCCCACTACTATAAAGTTCATTTCCTACTACTTCAAAGTTCATTTCCCACTACTGGTTCATTTCCCACTACTACAAAGTTCATTTCCCACTACTTTAAAGTTCATTTCCCACTAGTGGTTCATTTCCCACTACTACAAAGTTCATTTCCCACTACTTTAAAGTTCATTTCCCACTACTGGTTCATTTCCCACTACTACAAAGTTCATTTCCCACTACTTTAATGTTCATTTCCCACTAGTATGCACATGCTCGTGCCAAAAACGAAAAATATCAAGCTCACCCAAACCGGCCTTGTCCTTGAACAGTAGCGGCGTGTGGAAGCCGTATCTCTGGAAATATTCGACGGTCAGCTCGTTGCCGTGCATCTCGCGGACGACGCTGTTGGACGCGAACGCTGGATCTTCCAGCTTCTCCTGCAGGTTGAACGCCCTACCCTCGATGTCATCGTCGGCCAGGGCCCAGTCTTCGGAGTACAATTTTTTCTGCTTGCGTTCTCTCTGCGGGGAAAAAACCGGGGGTTATTCGACGAATCGGAGAGTTCGAAAAAAAACTGATGATGATTTTTGATTCGGTTCTTCGAAATCCACACGCCCCAAAACGAAAGTTGAGGGTGAACACTCTGTATTCGTCCAAGGTTTGGAAATAATCATCCTAAATTGCACTATCGGCTCTTATTCGAAAATCACACAAGTAAACAAAGTTTCCCCAATTAGGAGAAAGTTCTCTAGGGCTCAGGAATCGTACGGCTTCGGTTCAGTTTCAAGATAGGGTGAAGAAGACCCGCACGATTCCGCGAATCATAGCGGATTTCAACCCCGTCGTGCGGTGGATCTATCCAGCAACGGGGGATGAATGACTCACTTGTCACTCATCATCCGCAGTTACGTTTCTGATTTACTGAACGACCAACAGATTTTCTATTGAATATGTCATCGCATACCGCATACTAGAGCAAATGGAAACATCGAAAAAAAACACGAAGGTGGTAAGATCGCGTAATATCGGAGGCTAATCTACGTCGAAGAAAATTGGAAAAAGGTGTGGATAATACCGTCAAATCATCAATTTGTGCGATTAAAAAAGAGTTTCAATAAAAAGGCGATGAATTTTTTAATATAAGACTGCTTCTATGTAAAACAGAATTGTTCATTAACATAAATTAGCAACGATTACGATTCATGCATTTTAAATCTTCACGTGATATCGTCTGATGGAAGGATAACAAATTTTTGCATTTGGACAGTTGGAATTCGTCGAAAATCTCAACAAAGTTTTTAGTTAATTTTCCTTTGAAACCCCTTGGTTAATTGCAACAATTTTTTTAATTGTAGCTTGATTCTTCGAATGAAATGTTCGAAGTAACCACCCATAGGGTGTTCTGTATAAAAGCTTACTTTATATTCTTTTTGTTCATCCCTTCATTTAACAAGAAACGAAGATACTGAAGACAGTTATATTTCCGAAGAATCAAGCTGCAATAAAAAAAAAACTGCTAAAATTGGCCAAAAAGTTCAAAGGAAAATGAACTACAAACTTAATTGTGATTTTGTTCGTTCCCCTAATTTTTCCGGTGTGTATCTTTCGAATTTTACGAGTCCAGAATCAACCCTTTATAAGATATGGTTTCGATGTTTCCCTACTCGATTTTCAACCATCAGTGTCAAGTGCTGAGAGGACCGTTGTCTCATGGTACTTGATTTTTCAGCGAAATTTCATCTAAAGCATTTCCAGAATTTAAAAAAATCGTCGTATTTTGGATATTTAAACGATCGGGGCGTGGTAATCCAATTTTTTTCGGTGCAGATCCACCAAGACCCAAAGTGACCTCCCTTACATCCCACGCATCGTACTATTTACCGGACCACCCCCGTACACCGCCCCACTGAACTCCGCAGTTAAAAACTCGAAAACTTTTCGGCATTTCCTCGAACCATTTCGAATCCTTTCGAAATCCAAGTCGCCCACATAGTCGTACCAGGGAAAAAACGTAACTTCTGAGATGCGACAGCGGCTATGCGAGAAGACCCCGTACCGTACGACGACGTACGCCCGTACCTGTTACACGATACAATATACGCCTCGCAGAAACCGGAAAACCGACATGCAGCGTTTTTCTCCACCGACACCGTAAAACCAAAGAGTTGGTTACTCTTTGGTAAAACTTCGCGATAATCACGAAGCGGTAAACAAAACCAACCAAGAAACGTCGAACTCAACAGGTCTCGACGTCAAATATCGATGTTTCGTAAACGCACCAGAATTGTCACCAACATATACACATATACGTAAAACAAAGGACGGCATCGGAACCAAGGGGTCCCGGTGGGGCCACGGTAGAGAGCAGAGGTCCCCGAGCTTTCTGTACGTACCATTCTGGATTTGTAGTCCCTGTCCGAGGAGTGCGAAGAGGAGGAAGGTCTGGAGGAGGACGAAGGCCTGGTTGCATCTTCACGTTTCCTCGAGTGGTGCGCCATTTTGTCGATGACGCGTGACGCTGTCGCGACGACGTAAAGGTTTACTGAACGCTGATTACACGGCGATCGTAGCTCTTCGAGAATCCGGAAGGGACGGGATCGCGCAGCGTTGCCGCCTCTACCGGACCGTTTTTCCCTTTTTTTCGACAAGTTTGAAATCGGTCGCGTAATTCAATACGACAACGATAAACTATTGCAATTCACCAGATTATAAACGAAGTATTAAAGTAGTTGATAACTGACATCTCTTTATATACAAGTTGTATTTAAAGGTTAGGAATGTTAGGCTTTTTTTTACAGAAAATAAACCTGGACAAAATTAAGCGTTTCTTCAAAAATCCCCTATAGAAAATATTTGAGAAGACAAAGTTGAAAATAAAATTAAAATGATTACTGAAATAGACCGTAACACCACCCTAGATCATTTGCTATCTGAATTATAGCAGAGCAATGAAAAAAAAAATCTCGTGATGACATATAGTTTCGTTTGAATATTGGCCCATTGGATTTTCACGTGAGGAAAAATGGAAATTTAGGATTGCCTTATTTTTCTCATTATTTAGTAGATTGAAGGATTCTATGAAATGGCCCATTTCGTTAACAGAAGAAGTCTTAGGACCAAGTGTAAAATAATAAAATATTAGTTCGAAATCTCACCAAAAAAGTTCTTCTAAATTATCCAAAAATTTGTTCACAATGGTCACCACAATCTTCTTCTTATTCGAACCCTCCAGAAATCGCTATTAAAATTGGGTGAAATAGGGTAACAATATTATCTCTTTATCAACATAAGACCTTTCAATAAACTTTCCATATTGTCTACATCGTTTTCACCCCTAATCTCAACAATTTTCCAAGTGACCTGATGCAACAACTAATCAGAAAGACTCGATTATACTGAACCATTCCTAGTCCACCCACATGTCACAGTCCCGTACTTGAAATTAAATGAAATTTTGTCGAAATTCTAGGGGTTTTAGTTCAGCCGTCTAGAATACTTTGAATAGACAATTTATGGTGAAATTACTCATTTTGAAGACTTCCATCTTCGGTCGAAAAAAAAACCCTTTGAAAACACCCTGTATATTATTGCACATACGCAATTACCCACTTGAATTTAGTGTTAAAGCACTGATACAGCATAACACACAATTAAATTTCAAGAAGTAGAAATAGAAGCTTTGCGGAATTATCCTTATTCAAACCCAGGTGAACACCCATCCAGGTATTCAACTAACCCAAAGCTGCTTTTAGCCCAGAGAACAGTTTCTTCCAATATTTCCAGAAAAACAGCTCCGATCGAATTGAAAACCAGCACTTGGCTTCAAAATAACGTTTCTAAGATCTTTGCCAAACATGAGCGTCATATGACGAATAGTTCTCGGGATATTTCCACGAAATTTCACAACTCCCAACCGAGCTTTATTTCCCCTGAATATGCATCGAAAAAAAAGTTCGAGGTACCCCTAACACCAAAACCATCGACCGTTTTTCCATCATCAATCCGAATCCAGAGCATAAAAATTCCGGAAAACGTCCCGAATCGGCTACGGACTTTCTGCCCGAAGCGGCAACGCCGCGACGCGAATCGCGTCCGCGCAAGCGCCCCTTCCCTACGCGGCTCCGATCGGGAGCGCTTCGTTCGTCCAGCGCGGCCGTCCTGCAGTTCCATTCTCCGCCGAAAGGGACACCTTCGGACCCGCTGCCTCCTTCGATTGAGCGGCATGATGCGGGTGCATCATCATGCCGACGACACACACACGACACGATCGATGCCGCGAAAGAAGGAAGATCTCTCTTGGGGGCGAGACAATGCCGTCCGAGCTATTTCGGATCGGAGTTTCTGACCGAACGACGTTCAATTATAAATAAACAAACATTACGACGTACCGATACACTACCTGGGTGGGGAAGAGACGACGACGGTTCAAATGACATACATCGGGATAAGATTGTGTACGATTCGCTATCAGGGGGTACTCGCGGAGGTGGTACAGGTGGAAATTTGGCGGAAACTTTGCCGAAATCCCTTGGTATAAGGAATACCCTTCGTGTTTCACCAAATTTCGCATTATACGAAAAGTTTCACGACCTGACAGATTGGAACACGTACCATGCGATCGAAATTCTTCACAAACAGTATTAAAGTCTTTTGAACAACGTATATACAGGAAGAGGCTTTGACTAATACAAATATTTAAACAATAGATTCTTGAGGTCAAAAGAAACACTTTTTACCTATACCATTTTTTCGAATCGGCTTGGTTTGAAAGATACAGGCTGTTGAAGAACCGTTAGAAAATGTCATATTTAGTTCTATCTCACAAATTCGAAAAATTGGGTACTTTGGCTGAATACAACTCTGTTCAAAAGATCCACAGATGTGTAGTGTCACAGATTTAGCTAGTTATTTCGAAGAGATTGTAGCGGTGTTTTCAGGCTTTCACTAAAATTTCCTCAATTTTTTATATTTGTAGATTTTGACATCCCTGGCTAAGAAACTCCATGGGCACAAAAAAATCGTATATGTTTTCGGACAAGAAATCATCTCCTGCATTTTCGACACATCTTTAATAAACACCCCGTAGAGCTGCATAATACGTATTATGTTCCACAACTTCAGAGTGGTGGTTCAACTCATAGAGGTATTAATATGTCTATGAATAGGATGTTTATGGCAAAGTCGTCTTTCCAAATCTAAGTTATCGAAACTGAATACATAAATTCAAATCAACAAAAGTGTTTGAAACCTCACAATCCACGAATTGAATCATTTAAACTAATCGAAAAAGTTCGTCAGTTTGGGAATAATAATACATAATGCTTTATGTATTTTCTTTTGAACCTTGTTCTATGCTCCCTAAGTCCCTAATTAATTCAACGTTAGAATACCTCAAGAAGTATTTGAATTGGGAATAGGAAATTCTGATACTTTCCATGTTCCTTCGAGTAGAATCTATATGATAACAAATAAATATAGGATCCCATTCGAATTAACAAAGTTTTCTAAACTGTGATTTGTCAAAATCGATGTCCTTTCCATGAACACGCTGCAGGTACAATAATGACTCATACAAAAGCAAGTGTTAATAATAAATTCATTCCATAACAAAAAAATACCAACGAATATTCAATTCAAACAAATGGAAAAGCTATTAAGAAACACAAATAAAACTAGGTGATGACTTGGTACTACGAGTTACGAAAACTAAATAAAACTTCAACCCCCGAAAACAACGAACCCATTTACCAACTTCGAAATCGAAAAAGAAAGGTAAAAATGAAATAATCTTCCCGAATTCATAGAAAAAGAATCGATGGTAACTGAACTGCCCATTTAAGAAAGGGTTCCTATGTCATGGTCGGTTATGAGCACGTACATTACGTGCAATTTAAGTTAAACGTCATGGCGACGGAAAAATCGAATAATTACCGAGAGATGATCAACTTACCAGTCGCCTTTCGGGTGGACGTTTCATTTGTGACGTTCTTTCGGACATTTCGACTCGTTTCTCATGAAACACTACGTAAATTTATTATTAACGCTTCCACAATGATCGGCACCACCTCACACCGAAACACCTACAGCGCAACTGAAATTGTTTTATGAATTCTCGGCACTCTGTGACGCCAGATGTCAAAAATGAAATTATTGCGCAGCGATGCCAGAACTACAGAATTTTACGGAAAATTATAGAATTCATAAATTCGAAACAAACACATTCGAATTTATGTTATAATATTGTATGTTAGATATGGTAAAATATTAAATAAAATGAAATTAAGGTGAAAAGGCAAAATTTGGTAATAAACGGAACCGATTCTATCATAATCAAAATCAACAGAAGAATTGTTGGATTCCCCAAACTCTGCAACTTAAGAAACCTTCAATCTTTCATTCATTTTGGGATATCTGCAATAAGAGTTACTTCTGTACTGACCAATTATTGAGGGGAATTCAAATTTTTATCGAAACATTCAATCTATCTAATTATTAAAGACGTTCACAGACTGCTAAGAAAAATAATAAAATTATGCTAATATTCCATGGTACATCTGGCATCACTGATGCCCTTCAAAATCAAAATAAACAAACCCTCAACCATAGAAAAAAATGTTTTGTTCTGTACAATTCCACGGTATAAAGAAGACACGCTCTGAAACTGTCTCCTTGGCACAGGGGCGGAGTGAAATATTTTGAATGTATTTGCGTAATGATCAATGGATTTAAACTGTCTAACTTCACACCATTCAGTAGCGCTGGAAGCTGGTGGTAAACAGGAGCTATCTTTTCATTTTAATTCGAAGTCGTTAAATACGGGATGATTATTCGATAGAAAAATGGATAATAGACTGTCCTATTGACACCCCTAAATACGTCTCTGACGCAGATAATCACGGTATAAAATAATGGAAATTTCGCACACCCTCACCTGTCAGAAGAGGTAAAATTGTTGACATTTCACATGACTGCGACAAATCTAATGAAATAAATAATGTTAATTGGGCAATTTTCTTATTCGTTAATCGAAAAAGCGATAAGCCAAATCTCTGAGGGCAAGATAAGGGAGGTAACTGAACTAAAAACCGCATTGTACATGCATCGTCAACTCCAATAAGATCTGAAATTAGACCTAAATGAATTTATTGATTTTTTCGAATAAGTGTAGGTGGTAAACGCGGAGCAAAATCCAGATTTCTGGACCGATTTATGCAATCACGATTATCAGTCGTTGAAATGGAGGATCCCACAGACGTAATCGGTTCATCTGGACCGGCCGTTGACAACCTATATCCTGCCCTAACGCAATGTTTCGCAGTTATTCTATGCGGGTGAGCAAATAAGCAACCTTTAAAAATTCAATTTCATTACAAACATATGAAAATATTGACACCGAAAGAGGATATTTCTCTCAAATGATTACTGATTGCAGGTACTTTGCGGGTCGTATGAATTGGGTTTCCGAAACCGAAGTGAAGGGCATGAACATGTTTGTTGGAACCTTTTCCTTGCCAAGTTTGATATTTATGTCTCTAGTCAAGTTAGACCTCAGTTCAGTTAACTGGACATTTCTTCTATCGATATTTGTATCGAAAAGTATTGTGTTTTTCACCGTTCTAGCCATAACTTTGTTAGTATTGAGACCGATAAATTTGGGAAGAGCTGGAATATTCGCGATTTTCTGTACTCAAAGTAATGATTTCGCTATCGGTTATCCCTTGGGTAAGTTGAAATATTCGAGATTCACCGATGGTTATCTAACAATTTCGTTTCCGTAGTTGAAGCGGTTTATAAGAGCACTCATCCAGATTACGTATCTTACCTGTATTTGGTAGCGCCGATCAATTTGGCCATATTGAACCCCATAGCTTTCATCCTGATGGAAATCGGCCAGAAGAGACAGTCGCAATCCAGACAGCCATTGTTGAGTTATGGAGAAGTTTCTGAAAATTCGACAAATGGTGAAAAATTCAAGATGGTCATAACGGTTGTAAAGAACATTTTCCTGAATCCGATAGTGTTTATGACGATTCTGGGAGTGCTCGGGAATGTAACAATGAAGAATAATGTTCCGATGTACATTGCCAACATCTTAGATGTGAGTTTTCTATTTAAGGTTTAATTTTTTGATGAATTGAAAACTGATTGTGATAGATAGATGGTTGATTAACTCGAGAATTAGATGTATCAATATATTATATTTGTAACTGAATGATAGAATTTGAGACTCACATTTTTTTCTTCGTAGACTTTGGGCTCTGCTTTTGCTGCTAGTGCATTATTCTTGTTAGGTGTAAGAATGGTAGGAAAAGTTCATACTCTCAGGGGTGCCACTCTTGTTGTACCTGGAATTTTAATAATGGTGAAATTGTAAGTTTCAAATCGTCCACTTTCATCAAACTAAATGATATTCTACATTCAAATTGTGCATGTTCAAATCACACATCTAAAAAAGTAAAGAGTAGTAAACTTTTAAATTAATTTCCAGATTGGTCATGCCGTTGGTCACTAGAGAAGTCGTCAGCATTTTGAATGCCGGTTATAACACTACGGAAACCGTGGATCTGAGCACTTTTGGATTTCTGTACGGTACTTTCCCATCTGCCCCCGCAGTATTCGTGTTCGCAACTCAATACGCTCTAGATATTGACCTTGTGAGTAGCGCAAGTAATCTTTGCATTGGACAAATAAAACATTTGAAATCTTCCAGATTGCGAGCTCTATGGTTGCCTGTACTTTCCTCAGTGCTCCCCTCATGTTCATCTCGGCCAAGATGATAACAGTAACAAGTACTGATCCCTCGGATTATATAAAACAGTTGGATTCTTTCACCTTCGATATAAGTATCATCGGAAGTGTTGCGTGTACTTGGGTGCTTGTGGTCTTTGCATTGACCAGAAAGATGAATAAGATACCGCACAAGATTACCGCCTTTCTGCTGATATCACAGGTAGGCCAAATTGTCCTTTGTTTAAATCCACTTAAAGAATGATGGTATTTCTGATATCGGGATGTTTTTTCAGCTTATCAGCTGTTTTGGGGCCTTGTTATGGAATATACTGAAGGTCACGGATGGTTGGCCTGGTTACTCCTTGTTTGCTATTTTCATAGTGGGCGTCTACAGCACCAGATTATGGACGAGCATTTTGGCCATAACCTTACTTTTCCTGCAATGTAGAAGTCTGTGTTTCGTTGTTAAACTGATACCGCTCTTTATATTTATCGGGTTTGGGTAAGTTTAAATCTTAATCGAAGAATGAAAATTGTGTAACGCTCTTTTTACATTTCACAGAATCCCAGTGATATTGGCTGGGATCATGGTTGCCCTCAACAAATATCCGGAGATTTCATTCGATAAATCTAACCCCAATTTTGTTTACGGAAGATTCGAAGCCATAGTCTCAGTGACTTTGCTGGTGTTATGCTTCATTGGTAAGTTCATCGATTTAACTGTTTTTTTAAGTCTATAACAATCTTTCCAGTTTCTAGCGGATGTCTCATCCTGCACCAGCGATATCACAGAAGATTCTTAGGGTACACCGATGTGATCAGAGACTCGTCAGACAGAGACAGCGGGAACGGCTCTGCCAATACCACTCAGCAATCTCTGGTTACCAGTGGTGACAATCACATAACCGCAGCTGGAAGCAGTTCGGAAAGTGGCAACCACTGCAACGGCCTGCCTACCATCAACGAGGGTCTTTGCGAAGAAAGCCCAGTGGAGATCGAAGATCTCTTCGAGAGGTCCTCCAGGACTTCGTACGTTATGTGTCCGTCTGGTTTCGGGTGTCAGAACAGGAAGAAGGATACCTGCCAGAACCTCCTCCAAAAATATCAAACCCAAGTGGACGAGAATTCGGAAATGATCGAGGAAGAATTCAACATTAATCACGACCCCCAAATCTTGAGACACATGGTCTTGCTGATTTTACTCCTATGTTCGATGTTTGTGGTGAGAAAAAAAACCTTTATGTTAACACAATACATTCATCCATCCTTTTTTTCTTAGGGGCTTGCACTTTGCGTTTGGACCCTGTTCATGAAACAGAGCAAAATGTCCGGAATTTACGTGGAATTGTCGTTCTTGGATGCCACCCTCAATCTGGGTCAAAGCATCATTATTTTCGGCATATTTGGTCTCAATACGAGCGAGATTGCGATCCCTTGGATAGCTAAACATTGCAGGCAAATCTGGTATGGGGCCGATACCTTGAATCTACCAGCGTGGTCGGAATTGAGCAACGACACCAAACAGATCTGCGAACAATTCGTCACTCACCATTTGCAAAATTGCAAGGCCGCTATTGCTTCAGATAAAAGGTCAGTGAATGAAATTTAAAGTTAGTTTACAATATTTCCTAATGTCAATTACAGATGGCGCATCAAAATATACAGGGATGTCTTCACCGGCCACCTATTGGTGGACTGGCTGATTAATATTGGTCTTGCGAGAGATAGAGGTGAGGCAGTGAATTATGCACGCCATCTAGTGGAAGGGAGGGTACTGAGACATATTAACAGCGTGTATCATTTCTATGATAGGAATTTGTTGTATACTTTCGTCTGAATTGCACAAAATGAGCGGGATGAGAGAATTTTTTCGGTCTGTACCTTGAATTTTACATGGCTCAGATTTTATTCGGTTGATTTATTTCGATATGGAACAGACTGAGTAAAAAACAAGCCAAACTTGCTTTTCGACTGAATCTTGTGATCTAAAGTGGAAAACAGATTATATAAAGGTGAAGGCCAAATTGAACGATAATTAAAGTCTCATAACAAGTTTCCTCATATATAATGGATGAATACATAATGTATTTTTTCATGCAATTTTTTGTTACTGCTTTGCCAAGATTTTTATCCTAAAATCGATGTAGTTACTAAATAGGTTAGAAGCTACTCTTCATTAAGCCTTGCCAGTATCTGCTGTATACTGTTGAAGTATAGAGTTTTCAAAACACAATTATTAGATGCTTCATCATGTTGCTTTCCGAAACATCTATTGTGGTCAGTGAAGAACTTTTGTTTTATTGAATAACCTTCTTATAAAAGACATTTATATAAATGGAGACAAGTATTTTTTTATGTTTCTGTTATACAGTTCTTGTTGCATGTATTAGATAGTAAGGTGTTTCAAGTATTTAATCTCTACTATTGATACCAAAGATTGCTCGGAATACGCAGATCTGTTTGAATATTCTCTTATGATCAACATTTTTTATTTCCAAAGTTTTTAATGCTTGTTAACGTTTGTAACATTTTCAAAGTATTATCACCCTTGGATCGTATGATATTTTCATCATTATCTTATTCCTTATTTATTTCATATTCTATTAGTTAGATTAAAGATCAACGATGTTATTGTTTCTTTTAGTTCAAGAATATGTTTATTAATTGAACATTCTTGTTCCTATCTCGTTAGTGTTGTTCTTATTGTTAGAAATTATCCGAAGTTTTATTGTTGATGAATCTTTTCGAATGAATAATTCTGTGATAGAATTTTTTTGTGATACAGTTGTGAAATAAAGGTATCTAAAAGGTTTCCTGGTATTACTCATATGAAAAAGAACCAAAATAGTTTTTCCAGATGATATATAGCTCAGAAGAAAATTGAGAGAAACAAATATTCGTTTTCAGCCCATCTCAATGGATGAAAACTCAAATCAACAATTATTTAATACGAACAAAAATGACAAGAGAACCTATCAGAAAACTTCCCATAACAACACTACACACGATATACTTTCTCCATTGTTTTTCAGGTTTCCTAACGGATTTGCGACATCTTCTACATTGTTCTTGAAGAGTTTCAATACATTGTTCCAGACACTTAATCGACGGTGTCAATTCAATGTCATTAACTACCACATCTTTCCTCATAACCGCACACGACAAACTAGCCAAATGCTTCTGTAAATGAGCCGATATCAAATACAGCACCAACTTAACGTACTCTTGATCGATATCAGTGCTTTTGACTTCTTCCGAAGGAATCTGAAGCGTAGCTATATTTTCGAGGAAAATATCTTGTTTGAGCTTATCAGTCAAGCCTAATACTTCGAGATCGTCACGATTCAACAGTTTTAAACTGAAGGTATCGATACCATGCTTCTCGACAACGTCGATGTATTCTTCAGCTTCTGCTATTCTGAGGCATGTAGCCAGTAAGTCTGATCTACTTGAGCTCATTCTGTTATAAACTATCTCAAAAAATTTCTATTTCCTAATAATCGATTTTATTATTGCTCATTCAAATTGAACATAGAACACAGCGAAACCTAACCTGAAAAATGACAGCTGAGCATAAAATTTAAAATATCGAAATAGTTTAATCACGAAATCAGTCTGGGCGGTTTTAAATCGACCAGCCAAAATTATGGAACACCACTAATTACGGAAATTTTCAACTAAACCGGAAAATCTTTGTTGGACAAAGACTCCTTCATAACGTATCTGATTGTATTCATCAAGGGATCAGAAATGTCGAAATGCACTGAGGATACCTAAAATCTCGAAATCCTGGTTGCATATTTGAATTAATTAGCTGGATTTTCAAGTTTCCTGATATACAGGGAGAGTCTTTAACTCGTACGAACATTTTAACAAAAGAAACAATTTTTTTTACATTTTTTTCCTGTGTCCTAAATGGGAACGCTTGTCGATGAGATAAGGTCGTAAAAATTTTTGTATAGGTTTCTACAATTTAGTTCCGTTGATCGCAAACAAGTTTACAATTTTCAGAAGCGATTTTTTCTGCTATTCCACTCGAATTATCAAAGGCAATATATATCTGATCTTTGTGCGTCAATTTCGGAATTTGTTTACGAAATATTTCACAGATCACGACAGCAATTTATTATTCAACCTCGTTTCGTACTGATAACGTGAAAAATCTGAAATCGTAAGAATTCATATGCAGTTGTTCGAAGACTATAAAGTTGGTGGATAGAGTGTTTTATGCAGATTGGATTAAAATATCATTATGTGAGTACTACTCATTAATTTCCGTGAAAAAAGTTGTCATGTTCCGATTTGGGTCAATGGTGCTTTGTTTTCAACTGTGCCAGAACTAACGCCATGATTGTGAGACCAATCACTCCATAAGTCCACTAGAATACTTCTAAAATCGTAGAAATCTGTGTGAAACCTTCTTTCAGGACAAATTTAACCCTCCTCTTCTTCATTTGCTTCATATCCACGACCCTGGCAGCAGAATTCAACAAATCCCTACCGACCCTAAGCATCGCCTATAAGAAATTCAAGGACGAGGAAATCCTGGACGTGGACCAGTACGGACACGACATCTACATCGAGAACTCCTCGGGCGTCATCCACGAGGAGACCTTCCTCGACGTGCCTAGGATACTCAGGTTCATGGTGTACAACTGCAGATTCGCCTCTTTCGACTGGACCAGCCTCTTCAGGATGTCCTACCTGGAATCCATAGACCTGTACGACGTCAGAGGTCTGCCCGTACTCACCAACAGCGTCATGCTGGGCTTCAAGAGCCTGAAATCGATGTCGATCTACGACTCGGACGTGACGTTCCAGCACGACACGTTCCGGAGGCTGAAACAGCTGGAGTATCTGTCCATCTCCAAGGTCGACGTCACTATTTTGGGTAAAGTAAGCCTTCGAAGAAGTTGAGGTAGTTTTCCAAATCTGGAAGATCGCTAAGTACCCTTTTTTCCGCAGGAAACGAGGTCTTCACCGGCTCCAGGCTGAGGGAGCTCTACTGGACCGAGTCGGGCATAACGAAGATCGACAAAAACTGCCTGTCCACCCTCAAGAACGTCCGCATAATCAACCTGAGCGGCAACAAGATCGAGTACCTCCAGCCGGAAACTTTCGTCGGACTGAAGAACCTGGAGAGGCTCTATCTGAACAGAAACAGGCTGGCGACCGTCAACTTTAGGCATTTCGCGAGCCTGTCCAGTCTGACGTATCTCGACGTCTCCAAGAACCGGATACCGACGGTGGACGTGGAGGAGGTCTGGAGGAGCGTGCCGAGCCTGACCAGGATAATCATGGACAGTAGGAGTGCTCCCACCGGGTTGAAAAAGGACGCGTTCGATAGTTTGCAAGTTATGCTGATTTAGAAAACTTTATGAAAGTTGCTTTGGGTAGGGTCAATCATTCATATTTCAGAATTTCAACTGATAATTAAGCATAATTGCCAGTTTATTCTGTCAATTATTTATGTATGATTATATAATACATCATTGCCAGTACAAACTGACAATTGAACATAACTGGTAGTTGACACTGGCTGTTTCTTATGTATAAAAGTATAATCATACATAAGTGCCAGTTTAAGCTGGCAATTACTTATGTAGACCTAATTGAACAATCATACATAACTGCCAGTTCAGACTGATAATTGTTCGTAATTGCCAGTACGAGATGACAATAATACATTATTTCCATTGCCACACGCAAGTGGCAATTATTTATGTATAACTGTCAGTTTAAATTGTCAGTTACTTATGTATAATTGAATAGTCATACATAATTTCGAGTTCAAACTGACAATTGTACATGACTGCCAGTCTACACTGGCTGTTACTTACGTATAATTGTTTGTTCATACTCAAATTGCCAGTTCGAAATGACAATTATAAATAATTGCCAATTTCCATTGGCAACTATACATAATTGCCAGTTAAGCATAATTGTCAAATATGTATAATCATACATAATTGGTAGTTCTTAATGAGAATTATCATTTCCAGTTAAAACTGACAATTATACATGATCGTAACATGCAACTGCCAATTATTTATGCATAAGTGTCAGTTCAAACTGGCAATTACTCATGCATAATTGTATAGTGATACATAACTGCCAGTCTAGACAGGATGTTACTTATGTATAATTGCCAGTTTAAACATTATAAATTATACATAAATGGCAGTTACTTATGTATAATTGTATGATCATACATAATTGGCAGTTCTTAGTGACAATTATACATGATCGTAACATGCAACTGACAATAACTTATGAATAACTGTCAGTTCAAACTGGCAATTACTCATGCATAATTGTATCGTGATACATAATAATGTTACTTATGTATAATTGCCAGTTTAAACATTACAAATGATACATAACTGGCTGTTACTTATGTATAATGGTTTAATCATACCTAATTGCCAGTTCTAACTGACAATTATACATAATTCGAAATGAGAAATATACATATAATTGCCAGTTTATACATAATCGCCATATGTAACTGGCAATTACTTATGTATAACTGTCAGTTCGAACTGGCAATTATATTTGTCCGCTCAGCGCTTTCGTGTTAAGTTGAGTATAAAAATTATTTATAAAATGAAACGAAACCGTCGAATACAAAAGTTGTTTTATTATTCAGCCTATTCAACCAATTTTCCACAGATTATACAGGGTGTAGACGTAATACTGAAATTTTTGGGCGATAAATTTCATACCTGAAAATTTGACCTACTAATAGCGATACTATTTATAGCTGAGGACTATCAGACAATAACATCAATATTAATTATGATGGGGGGGTCATTCCAAGATGCAAATTTTGCCACTTGATTAATCATTGGCGGAAATGAACTCCCATGGCATTCAACTGCAGTTCATTAACCGCATCTCCAATGTCCGTAGGAAATATTTAGACAATTTTTGCTCTTTGTCAAGAAAAATCATCCAATACTCTCGGATGATCTCCTAACCTAAATGAGATGCATCATAGGCAAGGTCGAAGCAATTTCGAAATCGATTGAATTATGCAATCCAAGAAAAAAATCAGAAATTTAGATTTACGACATGCAAATTATGAAAACGATTTGAATTTCGCATGCTGTTACGAGACCTGTGGAGGAGTAACTGTGGCCTCAAAAATCTTCCTGGCACACTTTTCCTTCGTTCTAGATTCTAGTTCGCAACTGAAAATAATAGACCAAGAAAAATCATATGGTCGGATAAGTGGTGTTTCATTGATCCCATGAAAGCTTATTATTGTTTCCTCAATTAACCATAATTAGTGTACCCTTATCGCTAAAACCAACTATGTAAGCATAGGAAAAAAATCCAACCACTTAATTTTCGAAAAAATAGATACCTACGAACAGAGGAATTCAATCAATTCTTCATTGACATTTTCGCTTCCTCAGGTGTTTGGGTGGGAAAATCCTTTAATTACATATGTTATAATGAGGAGGAAATCTATTGTAGCGTCACGTATGATATCGAATTGAACAATTCGTTGTGAAGTTAGTATCAATATTGATTTATATTGTTCAGAAACGTGCGAAAAATACCGGCCCAGAAAAGACAAAAAGTTAGCTGATGAAAATTGTTTCTGTGAGGTTTGTAACACCCTATTTAACTTTTCAATTTTTTGTTTAGTAAAGGGAACAAGTGTGACACTTTAACCTCAAGAATCTACTGATAAATATTCAAAAACAGTCAAGGACTCACCGGCTTAATATCCAATAATAATTCCTATCAGTTCTATCAAAATACTCTCATTAATTGTCCAATATATACAACATGCATATAAAAAATTTAGAATGAAATTAAGATAATTTATATTCATTCATAGGGAATATCTATTGAACTTTAAATTAAAAAAAAACTTTTCCAGCTTAATGATTTGAGTTGAGCAATTTCTCTCAATAATAATTGATTACATATGCTAATTATGAGTGGGGAGTTTTGAGCGTCCCCTCTAGCTAGATACATATCGGAATGTGCTTTGTGAATACCAGTTCATAAACGAGTTTGGTTCGGAGTGAATCCCAAAAAGATAGTTCCTTCAATTTTTTCAACAGTTATGTGAGTATTACATACCAACTAATATTAATAGAACAATAATGTTGTCAATTTAAAAAACTACCCCAATTTCTTTTCAATAATTTTTGGGGTGGTTAACACTCTTGTGAAAAGTTTTCTTCATCACAATTTACCTCTTCAAAATGAGTTTTTAGGATAATTTTTGTTTCAGTTGAAAAATGTATAAAAGGGCAGGACAGCTAAACGTCACAAATATATTGATATTTGTCTTCCTTTCCTTACTACTTTTAGTATTTATCTTGTTCGCCAAATGGTACCTAGAAGTCAGGAAGAAAAATGCGAGAATTTTTAGAATACTAAGCAATTATAGGACACCTCCCTATCTTCCTATATTAGGACATGCCTTAAGGGTCATGGGAACGGCTCAACGTAAGTAACAAGTAGTGATTTATGATAAATTAAAAGTTCTTTTGTTGGTGTTCGAGAAAATAGAATCTTATATTCGTTCTATGATGATAAGAGCCAAAATATAGTTAAATCCTAGATTGTACGAAAAATCCTGGCTGAAAATTTGACTTCTGTATAATTTTTTTTTGTCGCAGAAATACACGAAAGTATAGTTGAGATTAGCAACGAGTATGGCCCAAATTACGTGATATGGTTGGTGCACCAGGTGATGGCCGTCATTGGAAAACCGGAGGACTTGGAAAAGGTACTCCAGAGCCAATATTGCGTGGAGAAGAACGAGCTATACCGTTTCACCAACGACGTGGTTGGCACAGGTCTATTCTCTGCCCCAGGTAGGTTAAAACATAAGTTCACACTGAATATCTTCTTATTCCCTGTGTTTTTTAGAGGAAAAATGGCGCAAAAATAGGAAGATCATAAATCCCGTATTCAGAGCCAAGATACTGGAGGGATACATGCCCATTTTCCACGAGAATGCGAAGAGATTGATTGATGAAACGCTGCCAAAGTTCGCCTATAGGAAGGATGTGGACTGGCATTTAGTCTTCACAGGAGCAAACGTAGAAGTCATCATGCGTAAGTATCTCATTTGAGCTTCATTTCATGTTGTATTGAAGGACACACATAGGCGAGTATCCGCTGTTTGGTGAAGATCTGAAGTAACTCTTGAGTGGATGCCAGGACAGCATGATGAAGGGAAACGAGACGGCAGATACCTGAGCTGAACAAGGCTCACAAAGCCTCCGTTTACTAGCCCAGAACCAGTAGTTGGTATAATAGAAACCACGTCCTAGGGTACAGTAGTAGAGTGGACTAGGAAACAATGTAAAAACAATTTTTAGAATCGAACCTCAGGTTTGAGAAGCAGTAAGACGTTACTGAAGAAGAAGAATACAAACTCCCTAGCTAAAAACCTGTGAGCAGACTGCAAAATTGACCAGTCACTGATCCAATATCCAACCACTATAAACTTAAAAACACGATGGGTGTAAATTATCATGTAGAATAAGTAATAACAGAGAGAAAGATGATCTTCGAGACTTCGAAGTTATACTTGGTCTCTACACAGCGGATCCTGGCCTATATAGGGTGAAACCGTTAATTCTCCTACCTATCTTGAAGAAAGCTGTTGCTAGTTTGACACTAATCATGTTTTACAGAAACTGCTACTGGGCCTGAAATCGATATAAGAGCCAAAGGTTCGGTGTTTGGACGATGGATGGAGACGTGAGTGGTATTTTTCAGATAACAGGCTTTATACCAAAAATGAGATGGTCCTACAACTGATAAGTTCGAATAATATCAGTAATTTCTTACTGTTTAATGTTTCAATAGACCACCTAGGGGTTGTGGCTCAGCCATGAATATTTTATATGGACAATTCTAGATGAAATAACTTATTTCGATGACTTCTACCTTCTGCCAGAAAATGGCCTTACTTTTGAAAACACCCTGAAAGTTTTTTTTGCACTCCTTGCCTACAAAAAATCCTTTCAAAGATGCCACCTGATTTTCCCAAGAAATTGTTACTTTCAGCAAAAAATTACAAGAGACCTTATTGGTCCAAAATGTACCAAGCTATCGAAAATGAATTTTTCAATGGTATAATATGAATAAAGAAAAGAAATTTCCTTTAAGGTGCCCAAAAAAACATTATATGCTTTGACAAAGAATCACCCCTTACTTTTTCGTAACTATGTTCATTTATACCCTCCAGAACCAGCCCCAAAGAGCCAACTACTGGTAGACCTTGTAAAACTGCTCACTCTTCATGTAAAACATTTTGATGGAACTTTTTTCGTTTCGCAGTTCCATGAGGGCAATCATAATGCGTATGCTTCAGGTGTTATACCATCCCGACTTTATTTTCTACAGAACGAAGCTTGGAAAAGCGATGCTGGACAGTAGATACAAAATCTGGGAGTTCGCAGATGAGGTTAGTAGAATCATCGTTCATTTTGCAATATTTAGCCTTTTCTTCTTTAGTTCAATGATGAATTTCCATCAATTATCGATCACCTCAATTCGATATTCCATTTGCGTTTTTCCTCTTCAGATTATTGCCGATAAGGTAAGAAAATTCAAGGAGGAGGTAGCTGATGATTCGTACCAACCAGTTTTCGAAGACAGTTATACAGGTATGTGATATTCCGCAATTTCGAACATATTTCAAAGGGGAAATTTCAGGACCGATTGGAAAGAAAGTGTTTCTGGACTTTCTGCTAGAATTAGACCACAAAGGCCACAAATTCTCCCTCGAAGATCTAAGGGATGAAGTGACCACTTTCTTGGTTGGAGTAAGTAACTACTGATCATCTAAAAATCTGCAATTACACATCAAGATTTTCCATCCCAGTATGTTTGGAGATTCTTTTCTAAATAGCTTTGCTCGACAGGGAACTGACACGTCCAGCATCACTGCAGCTTTTTTCCTGATCATGATGGGTATGCATCAGGACATACAGGTAGGTTGCATATTGACCAATATTCTTTCATTTTTCCCAAGTCTGTTTCTTTTATAACCTAGCCATGGTATGGTAGGATGTGGTACTGTCTTAAAGTTTATTTTCATCTTCCAGGAGAAAGTTTACGAAGAAGTCATGGACGTGTTGGGACCAGACAATTTCCCAACTACGCAAGATCTAAACAAGCTGCAACTCATGGAAAGATGCCTCAAAGAAACAATGAGGCTATTTTCTCCAGCCCCTTTCATAATACGCAGGAACAAAAAAGACTTGAAGATATGTACGTATGCCTTCTGATCTTTTGATACCCTTAAGAGGTAGTTTATTGATGAATTCTTCTCTAACCCACCATTGAAAAACAGGAAGTTTTTCATGACCATATTCAGATCCATCAGAATGATGTTTCACTCGATCCACATTCACTGAAAACCACTTGGATATTCAAGGTGGATTTTTACAGCCGATGGTGTTATACCAGAGGGAGCTAATATAGGTATTAACCTATTTTACCTCCATCGAAGTGAGCTCTACTGGGAGAATCCTATGAAATTCGACCCAGATCGATTTACATCCGAGGAGATAGCTAAAAGACATCCCTACACTTACATACCTTTCTCGGCTGGTTTGAGAGGGTGTATAGGTGAGTCTTCATCATAAACCAATTCATCCATTCAGACTCCTCAGTAACATTAGATGTGCAACACCTTCTCAGCATGAAATGGTGATTGCCTTCACCATTTGTGGTTAATCCATTCATGTATTGAACGTTTCAGGTCAAAAGTACGCAATGAACAACTTGAAGATACAAATGAGCGTCACTTTACGTAAGTTCAAAGCGTTTTCCGACGCCTACAAATCCATAGAAGACATCGAGTTGGAGAACTTGATGGTTGTGAGGCCTGTTCATGGATTCAAGTTTTGGTTGGAAAATAGAGAATCCTCCTAATGTTTTTTCATATATGAAGACGTACGTGTGTATAATATACATTTGTGTTTTTTTTCGCTTGTTCTCATTTCCCCTCCTCTTTCATGTAGTACACGAAACCTGTTTTAACCCAGAGCACCAGAAACGCTTGGAGTGATAATTTAAATCGTTTTTTAAGAAAAAAAACAAATTATGCCCGTATTAATCAACACAAGTAGGTAATGACCTACCTAATTAATTAATAATACGCGGTGTCGGAATCATGCCTGATGAATTACGCACAAATAACTTAAAATACCAAGTGTTCAAAAAAAAAAACTGGCTTCTGCTTTCTTAAAATATCAAATTAATGCGGACGATACTTGATGAAAATCCATAATTAAACAAAAAAAAAAAACTGGATCACGTGATTTTCACGAACATTATTTAAACACTTCACATGTTTCGCTATTAAAGTAGCATCTTCAGGTGAGTGAAGGTAAACTTCACCAATTCCATTGGGATAATAGATAATTGTGAATGTCAAGGTGTTTGTTTAACTTTTGGTGAGTCTTGAACAAAACAGAAGATCGTTTTCATTTTTTAAACATAGGAAAAAGATGTATAAGGGCAGATTTTATACTCCCTCGTGAGAAAGGGTCATTCATAATTCATAATGAAAGGGTGTATTTCCTGGAAGAGAGGGTTCAGTCGTTAAAAAGGGGGTGCATGAAAGAGACGAAGCGAGGGACGTGGCTCTCTTAGGCCATGTAGCAATGGATCTGAACCTAAGTACTGGGAGATAGTCCGAAATATCTGGTGTTTTACGCACAACAATCGTTAAATCCTTAAACAACATAAATTCCATCCTAAAAAGATACGATTGCAAGGTTTCGAGTAAGAATTATTTGAAAACTTTGAGTTTTCGTAAACTTCGCAATCTTTAATTTTGTTCGTAGTTCCTCAATTCCACGAAAGCCTATTAGTGTCAATATTCGATTATCTAATTGTACCTTTTATCGCCAAAACCGAATATATCAGCACCGAAAAACAAGCATTTCACGCCATCGCATGCCACTTAACGATTTCCAGTCCCAAAAAATTGGTACAAACAGAGGAATTCCATCAAATTTACATGGACGTCCATAACTTGTAAGTTAACTGGGTATAATTATAATATGTTAATATCGGAATCGCTGATATACTTTATATGATTCTCCAGGCAAAAAAAGATGCAGGACTTGAGGTTTTTGGCAAATGCAGGTGGGTAAACTTTAAGAGATAGAGAAAAATGATGAATTACAATTTTGTAAAACTCAGAAAGTTATTACATAAAACTGTCTGGGATAAATCTCTGAAGTAAAACTCTCTTCTGATTAAAATTAAAACACACTTGAAGTTGCCTTTCGACTGATAATAAATGAATAAATATAGCAATGATTTAATGAATCCTAGGGGTTTAGACCTGATGAAAAACGAATATTCAAATACCTCTACAAATTTAGACAAGAATCCCAGTGACGTTTCGAAACATTCTGAGCAAAAGCGAAGGAACAAAAATATGGGTGCCAAAGTTTCCCACCACCTGATAGTTTCTCTCCCTGTGGAGTCAGAATACAGTGAAAAAAACCGAAAAAAAAATTCGTGACTAATTAAAAGTGCATTTTTGTCGATCGTTGTAATTGCATGCATTTAATTAAGTGGGGAGATTCGAACATGGGTCACCTCCTGATACATATTCGATATTATCCTTTGTCCATTTCAGTTCATTGGCGAGTTGGCTTGGCGTGATCCCCAATAACAATAAATTTCCTCAATTTTTTCTCCGAAGAAATGTAAGTATTAAATTTTCATATTACAACAATTTGGAATGATTGGGGAAAAAATCTTCCCTATTTTATTTTTTCTGGGCATATAAGTGTTTAGAAATATTTTTTTTTCAGAAAAAGTTCATAATGATGCAATTTTTCATAATTCACATTTGATATCAGAGCTACACTCATGAAGTGAAGAATTTCTTATAAGGGATAATTTAACTTATACATATTTATCTCTTCAATACTTTCTCACAAAATATCCTTTTTTCATTTCTGTCCTCAATTTATTTAACCCTAAATGAGTGAATCGAAGCGGAATACTCAATTTTCTTGTCAAATTTGACTCTTTTTAAATTAAAACGATATTTTTTTTCAGTTCCAAAATGTATAAAAGGGCAGGACAGTTAAACGTCACAAATATATTGCTACTCGTCTTCCTTTCTCTACTACTTTTAGTATTTCTCTTGTTCGTCAATTGGTACCTAGAGAACAGAAGGAAAAATGCAAGAATTTTCCGAATACTCGGCAACAATTTTAGGATCCCGCCCTATTTGCCTATATTGGGACATGCCCTAAGGTTCACAGGTACATGCCAACGTAAGTAACACAGTTTTATTCACTACGACAATGCGATCTGATAGATTTCAATCAGAGCCATCGTTTTTAATGAATAAGAAAACTCTCAGATGCTCTCGAAATAATTTCAAACGTGGTCACAAATACCACCCCCCATCTAGTTACCTTGTACGAAAAACCGTGGCTTAAAAATGTACTTCTGTATAATTTTTTTTTGTCCCAGAAATGCACGAGAGTTTGGCCGAGTGTTGCTTCGAGTATGGTCCAAATTTCGTGGTATGGTTGGTGCACCAGGTGATAGCCATCATTGGAAAACCGGAGGATGTGGAGAAGGTACTCCAGAGCCAGAACTGCGTGGAGAAGAATGAGCTATACCGTTTCACCAACGACGTGGTTGGCACAGGTCTATTCTCTGCACCAGGTAGGTTAAAACATAAGTTCACACTGAATATCTTCTTATTCCCTGTGTTTTTTAGAGCAAAAATGGCGTAAGAATAGAAAGATCATAAATCCTGTATTCAGAGCCACTATACTCGATGGTTACCTACCAACTTTCTGTGCTAACGCAAGAAGATTGGTTGAGGAATTACTGCCCCAGCACGTGAATGACAAGAATGCCGACTGGCACAAGGTTTTGACGTCAGCAAATTTAGAAGTCATTATGAGTGAGTATTGTAACGTCGGAATCCCCTGAATACGCCCCTGCCGCCACTCGAAAACATCGGGAACATTGCGTATATCGCTCTCGGTGCGTATCGATATAAAAGACGCGCGATGGGCTCAAGGGGCAGTTAGTGTTCTAAAAAGAGCTTCTCATTCTTGAGAGTTGTGGGCCTTAATAAGTAAAGATTTCGTTTTACAGCAACTGCGGCTGGACATGACATCGATGTAAGGACAAAAGGTTCGATGTTTGGACAATGGATGGAGACGTGAGTGATATTTTCAGATAAATATGAATATTCTGGAAAATGTGAGAGCTCACAGCTCAAAAAATGACCTTGTATATTATCTAATATCTAAAACGATTTCGCAAATGAGTTTTTAAACCGCGACACGTGTTTCGTTATTACATAAACATTTTCAGGTGGGTGAAGGTAAAGTTCAACCCAACCCCTTCAAAAATCTAGAATCTAGACCTTACAAGAATGAACAAAATTGTAGATTTTGCACTTTTCCTCAAGAGAATACTTTCTGATTATTTTTTTTTCTCCTTCCGCAGTTCTATGAGGCAAATTGTCATACGTATGGTACAAGTCTTGTACCATCCGGACTTCATTTTCTTCAAAACGAAATATGGAAAGACGCTACACGAAAACAAATTGAAAATCTGGGAATTTGCAGACGGGGTTAGTACCTAAAATCAGTTCATTTTATAATATTTTTAAACCTTCTTCTCCCCTCAAGATCATCGCCGATAAGAGACAAAAATTCAAGGAGGAGTTAGCCAATAACACTTACCAACCAGTTTTCGAAGACAGTTATACAGGTATGTGATATTCCGCAATTTCGAACATATTTCAAAGAGGAAATTTCAGGACCGATTGGAAAGAAAGTCTTTCTGGACTTTCTGCTTGAACTAGACCACAAAGGTCACAAATTCTCCAACGTAGATCTAAGGGACGAACTGACAACTTTCTTGGTTGGTGTAAGTAACAATCTGATAATCTAAAAATCTGCAATTGATTAGATTTGCTCCACAGGGAACCGACACGTCCAGCATCTCTGCAGCTTTTTTCCTGACCATGATGGGTATGCATCCTGACATACAGGTAGGTTCCAGATTGATCAATATTCAAGATGTAGCGATCTTTTAAAATTAATTTTCTTCCAGGAGAAAGTTTACGAAGAAGTCATGACTGTGTTGGGACCCAACGACTATCCAACCACCCAAGATCTGAACAACCTACAATACGTGGAAAGATGCCTCAAGGAGACAATGAGGCTATTTTCTCCAGCTCCTATACTATTACGCAGGAACAAAAAAGACTTGAAGATATGTATGTGTGCCTTTCTTTCTCACTTTTGAGGTAGTCCCTCGATGAATCCTTCTATAACCCATTAGTCTCTTTAATATTGAACATAGAACTATTGAAACACATGCAGGACTGCATTCAGATCCATCACAATGATGTTTCACTCGATCAACATTCACTAAAAGTTTCCTTTCTTATGCTTCGATACACGACATATTCAATGTGTATTTTTACAGCCGATGGTGTTATACCGGAGGGAGCTGATATTGGAATTAACTGCTTTTACCTCCATCGAAGTGAGCTCTACTGGAAGGATCCTCTAAAATTCGACCCTGATCGTTTTTCTTCCGAGGAGATAGCTAAGAGACACCCCTATACTTTCATACCTTTCTCCGCGGGTTTGAGAGGGTGCATAGGTGAGTCTTCATCATTAACCATCATCATCCATTCAGACTACTCAGTAACATTAGATGTGCAACACCTTCTCAACATGAAATGGTGGTTGCTATCACTATTTGTGATAAATTCATTAATGTATTGAACGTTTCAGGTCAAAAGTACGCAATGAACAACTTGAAGACACAACTGAGCGTGATTATACGTGAATATAAGGTTTACTGCGACGGCTACAAATCCGTAGAGGACATCGAGTTGGAGAACTTGATGGTATTGAGGCCTGTTCATGGATTCAAGTTCTGGATAGAAAAAAGAAAATCTTCCCAATAAATATCAAGGATATCTCTTTAGATGTAGATGCGTGAATAATAAATTTTTATGAATTTTTCCCTTATTTATTCTCCCTCCTCGATATACAGAAAGTTTGATCTGATTTGAATATTTGAAGAGGAACTTTCGTAAAGCTTTACGTAAGAGAGAGATTTGTGCAAATACGAGTTACAAAGTTATAAATTAAATTATAACACACCGAGTAGAGATCATTATTACTGCTGGTATAAAGGGTGATCCTAAATTGAGAGTACAAACGAAGAGTGGAGATTCCTTAAGTAAATTTGAGAAAAAAAGTCCCATAAATATGGGATCGCAATCGTTTCGTTTTCGAAATACAGGGTGTTAAAGTTTAAATTCTTTCTTTCTGAATTTTTTCAAATTAACTGAGGCTCACCAGATATTTCTGGAGGAAAACAGGGGACAGTGTTGCAGAAAAAATACCACTCTGTAGATTTGCTATCGAAATTGGAGTGTCACATGGTGTGAACCATCAATTATAATATTTATGCCAAATTTCAGTTGAATATCTTGTGGAGTGTAGATACTATAAGAGTTTGTACCTCCAATTTAAGAACATCCTGTATATGCCTATTATCGAAAGTTAGATACCGCGTAGCAATCATAAAAAAGAGCCTTTAGGCATTCTGAGGCTGGTCAACATTTTAGTATCTGAAGGTCCACTATATGTGAAAGTTTGGACAAATACGAATATAACGATAAATTTCGTGATAGACGTTAAACATTTTATAGTTGTCAGTTGAGAGCTGTACAGAAGTCTCGTTAATAGTTGTTAGGTTTATTTGATCCCACCATTTTCTGAAAGGACCATAGTTTATCTATATACTCGCGAACAATTTTAATTGTTTTTGTTTTTACCCGAAAAGAACAACAATTTTGTATTTTGTATCACTGAATCAGGTGCGTATGGAAGGAACATTCATTTTGTTTTTTACGTCACCCTGTATTTTACAGAATTAATTCTTAATCATTCGAAAGAAACTATATGTATTTTGCAAAAAGCAATCCTGGTGAGTCTCAGATGCATGGTTTCATTACTTTTGGGTTCTTAATTTATCAAACATAAAAATGGAATCTTTTCGATCATGTAATTAGCAGCGTGCTCAAGTCCAAAAAAACGACAAGCTTTGAGATTGTTTCGTGAGACAGGAATAAAAACACTCGCAAATACAGGAATTATTAATATTCACAATAAAACTATCACCTTTGGAAAGGAGAACAGGAAAACATACCAGATGATTGAAGATTCTGTGGGGAGAAGTATAAAACTCCAGATCACCTAATGAAAGAATGGACGAGGAACTTGCAGGACCGAGGAGGTAACAACTAACAGATTCACACGCAGAGGAGCTACACAGATTTTATATTTCAACAGACATTTTTTGAACATCAAGTCAAGTGACCCAATGACAGACGAGTAGCATATCATATAATGAACCTGGGATACAGAAATAGAACACCTCAGATAGATCAATTTTGAGGGTAGAAACCCAAAGAGGAAACCTTAAAAAATCGTATTTCAGGAAATGTTGATAGTAGACTTTTTAAATTCAGAATGTGGATTGCTGAACTGAGCCTAGCTCAAGTGGTTTCCAAGTCATGGAATTCCGAGGATAGCGTTGCGGAGATCCGACTATATAGATAGACAGATAGCAGGTTCAAATCTCCCTGGACTTGGCATTTTTTTTTTAAATTCTGATGTAAACTTTTCGTCGTATTCAGGTCAGTGACGAATTCCGAAGGTTCTTCGCTGAAATTAACAATCCTCGAAACATCAATTTGGGATCGGTTCCTTACCGTGTAAACACAACGGACAAGTACTGTGAACTTGATACCGACGTTGATCATGCATAAGAATCTGTTCCGGCCTGGTAAAAAACAACATTTTGCGTAATCCGCAAATTTTTTAATGAGCTCTAATGATTTCCACTTGTCGGGACAAATGAGAACGAGGGAAATTATGGAAAAATTTGCAATGAGTCGAAGGAGAGTTTATTGAGTCAGTTTATGTGAATCCACCGATCTCGTCACACTTTTAATTTTTTACGAGGTGAGTTTTCATTCCGATTTATCTTGCAAGGGATTAATAATGGCAGCATCTCCTAAAACCTTTTCGCTCATTTTATGTTGTGCAATTTTTTGAAATTCTCCCAGTATTTTCAGCCTTCTCTTTAAACTTGTACTATCTAATTTGCCATTCATTTTATTTCTCTGCATACTGCTGTATGAAAAGTTTTTCTTATATCTGAGATTCCTGGCACCACAAAAATATATTAGGGGTACCCTTGTACTGCACAAAAGGCACTTTACAAAACTGCGTAGAATCTGTAAAGAGCGGTCTAGCGGGACCAAATCTGGCAAATATCGTGTTTCTGGTACTTAGATAGTATCACTTGGACTCCGGCCTAGTTTAAAATACTTTTCGACTTGTTTGCATGTCGAACATACTGGACAAACTATATACTTAGGTTTTTCCAGGAAC
Organism: Coccinella septempunctata; assembly: GCF_907165205.1. Taxonomy (NCBI): domain Eukaryota; kingdom Metazoa; phylum Arthropoda; class Insecta; order Coleoptera; family Coccinellidae; genus Coccinella; species Coccinella septempunctata. Next base: position 17,293,878 of record NC_058197.1, read on the forward strand.
TAATCAGGTAACATATAATTATCCTTGATATTTGAACTTCTGGACATAGGTCTATCAGTGGGAGGGAAGATGTGAACCAAAATCCTGCTTTAGATCATGAAATATATTGATTTCACAGCCCATCCATCATTATAATATCAGAAAAGCCATCCAGGGAATTTTTTTCCAGGAGAAAAATGATTGGGGGACAAATTCTATCTATCGCAGTCATAGCCTTCGCCATATGGCTCTTAAAGTTTTTCTGGAGGAGGAGGCACTTCTTCAGATTGGCTGCTCGCATCCCAGCACCGGAAAATATGACTTTTCTCCGTTCCACGATGTCACTCGTCATAAAATCCACTGACGGTAGGTCCTTTGGCTGCTTGATGGGCTTATTTCAAAGAATAAAGCAACCAGATCAAACACTGAGTATATATTTCCAGAGTGTTTCCAAACGTTGGTGGGTTTCTTCGGGATCAGCCCGGAGATATTCAAAGTCTGGTTCGGACACATTCTGTTCGTGGGTATCAGCAAGCCAGAACACATGGAGGTGATTATGACCAGTCCCGATGCCCTGAATAAGAGCCCTCTGATCGACTTCACCAAGCCCTACATGGGCAACGGATTATTCTCTGCACCAGGTGAGTAGACACTTCAATTTTTGAGAAGTGTATATTCGAACAAATAACGTCTATTTGCAGCGAACATCTGGAGAAAACACCGTAAGCTGATCAACCCAGTCTTCAACCAGAGGGCGCTCGATTCGTTCATACCGATTTTTTCGGAAAAATGTGAAATATTGGTCGAGATTCTAGAGAAACTTGTCAACCATCCCGAAGTCAACATTTCCGATAAGCTTTCAGGATGCACACTAGATTCAATATGTGGTAATTATATTATATTATTACATATACTGGTTGTTTTCAAAGGCGAGGCTTTTTTTTCGACATATACCATATAAAATATTCAAGATGGCTGAGTTACAAACCCTAGAATTTTGACAAAACTTCAAGTACGGGACTGTGGAAGATGACTCCGGCATCGGAAAAACGAAACTAACCATAAACATATGATACGATTGGCCGGACAATGGTTCAGTACGAGTCTATCTGATTAGTTGCATCAGGTCACTTGAAAATTTTTCGTATAGTGCGATTTTGAGTGAAAATAGTGTAGAAAATTGAGACAGCCTATTGAAAGTTTAATTGCTATTATTGTTACTCTAGTTCTTTCCATTTTTACGACGATTGTTAGAGGTTTCGAACAAGGAAATTATAATTTTTTTTATGTTTCTCTGCCTTTTCCAGAGACGGCGATGGGGTTGAGGATTGACGCCCAAGTATCGGATAACCGTTATAAAAAATTACTGGAAAAGTGAGTAATTCAGGACCATCGACAAGTGAATACGATTCGAGCGATTTTCGATTTTTACAGGGCGATGGAATTAATCACTCTGAGAATATTCAACTTGTTCTATCATCCCCAGATTATTTTCGATATGAATCCAACAGGGAAGCTGTTCAACAAGTGTATAAAAGAGCTTAACAATTTTTCGCGAACGGTAAGTTTGAATAAGACGCAGTGAAGGGTTTATGTACCACTCCAACTTTACTTAGGGGTCCCAAAAAATTATCCAAGTATCCAATAATCATTCACTTACATAAGTGAATAAGTACCTATTTGGTCTCCATACCTCAAATAGCTTAGGGGTCTTGTAGATACTAAATACGGTCCTACATAGGTAAATGCTGTTGACTTTCAGAAGAAGGCAAATTGAAAAGAAAAAATCATGAACCCCCAGTAATTTTTGCCCTCTTCTCTCTTTCAGTACCCTTGAAAAATATAAAATTGTAAACTTTCAGGTGATTACCAAGCGAAGAGAAGTGTTTGAACAGAAGATAAGAGGGGAATATATCGAAGAAAAAGGTAAGTAGTCTTTTATATGTTCCGATAATTTTATGATTCTCACAATGTTCATAATCAAACCTTCCAAAATCTAGTACTTGAGAACTTTTATCGAATTTTCAGACGATAATCGAATGAAGACACTTCTAGAATTACTTCTGGAATTACCGCTCAATGGAAATAAATTCACGGATCAAGAAATGCAAGATGAGGTCAATACTTTCATAGCAGCTGTGAGTATCTCTCATTTATTGAACTGATTCACGAAAATTACAGACTGAATCATTCTATTCCCAACTAGGATGAACTATTCAACCACTTCGTGTGTTTCGTTATTACAATAGCATCTTCAGGTGGGTGCATACTGCAAAGTGCCCCCACCTACCTAAAGATGCTATTGTAATAGCGAAACACATGAAGTGGTCAAATAAACTCATCCTAGTGAAAATAATACGACTCTCTCTCTACTCCATCTTTACAAAAATCATTTTCTTCATCGTTAAATTTTTCAGGGATCTGACACCACAGCTGCAGCATTGTCATTCTGCTGTATGACGTTAGGCATGTTTCCAGAATACCAGGTACTGTTTGTATACAACATCATACAAGAAAAATTCATTAGAACTACCTTTCAAGTTTAACCTTTTTGCAGCAAAAGGTATTCGATGAAGCGATAGAAGTTTTGGGAGAGGACAGATATCCAACCGAAGAAGATTTGCCAAAATTGAAATTCACGGAGATGTTCATAAAAGAGACACTACGTTTATTTCCTATCGCACCTCTACTCGTTAGGATTGCTTCAGGAAATATCAAAATTGGTACGTAAGCTTTTAGTGGAATACAGAAAAAAATTCGAACCACCCTCTATACTCTGATGCAGATTGTAAGGAAAATACAAGTTATGCTTTTTCTAGATGATTTGGTGGTGCCAAAAGGCAGTATACTGCTATTGGGCATCATGCATCTGCACAGAAACCCCAAATACTGGCAGGATCCCCTAACATTCAACCCAAACAGATTTTCAACAGAAGAATGGATTAAGAAACATCCCTATTCATATTTACCCTTTTCAGGGGGACCACGAAGCTGCATTGGTAATGTATTTATATTCAAGAATCTGCTTCTTCAAAATTTTCCGTTTCGTTCAACCCTTCCAGTTGTATTTATACATAAATTAATGATAGATAATAAGATGATTTCACCTCCGTGCAATCTTTGATCACGATTGAAATAAATAAGCAATGATCGCCATGAATAAATTCAAAAATTGACTTACATGTCTGAATCCATATGATCACCACAGTCACGTAAACTTTACTAAAAATCTTTAGATAAGAAAGAAAAGACATAATATTAAACAAACAACAAGCTTAGAGAGTAACTGGTAAGAAACGTATAAGAAACGTTTAAGTAACATTGTGTATTGTTTCATAAAAAGGCATAGACAATAATATTTGATTAGAAACGAATTGATCAGTGGCCTATATTAGTGTTCTGTGGCGGCCTAGGAAATATCAAAAACTCAACTGAGATCTTAGTTTCACGGAAAGTAAATTATATAATTTAATACTTTGAATCTATTTTCGCAGGTTACAGATACGCATTGATGATGATGAAAGTGATACTGTCGAAAATTGTAAGAAAATTCAAGTTCAAGACGGGCTATAAAAGCATAGAGGAAATACAACTGAAGATCAACCTGATGATGAGACCAACATATGGGTTCAAAGTCACTTTGGAACCCAGGGAATGAAATGCACACGAAGCGAAACATTTTGCGTGAAAAACAAAACTGTATAAATTCGGATAATAAAAATAATTTTTGAAAGCACGTTATTAATTTAAGGGTTTCCGAATTACCCGCCAGGCTGCGCCCTGCTCGATCGAGAAACACCACAGAACATCACATAGACACGACAAAATGAACTAACCTAGTTCTATGGTCATAAGTCGGTAACTGTCGTGAATTTTAACCTCAAAATATTGAAGAAAAATAACTAATTTCATTTGAATATAATCAAAGATTGGGGACTTTTTACAATCTTTGAATATAGTAGGATATATTTTGAGCATATTTCTATTTATTATATATTAAATGGCACAAGAACCGGGAAGGCGAGTATGGATGATTGTCTTGAAAAATTTTATCGATTCTTTCAAGCCCAGACAACTTAGAGGCACCCTCAAAGGTACAGATTATATGGGCAATAAATATTTCGAGATCCCGAAAAGTTCCAATAAGCAAAGAAATTCCAGATGGTTCCAGCCGACAGAGAAAGACAATTTCACACAGGAGGTACCAGCAGAATGGGAAGCCTGGTTGAGGGGTAAAAAAGATATTAACACGCAAGTAACGAATAATACCTAAATGTTTCCCCAAGGGCGACGACGTGAACCTCCAACCGAAGAAGAAGTGTTGAAGAACTTGGCTGTGATGAAGTTGAAGCAGAAGAATGCCGTAGCTGTGGAAGCTAAAGCCGGAAAGAAAACGCCTATGCAGAAGGGAATAGAAACCTTCCCTTCTTACTCAGAATATGAGAGTGTACCTGGCAGAGGTCCCAAGGATCCCAAGTGAAAACTAATCGTTTGTACACAATTGCTTGAAAGTTGGCTATTATAGGGAATTTAATTATTGTAAATATATTTTAGCTGTATCAATATAGTTTATCTTCAGCTTACCCTTTTCTAACTGGCAACTTTCTTCAATGAATTGTTCAATAAAAGCATCGGTGAGCCGAAATAAACTGCGCCATCTACAGAGTAAACCGCACACTCTGAGCTAGGTTCCTGAAATTAAATAAAAACAACTTCTTAGTTCATTTTTGAACTGTAAAGATCGACGAAATATCCTTAAGGCTATGCCAATTAATTATCACAATTTCAAACGGAGTATTAAGCCTATCTAAAAATTTGATAATAGATTCGGCAAAGATTATACATGGGAAACGCAGCGACTAAAGTGATATGAGCGCCATCTCATTGTCAAGTGTGTTTTCACTGACCAAAATGTAGTCGGTTTTTAGTACTAGAGACATGAGGGCGTTTCCTATCTTTCTACTCTATAATCTTTGAGATTCGGTACGAAACAAAGCTTGACAAGTATTTCTTTTCATTTTTTCGCGATTCTTGAGAGTTATGTCACTGTATACGTCAATCACTACACAAATTTCAGTTTCTGCTTTGTATAACTCGTTTGCGACTTCAAAATGATGGGTAAATAAAGCGCAACGCAAGTGAATAGATTCGTACAACTTCTTGTTCTAGGTGCGCTCTTCGGATAAGTATACGAGAAGTTACAAAAAATAATGGTTTGAGAAAAACTGCTTTAATGCTTTACTTCATATTCAACGTTCTCGGCAGTGCCTTCATGGTATACGTCATATGGGTCAATTTGTACCTCTTCTACTGTTGGACCAGACACAATTTGATATGTAAATAAAAGATTGAAGCTGACAAACTGAGTTTTCCGACAAACGTTTTAGAAATTCAACATGCGCGTCTTGAGGAGAACTTTGACATGATTTCACTCGAGCAACAGTCCTCATTCAAAAATTTACAGGGTTTTTGTGGACTTGAAGGAAAAATGCGTACCTCTTCATAAAAAATTGAAGGGTGGATGTACTTGATTCGCCAAAGGCAGCTCGTGGCCGCTGGAAGATTTCAAGGCGCGTCCTCAGAGCTCAGTTGCCTCAAAACCCTACTCTTTTGTAAGGTCCACTCGACTGTCGTTGGCTTTAGAAGAATGTGAGTGAACTAGTGTTGCATTCATTCAACTGCAAGTCTCAAATCGAATGGCATATGATCATTTCTAAGGTCTAAATCCTCAAGCCGCGTAAAAAACTAGGTCCTAGTTCTTCTACACTAAAGTGTCCAACTGGAAACCAGCCTTGGCTTGTTTACTGATGTATTTTACATAAATATAACCTCAGAGTTTCACCGAATGACCCGCTGATAGAACTGCAATTTCACCAGTCATATTCAAACGTTTACAGCTCTAAAAACCAAATGCAGTTAGGAACCGCAGAACATAACGAACCTGCCTGCTTATGTCTATGAGTACCTCGTTATTCAGGTTATGAGGTGGCAAATCGGTTGGCATGTACTGTGGCAACAATTCATCTTCTTTGTGGGCATCTTGCTAACATGGTAACGAAAGCAATCACTTCCAAAACAGGGTATTGTGTCGTCTTTCACACACTCGGAAAGGTACACTCATGCGGTGGCTTTAATCATGTCGACCGCTGGCTCTAAATCCAAAATGCGGCCTGCAAAGCTCAATAATCAAGGGCGCTTGCGCTCCGATTGCCAAGAATGGTATTCTTAAACATCGGCACGTCTGTCAGATCTCACATCATATATACTCCAATGATGAGATTGTTGCCTGCTAGGTAGCGTTAGGGTGGCATTATTACTTCTTAGCTCCTACAGGCATTTAATCAGGGTCCTCCAATTCCCTTCCTTCTCCATGGGAATTGTTCTACTGACGAAGTTCACATCACACATTCCATATCAACAAGCGCCTTCCAGAATTTCAAATATAAAATTATGGCTCCACTACTGGAACCGTCACTGCTCCTTGATGTACCACAGGCCAACGCCATCGAACCGTTGGAAAGCGTTCGGTGAATCTTTTTCCAAATGCGAGTTCGAACTGCACTCTACCTTACATTTATATATTTCCCCCCCAAACCAAAAAGCCGTAGTCTACCATTTAACCTACGATAACCGCCCACTCCCAGAGCACCAACCGAAAAAATACCCGAATAAGCACTTGTTAAAATATAAAATAGATGAATCACCCAAAAAAATGTCCCACTAAAGTACTCGCGTTATTTATTCGTACGATTTTTTTCGACCGCAAATGAAACAAGTTTTTTTTGTCATATTTCTTTATTCAACACTTATCGATCCTTTGCTCGGTGGCTTAGTTTCGAGTCCTTTTCTTGAATCCGGGAGTTTTATCTTCCTAAAAAAAATTATGAAAATTAGACTAAATGCTCATACCTGGATTATTTAAACTCACCTTTTCACGAGGGAATAAACGATGAAAAATAATAAATCATATAATCCCAAACAGATACGACTTCTAGATATGAAAAAACGTTTCTTAAATCAGTTTTCTTTAATTTTACAGAAAAATATAAGAGAATCAGTACAATATAATTAATAGCCTTATCAACTACCGAAAAAAAACTGGGTTTTTTATGTACAATATCGGGACCTCTTATATACAAACCGATAATAAACAAAAATTGGCCTCGTTATCACATTTTCGTCCTAAGTAACCTCTAATCATCATCAGTCCCTTTCACAGAAAGTATACCATTTTTCCTATGTACATTTCACCATTGCCTTGCAATCTCCTTTAATCCTCGGTGTGAGGATCATCTATACAGTTTTCAGTCTCCTCGTTATCCTCAGACCCAAAAATGTCGAAACTGTCCACATCCTTGAGCAGGAACTCCTCTATGCAGGCATTGTCGAATATCAGAGATTCATCGTCGATATCCGAGAATTCCCTGCATCAAGAAGACACTTCATCGTCGTCGTCTATTATCAAGGTCATGCAGTCCTTCAATCGTATTACAGGATTCAAGTTGTATATCCTTCCCAGCTGATCGCAGGACATCTTCATCTGAGCGTCTGCCACCTCGAAGTTCGTGATTATCTTCCTCATATCTACGGGCTCGGATTTCTGCCCGTAGAAACTGTAATATTCCTTGCTCTCGTCCTGTTTCGTCCTGTTCGAACCGGTCGACTTCCTCGCAAAGTACCTCTTACCTTCGACCGTAGACGACTGATCGCAACCGATCTGATCCAGCGATTCTACATCAACGACGTCCTCCTCTCCAGTCTGGAGTATGACTTCGGGCTGTAGGGACAAGGTAGGGACGTCCTCTTCCAACGATTCGTCAGTTGGAGCCTTGTCGCATTCTTTCACGGTCCTCATCACCTCCTCCATCATCTGCTGTATCTTCTGGATCATGTCCTGCCTCGTGACTATGCTCTCGGGATTGTGAGGATGCTCCTTCGAGTGGTGGGACTTCGCGTCCTGCTTGGTCCTGAACTGCAACTTGCACAGCTCGCACTGGAGCGGTTTGGCGTGGGTCTTCAGGTGATGTTTGAGATTTGCGTAGTTTACGCTTTTACTGACGTACGGACAAACGGGGCATCTGAAAAAATGGTCGAGTTATAATACAAAATGATCCCTCTTTCGACTGTACTTTTGAGTAAAATAAAGGTTGGTGGTAGATGATTAAAGTTTAAATCATACCGTTTTAAGGGATGGAAACATGAAGGAAAAATTAGTTGTTAGCTTGGTTAGATCCTCGTTTAGTGACAGGTCAATGTTAATACTTTGCGTTTTCTTTTTAACCTAGAAACATTATTTAGAAGGAATATCTTGTGGAAACACATAAACGATGCAAGATTGCTAGAAATTAAATGAAATGGTCAGAGGGTTTTCTCAATCGTGAGATCATTGATGGAAAATAAATACAGGGTGAGTCCTTCCTTACGAGTAATCTGCTATTTAAAAAAATTATTTTCTCCTAAACTGAAGCAGATATTTGAAATTTTGGTATGAAAATATAGGTTTTCGAACACGCTGAATCTATTGCGAGCAATTTCGAGAACCTATCTCCCTTCGTTTAGATTTTCATCTTGGAAATGGCATTTTTCAAAAATTTGCAATTTTCAATCTGCGATATCTCCTGTTATATTCGTCTGATCCAATTGGGATTTCCGGTTTTACAATCAGCGTTTCCTAGGCTTCCACCCTAGCATAAAAACTCGATTTCAAAAATTTCGATTTTTTGGGTCAAAAATGAGCAAGGGGTTAGACCCCCCTAAAATCACCTATTTGCTACTCTGTCTAAAACTCAGGATGTTCTATTACTGTCCTCGGATATGGAGTGCAAGGATCTTGTTCTGAAGATTCTAGAAAACCAAACAGTTGATGATTCAATAGAGAATTGCACTCCAGAGAGCTCTTCGAAGTCAACTCGAAAATGAAAAGTGGATAAACAAAAAAAAATTTTTCTCCTAAACTGGGCCAGATATTTGATATTTTGGTATGAAAATATAGGTTTTCAACCACGCTGAATCTATTGCGAGCAATTTCGAAAGCCTATCTCCCTTCGTTAAGATTTTAATCTTGGAAATGGCAATTTTCAAAAATTGCCAATTTTCAATCTGCGATATCTCCTGTTATATTCGACAGATCCAATTGGGATTTTCGGTTATATAATCAGCGTTGCCTAGGCTTCCACCCTAGCACAAAAACTCGATTTCGAAAATTTCGATTTTTTGGGTCAAAAATGAGCAAGGGGTTAGACCCCCCTAAAATGACCTATTTGCTACTCTGTCTGAAAATCAGGATGTTCTTTTACTATCCTAGGATATGGAGTGCATAGAATTTGTTTTGAAGATTCTAGAAAGCCAAACAGTTGATGATTTAATAGAGAATTGCACTCCAGAGAGCTCTTCGAAGTCAACTCGAAAATGAAAAGTGGAAAAACAAAAAACATTATTTTCTCCTAAACTGGGCCAGATATTTGATATTTTGGTATGAAAATATAGGTTTTCAACCACGCTGAATCTATTGCGAGCAATTTCGAGAGCCTATCTCCCTTCGTTTAGATTTTCATCTAGGAAATGGCAATTTTCAAAAATTGCCAATTTTCAATCTGCGATATCTCCTGTTATATTCGACAGATCCAATTGGGATTTTCAGTTATATAATCAGCGTTGTCTAGGCTTCCACCTTAGTACGAAAACTCGATTTCGAAAATTTCGATTTTTTGGGTCGAAAATGAGCAAGGGGTTAGACCCCCCTAAAATGACCTATTTGCTACTCTGTCTGAAAATTAGGATGTTCTATTACTGTCTTAGCATATGGAGTGCATAGAATTTGTTTTGAAGATTCTGGAAGACCAAACAGTTGATGATTCAATAGAGAATTACACTCCAGAGAGCTCTTCGAAGTCAACTCGAAAATGAAAAGTGGAAAATCAAAAAAAAAAAATTTCTTCCAAACTGGGCCAGATATTGGAAATTTTGGTATGAAAATGTAGGTTTTCGAACACGCTGAATCCATTGAGAGCAATTTCGAAAGCCTATCTCGCTTCGTTTAGATTTTCATCTCTGAAATGGCATTTTTCAAAAATTGCCAATTTTCGATCTGCGATATCTCCTGATATATTCGACAGATCCAATTGGGATTTTCAGTTATATAATCAGCGTTGCCTAGGCTTCCACCTTAGCACGAAAACTCGATTTCGAAAATCTCGATTTTTTTGGCCAAAAATGAGCAAGGGGTTAGACCCCCCTAAAATGACCTATTTGTTACTCTGCCTGAAAATCAGGAAGTTCTATTGCTGTCTTAGGATATGGAGTGCATAGAATTTGTTTTGAAGATTCTGGAAAACCAAACAGTTGATGATTCAATTGAGAATTGCACTTCAGAGAGCTCTTCGAAGTCAACTCGAAAATGAAAAGTGGAAAAACAAAAAACATTATTTTCTCCTAAACAGGGCCAGATATTTGAAACTTTGGTATGGAAATATAGGTTTTCGAACACGCTGAATCTATTGCGAACAATTTCGAAGGCCTACCTCCCTTCGTTTAGATTTTCATCTAGGAAATGGCATTTTTTCAAAATCTCCAAATTTCACTTGAGAATTCCTCAAGATCGAACGGTTGCGCCGAGATGGAAGAAATTCTCAGAGTTACTACTAGAAGAGTTGCTCTTTCAGAATATGTATCACATTCAGATCTTCGATTATTTTCCGGGGAGAAAAATTATTCGCAAGTTGACCTTCGAAAACTTCCCAAAAAGATGGGGTCAGTTAAAACTTCCTAAAGACCGAACTGTTGCGCCGAGAGGGATAAATTCACTGTTCGAACACATGTACAAGTCAAAGACTCACCCTGTATAAAGCAAAACAACACCAAGGCAGCAAATACTCACTTGTACATCTTTTGTTTGGGGGCAGCGGGCAACGTAACAGCACCTAAATCCACCCTCCTGTCGTAGACGTCGTAATAAAACATATTGGGCAGCTCGTGGCTCTTGAAGTGTTGCCGGAAGGACTTGAGCATCTCGAACTTGGCCAAACATACGCCGCAAGAGAAGCGATACAGGTCCAGCTTCTGACCTGGGTGGTCGGTCGCTATGTGGTTCTCCAGGTTCGCCCTGGTGCCCGTGCTCGGGCAGTAACGACACCTGAGGATGTTCCTGGAAGAAAAGACACCATTTTAATGTCTGAAACATGAGACCAGCATGACCAACTTACCTCGGCGACCAGGAGCAGGTGATCGGTATGTCGGTCGTCTTGACCATGTAGCCGACATCGTCGTCGTGCTTGTCCTTGGCGTGGTACTCCATCTCGGGCACCGAATCGAACTCCGCGCCGCAGCCCTTGCACACGTACTTGTCCTTGCCCAGCATGCTCGCCTTGGGCGTCATCTTCATTTTCTTCGCGTCGCCGGCTGCGGCCGCTGCCTCGGCGCGCCTCTTCTTGTCCGCCGAGACGCTGGCCGACCGCGGCCTTGGCGGGTTGGGGGCGCGCGCGAACGCTATGTGGGGATGGTTGTACTTCATGTGCCGGTCCAGGGCGGTGGGTCCGGACACCGAGAACCCGCACTCCTTGCACTTGATCGTCTTGGTGGAGGTGATCCTGGGGAGGGTTGAGAATTAGTGATTTATTCAGTGTATATATTATACGGTAAGGAAGCCACGTATATATATGTTCGAGTACTCACTCCAGGCTTCCGAGGAAGTCCTCGACGTCTTCTGGGATCTCGTCGCAGGCGAAACCCAAGCCTTTTATTATGTTCCTTTGTTCGGTCAATAGGAGCGTCAGCCATTTGTTGATCGCCCCGTCCTTCGGGAGGTGAACCACGCTCTTCACGGAGCAATCGTGATAGTCGATGCAGTGCATCTGTATGTTTTCCAGAGTGATGAACTTATCGTCGCACAGCGTGCATAGAAACCTTCGAGAAGAAAAACGACATGTTAATTTAACTCTAGGTGCGTTTTCGGAGAATGAAATACGTTACCTGTGATATCTGAGTTCGCCAGCTACATGCTGGATGAAATCCCTCATTTTCGTAGTTCGGTACTTTTCGCATTTGGGACACTTGAAGTGTTTATTCAGCGGCATGCCGAAATCGCCGAAGGTGCAGATGAGGTCCACGTCGGTGCTCTCCTCGTTATCGACAGATTCCACCGGTTTGTCTTCGTTCTCAAGTGGTTCTTCCTTATCGTCATCCTCTATAACGATAACCTGGAAAGAAGGAATTTCAAGCATTTTTCATTGTTGAAATTGAGTCACAGCCGAAAACACCACTCTTCGCTATCGATGAGTTGAATAGAGGTACTATCACAGACATAGAGGCATGGACTGAGCATTCCCTTTCCATCTGTGCAAGAAGTACGGTCAAAAAAGTAACAGGGAGAAACTGAACCATCAGGCCAGCTAATTGTCTTTTTCTAGAATTTTCATTGGTCTACACTCACGTCTATGTCAACAGAAAAGAGACAGGTATTGGCCTGACAATCATTTCATTTCCTCCTTTCTATAAAATAGCCAATTTCATGCTGGTATTGCTCAGTCCATGTCTCTATCTCTATGGGTAATATCCACCCCGTCTATGATCGGTGCCAACCTCACTTCTGTCAAACTGGCATAGATTTATTTACATTTACGTTCGGTAAACGTCAAAAATTTCAAATGTTTGCTCTAAATCAGCTAATTTTTCTCTCGTACATCTCCCACCTCATAGGTAGAACTACCCACGTGTATTCGCCTGAAAAACCATAATGAAATGATTCTCATAAATACCGAGGCCAAAAAAAAAAAGATCTATAAGTCCAATCGTTGTTAATACCCCGCTCTGTGATCGCTGTCACCCTAACTGACGTTAACCTTCATGCCACAATCTGACATCGCCTGTCAAAATCTCGTAATTTTCTCTGGTCATCGATGTCTGTCACAGAAACTTCAAAATTTTCACCCTTTTTAGACATTTTTCGGGTATTTCTGGGCCGTTTTTGACGGCGAAAGCGTCAACTGGGCGTAATTCGGATCTTCGCGATTCGAAAAAACCTCTTACAAATTAAAAACTCACATCATTATCATCCCCGAAACCGATTCCGACGACCGGCTCCAAGACCTCCTTCTTCGGCTCCGTCTCATCGTCCTCCAACTTATTTAGCTCGCTGACAGTGCTCATGCTTCGTTTCCTCTTCTTGGACGTTGCGGTACTAGTCGAATCCTTGGCGGCCTGTTCGGCGGCAACCGCCGACTTGACAGCGGCCGATTTCTTCCTGACGCTGGGGTCCTCCTCGAACAGTATACCTCTGATGTGTCGCACCCTGGGCTTATCCCTCAGCCACAGGGGAGTGGTGTCGAACTGCTCGCCCTCCGAGACTGCGCCGCCGGTATCATCGTCCTACGAAAATCGAGGTAGACAAAGAAAGTCGCAAAGAGGTCGTTCAGCCCTTACCTTGCGATACACCGAGATTATATCGACTTCGTTATCCCCGTGATCTGCGTTGAAGTGTCCCTTGAACTCCGACACGTCGTCGGCCTTGAAGGTGCACAACGCGCACTTGTACCTGCAGTCGATGTTATGCTTGACCGTCACGTGATTCACCACCTCGTCCTCCGTCTGGCCCTTGTATTTGCACATGCAGCACCTCCAAGGCTTCGGCAACTTCTGATTTACAACAACCGGGGCGAAGAGTTGCTGCTGGTTTTCGTCGTAAGGTTCAGCGTCCATGGCCCTGATAACCACCACTGTACTCTCTGAAATCAACCCCCAAATCACCTCAAGCTCCAAACACGCCTAAAAACCACCCTACCTTTATTCTTGTGGTCCTCCCCGATGTGCCTCTCGATCTTGTGCTTCAGGTTGTGCATGTAATCGCACGCGCTGCACTTGTACAGGTGCAGATCGTGCAATTTCAGATGCTTGATGATCGTGTCCACGTCGACCGCATCCGAAAGATCCCGCTTGCAGTGCACGCACACGAAACTCAGATCTTCCATGTGCAGCGCGGTCAGGTGATGCCGTAGGTTTCCCTCCTCGAGGCACAGATAGTTGCAGCCCACTGCGCAGCACTGGTACCTCTTGTTCGACGGCACGAAGGCCGGATGGTTGGTGTCCACGACCTTGTCTGAAAAGAAGGATAAAATTAAGATTGGAGAAGAGAGAGAGAGGATGGGGGTAGTTTTTTACCTTTTTTCGCCTCCCCCTTCTGCTGGCCACCCATTCTTCCGCCCGAATGGGAGCTACTGGCCAGGTTGTACATCTTGTCGAACATCTTCTCGTTCTTTTCCAGGCATGGGACGGGATTTACTGGAGCGGTATCAGGCACGGTGAAGTCCTTGTCGTTCTGATGGAGCAGGAGGTGTCGCACTATATTTGATCGAACCTATATAGACGAAAGAATAAGAATTTTTTTCTTTCGAATCACCAACCACCAACCAACCTTATTCTTGAACTTCTTGCAATGTCCGCAAGTAATATCGTAGCCCAGTATCGATTTTTGTGGTATCTGATCGGCCTCGAAAGAATAGTAGACGGTTTTTATCTCCGTGGACTTAGGGGCGTCGCACTCGGTGGCAGTCTCTTTGATGATCTGCTTGACGCCGCCAACCACCTGCGGTTTGGCTATGAAACTGTCGTTGTTCAAATTCGACTTGTTCTGGACCAGAGGCTGCATCTGGACGTTGAGCACATTGTGCTGGGTCTTCATGTGATACCTATGAACATAAATACGAAATTTGACCAGGAAATCATTATAAAACAAGCGTTAAGATGGAAAACACACTCAAATTGTCCAAATACTGACCTGGCTTGGTTGGGGTGCGGAAACTTCTTGTTGCAGAGGGAGCAGGTGAACCTGGGATGGCCGTGGTAGCCCAGGTGGTCGAGCAGATTGGTGTAGTGCTTGAGGTACTTGCCGCAGTGGAAGCACTTGTAGGGTTTGTGCGGCGAGTTCTCGAACCTGCACTGGACGGAATTGATCAGGTGCTCCTTGAACTGCCAGTCGCCGGCGAAGAACATGTCGCATTTCGCGCATCTGAACAGCTGGTAACCGACCAGGCCGGTCTTCTGCATCAGCACCTCCTGGTGGTCGACGTCCTTCGAATCGCTGTCGTACTCGTGCGCGGGGGTGGCGCCGGGTCGCGGGGGCGATTTGGACGGCTGCACGATCGGCGGATCGTCGGTCTCGAGGCTGAGCGGGTCGACCGCCTCCTGTCGGTCTTTGTCGCCTGCGAAACACAAGAATGGGCCTGCTTAAGAATCGGACAGAAGGGATGCTTTTGCGGTAGGAGGTTATTAGCCCTCTGATTGGGAATATTTGGTAGTTTATTTCGTATTTACAGGAAGAAATTGGAACTAGAGAAAATTTTCAAGAGAAATATTTCCACATTCATTTGATAATTTTGAAATTTTTGTCATCGGCAAAATTCAAACCTTTTGAAACGTTTTACTCGAAGCCTACCCTGTGAATTTCACTCAAGAATCACCAGAAGATTACAGAAATGACAAAAATTGTAAGATTGAAAGGAAGTTACCTATAGGGAGTCCAATTCAATTGAATAGATGTAGGTTGTTTGTGGCCAATTTGTAGTCAATTAGTTCACTACCTACCTCCAAGTAATATTTAATCGAAAAATTTCCCAGAAAAATTGATAAGTCATGAGTACAAGTGCAAATACCTGTTCAACTTTAGTTCACCTGACAGAAGATCGACTTTAAGGTAAATTCCAGAAACCAACAATCCTTATTCTGAAGCGAAATGATCTAAAAGGCACATCGGGAAGCAAACATTCGAATGAACAGATGTCAAAGTGGGGTAAAATAGGGGAGGATTATCAGGAGGGTGAGGGATCGAATGCACCCTTCTATTATTTCGGATAGACCCGAACCCTCATCTTCGCAAGTAACCAGTTAATGCCAATTCACTATAAGACGATACGAAAATACTGACGAAACACAAATACAGGGCGTTTCACGCGATGGAAGTTGAACGAAACCTTTCAAATGGGTCACCCTATGGAGGGTGAGTCTTTGACAGTAGATTCTTGAGGTCGAAAGAAACACTTTTGAACAATCTTTCCCGAATCGGCTCGGTTCAAAAGATACAGGCTGTTGAAAAACCATAAAAAATGTTATTTTCTGTTCTATCTCACAAACTTTTTTATCGAATGTAATGAATTTCGGAATATAGTTTTTCAGTCATTCGATGAATCTTTTTCAAACACAAGATATCACCCACGTCTTCCAGTTTTCTCATTATGACCGTTACGTACCATAAAAATATCAAAATTTCAAAGAACCCAACTGTTGAAACTAAGTTGGAAGCTACCTAATGAATATTTGGAAGTTTTTTAAAATAAAAGTATTCTTCATATTTCCTCGTATAATGCGCCGTTTTCGAGTAATTTGATGGTCAAAAATTGAAAAAATATCCATGAAATTTAAAAAATTGGGTACTTTGGCTGAATGCAACTCTGCTTAAAAGATCCAGAATGTGTAGTGTCACAGATTTGTTGCTTGTTTTTCTGAAAGCGAGTTTATTTTTCCAGGGGTGGCAAAGCTCATATGAAAAGTTGAAATGGCTGTATCTTTTTATAAGGGCCGAATCGGAAATTATTTGTACGAGTCAGAGTTTCACCCTGTATTTTATCAGATTTTTTGCATTCATAATAGTTCTCGAGGAGTATCAAAATTGACTCTAACTACGAATAGGTAACTGTTACGAAAAAGTTAATATTTGCAAATATTCTGATGAACCCTTGGATGAGATGAAAAAAAAACTACTTTTAACGATGCTTCACACCCTGTATCTAACTCCAAGGATTCTCCAGAACTAATAGACCCTGCAGCTTCAGTGCGACTGAATGAAATGAAGACTCCCCACCACCGAGAGAATTTTCCGTTTAATCTAATGCAAATTTTCCTCAATCGTCGAGGCTAGAAGAAGGGAGCGGATGCTGGCCACGCAAAAAACGCATCAAACGGCCGAGTATTCGTGACCTCACCAAGCAAACATCAACAAACACTCACCCAAATCGTCGTCGATCACCACCATAGGTTCCTCCAAGTTGCACATTTCGGCAACGTCGCCCGCCGCGTTATCGTCCTTCGGCGACTGCGCAGCCTCCCGGTCTCCCTTCACCGCGTCCATCCTCTTGAGACCTGCGCCGCTCGCTACCTTATCGGTCGACGGCACGACCTTACCACCCACGGGCGTACCGGTCAACGGCGCCAGTTTGGGCATGTTCGAATTCAGCGGCACGATCTTGCTGACTATCTGAAACTTCCCGTCGTTGGGGGGCGTCACCAGCTGGACCTTCTGCGGCGTCTTGGCGCCCTCCTTGTTCACCACGATGGCCTTGAGGTTCTGGGGGGCGGGCGACAGGCAATAGACCAGACCGCCGCCGTTTATCACGTTGGCCTTGGACGTCGGCTTCAGCAGGGCCAGGGAGGGGGACGAGTTTTGTATTATGTTTATCGGGGATATCTTCGAATAGGTGATGGTCTTCACGGGGGTCGACTGCTGCGTCTGGAGGGCGAAATGTTCGAATGCCTTCTGCATGGTGGGCGGCGTAGGGGTGGATACGGTCTCGGTCGGCTGGGAATCCTTCTTGGCAGTCTTGGGGGCGGCGATTTTCAAAGTGGCGGACTTGAGTTCCATCACGAGCTGCTTGAAGTTGCACTGAACGCTGGAGGCCGTTTTCTGCGGGAAATTTCATAAGTTACGTCCGATTCCGGTGGAAAACCTTGTGGAAATCCCTACCTTGCTCTTGATGCTGGGCGGGTTGTATCTGTCTATTATGTCCGGGGGTAGCGTGGGGTGTTCCAGCACCAGATGGATCATCATCGAGTTCAGATCGAAGTCCCCGGCGTCGCAATAGGCGCACTTCAGGGGGTACACGCCGTGACAGGTGCCCCAGTGGGTCACCAGGTCCTTGGGGTTGTCGTGAACCGCCTGGCACACTTGGATCTCGTCCTTGTTGAAGAAACACACGAATTTCGGGTTGTTGGGGCACATCGTCACGTGTTGCAAGAACGGTATCTGATGTATGAACTCCATGTTGCAACCTTCAGGGAAAATATAACATTAGACATTTCAAATAGGGAGATTCTAGTGTCTAGTCAACACTTTAACGATCCAGAAATTAACAATATACAATTATATCCTCTTCTTTGATAATCTAAAGATGATTAAACTACTCTGTGGCATATAGTCGTTGACTGACCAATCTACGAGTGCTTTATCATGTAGTCTATCACTTCTGGGTCTTCGACGAACAGTTCCACTGGCAAAGTACCAAGGGAGTAAACGTGATATCACTTTACGGCTATATTGAATGAATTGGCAAGTTGCACCTGTGTTTAAGCAGTCCGAAGCATATCAAAGCATCTCCATCGGATAAGACTTGACTTGGCATAAAAAAAATTCGATTTTTAAATGCAAACTGAGGAGAAAATCATTAAAATGTGCACTCAACGATGAATCAAAAGACCTTTCTCAAATCGTTATTAGCTTGTGTACTTGAACAGAAGGATAATACTCAAAAGATGCACCTTCGTAAACTCAACATCTAACGAACAGCTTATATCTGTTACTTACATGCATAAGGTACTATTGTGCTGCTTTTCGTAGCCTCGCTCAATATAGAAATTGAATGTTTCTCTTCTGAATCGCGTTTGGGCAACAGCTGCATCCTTGAGGGCATATCCGGGTGTGCCAACAACTGATGTATGTCCATATAATCCTTAGCTATGCATCTATGAAACAAAAATGAAAAAAATCAGTACCTTCAATACGGTTAGATCCAAATAGTACTCACCGGTATAAACAGTACGAGCAAGAAAACCTACACATGCCATGGAACTTCTCGTAATGGTCACCGGTGAATTCGAACAGTATCAATTTGTCGCAATAGAGGCAATTCATGAGTTTCTTGTGGTTGGGGTGCATCCTCAGGTGGATGTCGAACATTTTCCTCTTGTTGGTGGTGAAGAGACAGGAAAAATCCGGACATTTGTAGAGGTCGAAGTGGTTGCCCAGGAATTTCTTCATGGCCATTGGGGACTTTCTCTGCACGATTTTCGGTTGTTTCGACCTGTATTTGACTAACAGCGGACTGACCGATTTATTCATTGACTGATTGACTGGTGGTTGTGGTGGTGTTGGAGGAGAATCCTATAAGAGAAAAATGAGAAAAATTTTGATTTTGTCATCGTCTGCTTGTATTAGTTCCTTATTTTAAGTCGAATGTCTTGAAGTTATAGTATTGAGACTTTTCGAAAAACGAATTGAGAAATTTTTTTCTGCTTCGAAGGAGGCATTTCTGTACTATATCCCTCTTATAAACAAATTTATCGAAAAAATGCGACACTGTCGCTGTATTTCCGTGAACCAATGAGAGTGGTCTATGCAGGCTGAATCTTTGACTCGAACAAATATTTTAACAGAAGATTCTTATTTCCTTTACCATTTTTTTGAGCTGGCTCTGTATAAAATAAACAGGCTGTTGAAAAATCATTGAAAAAATGTTATTTTTAGTTCTATCTCGAGGAAATGCTCCTACAAATCTTTTTGGAATACAATAATATCACCCACGTCTTCCAGTTTTCTCATTATGACCATTACGTACCATAAAAATACCAAAAATTCAAAGAACCCAACTCTTGAACCTAAGTTGGACGCTATGTTATGAATATTTGGATGTTTTGTAAAATAAAAGTGTTCCTCACATTTTTTCGCATAATGCGCAGTTTTCGAGTAATTTGATGTTCAAAAATTAAAAAGTATCTGTGAAATTTGAAAAATTGACTGAATACAACTCTGGTTGAAAGATCCACAGATTGGGCTAGTTATTCTGAAGGTAACTTTGTTTATCCAGGGGTGGCACAGCTCATCTTTTTAATGAGCCGAATCAGAAAAAATGGTATAAAAAAGATGTTTCTCTTGACCTTCCTCAAGAATCTACTGTTAAAATATTTGTACGAGTCAAGTACGCCCAGTATGCTCGACAAAAACATCTGATATCATGTCTTTTTAGCCCATTTTGATTGTAGAATAAGTGTTACACCACGGTTATCCCCCTGAGGGACAGATACTAACCTGGAGTTGACAGGGCTCAGGCTCCTTATCCAAGATCTGCCCTTCGGCATCCTGATCCGAGACGTTCAAGGGCTGCATGCTCTCATCGGCGAGCGACACCACGTCCACTATCTTAAACGAGAAGGGGTTTTCCCCGTCGTCGTTTTCCGTCACCGTCTCCGCCGCCTCCAACAAGCAGTCCACATCTTCGCCATCCTGCTCACCCTGCGGCGACGGTATGCTTATGGTAGGCGGGGTTAAAGGTGTGATTTCAGCATATTGGAAGTCGTCGTCCTTCTCCTTACTCTCCGGGAACAGATTGCTGCTTATCCTTATGCTGCCTATCTTCACACCGAGGAAATCGGAGTGTCCGCTGACCACGTGATTCAACGCCGACGAAAGAAGGTTGAAGTCCTCGCCAGCCGTGATTTCCTGCCCGCATTCCAGACAGTGCGTGGATTTGGGGCTGCTCTCGTTCCATTGGTGGTTGAACTGGCAATGATTGGCGAACGCGGTACGGTCTCTCGAGGAGTATATGCAAGGCGGCAGACAACAAACGTAGATGTACGTGGAGGTTGTCTTCATAACCTTCACGTAGCCGATGTTCAGCGTCTCGCTGTTGATTATGTTGCTCTTCTCGACAGTCTGTTCCACGTTGTCCATGTGAATCAACGGCGGGGGATAGTTGGGTTCGCTGGTTTTAAACTCCAACTTAGGGATAGGGACATCAACCCTTGGCGATACGTCTACTGGTGGCGAAGAATCTTCTGGATCTACAGCGGGCATGGAGGAATCGTCGTAGAGGTCGTTCGGAGGCGAGGCCACGTCTTCGCACGGCTTCCCCAAGATACCCTGCAGCTTTTCGATGACCCCGTTGATCGGATTCACCTTGTCGGTCTTCGGGCACGCTTCCTGACGCACCGGTTCAGCCTCTCTAGTCTGAATGCCGGATTTCTCGAACACCGGAAGATCGCCGACCGGCAATTTCTCCACGACGTTCTCCACCGTCTCCTCAGCCTCCTGCTTTATTATAACCTCCTCCTCCTGCTTCAACCGGTGACTGAGCTTCTCGACGAAATCCAGCGAGGTCCTGAGCTTGATGGTGCTGTTGATGTCCTGCATCGTCTTCAGGCGTTCCTCCTCGATCCTCTTGTTCTCCTCCTGGATGTCCGTGTTGCTGGTGAAGACCGCCTCTTCGACGTTCTTGGTCTGCTTCTCTTCCTCCTCCGGCTGTTCCTCCTTGTCGGAGATCTTCAACGTGCACCGTCTCTTCAGTCTTTTCTTGGCGGGGCTGGGGGCGCTGAAGGATTTGGCGCGTTTTCTGGTCACTCTACGGTTTTCTTGAGGGGAGCTTGGCACCTCTGCCTCATTCGTTGATTCGTCTTCGTTGTTCGAGGTTTCGTTCTTAGATTTCTTAAGGCTTTTAGGGGACTCATCAGTTGAATCCTCTTTGACTCCATCAGAATCTTTGACTGTTTCTTCGTCGGAAGCTTTAACGTCTTCGGAAACGGCTGGAATGGCCTCCTTCTCTTGGGACAGACTCAGTTTGGCCGATCTTCTTGTCGCTCTTTCACTTTGGACAGGCTTCACGTCGTTCTCCTCCTCGATCTTCTCGTCTTGATTCATCTTGATCTTGTAAATTTCGCATTTTTCGTGGTAAGTCTCCACGTGTTTCTTCACGTTCTCCAGGCTCATCTGCGTATAGTTGCACACCTCGCAGATGTACCCGTAGATGTTCCTGTTGTTGGGCGCGCGTTCCGACGTCACCGGTTTCTTCAAGACGACCTCCTCGTCGGCGTGCACCTCGTCCACGTGCGACTGCATCGTTTTTATGTGCGACCTGGAGAAGCTGCAGTAGGGACAGCTGTACCTGAATTCGCCCGTGTGGATGGAGACGTGGTCGCGGTAAAACTTCGGCAAGGTCAACTGTTTGTAGTCGCAGAAGACGCAGAGGAACTCGTGCTTGGTCAGCGACACCTTGTCGTCGTTCTCGTAGACCTCCTTGTTCTTCACGGCGTCCGCGATGACGGCCTTGGCGATGTAGGGGGCGAGACGCGAGGATAAAACCTCCTTGTCCTGATGTTCGGTCCTGTAATGGGCCGCGATCCACTTGGTGGCAACGTCGCAATATTTACACTGTAACTTCGTCTGGCCAGCCTTTAGGTAATAATCGATTTCGTGCGGATTCTCGATCTGGACCTCGATGGGTTCCTCTTCGTCTTCAGTCTTGTTTTTGCTGTTTTCTGCGGCCTTCTGTTTTCTCGATTTCGGCCCGGCTTTTTTCTTGATGACACCCGCAGCCCAGGAGTTCCTCTTCTTCTGTCTGCCTTTCCTCACCGGACTGGTCTTTTCGACTATCTCTTTGTCGGAGGTTTCAACGTCGCTGGTTGGTTCTCCCTGTTCTTCGTTACCTTCCGTTTCCGCCTCTTTATCGGATTTTTCCTTTTCAGACGCGTCCTCCGACAGTTTCATCTTGTCCAGGGACATTTTCGGTAGGACAACTGTCAGTTCTTTCATTTCTAGCTCGGACGTCTCTTTGGTTTTTCTGCCGGTTTTTCTACCCCTCTTTTTCGTTGTGGAGACTTTTTTGTCCATTTCATCGTGACTGGGTTCGTCCTCGGTTTTCTCGTTTTCCGTCGAGGGAGAAGCGGACGTGTCCTTCAATATCCTGCACATCCTTTTACCTGTGGCGGTAACGACGCCATCTCGTATGAACATCTCTCTGATATCGTCGTGTAACCTGTCCAATTCGGATTTCCCCTTCACCTTACATTTCATCTCGCTTTTTCGCCTGTTTTTCAATTTTCCACTGCTCTCATCGACGGGCGTTTCTTCTGGTTTTTGCGTGTCTATTTCCTCTTCGATTTTTTCTTCGGTGTCCCCCGCTATGCTTTCGCTACGGACCTCCGATATGCTTTCGCTATGATCCTCCGCTGTGCTCTCGCTACGGTCCTCCGTTATGCTCTCGCTACCGTCCTCCGTTATGCCTTCGCTACGGTCCTCCGCTATGCTTTCTTTCTGACTCAATTCGATTTCGCTGTTGGAGGTACTTGGCATTTCCTCTTTTTCCGTTGTTTCTTTCTTCGGTTCTTCATCCACGTCCTCCGATCTGATGATGCTGGTTATTTTCTGTAACTGCTGATCGCTGAAACTGTCCGAAAATGTAGAAATGAGAGACAAAAGGGCTCCCTTCTTTTCGTCCTTGTTGCCGCTCTTCATCAGGTTTTGGAAGAATTTGCTGAGTATATTCTCTTCTTCCTCCTTTTTCTCGGCTGGTTTACTTGGTTTAACATCTTTGTCTTCGGTTTTTGTGTCGATTATTTCTTCGCTTTTCTCGGCGGCTTCGTTCTCTTGTTTTGTCGTGATCGTTTCGACCTCCTCTTTAGATGGGGGTTCCACGTCGGATTTCTCAACATCCGTTTCTTTCTTGACCACAACGTCATCGTCTTTTTCCGATGGTTTCTTATTTTCTGCCGGTTTCTTCGAATTATTCGTTTCGCTGACATTTTTCCTATTTTTTCGGGTTTTCTTCGTTGATTTATTGTCGTCGACGGGCGGTTCGTTGTGTTTTTTGTCCTCTTGCTTGGGTTTTTCTTCCTCCTTCACCTTCTTCGGGATTTTGTACTGGGCGTTGTAGCCCTTTCCGCCGGTCGTTTTAGGGGAGAACAAGTTGTCGAGCGGCGAAGACTGGTCTTTGTCTTTCCCTCTCACCGAGTAAACCTTATCGAATTTACTTTCGCTGTAGCGGGTCTTTTCCCTACTCCGATCCCTGCGTTCATCGCGGTCCCTTCTACCTTCACGCCGATATCTTGAAGAGGAACGAGAGTACCTATCTCTACTGCGATCCCTACTCCTACTCCTGCTACTCGATCTGTCACTTTCCTCGTCTTTCTCGGGTACTTTATCCTTCTCCTTTTCCTTTTGTTCGTTTTCGGTAGCTTGATTCACCGCGACTTTCTGCGCAGCCTCCTCCCTCTCCTTCTGTTCCTTGTCCATCGCTTCTTTATCCCTGATCTCCTTCTCTCGCATCTCCCTCTCCCGATTCTCCCTCTCTTTCTGCTCTTTGTACTGTCTGTAAGTCATGTGACTCTCTCTGAACATCGGCCTGGTTTCCTGCACGGGGAATTGATGCGCCCTATTCGCGTTCATCCTAGGATCTCTCGACGGTCCGGCGTAGGGCTTGGGCCAAGCCTCCGCAACGTTGCCGCATCCCCTCTGACCGAAACGATTGAATTGGTTGTAGTTGTGCTGGCCGTATACCTTGTTGTAGGGCAATCTGTTAGGAGCCTCGCCCAGGAGACCCTTGGGACGGACAGGACCCCTTTCGCCTTCGAAGAAATGAGGGTTGGACATGTGGTAGTTCATTTCGGCGTTCCCCTCGTATAGAGGGGAGGGGGGAACGTAGCTGGGAGAGGGGGGAACGAAATTCGTCGACGGAGGCGCGTAGTTGGAGGGGGCGCCGTAGCTGGGAGACGGAGGGACGAAACCCGTGGTTCTCTCCATGTAAAAACTCTGCACCGTTCTGTCTTCGAACGGGATCAGATTCTGAGCCGACTGAGTCATCGGTAGATAATCCGTCCTTTCTACTTCGGTGTGGTCGGTTGGCGAGAACGGATTGTACAGTCTGGACTGGTTACTGGCCACTTGCTCCGCTGGATACAGCGGAGTCGAAGGAGGCTCGAATATGGGCTTAGGTACGGGTGGCGAAAAATGCAAGTTAGGGTTCTTCGCCGACTGTGTCTGTCCGATGTCGTTTTTCAAGGTGTTAACCTTGGTTCTGATATTGATCAGATTGTTCTCGTTGTTCGAACGTCTCAGAGCCGAGACCACCTCGTTGATCATCCCCGTGGTCTTGGGGTTCAGCAGTAGGTCGTTCAGCAAGGGTGGAACGGCGGCCTTGTCTATCTCGTCCGGCGATTCGGGGGAGAACAGATCGTCGGGGGGTCTTGGAGGGGCCGCCAGTACCGGAGGGGGTAGCAGCGGCATCTGCGATTCCTTCATGCTCTTCTCGATGGAATCGAGAACGTTCTTCTCAAGATCGACGACGATTTCTTGCCTCTTCGGTTTCGGGTTGTACTTGAAGGCCAATCTTTCGGGTTTCTGCGTATTGCCGGCAGAAACTTGACCGTATTTCAGACGCGGATCTCTGTTGATCGGTTTGGTTTCTTCTGCGGGTTCCTTTTTGATTTCGGCCGGAAGTATCGGTTTTTCTTTCGATTCCGGTTTAACCTGGGCAGTTAAGGATTCATCCGCCCCTTTCGGAGGTTTATCCAGCTCGCCGTCTGTAGTCTTACCTTTTATCTTATCGATCTGCGAATGGATCTTATTGAAAACTTCATCAGGTCCGGATGGGACGTTTTTCTTCGATTTATCTTCTTTGCCGATTTCCTTCTCGGGTTTATTTATTTCTTTTCCATTCGGAACAGGCCCGTTTTTATCCTTTTTCGAATCCCCATCTTTAGTCGCACTGGTATCTTTGTTTTCTGTAGGTTTCGAGCTTTTTTCTCTGCTCTTACTTTTATCCCTATTTTTTTCCTTATGCTTATCATCTTTGTCTTTTTTGTGATCGCTCTTGTGACTTTTATCATTCGAGTGTTTTCTGTGTTCACTCTTTTCCGTTTTGTCTTTTTCCTTTTTGTGTTCGCCGTGTTTCTTATCACGCTGGGAGCTATGACTACTACTGGAATGACGTTTTTCTTTGCCGGCTTTGTCTTTAGGATCATCTATAGGAACGTCTTCGGTTTTTTTCGGTTTGTTCCCATCTTTACCGGTTGCATCGGGAGTAACACATGATGCGATTTCTTTTTTTCCGTTATCCTTATTCGAATCTTCAGTTTTTGGGATGGGAATTGTATCACAGTTGGTTTTACTCTTCTCTCTCTTGGTTTTATCTTTCTCCTCTGTTTTTACGCTTGGAATGGTATCAGTGTTAGATTTATTCTTCTCTTTCTTGTTTTTATCTTTATCCTCGGTTTTAGCGATAGGAGTTGTGTCAGAGTTGGGTTTACTTTTCTCTTTCTTGGTTTTATCACTGTCGTCACATTTGGTATTGGAAATTTTGACTTCTTGAGTTTCAGAGCCAGTATCACTTTTCTCTTTTTTGGTTTCGTCGATAGGATCGTCGGTTTTAACGTCGGATATTTTGACTGGAAGCAAATCAGTCGCAGTATCAGATTTGCCCTTATCTTTCTTTGATTTATCGGAGGAATCGTCAGTTTTTGCACTAGGAGGAATTGAATCATTTACATCTTTAGATTTATTCTCGTTGTTTTTGTTTGCGGTATCATCATCGGTGTTGGTGATTGGTGTTTTTGTTGGATCCACAACAGCATCTTTTTCGGTCGACGTTGTCACCGATGAAGATTCTCTCGTTAATTCCGTATTTTCGGCGTTCACCTTGGTTCCGATATTCCTCAATAAGGCGGCTTTCTCCGATAAATGCTTCAATGACGCCCGTTCTAAACTTTCCTCGGTTTGATTGTCCTTCTTCTCTTTCCCTACCTTCTTTTCCTCCTTCTTTTTGAGGGCCATCTCGTAAGTCTTATCGATCTCCGAGAAAGCATTGCCGAAGATATCGCCCGCTTCCTTCAGGACCTTCGGCCCCGACGGTTTAGGCTCGTTTTTCTTCGGAGTCAAAGCTTCTTTTTTAGGCTCGTTTTTAGGCTGCGTTACGGTCGTTTCCTGTTTTCTCCTGTTCTTATCCGGCGAGGCCGCGTTCATCCTCGTCAGCACCGGCTTGTTCCGCACCGTGGTGTTGATGGCGTCCGTCTTCGATTCTTCCAACTCCTTGCACAGGTGGTTCTTCAACGAGTTCAGCTCGTGCAGCGACATGTTCTTCTCCAGTTCGTGTGCCACGTCCTTCTCTAGGCACTCGAGGTCCGAGTAAGATATCGGCGGTTTTCTGAACGTGAAACTCTTAGGCTTCGGCGATTTACTACCGTTACTGCCGTTGCCGCCGTACAACTGTTTGTAACTGCTCTGTCTGTTGATCGTTTCCCCGGCGATGCTGTATAAGTCGATCGGTTTCCTGAAATCAATAAATCGAATACATCGATTCGACCTCGATGAATCGCAAAGTATACTGACCTTTTCTCTTCTTTTCTCTCCCTAGGGTGAACTGGTGGAAGGGAGGCATTTTCACCTTTCTGAAAAAAAAAATGGGCATTCTCAATCGTTGGAGACAAAGAGCTTCGGGATTAGTCGATTCTAATTTACTCACCACTTTATAGAAGAGTTTTATAATGACTTCTTCGCATTTGTTTAGCGTATCAAGTTTCAACCTGCAACGGAAAATTCAATCAAATCGTCATCATTTTCAACATAATTATGTATTCATCATGTTAGACTGAAGAGAATAGTGCAGTAGGTTGGGTAAGTAGTGAATACACAGCTGAATCTTGGGTGTCATAATGACATTATTATGCTATGACATCGATAGACATGTGGAAGCTTTACATGTCTATTTGCTACCTCCCACTAAAAGGTCTCTCATTTATAACTTACAATACTATATTCAGAGTGAAAAGATTCTCCTGAAGAGAGGAAATTGAAGGATCAGAATAAGTTATTATCTAGATTGAGTACCTATCAATGATCAAATTTAAGTATGTTCATCTTAATTATAATCATTCATGTGGGTACCATGTTGTAACAATACGATTCGCAAGAATGAACAAAGTTCAGCTCAATTTTGAAATAATCGAAATCGATTCATTGAATTCCCGAAAGTAATTTTCCATTACTGAATCATACACCCACTATGTTGATCACCATGTACTTTACCGTTTAATCTTGCAATGAAATTCAACGAATCTACAGGTATACAAGAGACCGAAGAAATTCTCCGATTTGCCTGGTAAAACCATAATAAAACTAATTTCATAAATACCGAAGCCAAGAACTCCCCACCCCTGTACAAGATCGGATCTAACCTCAGTTCTGTCACAATGACGTGTATTTGTTTATATTTGAGTTTGGTAAACGTCCGATTATTCTACTTTCGTTCGGTTTCTTTCGCGGCCGGCATGACGTAGCGGTTTGGATGAATAGAGCGATCAGTGCTCACGATATTAGTGTATACCGTTAATCATAAATGTGTTTTGGGGTTTTTCGAATGGAGTTTTTAATGAGGACAGCACTTTTTACCTCATCCTTTTCAACAAATTATACTCCTCAAGAGTAGGTATGCATCACCTTTTCGCCTACTACTGATTCTTTGGGATAATAGATTAATATCTAAATGACAGTTATGTTTCTGTAGAAATCAGCTAGCCGTATACGAATTGGTTGTTTTTACGAGGAAAAGATTACTCTAGGGAAAAAGTATGGGCAGAGTTTGCCTATACGTTATCCTTATCTATAATCACCATAATATTGTTTCGGTAGAAAAATACGCACGATTAACAAAATTACAATGCAAATTCAATTGAATGAAAAGTCATAAAACATTAAAAATATAGATTAAAAGTTCGTCTACCCATTTCCTTCGATTTTATCTACATGAACGAAAAGCAAAGAGTATTCTTCAGTCTGAATCGTAGTATTCAGCCACGAATTCAACTTTTTGAATGACGATCGTCATTAAGTGGGCTTAAATCCTGACAGTTGACGTTTTGTGTCAAAATTCCATAGCTCACTCGACATCCCTGAAAAGGTCACTTCCCTCCATCACTGGATAGCACTTTCCTCAGGTTGGTAACGTTCACTTGAGTACCTGCTTGGGTTAGGTCGATAGATAATGGACAAGTTCAGAGGGGTACTGAGTGGAGAAGTGGAGTTATTACTACTTCAGCAGTAATATGTATCATCTTTAATGAACAACATATTTTCAACCATCATGTTAACGCCTTCTGAATACCTTATCGAAATACTTTATTCAACAGTTCAGGTTATGCCACGTCTCGAACAAACATCCCTTTGATGTACCGCGTCTTGTCAGAACGCAGGCCAAGACCGAACAGTTTGATGGATTTTACAATGCCGTCCACAACGAATCCAAATCTCTATTCGCATGTGCCTCATTTAGTGGTTCACACTGTACATGAATAGGTCTGCTCAATCACTTTTTCTTCTTCCCCATTTTCATACACTTTGCAGAACATCTACTTCATCAGCTGCATCTATATGTTTCATATATCTTCTTTCAGTAGACATACCACTTCATTATTCCCACTTTATTTATCACTACTAGACACATTGAAAAATCCTGAGCTTACTACACTATTGACATCAAACAATTCAACGCAAATTTCAAATTCCATTTTACACATCTCTCCCCAGAACGCCTAAATTGCTTCAATTTTCTCACACGCGTCCGGCAGAAAAAATTATTTAAACAGTGTTTGAGCTGATAAATAATATTATACAGCTGAAACCTAACAATGTCAACTAACCAAACCTAAATTTTTAGGTTAGGTTCACTTGACTCGCCTATCCTCCAACTTTTCTAACATGTGTAACAGAAATTTAAGCGAATCTATCAGCTTTACGTACAATAATGAAATAGTCCATAAACTTTTCTAATAAAAATGAACATTTAACATTTCTCATAATGGTACATAATGAATAAATTCAATATGTATGGTCTCATATGTCAAATATAGAAATAATGACTGTAGCTAAGGAATTTGATCCACTTCATCGATGAAAGTAGTATACGGCAAGAATGTACTAAATAAGGCGACGAAACGCTTCAGAAGATACTCACTTTTTGTTTTTATCCGTTATCATTTGATACAAAGACTCCATCTTTGATAGTTGCTGTTCTCTATTCTTCATTTTCGGATCCTTCAGCTGTGTGATCATGTTCTCTAGGAAAGGTATGAAACGATGAACGTTTCGTAACTTTGATTCGTATTCTTCTTGAGACATTTTGTTTGCAATATTTACAAGGGACACTTTACAACATATTCAATAAACCATTCCTTTGGGAGTCTACCACATTGTGGTTTCCATATCTAGATCCCTGCAACATCTCGATCTCAGCTCCCTCTGTTGGTGAAACAAGGAGAGGAGAAAGGAACGTGTAAAATGAAAAGAGTCGTAATTGTCTGGATAAATTTCAAATTATTTCGAGCATATGAAATATACACGGATTCCAAATAAAAATAATCAGTTTCCTGATTCCACTCTGATGTCTGTAGTATTCCACCTTTCAAACTCTTCGTCCCGTCATAGTACTTGAAGTGTACGCCAACGATGTTTCACCAAATAGCACTCACGTTCGATGACTAATAATAATCAGGGCCTTCACTTTTACTTCTTTATTCGTAAATACAACAACTACGAATCAATTCAAATGAACATTTATATCGAAATTCTTCAGGTTATTCTATAATATACAACGATATTCACTGTAACAAACGGCTCTACACCTTACGTTACTTGTCGTTTCTCTTTGTGCCATTAGGAGCTTCTACGTTTTGCCGCGTGAACGCAGGTCGGTAATACACGAATGCGCACGAAATTTAGTTCGGAGAGGTGGTTTAATTTGGTGGTGGTGGGTGAGCCAGGAGGAACTGGATACGGATAAAATCGCTGTGCTCGACATTTCGTTGAACGCATAGACAAGCTTTCATCTAGTCGTGAAACTCGTAGAAACTCTAGCTGCCATGACTTGAACGTTAAAAAGTGCTATACCTCGATATCCATTGTAATAAACCTACTTTTGATGAGTCATTTCACGAATATCGACTGTATGCAGTCCAGTTGTCGGGTCTCCGCATTTTTTTCGGTACGGTTTGGAATTCGCAAGTTCAGCTATAATATTCCAGAAGTTCGGTGACCTCATCTCCTACGTCGACGTAGTTTGTCTATGGACGTAGTTTATGTTGCGTAATTAGGATATTGCAGTGCAGAGCCACATCCGATAGACATATTAATTATATATACTGTTCGACTACGTTTCATTGTGCTTCGGAATCGATTTTCCGAAATGAAGTGAACGTGTACCGAGTGAGCTGCAAGTTCCGTGAGAAACACCGTCCACCTTCATTTTCACAAAAAATCAATATCTGGGAGAACGATTACCTAATATATCTGAAGAACGTATTCGAGCAAGTTGTATATGTACATTCATCGTGTTAAATTTTGTATCACAGTGATTTAGCACTTTCTCTGTAAAATAAAACTGTATTGAAACGATTTTCAATTAGTGTTATCGTATTGAACGCAGTGACAGACGCGTCACGTCTCCCCGAACTTAGTTGCAATTCTTGAATCACTCCAAAAGCCCTTTTTTCTTGTAGTAAACTAGATTTTATACATTGGATCAAATTTTAGGTAAATTGATGCAAGAGAAAAAAAGAATAGAACACTGACGTATAGTCCATTTTTCTCAACTTACCCCAGGGGTGTAGTTGATTTGCATACTTAAAAGTCATTGTAAAATCGTTAATGTTCTGGGGGGTCTTCCTAAAATTCCAATTCCTGATATTCTACACTGAACTGGCAACCACTCAACTACGATTGATTTGAGGTCCCAAATGGTTTAAATTCACTCTCACCCACGAAGATCCGAATTTCTGCTATCACGATTCAAAGCAAAATATCAGGTATGTATGCTGAATGTCGCATCTTTGACGTTTGTTCGAAATAAATGAACCTCAATGTCAAATTCGATAGAAATTTGCGCAATTGAAAATTCTTCCGACTAAAATCTTTCCCCGCTGGTGGCTCTAAAGGCTTCATAATCGAATTGATACGTTAAGCAAGATAATACATTTCTCCAAAGAGGAATTCCGCATTTCGGTGAGTTTTTAACATTTTCGAAAGTGGTGGCAGCGAAAACTTATCATATTAAGTATTACTATATTGTATTACGTGAAACATTCATACCTCTCCGGGTTCATGGTGCAAAAACGGCTGGAATTACTTATTTTCTTATAAACAGTGTTTGTCGACTTCTAGAGCTCACAATACGGTACTACTTTTTTTGTCGAAACAAAAGAACATCAGTATTTGACATTTACAGCGCCCTTCGGATAAGAAATCAATGAATCTTACGATATACCTAAATGTTTTTCCGTTTGTTTGGAAATATTATTTCGACTATGAAGATTTGAAATTAAAGAATAAGTCACAAAAATCGTTTCATTTCCATTTTCTTCTCATTTTCATTATGTTTCCGATGTTGTACAACGAGTAATGCTGAAAATCTATTTTGGACCAACTCTTTAGGATGCAGAAAAATAGGTAGGTATTGAAGAAATTCCAGGAAAGCTCCTCACAAGTAGGTACCTTTAGGAATGGCACATGAAGAAATGAATATTTGGAGAAGTCACTCATAAAATATAGAAATCGAAGGATTCATTCATCAGAAAAAAATTGGACCGAAACGCAGAGAATCGGCCAATTCACTGAGAAACGAGAGAGAATACTGGCAATAATATCAAGAAGTACAAATTCGAAAAGAGATAACCAGATGTGAATATGAAAATAATATTAATAATAGTCCCAGGAGTATGGACTGGATGTTGATTTCAGAAGACTGAAAACCAGTGGCGTAACCAGTAAACTGTCTGTTCTGAATAAATACATGCATGCTCTTTTTTTTACCTATTCCTGGTCTACTACAATTTCGCAAATTATTACTATATTACTCTGATGTGAATGAATATCGATGATGAAAATAAAACCTCGATAAGTC
Source organism: Coccinella septempunctata (assembly GCF_907165205.1). Classification (NCBI taxonomy): domain Eukaryota; kingdom Metazoa; phylum Arthropoda; class Insecta; order Coleoptera; family Coccinellidae; genus Coccinella; species Coccinella septempunctata. The sequence continues at coordinate 17,326,544 of NC_058197.1, forward strand.
TTTCAAATATCGTTACAAATCAATATTCACTAGTTCTCGATTCTGACCCCAAAGAAGCACGTTATTGTGAGTGAAAAGTGCTTATCGTCTAGATGAAAAGATAACAAAATGATTGAAATTCTAAAACTGTGTTGCGTTGCGCTTCGATATTAATAAGCGATAAAATTGAAATAGCAAACGACTAGTTATCAACCTATATAGTTGATTTGAACTTCACAGGGCAATTGCCAAGAAATTTCTTTCGGGATATCATCATTTCAGATAAAAATTACGGTCATGTCAACGTAGGTAAAGATTATTTCTTCCGACAGTTCAATATTCCTATTGATTTTTATTAAACGAGTTACGACATGCATGAAAGTTGTGATTGTATAAAAAGTACATATTCAGTTGAGATGTAGCTGTTATAAATGTTTAGGATTTATTGGGCTATTTCCATCATTATGACATTTCGACATAGCACCAGTATTCGTACCATTTATTATAAAAACTTGAGATTACATGTAAATATCCAATTTTTTGTACACCAAGTGTCATCTACCGTTAAAACTCTGAACTAATTCGGTACATTTCATTATTCATTACTACTTTCTGTAGTAAAATAATTATAAGAATATAAATTGAATTACTGAGGATGGATTATAGGCCGCAATACTTAAATACAATTCAGTAAGGAAACAATAAATATTTCAATATCGTTATATGATATTTTCGTACCATTCATTGAAAATTCTGTAAATGTAGGCTATACAGAGACCTCTATCGTCGAAACACTGAACTAAAGAAGCAAAATGAGCACCCAATAAGGATTTCTATAAAAAGAGATAAGAAGTATTATATTATAACATAATTATTATTATAATATAATAATTTCTTACAAAAATGATAGTCATGATGCAAAGTCTCCTGAATTTCATATTAATAGCGTTTTCATGAACAATAAATTGAAAGGATAGCCAAATGAAGAAGAAGAAAACAGTTCTTTAAACATTTGGATTTCATGTTCAATGACATTGACACCCTTCGTCTCCTTTTAATTTTGGTCAACTTACAAGGTAGGTTCAGCAAATCCGTGTTTATTTATCCAATCTTTCAACTTTATTCATTGTAATTTTATTTTCCAATTGTTTGTAGTTTAAAATTCTCATTTACGCACATATGTTTCGCTAAAGACGAATATTATTTTCTTCAATTTTGTAAAACTATTTATTTTGTTTTAAGGTTAAAATGGCTATCAGACCAGTTTTCAGACCCACGATTATAAAAAAGAGGACGAAGAAGTTTATTCGTCACCAAAGTGATCGTTATGGCAAGCTGAAGGTAACTATTTTCCTACGAGAAGACGATATGATATATAATAATTTTTTTTTTAATCTAGAGAAACTGGCGTAAACCAAAGGGTATTGACAACAGAGTAAGACGTCGTTTCAAGGGACAGTATTTGATGCCAAACATCGGTTATGGATCAAACGCTAACACCAGGCATATGCTCCCCACTGGTTTCAAGAAGGTTTTAGTCCATAACGTCAAAGTAAGTAACACTTGCATATAACTAAAGTAAACCTCAAATCTTTCAATGGTTTGAAATTAATAAGTACACTAGTGTCTCACCTGATAGTATAGAATTCATCAAGGTGAGAAATCTTGGGCTTGTTTTGGATTTTTCTTGTGATGGTGCCAGATTGTTAGCAAAACAGTTTCACATTCATTTTGATTGAGCTTGTGGCTAGATTTCCATGCCACTGCTAGTTGTTCTACTTCTTTTAACTAATTTTAAGCTGTCCTGGGGCTCAAAAACTGCTCCTCCATGTGTAAGAACCAACATGATGGAATTGGTAATTTGCGACTGAAATATCATGTCGAGAATTTTAACTGATAGACCTCAACTCAACATAAATAATATATTTCATGTGGACACAAAATAATCTTTGATGGTTTTTCAGGAATTGGAAGTCCTTTTGATGCAAAACAGAAAATACTGTGCAGAGATCGCACATGGTGTCTCTTCAAAGAAGAGGAAAGATATTGTAGAAAGGGCTAAACAATTATCCATCAGACTGACTAACGGAAATGCAAGATTACGTAGCCAGGAAAGTGAATAAAATAGCAGTTTTGTTAATATATAAAAGTATAAAAATATGAACTCTTGTTTTTTTCCTCCAAACCATAGTGTGTGTTTTGCAATGTGTTGCAGAGGCCATACTTTCATCATAAAACTTGAACTTTCCTACTATAAAAGTATGATTTGCAGTACAAGATAAACTTTAAGAAGTCTTTGGAAAAAGTATTACCTTCTAAACTTTACATCAAGCATTACAGTGAAAAAAAAAGATTATATTTAGTGAAAAAAGTTGTGTCGATACTTGATCCAGTTCTTTGCTCAGATTCATTCAAGAGTATGTACAAAGGTAGGTTGGTTTTCAAACCTTTGTTCATAATTAACATGAGCGTAAAGAAGAAAGTTTTTTTATTTAGTCTGGCAAAAGAATTTCAGTAGACATAATTTTTGAATTTTTTCTTAGCCCTTTGTGGATAATTATTGCGAATAAACTCAGGGGCGTTTCCAGCTAATACGTTTAGGAGGGGTGATTCCAAAAAAAAATTCAACTTTTTCATTTCACAAATACTAAATGACAAAAATGTGAGCTAACAAAAAATTCTTATGGGGGGGAGGGGGTGTAATACCCAGATTACCCCCTCCCACTGAAACAGCAGGTGAATAAACCAAGAATCATTTCGGTCATATTTAAAAAAAAGTAGTCTAACGAAAAATTCCTTTCAGACTAACCTCTCAGCTTGGTGTGACCTCAAATATCTTGTGATTTATTGATTTTTCGTTTCAATACAAGTTAAGGCGTAAAATTTACCGGTTCCGTTAATGGTCAAATAAATTTTTTCCTTTGAGCCATTCCCTACCTGAGTTGTCCGCGGTTTAAAATAGAGAATCAAATAAAAAAAATTTATCCAAACCAAAAACCGACCGTTATGATTAGAAAAGGATGCAATTTTGTTTATTCCCGGAAATGCAAGCTTTCGATTGGTCGAATCTTTTGGCGCGAGCCTCCAGCGCCTCTATCGGAACGCCATTCAAGGTTTCCTGCACGGCGTAGAGCGGCCAACTAACATCATTTTCGTGCTTCGACGTACTGGTAAGTTGAGTTTACAATTATTCTCTTAATTTTTATAAAATACTAGGAGTTGAGTGGCTGTGTGGTGAATTTTTATAAAAATAATAGTTTTTTAGCTTGAATTTTATCGATGATTGCAAAATTTTTAGCATTTTCTGTAGGAGAGTTAAAAATTCGAGACAGTTAATAATATTGGATATTTCTGTAGATGGCCGACATCAAATTCGCAGGAGTCTAGCTGCGGATGGCGATTACCACTTTGAAAATTAATATCTGTGAAAGTACATTATTGTTGTTGTCGGCATTTTCACCCAAATTTAGCATATTTTTCGAACTTTATTTTGATACCCAACTTTTTGATGGGCATCTCTTGTTTGAAATACAATTAATTTGGGTGTGTTCTTCTGTTTTAATATATTATTATTTCAAGTATGGCGCCAGCGCGAAGAATACTTTTTGAAAATTTTCAAAAACAATCTTGGTAACATATCGGATTTTTCTAAGGAATCGAAATTTTCAACAATTCACCCTCAGGAGAAAAATGCGGGAATGTTTGTAGTATGGTCTTTGTTTGGTAGCACTAGACGCTTTTTAGCAGGCAAATGTCAGAATAATGTTTTCAAGAAATCTGTTTTCTAGCTTCGAATTGATTTCACAATTTTAGTGCGAATAATATTATAGAAATAATTCCGATATTTTTTCACGTTTTTCAGTAATTCTGAAATCGATGAACTTATTATATTTCCCTCCATAAATTGATAATTTTACTTCAGCTTCATCAATAGAGACTTTGAAATAGGAATATTAACTTTGAAAGATCGGCAAATTTATAAAAAAAAAAAAAATTAATTGGATTCCATGTGAGATTTTTCTAGTGTTCAATGAAAAATCAATATATTTGAAAGTTGATGTTTGAATTCAATCAAGCTGCGCAGTGAGCCACGTCTTGTTTTCATTGCGCGAAATGCTCAAATAAACAAATCCATCGACGCTTTCCATATATACAGGGTGTCGCAGAAATCGATGTCAAGTCGAAGTCGGTTAACAAGCTAAGGCATAGTAGTCAACAAAACAATATTCAAAAAAATAATTCAAGCTTATTGGAAGAAGTATCTCTTAAAAGTAAAGCTTACTGACTAGTTTTGAATGGCTATTGCAAAGGGTGCTTTGTGATATCAATACCCTACCTTGTCTGTGTTCTTCCACAACTAATGAATGCTTCTTCTCCAGATTTTATCACACCTAAAGATGTCTGACGACGGTACTGTTATTACCAAAAGAGGGCGGAAAGCAGCCGAAAAGACTGAAAAAGCAGAGAAGCCTGAGAAAGCTGAGAAAGTCGAGAAAGCCGAAACTAAGAAGAGGAAAGCTAAAGTAAGTGAAACACAAGAAACTCTTCATTTCTTCCAAGTCAATCTATCATACGCTCTCGTGAAGACTGCATGTGTTCTTGTCGCTCCTCATAGATTGCGTGATTAATTCATACATTTCTAATATCAAACAGTAAAATTGGTGTCAATTTATGCGTGGTTTACTACGTGTTCATAATGGATAGAATATTGAGTTTGAATATGGCTATATGCGTTGTTTGTACTAATTTTGTAAATAAGAAATCGCCGTCAGTGGAATGCAGTAAATGTAAGAGACGTTATCATGCGAACGGCAGATGCTCAGAGGTAACAAAAAGTCAATTGCAACTGATGTCAACAATGTTTGGGGGAAGCTGGATGTGTTCGAGATGTCGGGGACCTGCTGAGGATCCGGCAACCCGGTCTGGTTTTCATGTTGCTGATGATGACGCTGGTGACGACAGTGATGCCAATGACGGTGACATTTCACGGCTGCTGCGCGCGCTCAGACAGGAGGTTTTTGCTGCGAGGAGGGAGGTTGGAGAGTTGCGGACTTCAGTTGATTTCTGTTCTGCGAAGATTTCTGATTTTGAGGGGAAGCTAAGTGGGGTGGACGAAATGGTAGGGATGATTAAACGTCTGGAAATTGAGAACCATAACCTCAGGAGTGAGCTCACTAAGGCGCAAGTAAGATTGAATAACATTGAACAGAATGTTAAGCCGGAAGTTTGCCCAATTGGACACATATGGGTATTGTTAGAATTTTCTGTTTGAGACATGTTTATTTTTTAATTAGGAAATTAAGAAATTAGGTATGATGTATGAGTATATTTTTTTTCTAATTTCAATTCAGTTGGTGCTATTGTGGATTCATTATCTGTTTGTACCTTTTCTTGAATGAATAAATAAATAAATAAAAAGTCATCATCGATGATGCTTAATGGTAATTTGCGACTGAAGAAATAATGTCGACCCCTTGCACTGAGTAAATCAACATGAACTCATCTTTCATTGAACGGAAACCGAGTGAAAATTAATCCCCGTTTCTTTGTTTTACAGGACACAAAAGAAGAATCAAATGACGTATCCCCAGCGAAAAGAGGAAGGGGCAGGCCAAAGGGCAGCACCAAAAAGAAGGCAGTAGCCAAGCCAAAATCAAAAGGAACTTCAGGACCAGGAAGGAGGGGACGACCAAAGAAGGAAGCCCCAAAAGACTCAGAAGAAGATGAAGAGGACGAAGAAGAAGCGGCTGCCGAAGAGGAAGAAGATGACGAATAAATAATTTTAGTTTTACACATAAGATATCATCCATTGTTTTTCTTCCATCATTTTATTTCGTACTACAAATTCAATTTGATGTTCCGTGCCATCATCGTTTTTATTTTTCATTTCATGTGCGTGTCCCCATCGAGGTCATAGTTCGGTTCTCAAATTATTTAAAAAAAAAGGACTTCAGTTCACTCTGCGAGTTTTATATGTATTATAAATTATTCAAATATCATAGTGTGGCGTGTTGTGTCTCTATGAAACATTAACTTGAACACTGAATAAATCTTTAAATAATATTTAATCACTGGTTTTTTTTTACGAACAGTGTATTTTTAGACATATCTGAACTATAGTATCCGCTTATTTTTGCCACTTTGTTCAGATAAACATAACAAGTTTTTTCAATCTAGAAAAAAAAATTAAAAAGTTTTCCTCCTCCGCGAGGAATTGAACCTGGGGTAAAACGACATAGCGCTTGATGCGGCCGGGGATACTAACAACTATGCTACCGAGGGTGTTTAAAATTTTGTATTGAGAAACATACAGAAACAGGTTACTACCCGAGATTATGCGGGACACGCATAAAAAAAATTTCAAATGAGTAATCTGAAATATAAGTAATCCCTAGTAAGTATTTAGAATGTATAATCTTTGCCCATAATATTAAATTAAAGGATTCTTCCCTTTTCGAAAATCCTGTAGCGACATCTGTTTTCTAAAAGCATAACTTATCTTCACTCCTACAGTTTCCTATGTTCAATATAGGATATTTCATAAAATTATGAAAGACTCAAGAACTATAAGGAATAATGAATACATCTCACTAAATCATTGTTGAATATTATTTAAAACTGGCTCATATCAGAAGATTATCGCTTGCGTTAAAATTTAAATATTTCTATTCATGGTTTTCTTGCTTGGTAGTTGGTACGTCTGTGGAAAATGCGTTTGATTTTAATGGCGTTTTTTACGTCAATGAGGTGTCCTTTGATAAACAGACTATTTTGAATAAGTTGAATTTTAACAAAAGTTCATGAATAAGTCAGGAATATATTGCGTACGGACAATTTTTGAAGTTAATGTCAAGAAAACTGAGCTAGCAATTTGTCGCCATTTTTGGATAACTGTCAAATCTAAGTAAGGTTCCTGTCAAAGAAAATCATTTTCACGAGTAAACAAAAATATTTAACGAGTAAATATAATGTGTTTCAGAGGGCTGAAAGACTCAATATTCATGTGAACCTAAGTGCTACTAGTGAGTGAGGTGCTGGAGAATACTATGCTGTTTTGGGTTTGTAGGTCAGTCAGTACCAATATGGGCAAGATTTTGTGCATAAAGTTGGAATAACACTGGACATAATGTAAAGAAATCTTATCAACAAAGTGGGACGATGTATCGTGCCAAAAAGCCTCTTCTCTTTGATCTTAATGAGCATCTGATTTGTAAACTATGCAAAGGTTATTTTGTTGATGCTACAACTATTATAGAATGCCTTCACACATGTAAGTATTCAGTTGATCACAATAATTTTCACTTATTCATTAATGGATTTGCAGTTTGTCGAAGTTGTATTGTGAAGTACTTGGAAACAACAAAATATTGCCCTATTTGTGATGTTCAAGTGCATAAATCAAAACCCTTACTTAGTTTACGATCAGACAAGATTATTCAGGATGTTGTGTACAAATTGGTTCCAAGACTCTATCAAAGTAAGTCTTCCATTGCAAAATTTTATCGAGACACATGTATTAAATATTTTTTCATTCCAGATGAGTCACGGAGAAGAAAAGAATTTCACAAAAATCATCCAGATACCAAACTATCCGCTTCAGAGGAGAACTTTGAAGCTTCACATGGTTTTTTCTTGACTCCTGAAGAGGAATTGAGTGTTACTTTAACTTATTATGGCTCATTAGGCAAACCAAGGTTGGGAAAAAATTGAGGGAATATTTTCATATCCGTCTAATGCACACATTTGTCTTTTAGGTACCTAAGGTGCCCTTCGGCAGTTTCAGTGATGGTTCTACAAAAATTGATAAGGGCTAAATTCGATCTATCCGATACTCATCATGTAGATATACTTCATAATCAAGATTGTCTGAGTCCTTGTTACACGCTGATGGATATTATGTATATTTATAAACTTTCAAAGGTAAGGTCATCAATGTTTTCCTTTGGAACTCCAGTAAACCATATTTTTTTCAGCTCGAACCTTTGGATCTCACATATCGAATTTACGAATATATGGCAAAGAAACTGAAACTGGAAAATCAGGATTGTAAGAGGGAGGAACAAACGGATATCAGTAACCAACAGCCAGTGTCTAATAACAATAATTGGAAAGAAGTGCAACTAAGAATAAGTGAAAATGGGGAAATGTCCATTACAGGAATACAAGATGATATCACCTCCCAAAGTTTCAGTAAGGAGATGATCGAAGTCCTAGACTCGAAGCCAAAGTCTCCGATCATGAGCACCCCTTTGAATTCGCTCAAGAAGAAGGAATTACCAGAACTGAAAGCCATCCGAAAACCTACTCAAAATTCGAAATGCATCAATATCATTAGCGATACTATAATAAGGTCACAGTCGATCGAACCAAGGCCAAACGATTGTTTGATTCCTAATTCTGGTAACAAGGGAAACGGCAGTGCTGTGTCATCAGTGCCATCTATGAACTCAACAACCACTACAGTATTCACCACTGTTAATTCCACCAAGTGCAGCGTGGGCACAGCTGATGGTAAGGAGGGAAAAGCTACCGCTGAAGATGCGATAGAAAAAGTTGAGGAAGAACCGCTTAAGAAAAATGTGGAGGGCATGAAAGATGCGAAACAAACCAAGGAGGGGGCGAAGGGAATCAAAAGGAAATTTGATGATTCGAGTACTTCAGATACGAAGACTAAGACCAATAATCATATGAAGAAAATTCATATGGAAACCCCTATAAATGAAGTGTTAGATGAGAAGAAATCATCTATACAGGACGCAAAACAGAGACCTGAAAAGATGGACGAAAAACCCACAAGCGGAAGTGGCAAAGGAGAAACTAAAAATGAAAATAGTGAAGTTTCCGCGAGAATTAATAGTGCTGAAAGTGATGAGAAATCGAAATTTCAATTCGAAGAAACTCCCAGTAATGCTAAGAGTGATAAATACTTACAATCTGTGGGACATACACCTACTAGTAACGGCAGTAATGCCACCAAACAAACAGAAGAGGAGAAAAATTTGCCCAGCACAAATCCTACTCCTCCAAAACCCTCTACCAAATATCAGGGAGGTTCGCAACCGTGCTACATGCCTAAGACTTCTTTCAATCCGGTCTTGAACATACCTAAGCTAAACCAAAGTAACATAACTTCGAAAAATGAGACCAAGACATCGTCAAAAGTCATGACTAATGCGAGGCAGGAAATCAAGACAAACTCCAGCGCTAGCCCCATTAGCACCCCTACAATTAATTCTGTGAGTATTTGTTTTCTTTTCAGAGTTGATGGAGATGTAATTATTTTATCTTCTTCAGAATACCGTAACCAAACAAAGGCCGAGCACCAAAGTGAAATCAAACGCACCGATGGGGTACAAAACGCTGAAAGATCCACCAAAGAGTTGGAACTCTCAAATATCCAAGGCGAATTTGAACAAGGCCCAACCGGACACGAAATATTCCGATCTGAAGAACGTCAGACCTGCCAAATTCTTCAAAATGAGGAATAACATGCTTAGGTTAGTATTTTCGACCGGATCCTCATTGGTTCTGATAAAAAACGTGTAAAATTTCAACTTTTTCAAGGTTTTTGGGAAACCCGGCATCCGGAGTTAAGCCAATGTACTCAGTACACGTCAACGCTGAGCAGGATAAGCACCAGGAGAAGGTGGTGGAGAATAGGGAGATAAAAAAACACTCTATCGTTAAAATTGATCCTAAAACGCTGAAACCGATATCGGAGAAGGCCCCCGAGACATCAAGCCTGAGCAGTCAGGTTTCTGCGACTGCCGATCTGAAGATCAACACCAGCTCGGTGTCCATTTTTAACCCTTTGAAACTGCAGAGTAAGTGAAACGAATTTTTCATTTTTCCTATATTGATTTTTACGAGGGAGGTTAAAAATTTGATTTTCTACTTAGAATTGTTCGTTTATTTATCGGTTCAAAGAAATTTTAACCAACGTCGAGTCCTCTGTGTTTTTTCCCTTCTTAATCGTGAAAACCTTCTTAAATGTCTAAATTTGGATGCAGGTAATTCGCCGAAATCGGAACGGAAGTCCCCCAAGAGCCCCCAATCACCCCGACACAAATCCTCCCCCTCCCCGTCGCCGCCTGTGCCGAAACGGGACAAACCCAACCTGAACTTCACCCCTCCCAATCCCTTCGTGCCCAATCTCTCCTCGCAGACCGTCAACCCCAACCAGTTCTTGTGCGGCTCTGGGCCCCCCGGTTTCCCCTCCTACGATCCAAGGGTGATGGCGGCCTACCACAACCTGTTCTACGGTCCGGCCATGGGCTTTCCCCCGAATCCCCTGTCGTACCATCTGGGCGGCCTGGACATGGGTCAGCGGGGGAAGGGCTTCGACATATCCAAGATTGTCGGCATGCAACAGCAGGCGTCTTCCAGCAAGGTAATTTTGTTTATTTTTTAATTGAATTGACTGCCTGTGGAATTTATTGCAGTCTCTCCACGAAAAAATGATGTTTTTCATTAATACACTTAACAAATTCATCAAATACGTTACCATCTGTTAAATCATCGCTTTATAGTTTCCCTAAGACTCTTCATTTGAAGATACACTGCTCAACAATTGAATTCATGAAATTTTGGAACAATCTACTCCAGATTGTTAAATAATTTCTTTCTTTCAAGAGCCCCTCGTCCTCTCAGAGTACCTCGAAATTGGACGTACCAATCGTGCCCCCCCAAGTGCCTTATCAGCCTAGGCCGAGCCCCATGTCGTCTCGCGCGTCCAACATGACGCCCGCCCCTAAGCGGTCGCACAAAGACCTGACCAAGAACGAGAAGAGTCTTCAGAACACCGTGGAAAAGCTGACGCTGAGCAGGGCTAAGGAGATTCACAGAGCCGCTGAGGCATTGAGCAAGCTAAACTCTTCAGACGCAGCCAAGATCGAGAACGATAAGAATGATAAAGTGGAGAAAAAACTGGATAAAGAGAAGAACGAAAATGAAGGTAAGAAAACACCAAACAAATTTTCATGCAGGGATGTTCAAATTTTAATGTTTTAGCAGCAGGGTCACAAGCTACCGGAGGTGAAAGCGTAAAAAAGAGCCAAAGCGAAACTACGACATCACCTGGAGAAGAGAAGATCACAAAGAAAGAAGAAGAAACGGTCCAGCCTAAAACTAATGAACCGGAAGATCCTACCAGCAATACTAAAAGTGAAAATAGTGATAAAACAGGTGAAACGAAGGATTCAAAATCGCAACAAGGAACGAGTAGTTCAGATCCCCCCGAAGAAACATCGAAAAAAGAGGAGGAAAATACGTTGCGGAGTACCAGTACAGATTCTCAGATAGAGGAAGGTTCAAAAAAAGACAATGTCGATAATGTAAATAAAACCGAAGAGGTTGGTTCGGGCGAGATCCAGGATCAACAAAAAAGTGCAAATAACACTGATAATGTTACGGAAAAAAGTGACGATTCTAAAAAAACTGACGATAGTGTTAAGGAAGCAGATAATAAAGCGGGTAGTGAGAAAATAGATGGGTTGGCTGGGAACAAATGATCTACTGTAATGTAAGTCTATTTTTTAGGATTGCAGTTGAGATGTTCAGGTATATATTTCGGTTATTTTTTATTTTTGTACAATCGTTTATTTTATATCATCTTTGATACCAAGAGAAAATAATACAAATTAAAAATCGAAAATAATAGCAAAGAGTATTATTTTTTATTTTCAATAAAAACTTGTCAAACTCCAGGTGATTGTTAGATATATCTTATATTTTCAAAATAAGAATATATACAACATGAAAAGCATTCTGCGAGTTCGACATTTAGACCACTTTAATACAAAAACATCACAAATTTGTCATGCGGCTCTTGACTTTTGAATAATCTGAAGATTTCACAAATTAATGAATCCAGACCGACCTGAACATCTTTGACTGAGAATGCAAGAGCGGAATAACAGCTTTCTTCTTATTCAGAAATCTATATAGAACTAGAGATAGACAGAAAGGGGAAAGAGAGAGAAACCGAGAAGAACAAAATTATTTTCGGGTTAATGTAAAATTTCTTATCGAAAATTCGTACTTTGGACATATTTTTATAGAACTGGAGGAAGAAGTGGCTTGTGATAATCAGAATTTTTAAGCGAAAAATAAAATTAATTCAGATAATAGCGTGAAACCTAAAATTTTGATAGACAGTAGATTTTAATATTTTTTTTCAAAACCGGGAAAAATTGAATCAGGATCATTTGAAAATTGTCTTCCCATACTTCGTCATATAGAGAAAATACAATTTGAACTCCAATAGAAATATTTGTACAAACTAAAATTCAGACACTCTTGTTTTCGTATTTTTTTCAAACAAAATCACTATATTCCTCCTTTATTTGCACAAATCATTTCTTTATGAATATAAGTGCCTGAATTATGTATGTCAAGAGATCGAGATATCTCAGAAAGATCTTTTTATGAATTCAAAAATTCCATATATTGATTAATGTAGTAAGGGGACAGAAAATCTTCGAAAATGTAAGATTCTGAGTTTGTTCACAATAATTAAGTTGATTTTAAATTTTTAATATCTCAACTCATTTAAACTGATCATTTCAAATCACAAACATGAATATTGAGCTTTTTCACAGCAGAAAAAGCAAAGAGAGTGAACAGACCGAGGATTTACTGGCCCTTTACTATAATCCGAGTATTCATAAGCCATAATCCATCTTGATTTTGAATCCAAGCGTTCAAAATAAAAAAAAAACAGAGCTGTAGAACATAGTTTATAGGTCGAACTTTTCCGCATCCTACAATATAGCTGAATATGTGCCTTTACTTTATCATTTTTGTAGATAAGATTTTGAGGCACTTGCTCATGAGATTTTTCACCGTCACTTCAAAACATTCTTGAATATTTTCTCTATATAATAAACGATTTATTTTCGTAACCTATTTCACCGACACAGCTATGTACATTTTCAGGATGATTTGTTGAAATTTCGGAACACAAAACTGTAAAACTACGAATTCACACGTTATTTTTAATTTATATTATTTGAAATGTAAATATGTATTGTTACGATTAAACTGAAAATATGTTGAATATTTGTAGTATAAAACGCATGTTTTTTTACTAATAACTGAAAAAATCGTATTTGAAAAATGACAATTCCTTGAGTTTGTTATGACCTGGACATGTAATAAAAAAGAATCAGACGTCAACTATTCAAAGCATATGATGAGAGATTTCAAAACTACATTCAGACGGCTGTGATTCCATTTTAGCTTCAGTTTTCATCTGTTCTTTCGAATATATCACGATGTAACCGAGTAGAATTCAATGTTTGAAATAGTTGAAAAAAAAATTATTACAGTGAAAGGTATTTTGACAAAAGCAGAATTGTAGCTATAATTTTTCTGATATATAAGTTAAAATATGGAGATTTTATTGATTGATTGTATATTGTATATAGTTCCAGCACAGATGATTTAATAAAATATTTATAGTTAGTTTTTTCATTCACTGAAACAACAATTAGAACCCTTAGAGACAACTTTCAGCGTTTTCCAAGATATTCTTACTCGATTATTGAACTTAACCTACCCTGACTATTTGAAGTCGACCTTTTTTGGCTGAATATTCGACGATTGACTTTTGGGAAAAATCATAACGCTCTTGTGATGCGCTTAGGTTTCAAGAAATCAACTCATTGGTTATGCTTAGCATAAATCTTTTATTCACATAGAAATTCAATGGTTTACTTATTTGTCGTAATATGTCGAAATGCAACTCTCTCAAAATGGAAATTTGAAAGAGACACTTGTCACAAGAGTATACTTTGGGGCACATACCTTACTCTCAGCTATCAAAGATCGGTGCTCATTCTCTGACAATGTCTTACGGCATCTTTCAATTTGTAAACAAGATCTTGCATTTCTTGACTATTGCACGTGAAATTTAAATATTCTGTTTTCTTACACCCCATTCCTTCATCGAACTTTTCCATTGTGAAACCTATTCGAAAAATAGGACCTCCGCACTGATCCAGACTATTCGACTGAAACAAAAGCAGTTCTAGAAGAGAACGAAGCTATACCAAATGAAAATATACACGCCACCCTAAGAAAAATGATTTTTCTGAGTATACTACCCAAATTCAGACTTGTATGAAAGAACTGATGAGGAAATAACAGGATGGTTCACAGTTGTGAAACCATTGATGAAGTTCTATGGTTCTTGTCGAGTAGAAACTTTTTCGGAATATGGATTTCCTCAGTTCTAGAAGCTAGTCCCGGAGATATTAATTATATCTCAAAATTAAAGTACCTGAACATATGAATTTACCTTCACTACAAAATCAATTTTCCAATCAACATCGACAACATGAGGAGGGTGACTTCCAATGTTCAACAGAGTTATCTCAACGCCCAATTTATGCACGGAATAGAGCTTACTGTATAAATCTGACCTCGCCTGGCCAACATTACATTCTTCAAGTAAATATTGCCTGACATCCTCATCACTGGCACCATTTCTAACAAACTCTGCAGTGGCGATAAGCAGGTTGGCATACAGTTCTTTGACGAGGTCAGGTTTCGAACCAAACAGAGAAGCATTAGCTGGAAAAAAAATTCGCGAAATCATCTCAATCCATCCCCGATTCCATAAAACATACCATGTAATTCTTCACCGCCACCAAGAACAGAAAAACAATCGTCCAGAAGTTTTTTACAAGTTTCATCGCTTACCACCTTCGCGTTATTCAAGAGACGCAAGGATTTCTTCGTCGATTCTCGCAATTGCATCATTCAACTCAAATCTGATCGTTTCGAGGATTAAATAAATCAACTTTTTTCCATTTACGACAAATCAACTAGTTTGTCTATGGAAGATTTAGAAGGTTATGTTTATAGAAATGTAAACAATCGGCAGACTGACATAAGACTAGTTGCGCCACCAACCGGAAATGTTTGAAAGATGCTTTGAAGGGTGGAAAGCGATTTTTCCAAGTTTTCCTTCGTCCATTCGAGTTTCTGAAATATAACTTTACCTCACTGGTGCGGAAAAACATCTCATTCTGCTGATAGCAGTGGAAAAATTCACTTTTCTGCTATTAGTGTAGGAAAATGAAGTGTTAGAAAGTAGAAACAAACAATAACAATTACATAAAATTGGTAGAATTGAAGAATACTGAAAATGTAAAGGATGGTCCAAATGATAATAAAATTTGCGTTTTCACTATTTTTTTTATTATCCGAGATAGTTTGTACATAGATATCCTTAAATAATAGTATTTTAATAATAAATATTCTCACTGTTCTCTTAATTATTATACTTGCTAAAATATTGCAGTATTCCTCCTTCACATTTGTGAAATATCCTACTTGAAATTGACATCAGAACATAAACAAAAATCGAGAATAGCCAAGAATCAGAGACGTGACAATCCGAAGATGATAAAGGGGCCTTCACCTCAAATCGCCGAAACGAGACATGTCATTTGAACCCCCGACATCTTCTTCGAATTACCAGTCTTCACACAGTTCAAAACATTGAGCTTCACCATTTTGCAGTTGAATCACAAATCAAATACGTACATCACTATTTCGAGTCCATGAACACACTTTTTTCGAAGTTTCGAAAGCCAAGATCCCATCTCGTATCAATCTAGCTATCACAAAACTTTGGCTTGGCTCGCCTTCCTGTTAAAACAAATTCGAGGGGGTTGAAGATCTTGCGACCCCCTATTTAAATCGAAATACTACTGGTTTTCATCTACGTTATAGTAATCTTACGCACAACCTTTTTTTTAGAGCATGTTCAACTATTTTACTCCTCTATTTACAAACTGAAATTGACATATTTATTTTTTATATATTATATTGCTCTTTTTCTTCATACTGCAAACAAGTTAACGCTGTGAAAATACCTCAACTGGATCGTTGAAATGTTATACTGAAGATTTTCTGTGTAATTAAAAAAGATAATACACAATGTCGACTGAAAAATTAAGCTTATCTATTTATAACTTTTCTTTTCCCCCTTTTGTCAGGGAATGCATTCTGTTGATTGAAATTTCAATTAAGATTTTGTCTGAATATCGTATAAACCCATTCTTGATCTCTTGAGATATTTTCCAAAATATACATCCTTCAGCTATTCCTCTAAAATATGTATACGCTTGATTAATTGAAAATTCAGCTTCAACCTCACAAAAGTTGGCCTCTTCTTACACGAAAATACAGTGTTTGAAAACTTAACAAGTTACAAAAAATATAAAATCATTCAGTTTTAACATTTAACAATTATATACTTTATCGTAATTTACAACAAAATATTTACAGAATGTTCGCAGGTACTATTTCAAATTCATTCATGATTCATATGGTATATGTGGACAAACGGCAACGATTGAAGCTTAAGTGAATTAAATATCGCATCTTACATAATTAGTATAGAGAATTTGAGACTGTACTGACTGCAGCGGAAACTGATGGCATCTCCTTCTTCTTCGAGAACAAGGAGGTCCCAAAAGTTTCGGAAATCAGTTTTATTAAAGTGAACATGAATAAATTTCGTTCGAAGAAATACCAAATGGAAAAATGATAATGAATAGAACATATATACATAGCTAAGTGAAATAGCAAATTTATCTTGCGAAAGGGGGTAATTTTCTCGGAGAAAACTTCCCCAACTTCGCATTTTTATCACAATCGTACAAAACGAAAAAAAAAAAAAAACTTTGAGCAAGTCCTGTGTAGAACGATGATAACATTCTTCGTGAACGGAAAAATTGGCCGCATCATCTCTCAAATACAAGAAATACCTAAGTTAATGTTAAACTTACGCGCTACTATATTCTAAACCTAACTTACAACTAATCGGATTAAATATTTATATATATACTAGAGTATAGATATTTCTTTGGGAAATAAAAATTTTCTGACATCGAGAAAAATTCTCTCAATCGTTTTTAGGACCATTTGAAACTTTCATTTCTTCACGTTTATTAAACTAGTGAGCCCAAAAAAATTTCCGGAATTTGAGAACGCTACTTTTTTTTGTTTTCAGCCTTCATAACCTTGGAACCCACTGCTACGAGTGTGATGTCTTACGACGAAGATTCAATCAAGGGGGACTGTTGGATCCAAAACGAAGATTTCGTTTGGAATTGTCGGAATCGTTAATTTTTTTTAATGCTTTTGTTTAGAATCTGAAAAAACTCAGGGGGGGTGATGTGTGAATGTCGAATTTTTCCGAGTTAGATTCCAAGACATGAAACGGGGGTTGATTAAAAGAGATGTACAGTATGGCAATGTCCATAGACGTATGGAATAAATAGCTACATAAACACAGATTCTCTTCCTTAAAAAATCTACGAAATTCAACAATAAATAACTTTAATGTCACAGCCTAAAATTTAAAAATGACACAGAACGGTTCAAAATACCAGATTGCGAAAACTTCTCGGGTTGCTTCTCTTCGCATCAGTCGGATATTAGTCTAAATTTACCCCTCGACAATCTGGTACTCTAAAAAATAGTCTGAAACTGCAATTTTCGGAAAATCAAAAACATTTCTCATCCTAGATCGGAGATATCAACGGAGTTAAGTAGAAGTGAACATAGTTTTCTTAATCGTGCATGTATATAAAACAATCTATCAACGATGGCAGCCATTTTGAGCAAAAATCTCGCGTTTTTCCCAAGTCGTTCGATATACACAACAAAAAGAGGCTCCAGTGTTCGAGAGAAAAGTTCATCTGTCAATGTTAGTTTCCATCATTTCCGTTAATATGAATTTTAGTAGCACTTTTCGGAAGAGTAAAATAAAATTGTCACGATACCAACGACCCACATAGATTCTAGATTAAATTAAGGTTTTACCCAGCTTCGAGATCATGTATCGTAGGGAATTGAGGTGGTCAACACAAAAAAAATTCAATTCAAATTAAAAATCGACTGGAAAAATTCAAAAGAATTGATGATATATCACAAGAATATTCATTGACGTTGAGTGGTTATCACAGTTAAAGGTTTTGTGATTCTTTTAGACCGATCCCGGTTCCAAAAAAGTGATGTTAAATCGAGTATTCGGTTACACTGACAGACGCACTAAGCGATCAAACATTTATAATCTCAGTCAAGGAACTTTTTGTTATGCACAGAAATGGTTTTGGACATTTTCCGAACCGAATCAAAGAAAAAAAGACATCCTATCAAAACCTAACCTAACCGTCGAGTTGAGAAGAGAAAATAAGGCAGAACGGTGTTTTTCTTATCCCTTCCTTCATCAATAAATAAGTTGTGAGCGAATGTTTTCAAATCACCAAATAGAATTGACAACCGGTCGATTGCTTCCAGCGAAGAGACACCTCGAGTGTCAAATTTGAAACGAGCACAAACGGACTTGAGATACTTTTTTATCAGTAGAAAAAACAACTTCTGCTTCCTTAGACATTAAATAACAATTTAATACAGTAGTAGCGTGACTCGTCCTACAAAAAAATCTACCGTTAAAACTTTCAGCATTTATCGATTTTTATTTCTACTAGTCCAATATGGCATCTCATACTTGTATTACATGTACAATTAATATTGTCGTTTATACTCTAAATAAATATTGCATATCAACTACAGATTTTTTTCGTTTTTGTTGTATCATTATTATTATTATATACAAGGTGATGTTCTATGGTGAACAACTTGACCCTTTTAAATAATAATTTAAAATATACAAAAAAAAATAATACTTTGAATTTACAATAAATATTTACTATCCCTTCCTTAAGTAATATCAAGTTATTTTTGTTTATTTATAAAATTTACAGTCTTATTCAAAGATAATTGAATTTTTTTTTATCGCAAAAACGGCCATCTCTACCCTACTACTTCGGTTACCTTTACAATTTCAGACTGTCCAGTTTCTTGCAGGCCTCCGACACGGAGTCGGGATTCTGGGGCAGGGGGGCGTCCCCGGCTCCGATCTCGCTCAACGCAGTGCCGGTCCCGACGTTGGTCCTGCGCAGGGACCTCCTGTTCCTCCTGGTCGGCAAGGGGGCGTAGTTGTTGGTGGATGCGCCGCCGCTGCCGCCGTGTACCTGCGGTGCATTCGTATCATGAATCTTGTTCGTCTGATTCGCGTCGCCCCTATGGTTATTCGTCATTTCGTTCACGTTTTCCCTCGCGTTATTACTGGTCCTTTGAGTCGGATAATTGTTCGTTCTCGGTTTCGTCGACGTTCTGCCGTTATTATTGTTGTTGTAATAGTTGTTCCTAGCCGGACGCACGTGGTTGATGTTACCGTTGTACTGACCGCCGCCGATGGGCGGAGTCGTGACGCCGTTGAAACGCGACGTGAAACCGTGATTGGTCAGCGGCGAGTAGGGGGCGGGAGGGGGCGTGTTCACGTTCGTCCTGTGTTGCTGCTTGGTGTCCTCGACGCAGCTCGCCGCCGACGAGCTGGAATCCGTCCTCAGGCTCGACCTGTTCGAGTAGTTGTTCTGGCGATTGTTGTAGTTCCTCCTGGGGCCCTGCCTCTTCGCGTAGCCGTTCGTCTGCGCGGCCGGTCTGACGGCCGACTGCTGTTGCTGCTGCTGGTGGTGGTGATGGTGCGGCGGATGGGGGCCGTAGCCGTTGTTGAACGGCTGCGCCGCGTGCACGAACGGCGCGAACGGGGGCGGCGGCCCGTACGGCGGCGGAGGGTGGTAGTTGAGCGGGGGCGGCGGGAAGTTGATCGGCGGGAACGGCATGCCGTTCATGAGCTGCGCGGCGAAGAGGGCGTTCGGGGGCGGCGCCGACGGGGGCACGGGGAACGCTTTCTTCCTCCTGCCGCCCTGCATCGCGTTGAAGTCCTTCTCCGCACTGTGGTCGATGGCCAGCAGCGATACGACCGGGGTGTTCGACTGGCGCGCGACCGCCTCGTTATCGTTCGCGAGGGGTGGCGGCTGCGCGTATTGTTGCTGTTGTTGTGGCGGTTGTTGATCGGCGTAGGGCGTGTAGCGCGCCGGCGTCGAGCTAGGAACGTTATTTTGTTGTAAGGGGTGGTCGCCGACCGGGGTTGTACTGTCGCAAGGGGTACCTCGAGCGCTGTACCTTGCGTCTATGTCTTGTTGTACGCATTGACCCATGTAGGGTTCCTGTAGCATGAAAGATTATCCTTAGTTACAATTCTAAATGAGCCACGAGACTAACTACAAAGGTTAATTAAAAGGTTACACAATGACCGATAGTTCGATGAGTTAGTACACAACTGAAACGATGACTTATACCGTAACATTATTTCACTACACATTACATCGATTTCCATTGAATTCAACAATAATTACACCATATTTATATTATACAATATCAACCATGTGAAATTTATCAATATAATTATTAAAAATTCATAATGTTGATTGAACTGGATAAAATCCATCAGGCAATAAAATCGAAAGACTTCTGAACGATTAATAAATCTATATCAGATAAACCTTGTATCGGTTCTCCAATTTTTCCCCAAACACCGAATCAGCAGTAGGTAAAAGACCTTTCCTGCCTCATCATCTACACTCCATCCACTTTGTATAAAAGCAGTCCGTTGGCCATGGAATAATTTTCCATGTCTAAGAGGATAACCAACGTTGACTCTTCTCAAGCATCTGTGTCAATAATTAAAATTCTTTCATTGCAAAAATGAATATTTTAACAGTAGATTCTTGAGCTCAAAACGAACACAATGAGAAAACTGGAAGACGTGGGTGATATCTTGTGTTTGAAAAAGATTCATCAAATATCTGAAAAACCATATTCCGAAATTCATTTCATTCGATACAACCGTTTTTGAGATAGAACTAAAAATAACATTTTTCAACAGCCTGTATCTTTTAAAAGAAAGAATCATCAAAAATTTTTGAATTCGTACATTCCAAGTAAATTCACATTGTTTAAAAATAAGTAATAACAGGATTTTACGTAAAACAGACAACACAACGCTGATTTAAAACCAAAAATGTTTTGACAAGCATCAAAACCTCAAATTTTTTTACTATACAGTGTGGAATGTGTCAAATTTCCACGACCAGTCGACTGCTTCAATAAAAGTGAACGGATTAGAGTTACCAACACCAGCAAACAAAGCCCCAAGGCACTCACCTCTGTATAGTTGCCACTAGTTTCGATGGGTTCTGTGTAGACCGGTGGATGGTCAATGGGTCCGCTGTACATGGGCATATTATAGAAAACTGGTTCGGAGGTATAAGAGACCTGCTGGTTGTAGCAAGGGGGGCGCGGGGGGCTACCGGACGGAGGCAGCGGGGGGCCCTGTGGTCCTGGACCTCCCTGGGCCCCAACCATATATTGAGCTGGGGCTCCATTGTTTGTATAGTAGCCGTATTCGTACTGAAATTAGGGGATATATTTTAGATTTTGGACCGTCATAAGCTTCCAATTACATGCATGGATAAATTTCTATTAATAACTGTTAATGAAGCTATGAGCTGAGCATTTTGAAACATCGAAGAGCTGATTATACGGCTCATAGGAATGTGAAGTTAATTCCACACAATATTTGCAGTTTTTCCTATTTCAAATTAATCTCTAGTTTCAAGTTGCTTGAAAAGGCCTTAAATGAAAATTTACTGAAGTAGGGTGGGGTATTTTTTGAATTTCTGTGTATTGAAAGATTTTAGAAGAAAAAATCGAAATGCTTTAATTTTGTTGAACCTAGGATGTTTCAGCACTATTTCATACAATTACTAAATATATACAGGGAGTAATTTCATAGTAACTGGACTGATTAATAAACTATATCCTTAACCATTTTTTCAAGAAGTTGCAAATAAATTCGCCATCCTGTCACTAAGAATTTCAACACCCTGTAAGTGACGTCAAAATAAATTTAACAGCGAACCCATATGCATGACTACTAACATAAAATCATGCATAAAAAAAATATCAACAAGGCGTAAGTTCACAACATTGAAGTGCGACGCTTTGTAATGACAGAAGGGAAGTAGATTCATCCGATTCTTTGAAGAAACAGAAAATTATTTAATCAAAACCCATCAAGTTTTGAAAACTGACCTGAAACTATCTGTCTTTCTCCAAAGAAAAGTAAAAAAGGTAACGCGAGATCTTCAAGTAGACCACGTTGATGTTCTGTGACTCAAGGTAGCGCATAGCTTGCACTACGTCCAAACACAGAATATCAACCTCAAAAATTCCACAGCCTACTTGAGGACAAATGTTTTCATCGCCAATTCTGCATTACTTCCTTCCCTCAATCACAAGAATTAATTATTAAGTGCAACACTGCATGTAGACACCAGAGACCTTAAGAAAGGGATGATAGAGTGCGCCGGATGGCCTCAGTACTGCAGGCTGTCCAGCAACACGTAGGTGGGCTGAGTCACAGGGTAGATGCCCTCCGAAATGTAGTTGCTGGACTGATTACACACTGTTATACTCTAATATTGATACAGTAACATTTGAATAGATGATTTGTATAAAGTACAAAGTAAAAAGGTGAAAACATTTCGACCGAACATAAACAAAAGTACTCGTTCACAGATGTTGATATCCACAGAGTATACGATATCAACACCTATGTTCAATAGAACGCCCAGGAAGTAATTCTTTTAAAACTGAATTTAATTAATAAATACGACACCAGCCTTTCCAATTTCTCCTGGGTACACCACAAAATTTCACAGAGCAAACAAAAATCCTGTATTTTAGAATTAAAAAAAAGAAACAATAAATGATTTATCAAATGATTAGTCGTGATAGGACATATTATCAACCAAAATATTAGGGGGACTGACAATAATGAATGTAATGCGAAGATGAAAAGTTTCGATTCAATAAAAACTTACCGGCATTGCCATAGAGTACTGCTGTGGCATATAAATTGTTTGGGCAGGAAACATCATTGAAGGATAGCTTGCCGCTTGAGGAGGACCAGTCTGAGCCGGGTAAACAGGAGGTGCTAAAATAGAATTCACATAAATAAAAGCAGTAAAACCTAGAAAAATGAAAACTTACGTTGGTACACAGGTTGTTGAGCGTTGGGATCCCCCGGAACTGGAGCGTTTGGAGGGGGTGCGTAATACCCTACACTGCCTTGGAAGTAAGGCATGGTCGGTGGTAAGAAATATTGAGGATTTCCAACAGCTACAGTTGTAGGACTTGAACCGTCGTATGCTCTATTAAAGTTGAAGGGCTGCGGAAATGATAACTATTATCGGTTAAACGTATCCAAGTTTGAGATCACGGAAGAAAAATGCCATGAGAATGTGTCTGTTGTGTAAAAATTTAAATGAAAAAGTCAGCTGCTCAGCCTTGGTCTACTTGACCATCACTATCAGCAACCAATGGAATGTGGTGTAAATGGCGAAGAAAGTGAACCTAATGAACCATCTGCGCAGGACGGGTCATTTCGAATTCAAATTTTAGACAACTTGGCATGCGCGAAAAGATTAAGGTGATTTTATCGAGTACTAATAGCTTATATCACTCAAACGACCATTTAAATACATTTTAATTTCATTCCGTTTTAACAGAGGGAAGAGGTGATGTTGCTATGCCTGAACCTTCGAAGTTACCTATCCGTTACACCCGCAAATAGAAGGACAAAAGACACTACGGTTACGGTTATCAATTTGCCGGTATTTGTCACTGAGCAGGTAGTTTTTCTGGCAACTCGAAGGTCATATTCATTATTCTGCGAGTTTAAGGGAATAACAGCTGCTTTCATTATTGTGTACCTACCTATACTTTCTATTTGCACGTTGGCGGATAACAATGGAATAAACCAACGATTTTCGAATTCCGCAAAAGTGGAAAAAACGCCGTAGCAAGTAGAAATATAGGAGTATAGAATATAAATATATTTGAATAAAATTACGACCAGTTTCGTGAACACCTGTACCAAATTTTAACTGCAACATGTGTTATTTCTTATACACTTGGAATACACTTCCTTCGCAAAATTTTGGCAAAGCACCAAACAGCTATATGATGAAAGAATTCAGTTTTCTGCAAACCAGCAAGCAAAATCTTTGAAACAATATCAAGTGTTCCATTTTAAAATCATATGAATTGGTTTGCAAATTATGAACGTACTGAAATTCAAATCGTATAATATTTTTTTAACGTTATATCTATGTAGGTATAAAAAATAATTGATCAAAAACTGGAAATTTAAAGGGCTCTTAAATGTCTCTATAAAATCGACATAGTGAACTCAAATGACAACTCAAGGAAAATAATCGATATCTGATGGAATTTAGAAATAATGGCCTTTATTCTTCACTCACTGTTTCATTTCTCATTTGTCGAATTTCAGCATACTGCAGGTAATTCCGCAACTTTCACAAAATGGCGCTCCGATATGAGGTTATAAACGCAAACATTATTTTGCACTGTTCAATACTTCGCGACACTTGACAAGTTCAGACGCGGTTATAAACACACACGGTATATCGAACCGATTAATTTCACATACAAAACCATAACGTCCACAAGTGTATTTTGGTTTTCCAAGATAATGGCGTACTCAAATTAGGTTATGATCTCAAACACCGGTCTCGGAATGGCAGCTGACAGGATGGACCACGAAAGAGAAAGGGCTCGATGACCTGAGCACGATCATAGAGAAGCCAAATTTTTCTTTTTCTTTAATGTCAAATACCGACTGCGCATTCCCCACTTCCGGTCATAGAGAAGCCAAATTTTTCTTTTTCTTTAATGTCGAACACCGACTGCGCATACCCCACTTCCGGTCACAGAGAATACATTTTCTTTTTCTTCGTTGTGTGGAACATAGACCGCGCTCCCCCCCTAACGGTCATAGAGACCAATTTTTTTTTCTTCAATGCATTGAACATAGACTGCGCGTTCCCTACTAACGAATATAACAATAGAGAAATCAACTGCGCATTTCGAAAAATTCCACGTCCGATAAGCTATTAATTTCGCATATTAATATAATTTTAAAATAATGGTGGTATATCTAAAGATAAGGAACATCAATATTCTTCTATGTCTGAACGTGATGCGCAGCTTGTATCATTCAAAAGCGTCTATGTTCTTAACATGGTGAATGTTCGGTGGTGCGCAGCTTCTACCAAAGAGTAACAAAGAGTTACTCTTCTACCCGTTATTATCTATGGAAACAGACAACGCTCCGTGTCTATGGTATGAAAAAACCACAGAATATCATCATGAACATCAATATTCTTCTATGTCTGAACGTGATGCGCAGCTTGTATCATCCAAAAGTTCTTAACATGGTGCAAATGTTCGGTGGTGCGCAGCTTCTACCAAAGAGTAACAAAGAGTTACTCTTTTACTCGTTATTATCTATGGAAATAGATCACGCTCCGTGTCTATGGTATGAAACAAGCACAGAATATTAAATCATGAAGGATAGAAGCTGAGCGCCACATTTAAACATAGAATATCAACATGAAAAACTCCAAAGGCTACTTGACGGAAGTTTTTTGATGAATGAATTCCGAATATTTAAAGTAAAAATTGTGAATTGTGAAACAGTGAAAAATATCGAATGCCACAATGAAATCCGAATATTAATTGGCTTTCCAGACCTAAGATTAACTTTTCCTCAATCAATTTTATGAATATTATAACATCGATGTTCGGCTAATACTTATTTGACGATTTCCAAAAATAACCTGGCATATTTCATTACTTTGTGTTGTTTTTTTGTGATCATTCAAATTGATATTCTTTCAGATTCAACAGAGTGTAAATTAAGCACTTTATAATCTAAAGCAGCTTACTTGTTTTTTGACAGCTGGTGCTATATTAAGTTTACGTTCTCTCAATACTATATTATCGGCCTCTCTCAAAGGCCGTTGGGCGTCATCTTCGCTCTCAAACGTAATGAAACCGTATCCTTTAGATACGCCAGCCCTGTCTTGTATGATTTTGGCCGCTTTCACGGTACCATAGCTACTGAAAAGCTGCAGAAGTTCGCCTTCGGTCGTGTTGGCAGATATGCCACCAACAAATATCCTGTTAGGCACCAGGGTACCTGTAACAAGCATTTGTGCAGCTGTAGCGCACAATCAAATACCAAAATTAGACTCGCAAAAAGGATTGTGTAATGACCGATAGGTAACCTGTTTAACTGTCATTTGAAATCAAAACGAATTCAGAAAAGAAATTTTAAAACAAGCTCTGTCTTCAAAAATAATATTTTGATCACATTTACCAAACTGCTCAGAATTTCTCTCTCCTTATAACAACAAAGAGTGGTAAAGGAAGCCAAATATTTCACCTATCATATCGAACTAACATAATAAAAATAAAATATACACACATTGGTATGTTTCTCCTTTTTTTTTATAGCAATCTCAAAATATTACTGACCCCCCTCACCTTCTTTTGATTCAAGTCACATAAAATCATCAAAGTTTTCACACAAAAAATCCATACCATGAAGATGAGTATCATTCACCCAATAAAATTGAATGATGTTGACTAATATATGATTTCTTCATTATTTCATGATAAGAATTCTTTTGTTGATAGTGAATATTATCACATGAAAATAAACACATGGTGTATGTGTCATTTCAAGATTAATATGATAATTTAAAGTAAAATATTCAGGGTTCATAAAAATATGAATAATTCCACATATGGCCAATGAATGATACTGAAGAAGAATGGCATATGATAGAGTGAATATGGAAACACATTTCGAAGATTCAATATAGGTAGTATACTGATGAAGATCAATGAACTGTATACAAATTTACACTATGGAATAAGATCATTACATAATGTGTAAAACAGATCAATAAATAAATACTCACCATACTTCGGAGCATTGTTGTTAGGTGGTGGCGAATTGTGTATTACAGCTTGAGCATTTCCATTAGAAGATGTAACTGGCGTACTGGCTGGAGTATTAGCAATGGAGCTATTAGAACTTTTTTTACCGTTGGGTTGGTTAGGCACCGACATCTTTCAAATTTTAAATATCTCTTCCACTTTCAAAAACTACCTGCAAAGGAAATCTGAATTTGAATCCATTTTACCAATCATTACACATATAATTTATCAACAGTAGATTTATATAATCTAATATTACATGTAAGTTTTCAAATTATTATTGAAACATATAGGTTCACCATTTTTTAGCTGCTTCAAAAATAAGCATCTCTCAAAAACAATCGGTGATAATTCCAAAATAAAAACAGTAGCCAAGCAATCCAAACAAGCGGATTTAGTGGGGAAACAAAAAAATCCCCTATGGTTTGACCTACTTTTGAAACTTATTCGGCCTATTTTTCACACAACTTTCTCGCAGATACATCTTCAGAATGAATAAATCCAGGCATAAACACTTTATTCGATAAACAATGCAGTTACCTTTCTCTTTCACCTTTTATCTTGGCTAGATGATAAATAACTAAGAATAATAGTCAACTGAATTTTCACTATAAACTTTAGTGATATTGCAGAAAGAGGAAAGAATGAATTTAGTTGCACTGAATAACAAGCAGTACTTTTGAGTTTTCATTCTTTCCTCGATAGGAAAACAAAATATTCAGGGGAAGACAAAAATCACCACTGCAGTCAAAATGCAGAGGTTTGGCGAACAACGAGAACTCTGTAATTGCAATAAAAATGAACACAATGATAGTCGAGATACTTACTTCAAAAGATTTTAGCGATAGTTTATTAAGATTCATGAGTGAATTTTGGTAAAATAACACACAAAACTACCAAAAACTAACGAAGTTTGCACTACAAAACGGAACCATCGAAAATGGCGACGACCAATGAAATTATAGAACTGTATAAACAGGGTTGTCGTTTTCGCGAAATTGCTAAAAGAAGAGACGGTTAACGTGACAGTGTTGTCGAATTTCAAGAATTTGACCGGGAATTTCATACTGAAATTTTCGTCTTTTCCTGTTTTCCACAAGATACATGTATAAAGAAGGATTTGGATAAAAAAATGCATTACCAAAATGATATGAATCATCATGATTCAATGAAATGAAACAATCAGATTCAAAATTATTCATTGAGCAAGCTTGAAAAGACACTAAATTCAATTATTCTCACCTAAGTTTTAGAAGTCGGCTGAAATTCTTTTTATTTGCTCTATTTAAGTCACTGGATGGGTTTCTTAGTTAATAGTACTAATTAAAATACTTAAAAAGCATTTTAAAAATTGTAAAATTGAACAGAACTTCAACAGAAAACGTTAACTTTTTCAAAAAACAAATTCAACTGTCAAGTTATTGAATTCTACAGCACAAACTTGATTTTTCGTAGCGTAGTAAACATACAACGCAAAGGAAGCTTTGATCATTGAGACTTTTGAAGTTATCTTTTGAAATTTTCGAAAATCTATGACAAATGGCCTCCTTTTGAATTGTTATTCGACAAGACATTTTTATATTTACGTAATTTATGCAGAGAAACATTTCAAAAACGGAAATATTTGTTGCAAAAGTTTGATATTTATAAAGAAATAATTTACTCACGTACATTTTGAGTTTTTCAACGAAATTCTTCACGTACATTTGAGCTCGAAAACGCTGTGTTGAAGGGGCAATTCCTGCAAAATTTTCATGAAATGAGCAATTATGATTCCCAAGTTTCTCAAGGACTTGGAAATTTTTATTTTGTATACTTCGGAAAGTGCACAAGTCGTAATAAAACAAGTAGACCTCAAAATATTATATTTCAAAAATAGTTCTCCTTAAACACTAATTAAATATTACAGAAAATGGAATGATGAACAATTTCAACATATAAGTTACAAAAAAATACAGTGTCGAACTGACAGTACATTACAAAATGTTTATTAAAATCAGATCTAACAAATAATTTATGCGATACGAGATAAAACCTCAACAAAGTTCTATATCGGGAAAAATTTGAATTTACAGTTAACAGTCATGGCTGAAATAACATATTTCAATAAAAAAATTAATTTAAACAATCACATCAATTGCTTTTTAATACTCAAATTTTGGGAATGTTAAAAACAAACTGTCAATGATGTCTTGTAGAGTAAAAGTACATTAAAAATATTACAAAACTTACTTACATAACTCCTGAGCTGAAGGATCCTACCAGGAACAATATATTTACGTAGATTCGAAAAGATAATCGTAACAAAAAACTATTATACAATTATATTTTCCGTTAATTAATCGGAACATATTTGGAGCCTGAACAATTTTCACTTTTCGGAAAGCAAATCAAGTTAAATCTACAATATTCAGTTTCCATGTTGTGATGTATTCGATTTACATTTCACAATGTATTGGTTCAGAAACATTCATGTATCTTTTTTGGACGCAGAGTTTCTTCAGAAAAATTGGACAAAACCCATCAGATATTGATTAATTCCACATAATATCCTATTTTAACTCAGTTATAAGGACGAGTCTCCCACCCGCATGTGATGCCATCAAGATATTTGTATCGCTCATCACAACCAGAATAAAATATGGACAATTCTCCAGATATAAAGTAACCTGCACTTCTAAAGGATGTTTCACCAGCTGTACTCAAAAATCAGTCATTTTTTCAACAATCCGTGGCGATTCTTTCATTTGCAGTATTTATTTCGAGTGTGTGTTAAGTGAATTTTTTTTTTTAATATATCCGTCAACAGAAATAGGTTTTTTTTGGCTAGTAGACAACCGATAACTAGTTTTTCGTTGTTTTTAGCATTTCTAAATAGATCTTTTCATTCAATGGAATAATCTACTCAAACTGAATAAATATCGTCAATAAGGTAAAAATTATTTGCTGGGCTCTCGAATATTTGTGAATGGCGACATCAACGTGGTCTCCTTCAATTAATATCAACTACAAGGAAAAACTAGATGCACAAACCAAAACAACATGATTAAAAGAAAAATGCATAGGTTCGGATTAAGATGGAATATTATCCTTCGTCACACAGATATAAACTGATTGTTCTTCGAAGTTGAAGTCGATTCATCAGTGCGTACCTAGTTTCCCTCTTATAGCTAATCATCAACTACCAATTTTCCAAAAAACGTCCATTCCATCAACTCACAAACAAGTCGAAAACTACCTCGATAAACCAAGTCCACACAAACCAAGCATAACAAAAACAATAAATAAAAAACTGGGGTGAAGCCGTACGACTTTCGGGATAACTTAAACCTAACAGGCTATCTGGTGAGACGTTTCAAATTCCTCTTGCTCTGCTTCGAACAGGCCAAAATCCTTATTTTCGGCGGGCTGGGAGGGTCAAAGTCCTGTATCTTCTCTTTCTCCAAGGAAATGACGGGGGTTGTGAAGAGGGACACTCTCTTCTTCAGAGGGGCGGTCGGGGGTACCACGTCGTTGAACAGGTGGAATACTTGCGTTTTCGGACGAATGTTCTTGAGCTTTTGGCTCAAATTCCTCTTAACGCTACACGGCTACAAGAGAACAATGTTTAGATTATGCAAGGTGTGAACTGTGATAGGGGCTTACTTTGGGCGAATACTCATTTTCTGAAATGAAACCAGAGGATTCTTCGAAGATCCTGCTGTTCCTAGGACTCTGGAAAATCGAATAAAGGTGACTAGACGATTCTTCATTGAAACGGTTCGTTGAACGATCGCTGTTACTCATATCTGACAGACCACTTCTTGAGCTGTTTTTGACCAATGCCGATGATTGACAACTGCAATAAGAAAATTTTACAGTCAAAACTAGGCAATTTACAGAAATAAAATTTGCATGCAGCAGAAGTTGTGAATTTACCTATCATAAAAGTCCTCTGGGCCCGTCTCAGAAAAGCTAAAACACTTTTGACAATAGATATAACCACAAGACACTACATTTTGGCATTGTCCAATGGAGTTTTCAACAATACTTGGCTTCTCACATCTTGGACACTTTGTTAGACTCTGATGATAATTCAAGAGTTTACCAATCTGGAAAAATAATTGATGCATTAGGGATAAATATGTAATTACAACAAGATTAAAAGTAGATCTACCTCCTAAACTTTTACTAACCTTTACATATTCATTGAATCTACTGGGACTCCCTGGAGGACTGTCACTCTTTTCTGGTGAACTTGGAGGTGTACGTTGATAGTTCTCTTTATTTTGTTTATGAACTTCCATAAATACCTCATATCTCTTTCTTGCTTCTGCATGTGTCAAAATTGCATCTTTCAAGGAAGCAGATACATGTGATAACCTGTATATATCCCCATTTGATAAATACTTGTACATGACGGACATAATCACTGGGTTTGATACAACTTGCGAAAATAATTTTTGTGTTCTCAACTTTTCATGAGTTTCGAATAGGCACTTTTTAGCAGGGGATGCTAGTTTTTCCGAACAATCCCTAAATTTAAACGGGGAGAAGGGTTTTCTCACGTTAGGTTTCAGGTTAGCATACAGAATATCATGTGCCTCTTTCACTGGTGATTCACTAACTTTCAAGTTGAAATAATAGTCTGATTTGAATTTCTTAGCCTCCTCAATGTATCCGATTCTTTTCTCAGGTGTTGCAGGAAAGGATATTTTCTTTTTGCAATAACTATCTCTCGATTTGTCATGAATACTGCTGGTTCCCAAATCCAAAGGACAACTGGTTCTAATGTGAAAATTTTCCAAATTATCCACCAACGATTCATTGAGTGTACTGGAGAATATAGGTGATGAGGTGCAAGGAGTAGATTCAATAACATCTTGTAATTTTTTGGCGGCAAAGAAAGACTGGTTGTATTTTCTTTTTCGGGAGTTAACATGCGAAGTCGGTGTAGTGAATTCAGTACTGGGCGTCGAACCGAAAATTGCCGATGTAGAAAAGGAACCAGATATGCAACCAGAATCTTCAGATAGTTGGTGGGAGACAGGAGTTGCTTCCATTTCTGAAAAAACTTAAGCTTGTGAGTAAACGTGATTATTATGAAAATTTCTCTTCAACTTACTTGTCAATTTGAAAAAACTATTGGCACTACACACAGAAATATATAACTCCCAGTAATAATAGAAACGAATTAATTGATTACACAAAAAGAAAATCTTGACTGAGAAGGCGCCATATTTTGCATTTCATTCAGTCGTACCTTGCAATCATTAATGATCATTGAACACATCAACAATTGAAACTTCGACAACAAAAATTAAATGGAAGCATTTGAATCCATATTAATAAAAATCAACGGATATAAACACGAAAATAATCATTCCATAAACATAGCTACACTCCCGCGACTACAGAATAATTAATTAAGTCAACGAATTAAATGACAATGACAACAATCGTTAACTCTGTGGTCAAAAATTACTACCGTTAAATGTAAATGTAATCAAGAAAATTGTCAAATAAATTACGGAGGGAAAAGTGATGCCTTATCGTTGCTGATAGCTCAATTTAAACCAAATAATCACCTAGTTTACACGACACGAAACATTTTCGAACATTTTTTATAGTAGCTATTAGGTGTTGACTTTGTAACTTCATTTACAGTTTAGTACTAGATAAATCTCAGTCGAAGCTTTCAAGCTAACTTAAAATCAAATTAAAGTTGATTTTTTTTCTTGATGGACTTTTAATCACAGAAAACATTAGTGACCTAACCTTAAAAGTTTCATGTGCGAGCATAGAAGCAAATCGACAGGAAAATCAGCGAGCATAGAATCCTCTGAGATAATTTTTTTCATTGAACTCTATGGGAACCATAGAGTTCAATGTTTTTTTACTTTTATTTATGGAGAGTAGAGAGAAGGAGAACGATCGCCGTACTAAAAATGTGTCTCCAAAAACGGGGAAAATAGGTGTCGCTGCGATTACAACGGGTTTCGATAAGGAGTGGGGATTCAAGCGTCAATTTGAAATGAACAGCCTTCATTTTATTTAAGGTTATGTGTCATCGTGGTTTTTCTGATGATTTTTCAAATACCTTTCTTCAAATCTATATTGAATATGAGTTCTCTGAATTATATGCAATAAAATGCAAGTCGAAATCAATGAAATTCAAAAGAAATCACTGATCAAAAAATTGTACCTACTTTTGTTTATCATTGTTTATTGAAAGCAGCTATGTTAGTTGGTTTACTAATCTTCAAAATTATATAAATCCGTAGTGAGGAGCAGTACACATCAAGACAACAAAAGGTAGCAGTCTCAGATTTATCACTTAGGTATTAGAGTAGATTCTTTTGCCAATACTCAGCTGAGAACCGATATAAACCATATATTATGTTATGCCAACAAAATTCTTCAAGAATATTTACTTCTGAACCATGTAGTTTTATTGGTTAAATATTCTTATTCAGAAGAGTCAACTTCTCACGAGGGATGACAATTTCGATTTCGTTTATAATGAATCCATCATCTTTTTGATATCTTCATCGCAAAAGTGCTCTTGACACACAAATTGATTGGGAGTTGATTCTTGAGATAAGGTTTTTTCCAATTTTCTCTCAAAAATGCTCTCGGAAATTTTATCTCTTCTCCTTTTCTTTCCGATGCCAAAACACTCTTATACTAGCGCACGCTTCAACATTTCACCATGGTCATATGTTGTTCTCTTATCAAAAATCGACAATAATAATATTCCTATCATCTGTCACCAGGGAAACAGTTCACTCAGCCAACGAGCCAACTACAATTTGATTTGTGTAAACAAAATTTTGCACTCTCGTGATGGCCAGCGCCACTGTTGTCAAAAACATGAACTACTACTA
Source organism: Coccinella septempunctata (assembly GCF_907165205.1). Taxonomy (NCBI): domain Eukaryota; kingdom Metazoa; phylum Arthropoda; class Insecta; order Coleoptera; family Coccinellidae; genus Coccinella; species Coccinella septempunctata. The sequence continues at coordinate 17,360,188 of NC_058197.1, forward strand.
TTGGTACATATTTTAGGGGACAAAAAATCTGTGGTCTCAAAGCAGCGATCGTTCTCCTTCTCTCTACTCTCCATACTTTTATTAAACTCAATGAGAAATCTATGATCCCATAGAATTCAATCTTTTTTTTAATTTAATTAGAAAACTAAAAAAAATTATTGGTTTTAATTTTAAGGAAAATTTTTGAATAACCGTTAAAAAATTTATTCGAATAAATTCACTAGAACATTGTAAATCAGCGTACTGTTGCTAAAGAAACTTGTCAATTTTCCGGTCAATATTGACATTTTGAGTAGGGAAAAATACCGACGAGACACCCCTTATTACTCGGAAAATGTTGAATTTCCACCTTGCATTTTCCTAATTTAAGCCGATAGTATGCTACTCGAGCTTGAAATTCTTCTAGTTGTAATGTCGTTCTATTGAATTCGAGTGTATCGTGAAAATGGTTCATTCCTGCTATATTTGTAAAATCTCATCAGAGAAGGACCCTACTGTATCTTTCCACAGGTGCTTCATTAATTCAAAACCAAGATTTCATAGCTAATCATTCGATTTCTAGGTTTCCTAAGAACGTCCTACAAAGAGCAAAATGGGTTGATTCTTTAGGTTTGGATGGAATGAAAGTATCAACAAGCACAAAATTATGCTCTAAGCACTTTCCTGAGGACTCTTTTCGAGTCAGGGATGGAGGAAGAAGAGACCTCAAACCATCAGCTATACCATCGTATAAGACCAACTTGGAAAAAATGTAAGAAGTTGTAATATTAATTCACGACCCTAAATTCAGCCCACACTTCTATTTCAGGTATTCCGACGATTCTATTGTACCCGAGGAAATGCTGTCCGAGGCCCCTAATTCTGATTTGGGCAAAGATGATTGTGAGAATTTCACAATGTTCCTCACGGATAATTTAGAATTGTTTCCCGATCATATTTTGAAAACAGACTATTTGGACAATTCCGATTTGTTGTTGAATGACTCCATGGAGACTGAGATGATGGACACTGAGAGCATTAACATCGAGATGTCGAACGTGTTGAATCCCATTTTCAGGTAGATTAATTTTTGAAAATTGTCATTCTTGAATTCGGTATTGATGGATTTTTTTCAGTGAGAGGTTGTCTGATTTGAGCTCTTCACTAGAGATATCTCCTTCAGCTTCTATTTCCAGCACTCCCACACCAAGTTCTGCAAAAACAAAGTTCCAATTTTCTCCGAAAGAATGCCAGGATATCGTTAGACCGATTCAGAGTAAGTGCAAACTTTCAGTCCTTTTCAAAGTAGAATAATAAACAACCGTTTTAGCTCAAGAGTCTACTTTCGATGTCGATAGTTTAATCAGCAAAATATCGGCAGATAACAATTTCAAATGGAGGGCATACTTCAAACAGTGCACAGTTGATGATTTTTCAACCCCAGAAATGGCCAGAAGAAATATCGAGTTAGGTAAGAAAGAGATAGAGACTCACCAGAAGAAAATCAAGATACTGCAACAGCAGAACCGTAGGTTGAAATGTAGGGTAGCTAGGTTGAAACAATTGCTGAAGCAGTGCAAACAGAACAATTCTGTAGATATTGGTAATATTCTCGACGAAGACGACGAAATAGATATTTAGATTATTCCAATAATTGATCATTAACCGTCACTTTTCACTCTAGAACAGAAAGTATATAACGATTGAAGGTTGTCTTGAAATTAATCAAAATTCCCAAATTGTCTTTTTTTAGTTCTAAAGACTTTCTTGCTCAACTGTAAAGATTATCGGTATTGTTTTCCTTTTACATTTTGAACAAATGTTCTTGAATTCCTCACAACTTTTTTTTATTGGGAGACGACCTACTGAAAAAAATTCTTGGTCTAACATTCCTCTAAATCGATCTCTTTAATTGCTCAAAACTTCGTAATAGTTACCACGATAGTATTATTTTTTTGAAAATTTCTCGTTTTAAAATTTATGACTGAATGTTTATTATTTAGTTCAATTTTGTGAAATAATCGACGTAAAATTTCAATGTGCACTTTTAATTACGATGATTTTGAACTGAACTATGCTGCCACAACATATCCTCACCCAAAGATTTTTAGCATAAAGTGATTGAAATTTATTACGATTAAAAAACGGTTTTTCTAGAGGTGGAAACGATTGAGTAGTTACTGAATGTATTGAAGTTATATGTCTCAATATCCTTTGTGTATACTGTATATTATAGCACTGAGTTTTGGACAGTTTACGAAGATTTTTTGCTGAAACATCGGTAGACAAAATGGGCATTTCCTTTTTCTTAAAAAAAGTTTTTGATGGTCTGAAACTGTTTTAGGTTGACCTGTACATGAAACGGTTTGTGGAAATGTCCATTAAGTTTTTATAGTTCCTAAATTCACTAGACAATACTGATTAGACCAACAAGAAACACTTACCATGTATTCAGTTGATTTAAAGTCACGTTAACTTCCTTGACGATGATTTGATCCTCAAAATTGACCCATTTGTGGAGTATTTCAGGATTCAGTGTACAGTACAAATGTCATTTTTAATGAAGCCACTACTGTAATTTTCAACCTGTGTAAAAATTGTCTAGTTATCAGCATTTTTTGTATTGAATGATGTACGATTTCAATGGTAGCTTTTTGTGCTGTCTGAACTTTTCATGACTGATGAAATAGCTGTAGTAAATAATTTCCACCGGCTTTGTAAAATTTAGAAAGATCTCTTGAGGCACGTCCTATCGATTTCATTTCGAAAGCACTGTCCAATGAATTAGTCAATTTATGTGTTTTATTTATTTATATATTTTTAATTCGTTTTATGTATATATCTTATACTGATTTTTATATCTTCATATTTTATTTTACAATAAAAATTTTAATTGAATGAAGTGTTTTGACTTTAGTCGAGTATTTTGCTGTCTCAAAAAAATGGTAAGTAGTCGTTTTTGCAGATATGTATGTAAACCTATCTGAAGCCTGAAAAGTGGGCGAAACGTTGCTGAGGAGGTGAGAGGTTACATTGAGTCAAGTGTTTCAAGCCTATCGTACAATAAAAAAGGGGTGTTTTCAAAACAACAATTTTTTATTGCTACTAGAAATATTTTCAGATCAAAATTATAATACTCTGCACATATAAAATAAAAACACTTGACTTCTATACTCTAATCTTATTCTCAGAACCAATATACATTCGTGGAATATTACATGCTAAATTACATACATATCTCGGATATGTAAGTTCGAATGAACAATTCACATTCGTCTCCACTTGTCTTTCACGTAACATATTGTCAGTTTTTATAATCGCACAAGAGGGGATAACTCAACATAATAAAAAAAAAAAACACCGTTGAAAGGTACAAGGAGTAGAATACTTTTTTCATTTCATAAACATTTCCATCTAACAAATGAGGCTACTTCCTTCGGTTGAGGTCCTCGAGAAGGTAGAAGATAATCGTGAATAACTGGATAATATATTTTTCAAATCATCGAACAAAGGTTACAACCAAACTTCCGTGAAGTAAACAATTCACATATGAATACTGATGTTAGAGTCTGTATAAAACCCGAAAGCAAACACATTCAGTTCGAATCGACCAAATTTCAACAAACACGAGTTTAGAGCTTGCTTACGTTTAAAAAAAATTGGTTAATGACGATAAATGGGTTCAGTTTTTTTGGAAACCTAATGAAAAATAACCGAGGATTACGTTTTTTCGCAGTTAGGACGCAAATTGGATGTCGACCTATTCGCGCATGTAAGGATAAGTTATATCCTTCAGAGGCTGGAAGGTTTCTTTTATCGCCTGAGGATTGGCGAATCTCAAGACGTAGTGAGGTCCTCCGGCTTTATCGTTTGTACCTACAACCAGATTGACAGGATGAAAAATATACTTACACATATTGAAGAAATAAACTGCTCGTCAAAAGCTGAGGATTTTGAATTAATTTGGGATACTTCTTAGAACTTTTCGGAGTGTTTCAGTGTCGGAAGATTCCTCCGGAGTAATTCTCCAACAATTTTTCACTTCTCCTGAAACTCTTTCTAGTAGATACATTTTCCTATACCACAGGAATGTTTTAAGCCCATGGAAGAAGTTTGGTCTTCTATCCTGGCAGGAATATGGGCTTCTTCACTTCCTTTAGCCTCGAGGCTAACCTATCACAAGATGAAAAGGTGCGAGATCTACAGGGTGAGTCTTCGACTCATACAAATATACAGTAGATTCTTGAGGTCAGAAGAAACACCTTTTTTATACCATTTTTTCTGATTCAATCCTGATAAGAAGATATAGCCATTTTAAGTTTACATAATGAGCTGTGCCACCCCTGGACAAACAAAATTACCTCCAGAATAACTAGCTAAATCTGTGCGACACATCTGTGGATCTTTTAAACAGAGTTGTACTCAGCCAAAGTACCCAATTTTTCAAATTTTACAGATACTTTTCATTTTTGAATATAAAATTACTCGAAAATGGTGCATTGTTCGATGAAATATGAAGAATACTTGAAAAACGTTGAAATATTCATGAGATAGCGTCCAACTTAGTTTCCAGAGTTGGGTTCTTTGAATTTTTGGTGTTTTTAAGGTACGTAATGGTCATAATAGAAAACTGGAAGACATGGGTGATGTTCGAAAAAGATTCATCGAATAAATGACGAACTATATTACGAAATTCACTTCATTCGATGAAGCTGTTTGTGAGATACAAGTAAAAATAACAGTTTTTAAGGTTTTCCGACAGTCCGTATCTCTTAAACCGAGCCAATTCGGAAAAAATGGTAAAAGTAAAGAGTGTTTCTTTCGACCACAAGAATCTACTGTTTTAATATTCGTACGAGTCAAAGACTCACCCTGTATAGTGCCTCCAGTGCCTTAGTTGAGCTACAGTGATGAAAACACTGGTTAGCCTTCGTACTCTACCAAGTGTTTTCCTCGTAATGTTCTGACTCGGCTTGGCATAAGTCTTACAGTCATGACAAACATCCATCGCAGTCTAGATGTTAGACTGGCTTCTTGAAGACACCTTCTGGTCACGCTCAGGGAAACTGAACAACCTACGAGGTTGATTTATCATTCTACGTACTTTGAGAGGCAGTCATCCCACTCAAAGGGCTAAAAACTGTCCAGTGGCCTTAAAACACGTGGTCTACCATTCCTGGGTCTTCGACGACCAGTTACAGAGCCAAGGTACCTTGAGAGTTAACGTAATATCGAACTTTCGTTGATATCGAAGGAATGGGACACTTCAACTTATGTTCGGTCAGTCTACAACATCCCAAGTCCTATTAACAGCAAAGAGAATGAAGAGAAAATCGTTAAAATGTGCGTTTTTCACACATGGATATACAGGGTGTCCCCCTGCTTCGCTCAGACGTTTGGATAGACGTTAAAGCTTATGTAACTGAAAAAAAAGTATCTAGAAGGTACGAAAAACACCTCTGACGAGCAGTTCTTCGACGGACGTTCGACCTACCGGACATCCTAGCGCCCCCGAAGGGCTGCTGACCCACGACGCTACCCGTCGACTTGTCGTTTATGTAGAAGTTACCGGCGGTGATCCTCAGCGCGTCCAAGGCCTTCTTCTGGAAAGCGCTGCGGGACGAATTTTTTTTTAAATCTGTATTTCCACGAGTCCTTCGTTTCTACTTACACGTCCTTGGCGAACACGGCCCCCGTGAGGGCGAACTGGGTGGAGCTCTCGATGAGTCCCATGATCTCGTCCTCCTTGCCGTCCTTGTACACGTAGACGGCCAGCACCGGCCCGAAGATCTCCTCCGTCATGATCTTATCCCTAGGATCTGTCGATTGAACGATTGTTGGTTCGATGAAATAACCGACACTGGGCAGAGAAAAGGGTGGTCTTGTAGGAGAGACAGATCTTTAGTAATAACCCAAATTTTTTACCTGTTGTCGCATTTTCCGCCGGCTATGATCGACAGGTTCTTCGAGGTCTTCGCGTGGTTTATGTAGCCGGAGATCCTGTCGTAGGCCCGGGCGTCGATCACGGCCCCCATGAAACTGTCGGCCTCGGTGGGGTCGCCGATCTTCAGCTTGTTCCTCTCCGCGATGAGACCCTCTTTGATCTGTCGATTATTATTATTATAAGAACGTTTAAATGTTGGCGAAGATCTTAAGAACGCTTACCTTGGGCCATAGGCTCTCGGGGACGTACATGCGGGCGCACGCGCTGCATTTCTGGCCGCAGTACTCGAAGGCGCTCCTGATGGTGCCGTTCACGACCGAAACCACGTCGGCGGACGAGTGGACGAAGTGGTAGTTCTTGCCGCCGCACTCCCCGATCAGCCTCGGGAAGTTTATGTATTTGTTGAGGTTCTGACCGACCTGGTTCCACAGTCTCTGGAAAGTACTGGAAAAACGAAAAAAATTATTTTCTCCTGAACTGGGCCAGATATTGGAAATTTTGGTATGAAAATATAGGTTTTCGAACACGCTGAATCTATTGCGAGCAATTTCGAAAGCCTATCTCCTTTCGTTTAGATTTTCATCTCAGAAATGGCATTTTTTCAAAAATTGGAATTTTCAATCTGCGATATCTCCTGTTATATTCGTCTGATCCAATTGGGATTTTCAGTTATATAATCAGCGTTGCCTAGGCTTCCACCCTAGCACAAAAACTCGATTTCGAAAATCTCGATTTTTTGGGTCAAAAATGAGCAAGGGGTTAGACCCCCCTAAAATGACCTATTTGCTACTCTCCCTGAAAATCAGGAAGTTCTATTGCTGTTTTAAGATATGGAATGCATAGAATTTGTTTAGAAGATTCTAGAAAACCAAACAGTTGATAATTCAATAGAGAATTACACTCCAGAGAGCTCTTCGAAGTCAACTCGAAAATGAAAAGTGGAAAAACAAAAAAAATAATTTTCTCCTAAAGTGGGCCAGATATTTGAAATTTTGGTATGGAAATGTAGGTTTTCAAACACGCTGAATCTATTGCAAGCAATTTCGAGAGCCTATCTCGCTTCGTTTAGATTTTCATCTTCGAAATGGCATTTTTCAAAAATTGCCAATTTTCAATCTGCGATATCTCCTGTTATATTCGACAGATCCAATTAGGATTTTCAGTTATATAATCAGCGTTGCCTAGGCTTCCACCCTAGCACAAAAAATCGATTTCGAAAATCTCGATTTTTTTGGTCAAAACTGAGCAAGGGGTTAGACCCCCCTAAAATCACCTATTTGCTACTCTGTCTGAAAATCAGGCTGTTCTATTACTGTCTTAGGATATGGAGGGCATAGAATTTGTTTTGAAGATTCTAGAAAATCAAACAGTTGATGATTCGATAGAGAATTGCACTCCAGAGAGCTCTTCGAAGTCAACTCGAAAATGAAAAGTGGAAAAACAAAAAAAATTATTTTCTCCTAAACAGGGCCAGATATTTGAAATTTTGGTATGTAAATATAGGTTTTCAAACACGCTGAATCTATTGCGAGCAATTCCGAAAGCCTATCTCCCTTCGTTTAGATTTTTATCTTTGAAAATGGCATTTTTCAAAAATTTCCAATTTTCAATCTGCGATATCTCCTGTTATATTCGACAGATCCAATTGGGATTTTCAGTTATTTAATCAGCGTTGCCTAGGCTTCCACCCTAGCACAAAAACTCGATTTCGAAAATCTCGATTTTTTGGGCCAAAAATGAGCAAGGGGTTAGACCCCCCTAAAATCACTTATTTGCTACTCTGTCTGAAAATCAGGAAGTTCTATTGCTGTTTTAAGATATGGAGTGCATAGAATTTGTTTAGAAGATTCTAGAAAACCAAACAGTTGATAATTCAATAGAGAATTGCACTCCAGAGAGCTCTTCGAAGTCAACTCGAAAATGAAAAGTGGAAAAACAAAAAAAATTATTTTCTCCTAAAGTGGGCCAGATATTTGAAATTTTGGTATGGAAATGTAGGTTTTCGGACACGCTGAATCTATTGCGAGCAAATTCGAAAGCTTATCTCCCTTAGTTTAGATTTTCATCTAGGAAATGGCATTTTTCAAAAATTGCGAATTTCACTTGAGAATTCGTCAAGATCGAACGGTTGCGCCGAGATGGATGAAATTCTCAGATTTGATACTAGAAGAGTTTCCCTTTCGGAATATGTATCATATTTAAATCTACAATAATTTTTGTGGAAGAAAAACTACTCGCAAGTTGACCTTCGAAGAATTCCCAAAAAGAAGGGGTCAGTTAAAACTTCCTCAAGACCGAAGAACACAATTTTGGAGGAGTGTAATTCATAGTGGGTTTACGCAGTGTTCCCAAGAACCAAGACCTAACAAAGTAACAGTCTGATCAGACTGTTACGCCCTTTTTTGGGTCTTGGTCCTCAGCAGAGACTCTTAGGGCCCATCTGACAAAATCTCGACCAACTTACGGCACGCTTCCCGTGAAGTTCAACCCTGCGAAATACGGGGAGGCGGTGATGGTGTCCCCGAAGACGGGTCCATCGGCAGGTACAAAGTTAACGACGCCGGCCGGCACGCCGGCCTCCCTGCAGATCTTGAAGATCTGCCAGTTGGACAGGAGGGCGGTGTCGCTCGGCTTCCACAGAACGGCGTTACCCTGAAAAAAAAAAAACATCCATAGGTATATGTACAAGGGAAGACTCCGAAGGTTTCTAAGGGTCGAATTACCGCAAGGGCCGGGGTGTAGGCCAGGTTACCGCCGATGGCGGTGAAGTTGAAGGGCGCCACGGCCGCCATGAACCCGTCCACGCCCCTGTACCTCATCGAGTTGAGCGTCTCCTTCGGATTCTCCGATATCGGCTGGTACTTGATGGCCTCCTTGAAGAAGAAGCTGTTGAAGCGGAAGAAGTCGATCAGTTCGGCCGCGGAGTCGATCTCCGCCTGTACCATCGTCTTCGACTGGCCCAGCATGGTGGCCGCGTTCAGTCGCGCCCTCCACTCCTTCGACATCATGGTCGCCGCCCTGTCCCAGATCTTGATCCTGAAAATCGAGGAAAATTGATCGAATTTGCGGTTTCCCTTCAGAAAAACCCAATTTCCCTTTGAAATATCGATGCATTTTCGCCAAAACATCGATATTTGACAAAAATGCCTCGTTATCTACAGGGTGGGCAAAATTAGTTGTCCACTAAGGGGATCTCGGGAACTATAAGAGCTAGAAAAAAACGGATGACACATTTCTAAGCTATTTTTCAGAGAAACGAAGAATGGTGAAGACAGTAGCCTCCTACGATCCTTCGTTTTTGAGTTATTAGCAAAAATTTGACAATTTCGAAAAGTTCTCATAACTTTTTTGTCTTTGAAGTTACAGATCTGAAACTTGAACCTTCTACAGGCACTTTTACACGTAGAATCTACTGACAAAAGTTCTTTTTTCCAATTCAATAATAACAAATTCAATAAAAGTTTGCATTCAAAAAAACCAAAGTTCACCTAATGATTCGAAATGAAAAATATTTTGAGCTCGTCAGTGGATTCCACGTGAAAAAGTGCCTGTAGAAGATTCAAGCTTCAGATCTGTAATTTCAAAGGCGAAAAAGTTATGAGAACTTCTCGAAATCATCAAAATTTTGCTAATAATTCAAAAACGAAGGATCGTAGGAGGGTGGGGATTCCACCATTCTTTGTTCCTCTGAAAAAGAGCTAGGAAATATAGCCTCCTAGCCTAGTATTCTTTGTTGTTGAGTTATTAGCAAAAAATGAGATTTCGACGATTTTAAAAAGTTCTAATAACTTTTTTGTCTTTGAAGTTACAGATCTGAAACTTGAACCTTCTACAGGCACTTTTTTACAGCTCGAAATATTATTTCGAATCATTAGGAATCTTTTACCAGTAGATTTCACGCATAAAAGTGCCTAAGAAGGTTCAAGTCTCAAGGCTTCTTCGAAAAAATTCAATATACCCACATATATCTTCTGACGAGCAGTTTAATTTTAAAATTTGCGAAAAACGACTCAAAATCATCTCTCTCCTCCTTATTACAAAGGCTCATTATCGAGAATAACGAACCAAAACACTCATTTTGTAGCTTAAAACCCAGATCGATGGGCAGTTTGACATAGTGACAATTTCTCCAGAAAACCTTCGTAATATCGGATTGTAATGACTCAAACCACGCAATATCAACCGGAAAATCATTAACCCATTTAACCTAAAGAAATGAACTCTGAATTTCTTAAAAAAACAACAAAATTCAAACTTTATTTGTCTCCCCTCATGAAATTCAAAATATGTAAATGTCCCATTCATCAACCTCGATAATATCAAGTCTGGATAATGAAATCAATCTATTTTTATACAGGGAGCTTCAGAGTCGATTGACGAGCTTCAAAGGCTATGAAAAAACTATAAAAGTTGGGAGAAAACTGTTTCATTTATTCGAATCAGTAGGAAATACAGTTTTCATCTAGATGGTCCAAATCATGCTACAAACTAAAAATTGCAGACCCCGAGGAACACAAAGAGGTCTTCCGCACCTACCATGACCCTTCGAAACCCGTCAATCAGCTCTGTCGACTCATTTTGTTTATCGAACAACCCCCAAAGGAACTCCTGATGATTCAATTCTGAACAGAAACCCCCAATTCTTTCTTACCTTTCTGCAATAGGCACCCTATCCCACTTCTTCTGGGTTTCTGTCGCAACTTGTATCGCCTTATTTAGAAGTTCTTTGTTCGCGTAGTAAAATTTCGCAATTTTGTGCTTGTGGTTATGGGGCATCACCTGAAAAAATTCAACCGTTGGTAATGGTCGAACAGTTTTCCTTCCCTTACAAAGAAAAATCTACGCACCTGATACCTGACGTCCTCGGTCCTGTATTCCTTATCGCCGATGACCAGGGGTACGTCCTCCACCTGGGAGGACAACTGTTTGATGGCATCCTCCAGCTGTTTCCTTTCGGGGGAGTTCTTCAGGTACCCCAGAACCGGCTCGTTTTTCACCGGAAAATCGGGGATCTTGTCCAGTTGCACCACTGAGGCGTAGCATTTACACAGCGCCCTGAAACACCCCACGATTAGGTCTGTGAGAAATTGGACGAGCCTGGAGTTTTAACACATTTTTTCGGGATCGTCCATTTGTCGTCAGCGATTTTCCAAGTGTCAAAATTGATGTTTCTACGAAAGGATTGGTTCAACAACAGTTACTCGAGATAACTGGGGTGCCTATTTGAAAATAGGCTTGGTACTTTGCCCTTATCCAACATCAACAATAGGGCATTATGTAAGACAGTATTGGTTGCCAAAGAACGATCAAAACCTGCCAAAGGATCAATAGACTTACAACTTGAAGAGTAATTCGGAAAATGACTAGTATTTTCTCGCAAAAACCTCCCCTCCATGATGCACCCTTGAGTTACCCTTCGTAAGGAGTACTATAAATAGATCATCTACATGTGAACCGTAAAGAAAATCTTTTGGCAACTCTTGAGTTCACATGAATTATCCACAAACACAGAATTCCGAGTTGATAGTGTAGTCATATTTATCATCTACAGCAAGTATATTTGACAAACTATTTAAACCAATGGCGTACGCAAATAGGTAAATAAGTTATTTTCATCTCGACTACGTAATTGCATGGAAAAACATAAGATATTAGGACCGTCTATTTATGTAGCGTTTCAGCGTTTTGAACCCTCCGTTTTCCAACAACTGGAGTGGAAACTGATGAGGAAAAATCAAGTCTTAAACCTCCCAGTTGCACCCCAAGGTACTCTGGGTACTCATATAGTTTTTAATGAGTTCAAAAGTTTTATTTTCATTATCATAGCCTTCAAATGAATTAAAGGTGGTTGCCAGATGAAAATTCACAGCTTTTACGACAATATCTCCTGACATATTTGCACTTAGTATATAGTTTGTGCATACTAATGAATATTGGAGATCAGATTCAAGGTTAAACGTTTCCCAACACATCAAAACCGATGTTAAGTACATAGTTACTATTTTATTGGTGGTACAAAGGGGGAAAACTTGAATTTCCATGAATATAATCGCCTATGCCTGAAGATGGGTCTGGAAAATCTTCAAACGTTATCAAAGAACGTTAGTGGGAGAATCCTACGATAGGAATTTTCGTGTGAATGTATAAAATACTCGAGGTAGATCGTTAGTGTCACGGGATGCATGAGAATTTCCCGAAACACCATAGAAAATATCGATTTTTCATCTAGGAATTTTCCCACGTCACTGCTCGATTTCACGACATGTACATGGGGGAAACCTGCCAATATTTGTTTATAAATAAGCCCGATAACAGATTAATCACAAGGGGGGAATCCTATCACTTCGACATTTCAATAATCCACGATTATTATGATCATTATATGGGTCAGTGGGATCGTGAGATAAACATTGATATATTTTATCGCAGATAAAATGTCACTAACCTTTGAAGATTTGTCGTTGAAGCCGAGGTCTGCTTTAAAATTGATAACATCCTGGAGCGAGCCTGCCGTAGGGGTTCCGAATGATCGCGATATTTTTTAGAGATTACACAATTTTATATGAAGGCATTGGTTTGACACTTCTATTCGCGAAACGGTTCTGACGTAACAATGGAAAATTGAAAGCGATTTTCCGACCTACGAGCGGGGTCTGTGCGGCTGACAGACAGCCAGTCTGTGGTTGCCGGGACAGGGCCGCATTCAGGACTCGAAAATTTCGGCCGATATGACACAGGGTCATTTTATTCGATTTTTCCCAATATTTATCGATAAGTCTGTAGTTATTGGGCTTCCCAGTTGGCCCAACTGAGAAATGGGAGTTTCTTAGATATTTTCCAGAAGTCTTAGCAGTTATTAATTCAAGGGGAGTATCAACAAAAAATATCAACGAACCCACTATTTTGCATCATTTTATTAACACAAGTGCTTGAGGGAAACAAATCCATATACATTACATGGCAAAAAACAACAACAAACGTGCTTAAAGGCACTCCAATATATATAAACTTAATATCCTCTATACACATAAAAAATTGACTAAAAAGTGGAACATTCTCAGATTCAGTGTACATATACTTACATATAGGTAACTATAGGAAATATTACTTAGCAATAATATGAAAACTTATCTGAAACTGTTGAAATAATATTCCCGTATAAATTCAATAAACCCCAACAAAAATAATTTTATATACATATTTAAAATTTACAATAAAACTTGCAAATATATATAAAACATTCATCAAATGCAATACAATTATATACTCCCTATATACAAAAACTGGATCAATACTAGTAATCAAATTATGGTGACAAATTTCTTTGGTCGATAACTGCTGGAAAACTGATCGAGTGAATTCCTGAACAAATTTCGCTAAAAATCTGATAAATTATCTATTTTTCCCCAACAACGGGATCAAACTTTCAGGCTTTTTTCCTATTATATTCTATGTAACATGATTTTCATCTGATATTTGGAAAATAATTTCATCTTTCAATATAGTATTCCAAAAATATGAAGCAGATCTAACGATAAGGCGATTCTTTAATACTGAATCATATTCTAAGCCACATGATTTAGGTTGAACGCATTCGAGCCCCATGAAATTCAAAAAAAGAACCTCACGCTTTGGCAGAAATGTTGGAATTACTATTTTGAGATCAAAGAACAATCACTTTAGAAAATCTGATATATATCGCTCTTCAAACTGCTCAAACGATTCAGTTTTTAAATTTATTTTTCGTTATTATTTTCTTCAGTTTGATAACAATATTTACGGATTTCTTCATTAATTTTCCAGGTTCTTTTCTTGAATTTGAACGAAACCCTTTCTGAGTATATAGACGTATTGTTGAAGCTGCAGACTATTGAGTAGGCATTGATTTTGAACGTTTTGTCTATATACAACCCTGTATCGAGATGATAAAGTTTTTATCTCTAGTAAATATATATCTTTGTCTAATTTAGGTGGAAAATTCTATATGCTATTCTTGAATATATATCGTATATATTATATCCCCTCTATATTTCTTATAAAATAGTTTTTTTTCTATAAACAGGTACATTTCTTGAAAACTCTGGTGCAGATCTCTCCTCGTTAAGAGAAAATATTCACAACACTCACTAAAGGCTTGAAATTTCGCATTTGGTCCCTAAAATCTCACTCGAATCTCAATTTTTTCGCCATCGAATCGATAAACGCATACCTCTGCAACCTAACGACCGGCTGAAGGTTCAAAAAGTCCGTTTTCCTCTTGAAAATCAACTTGACACCCGATATATTCTCCCCTCCGTAAACCGAGAACTCACCGGCTGTCTCTTGCACTTCGTTCTCACTGGTTTCCGGACTCTCCGAGTACAGATTCCTGAATCTCTTCTTCTTTTTCTTAACCTTACCGTCTACCTTCTTCAATTGTAATTTCAGATCTTTGTTCGGGGAATTCTCCACGGTTTTCTTGATCTCGTAATTGTCTTCTGTCGGTTTAGTGGTCTGTTGGTTTATCTGTAACTGTTGCATCTTTTTCTTGAAGTATATTATTCTTCGTATCTGTTTGATTTCTTCCGAACTGAGTTGTTCTTTTCTCAGGAATTTATGCATCAGTATGTCGTCCTCGTTTGGTACCCTGTTCTTTGTCGTCTTTGGTATTTGGATATTTAACGAATTCAGTTTTAAATCGACTTCTTCCTTGTAGTTTTTCAACCCGTTTTCACTAGTATTGGATTTTGAACTATTCTGATACGAATTTTTCAGTTCGTTATCGATCAGACTTGTATCGAAGTCGTTTATATCTATTATTAGTTTATTCTTTGAACCTTTTAAGGTTTCCAACTTGTTTTTTTCTAAAAAACAATGGGCAAATGCGTCTGTTATACAGTCTTTGGGGGAGTTTGAATCTTCCCAGTCGTTTCGGACAACCTCCGACTTCTGTAACCTTCTAACTATACTATTTTGGTATTTAGGATTTGTACCTTCGTTCTTATCTTCACAATCATCCCTTGTCCTTTCCTCGAAGTTGTCGGAGCAGGATGAGGTAACCTCGCAACAACTAGAATTCGAATCCTGCCTGATTTTCACGGTTTTCGTTTGTGTGGTGTGCACCTCGTTTATCTGGACATTGTCATCGAAGGAAACTCTTCTCCTGACAGTTCCTGTGGATTCGTACTTGTTATCAACGGTTTTTCTCCTATTTGTCGTATTGGGTTCGTTTATTTCCAAGATCAATTGATTGGGTATTGCAGTCTTGTAGTTTTTCAATTGGTTATCGATGGAAATTCTGTTGAGCAAAGGTTCTGATTGGTCTGAGGTGTTACCAGTCGAGAGAGATCTAAACGGTGATATGTTCAACGTTCTACAAGTGGTCGCTTCCTGAAAGTGACGATGTTATTATTTTGGTACACGGTAAATAGGGGATATTTACCTCAGAGTTGCATCTCAGAAGGCCGGTGCGTTCGGAATTCATAAACTGAAGCCTCCTGGGGTCCTTGACGCAATTGGCCATCTTCTCGAACTGCTTCCCCGAGTAAATAGTGGACGGTTTGGGGCGGTTCCTCTGATCGTCGCACACCTTAGATTCCTCCACCCTGGCGACCTTGGCCGCCCTCTCGGGCACCTTGGACTCCTCCGTTTTCCTCTTGCGGCTGTTGTACTCCTGGATGCTGAGCTTCTTCTTCAAATTTGAATGGTCTTTTCTTGAGAGGTAGTGTTCGTTCGCGTGCTTGGTCAGGGAGAGGTCCCTGGGCGCGGACACCTTCGGGAATCTGGGGTGTTTCTCCAGGGCGTTGGGGGGCCTGGCCACCTCCGGTTCGTTCGGGGCCCGGACCTCCTGAAAATTTTGAGCCGTCGGAGGCGCCGGTTGGACTGCTAGCTGAGAGGTGCTGGTCGGTTTTTCGTCCGTCTTCTTCTTATCTGAAACGAGAGGGGGCGATTGAGGGAGTCTTTTTTTAAGGCGGTTTGAGTCTTTATGATCGATTGGGGAAAAGAACAAGATTGGTCAGTTTTACATGACCCTCCAGGCTCAGGATTAATGTGATCATGAAGGACCTGTAGTAGTTGGGGTGCCCTATAGGGAAATTCGGGATTTACTCGAGCGTGTCGGATTAATATAAGGGTAGATACCTTGGACCCTGTAGAGTAAGTCACGTGTACATAAAAATCATTTAAAAAAAAACACAATCTGACACTCTCAGCAAGCCGAAACAATAACAACTGGCTTTAAAGCTCAGAAAAATAGGTACTGTTGAATTATCTCCTCTCCTGGGCTTTAAATCGTTTTCGCGTTCATTATTAAAGTTTTAGAGCATAAGATTTTCTTAAAATTACGTCCGAAGTAATTTTCTCATACCCTTTCGCATGTATGGCTAGCTACTGTAACTCGAAAACGATTGAGAGTACGTAAAATTGCTTCAGACAAAAGTTTTGTAGAATTTTATTATCTACAACTTTCATAATGAATACAAATATGATTAGAGGTAAAGGAAAGGAGATATTTGAAGAAAAATCATTGTAATCATCTTCAAACTGTCAGATTAAGAAATCTCCCCTGATTAAACCTTTTTTTCTTTCTACTATCTAATCTTCTAGCCCTCCACAACGCTCGAGTAAATACCGATTTAGCATCGTGGGCTTCCCAACTATAGGGTCAAGGGCAAAAGTACAAGGTTCATCGACTGTATCAAGTCTATGTAGGGGTTCTTTGAAACCACAGCGTCCCATAAGAGATCACAAAGAGTTTAGAGTGTTTAGGTTGCCGAATGAGTTGAACACTGCTGCGCATCCCCCTTATTTGTACTCTAAAACGTGGGCTGAGTGATGCTGCCAGCTGATAATGATCTAACAGAGACTCGACTGACCGTGAGGATTTAAATAAACCTTTCAGTCCACTTTCTCTCGATCTGGCGCATTGATGAACAGCAAAAGACTCAAAAATTAGTTGAGGACTTAGGAATTAGGAGAGGACTGCGCCTCCTCAGATACTAGAACTCTGGAACTGGAGGGCAAAGCTGCAGATGGCTTAGTTGGGGGGGACAATAGACCTTAAGGTCCCTACTGAACTAAAAACCGAGTACATACCTGAATTTGCACCCGACGAAGGTTCCTTGAGGATCACAGAGGCTATAATATTAATCCTTTGCTTATTCTCGTCCACCGATCTCCTTCTAACCTTCTCCTTATCCTTCGTCTTGACCTCTGAATCCTTCTTCTTAGCACCGTCGCCACCCTTAACCTTGTGCACGGCAGAGCACACTTGGTTTTTATCCACCTTGACCATCTTGGGCACCTTCCTAACCTCACTCCTGACCTCCTTCTCCAGCGAGCCTTCGTCGACGCCCTGCGTCTTATCCGCGTCGTCCCCGAAAACGTACTGGGAATACTTCAGTCGTATCTTTTCCTTCCTCATCTTCCTCTGCTTGATCAGCTCCTGGAAGGCCACCTGGGACCCTCCCTTCGGCCTGGACGCTGCGCGCGCCGATTTCAGCGGTTTCTTATCCTTGACCTCAACGTTAACCTTCTGGGTGGGTGAGGCCGGTTCTGGTTTCGTCTTGACCTTTCTGAATTCCCGGAGGGAGCTGTGGGTTTTGGGGGGGGCTTGGGACTGCTCGTCTTCGTAAAGTTTCTTGGATGCTTTGGTGCATAAGACGGGCTTTTGGTCGACCACCAGCTCGTCGCTCTTGAGGTCGAGGTTTATCTCTTCCTCCAAACTTTCGTCGCCTATTATAATCTCGTTTTCGTTCAGTATTATATCCTCGAATATATCCATCGTTTCTGGTTGGGTACTGGTGATTTCTTCGTTCCTCAGAAGGTTCTCTTCATCCTCAGACGAGCTGATAGTTTTAGGAGGCGATTTATCCTCGTTTTCCTCAGTCTTACCCACGCAAGTTTCCTGGTACATCTCCAGCGTTTCCAACTCATTCTGGGTGGTTTCAAGGACCCCATGTTCACTTACACGATCCAAATGTTCGTAATTATCGTTTATATCCACAGTGGCGCTGCTAGAAATCGGTACAACAGTGATAACCTTCTTCCCGTTGATCTGGTTCACGCTAATCTCCACCAATTCACCGCAAATCTCCAACAGGACCACGTTCTCCTCGATCTTGAGCACGCTCCTGTATTGGAAGTCTTCCAATTGCGATTTTTCCTCGTCCTGTTCGTCTTTGACCTCTTTCTTCAGCAGAGGCTCCACGAACCTCTGCTCGAAGGTGATCTCTTCCTTCGTATGCTTCTTGTGGTCTTCCACCAAATCCTCTTTTTTCATGGGAGTATTTTTCTCTATTTCCTCCACCGTTTTTGTGCTTGGCGTTTCATTCTTCGGGGCATCTACTTCAACCGTGGCTTCTCTTTGTGAAGGTTCAGTTCTTTGAATAACCGAAAACCTGCAGGGTCTCTGCGAAGCCTCTTCCACAAAATCCATCTTGTTATCTTCGTTTTCTTGTATTGCTTCTTCGTCTTCGGTATCGAGCTTCATTCTTTTATTGCCATTTTCAGTTTTAGCTTCTTCTTTTTTGCAGGAAAAAGTTTCAGGTAGACATCTCTTGAGATTTTCTGCTTCCTCAGGTAGGTGGAGATCCTCAGATACTTCGTTCTCCTCTTTTTCCATCGGAGTTTCATCGATCTCTTCAATCTTATCCTTTTCCAAGTCTTCTTTTCCTTCAGGTACTACTGGGAGAGGAATTTCGGAATTTTGTTTGGTTTCTTCCTTCGTGGAAGAGTTTTGCGTCTTTTTCAGGTTATCGCCACCCTCTGAAAGCTCTTCCACGGTAGATGTTCCTTTGTTTTCTACAGTCTCATCACTTATTTTCACCTCAAGATAGGTAGTTTCAGATTTTTCCATGTTTTCATCTTCTTGTGTTGTATTCTCAGAGTTTTCTTCAGATGCATCGTTCGAAAAAGCCCTTTTTTCTTCTACTTCTTCCCCGGAAGGTACTTCTACTTCTGCACTGTCTTTCATGGGAGAAATGTCAGTGTTTTCCCTTTCTTCATCGATTTGAGGATTTGTATCAATTTCTTCTTCACTTCCCGATTTACAATTTATGTAACATTCTGATCCATTGAAGCTGGTTGATTCGGAAATTTGACCTATAACTTCTTGAGACTTGTCTTCGCTTGTTTCTTCATCTTGGTTTTCTTCATTCTGCTTCGTTTCAAGGTTAGAAAGCTCACTTTCCACATCAGGACAATGGACTTCTTTATCTTCACTCGAGCATTCGATTGAATTTTCTTCATTTTCTGTGTAGCTTTTTGTTTCTTCAGTCAAATCATTTTTCTTGACGGTTTCATCTGTCTCTTCATTATCTTGACTTGGAGGAGTATTTATCTGAGTAGCACTCTCTATTTCTTCACTATCTTGACCTGGATTTGTATTTATCTGTGTTTCTGTTTCTTTATTATCTTGGCTTGGAGCTGTATTTATCTGAGGAGCAGTATCAGCTTCATTCTCACTTGAAACCTTTTCTATTTCCTCGCAATTATTCAGAGTTTGATTCGAGTTAGAACCGATACGATAAATAATATCGTCCACTGAAAATATGCGTTTTCTTTTTATTCCAGTTCTGGGAATCTCGATAAACTTATCTTCCGAATACTCCAACTTGCTCTTCGTTTTATCTTCGTCACTTTCAGGAATTTCGGTGGTTTCTTCCTTCGTCACCGAAACTTCAGTGGTTTCTTCCCCTGTCACTGAAACTTCGGTGGTTTCTTCCCCAGTCACTGAAACTTCGGTGGTCTCTTCCCTTGTCACTGAAACTTCGGTGGTTTCTTCCTTTGTCACCAAAACTTCGGTGGTTTCTTTCTTTGTCAATGAAACTTCGGTGGTTTCTTCCCCTGTCACTGAAACTTCGGTGGTTTCTTCCCTTGTCACTGAAACTTCGATGGTTTTTTCCTCTGTCACTAAATCTTCAGTGGTTTCTTCCTTTGTCAGTGGAACTTCGGTGGTTTCTTCCGTTGTCACTGGAAATTCAGTGGGTTCTTCCGTTGTCTTTGAAATTTCGGTGGTTTCTTCCATTGTCGCTGAAATTTCGGTGATTTCTTCTGTTGTCACTGAAACTTCAGTGGTTTCTTCCCTTTTCACTGATTCTTCTGGGGGAAGCACGGCTTCATTTTCCGTTTCTGGCTTACTCTCATTGGCTGGACCCATTTCTTCAGTTTTCAAAACTGAAACTTCTGTTGGGGTTTCTGGAGATACAGGAGGAGCTTCAGAGTTTTCGGCTACATGTGTTATTTCCCCTTTATCGTCTTCCTTGGTTTCTTCTTTCTTCTCTTGGGAAGTTTCAACGGTATTTTCAGTATCTTGATTATCCTTCTCACTCTTCTGGTAGGTGTGTTCTTCGAAACCATCGAAAATCAAGGGCATATGCTTGATTGTTGTAGCTTCGTCTTGCAAATGGTCGTTTTTCTTCAGTTCTTCATGTGTTTCTACTGGTTTTTCTTCTTTTTTCTCGGATATTTCCTGTTCCTCGTTCTCGCTCTTACTGGTCCTCCTAGACGTGGTGCTCAAATCGATGATGGCCTCGTTCTCTTCGACCCCAGGCGAACCGGTCCTCAAGTCCTTAGGGTTGGACGTATCCAGGTCGAGGTTCAAATAGTCTGGAATCCTCGAGTTCAAACCATCGTCCATCTTCATAACCTGGTGGTTCTCCATCGGCATGTGCATGTTGGCGGAGGTCAGAGTATCCTGGACTATCTTATCCAGCTCCTCGTGCGCCTCCTTCAGGATGGCCTCCTCGTTCATCACGTTGGAGATCATCGCGTTGGCACCCTCATCCTTCTTCTGTTTCGCTTCACAAGGCACTGACGATGGGTTGGGAAGGAGGGACTCGTCGAAGTTGAGCCTGCTCTGGGCGGAGGGTATGACGATGCAGGAGTTCTGCTGAGGCACTTCGTGGTAGGTCTCCGTTGGTTTATCGGGGGTTCTCGGGCTGTCGCTATGGTGTAGACTGAGGTTCAAGGACGCGTCGCCGTTCTGGACTATCGGGGACACCTGGTGGGGGGCGTTCATCCTGTTGTACCCCGGCTGGTGGTAGGGACGTTGGGCGTTGCCGTCCATACTCTGGTGATTGGCGATCACGTTGATCGTAGCGGCCGTCTGATGTTCCTGAGTCGTTGGTCTGTTCACCAGACAGTCCCCCTTGGGGTTTTCGATGATGTGAAGGCTAACCACCCTGTCTTGACTGTCCGCAGGTAGAACCCCGGTTTCACCACTAGTTTTATCCAGTATCTTTATAGCCCCAGTGTTATCGATGGAAACGTTACTCTTGAAGATATACTGCCCGTTTTCTGACGCTATAAGAGGTACCCCATTCTCCAGGTACTGCGGTAATTCCGAGGCATTTATCACGTACACCTCGTTGGTCTCGTCCCTGTTCAGCCTGGAGATGTACTTGGGGTTCTCGATGGTGGTGGGTATCTCCGCCGTGGGTTCCTCCTCGGCCCAGTTCTCCAGGTACTGCCGTATGTTGTTGGAGGCCACGTGGTTCTCCGTCATCTCCTGCGCGTGGTGGTTGGGCATGTACTGCGCGTGCGCCCTCGGGTGCGGATGTTGCTGCGGGTGATGGTAGTAGTCCTGGGGCACGGCCGGCGGCCTGCGCTGCTGGTAGTGCTGGGCGTAGGCGGGGTAGTTGGGGTACCCCGTCTGGATCTTCTGAGGTACCGGAGGGAAGCCCATGCCGATCTCCATGTTTTCAGCGTACGTCCGTCGGGGTGACATGCTGCGTTCCATGTTCATCGCGTAACGTCCCATGGACGTGTTCATCTGGGCGGATCTGGGGTAGTTGCAGCTCGGGTAGTTGTACTGCTGCGCCGTCATGTTCCGGTGGGGGTAGTTGGGGGGGTAGGTCGTGTTTGATGGCGGTAAAGGCGTGGGGTAGTATCTGAAACGAAAGTTCAATAAATCTGGGTCTTCTCCTCAAAAAAACCTAAGTATTTGTAGAGTTCTTCCGAAGGCTCTTAGTGATTCTTACCGTTGTTTCTGGGCGTACATCCGGCTCTGCTCCATGGGGCTGTACTCGGTGGGGAACTCCCTGATGTGATGGTGTTCGGTCATGAACGACCTGGCCAGATGGGGGTCCATCCGCTGGAAGGGAGTCAGGGAGGCGTTGTCCAGGGGTCCGTAGTTTCTCGACTGGGGAATGTTGTACTTGAGGAACGGCGGTATCTGGTGGTTGAAGGCGCCCTCCTTCGGAATGTACTGAGATTCAGGCTTGTAGGGGGAATGCATCTGCGGAGAAAAATATAGGCATAGGCTTTCGGAATTGCTTGCAATAGATTCAGCGTGTTCGAAAACCTACATTTTCATACCAAAATTTCAAATATCTGGCCCTGTTTAGGAGAAAATAATTTTTTTTGTTTTTCCACTTTTCATTTTCGAGTTGACTTCGAAGAGCTCTCTGGAGTGCAATTCTCCATCGAATCATTAACTGTTTGGTTTTCTAGAATCTTCAAAACAAATTTCATGCACTCCATGTCCTAAGACAGTAATAGAACATCCTGATTTTAAGACAGAGTAGCAAATAGGTCATTTTAGGGGGGTCTAACCCCTTGCTCATTTTTGACCCAAAAAATCGAGATTTTCGAAATCGATTTTTGTGCTAGGGTGGAAGCCTAGGCAACGCTGATTATATAACTGAAAATCCCAATTGGATCAGACGAATATAACAGGAAATATCGCAGATTGAAAATTGCAATTTTTGAAAAATGCCATTTCCTAGACGAAAATCTGAACGAAGCGAGATAGGCTTTCGAAATTGCTCGCAATAGATTCAGCGTGCTTGAAAACCTATATTTTCATACCAAAATTTCAAATATCTGCCCCAGTTTAGGAGAAATTAATTTTTTGTTGTATTTCCACTTTTAATTTTCTTGTTGACTTCGAAGAGCTCTCTAGAGTGTAATTCTCTATCTACTGTTTATTTTTCTAGAATCTACAGAACAACTTCTATGCATATAAATCGTATTTTCAATTTAATGTAGTTTTGTACATAGATCGGTTGGTTTCATTCAAAAGGGAGGATTTAGAAGGGGTTGCGTTGCACTGGGACCTTAAGATCTTCAGTGTGCCCCATCAGAGCTCCTACAAGATTCTTGCCCTTAGTATTTTTTTGCTTTTCATCCTCCTCCTCCTCTCCACAGAATCTGCACTCGTCAGTTCCTGCCAGACCCACCCTCTTTAGGCCCCAAAAGCTTTTGTCTTTGTCTCATACAAATATTTCAACAATAGATTCTTGAGGTCAAAAAGAACACATTTCATTCGATAAAACCGTTTGTGAGATAGAACTAAAAAACATTTTTTTATGGTTTTTCAACAGCCTGTATCTTTTGAAACGAACCGAATCGGAAAAAAAAGTAAAGGAAGCGTTTCTTTTGACCTCAAGAATCTACTTTTGAAATATTTATACGAGTCAAAGCTCCACCTTGCATATTTCTTAGGTCCCCCCCTAAGAAACATTTTTGAGTCTTTCTAGTCTCGAGAGTAATTCTCCTTCAGTTTTTTCCTTCGACAGGGAACACAGGCCAAACAAACCTTGTTATTTTTGTCTAACTCATTGAGAATCCTTACTCGGTGCTTTGATCCTAACCTGGCTGCCAGAACGTACAGCTATATCACATTTCTGCCAGGTTTATTTCCTACTCGAAAGATTTCTCAGGAAAAACCCCTATTCGCTCAACTTACTTGTGAACCCTGCGGCTCCTTGTGCATGTACTGATGATGCATGGACATGTCCGGAGGA
This sequence comes from Coccinella septempunctata, assembly GCF_907165205.1. Lineage (NCBI taxonomy): Eukaryota > Metazoa > Arthropoda > Insecta > Coleoptera > Coccinellidae > Coccinella > Coccinella septempunctata. Next base: position 17,383,837 of record NC_058197.1, read on the forward strand.
TACCCCTGCTGCCCATTGAACTGATGTTCGGGGTACGCTTTGTTGATGTGGCTTTGCTGAGGGATGTTGCACATGTCTACGTATTCCTTCTCCTTGTGTTTAGACAGAACGGAGGGTGGTAAATGGTCTAGATGTGGAATGGGTTGTATAACTGGATCAGCGATCTCCGAATATTTGACTGTGGGTTCCTTGTACTGTGAACTGAAAGAGGATTAACGTTAACAAACAATAATCAGTAAATTTCGAGATAGACTCACCTGTATTCTTGGTATTGGGGTGGATATCTAAAGTACTCGTTCTGCTTGTGGGGGTAGTGGTTGTGGGGAGCGACACGGGCCACATGACTAGAATTCGTGGAGTCCTGATTGACTGCAGACAGTCCCCCGCCGGCCCCCGCAGCCTTATCTACATTTTCCTTCTTCCTGAACTGCCTCAGAGAACTCGTCGAGTTCGATGTGCTGTTCTGCTGTAAAACCGGTCAAAGTTTAAAATCGACACGTCGGAATCGATAATTCGATACACTTATGAAAAAAAACTAGGATAATGACGATTTCGTTCGGTGAATTGGCGGATGCGATCGGTGGGCGCATCCGCCAAAAGTTCGAATCTCACCTTCGAAGAAAAACCCGAGAAAAATTGACTGAACAAACGGCACGGGCCACATACAACGCATACATACGTATTCGAGGTATCTACGCAAATGCCACCTATTCAGAGGAAACATCGTCGAGAAATACCGAAGAAACAGTAATATCTATTAGCGCGTAGACCAACTACTGTACCCTTTTGTAAACAGTAAGTTGTTAGCACACGTAAGTTCAATTGTGTCTTATTCATCGAACTTCATCGGCCAATAATGACGATACACGATCGACAAAACTAACCAGGCGACCTGTTACGGGGGTTATCCGACAAGTTTTCCCATCCCCTAGTGAACACGAGCCTTAGGAGAATCGCGCCAGAAAAAAACAACAACTCACAAGGATTTTTCAAGGGAAGAACTGACTAATCTTTGGGAATTCTCCCTTCCCCCATTTCAATTCAGTCTTGATGCCGTGGAGATTTTCGTGCGCACCCTGTACGGACCGTCATTAAAAGTGTTTCCAGTAATGAGGCTCCGGTAAAGTTTAGGGCTGACCGATTATTTGTGCATTTTTCACCGATATATCGGATAGGGGCGAATGAAACTATATAATTGAAACGTGTAATGGATTGAGTCGAAGACTGGCTGTCGGTTTTAATTTGATTGCGTATTGTTTGTTGACCAGTATCGATACAGAGTGAAATATGAAATTTACTCACCACCGGAGCAGTAACAAAAGGTGACTCTTGTACAGGAGTAACACCTTCTCCATATTGTAGCCCTGCATTCTGCATGTGTCACTGAAACGAAAAAAAAATTGAATTAAAAGAATATATTGTATCGGTTAATAATTGATATCAAAACACCGCAAAATTTACATGTTGGTTCTACATTTCCATATCAAATTATACATTTTGGTAAAGAAGTGTAGAAACCATTTTTTTTACTGGATACATATTTGCTACTCTGTCTGAAAATCAGGATGTTATATTACTGTCTCAGGATATTGAGTGCATAGAATTTGTTTTGAAGATTCTAGAAAACCAAACAGTTGATGATTCAATAGAGAATTGCACTCCATAGAGCTCTTCGAAGTCAACTCGAAAATGAAAAGTGGAAAAACAAACAAAAATTTTTTCTCCTAAACTGGGCCAGATATTTGAAATTTTGATATGAAAATATAGGTTTTCAAGCACGCTGAATCTATTGCGAGCAATTCCCAAAGCCTATCTCCCTTCGTTTAGATTTTCATCTTGGAAATGGCATTTTTCAAAAATTTGCAATTTTCAATCTGCGATATCTCCTGTTATATTCGACAGATCCAATTGGAATTTTCGGTTATATAATCAGCGTTGCCTAGGCTTCCACCCTAGCACAAAAACTCGATTTCGAAAATTTCGATTTTTTGGGTCAAAAATGAGCAAGGGGTTAGACCCCCCTAAAATGACCTATTTGCTACTCTGTCTGAAAATCAGAATGTTCTATTACTATCCTAGGATATGGAGTGTATAGAATTAGTTTCGAAGATTCTAGAAAACCAAACAATTGATGATTCAACAGAGAATTGCACTCCAGAGAGCTCTTCGAAGTCAACTCGAAAATGAAAAGTGGAAAAACAAAAAAAATTATTTTCTCCTAAACGAGGCCAGATATTTGAAATTTTGGTATGGAAATATAGGTTTTCGAACACGCTGAATCTATTGCGAGCAATTTCGAAAGCCTATCTCCCTTCGTTTAGATTTTCATCTTGAAAATGGCATTTTTCAAAAATGGCCAATTTTCAATCTGCGATATCTCCTGTTATATTCGTCTGATCCAATTGGGATTTTCAGTTATATAATCAGCGTTGCTTAGGCTTCCACCCTAGCACAAAAACTCGATTTCGAAAATCTCGATTTTTTGGGTCAAAAATGAGCAAGGGGTTAAACCGTTACCTCCGAGAAGAAAAGGCCTAGGTGCTTGTGACGTATAGCGCTGTGACGTCAGCACTGCGAGGTCTAACGTTTAACCCTCTCACCTTACGCGGATCGCGAATCGACGAATCAAAGCTTCGAACGCGAAAATCACGTGAGAGCGTCTATGGTCTTAATTGGTCTATGCAAGAACCCGCCAAAAAATGGCCTGCCGCCTGCCGTTTATAGACAACTCAGTTTGGCGAGTCTGAATTGCGCGTGACGGTGAAAGTTTAAATCTTTTTCGAATAATTTAGTTAAAGAATAGTGAAAAGTACTTTTCAATACTATTTGTGTTGTGAGTGATATTAGGACATAATTTATAATGCCGTACTCATGTTGTTTTCCTAGTTGTAGAGGAAACTACAAAAATGGACCAAAAGTGCATGCATTCCGTTTTCCTACAGACACCAAAATGTGTAGCAAGAGGATGCTTGCTATTCCTATCCTAGAAAAAATTTCAACCCATCTGTACATAGCAGATTCTGTGAGTTGCATTTTTCAGAAGAAAACATAGTCAAGTTTTCTTCAGCAACGGACTCGAAGAGTGGTGAGACCTTATCGGTTAGATTAAATTTATAATGACGAGTTAGTTGTCGAAGATAATTACACCCTTATAAAAAGTTTGAGTCGAGGAAAATTGCTCTATCCAAAAGATTCTATTGTTCAAATAGTTTTATATGCCTATATAATATTCAACAAAATTCTTCTCGAATTTGAAGAAACATTCCTGAGCCTTCATAATAAGCATGCATGTTTAACGCAATTCATTTTGAAATTCTTTTTTGAACACGAACTTTTGCCGGATAATAAGTGTCAAATCCATACTGGTGAACGCATTGCTAATATAGTGATAACCTGAACCACCAACACACTATTAAAAAATTATTGCGGAAAGACAAACGACTCTTCAAGTAAAACCTATAACAGCAGAAAATTGAAAAAATTTGTAGCTTGATTACATTCGAATTTTTGTTTCCAATGAGTTTTGTCATTCACCTATGATTCTTTTCTCAGACTGTATGATGAAATTCTTGTCGTTTTTTTTCGCAGTATTCTTTAGACTGATAAGAAAATGGTTTTTGTTTTGAAACTTCGTTTTCCCATAATGAAATCGAATGGGAGACAAAGAACGACTGGCATCCTCTTTAATCCGAAAGCCCTTCCATTGCAGAATTATTGACAATAATTTCCGAATGATAAACATCCCAGAAAACCGAAAAAATTGGACAATAGACGTGAATGCCGCGCCAAAAACGTTCCACGTCTAGTTCTCAGAGCTTCGTAGTAGGGCTGTGTCGATCACGATCGATCGAATCGTTTGGATTCGATCGTAACCCGTGCGGGAGTGATCGAGTCACCGATCTCGAAATGACCCAATCATTTCGATCATTCGGTCATATTCGAGTTCGACCCGCCTGCGCCTTCTGGACACGAGCATTACTACAGAATTCGACTGACTGAAGTGACTATTTTCTCAATAGATTGTTTATTTGACAAAAGATGGCAACTTTCAGTTTCCCCCTATAGATGGATTGGTTGTTTTGGCATTGGTTGTAGCACAGCCCTCTGTTAAGAGGGCTGAGGTTGTAGGGTGTATCGCGTATCGCTGGTTGTCTATTCAAGAATAGGTATTGTAGCCTGATCGAGTCGAGATCGAAAGATCGAATGATTGAATTGTATCTTAAAGAACCCATAAGGATCGATTGTGAATTATGGAGTTGGAAGCGATAGATTAATTGAACAAGTACATATAAAAGTTGGGAAATTTCTCATTAAGCGGAATTGAAAAGAAACTTTTCGGAAGAAATGAAATTCTACTAATTTAATGATAACAAAAACCTCTTGATTTAGGACGACGCAATTTTTGGCCACATTCAGGCTGAAAATGCTGGACCATTTAATTATGATCTTCTATCACAAAAATACATCTTTAATTAGAAAAATTCATTTCCTGAGTCGATCTTTAAACTCGAAACTCAATAAAATTTTAACAGGCTCGAAAGTCGGTGAATGAGTCAATGCGATATAACAAAATCGGGTTTTATGATCGAATGATCGGAATGATCGAATTAGGTGTATGATAATTGATAAAATATCAATTGTAAATACATTTCATATATAAAAAACCGTTAAAATCATTTCTGACCAGAATCTAGAACCCACTCTTTTCATTTCTGAGCCCGATCACATTTGAACAGGCTTGATACACGATAAATGAGTTAATTTAGCATATTCGGGTTCTGTGATCGAAGTGATCGAAATGATCGAATCTTTTGACCCGATCCCTGAGCCGGTGGGTCGCGATCGACCCGGGTTACGAAAATACCCTGATCGACACAGCCCTACTTCGTAGTGTCGCCTCGCTATGCTGACGTCACACGAGAGCGCCCAGGCCTTTTCATATCGGAGGTAACGGTTAAACCCCCCTAAAATGACCTATATGCTACTCTGTCTGAAAATCAGGAAGTGCTATTGCTGTTTTAAGATATGGAGTGCATAGAATATGTTTTGAAGATTCTAGAAAACCAAACAGTTGATGATTCGATAGAGAATTGCACTCCCGAGAGCTCTTCGAAGTCAACTAGAAAATGAAAAGTGGAAAAACAAAAAAAATTATTTTCTCCTAAACTGGGCCAGATATTTGAAATTTTGGTATGGAAATGTAGGTTTTCGAACACGCTGAATCTATTGCAAGCAATTTCGAGAGCGTATCTCCGTTCGTTTAGATTTTCATCCTGGAAATGGCATTTTTCAAAAATTGCCAATTTTCAATCTGCGATATCTCCTGTTATATTCGTCTGATCCAATTGGGATTTTCAGTTATATAATCAGCGTTGCCTAGGCTTCCACCCTAGCACAAAAACTCGATTTCGAAAATCTCGATTTTTTGGGTCAAAAATGAGCAAGGGGTTAGACCCCCCTAAAATGACCTATTTGCTACTCTGTCTGAAAATCAGTAAGTTCTATTACTGTCTTAGGATATGGAGTGCATAGAATTTGTTTCGAAGATTCTAGAAAACCAAACAGTTGATGATTCGATAGAGAATTGCATTCCAGAGAGCTCATCAAAGTCAACTCGAAAATGAAAAGTGGAAAAACAAAAAAATTTTTTTTCTCGTAAACAGTGTCAGATATTTGAAAGTTTGGTATGGAAATATAGGTTTTCGGACACGCTGAATCTATTGCGAGCAATTTCGAAAGCCTATCTCCGTTCGTTTAGATTTTCATCTTGGAAATGGCATTTTTCAAAAATTGTCAATTTTCAATCTGCGATATCTCCTGTTATATTCGACAGATTCAATTGGGATTTTCAGTTATATAATCAGCGTTGCCTAGGCTTCCACCCTAGCACAAAAACTCGATTTCGAAAATTTCGATTTTTTGGGTCAAAAATGAGCAAGGGGTTAGACCCCCCTAAAATGACCTATTTGCTACTCTGTCTAAAAATCAGGATGTTCTATTACTGTCTTATGATATGGAATGCATAGAAGTAGTTTTGAAGATTCCAGAAAACCAAACAGTTGATGATTCGATAGAGAATTGCACTCCAGAGAACTCTTCGAAGTCAACTCGAAAATGAAAAGTGGAAACACAAAAAAAATTATTTTCTCCTAAACAGGGCCAGATATTTGAAATTTTGGTATGGAAATATAGGTTTTCGAACACGCTGAATCTATTGCAAGCAATTTCGAGAGCATATCTCCGTTCGTTTAGATTTTCATCATGAAAATGGCATTTTTCAAAAATTGCAATTTTCAATCTGCGATATCTCCTGTTATATTCGTCTGATCCAATTGGGATTTTCAGTTATATAATCAGCGTTGCCTAGGCTTCCACCCTAGCACAAAAACTCGATTTCGAAAATCTCGATTTTTTGGGTCAAAAATGAGCAAGGGGTTAGACCCCCCTAAAATGACCTATTTGCTACTCTGCCTCAAAAACAGGAAGCTCTATTACTGTCTTAGGACATGGAGTGCATAGAATTTGTTTTGAAGATTCCAGAAAACCAAACAGTTGATGATTCGATAGAGAATTGCACTCCAGAGAGCTCTTCGAAGTCAACTCGAAAATGAAAAGTGGAAAAACAAAAAAAATTATTTTCTCCTAAACTGGGCCAGATATTTGAAATTTTGGTATGGAAATGTAGGTTTTCGGACACGCTGAATCTATTGCGAGCAATTTCGAAAGCTTATCTCCCTTAGTTTAGATTTTCATCTAGGAAATTGCATTTTTCAAAAATTACGAATTTCACTTGAGAGTTCCTCAACATCGAACGGTTGCGCCGAAATGGATGAAATTCTCAGATTTATTACTAGAAGAGTTGCCCTTTCAGAATATGTATCACATTCAGATCTACGATAATTTTCTTGGAAGAAAAACGACTCCCAAAAGATGGGGGTCAGTTATCCCAGATATTCAACTTCAGACTTCCACTCTACAATGTCTCCTTTTAACATTCCCCCACGTTGCTACGCCCATGTTCATACGCATAAGGTCTGCGCCTAGGAGAAATTGAATATAAATCATAACTTTTTGCCGGAATCATTATTTACGAAAAATATGTTTATTATAACATTTCCAGCTCAATGTCAGATATTTTTACATTTTAATGACTTACGTCCGTGCTTGATGTTGTAATTCCTTCACGCATGACCTGATGCATTGAAAAAAGAGTACATTTCACCAAAAATTCACCGTCAATTGTTGGACGAATTGAACACCCAGCACGAAGTACAAGGCTAATCAGAAAAATCCTCATAATATTTCAAAGGGCGAGTAGCTTGGTCTAACGTGGTTATAAAACGGCAGAAACCCCGTTTTTTACCCTTGAATTGGAGCGAAAACCTAGAAGGTCTTTACCAAATCCATTTTCATACAAGAAACCCCCCAGTGTTAGATAAAAAAAGTGCAATTAAATCGTATCGAAATAAAAACTGACAGAACCGGTTTGGCGTGGCGTCACGATCGCGGTTGTAAAAAAAAAACGCGTATCTTCCTTCGTTCCACTGACAGACATCGTGATCTTCATAACGATTTCATGTCTCGTAACATCTATAACAGTACACGTACATGCCGGATGACTTTATTAAACGTTCCTATCCTTCCTGGCCGTCAGAATAACTGAAAAGCGTACGCCGAGGCAAAAACTGTCACACTCCGGTGACGGTGCGCCCTGTATATAGCACGACATTCCGACGGGAATTCATGGAGATGTTTCTTCAACGAATTTGACGCCACTGGTTCAGTCGGAAACAAAAAGGGGGTTCGTGAAAGTGACGAAGGGAGGGACGTGGCTGTCTTAGGTCATGTAGTAATGGAGCCGACCCTTAGTACTAGGAAATTGTCCGATTTATATGCGGAAAATCGATGGGTTTTCGTATAGACCACACTATAAACGAGTGGCCAGTGAATTTCTACAATATCAGCGTTGTTCTGATACTTTTTCTTTCCAAATCTCGACTAACGTAGTATCTTTCAAGATTTCGGAGTGAAATATATGCGGAAGGACATGATTTCGAATCTCTATAAAAAAATCACGCAATATTTATGGCAGACGATATTTTTTATTGCAGCTCAATACCGTCATGAAATGTGCGGTAGCCAAGGTTGAGTTCGTTTCGATTACAGCATTTTTGTGGAATATAATGATCGTCATTAAGCGACAATGACTGGAAAACATTACGCCGTTTAGTGGATACAACACATCGTGAAACCCTGAATTCTGGGGATATTCAGTTGGCCCGAAAAAATCCGTTGACACGCGATGATTTTTTTATTTCATCGGAAACCTTCATCGTATGCCTGCAATTCTTGAGAGATTACAGCACTAGGAACCACCAGGCCAGTGTAAGTGGGATGTATATACCATTTTTTTTATTTGATGTCGTTGCAAATACTGTGGAAATGTGTAACAATCAGAAGATATAATTTTTTTAACTCCTTTCTCCATTTTTATAGTGATAATATTTACAAACTGAAAATAGTGTTTATTCAAAATATTTTGGAAATTGGCTGGCATTCTATTGTATTCTATAACAATAGCGAAGTGTTGGCAGCTGTTTATTTATAGCTATCAATGTTATAAGGGATGTATAACGTTAAAATAAAGGATATTTTAATTTTCAAACTGTGGAAAGATGGTTCGTTTACCAGAAAACATGCTGGCAGATAGAAGGTTTCGTGTTTTTGTTGATGATAATGGTAGTAATTTCAAAACATTGAATAACAGCAGCCCTAGCTTTGGTTTTTTCAGATGCTGAATATTGTTGCCCCTTTTGTAATAATAGTGCTCATGTGCAAAAAATTTATGCACAGCTTAATCTTTCTATGAGAATTATACCTGGAACTATTAGATTTCCACCTATTAATTGTCCCATCTATAAATTTCAGGATGGTTTTAGGGCTATAAATGCAGTTTCCGAATCTTTTTTGAATTGGGTTGTGAATTTTAAGTCGATTAGACATACAGAACTCAATTTTTTTTTTAATTTCAGATAACATTTTCTGGTAAATTGAAAAGGACCTGGATTTTTGTAGTGCTAGACGCCCTTATATATTAAATATTTCAGCTTATTTTATAAATATTTCTTCCATTTCTAACAATCCATCAGAATCACTGGGAGAAAGGGTTTTTTACTGGGGTTTTTCCCTAAGCTCGTGTATCATACGCAAAATTGTATGGTACCCCATTACTATAACCTCTGCTAAAACTGTATTTCATACACATGCTATAATTATTGTTTGATGTAGAGCACCTATATAAAAAAACAAGACAAAAAAGTGGGAACAACCATGGATTCCTAAATTCTCAATTCTTCATGTAAATTACATAACCTTGACTATATTATGAGTAGTTTCCCAAATGTTGGACGTCTTATTGTATGTTTTATCTTGATGAACGATGTGATAATTAATAATATTCATTCAAAAACTTTCATTCTAACTTGTGTGGGAGGATGTCGGTACTGTTTATTCCAATGTTTAATTTCCATAACTTGAACATAATGTCTAGGTTAATTACAGGAAAAAGCTTTCACTTTTTTTCCAAAAAAAAACTGAATACTACAAAAATAATTCATTGACATAATATATTGTATGAAAACTTAGAATCTACAATTCAAATTGAGTTTTTTACGAGAAATAAAATGATGTGGAGTAGATATATCAACATCAGCCTTAATTTTACTGAAAAACACCTCGTTTTATGAAAACTCTCATGCTCTAGATTCATCACAAATTATTTAGTCCAATTATTTCCATACCAATCAACACAAGGTTTCAGTTTTTGTGCTCGCTCGCTCTAAAATAATAAAACAACTTTTTCTATCTATTTCCCGCCCTTGAGGGTAAAAAAATGCGATTTCAATTTTTCGATAACCATGAATGAACGAAAGAACACACGAGTAGGAGAGTAATCATGATCAGAGTCACCTATCGTGTTTCATTCAGCTTGTAATTTTCGTCGTTATCTGATGAAACGGCCACACGAAACGAATCCATTGAAAGTCCAGACCAGAGCTAAAAAATTAAATCGAGATAGATCATCCTGCTCAAAGCGAAATATTATTTTTTTAATTTTTCAGTGATGTGAATCTCAAAATTCGCTTCCAGCCATTCAAATTCATTATATTTTGATAGGATACTGATGAAAACCTTATTTCCCTTGTGGAGGTGAGTGTGGCAAGGAAGAAATTGCTATAATTAGGGTGTATGAGTGAAACTGATTCATGGTGTTCAATTTAATGGAGGGTTGGTTGAACAAGGCTTAACCAAGCATTTAATCGTTTTATAATTGAGTGTTTATTATGGTTATTATCCAGTTTTATAGTCTTCTCCCTGTGTTGAGTCTATATTTTCTTCATGAAAGTAAACAAGGTTATACTGAGAAGAGTACAAGAAAAGGATCATTAAAAATTTCTTCAGAGAGAGGAGGAGGTCCCACATTTTTTATATAGGCATTTTTGTGACTGACCAAACAATTCCATTCGTTGCAGAAAAACAACTACCCTAAAAACATGCAACCTACTTTTACAACTCGTCCCATTTTACCTAAATTGACCTAATGGCAACTTACATTTATTATTCATCAATGTCTTTTGCCAGGGGCCATTAGGTATTACTGGTTATCGATTGATAGTACACTAACCCATATTGCTGGAAATTCTAGTAAAGATACCCCTTCTGCAACTATCATGCTCGAAAAGCAGCATTTTGAACAAGTTCATTATCCATGTAAATTAGAAGAAAAGACATAAAAAACACTTTTAATCAGTTATTCTCAAAAACCATAAGGGGTAACCCTATAAAATTTGGCATAAAAATCTAGTACCATCCAGTATTAGTCAATTCAGCTTTTTTCTCAGATCCACTCGTTTTAAGGGAGAAAAATTGAGGAGGGAAACTCAAAAAAATCTTATCCCAAAGAGTGTTGATGCCACACCCTTGAAATTCAGGGGTATACAGGGTTTAAAATGAATTTAAGGGTCCTGTCGACAAATTATTTTTCTCAGCAAGAAACTACAACAAATTGTTTGTTCAAAACGAGTCGAACTATCAAAAGTAATTCTTCAATGGTGTAATATTCATCATCTGGCTCCAATTCCGAGATCAAATATTTCCATTTATAGATAAAATAAATCTCATAGACTACAGTGTTGTTTGTTTCGGATTTGTCCTTATAGTGGCCCTGAAAATCTACAATTTATACAAGTATCAAGTTCCTGAAGGACCATACCTTGTGAAATATAAGCTAGATTGGATCCTTCATAAAAAAAACCTCCAAATAGTCTGTGTCTCTCGATATCAACTCACCTCCCAACATTTCCTCCCATTTTCATGGTGAAAAAATTGTATCTACAGTTCCTCAAACTACTACAATTTCCTAGAACAATAATTACCGACTAACCTCATCGCCACAATTAGGAAAAAGTCTGAAATGAGCGATAACTAATCAATAACAGTAAATTGCTGTTATCGAACGAAACGTAACGATAACAGCCACAAAAGTACCAGTTTCTCGATACTTCTCCGTTAAACAAATACGAAAAGGCAAACAAATTCTTCGAAAAAATCGGAGGTATGTGCTTATGAGTTATGTTAACAGACGACCGTAACCAACAACAACAATGAGAACGTATAATCGCCAAATTAAACAGAGAGATAACTCAAATGTTAACTATCTCATTACGATACATTATTTTCTTTTCAGTGTTGTTTGTACTGAAGATAGTTCGAACGGTGGTCATTGGCTGCCTTCTATTTGATAAGGCTCGAAATGACGGCGTCAATTTCGAAAATTTATTTTAGAAGACGCAGGCACAAGGTTACAGATAAGTTTGTACAGGGTTAAGTTGTCTACGCGACTATGGACATAATTCGAACGTCGAACATGGGTTGTACACGATAAGGTACGATGATTCACTGAAAATTTCACGATATTTCCTCTATTTCTTGAAAAAATTCCGAAAATAATTCGTTCGTTAGGTGAGAAGCTCTGACCGAGCTCAGTATCTGGATGGGTGATCGTTCTGTAACGTTTCTAGACAAATCGCAACGATATAACGATCGACCCTCGTACACGACAAGCCCGGCGTACCAAAAAAAATTTATTCAGTCTCGATTCTACCAAATTAACATATTCATGATAGTGTTGACTTACTCCGACAGAATTGAATCTGAAATTTAAATTTGCGAGGTGCTGTATTATTGTAGTTCATTTTAACCTCCATTGATATGTAAACAATACGATGGGAAGTTTTTTTTTGTATAAATATATTTATTAGCACATTGCTATCCAACATTTCGAAACAGTTAGAGGTTGTGTATTTGGGGGTATATTGTCAGTGGTGATTTTTTCAATTTTTACTAGCTAATGGGAAGAGTAAATGAGTGAACGAATCTTGATATAATAATATGGACAGTCCATCTCGAACAACAATTGTGGAGAACTCCTGAAAATGGTCTTATTTGTGCCTTCGAAGAATTCTTTCTGATACTAATTGTGTACAATGAAACATTTATCGTGAAGATTACCCAACAGAATTGATTGAATTTCTCACAGAGAATATAAACTATCGAATTTGATAACATATACGATGTAAGTGCCAGTTGTGTGTCACAGGCAATAAATCATTTCAAGATAAAGAAAATACAAGAGATCTCTGGAAAATAGATTATTATACTGGGTGGTTGAGGTAAATCTTCTATTGGCCACAACATTGAGCTGACCAAAGGGCCTTTGGCACCGTTCTATTCAACAAAAATAGTTTAAATAGAAGACAGACTTCCTGTTATACCGGAAACGTCATACTACTTTCTTATTTCAAATGACACACCCAGTATTTTAAGGCACCATAAGACAATGTGCTATACTTGAGGTCCCTGTCCCAACGGTTTTCGATTTATTAGTGTTTTTGTCCTGAAAATTTAGACAAATCCCAAACCTTACATTTTATCATAATACCTTTGATATACGACGTATAAACGGACATGGCAGAACACCGACCCCTTATCGATAAGCAATATTTCATCCCATTACATCCCCCACATGCGAACATTGTGAAAATATGGAAGTTCACTCTATCCACAGGGTACAAAAAGGTTACAAGTAAAGTGACTAGTGCTGTTGACGTAGTTTTTCTCCTTTAAAGGTCCGAAATATACGCATACCAAAACGTATTTTTCATTCAATTAAAGAATTAATTTTCTCCAGCTTTATAAACCTTATCGAAATGAGCTATTTTACTTTTAATGAGACCATATCATCAAAATGGTCAATAAAATTGCTTTAATGATCGCAGTAAAGTTTTGATTGTATTTTTTTTGTAATGGGAAATATGAAAGTGCAATGTGGCTTCATGTATTTTGGAGAAAAGATACTCAGTATCCTCAGAAGGGTTTCACCTCGAGAGGAATCAGCAATTCAACCTAATTTTTGACAATGTAGTAGTCTTTTATCTGAATCGAGACATCATTCACAACTCGAAGCATCTGACTTCAGTATGATGCAAATGGACAATCCGCTTCCCATGAAATCGCAAAAATCTTCGATGAGATTCAAATCTGGTGAGTGGGTTGGCCAGGGCTGATTCTTGGAGATAGTCCAAACGTTGCCCTTGTTACCACAGCATAGCTCATTCATTTTAACAAATAAAGTACCACGAATGTCAGAGAGTATATCACTCTATTGAGAATATCGAGTCCTAACTGAGACGCCCTGTATAGTAGGGTATATTAGATGTCATCTAAAACTTTTCATGCATAAAACAATAATTGCAACAAGGATAAAGAAACAGCTTAAGAACCAGGTATATTTTGTAGGGTTGGTGATAAATTTGAAGAACTTCGAAGTTTTTAAAAAACATGTTGGTGGAAAAATGTGATGTTTTTGGCATATTGGGTCGAATTTGAAGGGAATGACTCAGATGCATTTAGCGATTTTCCCTTACGTATCTTATCAGTAGAAGACAGCCTTGCTAATACAACTATAGCTAACAGATCAAAACATTAGCAGTGGCCTTAATTTCCAATGCCACTCAGCGATGACAGCAGAGTGACATCTCGACAATCATTACACGACACAGTCGCAGCCAACTAAGCATAAATATTTCACTGGGACTAATCAATAAAACTACTTGTTTTTGTCGATAATAGACGGATATCCACTTGACAACAACACGTACGCGCTGGGGGCCCTATTCGTCGAGCCGTTCATCAGAAAACGCGAACGAATCATCGAAAATAAGCAGAATACTCACCTAATGAAACAAAACACTTTGTACACTACACGCCATTTTGGGAATAATTGTCAAATATCAAATTAAATTGTTTATTTTACGATGACACATTTGCGGCATGCGCAACAGCAGCTCGCACAGACATCGAACGTACGACGGCCGACGTTGAAATGATTACATGATGATTACGGAATTACCATTACCAAGGAAACCACGAGTTGCACGGGAATTACATTATGCGAGGTTGCCGAGTTCTAAAAAAATTTACTGAGAAATGGGAAAGCTATAACTTTTAATAAAAAAAATCGGAGTTCATACCCATAGACTAATAAATTTATAAGTCTATGTTCATACCTATTCCCCCAAGCCCCCAATTATAATGACAATATTCAAAATTCATTTCTTGGTTTTGAAAAAAATCAAAAATGGGTTTCGTTTTATTTTATATAATTTACTGGAAACTGAAAGAGAATGAAAAAGTATCAGATGGAATTGCTGGACTGAAATTGCTGAAACTTCGGTTATTGCAATGTGGTGGATGCACTAATATATCAAACACACATGTCTATGGTTGAACATAATCATTTCTAAAGCTTGAAACTTCCTATTAAACGGTGTTAAAACATGAAACTTAGAAGTGAAATTTGTTAAATAAAGGAACTCTTATTATCTAGAATATTAACTGGATATAATATATGTTTGTGGTGTTACATATAAGAAAATGGTGGTATGATGGTTTCTCAAACTACAGTTATCATGAATAGAGAGTGATTTTTTGTAGATTTTCATAAACTACTGTTTGTTTATTGAATGAAAAGTACATCTAGAATATACATCATAATCTTACATATTTTCAATCATATCATCAACCATATTTCTCCTGATCATTTTGACCTCTCAGGACTTTTCGTCGTCATTTGGCAACATCGCCTGCAGTTTAACACAGACTGTACGTCTATGAATGACAGTTTCCTACGCATGACAGGGCAGCCATCATTTGAAATTATTCAGTCGCACAAAACTTTACAGAATGGAAATCTAAAAAAGCAACTTTCGATTATCGATATCGTATACTTTGTGCACACTCTTTCGTTTTGCTACCAGGCTGCAAAAAAGTTCTTGTGTAATTGTAGGTGTAATTAACTCAACTTTCGTTTTTATCATTTCGACCGCAAACCGATCGGGGTCTAACGAAAAACATTATCAACGGTTCCTATCGCAAGGATAAGAATATAAAAAAGGGGAAATGATAGGAGCGCGATTTGGGGAATTGTTAGGGAGGTGTATCGATACCACATTCCATCGAAGCAGTACAATGAAATGCCTGGATAATAAGAAAGAAATCAAGCTTTCAGTGTTTTTGAGGATACCTGGGATCGTGAAAAATGTGGAATTTTCATGGTAGCCTTTCATATTCCCTTGTAAAAAGGAAATTTCCTTACTTTGGAGAGCACTAAACCATAGAATTCATTATTACTCCGTCGATCTGAGGATGGCTTCGAATTTAACGCGGAGCATTGAAAGGGTTGCTCTGTACCATCTATGATCGATAAAAGAACACTGAAAATTCAATGAAACTAACCTAAAAATTCTCATCATAACCTAAAATAATTTTTCTTGGAGGGAAAAGTGAAAAACGGTTTTTTTTCGAAATGATATGAGGAAGTGTTAATGGGAAAGTGATTAAATTAGATTTAAACTTCTTACCTTTTGTCAGGTAAATGGAAATGATTCAGTGCAGCAGAGCTGTGGACTTAGGGATTATTCTCTTTTCTTTCAGGAGGTTTTTCCATTGATTTTCTTCAGAATAACTCATCTCTGTTGAAACATTTTGTTCAGGTATAGGCACGTTACAATTTCCGAATTCAGTGAATGATATGCATGGGACCAATAGTTTTTTTTGCTTGATAGCATGGATACTTCTGTAGAAGGTTAGTGTTCTAAGATCTGGATTTTCCAGATCCATTTTTTTCTAGACAGGCGAGCATGTGCGTTTCATTAAAGCTTCACAGTTCTGTCTACAATTGAAATAATATTCCACATCTCTTAATAACAATTTATTGCATGCAACAAAGAAAAGATTCAAATAAATTACAAAACAAACAAATAAACAGAACATTCGATAACGAAGGACTCGAATAAAATATTAAATCTATCATTGATTAAATCAAATATACATCACTGTTCACGTAGTTTGCGGCCCGTCAGTGGGTATGACAAGACCTGCTATACAGGCTGTCATAAAACACACAATCGCACCCCCTGCTGCAGCACGAAAGACCAACCTCGTGATCACGGGCCTTTTCTCGGGCACGAGGGCACTAAGGCCTGAGATCATGATTCCAACAGATCCTGGATTGGCGAAACCACAGATAGCGAAGGTGGCTATGGTTCTTGATTTCGGCTGCGAAAAAAAATATTAAAAAAACAAGTATAGTTTCGATCTTTACCTACTCACCAGTAAAGTCATCGTTCCCATCTTCTGGAAGGCCACGAATTCGTTGATGGTCGTTTTTAGAGCTATCAGCTCGCCCACCTTGCTGCAGTCTTGCCATGGCACGCCCATCAGGAAGGCTACGGGCACGAATAGATCGCCGACGAATAGAGTTAGGGACCATTCGTCGTTGGGGTTCGTATAACCTAAAGAGAGTGGTGGCATTTTGAAACGTTACTGAATTTTGAAGGGATCTTTACCAACTAAGTTCCCCATCCAAGCCAGTACTCCGTTGAGGAAATATACGAAGGATAGACAAGCTATGATCCCGGCTATTATGCCCAGTACCATCTTCACAGCATCTGAAGCACCTGTGATGGCTGCATCTAGCACAGATGAGTAAGGCCTGAAATAGAATCAGCGATTTAGGAAGGGTTTATGAGAGATACCACGAAATTTCCTCACATTTCAGTTAGGTGGACATTCTCCTGA
Source organism: Coccinella septempunctata (assembly GCF_907165205.1). NCBI lineage: Eukaryota > Metazoa > Arthropoda > Insecta > Coleoptera > Coccinellidae > Coccinella > Coccinella septempunctata. The sequence continues at coordinate 17,401,036 of NC_058197.1, forward strand.
GTTATCTTGGGAGTTTCGGTCTCTGGATACATGAGGTTGCTGAAGACCAGTGCAGAGGGCGCTGACATAACGCTGGCAGTGATGAGAGTGGCTGCATTCGCTCCAAACGAGATATAAGCAGCCAACACAGTTCCTGCATCAGAAGACAATTTTACACTGCTTTAAAGCTTCAACAATGTTGATACTGTTGACTGATAATATCAACAACCTACCTGAGGTAGTTGCGAAGCCGCAGGTCATCACGTTATGCATCTCAGAGTCCGTCAGACTTTGAAGGAAGGGTTTGAGCAGCAACGGCGCCTCTGTCTGAAAAACGCGAACTTCGAATTGAAATTTTTCTTAAACGGGGCGCCAAACTCACCATTCCCAAGAAAATGTTGGCTGCACTGTTAACGCTCTCGCATATCGATGTCCCCAACCAGAATTTGAAGAATTTCCCTAGAGTGGACACGAATTTTTGCATCCAACCGTAGTAGTAGAGGATGTTGATGCAGAATCCCAGGAAATATATGGTGCAAAGACTCTGTAACGTACATGATCAATTGAGATTTCAATAAAGTTAGGTTAACATTGTAATGGAAGGTTTGAGGTGAGAGCGAGGTGGCTATGAAGGCCTCCAGCACCTAGAGACTCCTGCTGATGTGAAGGAGTACTCAAGCAATGAAAGCTTCTCATCAGAAGGCCACCCTCCAAGGCCTAGGTCAAGAAAATGCTGAGTATGATGGGTGGTCATCTCTTTAATAAACATTCAAATAGATCAGCTGTTGGTACAGTGGCACATATGAGACTGCTGGACACGTTTTGTCCACCTAACGCAACCTTGCATAGCTAAGGAGAATATACTTAGGAAACCCCACACCTAATCTTCCTATGGTGGGAGGTCTGAGGTTCTCTGGTTAACCCAAAACGGTCAATTCTTACCTTGAAAGCAAATATTCCTTGCTTGTACACAAGATCATCGCCATACACAAAAGCTGCGCCTTCTACCGCGTACCCTAGGAAGGTGGTAACTTTGTTTCCCAAACAGTTGAACAGTTCCTCCCCTGGTTTGAACTTGATGATCAACAGAGCCAACGAAAATTGCAACACCATGCCGTTGACGATGGTCCTCCAGTTTATCTTTAAGAAACGTTAACGTTTCATCCAGTAGCACTTTTTTCAATTCACTTACTTGAGATTTGAATGGACAGACCGCGAATCCGAAGAGCAGGAAGACAGTCAATCCCAACAGGGAGACCAGCCTGTATCTGTCGTTCTCGGTGTCTATTATCAGGAAAATTGTGAAGCCACCGAAGAATGCTATGTAGAAGACTGTCAGTGAGTATCTGGAGAAGAATCGAGATATAGTCACTAATGCATGTATGACAAAATGAATGATCAAATCTCACTTAGCACTTTGACATCCGTTTACAAGTGGTTCCCAAACATTCTCCCTTACATGGGGCAGTAGTTTTGGCCCTAACAGATAGTTATAGCTTATGCTGAAAGCTATGATACCATACAATACAATCAGGAAACCATATCCACTGCAGAAGGTTTCATCAATGTTTGTTTCTGAAAATGGTACATTAAATCCTTACTAATTGTTTAAAAAATAAAATCAGGCTGTTTATTAGGAGTTATGACAGTTAGATATGGTGTAAGCCTCTGGTTTATAGTGTTAAACATCACAAAATGACAGGGGTTGAGTTGGATAATCTATCCAAAGGATGGTTTATCCAATCTCGAAATTGGCCGCCAATGGATTGTCCTACCTCGAAATTGGCCGTCGGTCGTGTGTCCTAATCGCGAAATTGGCCGTCGGTCGTGTGTCCTAATCGTGAAATTGGCCGTCGATAGTTTGTCCTAATCGTGAAATTGGCCGTCGATAGTTTGTCCTAATCGCGAAATTGGCCGTCGATGGTTGTCCTTTCGCGAAATTGGCCGCTTCGCGGAAAATTTGGAAATTCGAATGATTTTTCAGTTTCCATGGGAGATACTCACGTAAAACGAATACTTGGTAGTAGGTGGCCCAAACAAAATAGGCGAGAAGTACAAGTAACAGCACAGATTTGAATATGGAATTGCTGTTCCTCTCGTAGAAACCCTGAGAGCCTTCATCTTTATCCAGAAGGTCTATCCTGGAATCTGAGTTGATTGAATTGTAGTTTGGTGATTTCAGGACCTGAAAATCAGTTATATGAACCGTGTGTTGATCGGAGGCATGAAAGATGACAATAAGAGCAAAATTCCTTCAAATACATTAGGTAGGTAGTAAAAACATAACCTTGAAGTCATATCGAGTTCTTATCAGCATACATATATAATTTTTCTAATTATAGGTTGAAAAAGTTTCCCTACCAGCTTATACACAGAAATTATATATATATTGACTTACATTCAAGGCTTCAGTAGAGTTTTCAGTTTTTCCAAGTTTCTCGGACTCCATCCCCACCACTCTCCTCTCGTTCAATTCCATCTCCAGATTTTTTTATGAATTCTCAGAGCACTGCCATCGCTTCAATTAAGCGGGCTCTGTGGAAAAACATTAGGAAATTCATAATCCATGGAAATATGTCGAAACAGTAATATTGACTAATACTTATCGTTATTTGAACGATAAGTTATAAATTTCCATTGTTTCTCTGGAAAAATCGCTAATATCCATGAATGAGTTTTCGTGACTGGAGATATTCGACAAATTATATACTCGCCGACATTGAAAAGTATATGTGAAGCAAATTCAGCAACAATATTAACTCTGAGTTTGAAGAATTTCTCAAGATTTTCCTTTGTCATAAAATGGCTAGGTCTTGCACACCCTGTATAAGTTTCGTTCAAGTGGCAATCAAAATCTCGTCGGAAACAATTGGAAATAAATTGAACTTTACATACAATTATAGTACTATTGGTACATTTGGCTATTGCACCATACAATTTCGACTCAGATAACAATCAATCTTATCATTTTCTAATAGTTATCCTTATTGAAATGATTGGTAGGAAGGAAAAAATCCATTGTACTGATACTAATCATTATTCGCATTCTAATTTCCTTGAAATTAGAGTAGTTATCAGGAAATTGTTCAGGGTTCAAATTTTGGAGACTCCCTTATGCCACTTGGTATTTATCTGATGAGGAAAAAACAGGGACAATTGAAACAATGAGACTGTTTTCCTGAAAATATAATCGATAAAAACGGTTGCATCTGATTAGGGGATGCTCAAAAAAAAATCAATATGAAAGATCCACTCTAACTTTTGCCAAGGACTCACCCCTAAACTATTCATTGACTCCCAGTACATTTAGAATTTCCCATTTCATTGCAGAATTCAATACGGTGGAAAAGTCACAGTAATTAGAGATCTGGCATCGTAGAAGATTGTGAAATGATTCAAAATACACTGTAAAATTCATGAAATGGCCTCCAGAGTTTTGAAATACTTTGCAGGTAAGTTAATTAAAAATATCGAACTTAGGGACATTTATTACAATTGAAGACTTTTCACCGGCTCGATGTCAATGTAAGGGACACTCTGTAGAGTCACTTTATGAAGGGAGTATGAATTTCACTCCGAAACTTGCTTGGCAAGATTTCGAATTATCGAATGACCCTATATAATCTCGTGAGGTACGACAAATGAGAGGAAAACACTGGGATAATTTACCATCAGTTAATTACAATGACATAGGTACCTACTCGTGTATAACTCACCTCAAGGATAAACAATGCGGTCTTTCGACGAATTTCACGATTTTAAAACCATCCTCGTTTTTCACTGGAGCAAAAATTTTAGTTTTTCACGTACCTACTTCCAAGCTACTTTCTCGATGATACCACGATAAGCAAGTCGATTAAACTGTCCCACTGTAGGCCAATGAACACGCGTTCAAAGATAGCCGTCAATGTTTGGTATGTATATAACGTCGATGACAAAATTTCAAACTGGTTTCATTTTTCTTGATCGCATCACCCTCTTAATTCACATGTGCTCCATATCTACAGATCCTGACGGATAAAATAATTTGTTTAATCGCACGATAACCATCTCAGATTCGCCAACAATAGTTGTTACGAAATTTGAAAACAACGTTTGTTTAGGAATCACATCGACTTTGATGGGATTTAGATAATCTGGTAGATTCCGAATTTTTTCGATCGTTATCGTCGGTAAATAAGTCTGTTGTGTTGCACTACCCAATTTTCCGCCCTTAGAATCACAGGAACCCCTCCAATAGTTATTGGGTAAAAGCTTGGACGGTTGAGAGAATTTTAAAATTGGAAAGTTTGTTTTCATTTTTTATTTTGGTGGATTCGCTATGGATGTGGTTTATGTGGAAGAAGAATTCAGTTATCAAACAACTTTAATACAATATAAGATATAGTACATTTTCAAAAAAAACTTATCTATAATAAAAAAAAGACAAAACATGGGTCTGTACGTAAAGAAAATTCGAAATATCTACAATAAAGACTTAATTTATACAAAAGTTCACTTAACTCTAATGGGCCTATCAAGAAATGCAAGAAATTATTTACAGAGTACAATTTTTACACGATGAACTAATTTTTCATATTCGCGTATATTATTGTGGTAGGTTATACCTAAATTAAGTACATAACTGGGGCTTCTGTAATATCATTGTACATAGAGGGTGAATGAATGAATTTCGAGGACTAAAATATGGTTTGAAATTAAATCTATATCTCTCCATATGACAGGTATTTATAGTCACCATATTACCTGAATTTCAGTTATTTAACACCCTGTCTATAACATCTATACACTATGGTAATACTATTTCACAAGAATATGTTCGAAATATTGAAATTCTTCAGACAGAATACGATTTCTATTGCAATGAGTATTAAAATTGTGGAAAAATTGCAGAATGGGGATGATTCTAAAAATAGAAAAGACGAAAACTATGAAAACAGAGAGAGTAATTGAAGTAAAAATTCGTTTCATTTTCTGTTAAACCCTTGAAATTGAATTATTCGAAAGATGTGGAGGTCCAGCCTTCTTCTGTTTTTAAAACCATCCTGTATATTCCTCAAATAACGAAATAAAAGTATGAGCTTCTTTTAGGCAAGATCATGAGGTCTTGTATTTTCCCCTCTCTGTTGTTGATATGTTTTGTTCAAATACTTATTTTTTATGATCTTATTATGCAGCTAGGTTATTTTCTGTGAGGGTAGAATAAGTGGTACTATAAAATAAATAGGCAGATATTAAGTAACGCTGATTCCTTCGAATTTCTAAATACCTAAAACAGTCTTACATTCCCTATTGGATACAGGAGAAATGAACAGAGATGGACAACAACAAATAATCCAAGACAAGAATCACTGTCCACCCAGAGCCTATTTAGAAGCAACTGCACACCTGTTTCGGATTAATTATTCAATCATCAGGTAATTCAGACTTATAAATGGATTTATTATGAAGTGGATAGCTAGATGGGACAGATCAAGAGTTAACCTTGGCTAGATTGGAAGAACCTAGTGAGAATTCTGTTCATCCCTCCTCAACAATTTTCCTATTCAACTAAAACATGCTCAAGTACGTATATTCGTCAGATTTAAACTTTGCAAGAGTTCAAACACTTGCTCCTTAGTCATCAATATCTTGGTGTCACTCTCGGCAAGCTTCTCCTCCAGGTAGTTCCTCTGGTGTCGAAGATGCCGATGGGTGGCGCTGGCGGTCGGCCTCAGTTCCGACGTCAGAGTGGCCAAACGTTCTAGCTTGTCTTTTTCCAGAACTTTCTGCGCCTGGTCTTGCAGCTGGCGCAAGTTGCACTCCTTGGTGCGCAGTTTGGAACCCTTCGGACCGCCTACAGGAGATCCCAGGGTGCAGACCTCAAGGGTGGGTAGCAGTAATAGAGTACCAGCAGGGGGCGATGTTGTATTTCTTCCCAGTATTCTGAGAAACTGCTCCGAAGCCTCGGCGTTGTCGAGGAGGATGTTTGGGATCGGTTTTGGTGTGGCTGCAAGGTAGGGCATGGTTATTTTGTGGTTGAAACTGTTTCAAAGGAGGACAAACATGTCTGAGACATTATCCGCATTCAGACTCTTAAGAATCAAGTCATAGGAGGGTCTAGCTCGAGGAAATCAAGAAAGATTTGCTCGAAGATTGAGTTAAAATCTTGGTTTCGTTAAGATTTACGTAGAAAAAACGTTATTTTGATCCTTGAGTCCCAGGAGTTCCTTGAAAACCTCAGAAATAAGTCTTTTCAAAGTGAATAATCAGATATTTCCGACCGAAAATACACAAACGTTATATAAACGTTTAAATAACGTAGTTTCGGTTTTTTGTGTGATTTAGAATACCTAGTGCTTTCACTCTGGGGAAACTAGATTATAAAACGTGTTTTCAACCGAGGTATTTAGCAACGTTGCCAACTGCAAACATTGTAACGTTGAAAAAACGTTTATATAACGTTATTTCTGCTTTTTTATTACAAATTCGAAGCATAACGAGCAAACAGACTCCAAAACAGAAAACATACACAATTTAAACCCGTTAACAATTCAGAAGATTAAATCATGCAATAAAACGATCAATATTAATATTGTTAATGGCAAAACACTCACAGATGCCCACCGAGCAACTAGGTCCCATGAAGTATTTCTCAGTCTTCATCGATTTCCCGTCTTGGTCTTCCACTTCCACTGCCAGACCTAGGTTCTGTTCCTTATTCCAAGCCCTGACAGCGTTCGCCATGTTGAGCTCCACGTATCTGCTGGTTTCTGCGATGACTCTGCTGTCACATAGACGTTTCTTCGCTATAAGATAGATTTGTATCATTCAATTTCTCTTCAATCTTTATATTTGAACTAATTTTACTCACTTTTCCTCTTGTTCTTCTGATTCTTGACGTAGTAATACGCAGAAATCCTGTAAACCTTCTCCTCCTCCTCCCTTCGATGGGTGCAATTGACGTTTTCAAGATGGGTGGAATTTTTCAGGATCAGCGCGTGTAATCTCAGAGTAGCCTCGGCTATCTGATTGGTTTGGTCGTCTTGCGTGTAGTTGAAGTAGAGGTTCATCATTTTTTCCTCCGCCTTGAACTCTTGGGTAACACCCTCTGGGGCAGAGCCTGCAAAAGGGCTTTGTCAATTTTTTGTCACTACAGACATCCGTATAGGAGTTTTGTATATGACTCATAGCTCAAATATACGAAAAAGCTATACAGAATGATGTAGTGTCAATCTACTACTGTTACTGGGATCAGTGCAACAAGATTTAAGGAAACCTTAGGCTTAATATACTTTCTACCCACGAAATGACTCATGAGGAACACCAAAACCTCAAAAACGAACAAAAAACATTGAATTCACGCATCGATATAAAAAGACTGGCCCACGAACCGACCCTTGGGGGATTCCTTCTCGATACTCCTCAGTCTACTCACATGAAGGATAGAAGGTCCTGATTTTTTTCGATATAAACTCCTCCAACGGGTTGGATTGCTCGTTCATCGGAAAAAATTGCGTCAGATTCAAGGGTGACGTTTTGTTGAACATCATATTTGCCCCTGATGAGTTCACCCGTCCCACCTGCTGCAGGATGTTCATCTTCAATAGCTGGATCCAATTGTCCTTGGTCCTAGAAAAATCGGCATGCTTAAATGAATTGAAGAAATGGTGCAACAGTTTTAACGTCACCGAGTATATTCCGACCGGCTATGGGGCATAAATTCACAATTCAAAATACATTCATCTAGACTTTACTGGTTTTCTGCTGTAATCTGAGGTCACACTGTCTGAGAATTTTGCATTTTTGCAGACAGGTCATACGCAACCTTATCTAGGCACACTCATGGCTGGCTAGACCCGTTTCTATTTAACCAATGGCAAGTCACCTTCCCTAGGTCTTGCTCAACCGTTCAGAAAAAAATACAGACGACCTATACTTTCCCATTTAATGTCTAGGTCTAGTACAGAACGTGACAACTAAAGGTAACCCCACATTATATGTTCTATTGTTCATTCTGACTAGAATCGTTTCGGAAAAACAATGGAAATCCAGGTTTTTTTTGAGTACAACTAAAGGTAAACCTGTGAAGTCGATACCCAATTTCGAAATTGGAAAAATGAATAATACATGAAGAAAATCAACAGTGTTGATGCTGAATTGAGCTGGACTTGTGTTTGGGTGATGAATATTTGAGTTGCATTGGAATTTATTCCTTACCATAGTGAGAATATGAAGACGTGGAAGATTGACCTGTTTATAGCTTTCTCATTTTCTGTTTAATCAGAAATGGTTCAAATTGGAACGTTTTGGAGTTTTTCTCACTTCTTCATCCAGCTCATAAGATCTTTCAACCTATAGACCTTTCATATGTGAATATGAAGGCTCATATGGCTGGAGATTTCCATCACCCTTTGACAGGGCTGCACCGCTAGTGTGGGTCCCCCTTTAGAATAGAACAACTTCCGTATGCGCTTAGGTGTGTTGTAGACTACGGAGCAGACGTGTTTTAACTTTTTCTGATTGCATATTAATGATAAATTGTAGTTTACATGGTTTTTCTTTCCCAGGATATCCAGACGTAGCTTAAGGCAGTCCATCTGCACTGTCTGCAGTGATTTGAACGGGTATAATGACCTTTTCTGTGTGCTGTATCATTGTGGCACGAACGTTTTGAGAATACGCTCGTCGGAATGTTATTTTCGCAGAAATGGAGCCAAAAAACTATTTTCTGAATCGTCCAATCTGCCAACCAGGAAGTGGATGAACAGGACTACACTAAGCTACTCGGAAACACAAAAAATGGCAAGCTTAAGGGCATCTTTTGAAGGCATCGCTGTCTTACAGCCGCAGAGCTATAAATAAAACCACTTCGCATTCCGTCAAAAAAAAAAAAATGGACAGTCAAAAACACCTCTGGTGCTACACAAGTTCATCAAAACAATTCTGATGAAATCCAAACCGATAAATAATTCATCGACCATCATAAAAATCGTAAATTATCTTTTTCCCCATGATTCTATCGTAGTAAACATGGTGGAGTATTCAAATGGGAAAAAATTTACATTTAAACGATTTCACCCATTCTTGGGATTCTTGGTTTATTCATAATCTGGCGGCCCCCTTGGTCTAGAGACGGTTCAATGGCCAATAGGTCGAGTGACCTCGATACAGACGTTTTGGGAGAGAAAAAAATCCGTGAATACTGATGAAATAGACGTACGCAATGTGTGTGTTCTTTGATCTTTCGGATCTTCGAGTTCAACGAACAAGATTGAGCCACGATTTGGACAGTGTGAGAATGTCTGCTCCTTCTAGATCGATGGGGTTTAAATCTGGTGAACGGGGTGTCCGCAGATAACATTGACGTTTGCTAGTCGACAGGAGACGTGTTTTGTCTTGTTTTTTCCCTCCCTCTAAACACAGACATCATAGTGTGGCAGTCTGACGTCGAATATCTGGGAATAAATGTGAATAACAGACTTCTGGGCAGAGGCATGGGGTTACTGTTAGCAAAGCAGCAAAGGCCTTACAAGGCGTGCAGAAATTTGGTGATGTAACCCAAAAATACTGCAATGGGTAAACATCAAGATTGTGAGACCACTTATCACTTATGGGGCAACATACTAACATGCCAAAACAAGTCAGAACAGAAAACCCCTCGATAGAATACAGAGGCTAGCCTGTGGGTGTACAGAGCTACAATTTGTAGCCTTGGCCATTTCGATGAACGGATCTTGTACCCATTGGGATTTTATGAATAGGTTTTCGAAGATTTTGGCTTATATTACTCATGGGGTGCAAAAGACAGTGGATCCAAGTCGTGGTAGAGATTCAACCTTCTTGGATCCGTGTCTGTCTCATTTGGGTTTGGCAATTACTTCAGTTTTTCAGAAATGTGAACCAAAAATTGTAAAAATATTCTCTAAACTTGGGAATCTTGATGGTTTTCGAAGATCCGAGTGGCCAACCCCAATTTATGGCGGAACACGTGGTCAAGGGCATATGGGCCAGATGTTCTCTTCGCCAGGCAGACATTTATGCAAATTTATTCAATCATGCATTCGAAATTTGGTGACTACCGATTAATGTGGGGCCATTTGTCTGTCTGGAAGTTTGTCACATAAACACATATGGTGATTATTGGCCGGCTTCATGAATGAGTTCTTGAAAAAGATCGAAGATTTCACAATGTTACGGCTAGACGGGGTGTATGGTCAAGGTGATGATGGTTATTCTTGGAATTCTTCGTAGTTGACACGATAGAGGCGGAAAATGAAAAAGTCTTTTAAAATCTACACGAATCAAAATGGGTTTATTTTTTATAATAATCCTTATGGATGCTTTTCGAGTCAAAAAAGTTGTCAACTTTGTTTATGGTCGAATTTTAACGCACCTGTATGGAATCGGACTGAAATACACCGTTATAATCCTCAATTTATATTATTTGTACTTCTTTGGACTGTTATGATGATTGCCTCTTGCTTGTCTGCTCTTCAGATTCAGATGGAGGTGATTACAAATCTGATCACTATGTTCAAGTACACCTCTTTGAGATCCCTTTGTAAAACGTAATTTCAAAGGGCAATATTGGAGAATGAGTCCAAATCTGACAATTTAAATTTGACCCCTGGCCCACCAAAATTATTTTTGATTATCTTAGAGCTGCCCAATCTCAATTCTGTCAGTTTTCTGTTTTCTAAGAAAAAATTCTTTTCAGGTGCCATCTTTAGGGAGATAAGCAGAGGGCTGCTTATGAAACAAAATATGTGAAAGATTCATACTATTTTAAGACAAGGGATGTCTTTTTCTACAATTATTCATCAACATCCTGTAGATATTGGATGAAAATTGTGTTAGATCTTCTGAATTCCATCCACAAAAGTCATAAACAGATTGTGTATGCAACTACATGGAAAAAACTGAATAAATAGCTTCAGACACAACCAAGAACGAAAATAATGTCAGGTAAGCATTAGGACCCCCCTCAGATGGCATCAAATCGTCCTTAAAACGAAATGCCGATCCTTTTCCAGTTGAATTTCCAGAGCTCGTCGATCCAGATCCCAGAGTGCCATTCTGTGGTCTCAAGGGTGTGTTCCGATACAAAGTAACGGAACTCACCTGCGTTGAAAAGAGCGCTCGTGTTTTTTTAAGCGTCTCGCTCGAGACCAGACTGTGAAAAAAGGCGAAAAAAGGAGGACTTTGGGTTAGAAAGGCGGCCCAGACGATTTTAATGAGGGTTTATAAGGTCTAAAGTGTCTATTGGAATTTTTGGGTCAGTTCTCGGATCCGCTGACGGGGATGTAGGTCAGGCTGCGTCTAGACGAAGGGTCTGTCTGCCCTTATATGTCCCGCTAGATAAAGGTGGGACGGTGCGATGTTACATTCAGAACCTTGGAATGTTTATTCTCCTTGAAGAATCCATATTCTTACGAATATTATGAATTTTTTGGTATGTTTGCCTTTTTCCATAACTCCAGAATCAGTTGCCCGATTTTTATGAGAGTTACACTATAGTGTAATCTGTAATGGCTTTGCTGGATACGAAAATTGATAATGATTGATCGAATCGCGATTTCGAAGTCCAGACAGAAGCTAGACTAATTAGCGAGTTCTTAACGTGGAATTCCAGATAAAGCCTTACTCACGAGACGCTTAATTGTTACGTTTTGATATTTTTTATAACGTAATGTTGCATTGTATTACGACATCGTCGGTGGTTTTGACAAATAATAAATAACAGATCTCCATTATAGGCTACACAGCTTAGGTGTAAAGTGCGATACAACCAGAGGGTGTGAGATCATTACTTTTGCCTATTTGATAAGCAACGGTGATCTCTTCATTTAAAATCACGTTTTCACCCTATCGGTGCAGTTTAAACGCCTCTCAACAAAAAATTGAGCACAATGTCCGCCATAACATCTTTCTCCTACCTTCTGCAACCATAAATCATTCCCAAATATAATCTGAATTAGTCGCTGGAGACCACTGGGTTCAATTCCAGGTTCCAGCGCTAAATTATATCTTCCTATTGAGGATATTGATACTCCTAACGTAATAAAACCTAAACTAATCTTAGATGACCCAACCTAGACTAGCCTACTCTCTAAGATGCAACTCTAATACCTTATTTCTTTGAAGGGAAATTTTCCTAACCTAATTTTACCTCGTCTAATTTAACCTAACCTATGTTGACCTAAACCTAGACTAACCTACTCTCTGATATACAGCCAACTGAACCTTTATTTTGAAAAATAAATTCTCCTAAGCGTCAACGTAAACTTCCCCCTAACCTAACGTAACCTAAGATAGCCTAAACCTAGAACCTAGACTTCCCTCTAAGATGAAACCCTCACCCCTGTTGCAGTTGAAGGGAAATTCTCCTAACCTAATCTAATCTAATCTGACCTAACCTATGTTGGCCCCAACGTCTTCAACCTAGACTTAAGACTAACTAATCTAACCTAGCCCAACCTAAGCTAATCTAACCTATCCTAACTTAGCCTTGTCCACTCTCTAAACTAAAGTGAGTAATATTTTTGGCATCGAATACAATCGAATAAGGGATAGTAAATAGTTAAGATATATAGTGTTAATGTTAGATTAGGTTTCTGCTCACAACCACTGCAGTTTCGTAAAAAATCACCTAAAAAGAATGTATGGAAAAATAGTTTGTACGATTCAATCGATTATTTCAATGTAGAACTGCAATTAAGCAATAGATCGCTTGTGAAAATTCCTTGGAACTTCTTGCCTAGAATCCTCAAGAAAAGAATCATCTTGTCTAATCTAACTTCGAATAAAATTCCCATCAGGTCATATTTCGCACAGGAGCGTCACTAGACGTGACTAGATATTTTCGTAAAGTACAAATAACCCATTAAATCGTCGTGATTCAACGTTTAAAAAATATCGGTTATTTTTATAACTACTTCAGCAGAATTTCGGTTTTACGAATTTGGCAATGAACCGAGCGTGGACTTTCGGCAAATCGATTTTTCTGTTTATCCGGTTTCATTCGTACGTTTCTACAGGAAAAATTAAAGGAAATCATTTAAAGACTTTTGGATAATGTTGAGGCTTAAAATTTTTAGATATAAGAGCTGTGAATTTGAGTGAATAAAAAAAGATGTGGTTAAGGGAACAAAAAATCGTGTAAAATCGAGCAATTTTGAATTAAATTCGCATCTCAAGCCAGTTGTAGAAATATCCGAAGCAATTCTCTCAGGTTAGGAAGAAATTAAAAAAAAAAAAACGCGAGATCAGTGGTTAAAAAGCAGAGATCACTCAACAAAAACATTTACCTGCTCTCCACATCAACAATCGGAAATCTTGAAAAACAGAAAATAACGTTAGACAAGAATTTCCCATATTTTTCGGAAAAACTATCGGAAATCAATTTTTTTTACTTTCGCAACTCTTACCGATTTCTGGAGGCCTGGAGTGCGTTGATATCTGTTAAATTCCCAGTCGAATTGGAGGGTTGCTGTCGGTTTTCCACGTTATTTCCATCTTCAACAGGCTGATCGCCCTGCATGACATCGTAAATATCAACCTTCTTCCTGGAGGAATCATTTCTTCCCCTGAAACTTCGATCAGTCGGCTGTGCCTGCCCTATGTGCTTCTCGTAGTATTCGTCCAGATACCTGACGATGACCTCTTCCAACTCCTTCGTCGTCAAAAACCGATTTTTCACTGGTGCACTCCGAGAAAAATCAACTAGAGCACTGGTCACAGTCATGATCAACACTAACGACTTAACCGACAGAAACATATCGATTTTCTTTTTGGAAAACTCGAAAATCGAAACTCCGAGTGTTGAAAACGCCGGAAAATTTCTGAAACGTGAAAAAAGTAGTGAAGTAGGACGTGGAAATTTTTTTGGTATAGTTGGGAGGAAATTACACTGTTATTATGCTCATTGCGGTGTTAGACAAATTGAATAGAGCGCGTTCTTCAATTTCTGTGGATGGAGTAGTTTTGTCATGGATAGAATGAGCTTGGCTTAGAACGTCATGTACAATATATATAGTAAGGTATGAATTTGATGGTGGAGTACTCGAAATGGCTAGGAGTCGAGTCTTCCAAAGATTTCCGATCCAACACTTTTATCCTGCGTCTAACACTCCTGGAAAATATTTGGAATTTCATTCTTTATAGTCATCTTGAGGGTTTTCCTTCGAAACAATCGTAGATTTGATGAAAATTCGTTGAAATTCAGACTTTCAGAATATATTGTATAAGTTTTATATTCAAAAGAACAGTTTCCATGGTTATTTCTTATACTTGAATTCATGGGAAGTACAGCTTCATTTTTTTACTCTCAAAGTTGGAATTAATTCAAAATTTCCCGCGTTCTGTTATGCCAGTTGCGTCACGCATATAAAGCTCTTTTATTCGTTCACAGAAATCCAGTGGAAGTTCCTGTCATAATGACACATGATCATTTTTTCTGTTTCTTGTAAATTTTATTAATTTTCTTCCCTTATATCTACGCAGACGAAGAGCAATTTTCAGAATATTCGTTAGCCCAAAAAAAGGTTCGGAGATTATTGAAATTCTTGTTGTAATAATAATTACCACAGATTCCTCAAGAAAAAATCGTCGAATGACCAAAACTACCTATTTTTTTGAATTTTTCTTATAAAAATTCAATTCGCATGCCTGCATGAAACTTTCCCATGCTATGTCGTTTTTTAAAACGCGAAATACCTCCTGAAATAAGTACGAATCAAGTGTCAGACATAAGATCTTTCGATTTCCTGTTCAATTCGTCAAAACAATTTGAAAATTGATGCCATCCATAACATATTACGATTATTTACAATTTGGACGAATATACTCGCAGAGAGAGGTCAAGGGGTTTTCTATTTCATCAAAAGCGCATTTATTTCAGAGAGCTGCTTTAAGCTTCAGAAACAAATCAACTACGTTGATTATTTCACTTTTTCTGGAAACTCTTCCCTTGTGGACGTTTCATAAAGGAACCCCTGTATATTCGCGATCCAAAAGAACCCTAAATTGATTGATTTAACCGTGTATCAAGTCGTGAACGTAGGTCAGGATGTTTGTTTTAGTACGAAATGAACAACACTGGACAGTTTTCGTTCTTTACCTTTAAAAAATTCCTTATCCAACAGAATGGCACAAGAAACACCACCTAACTCTCGGATCGTTTAACTGAAACCAAAACACCTTGTTGACATTTATATAGGTACATACCTTCCGTATAAAATTACCATTTTTGAATTTTATATGTAATCCAGGAACCCAGGACCATATGTAAGACAGTTCTGGGATCTCATGAGTAACGAAAAAAAATTCCCTCTAAATTTAACTTCAGTTTAACTTCATATATTCGGAATATAAGTTTTTCTCTTTTCACCTCTGGGAGAATCGATCATTTTACATATCTCCCCGCCCTATCATGGGGATCCAACAATGAAAAATCTTTTTCGATTCAAGAATAGAAAAATTGTGTTCGAATAGACACATTTGAATCAACTAATTCGAGAAAATTCGATATTATCGGAGGTGGGCAGAAATAAACAAATTAAACACCTTCCTAGGGGCATGAACGATACATTTTCTAAAAATCAGTATATATTATTATGAAAATTTGTGCAACACGTGATATATGAATTTATTTCTATGTCTGTGTGTAAATTTTGTTGGTAGATTCTTCCGCCCTCCTCCCTCATTCGAATCTGGGCCCATAACCTGTTGGCAATTTGTTGGTTTATCGCGAACCTCCCATTTGTTCAGCACTCTCGGTTCGGTTTTGTTTCTCTTCAGTCCTCAGTTATCAGTTATACCTATTTTTAAAGCTATAAAACATTTAATTTTCCTTTATTCGTCTCCTAAGACGATCTGGTTCTTCCTGGTTCCGGTGTGATCTAATCTAACCAATTTGCTATCAACTATTCATGACCCTGTGCTCCTAAAATTTCTGTATCGCCTATTTTACATGTCTAGACGAGGCACATGCTTCAGTTTCCACCCATGTGAATAATGGTGGAACAAATGCGAGGAGGGGCCTATTCGAAATCTGGAAGGGCAGAATTCACACTTCGTAGGTACAAGACTGCTTTACAATTGTAATAAATAAAACAAGGAACGCGCAATTTGTTTTACAAATGTCCCCCGATCGTAGTATACGTAAAATTGTAAATTTCCAAGTCTAGACTACGTCGTAAATATTTAAATTCGAACGAATTCGTAGTATCCGAAGATGATGGATCTCTTGTTCCTAAATCTGCCGATATACTGCTCAAAAATAAAGTTGACATATTTCCCTTTCATACGCGAATCATCCACTTCCATTTTTGAGCAGTGTATTTAACAACTGGGTGAATGTTTTCACTGTTTTGATGATGTTTTCACCCCTCAAACCTCAAACTTTTTCAAAGTTTTTGAATGGGTAGTCTGACACATCACAAAAAGGACACATGATAAAAAGGTCATATACCCCTTTTTATGAGCTTTTGCCTGAATAAATCGTTGCTAGGCTGCTTGGAACTCGACAAGTTAAGTCAATAAAGTCCTAATTCGACTGAATCTCTCACATTTTCATATACAATGTCGAAGCCTTGGAAGAATCTGGATAGCCAGGAGGAGGAATTCAACAATTTCATGCACAAAGTGTCCGAGGTCGAAAGAATTGTCCACAAGTTAGCCTCGAAAGACAGGGAGGAACAAGCCATCGGTGATGCGGAGGCTAAAAGATATCTTGGGGAGAGCGAGCAGTCAAAAGAGGAGATTATAGACGTGGAAAACATGAAATTGAGGGTAAAGAGTGATAGGACCGTCATCAATAAGAAGGCTTTTCAAGAGGCGCCTTCAGGAGATCAGTCGACCATGTCTCAAGGTAAATCTTCTCCAGTTTTTGGACTTTTAAGATGTGGAGTTCGTTTTTAGAGGCTTTTATGAGAGAAGTGGAGAGAGATGCTGATAGGAGGTATAAGGAAAGGAAGATAAGGCAGGAAAAGATGGAAACGCTGAAAAAACAGGCTACTTTAGCCTTCAACAGGGAGGATTTCATAAAGGCTCTCTCCTGTTACAACAAGGTGGATTAATTGTACCTAATTTAATTCATGCTTTATACCCAGCATGAATAGAAGAGCCTCCGCAAAGTCGAGACTTCTCTTCATCATTATTCCCCATTTTTTATATAAAATGTTTCCTAATTT
The DNA here is from genome assembly GCF_907165205.1 of Coccinella septempunctata. NCBI lineage: Eukaryota > Metazoa > Arthropoda > Insecta > Coleoptera > Coccinellidae > Coccinella > Coccinella septempunctata. Next base: position 17,418,189 of record NC_058197.1, read on the forward strand.
TCCACTCAATTTCAGGCATTAGATCTGGTAAAAGATAATCACAATTTGTTTCTAAACAGAGGCTTGACTCATATAAAATTGAAGCTATATGATAAAGCTCTCGTGGATATTGATAGAGCAATATACCTCAATGAAAACTCCTTGAAGGGGTATTTACTGAAGGCCAAAATATTGTTCTTGACTGGAAAAAATGGGGATATGAAGAAGATTTCGGAAGAAGCGAAGGAAAAACATCCAGAGAAGGCTGATTTTATCGACGGTATGCTTAGTATACCTCTCGCAATCATAAGCTATTGATAGAAACAATTTCAGGGTACATAAAAGATTTGAATCAAACAGAAATTGGGCAGTGAGTGAAATCTGGTCGAAAACGTAATTTATTCTGGGTGTATTAGAGCTTGAATGAAGAAATATTTTATATATTTGCCATTTTTTCATTTTCCAAGCTCCATTTTCTTCTATGCATAAAATAAATCATTCTATAAAAAACGCATAGAATTCCTTTCGCCTCTTTATTCTATGTATCAAAATGAACCATAAAGATTAATAAATTTTCAGTGTTCGATGACTGAATCAGAGAATTGTTACTGTTTAATTATTTTCTCATTGTAAAACTTTGAATAAATATTGAAAATGAATGATTCTGACCAAGGTTCTCTAGAACTAACTCATTATTTGAAGAACAACGCTTCACTGTGCCAAGAAAACCATTATCAAGAGATTCTGGCGAACACCGAGAAGACAGCGAAAGATCTGGAGGTGATGTACACTTCCCTGCAAATGATGAAATACGAATTTGCGAAATTGAATGCTCAAAGCGTGAAAATTGAGACCTACTTGGCTCTAAACAAGAAAATCCTGAACGAGGCTCTCAAGGAGTTAGAAGAGGAGAAAACCTTCCAACTCGATGAGGATATGGCTTGAAATTACCTCTGTTTTCTTAAGTTCAATAAAAGAAATGCTTATTTCAATTTTTTTATTCACATAATCTGTTGCCTACATTTCAAAACATTGTTTTTTTAATAAAATTCGACATAATCTAAAACTTAACAAATCAGTCGGATATCCAAATTTCGTTCGACACTACATAGTAGTAAAAGTTATTATAAAAGGGATCATGTAAGAACTTACTAATATCCTAGGCGGATTTCAATAACTATTCGACGATTTTTACTCGAAATTTGGGATTTGGCTATAAATTAATAAGAAATGTGATAAAAGAATCAATAAAAGACCAATTAAAATAAGAAAATGCTTGAGAATGAGAAATGCACGCAAATCCTGAACAATTAAATTACTGAGATGCTCAGATCATGAATTAAAAATGTGAACTTGTCAAATTCTCGAAATTACGCAATTTTTAATCAATAACACTATAAAAATACTATTCAACAAATTTGTACATTTTAAAATACGTGAATTTATAAAACCCACACGAAATCGAAATTTTATGATATATTGGAATAAATAAATTTTCAAACGTTACTAGTACGCTAACCAAGGATGATTCTTGAGCGATTCCCTTGATCTATCACCATAATCGTACAGCAATTCTTGACCAATCGCAATATCCTCCTTAGCGATCAGGACCAATCTTGGCTTTCCATCAACGGAAACTGTTTTTGTCATTAAATTACCATTCCTTGAGTGATTCACCAATCTTCCTAACCTTGTCGATTCAGGTGTGGCATCGATGCTGAAAAAAAAAAAACAATAATTAATGAACAAAGACAAAAATATTGATTATGATAAAAGTAATTCTCAAAATATTCAAAGCTTACCAATATTTGTGATTATTGTGTTCGAAATAATACATGTAGCAACCAGCATTTTGATCTGCAGCGTACAGCTCTTCCCTCTTTTTAGCCTCCGAGATTTCTATCAGATCACCGCTGTATTCCACAACGAAATCTCCCCTTTTGAATTCTTTATCGGCCACTACACCCCTTCCCTTACCCTCGAAATAACTAATCTGAAAGTAAGACTGGGATAAGTCGAACGTTCACCAACGCAACATTCAACACTTACTTTCAAACCCTCCTCTATGTTGTTCCTCAAAGTCTTCTCCAAAATCCTCTGTTTCTCTTCGAGAACTGTCGTTTTCGTTTTCCTGATGGACTTTCTCACCGGTAAGTAATTATTAACTGTTAATTTACGATTAGTACCTGCTTTTGGGGGTTCTTCTAACACCGTGAAACGATTTGTGTTCAATCTGAAAAAAAAAGTTTAAAATTGACATATACAAGACATAAAATGCTGAGATAACTCACTTTCTTCGGGCTTTTGGTCCTGTAATGGGTTTTTGAAAACTTTTCGATTCCGTTTTGACGTCAAGTTTTTGATCTAAGGCTTCGGTGCACAACGTAATCCTGTGCGGTGTCGATGGGGGACTCCTCAGAGAACATTCCTGATCATCGGCTACGAGAAGTGAGTGTATTTCTGAAAAGAGAGAAATTCACTGAAGTTCCAATTGTGTCAGATTTTTTTTTACATAAGTTGGCTGAAGAATAGTGTCATTCTGTCGTTGAAAACAGAGTTAACGTGAAAATGTCAATCTATTGAAAGTTTCAGGGTGGAATAAAAATCAAAAGTAACAAAATTTTCCATATAAGAACGAATACCACAGGTATGATAGGCTGAAACATGTCTAACACTGGCAGAAGACTTCGGGAAAACAATGAGGAAATCCTGAAATACATCAATCAGCTCCGGGAACAAAGGAACGAACTGGGATTTCTGGTGGAGAAACAGAAGACCGAAAAGGCCAATCTTGAGGCGGAAATGGCCAGAATAACTTACAAGCTCAGCTTGGTGAGGCAAAAACTATAAAAAAGAGGTTAAAAGACTTCTTCTTGAACTCTTACAGATAAACAAGAGCTTAGGCCAAAGGGCTCGGGCCCTACACTTGTACGACACGACCATAATGGAAATAGAGGCTAAATACAAGGGCCTAGCCGATTCTACCCAAGGTCTCTTGTCTCAAGTAAGAACGGAGTCCTCAAATTTGGAAAACAGCATCGACAAACGTATCGGGACAGAGAGTGAGTGCAAGAATTGTCCCCGATGCGACCTGGACCCACAAAATCAATTGAGGACTCAAGGTTGGTACCATTTATCGATCATTAATGTGTTGTACTATCGGAATCTCCCATAATATACACTTACATACAAGCTAGGACAAGATCTCATCTGCGCATCTTCGACAACGTTTCGGAGGTGATTTTCCTCCATCTTCAGGTCTGAAATTTTCATAAACGCCACGTAAATATTGAAATTCCAGACCTGAAGCTATAAATAGTTTGACCAAGTGTTATAAAGGATACTTCTGGTTTAAAGCTTAAATTTCAGTCTCAGGTGCCTTGAGCGAGATCCCAACGAAACAACCGAACGAAGGGGAGAAGAGAAACACCAAGATTGAGTACAAGGGGCATTCCCACACGGAGGAGCAGGCTCGCAACCTATCCAACAACCCCATCTACAGCAGGGCCATGGAATACCCCATGATGCTATCGCCGATGATCAACAAGGAGCACTTGGAACAGATAAAGGAGAAGATAGCGAGCAACAGTGCCTCGAGTCAGGGACTCAAAAACCTCTCGGCTTCTGACAACAAGAGACCGTCTGAAGGTTAGTTCTACCAAAAAAGGGCTAAGGTTAAATAATGAAAAATTGGTTTAGAGGTGGATTTTACTCTGTTCCTTATGTTTAAGGGAGTTCCGTTTATCGACAAATCATTTCGCATGCGGCCAACGAATCACAGAAAGATGGCGAACTTTCTCAATCCACCGTAGCCACTGGGAACTTCATAGACGGTGATTATTCTGATATTCAACCAAGCAGGGATATATCGGGAGATGAGTGAGTTATTCCTTGTTTCTGGCTCTCCCTAGACTTCGATAACTACCTATAATAATTGCAGGTCCCCTATGTACAAGGAAATGAAACCCAAAGAAATCACACCCTTAGAATCCCCGGTCCCAAGTTCCGTAGACATGCAAGTTACAGATGCTGAAAAATCCATGATAGAAGACTATGACGATGTCATAGAAGAAGTCGAGAGCGGGTAAATTATGATATAAATGCCATATGCATCAATCGTGAAAGCTGTAGAACGGATATAAGCTGACGAACATTGAAATTCAGCAGCTTATATCTGAGAACAGGACCGTTATGCTATCTGAAGGCATCTGCACACTCACATTTTTGCATTATTCCCTCTTGTTCTTTCTAGGAACCAACAAGGCAGGAGCTCATCCAAAAACGGCAAAAAGTTTCCTAGCAGTGTAGATGTTTTCAGACAAGCCTACAAGACACAACACGAACTGAACGAAAAGCCCCCGACTTTGGCACGTTACAAAAAATCGGTCTTCAATAAAAGAGATCAATCCTTGTTTACTACCCAAGAAGAGTAGTGTTCAACAGTGTGTCTATTATTTAAATTCTGATTTGTATCATTGAATAAAATGTGATTTTCGAGCATATTCTTAAATCCTGTTTTCAAAGAAGTTGGTGCTCGTTAAATTCAGAGTTAATCCCCCATGGATATTTCGATTGTAGGTCCGATTCCATTGGATCTGGTATGTTAACGCCAGCAAGCAGTTTCCTTAAAAGGACAATGGTAAATAATAGCATCAAAGAGGCAGGAAGACGACAAAGGTAAAGGATTAAACAATCGATATGATCAAACTTCCAATATCTCATACGAAAACCTGTTTCAGTATATTGAAAACTAACAAAAGGAGATCCTACCTGAATTTCAGAAAAGATTCGTATCCTGAAGGCGATAATTGAAAAGGAAAACTTACAAGTAGAGTAAAAACCAGGTATGATCAATTCTGGGTTTTTTCAACAGAATAACTGTAAAGACTAAATACAAATACTAACCCTGTTCAATAGGTTCTTGTTCTATAACGATATCTGGCATTTCGGAGGCTGGTATTATTTCCTCCTCGTCCGGGAGGAAGTTCAATTTGTTTCGAGTGCATCTTGTGAGAACCTTTTTGGATATAACAACTCCAGGAGCTTCAACAGGCTGCAAAAAATTATTTATTTCAACAGGGCGTCTTTGAAAACCTTCCAAACACAATGCAGGAGTCTTTGAGTTACGGCTTGTTAATCATTTTACGATAAACACTTCACAGAAGTGTTAAAGAATGAATGAGCATCGGAAGCAACCAAATTTACCTGGAAAAAGTCTGTAATCCTGCGAGACTTCGCACTGGGAGAATAATTTGTGTTAAGTGCCTCGTCGTTCATCGTCCTCTCCATTTGTTTGGTTTCTGCATACAACATTTTGCTCCTGGTGCAAGATCGAACAGGGCGTCCTGTAATATTCGATTTGTTGGGGAAATTACGGATTTTCAAGAGAGCATCAACAAACCAAACGTACCGTGAAGTTAACTTGGCGTCGTTTGCAACGTTGCCGGTCTACTTATCGAAGAATGATGCTTCCTTAAGAAAAGGCATCAAAACTATTGAATTCGAAGCTGCCACATTAAAATAATTCCAGCGAAAGCAGTACAGACAATTTATCAAGTACTTATATGCTAAAAAATGTTAATTTTTCCACAAATGCATTCGAACTTGAGCACCGCAACGCAACAAACTGAAAATTTAGGACCGAACGGCCTAACATAACGGTAGAGATGACAACAAGCTAACCTCACTTTTTTGGTTTAGTGGCCTCATCATCAAACATACCTTGCACCATTTTTGCTGAGTTATTTGTGAAATTTTATCAAAATTATGCAGGTCCCCCAAACGGGCTCCAAACAGAATTACGAATATTCCACGAAAATCAATAAAAAACAATCAAATAAAACTTGACGTTTGCCATAATTCTATCATATGATTTTGATTGATTATCTAATTGACGTTTTCATGGGGCATTTGAACTACTGTGAATTTGAAAAAAAAAAATTCTGTGCTTGGCGTAATTGGGCGGGTAATTTGAAATTATTCCAAAAAAAATCTAATGAAAGAAACTCTCAAATACGCCTTTTATTGGCAATCTACTCAATATTAATTATAAAAACAGGTATGAGGGAAGTATGAAAACAATCTGATGCTTAAATATTTTTATTTTCGGTACACTTCATGAATGAATTTCATTATATATTGTCTCAAAAGGATGGATATTTTCTAAATGCTCTCGTCAATATTGCAGAAGTTATTGGGAAATTCCTATGAGTATAAATATACAAATACCCGATATAATCGATAACAATTTTAAAATTCGAACGTTAGCTATTAAGACACATTCAACCACAATATTGAAGTTTCAATGAGGAATTCTCATATTTTAAGGAACACCTGGTTCAATAAATACTGTCTTAAAATTCGACTTTGCGATTCTCATCCTCGCATAATGTTTATTTGGGAGTTACGCTAGGATGTAATTTTTTTTGGTCCCTAATTTCTGCCCTCCTTAAATCTAGAGAAGCTGCAGTTGGAACTTTCAAAGGCAGCTGAACAATTTCTGGCTCAAATTGAAGAATACGTTCTGCTTCAACTGGAAATAAATATACAACGGGTACAAGGGAATTCTGAGATCTAGGTTTGAAAATTTTCGTGCATATATACATAAATTGGGTTTATAGGGGTATATTACGATGATAAAAACAATCTATGTTATATTAATATTGCTAGGTACGAACCTATAATGCGATGTAGCTTCGTACCATAAGCTAAATCTGTTTGATAAGCCATCAAAAAACTCAATGGAATAAGCGGTGCAAAAACAGATACTTTTCTCTTATACCTGAATCTGCAAAATCAATTGAAAATGCATAGTTTGTTCGATGAAACACCTTAGTTTACCGAAGAATCATCACAACCGTTCAACCCTTTCTTACCCTAAGGCACTCCACGTAGCAGCAGTCAAATAAAAAGCGCCATACCAAAAAAATAACTCCCTCTGCTTGGCTATTTCCAATGCAACTTCTCGTTCTCTCAATTGACTCCTCATCTGAATGTCTCTTTCGATCTGAACATAACGTAAATTATGACCTAATCTTTGCACGTTCGATCTCTCACCTTTATTGCGGTTATTTCGTTTATCAAATCTTGATTTTGAAGGAGATTCTCCTCCATGTCGACGGTAAAAAAGTTACCCATTCTCAGTTATTGCAGTTTTGGCATAGGTATTGATTTCTGAGGAAAGGGACGATACAATAGCCGGTTTTAATGAATGGGAAAATCGATAACACGTTTGAAACGTTCGGCATTTTCAAATATTACCCCCTACTTGCTTCGCTACATTTTTCTGAACTACGACGCGGTTGAAATTTGAACTATCCACCTCGTTTCACTGGGAGGTGGCAAAAATTCGTGAAATATTTTTTCAGGCGACGATATTTCCCTGGGGTGTAATAATTGGTCATTCAGAATGTAATTAATGTACACAGTCACTTCAACTTTCGCACAGAACCAAAAGTTATGTAATAAATTACTCAACCACTTGTTGTTAGACATTTCCTTTTGTTACCAATTATTGATCTGTCTAGAAGCATTTAAACGCTGATGAGGAAGATAAGGGGTAGTTTATCAATTCAAAACCCCTGCTTTTTTGCTGGAATGTAAATCAACTTCTCGAGAGGGTAACCGAATGAATAAACCTTCATATTTAACCATATATTAAATACATTAATACAAGTATCATTCAAGAAAACAAAAATAAAGCTTCAACAGCCTTAAATAGAATATCTAAAAAGTGAAAGTGTTAAATGTAAATTTATCAATGAGAAAACAAGTATCGAAAGATTTAGACTATCAAGAAATGGCTACACCAGTAATTCCCTTCGTGAAATCGAAAAAATCATTGTAGCACCTTTGGGTGATCGCAAAAATTCACAACGACACAATTAATCCCATTTAACATCGAAAGGTACCAGGTAGATAAGATGGCTTGACCACCCCCCCCAATTTTACAGGAGAAAGGTTCTCGGGGTGACAGAAACACCACATACAGATATCAATTTATGCGAGCACCCGATGTCTGCTTTCAATTTAGTCCATTTAGAATAGTTATATTTTTATAATGGTTTAAATAACTCTACAATCCTTAAGAGCTTGCGTCATACTTTTTTCATTGAAAAAAGTGCACTTTCCTAAGATTTTTCAGTTTATAAAAATACAATTTCTGAACTAAATTAGATGCCCACGCGTTAGAGAACGAAATGAAGATAAACCTCCTCTGTCAGCTACCATGAGTCACAACTAAAATAAATAAAACAAGGATAAACTAATGTGAGTGTATATTCAGCACAATAATGAATAGAAATAAAAATCTACATGTTCAAGGACTATTCGTTCTTTAACACAGTTTCAATGGCCAATTCAATTCTTTTAAATGCAGGGGCAGTAAATGATCTATAATCATTTAAAAGAACTAAACCTATAAAAATGTTTGAAATGATGGTAAATACAATAACATAACTTCAAACATTCCTCGGAGATCTCACAAAATTACATATCGGAAAATGTACAGTAAAATTTCCTTACAAATAGTTCTGTGAGACTTTGAATCGAATCATATGAGAAGAATGAATATGTTTAACAATTTTAAGTACTTTTCCAGAAGACGTCTGATGATTCAACAATTCGGTGAAGAATTTTCCAGCTAACATTGATTTATAACGAATATAAAACCCATTATCGTTGAAGTGAAAATACATGTGAGGCGTCCTACAATTTGCACTAATCATCAATATCCTAACCTCGAAAAACAAAAACGCTAAGTTTGTGCGTTGGTTTCACAGATAACGGGCCTTACATTGTAATTCTCATAATTAGAAAAGAAACAAACAAGGAGAAACTTATCCGGTGCCAAAATGACATCAGGAATCTAGATTTTCACAACCTCAACTTATTTTTGTCCCGGAATCTCGAAATTAGCGAATTTGACTTCCTCGTTTGTCGAAATTGATCAGAAAAAATTAGTTACCGACGATCTTTACTCACAAAGAATTCTCAACAGTCTGTAACAGAATATTTATTCCAAAAGTATTAAAACCCTAAATTTCCAAAATGGTCATTTTCGAACTCAAGTCTCAACCGGTTCAGATAAGAATTCCATCGAAAATGAGAGCATTTTTTGCATTATAAGAAAAATATTTAAAACAATGGTATAAACAATTTTCATCAATTTTTTTTTTCAATAAAGCAATAGTAAAAAATCCGTCACGGGGTGGTGGGGGGAGACTGGAATACCGGTGGAGGGCAAGAGGGGGGGTGGTAACATGACCATTAACCACTCTTGAAGAGTAGAATCGCCACCTGGCCCAAGTAGAAATAGATGAAATGGCGTGTTTCATGGGTCACATACGACCCAAAATTTCGACCTACTATGCAATGCCACGTTGGGTTGTATTTCTTGTCAAACTCCTTCTTGATATATGCAGCAATGTCCTGGAAAAAACAACTTCTGAGAAAACAATCATTAACACCTTTAATGGCAATGAGTTGTAGATATCCAATACTCCCACACAAATATTAACATATGAATTACGCTCCAGTAGGTGGATAACACCACAAGCGAAATTAATTCAATTGAAAATCTACATAAACACCTTAATTCTTCAGCAAATTCAGTTATCAAGTGACCAAACAAACACGAATCCATCTGAAATTTTCATTTATTGCTGTGGAAAGTTAACAGATAACGAATATTATCTGGGATTCTCACCAAGTAAAAACGTAGAAGCAATGGGGGAACACTTACCTTTTCTATGTTATATTTTTCAATAGCTTGCGTTGCACAGTCTACAGCATCTTGCTGCATGTCTTCGCTCATATCAGCATTTTTAATGACAGCTTTACGGTCAGTCATCTTGGGAGTAATAGAGGACCTGAAAGAAGCAAAGGGACCCTTTTAGAAAACTCGAAAATCCGAGAAGATGAATAACAGAAATTTACACCTTTTATAGTCATTGCAATTTTTAATTCTGACAGTGGCATGAGCAATAAGATCGGCCATTCCACATGAATTGGAAAGCTGAGGAAAACTGGCACAACCATGCTCCAATTTTGTCAATAAATTTCATTTTTGTCATCACACATCATGCGATCTTTAAGAGATTGATTTACAATAACGAGGGGTAATCGGCTTTTGATAACCCAGAAAACTGTCGGGAGCATAACCCATTCTGTATATGATACTTACGTGAAATTTACAATAAATTACTATCTGCTAATCAAAAAATATTTTCACTTGTGTCTTCTGCACGTTTCTTAAATTTTTTCTGTCTTGTGAAAAGTAACGATATTCATTTATTCGAATGTCCTACACTGTCGCGGATACGGATTAATAAATGCCAGAAAATCCAGCCATCCGATTGGCTGTCGAGTAGAGGCTTCTGGCAGAGGTTTCTGACAACCGAGCAACGCGACCATGAAAGCAATTTTTGAAGTAAAACGAATACGAAATTCCTTTTTTGAAAAAAGTGTATACAATTCACTAATTCTCAATTATTACGTCGATAAATGTATACATTTAAGTTCCATTTCGCCTGCTCTAATAATTGTGAACTGTTTACTTCTCGATTTACCGAGAGAGATTTATTTCAACGTGGAAAACCCCCTTTTCCTTGGGAAATTAGCGAGAAAATAAGATAAATGAGGGATTCTTGTTTGGGGAATATTCAAAAACGTATAATTCCCATTTAAAATTTCAATGATAATGTTGGAGAGGGTAGAATTTCATGCAAAAAAACACAAACGTGAAAAAAAAGCTGAACCTGTACTTCGGGGAGTGATTTATACACTGAACATGCTAATATGTAATATCAAATTTACTGTACCGATGTCTCAATCTCAATAAGTTGAGATCATCACTGCAGGAAGCCTTAAGAACACCGCTCATTGGAACCCGAAACTAAAAAATTGAAAAACTCCATAGAACAGCCTGAACACAACTTTTTATCTTTAAAAATGCTTGATACCGGTAATTTTTGCGGCATTTCGTAAAAAGCTACAATATCCAATGCAAATATGCAGAATGTCATGCCAATTCGGTTCGTCTTATGTGCGATTATCCGAAATGTACTCACCTGAATTAGTTTTAAATCAATTTTTATGTTGAAACAGACTGACGAGTCGGCGGTGGTTATTGCTTGTATAAAAATAGGGATATCCCTGGGTGTCACTGTATTATTTTCAAAATATTTGCACCCACTATTCTGGGAAATAAGCTGGTCCGATTTTTACTTCTGTCCAGAAGAAAATCGATTCATTCGTATAGCGCACTCTCTCGCAACGTCATGGAGAATTCAAAATTTATTGACCTAACATTCAAAGGAATGCGGCATTTGAAGATAGGTACAGGTATAAAGTAATCTGTATATCTTCGATCTATTCGTCACAAATTTGAATTTTTAATACAGTTTGAACCAAGGATCTCCATAGCTTTTCATGGAAGCCCAGAGAATTACTTAATCTAGTTGCTGCAATTTCCCCTCAAAAATCAACTTGTTGATAGCACATGCACATCAATAATTCTATAAGTATTAATACATAATTATTTATTTTTTGAAATTTAAATGAGTAAAAATTGAGGAAATGCATATTGGCCCCATCTATATCTCCATGACGGAACTTTTGCATTGTAAAATTACCTGAGCATCAGAGAGATTACAGAACTCTATAATTTTGGCTGCAGCTTATCTGACATTTGGCGTATTTCTATGATTTGGCTGTCAAAAGTGTCAAAACATAAATAAACATTTTTTTTGTATTGTATTTTGTATTGTTAATTTTTTACAACATGAAAGAGTTTGCGTAATTTTCAAAATGCAGAAAGAAAATGAGGATATAATAGGTAGGTCCAAGAAGTTTTCCACAAAGGGTAGCCTGAGTATTCGAATCCTATTGATTTATATTAGATTTGTTACTAATGTTGATACTATTTTGCGTAGGTGTATGTAACAAACTCGAGAAATATGTTATATAAAATGAGATTTATCTTACTTTAATGTAAAATAAAGAATTCTGGAGTAATCTATTTCTGTTTTAATTGGTGGAAAATCTTTGGATTTGCAAAACTTTAACTCCCTTGGTATCTACAATATTTGTTTATAACTTCTCACATTCTCCTACAGATAACAATGAAAATTCCGCAAATGTGTGTTCCGGATGTTTGAATGTTATTGATGACGAAGAAATAATATGTGCTCTAGATCAAGATTGGCATTTAGAGTGTTTTCGGTGAGTGATTAATACTATACCTGTACCAATCTCATTTCCTTCAAATTTTTAGATGTTCAGCTTGTGATGCCGCTCTATCTAACTGGTATTTTGAGAAAGATGGATTATTGTTTTGTAAATTGGATTATTACACCAGATTTGGGGAGGCTTGTCAGCAATGTACACAGGTAAAAACGGTTTAAAAAAATCTGTATGAAGCCATTGACGCTGGAAAATATTTCCAGGTTATTACAGGACCTGTTATGGTTGCTGGGGAGCACAAGTTCCACCCAGAATGCTTTTGTTGTACTTCTTGTTGTTCCTTCATTGGGGATGGAGACTCTTATGCCCTTGTTGAAAGATCGAAACTTTTTTGGTGAGAATATCGGATTGTTCACTGATATTTTTCAAACAATATTTGATTTTCAGTGGACAATGTTATAAGAGGCAAATGCAACCTTTACAGAGGACGGCCAAGTTTCCATTCACTAGAAAACCACATTCAATTAGGCTGGTTGAGATACCCGGTGGTCAGAAAGGTCTGAAACTCTCTGAAGATGTACTCAATACTACGAATAGTCAATGCTTTACCATATCTGAGTGAGTAAATTATGAAAAAATACATAATGGTGCTTCTTTAAATCGAACTATTGGCAATATTCATAGATTCATAAGTTACAAAAGTAATAGAACATGGAAATTTTTGTTTTGATATTACCATGATATTCTCTAATATTTTTTGATATATAGGGTGATTTGGAGGCTACATGGAAAATTAATAAGGCTCGCTTTTGCTTTCCTAACATCTGCTTTTAATCTCTGCTGTAATTTTTTACCATCTTATACTCGGTAGGTACATATTTTTACAATCTTAGCCTTTTTTCTAATCCCGTTCTTTTAGGTTAGATGTGAATAATGACCTAATGTCCCTACATGTGGGTGATAAAATTTTGGAAATTAACGGTACTCCCGTAAGAGATACCCCATTAGAAAAGGTAGAAAATCTTCTGAAATACTCCGATTCAGTATTACAAGTAAGTTTCTTGGAACTTACCAAATCGTCCCCGTTTTGACATATTTGTTTTGAAGTTGACAATAGAGCATGATCCAGACAGTATATCGAAGAAATTCCTGAAAACGAGAACACCATTGAATTTACCTCTCACAACGACATCCAGCGATACGAATATTCCAGACAAAAAGTCCACGATTCCTTTAGATGTTAGATCTTTAGGATCGTCTGATTCAATCTGTGACGATAACTTCAATGTACAACAGGGAAATTGCACTTTGACTCCGGAATTCAACAGAGGTAATAAGGAAATAACTAATAACAAATCTCCCAATGCGAGGAACGAAACCAAGGAAAGATTGTTCAAGAAGAGGGACGAGGGTTATATGAGCGGTACAAGGTCGAGACAGTTGAAAAGGAAAACTAATCTGTGCGACAATAAACAATCGTTGGATAAGGAAAGAAGTTCGTCTATGAGCCGGCTGTTAGATGAGTATGTTGGTATTCGTCAAGGTTACGGATTGTTATTATCGTTGTCAACGATTTCAGCACCCCGAACTCCAAGAGGTGCCAAGAGCTGTCCAGGGCCTATTCGTTTTTAGAACCGAAACCCCAACAGAGAGTTTTCCGAGCTTCCGATCTAGTTAAAGGGGAATTACTGGGGCAGGGATTTTTCGGGCAGGTTTTTAAGGTTACCACCAGGGATACGGAGGAGGTTATGGTGCTGAAGGAGCTGTATAGGGTGGACGAGGAAGCGCAGAAAAATTTTTTAAAAGAGGTTTGTATTGTCAGTTGTCAAAGTGTTTTAGGTTAACTGTCACTAATTTCTGAATTCTACAGGTGGCTGTGCTTCGGAATTTGCACCACAACAACGTGTTGCGCTTCATAGGCGTCCTGTATAAGGATAGGAGGCTCCACTTGGTCACCGAGTATATTTCTGGGGGTACTCTCACCGATCTTATACACGATATCAATCAACCGTTACCGTGGGAGCAAAGGGTATCTTTCGCCAAGGACATAGCTGCCGGCATGGCTTATCTACACTCCATGAACATCATTCACAGGGATCTGAACTCCCACAATTGTCTGGTGCGTTGAATTTTTACTCTGCTACATCAGAAACGCAAAAATAACATGTTTTTTTGAAGGTGCGTGAAGATAAAACTGTGATAGTGGCTGATTTCGGACTGGCAAGGATCGTATCCCATAATACGGATAGTGTGGGTAGAAGAATGTCCCCCAAGGGTACTCCAGCATCTAGGAAACAAGAGAGGAAAAAGAGGTACACTGTTGTGGGGAATCCGTACTGGATGGCACCGGAAATGATGAAAGGGAACAAGTACGACGAGAAGGTCGATATTTTCAGTTTTGGCATCATATTATGCGAGGTAGGTGTAGATTTTGTATTGTTGAAGACGGTCCTTAACCTGTATGTCTTTTGGTAGATTATCGGGAGAGTACAAGCGGATCCAGATTTTTTACCACGTTCCAACGATTTCGGATTGAACCAAATGACATTCAAGGAGAAATTCTGCGTGTCGTGCCCTGAACCTTTCTACAAAGTGGCTTTTTTGAGTACCGATCTGAATCCGGATAAAAGGTAGCTCAGATAACCTAAAAATTATTTGTTACTGATGTAAAATCGTTACAGGCCACCGTTTGAAGTGATGGAGGTCTGGTTGGAATCCCTCCTAATGCACCTTTCCGTCGGAATGCCCCTCCCTCCGGATCTCCTCTTCGACATCTGTAATTTCAGAGGGATCAGTCCCAGTTCGTCGGGGAGCACCACACCGGAGGGTATACCATCGGGGCACAGGAGCCCAGCTTTGGAGCCCATCTGCGAGGGTAAAATGATAGATACGACCAACTCCAAGAAGTTAAACGATAAATGTAGTGAGGAGAATTTATCGGGAAAGAAGGATTACAGTTTCGTCAAACCGATCATAAAAGTTTCTAGCACTGATACGCTGGACGATAAGAATCCGTACAAAAACGACAATTTTCACACGAAAAGTTGCGAGGACATAACCTCCGATACAAGCCCTTCAGAGCTAAACTTTGACCGGAGGAAGAATACTCAAGCGGTTAAAAAAATGGAAGATTTTCAGTACACTGATTTATCCCCAACATCCGACTGCAAACCTGGGGGTTTCCCCAACTACGAAAACATCAATTTCTTGAAGAACGACACAGTTTTCAATGAGAAAATTGAAAAACCCATATGTATACAAAAAGTACAGACCGAAGTTTTACAGGAGAAAACGTCAACAGATAGACCGGACGAAATACTCAATTCCAAAGTGGATAACCAAAACAAAGACAGTATCTTCAAGGTACAACTGAGAAAAGTCCCCAAAAATTTCACCAGAAATAAATTCTCACCCGGTTCATCGGAATCCACAACTCAGGGACCAGTCAAAGACAAGATCAAATTGTTGAGCAAAAAGAGCATACCCGACATCTCCAGCCCGAAAAAAAGCAACTTAAGCTTGCAAAACATGAATTTAAACGATGATTCTGCATCTAAAGTGACTGAAAAATTTGTCAACCCTTCGGGAAGTGACAGTCTTCAACCGACAAGATCGATAAATGTGGTGGGCTTGGACATCCCGGACATAGTGTCCTCGACCATCATGAAGAGTTTCAGCCCAATCGTCAGAGACCGTAAAAACAAGTCGATGCCCGATTGTGAGGTCAAACGGTCTACCATTTTTCCCAGTAGCTTAGGCGGTACTTTCAGTATTAATCGGAATATATTCAAGAAGAACGAGCAACTGAAGAATCCTCGAGAGAGTGAGTGTAATCGGGTTGGGGGTGCGGTTAAGAGTAAGGTTAGGGAGAAAAGTGGTCCCCAGGGGAGTTCGAGTGATGTAAACGTTTGTGATATTTATGAGCCTTCGTGTAGTTTAACCGGTGGTACTAGTTTAGTGAGAAGCATCGTCGATAGTCTGAATAGGAAGGATAAGGGGTCTTTGAGTTTGGGGGAGAGACTGAGTTACGGCAGGAGTTCTTTGAAGAATCCCACGAGGGGTAAAAGTAATTTCGGTAGTTCTAAAGAGTATACGGCTTTATAAGCGGCTGACAAAACCCGAATTGATCTGTTGAGAATCTAGTGAGAATAAATAAAAAATAACAGTCTATATCTCATCAAATCAAGGAAAATTTTGAATTGAGATATGGCTTAGTATGTTAAACCGCCTAAAAATAAAAAAAATAATCAAATGTGAATAGTTCAGTATTCAATTGGTGCTCGCATTCCAAACTTTGATCAGCGTTGTTGAGAACTCTTTTTTATTCCACCTCTACGGTATTATTTTCTGTACATTGTTGAATTCTAAAATGTAGTATATAAAAGCAGAATTTTAAATTGTGTAACTTGATTTTCAAGTACGAATAACCATTCCAGAATTATTAAGTTTGAACAAATGTCGCAAGTTTGAGTAATAATTTAATGTTGAATAGTTTTGGAACTTCACTGATTGTTCTGTGATAAGTCGAATCAATTTCGGACCGCTCGATTTTTGTGGTTTGAGCGGTTGTGGAAAATGACAATTTTTATACTCGAATAATTTGTATTATACGACTCATTGTTGTGAAGTTCTGATGACATTCCAATTTTTGTATATAAGAGGATATTGATTCTTTAGGTATACATTTTTTAATAAACGGTTTATGTTAACACGGCTCATATTTATTCACCATTTTCCTTTTTTCCTATACAATTCTTACAAAATTATCCACAGTATACAGGGTGAGACTTTGACTCCTACTTATTTTCTCGTTTTCGAGTAATTTGATGTATCAAAAATTGAAAAAGTACCTGTGAAATTTGAAAAATTGGGCTCAATACAACTCTGTTTAAAAGATCCACAGATTGTGTAGTGTCACAGATTTATCTAGTTATTCTGAAGATAATTTTGTTTTTCTAGGGTTGGCACAGCTCATTATAAAAATTTAAAATGGCTATATCATTTTATCAGGACCGTATTGGAAAAAATGGTATAAATGCGAGTACTTCTCAGGGTTTTGGACCATATATTTCAAGAAACAAACATCATAGCTTCTGCCGACGTGTCGAACTACATCTTAGTTCATCATTAGGACTAAACATTGCATTACATAAAGTATTGCAAAAAACAAGTAATATTTCAAACATGATAATCATTATTTTATTGTAAGATTAAATTTCCCAGAGGTAACAGATCTATGAAAGAAACATTTGTGGCTAGATACGGTCCTGTCCCCGGCTGGTTAAAGTTCGAAAGCCGAGGATACCCGAACTGTCATTCCTGCTTGTCATTTTTCATTCGCGAAAAAGCAGTGTTGAGTCAGTGCACTTTTTATGTTTTTCCAGTTTTCCATTTTTTATAATGTAAGTTTTTTATATATAAATCGGCAAAAGGTTAAATTTTCGAGTCTTTTTTTCAATTTTACCATCGTTATACAGATATCATTTAGATTCTTGTTGTGATTAATTTGGTATGACATAATGCACACTCAGGTCGGTGTTTT
Organism: Coccinella septempunctata; assembly: GCF_907165205.1. Lineage (NCBI taxonomy): Eukaryota > Metazoa > Arthropoda > Insecta > Coleoptera > Coccinellidae > Coccinella > Coccinella septempunctata. The sequence goes on from NC_058197.1 coordinate 17,435,893, forward strand.
AAAGTTGGGGGAATCACCGAACGGACTTTAACATCTGTTCGGCGTTGCCGCTTCTACTATTATGTAGCGGATTTAGATTTTTTTTTAAATGATTTCTACTGAATAAACACCCACAAATGAATCTGTAATCAGTAAAAACACCGGATATCCTTTCAATCAAGGCTGAAATCATGAGGATTCTTGAAATGTTCAGTTCAAAAATGGTTTGAACCCCAGTTTTGTCGTTTTATCGATGAAATTATATTAAAATTTCTAACATAACATTCTTGGCCCTCAACACTTATTGTCTCAAAGTATTAAAAACATAAACATGATTTCCAACAGAACTAATTTTAACCACCACACACGTGTTTCGCTATCGCAATAGCATCTTGGTTAAAGTTGGGTGGTTAAAGAATAAATTCTTGTGAAAATCATGCAGTTTCTATTTTAATGATGCTCTTCGGGAAATATTTGATCATAAAGGGTAAAAGTGAAAGAATAACCCCCAACAAACACTCAAGTGGTCTCTGAACTCCCCCTCAACTGTCGCGTCTAAAATTGGATACAAAAACTGCAAAATTCGCGTATACGTGGCCAGAGTTATGGACCTCGATTCTAACATATCATATGTTTGAAATAGACGGTTGTCGAGATTTTAGTCAGCAATCTAAAAATATCTTCCCATACGTACATCGCACCTAGCGCTAAATTGTTATAGTAGTGAAAACGCGTATCAGGAAAGGTGTACACGTTCTTAAGTCCTCCCTTCTGCAGTTTTTCATTATTATGAAGCATCTTTGTTGTGCGTTTTCGTGAATTTTTCCTTTTTGTTGTAGTCTTTGCTGGATATTGGTCTGATCGACGGTTATGATGGCTGAATCTGTGATAGAGCACGAAATATGTGGAAACTGGTGAGTGGAAAACGATAAAACTCCTTAAATTACACCCAGAAAGGGTTCAATGAACCTATATACGTATTTGGTTACCACAGCAACAGGAGGTTGTAATTTAAAGATTCTATACAAGAGGATGGACGAAATGTGGCATATCCACTTCAAATTCGAGCAATAACAAACAATTCAAGTCTTGGTTTATCGTTTCAGTAAAAGGGAAATACCGCAGAGCAACTATGTGATGCACACAGCCCATTGCGCCAGGAACATCACTCTGTGCAGGGTGTGCAAGGAGCCAATAGCCAAGGCCCAGTACGAGGAACACTCCAAGACCTGCGTTGAAGCTCCCCCAAGACCTTCGCCCAGGAAGAAAACCCCAGAGCTCCCCAAAACCAACCTAGAGAAGAGCCCCTACTTCCAGAGCAGCAAAGAAGTTCAGGATAAGAAGGTCGCTGAGAGGAGGGAGAAATACCTGGAGAGACACGAGAAGTTCTTGGACGATTCCACGTCTAAGAAGCTGGGTTCCCAGCCTCAAAAGGTCTCCGAATCCACCACGAAGGTCAAGAATGGCAAGACCTACCAGTCGACCTGCGTGGGCACCACCAGCAAGTTGGTCTCCAATGGAATTGGCGCTGTTAAGAAGGAATCGAATGGTGCCATCCCCAAGCCCAACAGCGGCCTTATGCCGTGCAGGTACTGCGAGCTGGAGTTACCAAAGGTGGAACTGGAGGACCATGAGAATTACTGCGGCAGCAGGACTGATAAATGTCTGGATTGCGGTGAATTGGTTATGTTCAAGTACAAGCAGATGCACCTGGACACCAACCACGGGTTCCTGAAGCTCAAAGATGGTAAGTTCGGATGGGGATTAACGATTAAATTGTATTTTTGACAACGTTATGTTCCAGAGCCCGGACCTAGACCGTCCTGGGAGTCCACGACCCAGAAATCGAGCTCTCCTCCGAGGAGGAGAAGATTCGAACCTACGATCTACACAGACTTTAGTCAGTTCGACCCCACCGATTATTTACCTTCGAACTACCAGATACCCAAGCCTAAGATAGAGAAAGGGGAGTCGTACAAGGAGATTTCGAGGAGATTGGATTGTAAGTTTAGTTTTTTTTAAAATCCGTTATTGTATCCCTTCGCTCCATTCTGTTTCCTCTCTTCTAATCAACATTACATCCGCAGGTAAAACAGAATACATAAGAAACCTACTTCATGACTCCGCTAGCATAACCGTACCTCTTAGGCACAGCGGTGCCATACCAAGAAATCATTTCAATCACAGTAAAGGTTAAGTTATGCCGTTTAACAAGTTTTTAAGTTTGCAGTTCGCCTGTCGGCTGATGAATGCGCTGATCTGCTTGTTTCTGCTTGCTTTACTGAGGGGTGATCCAATTTTAGGTTAGGTTAGGTTAGTGGGCATTTTCCCCCCCTTCTCTTGACAGTTGAGCTGTCATTTCATCACCGTGGACCGTGGAGATAGAATTGGATGACCCTTCGTTATCTAATCATCATCTTTCGCTTTGTTTTAACCTCGTCTCTAACTGTCGGAGGTTACTTTTTATGTTCTGGCTTGAAGTGGAAGGTATGAATTGATGTTGGAAGTTAATTTAGCCTTGTGAATATTTATACAGGGTGAGTCTTTGACTCGTACAAATATTTTAATAGTAGATTCTTGAGGTCGAAAGAAACACTTCTTCCTTTACAATTTTCTCCGAATCGGCTCGGTTTAAAAGGTACAGGCTGTTGAAAAACCACAAGAAATGTTATTTTCAGTTCTCTCACAAACGGTTTTATTGAATGAAAGGAATTTCGTTATATAGTTTTTTATTTATTTGATGAATCTTTTTCGAACACAAGATATCACCCACGCCTTCCAGTTTTCTCATTATGACCATTACGTACCATAAAAATACCAAAAATTCAAAGAACCCAACCCTTGAAACTAAATTTGACGCTATCTAAGAAATAGAGGGAGAGAGAGAAAAAGTTTATTTTAATGGCCATCGGCCTGAGGTCCTTCAGCCCTCTAAGAAATATTTGAACGTTTTGTAAAATAAAAGTATCTTCATATTTTCTTAAAAAAGTATCTGTGAAATTTTAAAAATTGGGTACTTTGGCTGAATACAACTCGGTTTAAAAAATCCATAGATATGTAGAGTCACAGTTATTCTGAAAGGAATTTTGTATCTCCAGGGGTGGCATCTCTTGATGAGAACTTAAAATGGCTATATCTTTTTATCAGGGCCGAATCGGAGAAAATTTTATAGTAAAAAGTGTTTCTTTTGACCTCAAGAACCAACTGTTGAAACATTTGTACGAGTCAAAGATTCACCCTGTATAAACAAGGTTTTCTTCAAAATTTTGTCTTCTGTAGTATCAGGAAAGAGCCAACAAATTGGATTGAGTTTTTTCTTCGAAAACTACGATGAATATTGAAAATTTGGTATGAAAATGAGCCCCTTGAGTAATCGTTGATCATAATCACACGAAATCATGAATTAGCCTTTCAAAGTCATTATTTTGAAGCGCAGATGACGCAGAAACTTCTGGTTATTGACAAAGTAAGGGGAAAACCACCAATAACCGCTTTTAAATCCGTTTTACCCCCAGTTCAGTCATCCGAACTACCAGCATCTGGACCTATCACCGATTCTGACCAAACATAACCAGATCTAGATTCTTTTCCTCTGCAGGTCCAGCACCGCAGCCTCCCACCCGCCGCAGGAACCCCCCGACGGAGCTGTGCATCCCCTGCGAATTCTGCGACACCCCCATCCCTCACATGGAGCTCATCGAACACCAGTCCGGCTGCAGACCGGACCTGTTCCGCAGACCCCTCCGAAGAGGCCAGGACTTGAACGATTACTTCGAGGCCGCCAGGGCCCCCTCCCCGGTCGAAGAACCCCGCAAATCCGACCTACCCCAACCGGCCAGACGTCAGAGAAAGCCGAAGGCCGAGCTGCTCATCCCCTGCGAATTCTGTGACTCCCCCATACCGGAGGACATCCTGATCCAGCACCAGACAGGGTGCAGGCCGGATCTGGCCCAATTGGGGGCGTCTGCAGAGGGGGTGTCGACTCCTGAGGTCGAGCTGCCCTGTGAGTTTTGCGCTGACATGTTTCCGGCCTCGCAGCTTTACAGACATCAAGCTACCTGCGGTTAGGGGTGGTGTGAGAGGGACGGGGGCTTGTGTTTTTTAGTTTACCTTCAGATTGTTGGCCCCGGAGGGGGTTTCGCAGTATTTTATAAGTTTTTGTTACGATTTTATTTGTTTTTCGAGTCGATATAACATTAAACTGGCTTTAGGAAGATTAACTGTTCATTATGTTACAATTCGTGACAATAAAGTTGAGTTGGAAGCTCTATTTTTATGTATGGTGCGTTTTTTTAGAATTATCCTGTATTTTTATCATCCGTTAATGGATATTGTGACCCAGGGACCTTGAGGATTAGGCTTCGTAAGGCATAACTTATTTTTACTCAGATCCAAACACTTCTTGGATCATGCAGCTTCTTCGAAATCCCGAAGAAACTTTCTGGAATGGTCCATTCCTGGAAGATTTCTCGAGTGTTTCTTGGTTTGTTCCTCCTCCAAAAACTCTTTCATATGGGTGCATTTTCCTATACTATACAAAGGTTCTGGGTTTGTAAGGGGTGTTTGTGTTCTCTTTTATGCGAGTGTGTTAGTTTCCTCGATTTCTTTGATTCCACAGAAGACAAGGTAGCCAACACTCGCCAGAAATGGAGCACCACTGCCACTTACTGGACTTAAGGACCTTAAGACTATAACTGTCCACATACATAATTTTACAGGCGATTTTGATAATGTTATAACAACAATATCGATTCTGTTACATTTTTTGCTCCTCCCCGTATAAATTACTTATTTTTCTAAAAGAATTTAGTGGTTTTGCACTCTGCATCAGCTCAACAATGACTGAATCTCGACCAAATTCCCTACAAACAACCAATTTTTCAACCACGAAGCCTTCATCAAAATTATGCACCCCAATCTGGAAAGTGAAGATATTGACCCCGACGAAACCTCCCATCTCCCCTATCCTCTTTGACGCGAGGCTTATGAACGGTACCGGCATTTCAAACATGTAAATAGCCCCCATTCATGTGTCGAGAAATCAGGGCAAAAACGAAAGTACGAAGGGTCCCAAAATGAGGGGAAAACTGAGCATGGCACGTTTTATCGATTCCGCCAGAAAACAGCTGACTTCGTGGAAAGCCTCAGTCGTAACTGAACAGGGTACCGAACTACCGTAGGACCTATAGTGAATTTGCTCATCGTTTTTAAGTGTCTTCAATTTTCCACCCCGATCTTTTGTACTTCGACGTTTTTCAACCTCGTAGTCAGTTAGCTTCTACACCTACCCCTAAGAGAGTTCATATTTCCCCGGTATATATGGAATGCGCCTATGGTGATGGATTATATAAGGGAGTTTGATATAAAACTAGATAAGGAGTATTATTATCCTGGGGAACAGGTTAATGGAACTGTTATTTTGGACACAATCGAAAATTTCAAGCTGAGAAGTGAGTCAAAAAGTTTTTTCGCTTTCGAGTTGTATTTTCAACGCATATATATGTTAAACACGTGTATGGGTGTGTCTATTTTGAAACGCTCTAAGTGGAGCAAAAAATAAAACCAACCAGATTCTTTCAATAAACTATTTTCCATTTAAAAACCTTGTTAAGGGAATGTTGTGCATCATATTCAATAGTTGCTTTCTTATTTCCAAAAATCGAATAGGAATCAACAAACCCAACAGAAATTTTTGTATTTCGGAATATACTCGTGAAAATTTTCAACAAAAATGCCAAATTGTTATTATTGATCATCCATCATTTCCAAATTCTTGGAAATCACTCAAGAATCTTACATTTTGCTACAGATTCTAAGACTTTTCTAGGAAATTACTGGAGATTTCTCGATGAAATTTCGCACAAGAACCGTTAATTTGCAGCAAATCTCCCTCTAGCTTTCTTTTTCGATCAACCCTTCTTAGGTCTAAAATTTGTGGGGTGAAATATGAAAAAAACATAAATATTATAATAGCGCATCCACCATTTTCGTATCTGTATCTGTAAGAATTTTCAATTTCATTTTCAATTAGAAAAAAGAAAGAGCAAAGGAAGGCTTTGGAAATAACTAATATATGTGAAAAGAATACTCAGTTTCTTTATCCAATTACTCTTTTCAGCAATAAGGATATTACTTAGAGGAAAAGCGCATGCAGAATGGAAAGTTCTATTATCAGGAGACAGAAGAACTGTGAGTATCTTCAATTTCAAGGTAAATTTATGTTGGTTTAGGAATTCAAATACCACACTCTTCTGTAATGATAACAGTTCATGTTTTTGGTTTATCCAAAACGTTTACAATTTTTTTCGAATTCGTTTTCAGGTGAAAGATGACCAATACTTCATCGACGAACGTCAGGTCATATGGGGCGAGAAGAACCTGGAAACCACGATACCAATTCTACCAAGAGGCCTACACAAATTCCCTTTCAAGTGAGTGCTTTCCACCCTTGAACCAGAAAGAAGGAAAACCAACCTCTTTCCCAATTTTTCTTCCAGATTCTCTCTTCCCGAATCTAGTCTACCTTGTTCTTTTGAGAGCAAACCCACGTGCATAAGGTACTACTTCAAGGTCACCATAGACATCCCCTACGCCAGTCCACCGCAAGGGATGAAGTACTTCACGGTGATTGGACCACATATCGACTGTATGGAGGAGCAATACCTTGTAGGTCTTTTACTAAAGTCCCAATGAACCCCTTTCTTCAAGAAGCCTGTTTCAGAAACCTGTAGTCCTGGAAGACAGAAAAAGTACCTGTTGTTGGTGTTGTAAAAAGGGCACCCTTATGCTGAGGGGTGTTCTAGAAAGATCGGCCTATGTGTGCAAGGAAAGCATCAAGTTGAAAGCAACGATAGACAACCAATCGGAGAACGAGGTGAGACTGGTAGTAAGACTGGAACAGTGCTGTGAATTTTTCATAGACAGGGGTGTTCTTGGTGTCAGTAAGGATTCCAAATACCTCGTCTTTGAATACAGGTGAGTGTTCACCTTATACTGCACCCTAATCATTTCGGGAAACGTTGAAACAATATTTATTTTCGATTTCCTTTTCTTCAGAGGGAGTAATGTGAAACCCCACACAAGAAGCAAATGGGATAGTGCCAATAGCTTAGTTTTACCGCCTATGCCAACAACCCTTGTCGGAATATGTCGACTGGTACAAATATACTATATTTTAACTGTGAGTGAATGCTTTTTGCTTCATCTTATTCCTAACAAACTAACGAAAGGCACAATATTTTTCACAGGTCAGCCTATCTAGTGACAAAGAGCCAGATCTTGTTCAAATACAGTTTCCGATAACGATTGGAACAGTGCCCTTCAGAATTCCAAACAGCAACCAAACACCGACAATAAAATATGGTCAGTTTTAATTTTTTTCACGTTCACAAGTAGCTTTTCGAATTGTTAAAATTTTCAGAACATGCTTGCTCTCATGTGGAAGGAGGTAGATACATTGGTCCAGAATTTCTCTTGGGACAAGTTTACGATGGGAACGAACACCATTTAAGGTACTTTACTAAAAAGAATAATTTTTTCTACCTTCATATTTAGTTTTTTCTCTGAAGAACTTTGTCGAATAATATCCTATTTTTTTCAGGGAACCTGTAGTCTTATACAAACCTCTCTACGTAACAGTAGACAAAAATTCAGAAAATTAAGGAACATGGCAATAATAAGCAGGGTTTTAATTTTTTCAGATCAATTCGTGAAGACTGAATATAGGAAAAAAAATAGTGTCAATTTTTTAATTTTTTAAACTTTTGAAAATACGCGAAATTATTTATATTCGAATCGGTCTATTTAGAACCACTTGACTAAAAGGAATTGCATTTGGGTGTGAGGACTCATATCCTCAAGGAAATTTAATTTAATTTTCAACTTATGAAGAATTTTTTTGTGGGAGCCTCAGAGGTATAGTTATAATAATAGAGGAACGTGGAAGAATAGATGTGAGTTTTTGTGATAGAAAACATTTAGTTTTTGATTCCAGAATTGTGTTTCATATAATCTTATTATTGTAAGTAAGGAGATTTTATTCTCTTTCATCATAATAATTTATATGGAAGATTCTAATAGTATTCTTTTTTACATTCTCAGTTTGATATCATTCAAGATGAGTTTTTTATAGAAATTATTCCACTTTGAAGTGGAATTTTTGAATATTATCTTCCCTCAAACATTAGGCACCAAAATGATAAACCTACCTAGGTTTAATTACATATATACAGTGGCCAAATTTATTGTAACATTCTAGTGTATGTTTTTATACTCGGAATCCTTGTACACATTCATGGATATAGTATAAAAATAGTATGATATTTGAAACGATCCATGTGTACACCGATTCACTGAATTTTTTTATGTCATTCAACACAAAAAACTAGTTGATATAAGTAATACGGTGATATTTCTTTAGATATGAATATTTTTTGTATGGATTTCAGCATTTCCGATTGTTTTACACAGTTTTGATGTTAATATATAGGAATAATAGGTTATTCCCGAGAAGAAAATTTATGAATGTTAACAATATGAATGTTGATATGTAGTTGACAGAAAAAAATCGTATATTTATATGGTTGTTGATTGTTTTGTGATAGTTAATAAATGTTTCCATATATACACCTATGAAGAGATATTTTTAAAGCAGTTTCTGAGGTAGTGTATGGGTTTTAACCTAAACGAACTGTCTGGGTGTTTTTTTGGTGGAATCACTACACTAGCCAGTATATGAGTCAAAGGATAAAAATATTAGAATGCGTCATTTGAAGTATCACACAGTTTTTATTCGTACTTTTCGAGATACATTCAATGTGTTACTGCATTTTCAACCACCCATTCCTAACCCTAGCTCCAATCCCAGACCAAGTCCTAGCCCCAACCCTTGCTGTTGCATTCTTTGATTCTGTTCTTGTTGCTGCATCCTCTGACCCTGCTGAGATTGAAAGGAACCAAAAGAACAAAGCATCTGGAACAGAGTTATTGTTGTTTTCAATCTAGGGTTCCAAAAATTACATAACACTGTCGAAATTGGTGGTATATCTTCTCAAATTTTTTTTATTCCCTTTTTCCAGAATCATTGGCTTTCGCCTTGTTTTAAAAGCTTCGTTTTAGAGTTTAAAAAAGAAGAGTAAAAGAATATTCAAACATAGACTAAGGTAGGTACTTACAGAGAAAACAAACAAAACGAGTACACTTTTCCAGAGCATATTCATCATTCTGATTGTTACTCGAAAAAAAATCATGGTTATTTTATAACATTTTCGAAGATCCTTATCTGATTTGCATGTCTGCAAATTGACACTCAAGGTACAACATATAATAGCTGCTATTTACCGTACAATTGGTGACAAGCTGGTGGAAATGTTACATTATTCAATTTTGCACTCGGAAATGGTGTTGAACAAAAAAAAATCTTAGAAAATGATAGATGATTGGTATAATTCGAAGGTTAGTTTGGAATGTGGGATTTTTCATTCTCTGCCTAGTCATTGGATCACTAGTTTTTCGAGTATATGCCATCTGGTACTACAGAAAACACTCCTGAAGAAGTTAGAGGCCAAGTCATTTATGATGAGAAATGGTGGAATCGCCTAGGCTGTATCATTCTGAAAAAACAACTTCGGAACTTCAACATTGCTGGATCTAAGAAGTATCTGGATTTTAGTGAAAATATGCTACACCTACACCTTGGTTTAGCGGAAACTGAAGAGTGCTGATTCTGTGGGAGTAGCTAGAAACTCTAGAGTACCTGGTGAAGGAATTCCTTGCTATTGCAAGCCAAAAATGCCTTGAACAAAAAACTTGTAGGTAACAAGTAACACAATCTACAACTACTCGTAACACTTGAAGATGTATCTACAATATGCAATCCAATACCTTTCTAGATTGTTCAAGAATCTAAATGTCAATGTGTGGTGTCGTTTTGGAAGCAAATCACTCATCTCCTAAATATACTGAAACATTTATTCATCACAAACAAACCAAACGAAACTGATACGATGAGAAACGTCCCTTCAGTGTCTCCTCCTTCTCCTAGACTTAGACCTCCTCCTGTGCCCCCTACGTCTCCTGCTATGGCACATGGCCTTCCCCACGCTCCTACCACGTTTCTTCAGAATGGACCCTCCGGCCAGTTTCTTCCTCTTGGCAACCTCAGCCTCCTTCACGAATCTGACCCTGTCCGTGGGACACATGGAGTGCCAGAGTCTGGCACCTTCAACAGCAATTTTGGTGACCGGCCACTCGGGGTGTCTGTTGCTGTAGGACTTGATGAAGTTGAAGAAGGGGTTGGTGGTGAGCTTCTTGGACATCTTCAACTACGGATTTTGGGGTAAGATCGGCTGGTTCAAGGTGTGGGGATTTGGAGAGAACTGACGGATTGTCAATGTGACATACGCTGTGAAAGGTCGTCAAAGGCTACTTTATGCCTTGATGGGCATACCAATTCTTCTCAATCAGCTTATAACCTTCATTCAGTCAGGAATGCAAGAAGTAACCAGTATGGACCAGTAGAAACCTTATACACTGATATAAACTGGTAGAGGATACCACCTTCATCAGTCTAGAAGGAAGAGTGAGAAAGTTAGGTAGCTTCTGGTCCAGTGGTGGGGCTAGCAAGCAAAAGGATGGTCTCCAGACTTTTGTGAACCCTAGGGAAGACGTTATCACGAGAATTGGAATGATCCAATTCTCAAGAAGTAATGGCATAACTACTGCAGAGATACACTGGTCAACTGCTGAACTATCTGAGCACCTTTGGAGAGGAACCATCGAATGCTAAGGTCAATCTTCAAAAAGAGGGTTACCTAAAGACTCTCTAGAGTAAGAATTGGGTAATTTTACTTGAAAAAATAGTTGATGGAGACACATTACTACACTCTAAAACATTGATTTAGGAATTGAGAGCTACTAAAGGAAGCCAAGTAGATCCAATAGCTGTTTATTGATAAATAGGTACATAGGTAAAGACGTACTGGTATGTCCAACTAACCATACAGATCCACGCTACTAAAATTTGAAATCCAAAGGGTCCAACGTCGGATCTACCCGCAGCGTCTCTTCGGCCTCCTGTGGGAGGCCTTCCTGCCACAAGACCCTCCCCTCTTGTGCTTCCTCCTCCTCTTCATCTTTGGCGCACACCTTGCCATATCCAGGTATTTCTTGCGATCGCAGGGGCTCATCTTACACCAGCATTTCGCACCCTCCACAGCGATCTTGGTGACCGGCCAGTCGCAGTGTTTCACCCTGAACTCCCTGAGGAAATTGAAGAAGGCGTTCCTGGTCACCTTGCCCGGTTTGCAGCTCTTCTTCCCGCAGGCGCTCTTCTTCGGTTTCGACTGTCCACAACTGGTCTTTTTGCCCGAAGAACACAGACCGAACATGTTTCAGCGCTTCGTCCAATTTAGAAGTGTAAAGAGCTTCGCATTCTTCGGAGACTAGTGTATATTCGAGAATTTGACATTGGCTCACTGACGTGAGACTTGTGTGTGACAAGATGGTGCTGCATCTTTGATCTATTGCGATCTGTTTTCGCAATTGTCTCGCTCTTGATCCAAGCGTTTTGGTGTCTACGAAACATGATGCAATTCCTCATAATCGGCTACTTGGTGATGGGGAATCGAAAGTCAGGATCAGCAGACTCATCTTCTTGCTTCTTGACTCAAATAAGTCCAAGTTTGAGTACTGTTCTCGTGTTTAGGGTTCACCACCAAAGAAGCAACCTCTGCCTCTTCATTCTGGATACTTTCCATAAGATTTCTTGCCTCTGAGGAGATTCTAAGAACCCTGCTCATCAAAAGCACAGCCTCCACATTACCCAGAACCATCTGGAGAAGAACAAGCCAACAGCTTTATTTACTAAAGCTACTGGAAGTTTTATAGGACCTGTTGTGACTGATGCAATTATTGATCCTTTGGATTGAACCAAAGAAATCTTCGAAAAGAAGAATATGGATACTGGATTCATGGAGAACTGTGAAGTGAGTCATTCTCTCCTTTTTACCAAACTATACGAAATTTATCAAATTTTTCACAGTGGATAAAGAGCCTTCTTAAATTTCTGGATAATTTTTCAATCGGGGAAACAGAGTAACAATAATATAAGCGCTAATTTACTCAGAAGAAGAAGTTTTTATTGAGGTGTGCCTAAAACTATAGTTGAAATAGTACAATCAAATTTTTATTCCAGTTTCTAGTTTATGCATTCGTCTTATTTAAAAGATGGGTATAATAATGGTCATAATAATTTTTATAATAATGTTTATAACAATGGTCATATTAATGTTTACACTAATGGTCACAACAATGGTGGTCATAATAATTATCTTCACATGATTCACTAGAACTGTCGTCATAGAACCAATAGAACCAGGGAAATGAGTGGACCATATTCTGAAAAATATCACGGGTTAACTCAATTCGAACATAAGTTATGAAAAAGGTTTGGTTGAAAGTAAAACAGGACAAGCAATTTCCTGTTCATTCTTGTTCGAAATTTGAAACTCATGATCCTTCGTGACATGTTATTTCCATCAACATATGGCCAAGAATTGTTACCCACAAAATCCATGATTTTTCGAGAATCTAAAATAATTTTTTAAGGTACCACATAACGACAATATTCGTTAGTTTCTAGATGTGGCGTAAGAGACTCACAACAAAATATTTCGTAAAATAATTTTCATATACTTACGTTCATGCAAATCATTAAGATGACTGATACCAAAAATATCCTTCCCATTGAGAGCATTGTTAAAACAGAACTTCTTGAAACTACCTTTCGTTCAAATCTTCGAACAACAAGTGAAGCAGGTTCAAATATTTCAGGGCTTGTCTAAATTCTCAATATCGAGAATAATCAGAATGATATTTATAATACTTATAACCACTACAAGTCGTTATGAATTTATAACTGTTTCAAATCCCCCATTGGACAGGGGTACTTGAACAGGCGCGTAGAAAAATTGTGAGGTATTGTTATGTTTAATAAAAAATGGACTTATAGCTCAAGATTTATTCGGGAAATTTGTTGGAAATCACATGGTATTTTTCATGCCTTCAGTAAGTTATTTTATATTTCCATCCAAATGGGTCACACATCCATCATACGTGATTTATCTGTCTTTCTGTGAAGAGAATAATTCAAATTAATGATAGAAATTGTTTGTAGACTTGGTGCTTCAGTGGTCAAATTAACAAAAACTAAAGAAGGCTGATGTGAACTGGTTCTTTTTTGATTATTTCTATATATTTTACCTATTGTCCTCTGCCACTACCACCAGCACCACCACCAGCACCACTTCCAGCTTTTCCTTTAGCTCCAGCGTTCATTCCAAGATTGAATTCACCCCCAACAGTTCCTTCTGCTCCACCACCTCCTCCTGCACCCCCTTGACCCTTACCGGGAAAATTTGGTGGAGCCATTGCCACTTGGGCAGAAACAACGCTCTGGAAAGAGAAACCAAATGAGGTACCACCAAAATTATAGAAGGAAATAGATTTCGAATAAGGGAAGAAAGTAAAAACTAAACAAACTTTGCTCAGACTCACCAAGCTCAGGAGGAAAACGAGAAAAAGAACTTGAATTCCACGTTTCATGTTGACGTTTAACGAGAAATAGGAATTTTTCGAGTTTTTATACGGAAAAGATGGTTATCAAATCAATTATTGCCATTAATTTGAACGATTTCACCTTTTAATTCGATTCGACAATGTGACAACAATTAAAGGTGTGATTATTTCGGTCTAAACCGGAAAATTAGGGCTCTTAATTTGATTTATACATACGCTATAATTATTTGAGAGCTTAAGATTGAGATGCATCTCCTCCTGAGTAAGGTTGCTCAGCAAAATAATGATTTTAATACGTGTCTAACTATTTTAAGATGAATTTTTGAAAATATTAAGTTTTAACGTTAGGGCTGCACTAAACACAGGGTGGGCAAACGAAACATGTTGATATAAAATAGGTATATATTTATAATTGTAATATAAGGTAGGTAAATGTTTAAAAGAAAACTACTTAGGGAATTTTTCAAAGGTCAAAGTTCGTGTAGTTTTTCTTCCAGGAAAATCATCGTAGATCTAAAAGTGATATATATTCTGAAAGAGTTCTAGTTAAAACCAGAAATTATAGCTCTATTATTTGTGTTAAAACTATACACTGTAGCACTGTTAAAACATTCAGTTTATTTCATTCTGAATATTGTAGAATCTGGAGCGTTTAATATATCTTCATATTTGTGCTAATTAGAGTGATTGTATAAAGGTAATGAATGATAAGACTTCAAATCATCATTTATTGAGACAGAGGTTCAATTGTACAAAAATCTCAACCATATCTTCTCCTTCTTCTTCGTCTCCTGTAACATTCAACGTAGTTTTGAGCCCAATTCCTCATATACTGGTCCTCCAAAGTTTCCTTCTCAATTGCATCAGAAGAAGTTACTTTTTGCACAAGCTGTTCGACTCCATCCTCGTCTCTCAGTGGTGAAGTATGTACCTGGTGTTTCTGTACAAAAAATATGTTAATTCTCTCTTCAATTACAAATGAGTATGCTAATTATTCCAGTTTTTTATTTTTATTCGAGTTGAAAAAGCATCAATCCATAAATCTATAAATAATGAGAGCAAAGAAACAGATATGAAAAAAAAAGGTAGGTTTGCATTTACATTTATAGTCTTTTTTATCTCATTGGCATTTTATAAGTGTATCAGTTCATGGAACTCTACTATATATGAATATCTGAGTTATGAGTGATGACTTTGTGAAAAAATACTTACATAAAAAATAAACACAACGAAAAGAGCTAAAATCAGAAGTTTCCTGCAACACAACATCGCTCAAAGATGTGTTTGTGAATGAATTTTCTGGATTTTCATTCCAGCATCATCAGAAAATTATATTTAATTTTACATTGCATGTTTTCTCATACAATTTCCTTTGCACCAGCAGGTACAATAAAAATATATGCCTGCATAGTTAAACGTAATTACTATCACATTAGTGTAGAGATACTCGCGGAAATCCACTTTAGACATGAATGAAAGAGGAAAATTCCTTAAATCATTTGAATAATCTCCAAAATGGACCCATGAAACCAAAACCTTGAAAAATCAGCCAGTTTTCCTTAATAGTTCATTATGTTTAAGACTATCGCAGATAAAACGATAAAGCGAGATCTTCATCATGATATATCAATGCATAGGCGTAGAAACCGATCGGAATCCCAACCTCCACGCCACTGGAGAAAAGGGGTTTCAGATCTCTAATCCCTCGTTGGACAATTTCCATTCAATTCTCGACAACACCATTGTGTGTGACAACGATTCCAAAAACAGGAACACACGAATTATTTATGATTAATTGCTACATTTTTACGCTTGTCGAGAAAGGAATTGAAAGGGTCCATGTGTGAAGGTCAATGTCGATGATCAAAAATTAGGATGCCCGAACAGGAAGCAATAAGTTAGAATTTCATATATTATGCGAATTAAAAAAAAAACTGCGACACTCGCCGATTACCAAAACATACACGGTATTTGACACTTGTCGGAAAGAGTAGCAAGCATTTTAAAATGGGCACATTCGCATTTTGCTTGTGCGTTTTTATTGGAAACATGCTGGTGAGTTTTTACACGACTGATGGGCTTTTGCGCATCCACCAAATTTTGGAATTTTGAAAAATCAATGGATTTGATCGATATATGTTCTTGGTCTCTTCTTCGAGATTTCCCTTATCCATTTTCAATCTACTTCCAAGAATATGGCTAATTTTTAACAGTGATTCAGGAGTGTGAGGGACCTAAAGTTATCAAATTATAATTCAGCATTTTTTTGATGGATGAAGGTTTAAATCATAGTGACATCCTCTGGTAATTTTTCGATCTCTAAACCTACTTCTTTGCCCATGGTAATAGGTCTCTATAGAAGCCCAGAATGGGACATTGCCAACGAATATCCTGAACACCATGAAAACCTCAGTGGAAGCTGCTGGTGCAGGTGGTTTGAAGCTCGGTCCCATGGGGTTATTTGGTGACATGAATGGACAATTCGGTGTTAAGGTTAATAAAGAAAGCTCGTCTGCCAACTCTGCTTCCCTCGTTAAAAAAATCAGGAGGGGAAATAGGGAATTAAAATTCAAAAACTTTGGTAAGGGAAGTTCCTTGTCCAAGAATGATCCGAAAAATTGTTATGGACGGTATGGTGGTTATGGACGTCCAATAATTATACGTAAGTATGTACTGTACTTGAATCTCCTAGAGAAAATGGGAAATATTTTTATCTAGGTAATGGTCCCATTCTTACGAAAAGTTTCAGATATAGTTTTGATTGTGGTTTTATCGATCAGTTCAAATATTGGATGAATGATGAATCATTTCATTACAGCAATTATTGTATCAACCACAGCAGCCCCAACAACAACTACTGCAGCATCTAAATGAATGGTCATGGTGGAAATTGATTGATGAAAACATGAATTAAAGAACTTTTAACAATGTAGTTTAAATTTCAACTCAGCAAACCCATCCTGTTTCTTCTTGTGGTAAAATGAATAACAACAAATATCAACTAAATATAACGAATATGAAGAATTAGAAATTATTTTTCCTCTAACTTTTGGTCATTTTTGGTAACGTATAGTCACTCGAAAGTTTTCTCATAGAAAGACCACACAGAAATTCTATAAAATATCTAACAAAAAACCCATTTCAGTTAACAGAAAACTGTTAACCATCGATAACAGAAACAAACTGAAGAGCCTTTCGCATTTTTCAAAGAAAAATCCAAATAATTCTACAGTTGAACCTTATATTGACTTTATGTTTTATATTTTATTCAATAATTTTCGACCCTTCTGCTCAGAAGTGGTAGGGTTTTGAGGGGTGGGATTTAGAACAACAAAAAGTGAGTAATTATCATTTATTAGATCTCATCAAACGATACAATCAAGCTGTTGGTACTGTAGTTGCATCTGCAGCTGTACCAGCTCCTCCACCAGAAGTTCCACCTGCTGGACCTGGTGCACTTCCCCCTGATCCAGTGGCAGGAACACCTCCACCTCCTGCACCCCCAGCTGCACCTGGTATCACCATCCCTGGAATGGCCCCATTACCTCCACCACCCCCTAAAAAACCAAGTCACTTCAAATTTAAGTGTTTTTTTAACAAGAATCGGAATTCTTGTATTCGGACCTGTGTTTCGATGAAATGAATAATTAAAAATTGTGATTGTACCTATAATTATGACTGGTGGTATACCTCCTCCACCCCCACCTGTTCTATAACCGCCACGTCTATAGCAATCCACTTTTTTTTGATTTTCTGGTACCAACTTTGAAACGCCACTTCTTGAAGTTTCTCTCTCCGATGATTTCACGTTTCTACCACGATAAGGTCTGAAGATCTCACCCAGATCATCATTTGTTTGCAAGGACAGAACTGCTGATGAAATCTGAGAAAATAGGACTCAAAAAATCGCATCTTGCTTCAGAGAGGGTTGTGTATGTCAATACAATGTTTGATAGGGAGCAGTGATTTTTTGGGAAAATAAATAGTGAAAACTTATTTTGTGACTGAAAATATGTTGAAAAAACTCACCACTGCTAATATGAGGAGTAGTCTAAGTGCAGAAAAAAATGCGGACGACATTGTCCTGCATAATATCCCCACACTCCACTGAGATGAAATGCACCATGTGTGACAATTTCAATTTTTATATTTTCATCAATTTTTGAACTTCCTCGCGAATTGATATTTTTTATTATCAAATTATGGTGTGGAATCTAGATTAGGCATTCAGAAAATCACCGGAAAATGGTGTGTTGGAGATAATTGATCACAGTTATTCTGATTCGAAATTGATTAGTGTTATAATGTGGTAAGTATAAGTATATGGAATCCCAACATGTTCTGTATGCATAAAGACTAGTGAAATGAAAGCGGAAATTTAATTTTGATGCCTTATCGATAAGGTTGTGATTTTTTAATAATAATTACTTATAGTCATATTCCTTTTCTGTTCGCAATTTTCAAGATACTTTATATTGAAGCTTTCCAGCACAGACAAACCATGGTTCAGGAACTTTTGCAATTAAAATTATGCTTTTCTCTTCTTTATTGTCTTTTCTATGGAAAATTTTTCTAAAGAAAAACTTCTCATCATTTCGACTATCAGTTCAACTTCTTCAAGTTTCGATTAGTGAGATGTTAAAATTGCATGGCATATTCTCCAGACAATAATGAGATTTTTTATAGATATTAACCAAATTAAGAACACTTTGTAACACCAAATATATTAATTTTTACTGGTGTAGCTTTAGCAATCACAAGTCACACTTGGGTATGCACAATTTATGCAGTAGCAACGTTTCGGCTATTTTATTCTGAAGAATACATGAATTACCACACGAAGTAACCCATCAATAACATCAATGAAACTAACATCTAAGCTAACCATACATAGATTTCTATATACATTTACCAAAAGGACGCGAATGTATAGCGCATCCACCAACAGGAAAATATAAAAAAAATTATTAAAATCAGACTCAAATGAAAATTATACCACCTCACCTTATGAATAATTAACAACTGTAGTTTATTATCATCATTCATGAGATGAAATGTTGTTATTTTCATTTCAGTTTGATTTTTATGATTGTTTGCTTGTTGGTGGATGCGCTATAGTGACTTTTATATTTTATTTAACTCTGGTACTCCCATTGATCGTTTGCTTCATGTGGTAGTGGATGTTTTTTAGCTTGAAGAAGGAACTGGAATTTCCAAAAGGATTGGTGAAAATTTTCTAGAGAGATTAGTTTCGTACTTTTTCGTATAGTACATTTACATATATATTAGAGCTTCCAAGGTGTACAAGGGAGTTTGTTTAGGTTGAATAAAATCCAAAACTACGATTTTTCTCTATACATTTATTAAACAGATCCAATCTGATTTTACAGCTAGTTATTTCTGTGAGGATTGTTGGTTTGACGTTGGTATCATATCCGATGCTTTAGCAGCCATTTCCTTGAAAGAATTGACCAAACCCTTAGCCATACCAGCAGCTCCGTTTGCAATATTGGTCATTTGTTGTGCACCAGGAAATTCGCCTACCAGTGGAACTTTGCCCATAGCGTTTGCTGCAGTTTTTGCCAAGTCTATTGCACTGTTTGCCATATCAGCAGCAACATTAACCCCTTGTTTGGCTGCTTCTTGAAAAGGATCAGCTGATGCTATGTTCTGCGGGAGATAATGTTGAAAAAAAAGATAAAATGAAAGAACCATGATTTGGGAACTGATGGTTGAATATGAAAGACAAAGAAATTGTGGTTATGTCATGAAAGATTGGTTCTTAATCATAAAAAATCTTCAAATACAGAATGAAATTTTGCAAAATTTGGAAGCATAAACTCCCAAACCCTCCAGAATAAATAATCCATTTCTTCAACCAGACACTTCTCACGTTTGCAGGGCAAAAAAGAATAGTTTTTCCGCATCAACTCACCACGAAAAACCCAATGGCAAAAACAACCCCGACAAACATTTTCATGAAACTTCCCATGGTGGTGTAGCTTCAAACAACAAGAACCACATCAAATATGCATCAGTTTATGAATTTCACGCATATTTATATCGCCAATAATTCGCTAACTGCAAAATAATCGATCCGAATCTATCAATGCAGATTTTCCAATTTCGCCAATCAATTTCGAATTTGCGATTTTTTCTATCGGAAATGGAAATTGATTTCACGCAAATTTCAGCTCGTATAGCGGATCAATTTTCGATCATTCAATTCAGAATAATTTTTTTCTTCACATTACTGATTCACGAGGATAATGATGAGGATGATATAAATCAGATGATTTTTCAGAAGTTGGCATTCTTCATAGATAACTTTTGGTATTAGGAGTACAGATGAACCCCCCATTCGAAAGTTAGGAAGTAAATATCTAAAACCTCATTGAAAAAAGTTCACTTGCCTTCCAAACTCGAAAACTATCGAATACCTAACCGAATAAATTCTATATCGTGAGTCTTCGACCCTGTTAATAAGATAAAGCCATTTTAAGTTATCATAACGAGCTATGCCACCCCAAAATTACCTTCAAAATATCTAAATCTCAGTGGTCTTACACACTGATAAAAGTTTGAACAGTTAAACCTGAAGTAGAAAAAAAAATCGAACTTATTTCCAGACGCTTTATTCCAATCAATCACATCTAAATAAACGAAAAATTAATATAGATCAATTGTCAAATTATTGATTCATTGATTTCATCCCCATCTCTAAGGCCTTCTCTGCCGTTTTCTGCCCTTCCTTTGCGAAATTCTTGGCCATCTGGACACCCTTCTGCATGGCATCAGAAGCTTGCTGAGCACCTGGCATTGGCATACTGCTCATAGCTCCTGCCATCTGATTCACCCCTGTTTCAGCCATTTTATCTGGGGATTGGCAAAGACCAAATTCCTGTAACATGAAATTTATAATCAGGTCATGTGAAATAAGAACACCCAGTAATAGCTGAAATATTCAAATAATTTTTTAGTAATATTGTCAAAAATGCCATGAAAATTCAACCTTACTGGGGGTTAACATTAAACACCCTTAATAAATGAATTCGATCATGGATAAGTCCATTTGATAAACACTACAAAGGTACTACTTGGTTGAAAGATTTGTGAACGGTTATATCTTTCAAGAAAATAATACTATTTTGATACACGTTAAATCTAGGAAAAAAAAACTGGTAACAAAAAAGAGATAAAGAAAAGGGCAGCTATACCCTTGAAAACTTCCCCTAATAAATCCGAAAAATCAATGAAGAGTAAAAGAATAACGTGTGTTTGAAACAAAAAATAACACCTAATGCTATTCAACCTGTATACTCACCAGAATTACTGCGAAAAGAAGAGTGAGGCAGATGATTTTGTTGCTCATTTTTAGGTCTGGTCTACACTTGAACTTGTGTCAAAAACGAATGCCTGTCTCTTCGAAGATATCTTATTTATACAAAAATTGAACATTTGTTGACATTGCTAAGCGCGAAATAATTGGATCAAATTTTTTTTCACACTTCCGTCGTCAATTTTTCAATAGATATGAAACCAACAATTCGTTTTGGTTGTTGATTTTAAACCGGTGATTATAGGTAATAATTTGGAACTGGAAAATGAAGTACCTAATGCTCAAATTTTGTGTCAAATTCCATTGGTTCTTATTTAATTCCTGGGCAACTGTATGACATCAAGATATCGATAACTTATTGGTTTTTTATTAGTTCACACAGTCAATAACCTGACGAGTTCGAATCAGACTATCTTGGAGGCCAAACGTAAGAGTCCAAGAACGAAAACTCCTTTGATTTTGATTGATAACATGGATCTCCATGCAAAAATTCAATATAGAAGAAAGTATCAGTGGAAAATCCTACTGATTTTCTCACGTTCTTTTTTTAAATCATAACATTTTCAATAGTTAATCTTGCTGAGTTATTTCATACGTTTACCATTATCTGAAAATCAAATTCAACAACTCCCATTGTACTAATTTATAAAAAATCCTCTAAGAAGACATTTTTTCAACTGTATGGCTTAGGTGCTTGTTTTTCATAACTTAGTGAAACACAAATCACAATTAATTCTTTATTTCGAACAATTCATCAAAAACAACAACAATATAAGATCAACTTTTCATCCCAGAATCCTTGCTCTCACTTATTCACAGCTGAAATAAAAATTCAGTTATCTTCATACAGATATATAAATAGTTTAGTTTATATTTTGATCAACAAAATATTGAAGTTATGAGTTTTTGAGATGAGAATGTGGGTGTAACATATCATTCAAAATAAGGTTTTTTTAACTCTTTGACATGATTATATGATTTGCCTAATATTTCATTTCTTTTTCTAGAGAAGGCTCAAACCACCAAGAACAGGAAGAACCTCTTCAAAGCCTTCCAGGGCTAAACCTCGAAATGGTGAAGGTTGTTCGAGTAGGTTAGGTAAGAATAAAGCTTTCTCAGAGTTGAAACTGTTTAAAAAATCGATAAAATAATCGTTCGAAGTACCTTTACAGACGTCCGCCAAGTTCAATTTCTTGTAGATCTCTGCTAATAGTTCTGGTGTCAAAACAGTGTTTGTGCCTGTCGTTATGGTTCTGGTTATCGTTGCACCATTGGTATTACCCTGTAACTTAGCAGAGATTCCATTGGTTTGCTTCTCGTTCTTCTCTCCAGAACTGTCTCTAGGTTCCTGATCAGAAGCCATGTTGAAGGTGAATCCTTTCAAACCTCCAGTGATTTGAGAATTGGCAGACACCTTCGGTATCCCAGAGGTCTGTCCTGTGATCAGAACTTTCGAAGTCTCGCTCGTTTTTTGGGAGTTGGAGTTTGGCAAACCTGAAACTTGACCAAATAGGCTGATTCCGGGTATACCGGAAATTTGGGTGTTGGAACCAGGTATTTCCCCGGTGAATTCGATAGAGTCTTTTTCCACAGCGTTGCCGTTAGAGCCCAAACTAGCTCCCATGTTAGAGAAGAGGTCACCGCTTCCTTTGAAAAGGTTATCCAGGGATACACCTCCGGTAGCTGAAGTTATCTGTGGAAAAATTGTGGCATTGGGTTCGATGCTACTTCTTTGGGAGTAGGAACTGAGAAAGAATTACCTGGTTACCGAGATCCTGCAAGCCGTTGGTCAGTAGGTCAGCTCCACCAGCTAATTTAGCCTGTATGGCGCTTGCAGCTCCAGTAAGACTTTCCTGTAGGGCGTTAGCCCCGTTTTTGAGGTCGTTTTCCAATGCGTTAGCTCCAGCCTCCAACTCACCCCCAATCTGCGCCAATGGACCTGTCTTCGAGAAGATATTGGTACTCAGGTCTGCGTGAAGTCCACCCAAGTTTATTCCAGCTAGCTCCTCCTGGGAACCTTGCGACTGGAAGCAAATGGAATGGGTAAAATGATCTCCAGCATCAAATAGAATAAGTCATGGCTCACCAAGAAGTTTGCAGCGTTATTAAAGTCTGCCTGTAAAGCCTGGGCCCCACTGGTCAGTTCGTTTTGGAGTTGGGCCGCTCCAGATGTTATCTCGTTTCCAAGTTGTGCCAGTGGTCCATCAGGTGAGAAAAGGTTGGTTTTGAAGTCTGCGTGAAGGCCACCCACGTTTACTCCGACAATCTCTTGCGAATCAGTAGGCTGAGAAAAAGGAACAAGCACTGTATATTGAATGGAAATGTGTCAATAATAATCTGATGAAATCTCCACGAACGAGGGTTGAGATTCTCAAAATCCATAGAGAGTTTCATCCCTTCAAGATCGATAAAAATAAGTTGGATACTTAAAATATAATGGAAAAAGAAGCTCATAAATTACTCACGAATGCTCTAGCAACATCTTGGTTTCCTGTCAATAAAAGGAAACCAATAAAATGTAGAACATGGCATTTGTTCATGGTGGAACCGTTCATCAGTGATTCATCAACTCCAAAAGTCTTCACTGTAACAGTTTCGGAATGGAATATGTACGGATAAAGAGGGAAGTTTGGATTTATAATTTCCTTGGAGGAATTGCACCGATAATCAAGATAGTATTGGAGTATTAGTTTTTCCCTATCGCAAAAAACTTCTGGTCACTTCCTCAAGGAAATGTGCTAATTTATAACTTGCATTATATGACAAAATGGAAATTTTCCTGTTGTTATGTTGCAGTTGGAAAATTTGAATTTCCAAAATACATTTTCTGTTAATATAGGGGTTTCATCATATTTCAGAACGAACGAAGGCCGGAAAGGTATCGATAATTAAATATCGAATGAAAAATATCTTCGGAAAACTGCGACATTTTTTATGATTTTCCAGTTTTCAGTTTTTCGAAAATATTTTCAAAAATATTGCTCACTCGTATGAATAATGTTCACAATAGATGTATATTCTTTCAATCTACATATTGAAAATCATACCTTTATCTAGCAGATATTTTTTACAGTTTTGAGAGGATATTCTCTAAAATATGGATGACTTACATGAATCTTTTTCAGGATTTTGAAATTCCAGGTGGAGTCAGAGTTTAGTCCAGACCGTCACCGAACCGGTATGCTGTGATTATTTTATTCAGCAGATCGGCACCGGTGGCGGTATGGATATCACTCATTCATCGCTGTTCCATGGTATTGAGGTCGAGGAAGCTAGCAGGACATTCTTATATATCACACAACAAGAATCTATCTTCTTATCTAATGAACAAAAATAATTTTTTTTTCGTAGAAACGAGGCTACAATTATACATCAACAAACTCGAATTATCCAGAAAACATGTACGGCACTTCAATATCTAAAAGTTGAATTTTTGATTCCGATCGAAAAAAACGCAAGACTATACATCATGAAAAATTTTGGCCGAAAATGCTTTTTTTTTCGTATCGTCTTGAAATTGAAAATGTAGTTTAATTAGGCTGTTCTCTACCCGAAACTGCCTTCGGTTCTTCTTCAAGTGAATTATTTTTCGTTTTACGCCCCTTCGAAGGGCTGAAACTTTGGTAGGCCCTAGCAGCCGAAATAAATTTTTTTCGTCAAAACTGAGGTCAGATTTGAAATCAGAGACCTCGAATTATCCAGAAAAACTGTAAGGCACTTCAATATCCAAAAGTTGGATTTTTGATTCCGATCGAAAAAAACGCAAGGCTATACATCATGAAAAATTTTGGCCTAAAATGCTTTTTTTTTCGTATCGTCTTGAAATTGGAAATATAGTTTAATTAGGCTCTTCTCTATCAGAAACTGCAATCGGTTCTTCTTCAAGTGAATTTTTTTTCGTTTTACGCCCCTTTAAGGGCTGAAACTTTGGTAGGCCATAGCAGCCGAAATAAATTTTTTTCGTCGAAACTGAGCTCAGATTAGGAATCAGGGACCTCTAATTTTCCAGAAAATATGTACGGAAATCCAATATGAATACAGGTTTATCCATTCTAGATTAAAAATCGACAAAATTGAAAAGCGCCTTGAAAATATCGGCATAGGCAACACATCATATTCAATCTCCCATAAATTCTATTCTGGCGCCACCTAGTAGTTGTTTACCGAACATAGTTCAACTCCTTACAGTTTTCTATTACAGCCCCAGTAGAAAACTGTTCTGTAGGAGTCACAGGTTTCTACTATAAGGGACAAAGAACACTGTAAATGATTAGTGGATGTTCATTGAAATGGTAATAGATGGCGAGGAAACAGAATTTGTGGAAATTTCATCCAAGAATGGTGAAATTGCGTCTTTAAACGGCAGAAGCATTTGTTACATAACGAACATGAGTTCAGATTTATAATCAGGTACCCCGAATTATATAGATAAACTGTACGGCACTTCAATTTACTTCTTCAAGAGAATTATTTTTCGTTTTACTCCCTTTTGAAGGGCTGCAAATTTGGTAGGCCATAGCAGCCGAAATAAATTTTTTTCGTCAAAACTGAGCTCAGATTTGGAATCAGGGACCTCGAATTATCTAGAAAAACTGTACGGCACTTCAATATCTAAAAGTTGGATTTTTGATTCCGATCGAAAAAAACGCAAGGCTATACATCATGAAAATTTTTGGCCTAAAATGATTTTTTTTTCGTATCGTCTTGAAATTGGAAATATAGTTCAATGAGGCTCTTCTCTATCAGAAACTGCAATCGGTTCCTCTTCAAGTGTATTATTGTTCGTTTTACGTCCCCTGAAGGACTTCAAATTTGGTAGGCCATAGCAGACGAAATAAATTTTTTTCGTCAAAACTGAGCTCAGATTTGAAATCAGGGACCCTCGAATTGTCCAGAAAACATGTACGGCACTTCAATATCTAAAACTTCGATTTTTGATTCCGATCGAAAAAAACGCAAAACGCAAAGATGAAAAGAGAAAGTTTTCCTTTAGACATTCTTGAAAATATTGCGCCATGACTAGAGACATATTTGACCAATTGATCTTCAATCCAACCCAATCTGGATCAAGGATTAAAAGCAAATTGTTCTTCAGACATTCTTGAAAATATTGCGCCATGACTAGAGACATATTTGACCAATTGATCTTCAATCCAACTTAATCTGGATCAAGGATGAAAAGTACATTTTTCTTCAGACATTTTTGAAAATATTCCATTATGACTAGAAACAATCTATTATTATGATCTTCAATCCATGGTGAAAAATTTTGGCCGAAAATGCTTTTTTTTTCGTATCGTCTTGAAATTCGAAATATAGTTTAATTAGGCTATTCTCTACCCGAAACTGCAATCGGTTTTTCTTCAAGTGAATTATTTTTCGTTTTACGCCCCTTTGAAGGGCCTCAACTTTGAAAGGCCCTAGCAGCCGAATAAATTTTTTTTCGTCAAAACTGAGCTCAGATTTGGAATCAGGGACCTCGAATTATCCAGAAAACATGTACGGCACTTCAATATCTAAAAGTTGGATTTTTGATTCCGATCGAAAAAAACGCAAGGCTATACATCATGAAAAATTTTGGCCGAAAATACTTTTTTTTTCGTATCGTCTTGAAATTCGAAATATAGTTAAATTAGGCTCTTATCTATCCGAAACTGCAATCGGTTCTTCTTCAAGTGAATTATTTTTCGTTTTACGCCCTTTTAAAGGACCTCAACTTTGGTGGGCCATAGCAGCCGAAATAAATTTTTTTCGTATCGTCTTGAAATTCGAAACATAGTTTGATTAGGCTTTTCTCTATCAGAAACTGCAATCGGTTCTTCTTCAAGTGAATTATTTTTCGTTTTACGCCCCTTTGAAGAGCTGAAATTTTAGTAGACCCTTGCAGCCGAAATAAATTTTTTTCGTCAAAACTGAGCTCAGATTTGAAATCAGGGACCTCGAATTATCCAGAAAAACTGTACGGCACTTCAATATCTAAAAGTTGGATTTTTGATTCCGATCGAAAAAAACGTAAGACGCAAAGATGAAAAGAGAAGGTTTTCCTTTAGACATTCTTGAAAATATTGCGCCATGACTAGAGACATATCGGACAACTTGATCTTCAATCCAACGCAATCTGGATAAAGGATTAAAAGCACATTTTTCTTCAGACATTTTTGAAAATATTCCAACATGACTAGAAACTACCTGTTATTATGATCTTCAATCCATTATGAAAATTTTTGGCCGAAAATGCTTTTTTTTCGTATCGTCTTGAAATTCGAAACATAGTTTAATTAGGCTCTTCTCTATCCGAAACTGCAATCGGTTCTTCTTCAAGTGAATTATTTTTCGTTTTACGCCCCTTTGAAGGGCCTCAAATTTGAAGGGCCATAGCAGCCGAAATAAAATTTTTTTCTTCAAAACTGAGCTCAGATTTGGAATCAGGGACCTCGAATTATCCAGAAAACATGTACGGCACTTCAATATCTAAAAGTTGGATTTTTGATTCCGATCGAAAAAAACGCAAGACGCAAAGATGAAAAGAGAAGGTTCTTCTTTAGACATTCTTGAAAATATTGCTCCATGACTAGAGACATAATGGACAACTTGATCTTCAATCCAACGCAATCTGGATCAAGGATTAAGAGCACATTTTTCTTCAGACATTTTTGAAAATATTCCAACATGACTAGAAACTACCGTTTATTATGATCTTCAATCCATTATGAAAATTTTTGGCCGAAAATGCTTTTTTTTCATATCGTCTTGAAATTCGAAACAAAGTTTAATTAGGCTCTTCTCTATCCGAAACTGCAATCGGTTCTTCTTCAAGTGAATTATTTTTCGTTTTACGCCCCTTTGAAGGGCCTCAAATTTGAAGGGCCATAGCAGCCGAAATAAATTTTTTTCTTCAAAACTGAGCTCAGATTTGGAATCAGGGACCTCGAATTATCCAGAAAACATGTACGGCACTTCAATATCTAAAAGTTGGATTTTTGATTCCGATCGAAAAAAACGCAAGGCTATACATCATGAAAATTTTTGGCCTAAAATGCTTTTTTTTTCGTATCGTCTTGAAATTCAAAATATAGTTTAATTAGGCTATTCTCTACCCGAAACTGCAATCGGTTCTTCTTCAAGTGAATTATTTTTCGTTTTACGCCCCTTCAAAGGGGCGTAAAATTTTGGCCGAAAATGCTTTTTTTTCGTATCGTCTTGAAGTTGCAAATATAGTTTAATTAGGCTTTGCTCTATCTGAAACTGCAATCGGTTCTTCTTCAAGTGCATTATTTTTCGTTTTACGCCCCTTTGAAGTGCTGAAACTTTGAAGGGCTATAGCAGCCGAAATAAAATTTTTTCTTTAAAACTGAGCTCAGATTTGGAATCAGGAACCTCGAATTATCCAGAAAACATGTACGGCACTTCAATATCTAAAAGTTGGATTTTTGATTCCGATCGAAAAAAACGCAAGACGCAAAGATGAAAAGAGAAGGTTCTTCTTTAGACATTCTTGAAAATATTGCTCCATGACTAGAGACATAATGGACAACTTGATCTTCAATCCAACGCAATCTGGATCAAGGATTAAGAGCACATTTTTCTTCAGACATTTTTGAAAATATTCCAACATGACTAGAAACTACCTGTTATTATGATCTTCAATCCATCATAAAAATTTTTGACCGAAAATGCTTTTTTTTCGTATCGTCTTGAAATTGAAAATATAGTTTAATTAGGCTCTTCTCTATCCGAAACTGCAATCGGTTCTTCTTCAAGTGAATTATTTTTCGTTTTACGCCCCTTTGAAGGGCCTCAACTTTGAAGGGCCATAGCAGCCGAAATAATTTTTTCTCGTCAAAACTGAGCTCAGATTTGGAATCAGGGACCTCTAATTTGCCAGAAAATATGTACGGAAATCCAATATGAATACAGGTTTATCCATTCTAGATTAAAAATCGACAAAATTGAAAAGCGCCTTGAAAATATCGGCATAGGCAACACATCATATTCAATCTCCCATAAATTCTTTTCTGGCGCCACCTAGTAGTTGTTTACCGAACATAGTTCAACTACTTACAGTTTTCTATTACAGCCCCAGTAGAAAACTGTTCTGCAGGAGTCACAGGTTTCTACTATAAGGGACAAAGAACACTGTAAATGATTAGTGGATGTTCATTGAAATGGTAATAGATGGCGAGGAAACAGAATTTGTGGAAATTTCATCCAAGAATGGTGAAATTGATTCTTTAAACGGCAGAAGCATTTGTTACATAACGAACATGAGTTCAGATTTATAATCAGGTACCCCGAATTATATAGATAAAATGTACGGCACTTCAATTTACTTCTTAAGAGAATTATTTTTCGTTTTACTCCCTTTTGAAGGGCTGCAAATTTGGTAGGCCATAGCAGCCGAAATAATTTTTTTTCGTCAAAACTGAGGTCAGATTTGAAATCAGAGACCTCGAATTATCCAGAAAAACTGTACGGCACTTCAATATCTAAAAATTGGATTTTTGATTCCGATCGAAAAAAACGCAAGGCTATACATCATGAAAAATTTTGGCCGAAAATACTTTTTTTTCCGAATCGTCTTGAAATTGAAAATATAGTTCAATTAGGCTATTCTCTACCCGAAACTGCAAGCGGTTCTTCTTCAAGTGAATTATTTTTCGTTTTACGCCCCTTCGAAAGGCTGAAACTTTGGTAGGCCCTAGCAGCTGAAATAAATTTTTTTCGTCAAAACTGAGGTCAGATTTGAAATCAGAGACCTCGAATCATCCAGAAAAACTGTACGGCACTTCAATATCTAAAAGTTGGATTTTTGATTCCGATCGAAAAAAACGCAAGACTTATACATCATGAAAATTTTTGGCCTAAAATGCTTTTTTTTTCGTATCGTCTTGAAATTGAAAATATAGTTCAATTAGGCTATTCTCTATCAGAAACTGAAATCGGTTCTTCTTCAAAAGAATTATTTTTCGTTTTACGCCCGTTTGAAGGGCTGCAACTTTGGTAGGTCATAGCAGCCGAAATAGATTTTAGACTTTTTTCTATCAGTAGCTGCAGTCGATTCTTCTCGATCACACTTACATGAATCTTTCCCAGGATCTCGAAATTCCAGGTTAATCTATATAGGAGTAAGAGTTTAGTCCAGACCGTCACCGAACTGGTATGCTGTGATATTATTCAGCAGATCAGCACCGGTGGCGGTATGGTCATCACTCATTCATCTGTTCCATGGTATTGAGGTCGTGTAAGCAAGCAGGCCATTCTAATATGTCACACTTTCCGTCTCCAATAAGACATTTTTGAGTACTCTTCTGATAGCCTAAAAACAAAAATAATTTTATTTCGTCCAAACTAAGCTTGGATTTGGAATCAGGAACTTCGAAATGCCCAGAAAACATGAAAGGCACTGTAATATCCGAAACTTGGAATTTGGATTTCGATCGAAAAGTACTATTTTCGTCTAATCGAAAACATTCTATTGTTACAACGAAAAATTTGTAGGAGAAAATTATTTCTGCGCCAGGCAACCATACATACAAGGACAAGTATTATGTGTTGCCTACATCCGATATTGAAATACCACCATAGAGTTAAATTCCACAGAACAATAATAAAATTTTTCTATGAACCTGTTTCAAAGTCTCTGATTCCAAATCCAGGTAACAACGAACGGCCCTATTCAATCACCTTTGACTAGTTAAATCAGTAAAGAATTTTTTCTTAACACTAATATCAAAGAATTAATCCTTAATAATATTCTTCTATACATATAAAAAAAGCTTAATTTTGTGGAATAATCATAGACTTTTTCGTTTACTCTATGGACAAATTTGGAAGTATTCTGTGGCTAAAGTTTGAAATTTTAATATTTTTAATTTCAGAAACTTTTTCAGTAGCTTTAGTCTTTATCTATAAATTATGACTGAAAAATCAATTTTGGATCTTTTGCTGGGTAATATTTCTTTTAACCGTGATAATGTCGATCCATTATTGCTCCGAAATGAAGCAACTAAAATCTCTTCTGGACTTGCTGGTAATTTGAACGAAATAGGAAGTAACCCTTCCTATCCTTCTCATCACTGGAAGGATGATTTGGTATGTCAAACCTTTGAATTGAACAGGATTCTTCAAATACCTTATTTCGTTCTTCTTCAGATGTTCATTCACAAATTATGTATGAAGGATGAGAAACATCATCATGTCGATGAAACTAACAGATCAGCAGTCTTGGATGTCCTAGGAAAAGCTTTTGAAAAAGATGAAATCTTGGAAATTTCAGAGAAATGTGTACACGAAATCAAAACGTCAGTAATTCAATTCATGAAGAACATGAGAACATACTACCATGAAAAAAATTCAGAATTTAATTCAACATGGGGTAATCTGGGTTGATGTTTTCTCTTAATTTATAATTCTTCCTTATCAATCGAAGGCTTTCAAGAACCTCGTTAATTTCAGAACCCATACGTAAGGATCTGAAAATATTGGAAGAGACAAGTAGACTTGAATTTAACCTTGTCATCTGTCCAAAAATTGAGAATATATATAACACTACTTCAATCATGTCTAGTATGGGAAATAATGAAAAAATCTTGGGTTCCAATAATGATGATTTTAGGCTGAAGCATATAAACTTTGGATATGCTGTAATTAATATAGGAAGTCAACTTGAGAGGTCAAGACATATAACAATTTTGCTCGATATGTTGTCTGAATATGAAGAGCTTTATGCCTATGAGAAAGAGTTTTGCAAATACCTATTGAACTTTATAGGTAAGAAGATATTTGTTTCAGACATTTCGTATTTTATGCTTGAATTTCGACATAACTGTTTCTCCAATGTATTATTAAGGAGTTAATAGTGAATAATTCCATGTAACAAAATGGTGCCCTTATTGATTTTCCCATTTTCAGATCAGAACAATGACCTACTAAAATATTTCTGCGATAAATTTTTTTTTATCTTGGAAATTCAAATAATAGATATATGTACAAATTTGATCAAGGGGACAAGTGATGAATTCAAGACCCAGATGGAACTGTATCTGAAAACCAAAGAGTTTAGTAACTTGATTGCTGCTTGTAAACAGAATCATTTTCTTCATCTGAACGTCAAGAGTGTATTATATACATTGTATTGCTTCAGTAGATTTGATGTTAGAATATTAAATTTCATGAAGAAAATAAACAATAATGTGCAGGGTGCAGAAGATGAAGCTTTTCAGTTTTCACTGAGTAGTATATAGATAAGAATGATATGCAAGGAAATCTAGGTTTTTCATTGATTATGAGATAAAGTTTAGAATCTTATCTGTAAATATTTTCTTCGAAAATAAACAATCTGTCTCAGTCTGGTGTGAATTTATTTGCATAGTTTAGATTAGTTGATGATAATATAATGAAAAACTACTTGATCTCTACTCTAGAGCAAGATATTTTTCTATGAACATAGAAAACCATTTTATATTTCTAGTTCAATGGTTGCAGGGAATCACAGAACACTTCTTTCTACCAAAGAGTAACCTAGATTTACTCTTTGTTTCTACACAGGTCTACCAACTCAATAACACAAACACGCAAGCAAAGATTACAGAGATCTGTATTAATTATAATAAAGAGTCTATGACAGATTACAGATTCTCTGTAATCTGTGGAGTCTATGACGTTATGTCATAACATAACCAACTCAATGATGATTATGACGTGTACAAATTGAACAATCAAAAATATTATTACTAATGGTAATCAGATTCCTCTTTGATAAAACATATTAGCAACAATGGAACCTAATACAAAACGCGAATCTATAATTTGTCTTTTCGATGTAGACGGCACTCTAACCAAACCCAGAAATAAAATTTCTGACGACATGGAGGATTTTTTACTAAACAGAGTGAAACCTCTAACCAAAATTGGATTAGTCGGTGGCTCTGATTTTCAAAAAATTTCGGAGCAAATGAATGGCGACAGTGTTCTACTTAAGTACGATTACGTCTTTCCAGAAAACGGTTTGATATCCTTCAAAAATGGAAAAGAAACATGCAGGCAAAGCATTCAAAGGTTTATGGGAGAAGAGGTGCTTCAAAAATTCATCAACTTCGTCCTCAAGTATC
The DNA here is from genome assembly GCF_907165205.1 of Coccinella septempunctata. Lineage (NCBI taxonomy): Eukaryota > Metazoa > Arthropoda > Insecta > Coleoptera > Coccinellidae > Coccinella > Coccinella septempunctata. Next base: position 17,468,896 of record NC_058197.1, read on the forward strand.
TTTCTACTGTAACATTACCAGTTAAAAGAGGAACATTCGTGGAGTTCAGAAATGGTATGCTCAATATATCCCCAATAGGAAGATCTTGTTCACAAGCAGAGCGAGATGCATTCGAACAATATGACAAAACTCATAATGTGAGGAAACAGATGATTGATGCTTTGAAAGCGGAATTCCCAGATATAGGCTTCACCTATAGTATCGGTGGACAAATTAGTTTCGATGTTTTTCCTGTTGGATGGGATAAAACATATTGCTTGAAGCATCTAGAGGAGGATGGATTTCAAGAAATTCATTTCTTCGGCGACAAAACGCACCAGGGAGGAAATGATTATGAAATATATTCTGATAGTAGAACTATTGGACATACAGTCAAAAATCCCGAAGATACCAAAGAAACCCTCATGAAGTTGTTTAATTTGTAAATATTTATACAAGTATGGAATATCTTTTTTAAATGAGTCATTCATTAAAGTTGTGTTCGACCAAAAGATAAATTATCATTTTATACAATGGGAAACCTTATTTAAAAAATTTAAAAAAAGTAAGGATTTTCTGTGCTGCCATCTGCATCAAGGTCAACCTATTTTGATTATTCCAATCATTTATTTGTTTTAAAATAAAATAGCTAAATTTTCATATGCTTCAATAAGTCAAATTTATCTAAACGAGCTTATTATAATTATTAAATTAAATTCCTACTCATATACGGAATTCCTTTACAAACACTTCTATGCCCTAACCAAAGAGGAACAAGAGATTTCACTCCTCGAATTTAGTTCCCGAGTCTACGTCAATGGTGGGGCGACCTTCGCAATGCTTTGCCTCGAACCAATTTCCCACTTGTCTTCTAGTTGCGAGGGAGCCAATCAGATCGCAGGAATTTCGAATGGCCAATCAGATTGAAGATTCAGTCGAACAGAATCAGCTGGTCTCGTGTTTTGATTGTCAAATTGAAAGCAAATAATCCTTGGTTAAAAGTGTTTTCGTAATCCAATTTTTTCGTTAGAATAAAGAATAAGTCATCCATTTATGAATAATATCGATAAATAGGCCACTCCAACCCGCTGTCAGATAGATATCAAAATAGAATTGTGGAGGATTAACAGGTGTTGTGTACGTAAATAAAACATATAAATCATATAATTAGGAATATTATTGTACTTTTAGTTAATATACGTACATTGAATTAGCATTAAATTCTTCGAGTGAGGAATTTGCAATGACGCGTTTTTTGTCGTCCACAATTTTTGTGAGGTTAGAAGGTTGGAATGGCTTCGATTCGTAAGAGTTTCAATCGTTTTCTTCATAATTCAACAGACAATCATATTGACAATATCAATGTTTCTAGAGGATATTTCGTGATAATTTAAAATTCAGAAAATAATAATCTGTTCCGTCTGCTAGGTTATGTTTGAAAATTTCGAATTTGACGTAAGGGACTCCGCCCATTTCTGCTCAAGGTCACAGTAACACGCAGCGCCATAATAGTAGAGTGAAATCTCTTGTTCCTCTTTGCCCTAACCCTTGGATAGATCAAAGTTTCAGTAGGTCTTTTGATTTGTTTTGTCTTCTGTCAAAAAATTTAACAACAAAGAGTTAACCTCTTTGATAACAAATTATGATATTTTGCATAGACCAAGTAACGCATATATTAAAATAATAAGAAAAAAATCGGTTTTCGACATTACATTCAAGGTATCTCTATGCTCCTAAACTGATTTTTCAGTCACGTAAATTCGAAAAAAAAAATGACGTTCCCCTATTGATATGTTTCAAGGAATTGAGGAAAGCCAACATTCCGTATTGAGCTTATTTGAAGTAAGAGGACACACAGTTCAATCGACCTCGGCAGTATTAGACCATTCAGACAGATGCGATTCCTCAAAATCTTTAACGATTTTCAGAACGTTCAGATTAAAAGAAAACCTCATTTACTAATGAAGAGCCCCGAGAGAATCGTAAAACATATAAAAATCAAAGATTCCAGCGATCTGGAACATGTTTTTCTGATGGGATCAGAGATTGGAGAGGGTGGATTTGGAAAAGTCATTGCGGTCAGGGAAAAAAATACGAATGCAAAATGGGCTATGAAAAGCATTTCAAAATCACTAGTAAGATCGATATTTTCGATGATGATATAGTTCCAATTATGATGTACCTTACATATTTTTTTAGTCTGGTCTCAAGCTTGTATTCCTTCAGAGAGAAATACAGATCTTGAAAATGGTGAACCATCCCCATATCGTGTATCTAGACAGGGTATACGAGAGCACGAAAAAGATATATCTCATAATGGAGTTGTGCAACGGCGAATTGTGGCTTTTGTTCAAAGAAAGAAAACCATTTTCTGAGAGCATATCGAAAAGAATCACCACAGATTTGGTCAGCGCTGTAGCATACTTGCACAAAAATGGTGAACTACAACTGATATCAAATTAATTAATGTCACTTGAGAGTTGGGACACCCCATCAATTAATGAATTATTATACGGTCATATAAACTTTTTTCAGACATCGTTCACAGAGACATAAAGCTGGAGAATATTCTATTGGCAAAAAATCCCAACGATCCTTCAGATGAGTATTACATAAAGTTGTCGGATTTTGGTTTGAGTGTCATCAAGACAGGAACTGGTATCGAGAGTATGCTACACGATTGCTGCGGAACAGCCCTTTACATGGGTGAAATTATTTTTTAATAATTTCTTGAGCATAAATTCATAAACATCGTTCTCAACTTGATGATTTCCAGCCCCGGAGATGCTTTCTGGCTCGTACAGCCACCAGTGCGACGTTTGGGCCATCGGCGTCATTATTTACCTGTTAATTTACGGGGTGTATCCCTTCTTTTCCTCCAACGAGAAAGAACTGGCTCGGAAAATAATGAAAGACGAGGTGACCTATCCGTTGTCGAAAATTTCCAAAGATGCTGTGGACCTCATAAAGCAAGCGCTAAAGAAAGATCCAGCCTATCGTATAACTTCGGCTGAGATGCTGGACTCAAAATGGTTGGCTGGAAGTAGCGGGAGAGAAAATAACATGATGGACATGATGAAAGAATGGAGAGACGAAATCATGGTAATGTCCATTGACTTGGACACATTTTCAGATATACTAGACTCTTTTCTTAGGCACCCATGGGTGAGGAAAGTGATTGGGTTTCTATGGCAGAGACAAGAACAATAAGAGTACACTCGTACAGCGGAGAAAAAGGAATGTCCATAAAAAGACCATCAAATCCTTTCTAATATCTAATGAAAAAAAGTGAATTTTAGCTACTCATAAAGACAGAGATGAAATACATATGTGGCTCAAAATCTATTAAAAAATTACCTAATTACAGAATTTTTTTCTCTTTATACTTATAAGAAAATAAATTTCTTGTTTATAGAAAATCAAAGAAAAAACAGAAATCGCCAAAAATTTTATTACACTGAAATATCAATTGAAAGTTACAAGTGGATGAAAACATTGATCAACATTCATGGAATGTTTGCCAAGTAATCCTTAACATGAGAAGGTTCTAACCTTCTGAAACCAGTTTGATCACATATTCCCACTTCAATATTATCAGCAGTTAACTGTCCTTCGAAGCTCTCTTTTAAAGTTAAAATAGCTGTGTGAACTGCATCATCCAACTCTAGATCCTCACTGAACCTTTTCTCTAAGAATGTTTTTCCATTAATATAATTTTTACCCATGGCTGTGGCTTTCCACGCAAAGTAAGCGCCAGATGGGTCACACTGGAATAAATATGGTCTATTGTTGTCCCATCCACAAATCAACAGGGAAACGCCAAACGGTCTGACACCTCCAGATTGAGTGTATTCCTGCATAACGGCTGCAACTCGCTGGACCAACTGAACAGTTGGGATAGGTTCTCTGTATACCAGAAAGTATTGTGTAGCCATCTTACGGGCTTCTTTCACCAACAGGCGGTAATCAGGTCCCATGCCTACAATTATTACGTGATATCCAAATGTCTTACGACGATTCTAAATGGAATGAGTCTTTTACGAGTAATTACCTGAATATACCATTCCAATGTGATCTGTTATCATCTCAACTTTGTGAACACTATGTTCCTCATAAAGTATGGATTTATGTTTGTTTTCTGTTGCGATAACTACACCATTAGAAGCTTTGATTCCTACAGAAGGTGCTCCAGCCGCAACTGCAGCTAAGGCATATTCAATTTGCACCAACTTTCCAGAAGGACTGAAAGTCGTTAGAGAAAAACTGTACCGTTCCGTAGCCATTCTTAACTTATAAGAATTGAAATACTTAAAATAACTAACAACTCTTGATGTTGCGGTTAATAATGACAAATCAAAATAATTCAATTGACAGATATTTGACAATCAGGATGAGATGCTTTTTTCAGAGATATCTTCTATATCTCTGGCTTTTTTGCATGATTGATCATAGAAAGATATGAAATTCGGAAAAGTCCAACTCAAATATTCTGAACAAATAATAATTTCATAATTTCCCATAAATTTTCAATGATTTCTGTGAGAAATGAAACAAAGTTATTCATTTATACAAATCTAACAACCACTTAACACGTTATTTTTATAATCTCAATAAATTTCATAAATAAATAACAATATTGATCCTTTCCGTAGGAATGCTCAAAATTCCCTCGCCTTTAAACAAATTTGGAATAATTATTAAATAGTTTTCGATCAGAAAATTTAAAATGAGGTGGCAGCACTAGCTCATCTCGCTGTCTCTTTTCTTCAAATCACAAATTATCAAAAAGAAAACGAAAAGGTTTATGCGTAATGGCGTTTGTTAATATTTTTGCCTTTTGAAGTTGAAAACGTTTCAATAATTGCGTTAAATATAATTAATTTAGCTTAACATCAATACATAATATTGTTGTGCGTTAAACTGAAGTTTTTCGGTATAAATAGCGCAGATTTATTTTACATAATATGTGTATGATTGAGTTTTTGTTGTCAGGAAACCTTAACAGACTGTGATATTAATATTAGTTTTATAACGAATAAGTTGCTTTATATACAAAAATTTTTGATTATTTATTGTACATCTAGAGTAGGACTATAGTAGACTTTTCCAAGTGTAACCAAAGAGAGATTCGACATGTCACAGACGGAAGACGCTGAAAATTTAGATAAAAATGAGAGCAAAACTGAACTTGTTAAGAAAGGTGAGTTAAAACATTGGTGTACATCATTTTTGTATCGAAATATTATTAATTCCACTCGGTACTAGGTTACACTGATTGTTCCACCTTTAAAAAAAGAAAGTTCCTTGTCAAAAACAGGTATTGGTCCATTTCTTTCATCTGGATCTTCGCATTTTTTGCACAATTTTTTCATTAGTCATTATTACATTCTAAAACATGCAGATTCAGCTGATTGAATGGGTGATAATGGAAAGGAACCAAAAATATTTGTAATATAGATGTTTTCTTTAACAAAAAACCAGTTTGATCTGATTTTACTTCTTCCAATATGGAGCAACAGTTAATTGTTATTTTCTTTGAAGAAATTACAAAAGTATTATTCACAGATCGATTTGGTCAATGGAAAGTTGGGTCCACCGACTTATGAATCAAAGCCTTAACTACGTTGAAAATTCACCAAACACTGTTACCAAGAAGATTCTCCCTTAAACTTGAAAATGATTGGCAGAATGCATTGAAATCTAATTGTCCTGAAAGTGAAAAGATTCCATTCCAGTCACTTGAAATTTGAATCTCCAATAGGTTTTTCAATGTATAGATTAGATTAATGAACATTTTTATTTTTGTGTTAGAACAAAGGAAATTGACATCTAGATACAACTTATCATGTTTAGACAAACATCTGTAGCACATTGTATCTGATGGTTAATGTGTAATGTTCAATTCTTCATTAATTTTGAAAAAAGGATATCGTTCTATGCGGAACGGGTGGATATGAAGATCAGTGGAAAATCATATGTCAACTTAAAATTGGAATGAATGGCGCAAATGATTTAATTTCAACAAATATCTGAAATTAAATTTCCAGAGCACAATCGTTTTCCACATACAATACTATACCAACCATCTTATTTAGAAGGGTGAAATTGTCTCGTAATTGACTTGACTAACATATCTAAAGACTGGGACAGAATTTTTGACTTGTCCGTCTTCTATTCTTGGTATATTTGAATTAGCAGCTTTTATTTGTCCTAGAATTTCAGTTTTCATTGTGGGACTTGTAGATTTTGAGAATGGAATGGAACAAACGGTCGAAATGCTTCACAAAGGTTGAATATTCTGAAATAATTTTTTTATTCAAGAGATCCTTTTAATAATGGACCCTTGAGTGAAATTTTTAGCTTGTTTTTAATGCTGCCCTTGTTTATAGCCCTAAAACACTGAAAGGCTTGTATTTTTTTAGCAATAACAATTCAAGCATAATCATTCGTGTAATATTTTATTATGATCACATCGAGTAGAATAAACGTTTTTTTGTGGATTCCACCATTATATTAAACTGGGAATATTGAAAATATCCAACGATGTCGACGTTTGAAAACATGTCCAGATAATTTTTTTTTACCCTCTCTTTTTTCTTCGCCATTCCGACATCATTTCAGTAGATAACGTGTACCGTCAGCTGCGTTATCGTCTACGAAAATTATATTATTTCTGTGTGGTGAGATCGTGCTATAAGGTTTTGTCCGATTATTATTATTAAATATTTATATTGCCCATATTATTATTATTTAACAGGTGATTGTGCCTCTAGTTCGACGATAGGAGTGTTTTTCGTATTATTATTATTATTTTTTTTTAACTGCGGTGGCGTTTTAAAGTGTACAGGCTGAACAAGAATCTGTGAAATTCGTTATCAAGATGGCGAAGACCGGGGGTTTCAGGAATCCAGAGAGGATTGGGATAGGGATTGCGGCCACGGCCGGCCTGGCTGCTTGTGCTGGTATCTTGAGCACGAGAAAGGCCCATCAGATGTGGTCAAGCATCAAGAGGGTTTCTTGGAGTGAGTTTAAAAGGATCAGGATAGAATCGGAGCCTTCTTGAAGACTCCTTATCGAAAATTGCTCGTATCTGTATTGAAAATATCTGTAATTTTTTTGCGTTGAGCGAGTCCCTACTTGTTGTCTAGAAGTAGACGGTGAAAAAGGGACTCCCTAGTAAAAATTTTCTCCAATAGCCAATTTGGTTATATCCAAAATGAACGAAATACTTTCATTTCAATAATCACAAGAGTGCAGCATCAGGAATTTCTTGAGAAATGCACACGATACTAGATTTTATGATATTTTATCACACCCAATTCACAAAGCTTCAAAATTCTGACTATTCTTCAAATTCTGGGTGTAAATGAATAGAATGTAAAGAATTACAGAGGTCACTCCTTGTCAAAAATGTTGTGTCATATGAACTAAAGAACCACTCTATTTTTTTTTTTTACAAGGAATCACCTCTTGAGTTTTTAGGCAAAAGTATTTTGAAATACACACCGTAAAATAATCATTATTTCGTGAAAAATGCAATGTTGATCCCAAATAGGCCCTTGAAGAAATATTATCCGAAAAAAATCATCCCTTCTGTCTAACACCAATAATTGTGGACTGTATCAAAGTGTGTTGTTTTATTCAGAGGATGAACATCTGATTGGTGGCATGGTGTACGAGGAGGTGATCATCGACCCCCCGGAGTTTTCCGATCCGGCAATTCTGGCAGTTAGGGACGGTCCCAAGTATCGTTACTCCAAGGATGAGCTGTTGGGTCTGAAGGAGGTGCCGCTATCTAAGAAGAAACCGGATTTTATCAACGCGGAGTGTGTGTGAGTATATATATCCCCCTCTCGTTCTCTCTCCGCCACTGTTACTCCCAGTCTTTCCCCCCTTACACTTTCCCTAACTCCTTTCTCTTCCTCTCAGTCTCTCCCTACTTTTTTCTCTCCTCTCACTCCCTTTTTACACCTTTTTTCTCTATTGCTATGTTTCTACACTCTTTTTTTCTCCTCTCACTCCCTGTAGCTTACCCTTTTTTTTATTACTCTCTGCCCCTCTATACTCCAATTTTCCCTCCTTTATCACTTTTTCTTTTATCTTCTCTCTCTGTCTCTCTACCTATTTTTCTTTCCTCCAACTCTATATTTATACCCTTTTCTCACTTCTCGCTACACCTTTTTATCCCTTATTCTCCCACTAACCGCTTTTCTCTGCTCTCACAATATCCTTACCCTCTTTTATCTAATCTAATTATCCCCCTTTTCTACCCTCTCCACTCTTTCTCTCCCTCTTCCCTTACTCTCACTCTCTCCATGTAACCCTTTTCTCTTATCTCACTGTCTCCCTACTCTTTTTCCTCTTCTTTATTAACTCTACCCCCTTTTCGCTCTCCTCCCATTCTCTATCTACCCCCTACTCTATTTCTCTTTTTCACAGTCTCTTTCTCTACCTTTTCTCTGCTCTCACCGTCTCTCTACCCCTTTTTCTCTTCCCCCACTGTTTCTGTACCCCTTCTTCTCTTCTCTCACTGTCTCTACCCCTTTTCCTCTTCTCTCACTGCCTCTCTACATCTTCTTCTCTTCTCTCCTTGTCTCTCTACACCTTTTTCTCTTCTACCACTGTCTTTCTACCCCTTTTTCTCTTCTCTCATTCTCTTAATACCTCCTTTCTCTCTTTTTACTCTCTATCTACCCCTTTTCTCTCCTGTTACTCTATCTACCTCTCTGTTTACAATCTATCTGACCCCTCTTCTCTCCTCTCATTCTTTACATACCCGTTTTCTCTCTTTTCGCCCTATGTTCTCTTATCAAATTTTCTCTAAACCCCTATTTCTCTCCTCTTACTATCTTTCACCACCTCTTTTTACTACCCTTCTTTCTCACCTCTTATTTTCTCTGTCCCTTTTCTTTCACAGTCTTTTCTCTTTCTTTTTTCTGCTCTCAATGTCTCTCTACACCTTTTTCTCTTCTCTCACTGTCTCTACACCTTTTTCTCTTCTCTCACTGTCTCTCTACCCCTTTTTCTCGTCTCTCACTGTCTCTCTACCCCTTTTTCTCGTCTCTCACTGTCTCTCTACACCTTTTTCTCCTCTCGCACTGTCTCTCTACACCTTTTTCTCTTCTCTCACTGTCTCTACACCTTTTTTCTTCTCTTACTGTCTCTCTACACCCTTTTCTCTCCTCTCCTTGTCTCTCTACACCTTTTTCCCTTCTCTCACTTTTTCCCTACACCTTTTTCTCTTCTCTCACTTTCTCTCTACACCTTTTTCTCTTCTCTCACTGTCTCTCTACACCTTTTTCTCTCCTCTCACTGTCTCTCTACACCTTTTTCTCTTATTTCCTCCGTCTCTATTGTCGACGTATTTCAGACCGCCCAGCATCTGGGACCCGGAACGTTGGGGCGACGCCAAGAAATCGGCCACGCCCACCGACGCGCCGACCGGCGGCGTAGGCGGCGGCGGCAAGGGCGACGTCTCGCTGCAGCCGGACGGTAGGCGTGGCCGGCCCGGCGACCCGAGGGAACGCCTGCGCAAGGAGAACGACGGCATCGTGCTGAGTCCGCAACGGCGCAGCTTCAACACCGGCTGCTTCGTGCCGGTGCGCGAGCAACCGAACCACAACGGTCGGCCGAGGGCCCACAGTCCGATAGGGGGCGCTGGCGGCGCCAAGGGCGACAACGCCCACATCGGCCCGCGGGAGGTGCCGTCGAACTCCGGCGGCGTCGGCAGCAGGAGGATCGGCAGCGGCAGGATACTGAGGGATTCCTGGGATTTCAACGACAAGAACGACGGTGAGTCGCGTTTTTGCGCCATCTGGCGGATGTCGCGAGGGCTTTCGCTACTCGACGATAGATGGCGTTGCCTCTGGTTAACCTGATGATTGTTCGCAGGCGGAGACAACGATTATTACCGGAACCAGGACGATCGGCGGCCCTTCAGGAGGGATTTCGACATTTCGAGGGACAAGGACAAACAGCAGAGGAACAGCATGGGGCGATACGGCAACAGGCGGATATCCGGGGGTGAGAAAGACGAGGAACCAGAGTGGTGAGTATTATCACGGGTTTTTTCCCCCTCCGACAATGTTTCGAGCCTCGCGATCCATCCTCAGGTTCTCCGGCGGTCCCATGTCTCAGAACGACACGATCGAGCTGCGCGGCTTCGACGAGAGCGATAGGGGCGGCATGGGCGGCGGCAACAAGAAGAAGCTGAACTCGTCGCAGGCCAAGAGGGTGCGCGAGTGGGCCAAGAAGAAGGGCGGCGCGTCGGAGGATAAGCCCGAAGAGGATCAGCAGCAGCAGCAGCACGCCGAGAACGGACAGAAGCCTCAGAATCAGCAGGCGGATACGAAGGGTGGCGAGTCTGAGACTAAGCAGGACGGAGGGGGTGCCGTCAACGGGCCTCGAAACGGTGAGTTTGGATTTTTTTTTGTACGAGGGTAGTTTTGACGCCGTTTACTTTCAGACAACGTTGAGAAGAATCAGGATCAGGATCAGCAGAACGACAATGACAAGGAGAACCGCCAGGGTCACAATCCGCCCTCCACCACCGGGGGGATGGAAATCATCAACGAGAATTCGTTCATCTTCGACGATATCTTTAAGTGCGACACCTTTCCCGGACTTCTATCGGTAAGTTTCGGTCCTTGGAAGGAAAGCCTTCCTTCCTGAAAAATCAAAGGTTGTTCAATAAGATGCGCCAACCAGAACTGATAAAATGGATACTAAGGATGACCTCGCGAAGTGAAATGACTTGCTATACGGTATCGGGATGTAATTAATTTTATTGCTCCAGAAATGAAAAGAAACACAACCAGGGCGGATCTATTCGAGACTTTTATTCGCTACCCCAAGGGCTTACGCTCCATGACTGATAGCGAAGAAAAGGTCTATTTTGAGCGCAACTACAGAATTTCACTGACGACGAGCGGTATTTCTTATTCTCTACCTCAAGGGCTTACGCACCATGACTGATTGAAAAGAAGAGATTTCGGTTTCAACACTTTTCAAGCGAACAGGGGGGTTGACAGGATTTTCCCTTCAATACACCAAGGGCTTACGCAACATGACCGATAGCGAAGGGAAAAGTCAGCCTCGCGAAACAGGGTAAAGTACGGCAAAAAATAACAGAAAGCGATACAGTACTGCAGTGTCAAAGAAGTAACCGGTGTAGGTCTAATTAAGAAACTGAACGGTAAAGACGGGGACCTACCTCCTCCAGAAGGGAGAGATCAATTGGAGGTCCTCTGGAGATTTCAGTGGCTTTGGAGTTATGGAAATTTGAGTTATAGGGGTCGAAATGAAGGGAAATCTTTAGAATGTGAAGGGGGGACTGAAAAAGTTCGAGCTGAAGGGTGGTTCGACTGTATTTCTTGTCGATTCAATTTTTCGTTGTGAGATTTGTTGATTTTCTTCCTGTGATATCTCAACTAGCGTGTTACTTTGAAATATTTCGCTGGCTATGCTGCGGATTCAAGAAATTAGACAAAAATTTAACAATCAACGACTGAAAGGAGCTAAAGCGGTACTAGAATCTAAACATTCAAACCCCAAACCTCTTTGACCTAAACGGCCATCTGAAATCTAACATATTTCTTCAAATTGATATTTCAACAGGCTCAGGGGCCTAGTAACACATCTGAAACACAGATGGCGCTCGCGCAACTTTCGTCGCTTAGTTCCCCTTGTCAGATGGAACTTCGTGTCCTCCCCTGATGGCTCGGTTGGTTAGAGCCCTCAATTTTCCCCGATTATCATTATTTTAATTTCAGAACGGCGTCGAAGGCACGGCGGACAACAACACCAAGTCCAAGTTCAGCCGCTGGTTCAAGCGCGAATCGCCCGACAAGACGGAGAGCCGCAGGTCGTCCATGCAGGAGGAGCACCTGCTCAAGAACCTGCTGAACGACATCAACGAGCCGAACGCGTCGGCCGCGGCCGGCGGCAACGTGGCCGTCAACATACCGCAACTCGGCAGTTCCGAGTCTTACTTCGCGCCCATATCGCCGGCGGCCGTGAACGCGGTCGCGGGCGAACCGGGCAACCCCAAACCGGCCTCGGGGCAGGTCAACATCGCCGACATGTTCCAGAGGGGCAAGCAGGCGTTCGGCGGGCCCAAGGCGGCGCAGCAGCAGAGCGACATGCTGAACAACATCAAGACTCGTGAGTAACGGAAGTTGTCAGACTGTCACCTAACTCCCTAACTCCTCCTAACGCCGAATTCCTAAAAAACCTTAAAAAAAATACATCCGGCAACGTGGCACAGTGCCTACAACATGAACCGTTGGAAATTACCCGGTTTTGTGCAGGTGGTCGCTGTTGGCACGACTTATCCGCCGTTTTCGACGTCAGCTGACTTTACAGCTGTAATTTTTCGTTTTTCAGAGTTCCCAGGTAAAGTGCTGAGTCTGAACGAGCTTGAATCGAACATCAGGAAGGGATTGGACATTTCCGCCGGTCAGAATCAGAACAAACACATGATCAAGAAGGACGACGACATGGCCGCTTTCAAGAGACTGGTGAGTGATCGAAAGGACCGAGTTTTTTCTTTTTTTTAGGGATTTTTTTTTCTTCAAACTTTTCCTTTTCAGTTGGCACAAGTTTCCGGAGGACAGGTCGTGCCTGCCAACGGCTCCAATCATCAGAAGATGCCCGCGATGAGCTTGATGGAGGTGAGTTTTTATTCTTTGTTGGTTTTCTCCCCCAGCGTCTTAAACACAAAGAATAAAAGTGGAGATTTCTGAGTTTTTCATCGTTATATACATACATCATTCCAGAATAGGTTTTGAACAACGAAAAAGTGTTTTAATTGCGTAAAATACACTGCTTGACCATTGATAGGGATCACTGACTTCTATTCAATTTATTTCAGGAATTTTTTCTTCAATATATTTATTTCGATCGAATATCAGGGGATGTTCAGTTAATATTCTTGTTTCTTCAGGAAAAAATAAGGAGTTTCGTTAAAAACAAACTTTTAATTGAAAATAGTGAAATTCAAGGTTTAAATAACAGAAACAGCCCGAAAAGGTGATTTTATAAAAAAAATGTGGATCTACGGGCTCACTAATTGGTATTCTATAATGGTAATAATAATAAAATACAGTATTTCCTCGAAGAACACGTGTATGCTCCAGGTAACTTAAAAAAAAGCCACTAATAAAGGGAAACTCCTACTTGAACCCTATAAATTGTCGGGCAGCGTACATATTTTCATTTTAACGAGTAATATATCGTGTACGTCGAGTCCCTGACTCACCTCATCCCCCAGATGCTGTCCCATTCGCAGCAGCAGGACGAGGCGCAGGCGCGGCTCAACTCGCAGAAGCCGCAGCACCTGATGGGCGGCCCAGCCAGCCCCAAGACCCCCGCCATGAACCCCCTGCACAGCGAGTTCCTGCTCAAGATGCAGCAGGCCCAGCAGGAGCAGCAGGCGCACCTACAGCGTCACCAGCAGCAGCAACAGCAGCAGCAGCAGGCCAACATGCTGAACAAGCTGATGGGTCTGCACGCCGCGGCCCCGCACCTCAGGTCGTCGCCGCTCCAGGAGCTCGCGCAGCAGCAGAGCAAGGAGCTGCTCAGCCGACCCGAGGCGCAGGCCATACTGCAAGGTGAGTTTCCTCTCCCTCTCTTCGATTTTTCAGGGATATTCTGTCGATCTTGGTGGGGAGTAGCAGATACAGGATGACCCACGATAATAACGAGTGTTTTTTCCTTTGTTAATCCTTGTTCTATACTTTTGGTAATGGGACGAGTTACTAGGTAACCAATAGACAGCATAATCCATCCATATGTTTCGCATACAGGCATGAAAAGAGGCGACATAACCCCCCAGCACATCTACCAGCAGCTGGCCAATCCGGCCCTCCAACCTAGGCACCGGGAGATGCTCAGCGCCATCCTGAGGATCCAGAGGCTGGGGCCCAGTCCCAGGGTGCTCAGCCCCGCGCCCCCCGCCCATCACATGTTCCCGCAACAGCAGCAGCAGCAGCAGTTGAGGGTGTCCCCGCTGCCCAACGGTGAGTGGACCACCCGGCCACGGTGGTCCATGTAGTAGTGCACGCTTGCCAAGGTTGCTTTCGCTTCGTTTTGGCCCCCCGGGCCCGCTTTAAGTAGTCCATCCTAACCGTTTTTCCCCCCGCCCACTAACAAAGCCTCCATATACCGCACCGTCCTTCACATCCCTTAGATCCAGCTTGATGCAGTGTGTTAGGGTTGTTTTTTATCTAACTAGACGACGTTTGTTGTTGTTTCATGCAGCCTATTGCGTGTCGCCCATAATGGCGAACAGTCCCAACACGCTAACGGTGCCTGGTGAGTGAAATTTTGGTGATGGTCGATTTTCAAACGTTTTGGGTGGGTATCCACCGTTTGGTGAACTCGATACCCCTTCCCCCACTCCGATTGGAGTTGTAAACCTTCGATTGGGCCTAAATTTCTTCAATAAGTCATTGTGGTCATTTGAACTACCCATAAAGTTTCACGAATTCTGTGGTGTTCGGTCAAAACGATTCTCTGGTCATCAGTGGGAACAAAATCGAAATAATCCAGATTTAAATGCTGCCCTGCCAAAAAAGTATCGAGTTACGCAACCTCCATCCTTAAGACGGGTGTTGTCACGCTTCTTATAGTTCGATCTCGCTACTTTTCTGGCGGTAGAGGTAAGGGATCTAATTGAGCTGGGTCTGCAGCGATGCACCAACGCATACCCTCGCCGAGGGAGCTCCAGGTGCACACGCAGACCATACTGCAGAGGGCGCTGATCAAGAAGAGGCTCGAGGAGCAGCAGGTCAACTTCCGCAAGAAGCAGGAGATGCAGCAGATGCCCAACCACGGTTCGTCCAACAAGAACGTGTCCTCGCCCACTCCGTTGGCGTTCACGCCCACCTCGGTCCTGCGCAAAATGACGGCCGACAAGGAGGACGGTAAGTTTGGTGTGAGGGTGGTTGGTGGTGATGGTGGCTTTGTTCCGGGGGTTTTTTAAATCGATTTAAGGATGTTTTATTTGAGTTTCGATGTGGATTTGGTATGTTCGTTTATTTGCTACTAATTTAATGAAGAAACGTAGAGTTTCGACGCGAGTACGAGAGTAGATACGCGATATTTTGGCGGCATCTGTTAGAGACTGAAGAAACTTGTTCCGTAGGGAATAAGGAGGGCAAGAACGTAGAGGCTAACAAGTTCCAGCAAGGCAGGGCCGTCATAGGGGCCAGGATGCAGCAGCAGCAGCCGCAACAGCAGCAGAACAATCAGTGGAACAGTCAGTATCACTCTAAACAACGTAAGTTAACGACGTGGACCTTCAGTTAGCGTAGTTCGGCAAGAATCGCGAGAATTTGAGTCGGTTATTTTCAGTTTTTAGGAGCAAGGGTCGGTTTAACCTTATGTGCATGCGATTTGTTTTGGTTATTGTCTGGAATTTAAAGGGGTTCAGGGGTTTGTGGGACTAATAATGAAAACCCACACTATTTTTTGATAAACTATCACCCCTTTGTAACTGTTTATTCATTAACACCGAGTAAAAGTAACTTCCCGTTTTATTTTACATGTTGAAAAGTTCGTTTGTCAGCCTCAGCGTTGTAAGACTGACTTGGTGGGTGGTTTTGTTTTGCACGTGTTGTTTTTTTTTTATGATATTCGATTAATAATTTTGAATCGCGCCTTTCAGCCGGCCGTCCAATAGTAAAGGCCAACGTCGGCTATCAGAGCACAGGCGCTGAACAATTCTTCAACGCCCAACAGCAACAGTTCATGTTCAATCAGCAGCAGTCGCGACAGCAACAGCAGGCCATCGCCGGCCAGCAGCAAGTCGGTGGACAGTTCGGTCAACACCAGAAGTCCTCCCAGTCGAACACTGGTAAGTCTCGAAGTAAACCGCGTCTTTGTTCAATGTCTCGGGATCAAATTCCTGTTGTAGCTAGTCTTGTGTTTGTGTGTGTGTGTGTGTGTGGGTATGTCTAACGAAGTGCTATCAATCCTTTAGGCGTCTCCTCTTTGGGCTATATCGGTCAGTATTCTAACCAGTCTAACCAGCAACCCCAACAGTTTCCACAGCTGACGCAGCAGCAGTTGCGCGCGCAGCACCAGCAGTCGCTGCCGGTGTCGACCAGCAGCGCGCAACCGGCGCAACAGCAGCAGACGCAACCGCAGCAAAACTCGCAGAGTTTCTCCCAACAGCAACAGCAGAACACGGCCTGGCAACAGTTCCTCAGCGCTGCGGCAGCTCAGCAAAGTAAGCCCCCAAATGCCCATCGCCTAGGCCCCTTCCTACCACTAACAGTATATTCTTGACGTCGAAAGAAACGCTTTTTCCTTCACCATTCACCGTTTTGAAGCAATTTTAAAGGGTTTCTCTCGATGTTAGGAATCTCCCGTTGACATATATGTATAAATGTTAGATTCACCCTTTATAGGGTCTCCCAAGTAAAACACGGCTTCCTTCATCACGAAATCATGATAATTTCTGTGCTTCACCCAAGTTCTATAGTTGTTAACCTGTATCTGTCATTAATTGTCACGTTTTTTAAAAACTGTGGTATATTCTTGTGGAAATAACGATGACAATAACCTGAATTACCTGGATGTTTACGTATTACCGATCGTAGGTGGCCGTAGCAACAACGCCCGCAAGGAAGACGACAGTTCCAGCGCCGCCGGCAACGTCGCCAGTAGCGGCGGCAACACGACCGCCAATCAGCTGTCCCGCTGGTTCTCGTCCGATCTGCTGGAGAGGGCGCGGGTGGGCGAGCTGCCCAGCACGGCGGGCCTTGCCGAGCACGCCGTCAGTCTCGAGGAGATCGAGAGACAGTCGGCGCCCGCGGTGCACAACTGAGGCGCCCGCCGCAACGCCGGTTCCGTCGACGGTAAGTTGATTGCGCGCACTGCGCGCGCGCCGATCCTCGTTTCTTCACGCCCCCCACCCCCCTTTTCTCGGTGTACTCTTTGTGTTCTTCGATTGTAATAAATGATGCGATTGTTTGTATTTTTGTGTTTTATTGTAGTTGTTGCTTTTTTTCTGTGTTTGTTTGGCGAAAAACGCGTTTTTTTTGGTTAATTGACCTGCTCAAAGATTGAATTGGATGTTCGAGAGTTAAAACAGTCGCGCAAGATCGGCTAAATGTGGTTAACGACCTCAGGAGCATTCGAACATGAAAACTGGAACAATTATAGATGGACTTTTTTCCTGTCGGAGTCCAGAGACCAGAATTGTCTAGGATGCAACGTGACAACAATTACACCGCTTATCTGACCCACCGCAGACATTACAAGAGCTCCCGATGCTTTGTTGTTGGAGTTGAAGGAGGCTCCACCCAATATTAAACCAAGTTGTTTGTTACGGAAGACACTTTTTTAAGCCTGTAGACCCTTAAGCAGTCCCGCTTACTGTTGCTACTTCAGGCAGGTTAACCATAATGAAACTCGCCCTGTATATAAAATCGTATTTTTATTTCCTTTATCTACAAGTTATCCACTTCAATTTTTGAGCAGCGTTGAGGGTGTAAGATTTTCCATTTTTTTGAGCGTAATTGAGAAAATTTAGTTATATTTCCGCCAGTTTTGAACCTCTCTCTATCGTGAACTTTGAATCACAGTGAAAACAGGTGATACAGGTCCATAAAACAGCTGCTTCTCATGTTAATCGAACCAGAAAGATCTGGATCATGGTAATCGTTCAAAGTTGTCAAAACTATTTCACTGTACTGCAAGCCGCATATGGCAAGAAACTCTTTTTTCAATATTCTTGCCAAAGGCAACATGTACCCACCGAAAACAATCAGAATTTTCTAACTATTATTGGGTATGTTGACTTGGTCCAATCGAAGAAGAATTAGTTCGTATTTTCTAATCGATATGTATTTTTCTGAGGAAATATTAAGATCTTTTTGGGTTGAGGTAAGTAAAAAAAACTCTCCTCCGTATAGTTTGGTTAAATAATCCTCAATCTCTATGAAAAACTCCTTCATTAGGGTGAAAAAAAAAAGTGTTAAATCTTTTAGGGCACAAACTAGGTGGCTAGGGATAAAATTTATATTGTATCTTCACTTTCCGGGAAAGCCTGTATATCCACCGTATAGTATAAAAATTACTAGTTTACTTTCCTGAACAGAGGAGTTCATTAAACGTCACCTCTTCTTATTTTGCAGACTGATACATTTCAACGAATTCAAAGAAGACTATTCAAATTGTCGCCTGGACGTGTTTCGTTACAGTTGTCCTCTAAAAAAGTAACTGATTGTCAATTTTTTAATGTAACTGATTCACTTGTAACGAATAAAAATGCCATTTTTACTCGTTACAAATATTCCGTAGAAAGGTGGTTTTGTTCCGAAAAAAAAAAATAGTTGGTGTCTCGTAGGGATTTTTTCGAAAAGTTGATTATTATTTTCGAGTTTTGAATGAAATAAGGATGTTCATTTCAGGTTTGATGTGTTTTGCCGGAGAATTTTTGTTTAATTTGAGTGTCGAAAAAAAACGGAACAAAACCATTTGTTTGATAGTGATAAATACGTGTTTTAATCCTGTATATGTTGAAATTGAATACATGATCGTGAAAAACGTTTTAAAATGATCCAAAAAAGTTTTATTTTTATTTGGGTGTCGGATGTGTTTGGCATCCGATTGATTTAATTTTGTATCAGATGAAATTGTTGAACATCTCTCTTCATGACAAATTGTTGTTTTTTCCTAATCATCACTGGAATCAAGGACGTATTTGAATTTTCATAAATGATCCATGTTAACGATTATTTCTGTAACTTTTGAATTTGTATCAATAATGTCATTCTACATGAGTCGAATGAACAGTCGTACTTTCTCCAAATCCAAATTATCTTTTCATCAGTACAATTTTATTGAACGAAAGAAACGTATTCTCCAAATTTCTCCATATTTGTGTTTGCCGTAATTGTCTGACAATTAAAGAACTTATTCGAATCATCCAAATTTTTATTGATCAACGAAGGTGAAAATAAGGTTTATTAGAAACAAGAATATGTGTGTTTTTATGAAGAAAGATAGTCCAAAAGAATAAGAAAACGAATTTTTGCAAGGGACAAATCAGGTTTTCATATGGATTCATGCTGTTCCAATTTTTAGCAAATTTTTTTGTTCTTTTGGGATATCTTTGGCCTGCCATGTTCACATGCTGTATGGACGCGAGTTCTATATTATGGGATGTGGACTTGGTATCTTTATATGATTTAAAACATATAACATTGACTTTAAAATGAGAAGTGTATCGATTGAAGCTGTGCTTGCTTGTCGAAACACAGGGCAGTCTTAGACCTCAAACAGAGGAAATGGTGATTGCAAAAATTTGGTAATATGACGTATTCAACCATTCCAAATGACCGTAGATCGTATTTTTAGATTCTTAAGGATCACTGGAAGCATACTACTAGATTTTTACATGTAACCCATTTATATTTCTACATATTATAATATGAAGTTAGATATTGTAGGAGCATCATTCGAATATCAGTATTTGTCAGAGTTATTTGGCAACTCTTGGTCTATTATTTTACTGTAATTCTTGATTCGCACAAATTAATGTTCGATCCTTAATTATCAAAATCAAATTGCATTGTATTCGATGTGAACAGTTACAAGTTTATAAAACCACTGTTGAAATTTTGTATTTGAATTGACTAGTTGTGAGATTTCGGTTATTTTTCAATTGGACTGCTGATCAATTTCTTTAACATTCCGTATAAACGATGAGGGTCGAAATTTTCATGAAGAATTGAATCCCACATAAGATATTTCATCGTAATGTTAGATGAGGTCTTTTCATCTGAACTCTTCACATGATTGTATATTTTTTCTGTAAATATTAGAATATCAGCGTTGTGCTAATATCGAAATTATGAATGAAATAAAAATTATCAGCATGGTTTGAATTTTTTTCTTCCGCACCTCGTATATTTGTGATCTCGCTGAGTTATCACTTTTTATTTGAATCTGTTATGTTTGATAATTTTTTGGTTTCTATATTTTAACAGCAATAAGATACGTAAATTCTTATTTTAGTTATTTTGCTGTTGTAAAAATCGGATTTAAATTTCTTTTTCTCATCTAACATTTGTCTGAGAAAAAGATAATCTATGGTGTTACCATGATGTTCCGCATCTGTGGTCTCTCCCAAAGTTAACCTAACTTATTTAACCTCTTATTTCAGCCGAAAGAAACAGTTTTTTACTCATAATTAAAAAAGTTAATAATAATTTGTAATGAGTATGGAGAAACGACTCATAGTTGTTTTAGAAAATGCAGCGTTGGAATCAGTAAAAGTAAAGTATTATTATTTATTTTCGATACATGTAATTAAAAATCATCTATTTCTTAGGTTGGTGACAAATTCGAACTTTTAAACCCTGATGATCATCCACACATCCTGAAGAAGAACGGGAGAGATTCAGATTCGTGCAGACCAGACATAACACATCTTTGCTTGCTAGCGTTATTTGACAGTCCCTTGAATCGGGCTAGTTTGTTACAGATTTATGTGCACACTACTAATAACATTCTCATTGAGTTTAATCCTGAAACCAGAATACCAAGAACATTCAAAAGATTTGCGGGATTGATGGGTGAGTACTTAATTTTAAATATTGTGGACTGTTCTGAATTTATTCTTTTCAGTTCAGCTGCTTCACAAGCTATCGGTCAAAGATGAAAGTGGCCGTAAATTAATAAAGGTGATAAAGAATCCTCTCACTGATCACCTTCCCAGTTGTGCCAAGAAAATAGCCATATCATCTTCGTTCAAAGAAAAGAAATCTTGTAAGGAGTTAGTGCCTGAAAATGAAGACCCCATAGTCATGGTCGTTGAAGCAACGCTTGAACAGGATTTAAAAGTGAAGTATGTGGATGAGAATTATTCCTTAAGTAATTATCCACTGACTTCTGCTATAACTTGTTCAATGCTTTGCTCTACATTCGAAGAAGCTTGGAATGTTTTGTAGATCTTCAGAGGAAGTATGTATTGTATTATATTGTAAATAAAGTGACATTTTTAATAAACTGTTTATCATCTTTCTACATGTGGGAAAAGTGCTCCAAGACATTAATTTTCGAATTTTCTCATGAATATACGTGATAGGTTAGTGCAAAACCAAAATAATGAAGCTCATTGGTATTATTTGTGTTCTGTGCTGGTACCTATTCAATGTAGAAGATCTTACGTGTTGGAAACTGCACGACATTTAAAAAATTGCAGATATTAATTTTCAAAAATTTTCTAGGTTACGTCAGTCGAAGCCATCGAATATAATTGTTGTTAATTTGTTTCTATGGTTAATATAAATAACCTTATCATCTTATCAATCATTTAAATTTTTTCTTTTTTTTCATCAAAGATTTTGCTCCAGTGTGCACATTGTGTGATTAAGATGTCTTAAAATATTAGTTACTATTGCTTACCAGAAAATGGAAACAGAAGAAAAATCCAAAATCTGCTCAAATGATTGGTACGTTTCATCCAACTTTCCTGTATCCATACAAATTCAATTTCTTTATTAAACTATCAGTATAATATGATATGATTCTGTCTGTTTCAGTGATAAAGTTATTATAAAGAAAGAGAACTTCAAAACTTATGAGGTCAAGATTGAAACCATCGATGTCATCGAGCAATTCATTGAAGATGATAAAGTCTTTGATCGTGAAGAATTTTCATTGAAAACTGAAAGTGATATCACCCCTTTAGGATTTATCGATGAAAAGAATATTTCCTCCCAAATAATCAATCAAGTGAAAGATCAAGATGAAAATTTCAATGAAATTAATAGGAAAAAAATTAAAAGAAATCGCTCAAGGTCTGCCAGTTCAGATGTGAAGCAATTCATTTGTCACTTGTGCGATTATTCTGCGAAGAGCAGATATATTCTCAGATATCATATAGATGCTGTCCATCTAAAACTGAAACATTATCATTGTACACTTTGTGATTATTCAGCGTCTTTTAAAGGAACCCTGGACCTCCACATAAACTCGGTACATTTGAATTTGAAGCCTCATAAATGTCCTTATTGCGATTACGCCGCTAATCAATCAGCCGACCTGAGAAGTCACGTGAATTTCGTTCATTTAAATTTGAAGAAAAAGTACCAGTGTCAGCTCTGCGATTTCGCTTCGAATCGAAGGCACCAACTCGTTATTCATACAGATTCTGTCCATCTGAACTCCAAAAAACAGAAGTGCACATTTTGCGATTACGCAGCAAACCATAGAACCCATCTTAGGAATCATATAAATACCGTTCACATCAATTTGGAGCAGAAGAAATGTCACCTGTGCGATTTTACCACAAATAGCTACGGTGGCATAAAAAGGCATATAGACGCCAACCATATAAGACCAAAGCAATTTAAGTGCGAAAAGTGTAATTACTCGGTGAACCATAAAGGGTCTCTGAAGAAACATATGGATTCTGTGCATTTCAAATTG
Source organism: Coccinella septempunctata (assembly GCF_907165205.1). Lineage (NCBI taxonomy): Eukaryota > Metazoa > Arthropoda > Insecta > Coleoptera > Coccinellidae > Coccinella > Coccinella septempunctata. The sequence goes on from NC_058197.1 coordinate 17,491,321, forward strand.
AAACAGCATCAATGCCATTTGTGTGATTTTGCAACACACAGAAAGTGCCACCTCAGGCAACATATAGATTCTGTCCATTTGAATTTGAGGAAATATAAGTGTGATCTATGCCAACATGCTTCGAATCATCCCTCCGATCTCAGGAAACATAAAAAGAACAAGCATTTCAGTCCTAAAGTACCGAAAAAATAAGAACATACATATCGATTCTATCCGGAATAGAAGTAACGTGAGTATTTTATTACGCACTTACAGTCGATAAGTGATTAAGTATTTGAAAACATACAAATTCAAGAGGATTCAAAATAATTTGTCTGGAATATGAGATCCAAGTTTAATTTTGATTTGTTTATGGGGGGATTTTTCACAATCAATTTTGTTATTTTCCATTTCCTACTATAATTTGATCGAAATATATGGTAGGTTGATTTGATTCAGTTTTTTAGGGAAACTTTTTGAGAGAGTGATAAGTTTATTTACTTGTTTTAAAGAATAATTTAAATTATTTAAAAAAGAACTATTTATGGCAAAGATTATTTTTATTATAAATAAACTGTTTTGAAAATATTTTTTGACTGCATAATAATGAACCATCCTTCAATACCTATTTAGCAAAAAAATTAATAAGGCTTTATTATGATCAATTTACTTCATTTATCAACTTTCAAACTGTACATCCATGATTCTACATGATAAATGCGAAGTGAATATTTTTGTGTAGATTCATACATACAAAAAAAAAATAAAATATCAATATGACGGCTTTTATCATATATATTCAAGGCGATGAATTATTCTGGCATGAGAAGTCTTGATTTTTGACTGTATTCATCGCATCAACAATCCTAAGAAGTTCACTTTTATACCTTTCCAATATCTTCTCTTTTGACGAATTGGGAAATTCTTGAGATCTAGAACAGTCAGGAGTCTCCTCATTTTCAGCATGGTGAATCTTTTCGATTTCATTAGGTACTTCCGCTATTGATTCGGTCTTGGGAGCTTTTGAACTTATTTCTGGCTCACGCTGGGAGCTTGCGTCTAGAATTACATTTTCAGTCATCTCCGTATTTTCACCAAGGTCTTGTATCTCACTTTGGGTTTTATTTTGAAGCACAGGGAGGTCTGAAAAAAATAGAAAATACAGATCTTGGAAGCACCACGATCTTTGTAGAAATGTATGAATTTCGTTTAGAGTACCGTATTGCTCACCATTGTCCGAATCGTCAAATCTGACATGAATTTTTGGTTTAGCAGGAACAAAAGGAGTATTTTTAACCCAAGAAACATCTTTGAATTCTTCGTTGAAAAAAGTGTCGTTTTTCTTCTTCTTTTTGTGTCTCCTTCTCCGTTTCCTCTTCATTTCGAAGCTCTGTCCGATATCTTTAAAAAATATTAATGAATTAACAGTAATGTTTACTTGGAAACTAAAATACCTGACACTATTGAAACAGATAAAGAAGAATCTTCTTCAATAGTGGGCGAGGAAATCCCATTTGATGATGTAATTTCTACAAGTTCAGAAATATCCTGAGTTCCTAAACCTACATCTGTATTTGCCCCACTGCTGTATTCTTTTGTGGTATCTTGAGTTTTTACAGGTCTTTCATTCTGAGTATCCATAAGGGTCGAGCTATTTCCTATAGCCTCATTGAGTATAGGATTAAATTGACTTTCGTTTATGTCTAACAAAACGCCGGACTCTCCATTTTCATTCTTATTCTCAGAACTGCACCTTTTCAGGGCTGGTTCCTCGCATAATTCATTCAAATTCGATAATGTGGCCATTTTAAAACCTTGGGTTTTTTCGCAGATCTTTTTTCTCCATACTTCGAGAGCTTCATTCCTCGATCTGGTACTGTCCTGAGAATTTTCGTCCATTTCCAAATTGTTCGAATTCTGACATGCGAATGAAACCGAACTAGAATTTTGATTCTTTGCCATTTCATCTCCGTCACAGTTCTGTTTTTCGTTCTCAGAGATCGGAATAGGCTTGTTTTGGGATGATTCCAAAGAATTTGTAAATTTCGTTTGGTTAGGAGAAGTGGAAAGTGAATTTGGTTCTGAAGATTTGTCTTTATGTGCAGGTTGTTCATCACAAGGAGACGGATCAGAAGCATTCTTCTGTTCAGTCTCTTTCATGGTGTGTGTCTGTGAAATACCATCAACAGTATTACTTGTATTTATTTCTTGTGGAGTTTCATGAGGAATGCATACATTAGGCACAAACACAAATCTTGAGAGATCTATTTCTATCTTATCTATAGGAAGTTTAATTATTTTTACTATATTTGTTGTTTTAGAAAGAGGCAGTGTACTCCATGATTCTTTATCCCTAGCTTTTATGTGTGGCAACGGCCGAGGATGAAACTTGTCTGCTTCAGTATCATTTTTACTACGACTTTCCTTATCTAGATTCTGGTCCTGAAATGGCATTTTAGAATTTGAATTCTCAAGATCTTCACAACAAACGTCGCTTGACTTTTTAACTTTTTCACTATTGGTCCTTTCTCTTATAATGTCAATCTTTATGATATTAACATTATTCTTTTGATTAGAATTAGAAATTTCTTGATTGTTAGTGTTATCGGTTGTTGGATTACCAATACTTTCAGTTTTTTCCCGAGAACATTTCTTCTTCCTTTTTTTAACCTGACAAACTTCCTCATTTTCTACATTTTCTGCACAATTTCTTTTTAATATACTATCATCTCCAGTTGTACCATCATCAAGTACTTGATGTTTCCTCTTTTTGGTTTTTTTCAATTTAAGACCTGAATCATATGAATTTTTTTCCAATTTGATTTTCTTTTTTTTCTTTCTGTCTGACAGACAAAGAGGCCTTTCCACCATTTCCTCATTTTCTTGTGGATCTGCGAGTCGAAGGGATGCATTTGTATTATTTGGAGTGCTTGCATATAATGTATACTGGTTTTCTTCTAGGGTATCATTGTTTTCTTCAATGCGATGTTTCTTTTTTCTTCTCTTTGGGATAGAATCTGCCTCCTCAATATGGAGTTCTTTGTTGGACTCATCCTTGCGAATATCTTTTAGTACCACTTCAGCAGACGCTTCGTCTTTTAGTTTTAGGTTTTTTTCAATATATGAACTTTTATAAAATGATTCATCGAGTAAGTTTGATTTAGATGGGCATATAGATGGTCTCACACTGAAGAAAAGTTATTTGTTATAGACTAACATAACAACAAGAATAGTGGAATTTAAAGTACACACAAGTAATACAATTTTTGTTTTCGTGACCTTACCACACGACCTCTCCATTCTTAAGGAGAGCTATATCTTCACATGAAGGTAAGAAATGACCATCACTGAGCAAATGGAAACTAGTAATGCCAAATATTTGGGTTATCTTCTCTTCTAAATCAATTATTTTCCTACAGTTTTGATTTATCAGGATTTTGGAACGGCGTCTATCGTCTGCAAAAAATTCTTGAAGATCCAAAAATATGATGTGTTCGTTCGCCGTCATCATTTATTTATTATAAATAAATTAACTGAAATTGCAATTTGCCGACAACCAAACGAACAATTTTGTTGAGGTTAATTTTTAATCTTCTGAGATTGACAGAACACATCCTCTGCATAGAGTTAATTTTCTATCCATAGAATGAACGACTTTTTTTTGAAGTTACATGTGAAAAAATAAGGAATAGATGATAATTTTTATGATTTTCGATAACGAAGATCAAAATTTCGTAATTAGTAGAGCTAAACTTGTATAAGAAATGATTCATAAAATCATTTTGTTAAAAAAACTTTCGGAACAAATGATCCGAAGATTTTTAGGTTAAGGTCAGTGTCTGTACAGTAAATATAAAAAAGCTGTCTAGTAATTTTATTGAAATATGTACATATCCACAAAATACAGAAAATTAATCATATAATTAAAGCCATTTCTTGATGCCTCTGTCTTAACTATTATGTACCTCTATCTATTATATTTCATCATCATCTAAATGTGTAGCCAAATATTTTACGTACCAAGGTTTTTCTTTGGTACCCCTTTCTCGTTCGTATGTTCTCTTTTGCAACTTTACAATGAGCTCGTAGTAAGAAGGATCTGTCAGGAAATATTTCATAGAATCCAAACGGTACTTTGTTTCTGGAGAATCGTCAAATTTTCCTTCCAACAAGGACTTATGTAATTGCTTTGTTTGCGACCATTGTCTGAAATATAAATTTTGTATACGCCTAGATATTATCGATCAGATTATCTTACTCGAATATGTACCAGCTCAATCCAGCGCATGCAAAAACTCCAAGAGATATTCGGTTTATCAGTTTGTTCATAGGAGTTCCAGCGAATGTACGGGGCTTTCTCAAAGATTCGTCAATACTTCGTTTCGACATGATGAAGTTATATTCAATCTTTCATATTCCAGAAACGAAGGAATGATTTTTTAGGTAATTGAAGCAAAGTTAATACACAAGTAATATTTTTGTTTTGAAGTTGTACATAACCAAAACATTTGATGCACAGATAACAGAATAATTTGACATTCTGTGGTAGACATCACTATAGATAAGTATGACACTAACCCATTGGCGTACCCACAAGGGCTGGCACGGTCCCACTCCAAGCTTCTGAAAGCTAACTGATTGTGCCATGCTGAGCCAAGACCTTAAAAAGCCACCTTCGCTGATACGTTCATCAAGCATGCAGTTATGTGTGCCCCCCCAGAATATCATTCTGGGTACACCTTGTGCTTTGAATATTAGGAGCTTCAAAAAACTATGCTTGGAAGTTCTATACATATTCCTCCATAATATCTATAACACGATCATAGGAAAACGAAAGGAAAAAAAGAGCAGAATTGGAAGATTTTATTTTCAAGACAGAAAACAAATTCAGTTCAATATTATACAATTCTCTTTACATAAGATGTTTAAGTTATCACCCAAACCAACATTTATTTCACATCCATTTGTTCTACATGGACACTGTCTACATGGTTTTTCAGGAAACTTTTCCTATCTGAACTATAATCACACATATGGCAGTTGAAAGTTTTCGTATTCAAATGAACATGATTCAAATGAAATTTCAGAGTGAACTTCTGATTTGTGGAATAATCGCAAATATGACACTTGAATTGTCTGAGGTTCAAATGGATAGAATTAATATGTATTTTGAGGTTTTCTCTCCGATGTGAAGTGAAATCACATAAATGACATTCGTGATGCTTCTCTTTGAAATGAAAAGACTCTATATGTCTTTTAAGAACATTTTTCCAATTTGTCGAAAATTCACACAAGTGACACTTATGTGGATTCATATTCAAATGGGTAAATTCTATATGATGTTGAAGGTAACTATTCTGATTCGTGGAATACTCACAGAGATGGCATTTCAATTGCTTCATATTTAAATGAACAGTATCGATATGTCGTTTCAGCTTACTCTTCTTATTCACAACATAGTCACATAAGTGGCACTTGTGCCTCCTTTTATCTAAATGTACGAAATCAATATGCCTCTTAAGTTCTGCTTTTGCATTTGAAGAATACTCACATAAATGACACCGGTTCATCTTCAAATTCAAATGAAGTGAATCTATATGGTATTTGAGGTTGTCTTTACGATGAGTTGCAAAATCACATAAGTGGCACTTGTGATCTTTTGAAAGATTCAGTGCAGTTTTCTTATGCTTCGGGGCCTTTTTAGAATTAGAATGAACAGATTTCAGATGTTTTTTCAGAGTAACTTCCTTTTTTGCCCCAAAATTACATAAGTGACAAATGTGCTGCTTAGGTTCAGAATGAATTCTGTCTATATGTCTTTTAATACCAGTTTTCCTTTTTGTGGAATAATCACACAAGTGACACTTATATTCCTTCAGTTGAGTAGAAATTAATTGGGCTGATTCTTCATTAATTAGACAATTATCAACATTCACTTGTTCCTCGTTAGGCTCACTTTCCAGTTTTGGAACTAATATCTCTTCATCATCCTGTTTCATTGAGTCAATTAAATGATCACATTCATCCTTAGGGACGTATTGATTTTCACCATAAAATCCACATCCATCAACAAATTGTTCTTCGATTTCAATATCCTCGACTTTCACTTCTTTAATATCAGGTTCAGTACTGAAACAGAAACAGATGCGTGTCTAAATCTTTGTATAAGCTTGTAATGTAATGTGGAAACGGTGAATTTTACTTACTCTTCCTGATAACAATTAATCATTTCACTTTCATACAGTTCTTCGTAAGAATTTTCTTCTTTCAATTCGATGTAACACCCAACCATGATGTCTTCTTCAAATATTATTTCTGGAGATATGGGAATATCAATTTGTTGAATTGGCTCCATTATTCGATATTCTTCAGTTGCTTTACGGAATAATAATAATATTTAATCTGTTACAATTTCTTGAATTCACTCATGTGTCATGTCTAATCATAGCATAGAATATAACGTCCATAGATAAAGTAGTCTCTGTTAACATTAGAACATAGATATTAATGTTTCAAGAAGTTAACGGACATAATTCATCTATGGTTCTAAGAAAAAATGAAGATCATAGAGTGTTGTAATTTTAGACCAATCACAGCGGTCCATAGACTCCTTTAGAAGGCTGTGGACCAATCAGCGATGGCGATGGAAACTAGAAAATCACGTGACCAAGTATTTAAGCGCAGAAGACTCCTTTTTTTTCTTTGCGTCGTCAAAGACCACTAGAAAATTTGAACGATTTAGGACGAGGCGTCCTTTTGGTTGAAAAATATCAGTTAGTTGTCGATACAAAGTGAATGAGGTTGTCTTTGTTATGAGGTGTTAATGAGAAATTCTCAAGAGATAAAATGATTAGAAGTAAGTGATGTGGAGAATTCAATACTTCAAAATTACGTCCGAATATGTAAAGTCCGATTGCAACTTATCCGAATTCAGAAAATTGGGTTTTCCATAAACCAAAGAAGTACAAACAAAAAATGTGTTGAAATATCCGCCATGATGTCGACTCAAACTCGTAAATTTCATAACGCCTTTTCTTATTTCAGAGCAAATTTTGCTTTCCCGGACCAAATAGACCTCGAGGTCGAAGAAAAGGAATGATTGAAGGGTCTTAGGTAAACAGTCTTGTCCGTTTTACGGCTGGGCTGCTAAGGGATCTCCCGGAAATCATTCCCAACTTTAGCCATCGATGGACCAAGAGCGTAAAATCAAGATCAATAAATCGTCAATGTGAGTGAATTCATTTTTTCCTTCGGTTTCCCGAACCATCTGAGCTACAACATTTTTGCTGCATATTCCTTCAGTTATGAAAAAATTTCAAGTTTCAAATTACCTTCAAACTTCGAATATAATCAGGCCAGCTGAAAATCCTGTTTTGAAAAGAGGCTTTTCATTTCGTATGATCTATTCAATTCCAAAATCAGGTTTATAACGTGCGTTCAAAAAAATTCGTCGTCAAGTAGTTTTGAAGGTTGATGTTAATTTTTGCGAAAATAGATGAAGATTAGCAAAACTAGATTTTTTCTGAGTAAAAAACCTCCAATTTTTCTTCAAATCTTTCAAAAATGTTGAATATTGGACCATAAGAGAAAGAAAATAGGATTAGCGGGCTAGATCTCCAAAAATTTCGAATCTGTGTCAGATCAAATAAGAAAAATAGTGAATATATATTTTCGAGTTTTAACATTTTTGCTTTTTGCACAGATTACAAAGGGTATGTTCAAAATTTCGTATTTTCCAAATGTCACAGAGTAACAACACTTTGGTTATATCACAGAATCGAGGAAATACAGCAATCTTTTTGGATAACATAAAGTTACAGATCACAAAGCAATCGTTTCTTAGTGTAACTCATAGAGGGAGCCACATGATCAGAAACATACATTGAACTAAAGAAAGTTTTTTTAGTTCAATGGAAACATAGACGATCATAGATTTTTCTATAATATGATCAAAGATCTGCATTGAACTCTCCCATAGAGTTCAATGAAGATCTGCTCTGTAATCTGTGGTTAGAATCATAGACAAATTGAGGTTAGAATCAGAACATCGACGTCAAAAACATATGTGAAATGAACTTTTTCAAAAATGCTGTGAAGGCATTAGCATTTAAATCGGGAACCGAAACAACAGCAATAACGAAAAATTTATGCAATTCCGCACAGCCAAAAATGAGGTGAACTGCAATGCTTGATGACAGTTTATGGACACTTTTTCCAAATATGTTTCAGCTCTAAAAAAATGAACTATCCTTCAGCAGATAGAAATAAAGAACCCATTCTAGAGATACTGAAAAAGCATTTAAAAACCGAAGGTGGAGGTAAAGTCCTTGAACTTGCATCTGGCACTGGGCAACACAGTTCCTTCTTTGGAGCACATTTTCCGAACTTAGAATTTCAGCCCTCCGACGTAGAACATAGTCTTTTTGATAGCATAATAGCCTACGCTGACGACACTCCCACTAAAAACGTTAGATATCCAATAAAATTGGATGTATCAGGAAGTGACTGGAAGTTGAACGAATTGTTCGATTACATCATTTGCGTCAATTTAATTCATGTCAGTCCTATAGAGTGCTCGATAGGCTTGTTCAGAAATGGTTCACAAGTTTTGCAACCAGGGGGTCTGATCATAACTTATGGGGCATATGCGTACAAAGGTGTAATCGAACCTCAATCTAATATTGATTTTGATAAGAATATAAGAAGTCAACAGCCTAAGTGGGGATTGAGAGATATTGTGGATCTTGAAAATATTGCTAGAGAGCACAAAATTGTGTTGAAGCATAAATATGATATGCCATCTAATAATAAATGCTTAGTATGGCAAAAGCAGAATTGAAAATTTTCTTGATGCTATCCATCAATAAATAACAATACTGATCATATAAATCTTTTTCTCAGTATTCCTTTATCATATCCTAAAAGGAAGTGGTTTTGTAAACCTTAGGAATTAAAAAAGAAATTAAACAAAAAGTGATATCAATTCATCACTTTGGTCTATAAAATCTATTGATAATCCTATTAAATGCAATTTGCCTCAAGCACGCTTATCTATATAATTATTTTCCTAGGATTTAAAGTTTTTTCATTTATTTTCTCACATTCTTGTTTTACGAGTTCTAAATCTAAGTTCGCGTCTATTATTGACACAGTTGCTGGACAATGATGTGAAACTTTGTCATACAACCATTCTTCATGAAGCTGGTGTAAGCTTTGAAGAAATTCTAGTGATATAGGTTTCTCTTCTGGTCTATTTCTTTCTAGCATTCTCTGGTACACAACTTCAGGTTGTGATCTGAGATATACAATGTGATCCACCTTGACAGCTGTGTTTCTAGTGAGCCATTGAAACCATGCGTCAATAACAGCAGCCGATGGCTCACTTAGGATTCCATCTCTCATCATTTTTTCAACAAAGCAATACCTAGCGCTATATATTGACCTTTCAATCATTTTGATTGGGCAATCGGTAGGAAGAGTATGATGATTCAGCATCGTTAGTTGAACATATGACTGAAATGTTAGCGACCATTGCCTTGGATCAGCATACATATAACTCAACAAGTTGTGCCCTTTGCAATCTCGCCATAATTCAATTGGTTCAGATAACACACAAATTTCCTTGAACTTCTTGAAATAATTGAGAAATGTAGTTTTGCCTGAACCGATATTGCCTTCCACTATAACAGTGAAAGGACGACTGTCCTTGCTTCTTGTCAATATCAAATTATCGGCCAGGTTCTTGAGAAAACGTCTTAGTGAGCTCATTTTTCAAGCGACTTTATTTGTCAGAATATTAGTAACGGAATGTTCTCAAACAGAATACTTTAAGGTTTCTTTTCATCTTGATTTTCAGATTCCATTGTTTTATATTCTTAACAACATCCTCGTTTTTTTGTTCTGTTTTATACAACAATATTTTTACATTTATCTGTTGAAAAGGCAGTTTGTCTTTGCAAATTTCAAAAATTAAACAACCAACCACAGAACATCAACTACCGACCACAGAAGACCAATAATTCATAGAAGTCAAAACCAAAGAGGAAATCTTCTTCCTCTTCGTCAAAAGTACAGAACACTAATTTGGTCATTATTGCCAACATGCAAAAAAGTTTTTTTTCACACCAGAGGTGTGAATATTAAGAAAATATCTTTTCAGCTAAATGCGGAGCAATAAAAAAATTGTAGGATAAATTCTATATTTACATTGATTAACATAAATTATATTCAAATAGCTTTTTACAAAAATATGCAGTTCCCATTATTAACTGCTATCATCTATCTTACAAAAATCTTCATAAGGTATTTCCAGCTTTCTTCCCTTGAGTGGTCCTCTCTCGATTTCTAAACTTGCGGAAAATTTATCAACATTTAATGACAGAAGAGTAGCCCTTTCACCTCTGTATGCACCGTTCACAATTTCAACAGTTTTACCTATGGCAGGAATAACGGTTTGTAGGTATTCTTGATCAATCTTTATTTTCTTTCCGTTGTCTAGCACCTTCACTATAGCATGGTATTTATTCACGACTTCTCTTATAACTCCCTTTTTCTCGTAGAAGTCAGGTCCTAATGAATCTGTAACAATTTTCACTATTATTCCTTCAGTTATCCAGTAGTCTTTCCTATTTTTTTCTTCCCTCCTTTTCTCTTCCATTTCTCTTATTTCATCTAGAGCAGATTTTTTCCAATCTTCTTTTGTTTTTTTACTGCTAGAAGGTTTAGTTTCAGCTTTCCTCTTCAACGAACTCAAAGGATTGGAAATCTTTTCAGCTTCTTTTTTGGGTAATTTCAAATCTAACTTCAAAGTTTCTTCTTCATTTTCACGCAGTAACTCCGATTTTTTTTCTTCTTTAGGTCCCATGAGAGCTTCTTTTTCTTGTGCCAGCCTAGCTTGCTTTTCAATAAACTTATAATTCCTCTCTTCATCATCCTTTTCCATTTTCTGCTTCTTGAGCTTTTTCTCCTCTTTCAATATCGTCTCTGGATCTCTATCGATGTAAGTGATGAACCAACCTTGCTCTGTTTCATCAACAATGCATTTACCAGTTTTTCCCAAATATTTGACAAACCCCGTAAGGGTTACCCATCGAGTGGCATTCATATGTATGTGATTTTTATCAGAAATGTATTCTTGATATACTCGATTGGCATTCACTCGCTTTGTTCCGAACTGTCTCTTCAAAATCTGCAGGTATTCCTTTTGAAAATCGTACGAAAATTCATCCATGAATTTTTTTGAATTATCGGCAAAGAGAAGCAGTTGCCTCTGGTGGGATTCGGACATTGTGTGGCACTTGAAACCGTTCTCATCTCTGCACTGTTTCTGACACATTTGGCAGTACCATCTGAGTTTCTGCAAGCCTTTGGCCTTCATTTTGTTGGCCAAATATTTGGGTGTTCCTACTTCGGCTCGGGGCATCTTGTATGTACTTTTTGTTTATCCAATACAAATCCTACTTTCCGATCTTCGGTTGATTTCTGAACTGATTTTTATCCCAGTATACTACCTTGAATGCAGATAAGTATTATGCAGTATCAGAATACCATATATATATATTAAATTTATTAAAAATACGAAAACAACTTATTGCAAACAAAAACTTTCTTCTTTGAACCACAAGTCCACAAATGACAGATAGCCACAGAACACAAATAACCTAAATAAGCTCTTTGAAAATCTGTCATCTGTCATGAGTGTCTTCCTCTTTGGTTGTTAGAGTAACAAGAGTTACTCTCAGAGAGTTGTCTCTGGTTGCTCCACAGAACACTAATATACTCTTTAGTTCAAGTATATTAGTGTTCTGTGGTTCAACTTTTATTTGGCGGATGCGCTCGTCTTATTTTTTTATTCGATATTTTGGCGGATGCGCTCGTGTCATTTTTTATTCGATATTTTGATGGCGGGATTTTTCTTTTGTGATTACATGAACTTTTGGAGATATTTTCATCCAACGACAACAACCTATTGTCTCTGTTTTTATCTGATGAATGTATAATACTAAGTGGGGTAGATTACTCTCCATTCAAATATTGCTTTCATTCTCAAGATAAAGCATGAACATATTTTATATAAATATACTTGGTACAAAGTATTTTAATTTCCCGATAATTACTAACGTTTCACATTGAGAACTGCGAAAAAAGCGTAATTATTCCAAGTATAAGTCGAATTCCTTTTACTTGACCGTATCTGTTTTGAAATAAGGTCGTGTAGAGCTCAAGGTTGTAAGACTCAATTAAGGTGGAATAATTTAATATTTGGCTCTGATTCGATATCATCCGGATAAGAGGAAGTGCCTGGTTCCAGGTACCATATTAAATAAAAATGTCCTTAAATTTAACCCTGGAATAATGAAATTGGCGGTCAATGTTCAAAACGGGTTTTCTCGATTCGTTCAAGACATTTCGCGATACTCCTAATAATTCAACGCAACATATTCAGTTAATTTTATCGAACGGTATGAAAACGTCTCTTTAGTTAGTACGTTTTTAAGAATTTTCTTGCCATGTTTTCTTAGTAAGTCGACAATGACTGAAAGCTCAACAGGTATGACATAATTTTCAATAAATTTAAGTGCCTGTCGTCTTTCATTCTTTTCCATCGCGTTGTAAAAGCTTTGCTTGCTTTCTTCCTGATCAATTAACGCGAAATATTCATCTCTTTGATTGATTGCAGATTGTTGGTGATTCACAATAGTGGAGATAAATATTTTTCCGCCGAATACATAAACAAATACATATTTTATATATGCAGATAATTTATCTTCATTTTTTTTGAACAACGGATCCTCTAACTAATAAACCACATCTTATCGCGAATATTTAGAGCGCTCACCCTATATATGCACTAGTTCCTATGTTTACAGAGTTAATCTCGAAAGATAAGGTCTTATTGATAATCTCTCCTATCTTACCTTTTATGAAACATTCCAGTTATTTTCTCGTTATCGATATGGTCTATCACAAGCTCAATTCATGATAATTGTTTTGAAGTTGTTAAAGGTCTTCTACTCTACGTTTCTCATTTAGATAACATTCAATTTGTGCATCATCAGTTTCCGTTCAAACTCGCGGTAGTAGTGTATGTTATCTTAACGGTTTGATGTTTAAAAATAATGGAAAAACTGGTACGTTTCTTTGTGCATTGCGTATAATCAAAAGATGACGAATAATTCTCCAAGAAAAGGTATTCATAACGATACAATTTTTTTTGGCAACTTACGTCGTCATGATTGATCGGGCATGACCAAATTTTTAGATTACCGCATTTCAAAAACGCGTTTGCGTTAAAAAACATGATCATTAAATCTGAATCAGAAACTAACGTGACTGAGACTAAGTCTTACACTTACATCGGACAGAGTAAGTTACCCATACCGAATATTCACGACTTGGAAAAAATCAACGAGTTTCTCATAAGGATTAATAATCCCGTAGGACATCCAGGACGATGTCAGATAGACTTGAAACATCACACCCAAGATTTCAACTGGGACTGCGGACTATCCTGCGTCCTAATGGTGATGTCCGACGAGAACAGGGAATATTTTTTGGAAAATAGGGAGAGGATATGCAAGGAAGAAGGTTTCAACACAAGGTGAATACTTTAGAGAAGAAAATATGTCCCCAGAGCCTGTAACAAACGATTTTTTAGTACATGGACTATAGATTTGTGCTATCTACTGAAAAGATTCGGCGTACGACACATATTTTACACGATAACCCTTGGGGTGCATCCAGCTTACGAAAGGATAGATTTTTATAACCAAATATTCAACAGGGTAAATTCAGGACTTACCCATCAGGCCTACCAATAACTTATATTGTTTTAGGACGAGGAAAGAGTGAATAGACGCTTCGACGATGCAGAAAAAAACGGAATATTGATTTCTAAAGGGGCCATCTCGTGGAGGTCCATCTTGGAACATTTAACGACAGGTCCAGTTATCCTACTCACCAACGCTAAACTGCTAGGCTGTGATATTTGTAAATACAACAAAATGGGTTTCGAAATGAAGAGGATGTTTCGTTGGCCCGTACCCTATCAGGGACATTATATAGTATTATGCGGGTACAACACGATGATCAACAAAGTCTTTTACAGAAACCCCACATTAACAGACAGTAAATATTTTTAGATTGATCCGAAACTGGTTCTATTCAACGTTTTTTCAGGGATATGCGTGATGTCCATCAAAGATTTGGATGACGCTAGAAGGAGTTACGGCACAGATCAAGATGCAATTTTTATTTATCCCTCCTAGTCATTTTTCATGAGTCCGTCTGTTATTTTGGGGACTGATTTTGATGGAACAGACGATTATTTCTCGAGTGTTTTAGATTCAGTAACTGAGACACCATCAAATAATGATCTTTCTATTTATTGGAAAATTATACATTTCTCTTATAAATATAATTCTTTTTCTTGCCCAAGTGCAAAGTTATTTTGGTAACAAAGGCACAATTTCTATTACTAATCGTGATTAGCCTAAATAAGAGGTCAGTGAAAAAAAAAAAGAATAGATAGTAAAGGTGAAAAATTGGAATTCCATTCATTGCCAATTTAAAAATACATATTTTTCTCTATAAAAATAGCATATTCTTTATATCCTTATTTTCGAAAATTCCTCAACATCCCATACAGTCGACACAAAATCGTCTAAAATAAACGAAGTAGGATCTAAATCGAGCGATTTCTTTTTAAATGTCCGAAAAAATTAAATTTAAAACACCATAATACATGAAAATATACTAAAATACCACTATAGAAAAATTGGAACATCGTTAAACCAAATTTATGAATAAAAACAATAAACATGAAGAGTCCTATGTACAATCAGAGCTTCAAATTCACAACAACGAATGCATAAAATACAAGAATGAAAAGATGAAAAGTTCGAAGTCGGGAAAACATGAAAAACCCCCAAAGTCTGAGCTAAAACTTCAAATTTGACAATAACTTAGTTTACAATATCTCCAATTCCGTTTATATGGAAAAATAACTGCGAATTCACCATTTGAGAGGAATTCTTTCGAAACACAAAGTGAAAAAATATCAGTTTTGGAAACTGCAAGAATCTCGCACGAAAAGGACGAGAACTAAAATCCAAACATTCAATTCCCACACTTTTCTCACCGTGTATATATATATTCATCCAAAATTTATTTTCAGCATTGAATCATGCAAGGCGTCGATATATCTTAGGAACAGATAAATCATACAACTGAAAATCGAATTGAAATAATTTTTACTGATACGTGTATTTCTTTGGAATTTTAATTCGTTCTTGAGAGGGAGGCACCGTACAGGGGACTTACTTACTCTTGGAGAGCCTCCTGCGTAGTTTCGAGGTCTGATTCTGCGGGTTGTGCCTTAACGACACCCGTTGCGGAGTTTTCCTGCCACTCACGAGTGGAGTCTTCGAAATCTCTGAAGAAAAACCAGGTCATCTATGCTCTAACCTATAATTAAAAACTATTGCTCACCCTCTCTGTGGTATTTGTCTAACCCTCCCAGACTCTTCGTTCGTCTCTTAACCGTTTCGTTCATCCTCGGCAACGCAGTCTTTTTAGCCACGTGGCATTTTTTAACGGTGTCCACTTTCCATTCCCCGCTGGAAGATAATCTGAGACCGTCTGATTCCCTCCTCGAAGACTCTGTGTCCTCCAGGTGTTCCGACAACGACCTCTTCGTCCTTTTCGGTGCTGACTTTTGGGTTTTCTGTGTAGAACTGCCACGGATACACTTTGAAACATCACTGGGAACCACTGCGTTATTCCTCTTCGGTAACGCTCCTTTAGCGCTGATCCGCATCAAAGAACTCTTCGACGACTGTTTAACCGACTCCATCATCATCCTAAACTTCTTCCTCAGGGACGGCCTCTTCAAAATCTTCTTCTTAAGGTCGATGTTTTTCTTTTTCAATAGTTTCCTCGCCAACTTCAACTTTGAGTTTTTCTCGTTTATTTTCCTGTTCCCTTCGAGCCTGTCACTTTTCCTTCGTGCATTATCGATTCTCATACTTTTCCGCAAAGGCTCCTCCTCGTTACTTTTACGTTTCAGCTTGGGTTTCTGCTCCGTGGCCGGGAGTTCCTTGAACTTCCCCATGCTCCTCAAGTTGTGCCGTATCAAACTACCTTGGTCGTTTTCCGGTTCTTCCTCCACGCTCTCGAACAAATCCGTGGAACTCGACGAGATCTCGTTGATCTGAACGGATACCTCCAACGTATCCTTGCTCTTATCCAACTGATTCTCCTTCTCGTTCTGCAATTTGCTGGGACTGTAAGGTTCTCTCGGGTCGAAACTCATGCTGTCCCTCGCCTTAGGAACGAAATTCCGCTCTTTTAGAGGTAGTGGGTTTGAAGACACTTCGGAGAAAGGTACTTGTGATTTTGTACTACAGTTCGGACTAGCTTCGCTCTTTGGCTCTTCGCCGCTTTGTGGGTTCTCCACCTTCGAGGTCTCCTCGATGATTTCCTCTGAAACGGTCGGTGTTACGTCCTCTTTGGTGATGGGATGTTCGTTTTCTTCCAGGGCGGAACCGCTTTCACTGACATTTCCATCTTCCGAGCTCTGTTCGTCGTCTTTGAAACGTGTCACTATTTTAAAACCCGTCATTGGATATTGCTTGTGTTTTCGCTGGAGTACTTGGGCCCTCGGAGGACCAGGAGGATCCAACATCAAGGTTACCACAGATGTGTTGTCCGCCCGCATATTGGTGGTTCGCCATCTGTATAATATGATACTTAGGAACAAAATACTTCTTAATTTTATTCCCACTTACCTTTCCAAAGCTTTTTCTACCAGCAACTTGCTAGGGTTTAGCCAAGTCTTCTGTTGATCAGGGTCTACGGTGGCAACTTCATTGTTTTTCTCTGTCTGATGCACAATAGATACAGCCAATTGAGGACTCATCATATTGAATAAACCGTCAGTTCCAAATATCAAACAGCGGTGGATCGACGTATCAATAGCTATAACGCCACAATCGGGATTTGGAGATACAATAAACTGGTTCAACCGCGAGTTATACGACCACAAATCCCCCAAACTACGAGCCACTGCCAAAAATGGTATCTCATCTATTGGCGTGGATCTGCGAATAGGTCCTTGATGCCCTATTCTAGGTCTGTTCCAAACTACTCTTGGCACTCCTGAAATAATTTGTTGAAGTTACACACTGGACTGATTTACTTAGTTGAAATAGTGATGTACCTGCTTTAGCAACAACTTTGCCTCCACATTCTTTAATTCTAGTCATCTCTTCAGCATTTTCAGGCTTATGGTCTTTGGTCAAAGGCTTTGCCCTCCATTCTGTGGTGTTTGGAAGTTGATAACCTTAAACGGGATGTATGTTAAACAACAAACCTTCCTAAAGTAACTGAACTGAACCTACCCAATACTATTCCTGAATCACCCACGTGACCAACATATATTTTTCCTCGTCTAATAAAAGCTACACTGGCTGTGGTACCAGCTGTACTTGGAAGACCTGATGGTGTTTTTGGCCATTTTGCTGTAATACCATTTAGAATTCAACAAAACTGTATCGATATTGGCTGAAAATCTTACCTTGTTCTTTCCACATAGCATAGTGTGTAGCTATGTAACCATCTTTAATGGCTCGTAACACTTCAGTATCATTGTCAGACCAAAAACTTTTATGTTTGATAATAGACTCCATAAGATGCTCTTTCGCAAATGCAGCCGCTTCAGCACCCCCATGTCCGTCAAAAATTCCTATGAAGGCATATTCCAAATCTTTTTCGTCTTCAGTCTGCTGATAAGCAACAGAAAAAAAATCTTCCATATATTTACGACCACCTTGGCGACAATAGCCCGTCACTCTCAAATTAACTCCGATAGACATTGTTGTTATTGTTTGATGAAACTT
The DNA here is from genome assembly GCF_907165205.1 of Coccinella septempunctata. Lineage (NCBI taxonomy): Eukaryota > Metazoa > Arthropoda > Insecta > Coleoptera > Coccinellidae > Coccinella > Coccinella septempunctata. The sequence goes on from NC_058197.1 coordinate 17,509,197, forward strand.
TTGAATCAATGGTACTCAACACATTTCACTTTTTAATGTTTTTATTTTTCATATATGATCACAATACTGTTAGGATTTTGCTAGCATCTGTCATTGGCGCCTCTGAACTGTGTCAATTGCTACGTCCGACGCTTCGGGAAAATAGAGATGCCAAATATAAATAAAACAAGGGCGGATATATATTCGTTTGTCTGAGATTACTTCATCTTAGAACCACAGAACATTGAACAGACAGTTCACTGAATTTAGTTAGCGTGTGTTCTTCTTTTTAGAATTCTTCTTTGTTATGATCAAAGATTATAGAGTAACTCTATAATCTATGATCAATATTCGGTCTATGTTTGGAATGGAACTTCTTTTTATATTCTATGTTCTGTGTTTATCAAATTTAACCTCTTTAAATTAACATAAACTAATTACCACTTTTATATGCTTATCTTTGGCGCAATCTAAGAAACTATCTTTGGTTGATCTTTATTAGATTTACCTATTCGTCACTACTTGATACACTCTAATTTCATTAGAAACTTAAAATGTCCAAGGAGTAAGTACTTGTCGACTCCTATGACTATTCGCTATGAAGAATGATTTGCTTTCAGATATGGATTGATTAAACCTGCTAAAAACACTATGGTTGTTCAAGCACCAGGTAAAAGAGCTGCTATTTTTGATGAAGACTCAGATTCTGATGAGCCTTATGCATCAAAGCCATTATTTCGAAAACCACTCGTTAAAAAACAGGTTAAGCTTGCTCAAGAGAAAGCAATAGAAGAAGATCCCACAGTTTTTCAATACGATGAGATATATGATGATATGGAGAAACAAAGAAACGAAACAAAACTATTGAAAAAAGGTGTTGATAAGAAGCCAAAATACATTAATAATTTATTAAAAGCAGCTGAGAGAAGAAAGAGGGAAAACGAGAGAAGAATTGACCGGCAAGTTCAGAAAGAGAGAGAAGCTGAAGGTTTGTTATGTGCTATTTTGTTATCACTTTCATCTTTGAACTTAAATTTTAGGAGATGAATTCAAGGATAAAGAATCTTTTGTGACTTCATCCTATCAAAAAAAATTGGAAGAAATGAAATTACTTGAGGAACAAGAACAAAGAGAAGAATATTTAGAGTCCATTGGAGATGTTAAAAAACAAGGAAATTTGGATGGTTTCTACCGACACTTTTATGAACAAAAAGTGAATTACGAAGTTAAAAAGGAGAATGATGAGAATCAAATTGAAAATGAGAAAGATAAAACTCCCGAAAATGCAGAATCTACTAGTGATAAAACTGTCAAGAAAAATGTTAACAGGCATTATAGAAAACGAAACGAATCAAATAGTGAGGATGATGATCAGGATGTGAAAAAAGAACATTTAACATCAAACTTGGATGCAGATTCTGATTTTAGCATTGATTCATCAGACAGTGATGAAGAAGATGTTACAAAGACAAAGGTACTGGAAAACCCCAAAGATGAAAACACTGAAATTCCAAAAGATGCTGACACTAGTAAAAAAGAGGAGAAAACTAATGAACCTATTGATGTTGAAGTCGTGAAAGAAAAAAATGAGGAGACGGTTAAGAAAAAGCCAAAAATTAATGTTTATAAAAAGAGGACTGTAGATCAAGTTTTTGAAGATGCAAGGCAAAGATATCTCGAGAGATGTTCATTGAGAAATGTAGCTTAAATGGGATCAATCAGTGATTAATGCTGGTTTCCCTCTGTAAAAAAATCTGAAATTTTTAATGTTGTTTTAAGAATGATTGAATGTATATTTTTGAATGCTTGTACTGAGTACTGATGTTGCCAAGGTAAAAAAGTATATAATTATTATTGTGTAAAAAGTAGTTTGTTTCCTTCCTGTCCTAATTAACTATTTTGGTCCACAGAACACACCCATAAAGTAAGTCAAGGGTGTCTTCTGTGAACACTCCCTTGACCAAAGAATATAGAGTACTCTATAATCTTTGCCCTTGACTCTATGTTTTGGTCTATGATTTTGATTTGTCTATGGTACCAGTCATAGAACATCGACATTTTGTGGCATAGAGATAGAACACATTTTACGTTGTCTATGACAGGAACACAGATTACTCTGTAATCTCATTGAACTCTATGCGTTCTCATAGAGTTCAATGTGTAATCTGTGGACAGGAATAAGATTCTGTGTGCCCGAGGTAACCTTGCTTTTTTGCTTGTTGGTGACAGTTACTGAATATTTTGATAATTGCATATCATATGTTTTCGTTAGCTTGAAATCGGTTGAAAGAGTGCAAGACCCCCATTTGATAAAAGTTACCGCTCTATTATTCATAACTTCAAGGATGACGGAAGAACGACTCCATATCGTAAGTAACGCGCTATCAACCAAAAGCTTTAAAATCTACGTTTTTTCCACTTATTTCAGGATTGGGGCAACGATAAGCTTTATAGAACCCAGAAGCAAGTTGAAAGAAACCCTTATGACTTGGAAGCTTGGTCTATATTATTGAGGGAATGCCAAACCAAGCATGTATCGGAAGTGAGGGCTCTTTACGAGCATTTGATCACAATATTTCCCAGTGCTTCTAGATACTGGAGAATATATATTGAACATGAAGTGAGTATTGTTAAAGTTGGATAAGTATAATGAACTAAACCTTTACTTTACATACTTCTATCCCAATACACTATTTAGTCAGTATTTGGATGTGTTCTTCAATATTTTATTCTTTCTTTTTGACTGTTCTTGTTCTGAAGTGAAAATTAATTGTTTCAGATGAAATTCAGAAATTTTGAACGAGTGGAAAAGGTAGGAGGTTCAATTATTCACTATATAATACACATAATTAATATTCTGAAAGTGTTCCATAAGATATTTGAAATAGTAAATAAATACAACCTAAGAACGATAAATATTTTTTCTATATCTTCTTTGTGTTCAGAAACAAGGAGGAAAGTTTTTCAAACCATCACTTTTAAATTGTTTGGTATCTGCTTCATCGAAATCTGATGGTTTTTAAAGGATTCCTTCTTGTTTATTCAACCTTTATTCTTAAATTTCTTTCACAGAACGAAACCTTAATGCGATAAGAAGTTTTTCAGATTTCAGTATTTGAAATATGAATTTAAGAGTATTCAAATCGTTTTCTGAGTAGCTGAATCTTCATTTTGGTTCGATCGAAGTCGGGATTTTTCTGCATAAATATTTTTTCTAAGACACAATTCATCTATAAGTTATTCACTATATGGCGAATCATAAACTGATTGTTTGAGCTTAAGAGCAAGGAGTAGTAATTTTTGCAATACAAACCTGGGGTATCAATCATATTGCTTTGAGAGTAGTTCTATAAAAGAAGTCCTTCAACAAACTTTACCTCATACTTTTCTTATCCTTGTTTTGGTTTAATCCTAACTGATCCTGAAATTCTGTTGTAATGTGGCATATACAAATTATCACATAAAGTACATATTTTCTCACCTTTGCATATTGACTTCTGATATTGGTTTTAATCATTTTTTTGTGTAAAGAAGCAGTTGAACAGTTGAACTTTTACATGGGACGTTATTCTTTTCGAGAACCAACACTAAGACTGATTTATCTAACAAAGTAAAATTACACTGGTTCTACAATTTTTTTCCTCACGAAGTACAGCATCAGACTGTGCCCCTTTTATATATTTCGTATAGCTATTGTAAGAGTAAAATAAAATTTATATTTTAGCATTTGTGTTTTTATCTTCATGGTTTAGATTAATTACTTGTATTGTATTGACTAAGGAACATTTAATCAGTGTCCTTGAAATGAAATAAAGGTTTTTTCTCACAGTGTTTTTGTTAACGACATATTTTCCACAGCTTTTCCAAAGGTGCTTGATGAAGATACTAAATATAGAACTGTGGAAACTTTATTTAGCCTATGTCAAGGAAACCAAGGCTTCACTGCCAACTTACAAGTAAGTAACTAGATTAGTGAATAAGTATTAGTAGTGTTCAATTCATTTAATACTTTTTCTTTGAAAATAGAGAGAAGATGGCACAAGCGTACGATTTTGCTTTGGATAAAATAGGGATGGACATACATGCCTACTCGATATGGAACGATTACGTTAATTTTCTGAAGGGAGTCGAAGCTATCGGTTCATATGCGGAAAATCAAAAGATCTCCGCTGTGAGAAAAGTATATCAGAGGGGTATAATCAACCCCATGACCGGAATGGAGACGTTTTGGAAAGATTATATTGCCTTCGAGCAGGTATGCAAGATATTTCATTCATTTATTTTATCACATTCTGCTCCTGTTTACAGGCAATCAATCCGATCATAGCCGAAAAGATGAGTATCGAAAGAAGTAGAGATTACATGAACGCCAGACGCGTCGCAAAAGAACTGGAGGTGCAGATCAGGGGTATAAATCGTAATGCTCCAAGTGTACCCCCAAACGGTACACCGGAAGAGAAAAAACAGGTCGAACTGTGGCAAAAATACATAGCTTGGGAGAAGAGCAACCCGTTGAGGACCGAAGACACCGCCCTGTTGACCAAACGCGTGGTTTTCGCCCTGGAGCAATGCCTCCTATGTCTGGGACATCACCCGGATATTTGGTACCAAACCGCTCAGTTTTTGGAGTACAGCTGCAAAATTTTGGCGGAAAAGGGGGTAAATTGTCATGATTCCGATGTTTTATTGGTTTAAATGAATTTTTTTTAGGATGTTAATGCTTCTAAATTGTTCAGCGAGGAAGCAGCTAATATTTTTGAGAGGGCCACTAGCTCGTTACTGAGTAAAAATCAGCTTCTGTATTTTGCTTATGCGGATTATGAGGAAGGCCGGTTGAAGTATGATAAAGTGCATCAGATTTACTCTAAATATTTGGAAATTCCGGATATAGATCCGACTTTGGTTAGTAAACTTTTTTAGCTTTGTTACGTTGGGAAATCTTTTAACTTTGCAATTTTTAACAGGCATACATACAGTACATGAAATTCGCCAGGAGGGCTGAAGGTATAAAGTCCGCCAGAGCCATATTTAAGAAGGCAAGGGAAGACAACAGGGTTCGTTACCATATTTTCGTTTGTGCTGCTCTGATGGAATATTACTGCAGTAAAGACAAAAACATCGCGTTCAGGATATTCGAATTGGGCCTGAAGAAGTTCGGGGACGTTCCGGAGTATATCACGTGTTATATAGACTACTTGTCGCATCTGAACGAAGATCACAACACCAGGGTGTTGTTCGAGAGGGTATTGTCTTCGGGATCTTTGGAAAACGAGAAATCAGTGTGAGTAATCTGGGAATATTCCAGTGTTTTGAAGGGAGGTGTGTTATTTTGAACGATTTTTCAGTGATATTTGGAACCGTTTTCTGGAATTCGAGTGTAACATTGGTGATTTGCAAAGTATCGTGAAAGTGGAGAAGAGAAGATCTGAGGTGTTGTCGAAGATTAAGGAATTCGAGGGAAAGGAAACTGCCCAATTGGTGGATAGATATCGTTTCCTCGATCTGTATCCCTGTTCAGCGCAAGAACTGAAAAGTATAGGGTAAGTATACTCTACTTCCATGGAAACTCGAGGAAATTTTACGTTTTCCTTGTAGATACACTGAAGTTATCAACATAACAAGTGCCGGTAGAAATCACGTGCTTCATTCCATTATTTCTGGGGATTCGGAGTCGCCTTTACCCACTCCGGACTATGCACAGATGATACCCTACAAGCCGAAAAGTAACCCCCTTCCCGGTGAACATCCGGTACCAGGTAGGTTGATGAAAATCGTTCGGTTTCTTCAGACATTTCAATTATTTATGTTTTAGGTGGCTCTTTCCCGTTTCCCCCGGCATCAGCACACTTGTGCACGTTGCTGCCACCCCCCAGCTGTTTCAAAGGTCCATTTGTGGTCATCGATCAGCTCATGGACGTTTTCAACAGGATCCGTTTACCGGATACTGGTAAGTTGGGTGAGTTACATTTAAATTATGGATTATTCATCTGGTTTTTTTAATTTTTAGTTCCTCAACCGTCCGAACATGGTGATATCCGTCTGTTCGACCTGGCCAAGTCGGTTCATTGGATAATGGAAGAGGGTGGAGGTATTGGTATAAAGAGAAGGAGGAAGATCGGTCTGATGGACGGTTCAGATGATGAAGATGGTCCGTTGCCACCCATGAACGATATATACAGACAGAGACAGCAAAAGAGGGTGAAGGCTTGAAAACGCTGGGTGTTATCCAAGCCGGACTATCTCGGTTTAGTGTTTCGATGAAGTGAAGTTCGTATTTGTGATCCGAGTGGTTTCATTCCGACCAACGAGTTGATTTATTATTATTTAGTTCATTACGGATTCTCCCGAATGATGTCATGCAAGATAATTCGAAGATTTCATATAAAGTATGTGATGATTAGTAATTTATTACTCCTGTGTTCTTTAATTAACTTTTCACATAATACATCTATATAAATCAATCTTTTAATCGTGATTATCTCGAAACAACAGTCGACAATCCATTTTGATACATTATTTTACATAAATATTATATTCGAACTCTAACAAACAATTTTATTGAACCAACTTAAAAAAATCCAACAATTCACTTATGTTTAATCTTCAAATGTCTCAGTTTTACGTGTCTCTTCAGGTCCGACTTTTTCCAAGTGCTGTATTCGCATTCCTCGCATCTATATGTTTTTTCCGCACACTCCGAGTGTATACTCTTAATATGGAAATTCAAGTTGTTTTTTCTGCTCAGTGTCGAGCCACATATGTGGCATACGTAACTGTTTGATTTTTTGTGGACGTTCTCGATGTGACATCGTAAATACTTGTTTTTGGTGCAGCTGTAGTCGCAGAACGAACAGTGGTGGTTTTTCGCTTTCAGATGGACGTCTTGTATGTGTAATTTCAGGGATTTCTTTTTGGGTGTCGAGTAACAACAGGTATCGCATATGAACAGCATCAGTTTTAAGTGGTGGTAGTTGACGTGGTACCTTAAGTGGCTCTCGGTATCCGTGACATGATCGCAGAGGTCACATTTGTAGTTTGAATGTGCCTCTGCTTGATGTAGTTTCATTAGATTTTCTTGACCGGTGAGGTAGTTACATAGGTTACAGGTATTGCTTTTCTCTTTGGGATGCATCTTCTTGACGTGTTGTTCGAGTACGGTTTTGGTCGATTTGAAATCGCAGAAAGAGCAGTTATGGGTGGTGTATTTGGTGGATTTGAAGTAGTGTACTACATCCATGTGACGTTTGAGGTCTCTTTTACGTACAGTGACATAGTCGCATAATTCGCAAGTAAAAGCTTTGACAATCTTGCTACCATCGCATAAGCCACATTTACCTTTGTGCGATCTTACGTGTTTTATAGCTATCTCACCATTGGAGACATATTTAAATTCGAGTTTTTTTCGTGAATCATCCTGGGTAGAATCTGTTTCACTGAAAGAATGAGAATATTATAAAGTGTTTAATATTTTTCATCGATTCTTACTCTACATATTCATATTCGATATCATGCCCATCTTGTTCTTCTTTAAGTCCTTGGTTTTCCTTTTCTGAATTGGCAAAATCGGACGATTCCCGAATAGTTTCAAATTTGATGGTAGTATCTAAACTTTGGTTTTCATCCTTAACATTATCAATTATTTCAATTTCCGCTGATTTAATCGAATTTACTTCTTCGCAAATCTCGTTTCCGAGCCAATTACATTCAATTAAAGATAGCATGTTTCAGTTTTTAAGAAGATCGCCTCGTTTTTTTCAAAATGTCGAGAATTAACAAAATGGTATTTTGAAAATTTGAATGGACGTTCCATAGAATTTTCAGAACTCTATGGTTGAATGAACCAAATTATGAAGAACACTGTATCGAGAGAGTGATACCTTGCGGAAGAATAGGAAACTAGGACTATACTATATGAAGTTTTCTTCCATCATGGGACAGGACATTACAGAGAACTGACGTGTGACTGAATGTCTAGGGATCCCTAATGGAGAAAATGATCGCTAGATGTCGCCAAATTGATCGAAATTTCATTTGAATTATTTTACGTTGAATTTTCCTTTTTGTTTTGGAATTCATCTATCACAAGATTATTTTGAAATAAAATAGGTTTAACCTCTCAAAACTCGACTGATGTGAAGCCTCTACGAATGGAATGGCTTTGTACTGGGGTTACTAGTTGACCATAGCTGAAAAAAAGTTCGAAGCCTTATTAAGAACGAAGATTAGTCTTCCACGTGGAAATACCCACATAATATACCCTTCTCATCTTGTCCGGTACATATCACGAGGAGTGTTTAGACAGAAACCGAGTTGTTAAGAAGGCTTAACGGATTACGATATAATACCATATCTGTCCCTCCAGATTTCCGCAGTGTTTGTTCTCAGACCCCAAACGAGGAGTTTAAGGGCGCGTTGGGGGTGTTTTGAAGGGGTTATTTGGAAGGCAAAACTGGCAGAATCATCATCAGGCCGTGGTTTTTCATCGAAAGTTGGAAAATTTCAAATATTATCAAAAAACCGTGGGTACTTCATAAATATCTTAGCTTAAACTCTCCAATTTTTTCCGGAATCATCAAACCACCAAGTAATCACGAAAGTCGGTGGCTTTAATTTTTTTTTATTTCCCTTTCACGCCCCGGTTAACCCTGCAACGAATTTCCTCGTTTGTTTCGTTTATTTTTCCACCTTCCAGTCTCAATTACGGGACCCGTTTCACTATTTTCCTTTCTGACACCGGCCATTTCAAAGGATTTCTCCATCAGGAACATGGGAATAATGCTTTTCTTTCTCGTTTTAAGGTCTGGTAAGCGGGGGTTGGAAGTGAAATGGGACCATTCATTTGCTAATTGCTCATTCTTCGCTTTCCTGTTGCGAAAAAGGCCGACAGGAAACGATAGAAATCTGAGTCTAACGGAAAAATACGGAAAATTCGGAGTCTAAGTTGATATGCAACAATTTTCACAAATTTCACGAGTTTTTGGTCCTTTTTTGATTGAATTTAGGTTGATGAACGTTTTCACTGTATGAAAAACCCATAATACTCGCCAGCCTGATTACGAAAGTGACTGTTATCGTTTTACTGGGAAGACGTTATCCTCTTCACATAAGATTATTTACAAAATAAACCACTTCCACTTTTTAAACACTCGATCGAGAGTTTTCTCACCAAACTACCAGTGGATTTCTCTCCAATTAAGATAGTTTCAATGAGCCGAGCTGTTTCTCTGCTCATTGTTCGTTTCGCAGTCGATTTAAACTTCTATTTGACCAGTCGACGAGTCAACCGGGCTCGAAGATGATTCACGAGATAGAAACGGCGCGGGTACTTGAGGTAACTGCGCTGATGGTGACTCCTTCGGGAGTTTCCACGAATTTGAGTTATATCCAGCGAATTTTTGACCACTTTGAGGAAATATAAGGAGTATATGTAGGTTTATATCGTTTGAGGAAAAGATAGCATGTTTGAAACATTACATTGGGAATGTAAGGCGAAAAATGCAATATCTTAAGGTTGGACATCTGGTAACAACTTCGAGGTTCAACAAGATTGAGGAAACGAGAAAATTATTCCTATGTTGTGGCTTGGGTGAGAGTCTATTTGGAAAAAATTTATTGAAATGTCCCAGATGTTGCCTCTCGGGAGGTCAAAAGAAGCCCTTTCTTCCTATGTCATTTTTTCCGATTCGGCCCTGATAAAAAGATTTAGCCCTTTCAAGTTTTCATAATGAGCTATGCCACCCCTGGAGTAACAATATTCCCTTCAGAATAACTAGCTAAATCTGTGACACTTTACATCTGGGGAACTTTTAAACAGACTTGTATTCAGTTAAAAGTTTTCAAATTTCACAGATACTCTTTAATTTTTGATCAAATTACTCTAAAACGGCGCATTATACGAGGAAATATGAAGAATACTTTTATTTTACAAAACGTTCAAATATTCATTATATAGCGTCCAATTTAGTTTCAAGAGTCGGGTTCATTGAATTTTTGGTATTTTTATGGTACGTAATGGTCATAAGGAGAAAACTGGAAGACGTGGGTGATATCTTTTGTTCGAAAAAGATTCATCAAATAAATGAAAAACTATATCCCAAAATTCATTTCAATCGATAAAACTGTTTGTGAGATAGAACTAAAAATAACATTTTTTCAACAGCCTGTATCTTTCAAACCGAGCCGATTTGGAAAAAATGGTAAGGGAAAAAAGTGTTTCTTTTGACCTCAAGAATCTACTGTTAAAATATTTGTATGAGTCGAAGACTCACTCTATACAGGATGTTCCTAAATTGAACGTACAAACGAAAAGGGGAGATTCCTTAAGTGAGTTTAAGAAAAAAAAGTCCCATAAACATGGGGTCGCAAACGTTTCGTTTTCGAGATACAGAGTGTTGAAGTTTGAATTTTTTTCAAGTTTTTTTCTCATAGTATCTACACTTCACAAGATATTCAACTGAAATTTGGCATAGATATTACATTTTAGAGTTCTCACCACGTGACATGGCAATTTCGATAGAAGATCTACAGGGTGATATTTTTTCTGGTACACTGCCACCTGTTCTTCTGCAGAACTTTTTTTTGGTGAGCAACTGTTAATTTGAAAAAAAGGAAAAAGAAGCTCTGTTCTTATACTAAACTTTTCGGCCTCTTGTAGTTTTGTCGTATCCACCACCGATTTCGAGAAAAAAAATTTTGAACGATTCTCTCGAAATCCTCGTGAAAATCCAAATTATGATGGGAAGGCCACTTTGTAAGCTGTGGTGAATGAATTCAGTGTCAGTTTTTATGGAAATTTTCCTGATCTGTAGCGCGATGATTCATAAAGATTCGATAAACTCGTATAATCAACACAAACTTCAACACTCTGTATCTCGAAAACGAAACGTTTGCGACCCCATATCTATGGGACTTTTTTTTCTTAAACTCACTTAAGGAATCTCCCCTTTTCGTTTGTACGTTCAATTTAGGAACACCTTGTATACCTACTATAAGGTCGACAGATTTGGTAGAAAAAAACTTTAATGAAGTGAACTACTCTAAAATTTTGCATGAAGACCCTTCAAAACATTATTAGAAAACCAAGAGAGGTAAATCAGTTGTTTTATCGGAGAGCCAAGCAGCCAGCATTAAAGGCCAGCATTCTATTCCACAATTTGCCAAGTCAAAGATCACCACATCCCAAAATCTCAGAACGTAATAAATCCAACATCATCGAGGCGTCAGCACTCATAAACATAAACCGTACCGTTGTATAAGGACAACAAGTTGCCCGTACTTTCATCCTACGTACTCCAGGACCTGCTGGAGCGTCCCTTTGTCGTTCCAAACCAGCTAGACCCACTCGACTAGACCGCCAACTTTTCTATCCGTTCCGGTCTCCGATAAACGACGTAGCCCAGGTAACCGTAGCTTTTTCTCCCACCTCTCAGGTAGATAAATAAGACGATAATTCACAATAAACAAAACGAGCGAGCCGGGTTCGAGAACGCCCGAACACCGACGAAACGAAAAGTTCACCACGCCAGTTCCTCATCCAGTTTACGCTCAGAGTCCAGTTCGAAACCGACGCCAGTAGACGTAGTCGCCCAAATTCAAGAGCAAGCGCGTCGTCACTAGACGCGGACACAGTTACGCCGTCAGACACCTGTTCGTTGGTTTGGTAAGCGCGGTCAAGAAGTGAGTGAAAGAGTTGAGCACAACGGTTTTCGAGTTGGTGCGGCTTGGTCGTTGGATTTTGTGATTTTTTTTGAGTGTTTGAGAGGGTGGTTCGGGTTACGATGGACGAGAAGAAGAGGTCGAGCCTGCTGGTGCGGTTGCTGGTCGGATTGTCGTTGTTTCAAGGTAAGGAGGACGCTCCGGGTCTTGGTAGGAAGGAGTCAACGGACGTTGCCGATGGGCTGGTTTGAGAGAGCGGGAATCGAGTAACCTTGACGATTTTTTTCGCGTGGTTGAGACGCTGGTACCTCCTGGATCCCTTTGGACGATTCAGAATCCATAAAATTCAGAATATGCCCAAAGTTTCACAAAAATTACCGCATTCCACCACATCAACGACCTGTTTTGTTGAAAATTACACACTTACACTTGATAGTTTTCAAGAAAAACTAAATTTTTTCAGAGCGTCGACATCTTACAGTGAAAAGTCGCTGTAATTTGTTGAAAATTCATTGAGATTTAGAGTGCGTCGCTGTAATTCTGCACGGTGCGGTAAGGTCATCGCTGTAATTCCCATGGTACAAGGATATATAGCTTCAATTACTACTAAATTAAAGTTCTACCAAAAACTGAATTACACACATCAATTATTCGGGCGTGATACTATGGACGCTAAAACCCTGACAATTTTTTCGCTCAACTTTACGTTGAAACCTCCTGAATTCAAAATAATAATCCATCAACTTCAATAAGATGAATATCTCTAACGTCTCATGAAAATCACCGCATTCCATCACTTCAGTTTGATGACAGTGACCTATTTTGTTGAAAATTACACACTTTCACTTGATAGTTTTCAAGAAGAACCTAATTTCTGAGAGTGCCTACACCTTAGAGTGAAAAGTCGCTGTAATTTGTCTTAAATTCATTGAATTAAGAGCGCGTCGCTGTAATTTTTACATTTCGAGGTGAAGTCATCGCTGTAATTCCCGTGGAACACGGAAATATAACTTCAGTTACTACTAAAGTAAAGTAATACCCAAAACTGAATCACCCACCTCGATTATTCGGGCGTGGTACTATGGACGCTGTAACCCCGACAATTTTTCCGCTTAACCTTACGTTGAAACCTCCTGAATCCCTTTGGATAATTCAGAATAACAATGTATAAACTTCAATGAGATGAAATTGAGAATATTCCCAACGTTTCACGAGAATTACCGCATTTTATCACTTCAGTTTGATGAAAATGACTTATTTGGCTGGAAATTACACATTTTACACGTGATAGTTTTTAAGAAGAACTGAATTTTTGACAGTGTCTACACCTTAGAGTAGAAAGTCGCTGTAATTTGTTGAAAACTGATTGGATTAAGAGCGCTTCGCTGTAATTCTGCACGGTTCAGTAAGGTCATCGCTGTAATTCGCATGGTACACGGAAATATAGCTTGAATTACTACTAAAATAAAGTTCTACCGAAAACTTAATTACACAAATCGAATATTCGGGCGTGATACTATGTAAGCTGTAACCCTGACTTTTTTTCAGTCAACCTTATGTTGAAATCTCCAGAAACCTTTGGATGATTCAGAATAATAATCCATCAACGTCTAACGAAAATTACCGCACCTCAGTCCGATGACGACTATTTTGGTTGAAAATTACACACTTACACGTGATAGTTTTCAAGAGGAACCAAAATTTATAGAGTGCCTACACCTTAGAGTGAAAAGTCGCTGTAATTTGTTGAAAATTCTTGGAATTAATAGCTCGCCGCTGCAATTTTACATTTTCTACATCTTAAGTCATCGCTGTAATTCCCATCGTATATGGATTTTCAATTTTTTCGGGCGTGATACTATGGACTCTGTAATTTTAAGTTTTAATTTACCGATAATCGTTGGGCGAAAGTTTTTTTCTCCGAAATAAAGTTTAACGTAACGAAAATACCACTTAATTCGATCGAATAATGAAGTAATTCTAAGCAGAATCTAATTATCGCTGTAATTATTATACATTATTCATTGTAATTGTTAATTAATCGATAACTCGTCTGCCAATGAATGAAAATTTGTGTCGGTTGTCTCTAGTTTGTTCCCTATGAAATTATCGCTGTAATTTTCAATCGTTTATTGGAGTGGCCGCCCAAATTACTAATTGATCGAAAAGTTGATCACTCAGGAGTCATCATTTTTGCACCATGGTATCACCGTTCGAATCCTTCATCATTTCATTAAAAACATTTCGTGCTCGATCCAATCTTCGCTGTAATTTTATGTCGTATAGTGATATTGTCGCTGTAATTGGTCGGTAACGGAATTACAGCTACAAATCAACATTATGAAGACGAATTATCGCTCTATTCAATACGAGACTACAGGTGAGAATGATACACGTTGGAATTCTCGCTGTAATTATTCAACATATACAGGGTGACATCCTCTAGCGATCCGAGTACTATCGCGCGAAACTCCAGCGGTGACATCGTTGTTGGTAGTCTAATTCCGCGAATTTTCAACGTTTCGTGAATCCCATTAACCGCGTTTCGTCATGGTCGAGTTTATTCAACTCCGGCGTTTTATTCGGATAACTGCGAGCGAAAAGTTCATAAACCCGCTAAAATAACGCCCACCACGTGTACCACGGTACGAATTTTCTATCGATAGATCGGTCATCGTTCCGTTTGGTTGGGTTTGGACGGCGGAACATACCTGAGGTTGTCGCGGGTAATTCGGAAAAAAATTACGAGGATTCGGGTCTAGAATTTTCCCACGAGTCGCTGAATATTTGATTCGGTTCACTGGTTGGTAACTTCCGATAATGAACGTCTCAAAATTGATAAATTCTTCTAGGAAATCTTGGTCTAGTTTTCTTGTGTTGTAAAGGATATGCTGGGTGGTCCATAAGTAGCAGTCTTGTCCCAAATTCGATGTCCAGTGACGGAATCTTGGAAAGTATGAGAGTTAGAGCAAAACGATCTTTTTTCAGGCATTTTCTGGTAGACAACAGAGTCTCTGACTGCTCTCGCCGTTTCAGAATTCCGAAACCTGGCCCGATTGTGAATCCAAGTGACACGGACGAACGATCATTCTGTTATCGACTCAGAGAGGCGGTTTCTTCGTCTGTAAATCGACGGAGACGTGTCTAGAATTCTCCATTCTTCTAACGGTTATCTGACGATGCTATCTGCGAGGAAGCCGTTAAATCCGAAAGAATGCGTCCTAGATTGGGACAGTCCGGCGACATATCTGTCAACTTAACACCTCGATTTTTCGGAATTTGAAGTGAAAATGTAGAAAAAAGTAGACGGACCACGTTTTTGATTTACCTTGGTCTATCGTGATTTTTTAAGAGCGTTACAAATGTGTTAAAACGATTGTAAATTCGTAGTAGAAAGGCTGGATATTTATTTGTTGCTCAATCATTCATACTCCGGAACGATTGTCCTACCTTAATCATCGAAACGTGAGAAAATTGAACGCAATCATCAAAAGTAGACTTCAAAAAACTTCTTAGCCTTCAGAAATGAAATCCCAGTGACAAAATAGCGGATTCCTGTCATTATATAGCATTAAAACTCCTCATACTCCCCTACGGCAAAACAAAACCTTAGTCACACACTGAATCACGGTTTCCAATAATGCAATTCCAACCATTTCAACCTTTTTGCCACAAACTAGTGTGTAATTCACAAATAGCAACAACGTGCATCATATGAGTCATAAAACGAATATTAATGCAGGAAAATAACGGCCATACTTAAAGTTATCTCGCGTAAAACTCAAAACATCGAGTACAGAATGAAAAGTATCGGAGATATTTCGATAACCAGTCGATTGTTGCGGTTTTAGAATGATGCGATTGTGTTTCCAGAGTTTCGCACAAAAATGGACGATGTGGGACATTCAATGAACAAGTTCGCATTGTTACTCTCGATTCACGAATGTTACTTGCGGTTTTGCATATTCGAATAACGCAAACCGCCAATATCTCGATATAGAATTGGAATTTTTCAATTTGTGACGTATTTTATTCGTCTCATGTATATTCACGCTGAATCCGGACACCCTGTAGACTCCCCATGCTTCCAAAAGGCCCAAAAACGCCCCCCAAAGCTTTCCTCTTGAATCTCACCCCTAAAATCTGTAGAATAAAACGATGAAAACGCAGATATAAATCCAATATCGACAGGATTCATTACCCTCATCGAAGTCCGGGGCTAATCCTTTCCGGATGATTAATACCGGATTCTCCCCTGACTTCAACATCCCCCGTTGTTTGGTACCTCATGTAAGACACATGTTGTATCGGTCGATAATGGAAATCCCAACCCTCGACAGGGGGATGTAATTTAAGCGTTCGGAACCAAAGTTCCTCAATTCTCAAAAGAATCTCGCAATTGTGTTACGAGTACCCCGAAGATGACTTAACTGGACGAAATCGGTATGGACGATCAAGCGCTTCAGCCAAGCGAGGGAATGCATGCAAATATTGCTGAGATTAATAAACTAGGACAATTGTCTGAAGCTAGGGAATATTTCACATCAGATCATTAGCTTCTTCTACTTTAAGAGGATCAGATCTGAATAGGACTCAGGTTTGGTTGGACTGAACCATTCATAGCAACTCCAGAAGAGAGCAGAACGATCCAAGTTCCGTTTTCCCTGGTTACCGAGAATAAATCTACAAAAAGACTCAAAAAGAAAACTATCGGTGCCATCAAACTTATAATTTCTTAGGGCTACTTGCGACTGTGTGCCCTCCTGTGACTGAAGAGACCCAACTGTGACCTACCACACTCCGGGCATGGATAGTCACCAACCAGATCTGGCAGCCGCTGTATTCTTCTCGAGTTTCCATTATAACTGTGGACCAAAGACCTCCACTGTGATCTGTCCTACGCTACTTGTTCCCAGTTATGATTGGCATTAACTGACTTAGGGAATGATGCAAAATATCCTTGAACCGCTTATACTGGCCTCCTGGTTTCCGAGCTCCCTCTGTGAATTCGCCATACAGAGCTATTTTGGGGAGTCTTGTGTCTTGCAACCTCAGAATGTGGCCGCTCCATCTGAGTCGGGCCATCGTTACTTGAGTCTCAATTGTTATACAACACGCGCGCTGCAAGACACTGCATTTGAAGCTTTGTGGAACCATCCGATGTGCATTATCTGTCTTAGATGACGTTGTTGCGTTTGTTCGAGCTGTTTAATGTGTCGCCTGTAAGGCGTCCAGCTTTCGCTTCCGTAAAGAAGCGTTGGGAGGACCTCTGCTTTCTAAACAGCTGTCTTGGTCTTCAGATTGAGGTCGTGATCTTGAAACACTCTGTCCTTTAGCTTTCAGAATGCCCGTGATGCCGAATCGATACGGTTGTGTATTTCCGTGTCCAGGTCAGCCCTAGTATTTATGAAGCTTCCCAAGTATTTGAACTGCTCGACCTGTTCCAGAGTTTCAACCTCCAGGCTGACTTCTGTTTGAAGGCTTTCTGGCGGACTTACCAGGATTTTAGTTCATAACGTCATAACCTCCCATTTTCGTACTATACAGCGTGTAATGTGTCGAATTTCCATGGCCAACCGAGTGCTTTTATGAAAGTGACTGGATGTATGTTCAGCCTGGCTTCCGGGTCACTCAGGAAATCAACAGGCCAATACATTCGCCAGGAGAGAAGCACATACTCCTCTCTGTGGCCCGGAAACTATTTCTGTGATATACAGGGTGTTCCACGATTGTTTGGCCGTGTGGAAATCCTTTCTGGAAAGAAATCCCTTCAACAATGCTCCCTTTATCTTTTCGGTTCGATCTTAATGAATTTCTTCAGCGAACGACATCCTCCAAGTGCCTAGAGACATTGTAGAAGGTCATAAAAACTTGTTCCTACGTCCTGAATAGGACCGTTCACGGTCCGAACCCATTTCTCGTCGCTTAATCAACCAAAACACTAATTACCGAGTCTGCGAGGGCAATAAGGCACAAACCCATTCGGATGATAATGAATAGGACGATGAAATCGGGAAAATGGCCTCTGGAAGGAAGGTATAAAGTCCCGGTTTAAGGCGGCAATCAAAAAGCGATTTCCTGCAATCTAAAATCGGACTTGAGTTCGATAGGCCATGTCGTTGTTCTTGGTCTTTTTCGGGAAGGGGTTGGTGTAGCTGGCTCGGTTATTGCTGTGTCAATTGGTCCCCGAAACTCAAAGAACTACAGGGTGTGAAGGTATATATTCTGGAAGAGCAACTCTTCTAGTGATAAATCTGAGAATTTCATCTATTTCGGCGCAACCGTTCGGTCTTGGGGAAGTCTTAACTGAACCCAACTTTTTGGGAATTTTAGAAGGTCATTTTTAGAGTGATTTATCTTCCAGGAAAATTATCGTAGATCTGAATGTGATATATATTCTGAAAGAGCAACTCTTCTTGTAATAAATCTGTGAATTTTATCCATTTCGGCGCAACCTTTCGGCTTTGGGGAAGTTTTAACTGAACCCAACTTTTTGGGAAATTTTCGCAGATCGTCTTTTGAGGAATTAATCTTCCAGGAAAACTATCGTAGATCAGAATGTGATACATATTCTGAAAGAGCAACTTGTTTAGTAATAAATTTGAGAATTTCATTCATTTCGGCGCAACCGTTCGGTCTTGAGGAGTTTTTAACTGAACCAAACTTTTTGGGAAATTTTCGTAGATCGTCTTTAGAGGAATTAATCTTTCAGGAAAACTATCGTAGATCTAAATGTGATACATATTCTGAAAGAGCAACTCTTCTTGTATCAAATCTGAGAAATTAATCCATTTCGGCGCAACTGTTCGGTCTTGAGGAAGTTTTAACTGAACCCAACTTTTTGGGAAATTATCGCAGATCGTGTTTAGAGGAATTAATCTTTCAGGAAAACTATCGTAGATCTAAATGTGATACATATTCTGGAGGAGCAACTCTCATAGTCATAAATCTGAGAATTTCATCCATTTCGGCACAACTATTTGGTCTTGAGGAATTCTTAACTGACCCCATCTTTTTGGGAATTTTTCGAAGGTCAACTTGCGAGTGGTTTTTCTTCCAGGAAAATAATCGTAGATCTAAATGTGATACATATTCTGAAATAGCAACTCTTCTAGTAATAAATTTGAGAATTTTATCCATTTCGGCGCAACCGTTCGGTCTTGAGGAAGTTTTAACTGAACCCAACTTTTTGGGAAATTTTCGTAGGTCGTCTTTAGAGGAATTAATCTTCCAGGAAAGCTATCGTAGATCTAAACGTGATACATATTCTGAAAGAGCAACTCTTCTAGTGGAAAATCTGAGAATTTCAGTCATTTTGACGCAACCGTTCAGTCTTGAGAAATTTTCAACTAACCCCATCTTTTTGGGAATTTTTCGAAGGTCAACTTTACATCCAACAATGTCTGCTTTCTCCTCTACGCAGTGAATTTCCCTCACGATTTTCCCCAGTGGCGTCCGCTCCGAAACCCCACCTAGTCTTTCGCACCTGTCAAGCCCCATTCCAACCACGAGACATCCACCTAATCCCCTTCTGTTGGGGCCCCAACAAAAACCACCTGTTTCGGTCCTTTCTTCCTTGCACAACGAGCAGACCAAGTAACGTTTGACGGTCCCTCTTTGTGCCCCAAGAAAACCATTACGGTAATCTCATACTGTTATATAGATATTTAATGGCCAGGCTGGAATTAGGGGATATAAAGCTTTTCTCGTTGATGAAAGGATGGCCCACAGAGGTCATCAGAACCGATTTTATTTAGTTTTTTCATCGAGTGTAGATATAGGGAATCCGGTTGGGTTGTCTTTATATGCTTTATTCCACATACAGAATGAGTAAAAAGCAAGAAGAATCGTTAGTTTCCACTGAAATTATGAATTTTGTACTCGCTCCGCATATACAGGGTGAGTATACCAGAAATTCGAAGAACGACACTTTAAGAGGTAAGTCGAACGTTCACTAATGAATATTCAACCATTGCTCCGTTTTCTATTAATTTGTTATTAAAAACTCAGCCTGTAGGTGTCTGCAAGATATATTTATGCAAGAAGAGGGATCTGGTACAAAATTATTGGTTGAGATTTACTCTATCATCTCCCAATATTTAATAAACATTGAAAATGTAGAACTGATTTGTTGTGAAATCTTGGCAGTATTTGAGATGTAACTGTGGCCTAATTATCTTTGTTTTTACACGTTTGTCACGTAATGTTATGTGTAATTTTTGTTCGTCGTCACTTCCTACTGGATATAAACATCCAGGAATCCATTTTCGGTTCAATTTGAAGGGCCAGAAATGATTTTTCATTCATAACTCGAAAAGAAGAGAACTTTTTTTCAACTTCTGCAACTTTTACACTTTCGTTGAGCGCGTGTAATGGAAATTTCAATGTCCATTCTCAATCGAGAACAAGGTGCCTTATCGGCGATCATAAAAATTTAATGGTTCTGCTGCAATCTCGAGTTATTCCGTTATAAATTCACGGAATGACCGAGTGGTGTCCATATAAAGACAAATATGGAACGTTTTTCTATGCAGACTCGAGAAAGTGCATCTTTTATGGTTGACCCCCTTCTGAAAATGAGAATTACTGCGTTTTGGAGAAATCGATGGTTGAAATAGAAACTGTGTGTGCCACTCGATCTCTTACCGGAGTATTTCCACCTGCAGAATGCGTTCGTCAAAGATTGTACAGGTTGAGTCTTTGACTTGTACAAATATTTTACCAGTAGATTCTTGAGATCAAAAGGAACACTTTTTTCCCTTACCATTTTTTCCGAATCGGCTCGGTTTAAAAGATACAGGCTGTTGAAAAACCATAAAGGCTACGGTTTTCACCATTCTTCGTTTCCATGAAAAAGAGCTAGGAAATGTGTTGTCTGAATTCTTCTAGCTCCTATAGTTCTCAAGATCCTCTCAGTAGACAACGTATTTTGCCCACCCTGTACATCTGATTAGGGAATGCACAGTCCATTCTCTGTCTCAATGAACGCGACCCCTTTCAAAACCTAGAATCAATAGGGAATCAAGATTGTTGCTTGGCTACCATCTCCTTTAACCTTTATATCCTCCCGATGGGGCAAGATCCAAAAATTGCACCGATTAGAGATCGGGGAAAATCCCGAATGGAACTACAACGGCGCCCCGTCCCCGTCCCGGCAATTTCCACCGAGAAAATCAGGGCCACCCGCTCCCCTACCGTCGATTTGCATATTTCTTCGGGGGCCAAACCTATTTATTTCGAGATTGCATGCATAATCCGTTCGGAAAATAATGTAACTCAATTTGGAAAATGGGAAAACGGCTGTCACCGAGACGGGCCAGGCTTTAGGGGAAATTAGGAAATGTGTCTGACGACGGGGGTAAAGAAGGCGCCATCAAAAATCGTTTTCAGGTAATTTTCTAATCGACGCGGAGCGTGGTTGGCGCTACCGGAGGTTCTCTTGGTCGGGGTAATGAGGGATCTGAATGCAGCGTGCGTTGTGCTGGTCATTACAGATGAAAAATTGATTTTGGTGGTGCAGAGGCTGCACCGGAATTCATGGAGGGTGGCAGCGATCGAAGGGCTGAAATTTTCCACTCATATTTCCTACATTACGCGAAAATTTAAGGATATTTCTGAGATATTTTCCGTTGCTCAGATTTCTCTGGCGTTTCTGATCTATTTCAGTAATTTTTCCGAGACTTTCGATTCTCTTTTCATTTAATTCTTTGTCTCTGTTATTCAAACCTAGAATTTCTCATATTTTCACTTACCTTGTATCTGATCAGAATGATCATCTTGAAGCGAATATTTCTGAGATACATTTATGGAAAATCAGTGATCTCTATCAATTGTTGAGCAGTGTATTAAAAAAACTTACATTTTCAAGTGTTGATGCTTGATTAATGAAAATTGGAACTTTCCACTGACCCTATACAGGGTGAGGCTTTGACTTATACAAATCTTTTAACAGTAGATTGTTGTGGTCAAAAGAAACACTTTTTTCCTTTACCATTAATTCCTATTCGGCCCTGATAAAAAGGTATAGCCATTTTAAGTTTTCATAATGAGCTGTGCCACCCCTGGACAAACAAAATCACCTTCTAAAAATCTGTGACACCGCTCATCAATCAGTGGATCTTTTAAAAAGAGTTGTATTCAGCCAAAGTACCCTATTTTTTCAGATACGTTTTAATTACATCAAATTACTCGAAAACGGTGAATTATACGGGAAAATATTACTACTTCTCATTGTAACTTGTTCTCCCATGATACATCCTCACGTTCATTCATCTTGCTCGATAAACATGTTAGTTTTCAGCCCTCTGCACTTCTCGAAACCAACGATTAGTGGTTGTCTCTTAGTACTCTCGATTTGCACCTCTCATAATTTATCAATTGTATCTTAAGGACTTAAGGATAAGCTAGTAGCTAGTATAGTACAAAAAAATACCCTTTCAAAAATTTAGGGTGAGTCTTCGAGTCGTACAAATATTTTAACAGTAAATTCTTGATAAAAAGATATAGCCATTTTAAGTTTTCATAATGAACTGTGCCACCCCAGGAAAAACAAAATTACTTTCAGAATAACTAGCTAGATCTGTAACTCTACACATCTGTGGATCGTTTAAACAGAGTTGTATTCAGCCAAAGTACCCAATTTTTCAAATTTCACATATACTTTTAAATTTTTGAATATCAAATTACTCGAAAACGGCGCATTATACGAGAAAATATGAAGAATACTTTTATTTTATAAAACTTTCAAATATTCATTAGGTAGCTTCCAACTTTGTTTCAAGAGTTGGGTTCTTTGAATTTTTAGTTTTTTATGGTACGTACTGGTCATAATGAGAAAACTGGGTGATCTCTTGTCTTCGTAAAAGCCGATTCGGATAAAATGGTAAATAAAATAAGTGTTCTTTTCGCCCTCAAGAATCTACTGTTAAAATACCTGTACGAATCGATGACTCACCCTGTATATGTATGCAGTATTCTGCAACTGGATGATCACACAGTTACGTAACTCATAACGTGTGAACACCTATTCAGCAACAACCTTTGGATTAAAACGATTGTGAAAGTGAATTCCCTCTTGATAACTATACTCGGCTGCATAAACTGTATAAATTTAACGCATTGTAAGTCCGGCCTTACGTAAAACCCAAGTACTCGTTGCATATCGCAAAATATCTCGAATATTCACTCGGTTAGTCGATGAAATCTGGGTTCGGGTTAATTCGAGTGGTTATTTTCTGCGGAAGCTCTTTCCCCATTCATTAATGTGAAATTAGGAATTTGAATAACGAGAGAATGACGAGGTACCAATTAGCCTAAAGGAGGCTTCGACTTCCTCTTTAGGGTCTGCAAGTTGTCATGTGAGTTGTTAAGGAAACACAATGAAGAGCATTTGTGGATTTATCTGCACCATATCATAGATACCTAAAGTATTGAAGGATGATTTGATTTTTACACACGATTTCAAGAGTGAAGTGGCGTAAACCTTTATGGTCCAACTCTTTCCTTGATTCGAATGTAAAGGACAAGAACATTTGTCACTCTGAATGAAATTTCAACCAAGAATTAGTTAGTGAACCCTCGAATAGAATTTTTTCACGATGATC
Organism: Coccinella septempunctata; assembly: GCF_907165205.1. Lineage (NCBI taxonomy): Eukaryota > Metazoa > Arthropoda > Insecta > Coleoptera > Coccinellidae > Coccinella > Coccinella septempunctata. The sequence goes on from NC_058197.1 coordinate 17,532,434, forward strand.
ATCACAGTCTTCTTGTTTGGGCCCTGCAAAAATCGTCATGAAAATGGGGTGAAATAGGTTAAAAATGACAGGCACACACTTTCAATAAACTGTCTTAATTTTCTACACTGTTTTCACACCAAATCGTTTAATGAGATTTTGTCGAAATTCCAGGGGTTGTAGCTCAGCCATCTGGAATATTTCATACAGACAATCTATGATAAAATGGCTTATTTTGATGACTTCTACTTTCTGTGGAAAAGCCTCACCTTTGTAATGACCCTGTACATATGAAAAAAATTGTAACCCTCCTAGAATTTTCACAGTTTACGTTTCTGTAACGTAAAAACTTTGAAGAAGTACTCAGAAGCTCTTGATTTTTTCAATTTCATCTGGAATCTGCATATTTTTTCTCCCATTTCGAATCTGAAATCTGATTAATATCGTCTATATGTTATGATAAACGTGATATCTACCAGCATTCATATCTGACCTAATCTAATCACCTGAAATCAAACGAAAGTCGACGATCCCAAAACCGACAACAATGGACGATATAGGCAGATAAAATATAAAATTCCAAGACTCCACCACCACGACGTAGGAGAGAGATTCTTTTCCGGTTTCTCTTAATAACCATAGGCTCTCCGTTTTCGAAGAACCGTGGCACTGAAGATTAACGGGGGAGTCAACGCACTCTCCAGTTAGAGGTACCCAGACTCCGGCTGTACCGTGGCCGTATAAATGTGAACCTGACCAGTTCTTTGAATAGTCAGGTGGGTTAGGTGGGACGGCGGGTTATAAATCAGTTGGGCGTCCATTTAAACCGCGAATGAGGAAAGAAGTATCTTTCAAACCCAGCCGATTAAAAAAAAATGGCATAGGATAAAAGTGTTTCTTTTGACCTCAAGAATCTACTGTTAAAATGTTTATACGAGTCAAAGACTCACCCTGTATTTGTGAAAAAGCATTGGCCCAGATCGTCGACGCCAGTCTCCTCATTATAAAACACGGTCTTTGTGTGGGTCGCGTGGAAGAAGACCAAAAGGGGTCCACCAAGCAAGAAACCTGTGCGGGTAGATCTGTATGAGGGGGGACAAATGGCCTTGGCTGTGATGATTTAAATGGCTACAAGTTCACCCTAACCACCTCTCAGTCTGATGAAGTGGACGGTTTTCCGATCGTATAACCCTTCCTGGTGTCACCTCTCGACTGGAGGGTCCTTCACAGGTTGATATTATGTGTTTTGTGACCTCGAAGACGTTTGTTTCAACGCCAGGGTGTCAACTTATCCTTTCTGTTCGTTTTGGGGTTGATATTCTGGGTGGGTCACTAGTGAGAATTAGATATTGGAAAATTTATACAGAGTGAGTCTCTGACTGGTACAAATATTTCAACAGTAGGTTCTTGATGTCAAAAGAAACACTTTCTTCCTTTACCATTTTTTCCAAATCGGTTCGGTTTGAAAGATACAGGCTGTTGCAAATAAAAAAAAAATTGGTTCCTTCTCACAAACGGTTTTATCGATTGAAATGAATTTCGAAATATAGTTTTTCATTAATTTGATGAATCTTTTTCGAACACAAGATATCACCCACGTCTTCCAGTTTTCCTATTATGACCATAACGTACCATAAAAATACTAAAAATTCAGAGAACCCGACTCTTGAAACAAAGTTTCACGCTGTCTAATGAATATTTGAACGTTTTGTAAAATAATAGTATTCTTCATATTTTCTAGTATAATGCGTCGTTTTCGAGTAATTTAATGTTCAAAAATTAAAAAGTATCTGTGAAATTTGAAAATTTTGGTACTTTGGCTGAGTACAACTCTGTTTAAAAGATTCACAGATGTGTAGTATCATAGATTTAGCTTGTTATTCTGAAGGCAATTTAGTTTCCCAGGGGTGGCATAGCTCATTATGAAAACTTCAAAAGGCTATATCTTTTTAACAGGGCCGGGTTGGACAAAATGGTATAGGAGAAAAGTGTTTCTTTTGACTTAAAGAATCTACTGTTAAAATATTTGTACGAGTCAAAGACTCACCCCCTATACAGATTTGACATTGAATATATCGTATTTAGATCTGGGGATTGCGATGGCCTTGTCAATAATTCATTTTTTTCGTTATCCAATCAACCTGTTACAATATGAGAGAATTATAGATGACTTTTGTCGTGCATCAAATGAAATTCTTGGTGGAATTATTGAAAAAATGTTAGTAATGTATATTTTCGGATAAAAAAAAAACTATCCAAACTGCTAAAGAACGTTCACCGTTAACCAAACGGAGGAAATGAAACCCGAACGTTTCTTATTATTAAAATTGATAATGGCTTCTTAATTGACTTCTCAACTGTTATTTCCTATAGTTGATGGCACCTAATTGCATTTAAATGTTTAATCGACCAGAGCTGGAATTTGTCGTAGTTATCTTTCACCCATATACGTTGCTAATTACGGATCTCTTTCTGTTTCAGGTGAGTCATCTACAAGATATCTTACCACATAATGCAAGAACTCTTCGTCAACTTTCTAGGTAGGGTTTTGTTCTACTACTGATACTCTTCATTTCAACGCCTATTATTGTGCTTTTCTACCTATTGTGTCCTGTTCAATTTAACTTCGATTTTCGTTTATAATATTCGATATATCTACAAACTGTTTGAAGCCATGGTTGAAAAAGCTTTGATAGTTGTGCACTGTTCTTTCAATTCCATTTTATTTGTATCCGAAACGTTTTAATCGTTAATTATAGTACGTTTTCTTGCCTGAGCTGTTTCCCACACACTCTACTTATCACAATCGATTCCCATCGCTTGGCTTTTAATATTTCTGCGGTACAATCGAAAATTAACAGTTAATTGAGCAATAAAACAAGGTTTACTTTATTGTGAGACCAAGAAAATTGGATTTACATTGTTCGCGTTATGCTATTTTAGATATACCTACATGCGAAAGTTTTATGTTTACGTTCTTTTCTATATTTCTCATTTCATTCGTGAATTGAAAGAACTTAATGGATGCTTAATGAAGGGACATCAAGTCTTGGAAAGTTCAAATAATATAACTACAATCTACCTCTTTGATGGTTTGGTATCGAATAGCTTTTTGGCGAAGTTAAAACCATTTCTAATTATTACCAAACGGCTCTCCAACGTTAAAGACGATCCAGAAACTTTATAACCCGGTTTGTCGATCTCTGTTTCCTCTCTGAACTAATGGTGAAAGACTCGGAGCTGTAAAAAGCCCGTGTATGGAACGTTAATAGCGCAAATGTTGATGCTGAAATAAAGCGGTATTTGTTTGTGTTTTGGAATTGAAATGGGAAGCAATCTCGAACACATCTGATGGTGTACAATCGGAGCGGAACGCTGTCGTAAAGGGGGTCACAGATGGCCCGATTTGTACGACCGACGTAAAACCAAGTCGATATTATTATAGTTTCTGCAGTATCTTCTTCATATTATGGCTTTCGAAAGGTCAACGTTTCACACTTGTGTTTCTTTCTATTGGGGTTTAAGGCAGGTAGATAATGGCACCTGTCTAGGAGCGTCAGGTGTATAGGATCCTTTGGCAGGTATTTTTATGGTGGCGTCCTTGTAACACAATGGAGGGTCAAGTTTCTTTTGGCTTGCTGAAGTGGGGCCATAACTCGAAATTTGTGTTAACAATGAGAAATTCCTTAAGCTTGTAGGGGATACTTAGATTATTCTGCGAATATTAAAAAAGAAATCTTTGCCTCTTCAAGAAATCTTCTGACTACAATAAATTTAGGTTTCATGGTGGAATTTTTATGGTTTAATCTTCAATTGGTGGTTAAGTATTCAGAAAAAAATATCTTAGTGCGTGAGTCTTTGACTCGTAGAAATATTACAACAGTAGATTCTTTAGGTCGAATAATTTTTTTTATGGTTTTTCAACAGCTTGCATCTTTCAAACCGAGCTAATTCGGGAAAAATGGGAAAGGAAGAAAGTATTTCTTTTGACCTCAATAACATACTGTTAACATATTTGTACTAGTCCAAGACTCATCCTGTATAAATAGGTTGCTGTTCTTTTAAGAAAAACTTGGGTATTTTAAGATTTTTTTTTGGTTTATCATTCTTTTGCTTTCTTAAATGTAGTGGGGTTCAGATGGTGTGAAAAATACGTGGTATTTTGTGCTAAACCAGTTGTTTTTTCGTTGGAAAGCAGCTATTTGGATCTGCTAATTGCATTTTAACCTATTCGAATCAACAAAATGGTCATTGAAAGCAATTAAAATTTCCGAGAGAAGCATGGAGGTCCATCCACGACAAGATTTGACCGAAGAGATAAGTCCGTCTGTCTTTTCAATGAAAACATCGTTCTCTATTTGTTCAAGTCGAATTTTAGAACAATTCTGGGATAACTGAGCTACTTTACGACCACCCCTGTAAATATACGAGTCCTGAATTTTTTACCATATATAAATTCCAAGTTTATATTTTTCCGCTACGTGTGGGGACCTCCCTGTGCCTCGGAAATTTACATGAAAATGTGGATTTTCCGAGAGGGGTAAAAAGTCCGCGGAAAAACACCCATAAATAAGGAAAAAACCTGGAAACGGGGTGGTGGGGTTGGTTTTCTTCACGCACGCGATGCACGGGTGGAAATTGGATGTGGAAAACTCCCGAGTATATAAATTAAATGGCTTGTGAAATATCCAGGAGGATTTTCGGAGGTCGGGAAAGCCTCGGATGCTGAATTTTCATGAAGGGAAATCTATATGATTCCGGTGGAAGGAACATGTCTGGTCCTCGGAAATTTATTCGACTTGCGGTAGCGTTAATTTCGCCGGAGATTTTTCTGTTTCAAGCGTGGTAGGCAGACGAAATCGTTCTCTCGATTTTCCTCCGGAGGGAAAATTTGGCTGCGTTTCACGTGGAAAACTCCGCGTCAATTTGTACGTGATTTATTGCGTTATGAAACTTTTATTCCGCATGATCTTAGAATGTGAACTCCGAAATTTCAATATCATTTTGACGATTTTTACGATTGAATCAAACTGGTTTGTCAGTGGGGGATGATTTCCCTACTTTAGGGTCCTGTAGTTCAAGAAAAATCATCGATTGGATGGCCGAGCATGGTTTGATAAACCCTCCTGGTCAGAGAGCAGAAGATTTCCTATTCTAGATTCAAATATTGAAGGCATTTCGATGCAAAAATAGTATATATACTGTTCTTCGAAAGGCAGCCCTAGCTTTGGTGGTTTCGGCTGCTGAATATTGTTGCCCCGTTTGGGCTCATGAGGGTCATGTTCCAAAAATTGATACACAGCTGAATCTTTCCATGAGAACTGAAACTTCTAGATTTTCACTTATTCAATGGTTAACCGTATCAATTCGGCATCACGGGCATTCTGGAAGCTAAAGGATAGAGTGTTTCAAAATCACGACCTCAATCTGAAGACCAAGACAGCCGTTTACAAAGCAGTGGTCCTCCCAACGCTTCTTTACGGAAGCGAAAGCTGGACGCCCTACAGGCGACACATTAAACAGCTTGAACAAACGCAACAACGTCATCTAAAACAAATAATGCACATCAGATGGTTCCACAAAGTTTCAAATGCAGAAGTCTTGCAGCGCGTGAGTTGCATAACAATTGAGACTCAAGTAACGAAGGCCCGACTCAGATGGAGCGGCCACATTCTGAGGATGCAAGACACAAGACTCCCCAAAATAGTTCTGTATGGCGAATTCACAGAAGGAGCTCGGAAACCAGGAGGCCAGTATAAGCGGTTTAGGGATATACTGCATCAATCCCTAAAATCAGTCAATGCCAATCATAACTGGGAACAACTAGTGTTAGACAGATCATAGTGGAGGTCTTTGGTCTCCAGTTATAATGGAGACTCGAGAAGAATACATCTTCGGCCATATCTGGTTGGTGACTATTATTACCCTGAGTGTGGAAGGATCTGTAGATCGCGGCTGAATCTCTTCAGTCACAGGAGGGCACACAATCGCAAGTAGCCCTAAGAAATTATAAGTTTGATAGCACCAATAGTTTTGTTTTTGAATCTTTTTGTAGATTCATTCTACAATGAATGAATGACACAGTACGGACGTTTTTCTGGTGAAATTCAGTCGAAAGCCCTAGTTGTGAATGTGGGGAACCAGATAAACCATTAATCATCTGGTTAATCATTGTCCCATTCATAAATTCCAGGATGGTTTTAAGGCTATACATGCAGTTTCCGAATTTTTTTCGAATTGGGTTGTGAATTTAAGGTCAATCTGACGTATAGGACTCAATTTATTATCTCACATATTTCTGCTTTCGTTTTTTTCTATTTCAGATGAAATTTTCTGTTAGCTTGGAGAAGACTTCCTTATTTTTCTTTTTCTTCGAGGAAAGGATCAAGTTCTGCAGTGAGGGGTGCCCTACAATACCAAATATTTCAGCTTATTTCCTAAACAATTGAATCTCTTACAATCCACTAGACTCAATGGGAGAAAGGTTTTTTTACTGGGGTTTTCCCTAAGCTCTTATATCATAGGCAAAATTGTTGTTTGTTGTTCAAAATCGTAATGCTCCATATCAAAGAAATATATTATATTCCTCGTTGAAGTGGACGCTGAGGCCCCTCAGTAGAACTTCAATTAAGCTCCAACGATTTTCGTTATTGCCAAACAAATTGAAGTGAAAGGACTTTCACGGCCTATATTGATATTAACGTTCGGACCACCATACAGATACAAATCTGAGTCAGATCTAATTTAACCACAATTCGATCACGAATAATACGCGGTCGGTATCTAATTCTCTCTCTCTCTCTTTATTGGAACAGACGTCAAATTTCGATAATCATCGACGAGGTTTATTAGATTAAACGAATAGAAAAGGAACCGACAGTTCTAACTGTTAATTTAATCAAGTGACTTGGTCTGTATAAGGGCTCCATCATCCTGATGAATACACTGCTCAACAATTGATGGAGTATTCATCTCTTTTTGTTGCTTCAGTTATACGTGTGTACTTTTAGGAAAAACTGGGGTGTTTTGAGTCGTTTTTACTATATTCTTTTCTTAATTCATCAAGCTCCTACCCTCTGAGATCTACGGATTATAGTAGGGTGGTAAAAAACCATGTGATATTTGTTGGTAAATGAGCTGAAATTGATCCTTTCCTCGAAGATAAAGAAAATCCAGAGAGTCTTCTCCAAGTTACCAGAAAACTTCATCTGAAATTGAAAAAACAAAAGCTGAAAAATGTGAGATCAAAAATTAAGTTCTATATGTCAGATAGACATTAAATTCACAACCCAATTCGAAAAATATTCGGAAACTGTATGAATAGCTCTAAAACCATCCTGAAATTTATAAATGGGACAATGATTAACCAGATTAGTTATGGTTTCTTCTGGTTCTTCGCAAACACAACTAGGGCTTTCAACTGAATTCCACCTGAAAAGCATACTATTTCAATATACGTGACCTGTTCTCATACGATTCAGAATAGACTATATTTTCCTGGGAAGATCAAAACCAGGAACTCTATTCGAGGGATCAGTAACTAATTCTTTGTTGAAAATAGTATTCTACTCAGACTGCCAAATGTCCTTGTCCCTTACATTCGGATCAAGGAAAGAGTTGGACCATAAGGGTTTACGAGATTTCAGTCCTGTATTCGTATTTTGTGGAATATAGGACAGCTTTGGAAATGATTCGGGAAAGGAGTGGAATTTATTCCAAGTACTTTCAAACCTTAATTTCCTAGGGCTACTTGAGACTGTGTGCCCTCCTGTGACTGAAGAGATCCAGCCACGATCTACAGATCCTTCCACACTCATGGTAAGAATAGTCACCAACCAGATATGGCCGAAGATGTATTCTTCTCGAGTCTCCATTATAACTGGAGACCAAAGACCTCCACAGTGATCTGTCTAACGCTAGTTGTTCCCAGTTATGATTGTCATTAACTGATTTTAGGGATTGATGCAGTATATCCTTAAACCGCTTTTACTGGCCTCCTGGTTTCCGAGCTCCCTCTGCCAATTCGCCATACAGATCTATTTTGGGGAGTTGTGTCTTGCATCCTCAGAATGTGGCCTCTCCATCTGAGTCTCAATTGTTATACTACTCGCTCGCTGCAAGACTTTTGCATTTGAAACTTTGTGGAACCATCTGATGTGCATTATTTGTATTAGTTGACGTTGTTGCGTTTGTTCAAGCTGTTTAATGTGTCGCCTGTAGGGCGTCCAGCTTTCGCTTCTGTGAAGAAGCGTTGGGAGGACCACTGCTTTGTGAACAGCAGTCTTGGTCTTCAGATTGAGGTCGTGATTTTGAAACACTCTGTCCTTTAGCTTCCAGAATGCCCGTGATGCCGAATTGATACGGTTTACCATTGAATAGGTGGAAATCTAGAAGTTTCAGTTATAGTTCTCATGGAAAGATTCAGCTGTGTGTCAATTTTTGGAACATGACCTTTATTAGCTCAAACGGGGCAACAATATTGGGCAGCCGAGACCACAAAAGTTGGGGCTTTCGTTCTAAGAGTAGCTGCATCAGCACCCCATGAAGTACTAGCTAGTTTATGCAGCATATTATTCCTAATTTTCAACTTCAGTCTCAAATTTTCCAATGAAAAGTGGTATCAAAGTCGAAATGGGATTTGTCGTTTAACACTTCCATTACCAGCACTGATATTGTAGTAGTAAATGGTCTGAAGGAGTAACAGGTTAAATTTTGCTTTCTTCTGATAGGCAAATCGATCTCAACAAGACTAATACGTCATTTCCTACTCCGAGCCAATCAGAGGACAGAAAAATACATTCTCAAACATTTCACCAGAAAGAGAGTGGTAAATATTAATCTCACCTTTTATGTCAGCGGTGTAAGTGATAGTTGTTCGTCGGAAATAGAGTTAAAAAAAACCAGAACCGCCTTAAACGATCATTATTGTACGCGTGTTCTGTGAATTAACTTGATTAATCATTTCCTTTGCATCGACAACTTTTTTTTTGCGTCTGCAAAAGCAGGTCACTGGGTTATTTCACTTTTGATTGAGAGAATGTCGTAGTGATTTTTGAAGATCGTCGGAAATGGCATGAGAGGTGCGGTATTGAATGGAGAACCTGCTAATGGTGGGCTGTTCAAACCTGCTGGAATTTTATGAGATTAGTCTTCTTTTCACTTGAACGATCCTTTAATTTTGGAGGTATTTCGAAGGATATTTTTTTGAATATCTACGATTTCATATGATTTCGATTATTTCGAAAATGCTCAAGATATCTGCCCAATTACCAAGTCACTAATCTCCGATTTTATCACTTTTTTCTTGAGCAAATTGCGATGGTATGAAAACGTCACGGTTCGCGAAGAACACACTGTATCCCACGGTCCTGTACGTGCATATTAATTTGAAAAACAACAGTTTTAGAGTGCGCCGACTAGGAACAGAGCTGCAGGCCCCCCTCGGCATATCATTTCACGGTCGGGGTCCCCGTAAACAAAAGAAAACGCGGGCGTAGCAGTCGAAATTCGAATACCGTTAAACTGGTTTTTGATGCAGTATTTTATTCGATGTGGCGAGGTTTGTCGCGGCCAGTCACGGTTCTGGCGTTTTTTATTGACCTATCTTATGTGACAAAGTATGATTCGTATAGGTTTTGTTGCGGGTTGGTCGAGGGTGCTTCATTTTTGGAGAGGTCTGGTTGGGGTTTTGTTGGTGGAATTTGATTTCGTATGGTGGAATTTACGGAAATGAATTATGCCTGTTCGATTTCGGTAATTAATCGATTATTCCTGATGATGAACATCGGACGGGACACAACTTACAAAAAATAGGAAATTAATAATTTTATTTACTCGAAATTGAGGTGTTTGATATGGAAATTTGGTATGAAAATATAGGTTTTCGGACACGCTGAATCTATTGCGAGCAATTTCGAAAGCCTATCTCCCTTCGTTTAGATTTTCATCTTGAAAATGGCATTTTTCAAAAATTGCCAATTTTCAATCTGCGATATCTCCTGTTATATTTGACAGATCCAATTGGGATTTTCGGTTACATAATCAGCGTTGCCTAGGCTTTCACCCTAGCACAAAAACTCGAATTCGAAAATCTCGATTTTTTTGGTCAAAAATGAGCAAGGGGTAGACCCCCCCTAAAATGACCTATTTGCTACTCTGTCTGAAAATGAGGGCGTCCTATTACTGTCTTAGGATATGGAGTGCATAGAATTTGTTTTGAAGATTCTAAAAAACCAAACAGTTGAGGATTCAATAAAGAATTGCACTCCAGAGAGCTCTTCGAAGTCAACTCGAAAATGAAAAGTCGAAAAACAAAAATTTTTTTTTTCTCCTAAACTGGGCCAGATATTGGAAAGTTTGGTATGGAAATATAGGTTTTCGAACACGCTGAATCCATTGCAAGCAATTTCGAGAGCTTATCTCCGTTCGTTTAGATTTTCATCTTGAAAATGGCATTTTTCAAAAATTACCAATTTTCAATCTGCGATATCTCCTGTTATATTTGACAGATCCAATTGGGATTTTCGGTTACATAATCAGCGTTGCCTAGGCTTTCACCCTAGCACAAAAACTCGAATTCGGAAATTTCGATTTTTTTGGTCAAAAATGAGCAAGGGGTAGACCCCCCTAAAATGACCTATTTGCTACTCTGTCTGAAAATGAGGGCGTCCTATTACTGTCTTAGGATATGGAGTGCATAGAATTTGTTTTGAAGATTCTAGAAAACCAAACAGTTGAGGATTCAATAAAGAATTGCACTCCAGAGAGCTCTTCGAAGTCAACTCGAAAATGAAAAGTCGAAAAACAAAAAAAAATTTTTTCTCCTAAACTGGGCCAGATATTGGAAAGTTTGGTATGGAAGTATAGGTTTTCGAACACGCTGAATCTATTGCAAGCAATTTCGAGAGCCTATCTCCGTTCGTTTAGATTTTCATCTTGAAAATGGCATTTTTCAAAAATTGCCAATTTTCAATCTGCGATATCTCCTGTTATATTTGACAGATCCAATTGGGATTTTCGGTTACATAATCAGCGTTGCCTAGGCTTTCACCCTAGCACAAAAACTCGAATTCGAAAATCTCGATTTTTTTGGTCAAAAATGAGCAAGGGGTAGACCCCCCCTAAAATGACCTATTTGCTACTCTGTCTGAAAATGAGGGCGTCCTATTACTGTCTTAGGATATGGAGTCCATAGAATTTGTTTTGAAGATTCTAAAAAACCAAACAGTTGAGGATTCAATAAAGAATTGCACTCCAGAGAGCTCTTCGAAGTCAACTCGAAAATGAAAAGTCGAAAAACAAAAATTTTTTTTTTCTCCTAAACTCGGCCAGATATTGGACAGTTTGGTATGGAAGTATATGTTTTCGAACACGCTGAATCTATTGCAAGCAATTTCGAGAGCCTATCTCTGTTCGTTTAGATTTTCATCTTGAAAATGGCATTTTTCAAAAATTGCCAATTTTCAATCTGCGATATCTTCTGTTATATTTGACAGATCCAATTGGGATTTTCGGTTACATAATCAGCGTTGCCTAGGCTTTCACCCTAGCACAAAAACTCGAATTCGAAAATCTCGATTTTTTTGGTCAAAAATGAGCAAGGGGTAGACCCCCCCTAAAATGACCTATTTGCTACTCTGTCTGAAAATGAGGGCGTCCTATTACTGTCTTAGGATATGGAGTGCATAGAATTTGTTTTGAAGATTCTAGAAAACCAAACAGTTGAGGATTCAATAAAGAATTGCACTCCAGAGAGCTCTTCGAAGTCAACTCGAAAATGAAAAGTCGAAAAACAAAAAAAAATTTTTTCTCCTAAACTGGGCCAGATATTGGAAAGTTTGGTATGGAAGTATAGGTTTTCGAACACGCTGAATCTATTGCAAGCAATTTCGAGAGCCTATCTCTGTTCGTTTAGATTTTCATCTTGAAAATGGCATTTTTCAAAAATTGCCAATTTTCAATCTGCGATATCTTCTGTTATATTTGACAGATCCAATTGGGATTTTCGGTTACATAATCAGCGTTGCCTAGGCTTTCACCCTAGCACAAAAACTCGAATTCGAAAATCTCGATTTTTTTGGTCAAAAATTAGCAAGGGGTAGACCCCCCCTAAAATGACCTATTTGCTACTCTGTCTGAAAATGAGGGCGTCCTATTACTATCTTAGGATATGGAGTGCATAGAATTTGTTTTGAAGATTCTAAAAAACCAAACAGTTGAGGATTCAATAAAGAATTGCACTCCAGAGAGCTCTTCGAAGTCAACTCGAAAATGAAAAGTCGAAAAACAAAAAAAAATTTTTTCTCCTAAACTGGGCCAGATATTGGAAAGTTTGGTATGGAAGTATAGGTTTTCGAACACGCTGAATCTATTGCAAGCAATTTCGAGAGCCTATCTCCGTTCGTTTAGATTTTCATCTTGAAAATGGCATTTTTCAAAAATTGCCAATTTTCAATCTGCGATATCTCCTGTTATATTTGACAGATCCAATTGGGATTTTCGGTTACATAATCAGCGTTGCCTAGGCTTTCACCCTAGCACAAAAACTCGAATTCGGAAATTTCGATTTTTTTGGTCAAAAATGAGCAAGGGGTAGACCCCCCCTAAAATGACCTATTTGCTACTCTGTCTGAAAATGAGGGCGTCCTATTACTGTCTTAGGATATGGAGTGCATAGAATTTGTTTTGAAGATTCTAGAAAACCAAACAGTTGAGGATTCAATAAAGAATTGCACTCCAGAGAGCTCTTCGAAGTCAACTCGAAAATGAAAAGTCGAAAAACTAACAATTTTTTTTTCTCCTAAACTGGGCCAGATATTGGAAAGTTTGGTATGGAAATATAGGTTTTCGAACACGCTGAATCTATTGCAAGCAATTTCGAGAGCCTATCTCCGTTCGTTTAGATTTTCATCTTGAAAATGGCATTTTTCAAAAATTGCCAATTTTCAATCTGCGATATCTCCTGTTATATTTGACAGATCCTATTGGGATTTTCGGTTACATAATCAGCGTTGCCTAGGCTTTCACCCTAGCACAAAAACTCGAATTCGAAAATCTCGATTTTTTTGGTGAAAAATGAGCAAGGGGTAGACCCCCCCCTAAAATGACCTATTTGCTACTCTGTCTGAAAATGAGGGCGTCCTATTACTGTCTTAGGATATGGAGTGCATAGAATTCATTTTGAAGATTCTAGAAAACCAAACAGTTGAGGATTCAATAAAGAATTGCACTCCAGAGAGCTCTTCGAAGTCAACTCGAAAATGAAAAGTCGAAAAACAAAAAAAATTATTTTCTCCTAAACTGGGTCAGATATTGGAAATTTTGGTATAGAAATATAGGTTTTCGAACACGCTGAATCTATTGCAAGCAATTTCGAGAGCCTATCATTGTTCGTTTAGATTTTCATCTTGGAAATGGCATTTTTCAAAAATTGCGAATTTCACTTGACAATTCCTCAATACTGAACTGTTGCGCTGAAATGGATGAAATTCTCAGATTTAATACTAGAAGAGTTGCTCTTTCAGAATATGTATCACATTTAGATCTACGATAGTTTTCCTGGAAGATTAATTCCTCTAAAGACGATCTGCGAAAATTTCCCAAAAAGTTTGGGTCAGTTAAAACTTCCTCAAGACCGAACGGTTGAAGCAGTTTCAACACTTTATTTACCTCAGACTCATGGGTGCCACAATAACCCTCTCCATTGATCTATCTCGATATTAATCAATGTCATTACGACGGACGAAATTCAAATCTCGCGAACAGATTGCAACAACAGTATTCGAATTCCGGAAACTAAATGAGATAATTTAGATTTCTCCCTTTTCATATCCCCATCTTTAGAATACCAGATTCCAGCAGGATAATATTCCTTGTCGCTTAATTCCCCAATCCTTAAGCATTCCCTCCAACTATCACTCGGTCGCGATCTCCTTTTTCGTCCTTGTGTATCATTTCGAAGAGGTTAAATTTCAGAACTGGTTTTTGCCGAGCGACTTGTATTTCCTCTGTCTCCGCAGTCATTAACATATTCATGGTTAACGTATCTGAATATCATTCAGATTTGAACCCAATTTCGTCGTTTGACCCACAAAAATCCATCTGTAGATACCCCAGAAACTTCTGCTCGAATTGCAGTGAATTGTATGTTAACTTTCGAAAATTCCTCGGACTTTTTCACTCTCCAACGAGTTGTGATGGTGTCAGGGCATACCTGGGGCTTATTGTATGTATGGTAGGTACTAGCTGTCCACCTGTACAATCGACACCGCCTTTTGAAAACAGAAAAAGTCGAGCCTCGGAACCAGGGTGAGAATTGAAAAGGGTCCCCGAAGAAAAAAGGGGTGACAACAGGTTGAAAGAGATGAGGATGGAGCGTTTCTAATTGAAGCAGGTGCTATTGTGTTATTGTAAGGGCGGCCAATTGATTAGGAGAGTTTTATGGTGAAATAAAAGGATTTCGTGTGATAATTCATAGATTGAACTGCCATTTTCAAGATGAAAATCTAAACGAACGGAGATAGGCTCTCGAAATTGCTTGCAATGGATTCAGCGTGTTCGAAAACCTATATTTCCATACCAAACTTTCGGATATCTAACACTGTTCACGATAAAATCGAATTTTTTGTTTTTCTCCCAGTCGACGATTGGGGTCATCACTGTAATCTTGGTAATATTCCAACGGATTTTTTCGAAGCAGCTCTTCATCGACCTTGCTGTCAGACAATACGTCCAAACCTTCTCTTCTCGTTCCCATGATCATACTTCGTGTTGCAACCATCTTCAGTAATTCCATAGCCGTCACGATTCTAAGCTGGAAAATTATTATTTAGTCAGCTGGCGACTACGGCCGAATTGTGAGGATTGTTGCGTGGATGCGTCTGCGAGATGAACAGGATCGTATTAGTGAATATTGACCACAGAGCGATCAAAATATTCATGACTAGCTGTGCGAAATGACGCGCAGTTGTAAAGTGAGATGTAGTCTAAAGCTCTCCTACTATCATTCTCTTTGCAAAGGTCAAAATCAATAGATACATTTTGGAGGAAAACTAGTTGAGTTAAAGCTGTGAAAATTCCAGTTACTCTAAGAAATATACCCCTAAATCAATTGATTTCGAATTCTCGACTTCCATCCCCCTATTGGAGCTTTATCGAAATATCCACAACACCTCAAGAGACTGCTAGAGGAAAACCCATTGCAATCTTAAACTCCGACAACCTTTCCATTTGACGAACCTCAACATGAATCCTAACTTTCAAATCACCAAAAGAACAATGTCGAACACCAGAACCGAAAATCACAAGCCTGCTAAACGACAATAAGAATTTGAGAACAATGGACCCGTTGACAATAATTATTGAAAATACACGCGAGTATAATACCTGTTCTCATGCCATCCATTTCTCCGCTAGCTACTTTCACTACTAAATAATTGCTTGACTAGATAAAGCACACGTTTGTTGGTTACATCTCGAACGTGAAATCTAGATGGTTTGATGTTTGGATTCTCGCAGGCACGTATTTAGGTGAGGATAGGTTGAGCTTCTATAGAAAAAAGTCCTATTGACCACGATTGGTAGAAGGGGCTACATTATCAAAAGTACCTACTTGAAGCTTTTGACCTACAGATCCTTCCACACTCTGGGGATGGATAGTCACCAACCAGATATGGCCGAAAATGTATTCTTCTTGAGTCTCCATTATAACTGGAGACCAAAGACCTCCACTGTGATCTATCTAAGGGTAGTTGTTCCCAGTTATGATTTGCATTAACTGTTTTAAAGATTGATGAAGTATATCCTTAAACCGCTTATACTGGCCTCCTGGTTTCCGAGCTCCCTCTGTGAATTCGCCATACAGAGCTATTTTGGGCAGTCTTGTGTCTAGCATCCTCAGAATGTGGCCGCTCCATCTGAGTCGGGCCCTCGTAACTTGAGCCTCAATTGATATACAACTCGCTCTGTAACGTGGTTACCTCGGAGAAAACTTATCTCGAGCGCCAGCTATTCTTTTCACTAGAAAGAATAGCAAACCTACCAGATTAGCTGCTAGTCGGAGACAAAGTTCGCTGTTATCTAGGGTGAAATATGAGCGAATCGATCAGCAAACATACATTCTGGAAATTTGATCCGATCACGAGCACTTTATAAAGTTTATACCGGGTACAGTGAAAAATCAAAGGTTGTTCAATAAAATGCGCCAATCAGAACTGACGAAATGGATAACCTCGCGAAGTGAAATGACTTGCTATACGATATCGAGATGTAATCAATTGTATTTCTCCAGAAATGAAAGAAACACAACCAGGGCGGATCTACTCGAGACTTTTATTCGCTACCCCAAGGGCTACGCTCCATGACTGATAGCGAAGAAAAGGTCTATTTTGAGCGCAACTACGGGATTTCACTGACGACGAGCGGTATCTCTTATTCCCTACCCCAAGGGCTTACGCACCATGACTGATTATCGAGACAGCTATGGCCAAAATATTGAACAGTAAAGGCGCTAACACGCAGTCTTGTTTTATTCCAGAGTTGGTTAAGAAATTATGCTGTATTCAAGCGGTGTTGTTGGTAGGGAGGCCTTTACACGCTGCCAAGAATTTTTCGGGTACTCCAAGTTATCCCATGATTTTCCATAGCGCTCTCCTATTCACCGAGTCGAGAGCCTTACTTAAATCGATGTAAAAATCCTTGATTGTTTTGCATGGGCCTTCTTTTACAGCTGTCGCAGTGTAAAAATTAGGTTGCTACTCTCTGTTTGGACCACCAACTTTCCTTTCCCCAGCCGGAGAAACATAAAAAAACCTCATTTGTGCTTCTCATCCTTCCGAGAAAATCAGCGTTCCTTTAATTTCACATCCGCCATCATGTCGACGTCTGTAAAAATAGATTCCCCATCTTATGAAAATCTCCCGAGAGGAGACGTTTTCCCGGAAACCGGAAAAGTTGTACATTTTCGAGCCGTTTGCCGGAAATATTCAAAGCAATAAGTTCAAAGCGAAAAGGGCCGACGACGACGACGTGTGTCGGGGTTCTATACACGAGCCCCGTTCTTTTTTTTAGCCGGGACGTTTCATCGAACTCGACGGTTGCAGATGGAAGTACTCGCGGGGAGATTTGGGAGGGATTTCCTCCGTTTTCACTGTTTTTCCTGATGGCTGTCCCGAAAACGGAGTGGAATTTGTAGGACGTAGCTGCGCCTGGGGATTTTCGTCAGCGTCCCGACCAATTTGGAGGATATATTGGTCGATCTGCCAATGGAAGATTGCCGTTACACGTTTCTATCACGTCCGCCGATCTGGTCTGCGCCTAATCCGCTGGTGGGACTCCGGAAGAGGGCTTTTTAATGAAGGGACAGAAGGGATTCTGTTCGATGTTCGAATAACAGTTGTTTTTGTTAGTTTTGTCAGCTTTTAGCGAAGGATTCTCACATACTACGAGAGTTTTTTGGATGAGGTCACTCGAAAATTCGTCGAGACCGAACGGTTGCACTGAGGTCGATGAAGTTTTGAGATTTATTACTGGAAGAGCTGCTCTTCTAGAATATGTATCACATTTATACCTACGATAATCTTCCTGAAAGAAAAACTACTCGCAAGTTGATCTTCGAAAATTTCCCAAAAAGATGGGGTCAGTTAAAACTTCCCCAAGACCGAACGGTTATGCCCAGATGGATGAAATTCTCAGATTTGTTACTAGAAAAGTTGCTCTTCCAGAATACGTATCACATTTAGATCTACGATAGTTTTGCTGGAAGATTAATTCCTCTAAAGACGATCGGCGAAAATTCCCCAAAAAGTTGGGTTCAGTTAAAGATTCCTCAAGACCGAATGGTTGCGCCGAAATGGATGAAATTCTCAAATTTATTACTTGAAGAGTTGCTCTTTCAGAATATGTATCACATTTAGATCTACGATAGTTTTCTTGGAAGATTAATTCCTCTAAAGACGATCTGCGAAAATATCCCAAAAAGTTGGGTTCAGTTAAAAATTCCTCAAGACCGAACGGTTGCGCCGAAATGGATGAAATTCTCAAATTTATTACTAGAAGAGTTGCTCTTTCAGAATATGTATCACATTTAGATCTACGATAGTTTTCCTGGAAGATTAATTCCTCTAAAGACGACCTGCGAAAATTTCCCAAAAAGTTGGGTTCAGTTAAAAATTCCTCAAGACCGAACGGTTGCGCCGAAATGGATGAAATTCTCAAATTTATTACTAGAAGAGTTGCTGTTTCGTAATATGTATCACATTTAGATCTACGATAGTTTTCCTGGAAGATTAATTCCTCTAAAGACGATCTGCGAAAATTTCCCAAAAAGTTGGGTTCAGTTAAAAATTCCTCAAGACCGAACGGTTGCGCCGAAATGGATGAAATTCTCAAATTTATTACTAGAAGAGTTGCTCTTTCAGAATATGTATCACATTTAGATCTACGATAGTTTTCCTGGAAGATTAATTCCTCTAAAGACGATCTGCGAAAATTTCCCAAAAAGTTAGGTTCAGTTGAAACTTCCTCAAGACCGAACGGTTCTGCCGAAATTGAAGAAATTCTCAAATTCATTACTAGAAAAATTACTCTTTCAGAATATCTATCGTGAGGGGTTAGACCCCCTGAAATTCACGAAAAGGTGGGGTCAATTAAAAAAATTTCAGGGGATTTATGGCCATAAGATCAGCAGGACTGTTTCAGTTAAAGCTTGAATCTGCGTAAAATTCTTTGAGCTGGCCCATCTTTAAATCGTTATTTTTGTTTTCCAAATGGTATATATCTGATAACAGAGTTCAATTCGCAGTGCAAAGTAGGGACAAAGGATGGAAGGATTTCGTTTCAATTTGCACCGTTTAATGATTCCCAAATGCAGCCTATGACTGTTCCCTGAAGAATCACAAGCTTATTACCGTGAAACGGCCAAAAGCCGAACCGGAAACAGTCCCGACCATCCCTGGATCGATTCCGATAAAGGTATTGACGACCTATCTAATTTAAATCCAACTATAACGTGGACAAGCCATTATTCCCCGCTGCATCCCTGTGTACGTGCCTCCGATCCGGCATAAATAATTAGAGTGAAGTATGATACACGGGTAATTACACCTAGTCATCAATTTGTTTCATTCCCATTATCGACGCAGAAATTCAATTAGGTAACAATATAGGACTCCCCCAAACACACCAAATTAAACCGTTTGTTCGGCTTTGTGGCCTATTTGTTCCTGCATGCATCATGTTTGCGGATCTAAAAATTGATTCGTTAGAGCTGGGAAGGGTTGCGCATAATGGGGGTTCGTTATCGATGGTTGATTGGGCCATAGGAACATCTTCAAGTTGTCGTGTTTATCGCGTTTCGCCGATGAAACTTGGATTAATGAAATAAACCCCTCTTCCTGGCAATTCAGTTTGATTAACCGAGTTCCCAGTGGGCCAGATATAGTCAGAGATTTTAATTTCAATTCAAGACGATGAAGGATTACAGGACTGAAAATTACAGCTATTAAATCGATTTTTGTACTGGGAGATGTGCAGGGTATCCCAAATTGCTTGATTTTGGCTGTTTCTGGTACTTCTTTTAGACTAAATAGGGAAAAACGTTGAAAGGAAATCTGGGCTCGATTTTCGTGAAGTCTATTGCAGAAACATATACGGTGTGGTCCAACGAAAACCTGGATTGGAGTATCGAGCCATCATCAAGTACCTGCATTTAAAAGGGTTAAGAGGTAAGCAGATTTACGAAGATATGCTCAATACCCTTGGTGATCAATGTCCTTCGTATGCGACCGTGAAGAATTGGACTGCAAGCTTCGAAAGGGCAGTTTCTGTGTCAGTCCCCGAAAATATCGATGCAGTTCATGACATGATTTTATCAGACCGTCGAATTGGGCTTAAACGGATATCTGAAGCACCGAATATTTCATACGAAAGCGTTCATCATATAGTTCACGTCAATTAGGACATGGGAAAAATTGCTGCAAAATAGATCGCCAAATGTTTGAATGTTGACCAAAAGCGTGCAAGGGTAGTAGCATCGCGTTCGATCTGTGCTCGATTTGAAAACGATGTAGACTTCTTAAACCGAATTGTGGCTATGGATGAGACTTGGGTACATTTCTACGATCCAGAAACAATCGATGGAATGGCGACACTCTGGTTCTCCAAGACCTAAGAAGTTTCGTGTCCAAAAATCTGCTGGAAAAGTTCTTGCTTCAGTTTTTTGAGATTGCCATGGAGTAATCATATTGATTTTTTGGATAAGGGTAGAACAATAACCAGAGATTACTATTCGGCATTACTGAGCACTCTACGGGAAAAAATTAAAGAGAAAAGACGCGGAAAGCTATCCAAAGGTGCTTTGTTTTTGCAGGACGCCCCTGCACACAAATCTCATGTAGCCATGCAAAAAATTTATGATTTAGGGTTTGAATTACTAGAACACCCCCCTCATTCACCAGATTTGGCTCCACCCGACTATCATTTCTTTCCTCAACTGAAAAAAAGTTTAAAAGGTCTTAAATTTTCTTCCAACGAGGAGGTCTAGTTTGCAGAGCAAGAAAAACATTTTTTTTGAAAGGTCTAGACACGTTGCAGGTTCGCTGTAATAAATGTATCCAATTAAGAGGGGAATATGTTGAGTAATAAAAATTTTGACATCGAAATTTTGTTTGGTTCTATATAAGGTTAAGAATTTTTCAATATATCCTCGTATTTTCATCTGACCAATACTGACAGAAGGTGTTAAGTTTCCTTTGCACCACCCTTGTTGAGGAATAAATATAAATCTAGCCCTGGATGACAGCGACAGTAGTGAAAAATAATACATAATTGTTTTCTGTTTATGTCATTTTTCTATCTTAAAAGTTAATAATATATATTCTGACGACCAGAGGACCTCATTTTTATTTGACCGGTTCTGACGACGAACAACCCTGTATCTTCCAGGTCTTCTATGTTTCATTGCTGTATAAAAAGGCGTTTATTTCCTTCGTACGGAGTGCCTTGAGTAAACGTTCGCTGATAATCTCCTATTATATTTCTGCATTCCCACTATATAGGGCATTAACAAAGGTTAGTCGAGGTCAACTTCAATAACCAGCTGTGAACTTAATAACCGTAGAGGCTGTGGGAAGGATAATTATCATTTTATTCACTCCTAACATTCGTCCGTTTGGGATCCAAGTCGCATTTCGCATTTCGTGAAAGAATCTCAGGAAAAACATGTGTATAGACTGGAATGTTAGGCAAAAATGAAGAAACTTCGTGTTGCATTCGAAACTTTATTGATTGTAATCACAAGAACGTCACATTGCTTACGTAGGATACTTAAAAAACTTTTTTGTACTTTTCTAGTTGATTGTTTACCTTAAAATTAACTAATACTATGGTCGTTCGACTGGTTTCGCCAATTGGAGTATCCTAGGAGTGGCCTTGTACTTCAACGCAGCTGGTGATATCTTCCAGAACTCTTCTTCTGGAGCAGCGGCTGTTCCTTCCTTCCTTATCTTCACGACATACAGCTTCTCGATCTGTGGCGTTATCTTGTAGGTCAGGGCGGTCTTAGGTACTGGCCTGCTGGCCTCCAAGGGTGGTTCCAAGTATTCGAACCTCCTAGGCTGTTGGAATAGCTTCAGTATGATGTCCGTTGCCACGTAGCTCTTGGCCGCTTTGCTAACTTCGTTGCTGGTCCTAGGAGGTACAACTTCGCGTTTCACAGGTTCCGCCAGGTCCACGTACCTGCTCATCTGGTCCAGAGTCTTCCATTTACCCCTCTTCGGAGACGGCGCCACGAAGAGCTTCTTGGGGGTGGCCAAGTTCTGTATCCGGGCAGCCCGCTGTTCGTCCGTCTCTTTAACTTTCTTCCTGCTCGACTTGGCCATCAAGGCTTTACGCTGCGCCATCTTCTGGGCCTTCTGCTCCTTCATCATCTTGTGCTTCCTGTAGAAGAAGTAGATGGAATTGATGGTCTTCTCTTCCTGCTTCACCAGGTTCTTCTGTTTCTTCTGGTCCAGGATATCCTTGAAGGACCTCTTGTTGTCGGAGATGGTGCGTAGGTGGGCGTAGGCCAGCTGGTTGCAGCGCGTCAAGATCTCCGGTTCGATGACCAGGGTTTTCTGGATGAGTATCAGTGGTCCGTCGTAGGGGGGTACGAACTTGTCCTGCGGCATCTTGGGCTGCGCTAGCTGCGTCTCTCTCCATATTCCCTTGAGTTTGAATCGGTGTTTACGTGGTCTTTCCTCTTTTTCTTTTATAGCGATGGTTACGTCTTTGTTTCCGTTGTTTTTGTGCGCCGATTCCTGCTGCGTCACCATTTTTTTGGCCTAGTGATCTTTTTGCAATCTGACGTTTTTGAACTGAGAATTTTGAGTGACGGATGATTGACACGGTTTTTTTTAAGTTTGAAGACTATAGAACTGTAGCGAAAGAAGTTTTTCCTTATTAAGTCTAGCTGCTAACCATCCGAGGCAGTGGCTGTTTACGGATGGCTCAGGAGTGTCTCAAAGGGGCGCATATCTATATCACCACGCTGAGGTCCCTGCAATCACACTGCCAGGGATCTCTGCTGACATGGGAGTGCCCTAATACCATAAAGCAAGTGGACAGAGGCAATAAAGTGACTCTACTAGGGTACCAGGGCATTGTAGCGTTGAGGGAAATGAAAAAGACGATGAACTTGCAAAAAGACCATCAGGGTTAACACCTGCTGTACCTGAGCCTTTCTGTGAGCTTGGAAAAGACCAATATAAGGCAGTGGTCCAACAATGGGAGTTGAACAACTGAATAACTCTCTGGAGAAACACTCCAGGACTTACTCAGTCAAAGAAATTCGTGATGATTTCACCGACCTACACCAGAAAACTGCTGAAGCTGTCACGAGCTGAGCTTCGGGTGATGGTTGGACTGCTGACAGGGCACTGTCGGTATAAATATCACTTGTACCGTATGGGAAAGTCAGCAGATGAGATTTGTAGGCTTTGTGGATCAGAAGCAGAAACAGCTGAACACATGGTATGCAAGTGTCCAGAGCTGGCTGGCCTAAGAACCATTCATATGGGGAAACCTATCCTGGACACTCGTTGTCGGTTTTATCAACACCATTGACGACTTCCTTGGGTTCCTATGAATGAGTAGGGCAGAAGAGAAATGATCTACATGGTCATTCGAAAGGCTCGGTCATTCGAAAACACTCTGGCATCTATATATAAGAAGTATCTGCATCCTGACAAGAATATGCTACACGTCCTTACTGGACCTTGTGGAGAGAACAGCTCTGATCCAGGCCACAATGTATCTAATGGTCGCAGTGCGAAAGAACCCCCAACAACCCAACAGGCTACTGAATATAAGCTGACTTCTTGTGGTTCATGTACCTGGATGAGATCATTCACGTGGTCATGGATAGTTCTAGTTCTAATTCTACGAATTTCTACGAATTCTACTAGTAACTGTTTCATTATTGCAATAATAATCAAGGTTACGATCAATCCAAATGAAATGAACACGATACTTTCTAATAGCAACAAACACCCTAAAAACCATCGCTCGGAATTATTGCTCTCGATAAATACAGTCATCTCACGAAACCGTATAGTCGGCTTCGAAAAAAATCTCGTTCATCGATGAAGAACCGACCTGTGGATAATCACAGACGCGAGACGCAAAGCAGAGAAACGATCTGACAGAGAACGAAAAACGGCAAACACGATGAAAAATAACGAGAGATAGATCATTGTAATTTCAACTCACCAGCTAGATAAATTTAATTTGTGGATGAGAGTCGAAGTTGTGTTTCTAGCAGCGATTTTAATGGAACTTAATCATACCTGTTTTACGTCGCGTATCGTTAATTCTATGCTCTTTTTATAAGGGGGATTGGGATGTAGGAAATGAAAGCTTATATGGGTATATGTAGTGGAAGTTATTGAAACTCGGAATGTGATGGATAATATGATGTAAATACGGAATTGGATCTGCGTTGATGATGCTGAATTTTCTTTTTTTTTTCCAGGTAAGTGACGTTCTCAGTAGGAAGTTATTTGGAGAGGTTTACACTTTCAAGGTAGGTGCAGTTATAGATTCGACTGAAGAGATCTTTTTAGTCAGGGTTTCCGATCTCTCGAGAAACGAGTATTGCCTCAGTCAACACCAAATGAAAATAGCAACCACTGACGAGTGTAAATTCTCTGGGGATGAGGAAGAAGTTCTGGATACCATGATAACAGCATGCCTCGTTACTTGGTCTTCACCAAACAGACTGAAGGTACCATTTGGTTCATCGTTGGGTGTTGGGATTGTAGGACCTCATTTCAACCAGTTCATGCCTCTAGGAAAGGGTTGTTCCATAGTGCTGCCTGAACTGTATGCTGTTCTCACCTGCACGCTGGAGAATATCTGCAGTGGGTAGTCCAGGAAAACATATTTACATGCTGCAACAGTCAGGCATCACTGAAATCCTCATACTTAGTACAGAAATGCTGGAGAGCTCAGCTCTGGTAACGTTTTGAGGATTTCTTGGCATCCAGGACACGCAGAGCTTCCAGGAAACGCGAAGGCTCACCTGGAGGCTAACCAGCCTCATTCTGAAGTTCATGAAGACCCCAAGGTGCCAGTGCATTGGAAAAATCTACAATTTAGCGAATATTTCATCGAGTACCCACCGGAGAATTTGTTTGATACCTTCCTCCTTGGATTTATCCACCTGCAAACCCCTAAAAATTCCCAACATCTTCCTCGACCATACATTACCGTTTACGACTGAAGGCGTATTGAAATCCACTTATATTTCGACCTCATCAATTCTACCCCACCGGATGAGCATTACCCACTAGGTCAATACGTCCCTCCCCCACTGGCAGGGTGGATGGGTTCAATGATGGCCTCCTAATTTCGATGGAAGCATGGAAGTTTGCAGTTCTGAGGCACTGGACAGACCTGGATGATTGGATATCCCACGGGAGAACCTTATTTCATTATTCCACAGCGAGTAGACAATCGAGTTTCGACGAAACGGTCGTATGCGATACCGTAATCGATAGGGGACAGTGGCGTGGCGTGATCCCGGAGAGATTTCCTCGAATTACTCCTTGACAATCATAGATACTTTCCTCTATGACAAATAGAAATATAAAGAAGATAAAAACCAAAATTACTCGAGTTACAATAACTCGGGAACGGGCGGGAGAAAACTGACACTTCAAACGTCAAATTATGGCGGGAGATGGATAGAATCATGGCCGCCCTGGATTCTTTTCGAATGCCGGATAACCGGACCGATCTGGACCTTTAGTTCCGGTCCGTTTGTTTAGGAACTGAGTTAAGTCCGAGCCGAGCCATTATCCTAACTGTAACTAGAACGTTGTCGCTATTTTTGAACGTTACGGTTCTAGAGATAAGTCGTGACATTTCGCTGGCCGCGTAATTGTCAGTCGACCATATTTTTCGCATGATTTCGCTCTGATTTAATACAGAAATGGATTGTGCGGCGAACTGTGAAAGTTTCGACGACGTCCGTGAAAGTACCAGAGCTGTACTGGGAATATTCTGTACCGTTATGTGGCGATTCGGTTCTTCTTGAAAATTTTAGTTTAACGGAGCCTCCAATCAGTCGCTTCTTATGATTTGATGACATGACACCGCCTGACTGACCCACTGCAGACATTACAACAGATCACCAATGTTTGACAAGAGATTACTCAAACTTTCATCAATAACCCCAGTGAGTAAAAGCGCTAAGAATAGCCAGAGGACTAGAAAAGGTCCCACCCAACATTAAACATCGATTTCAATCTGTTTGTAACACCCTGTATTCACGATTCTGTATGTATTTCCGACCGGATATCACATGTGGTTAATTCTTCATCCCAGCGGAAAATCCGTGATTCCACAGATGATCGTGCAGTTTTAACCCTCTACCCACGGGGCAGATGTATATGAATAAACCGATCACAGGCACAAGCGAACTGAGGTCAACCAAACATTTCCGATATTTCCATTTCCAATATGCGAGGACCTATTGAATTGAAATATACTATATATATACACGAACACCTGTTTCGGTCGCTTGTAACCCTTTCAAGGAATCCAAGAGCCAAACACTGTGAAAGCATATCTTTCATCTAGCGATATTCGATTGATGCAGGAGGAACTCAAGCTATAACAGCTCGTAATTTTTTCTACCGATTTGTGTGTACAACAGGCTTATGTCTGATGAAAGAGAACCTTCAACTGTACAAAAAGGATGAATTGGACATTAGTATACCCTTAACAACTATCTATATAATAGTTGGTAGAGAATTCTAACTTTTGTTCGAATCATCCGTACACGATGTATGTATAATACTTTGTCTCGTTAGTAGCTCCGACGAAACAGGTCGATCAATTTCTCGTAAAGAATTCATGGAGTTCAGTTTTTAAAGTTCCAAATGAGAAGGGTCGTTACAAGGAATCTAAATGACATCCTTTAAGTTTCAAAGGAAAGTATTGAAAAGCATTGAGCTACATATTATAATAGTTTTATTTACGAGTACGAACACACCGAAAATTTTGAAAGCATCACTACTGAGGTTGCAACCCCTGTTAAAATCTGCAATATGCCAGCAAGAACAAGAAGCATAATTTGATCTTCTTCTATAAGCGTTTGGTCCTTCTATTGGCTCATTTTCCTTCCAATTAATCACCTCCCACCGAGTTGTGTATTCAAAAACGGGATACATCATATCCCCTTCGATCCTCGAAGTCCTGTTGAAGAACTGACAGCGTAATCGCATCTTGAACTCGAACAAGATTAACCGAGTAACTCTTCGCCCAATTCCATCGAAACAACCACCCGTTTCGGCCGTCTTGCGAGTCCCCAGTCCCCTCGTCATCTCGGTCACGCTTCCAAAACCACCCCCGGCAGTTTTCGGTCAAAGTATGCCCCGTCTTCGACTCTTGGTAGACTTCCGAAACGTAGCAAAACACGCTCGTTCGCAACTCCGGGCGTAAATTACGACAGAGGCGACAAAAAGCCACCGGTCTAGGTCGTCAGCTCGTCGTTGCCCCCGGTCGCTTTTTGTCGATGCAAATGGGGTTTTTGAGGGGTTTGGACGGTGTGCGGCTGACACTGTGTGTGCATGCCGCTCGGAGAGTTATTATTTTCGACGTACCGGACGTGCGGACGGCTCTGGACAGAAATTAACGCCTCTTGTTGCGTAGGACCGCGAAGGTTCCGTGTTGAGATATACAGGGCGAGTCTCGTACAAATATTTCAACACTAGATTCTTGAGGTCAAAAGGAACACTTTTTTCCTTTACCATTTTTCCCGAATCGGCTCGGTTTAAAAGATACAGGCTGTTGAAAAACGATAAAAAAATTATTTTTTTCTCATGAACGGTTTTATCGAATGAAATTAATTTCGGAATATAGTTTTTCATTTATTTGATGAATTTGTTTCGAACACAAGATATCGCCCACGTCTTCCAGTTTTCTCATTATGACCATTACGTACCATAAAATACCAAAAATTCAAAGAGCCCAACTTTTGAAACTAAGTTGGACGCTATCTAATGAATAATTGAATGTTTTGTAAATTAAAAGTATTCCCCATATTTTCTCGTATAATGTGCCGTTTTCGAGTAATTTGATGTTCAAAAATTAAAAAGTATCTCTGGAAAAATTGGCTGAATACAACTCTGATCCACAGAAGTGTAGAGTCATAGATTTAATTAATTAGTTATTCTGAAGGGAATTTTGTTTTTCCAGGGATGACACAGCTCATAATGAAAACTTAAAATGGCTTTATTTTTTTATCAGGGCCGGAAAAAATGGTACAGGATGGTTTCTTGCAATTAGTTTTATAGTGACAGATTCCCTCTTCATCTCATGTGACGGCTTGTTTCAAATTTTCTTATGCAGCAGTTGTTCTCACGTGAAAAAACGTTTCTCAACAACTGAACTTCAAGACCTACAGCATCAAGCGAAAAGAAGATGAAATTATAGAAAGGTTTACTCGAAAAAAACAATACATTTCACAAAAATGTTCGACTTATTCTTCAACCAAACTTCGATCCGTCCATGTGTCTCTTTTCACGAAGAAGACTGATAAAAGTCCATGAATATTGGACCAACCAAGTGATATCCCTAAAAAAGGCCGTAAAACAAGGACCGTCTTATCCCCACACAGCCCTAACGGCGTACCAACATTATAAAACCCATCGCACTGAAATATGTCCCGGTTAGATTTTCATAATTCATTTCTGGATATACGTATTTCACGTGATCTCATTTATGTTTCAACGGCAAAGTTTTCCTCTCCGGTCGCTTTACCCACTTTTTTGTCCGTACATCGCTCCGCTCTAAATTTATCGCCCCTTGTAAAACGGCTGTATCGCCAGAACGCCCTGGATGAAGTCTGTGGAAGATTCTGGGGGTTGGAGTGGGCCATAAAACGATGACACTGGAACTGACGAAAAGTTTTCCTCCGATTTCCACCTGCACACAATTTTACCCTTGTAGAATCGCCCAGTATCCAATTTTTTCTGTCTGTGTTGCGTAGTATCAATTGGAGAGTAATTTTAACAGTTTTAACATGCGTTTAGAAGCCTTCCAATTTGAAGAATAAGTGTTTGGTATACTCTTAAATGGTTATATTCCCTGAAAACGACCCTGGATTTACCTGGTCGTAAATTCCTCACGCCGACTGCTGGTAAGGCTAAAATGCAGATTTATTGGAACAGGTAAAATCTATGACTGGCGGTTTAGTTCTTATCTTGGTTTTTTTCGAACCGATGCGTTATGGTTGGATTGTTCCAGTTACCTCTGGCCAATAAGCACATCCAGGAGTGGTGCATTGCTCTTAGAAATAAGAGGTGTGATCCTAACGGGTTAGAGTACAAAATGGGTCGTTAATATTTCCTTTTTTTTCATTCCACACCCCGTATGTCGACCCTGGGTCCACGATTCTGAAAAAAATCGCACTACGATAGCCTACAAATGACCTACCGAAGGTAACAAAGCCGAAACGTTATACAGCGTCAGGTTGTAACTCACATCTCATAGTTATATACAGCCAATTTAGGTGAAACCTCACGTACACTTTCTATTGCAATATGATGGTGATGGTCGACGGGGGTTGGAGGTTGGACGAAATGAGGAAAGAGAATGCTCTCTCCGGGAAGATATTTTTTCGCGCCGGTATCAAATTCAACGTGTGCGCCCTTTCGTTCTTTATGTTCCAAGGCGCTAGTTGTGGCAAGATAAAATGATACTTCTGGAGGGTGCGCGCTGAATATCACATGACTATGGAAGATTTGTTGGTTTGGCGACGAAGAATACTGATGGAATTTGGGTAAAATTGAAATTTCCTGTTGGGATATTCAGCGCTACACCGTACTAGTGAGGGACAATGATCCCGAAATCGGTCTACAGTTGCATTTAGATGTTTGGACTTCTCTGGGGTTTCCTACGACCTCTCATGACTAATTTATGATTATTGGAACGACAATTCTTGTGTCAAAAAGGTACCTGGAATCACCGAATGCTTTTTTTTAACGTTTGTTTCCTTTAAAATTACCTGTGCTAAAACCTCGAATACCTCCCTGTTCGACAGGATCCCCTACCCCCATTTCGAGTGGATCTGAATCTCCCAGGATAATCGGTTATTCAATGCACACATTATAAGGATTTTCTTGTCGAACACGGTGGCAATTTATACATTCCTACGCCTTCGCTGAGGTGGCTGTGTTCTGGGGCGCCTGAAGGGGGAATAACCCCCGAAGAACAAGACAAATCTACTGTTATGATCGGTGGGAATTGATGGATGGGACGCGGGCGTTATTTTTGGTCCTGGGGGAGAGATCGTGGACATGAAGGAGCGAAGTGGGTTAATGTAGGTACATAGATGGATGGAGAAGAGTTTCTGCGTTTCTAACAGTGTCAATTATCGGAGGTTGCCCTTCGTTATTAGCTCTAGGACGTAAAATATTGATGTACGGATGGATCTTCAATGAGGAAATGTCACACGTCGAAAAGTTGATGATTCACTGACAGAATGGTGACAGCTGACGTTGACAGGACCCCCTAAGGGCACAGAAGTGATGGTTAGGTTCATACCATTGTGATTTTGAGTGGTTTTTATGAATCCTCATCATTTATCTATGAAATTGTGAATATTATTTATCTTTTAATGGTGATATGATAGAAAACTGACTATTATGGACAATATTGACAGGAACAATTATAAGTTTTGCGATCATTAACAGTCTAAGACCCGTTTGCACCAAACACACTTAGTGTTAAGTGTCCCTTAAAATGAACCCTTAACTTAAATGACGTTGCAGCAGCTGTTAACTGACATTTAAATGGCTAAAGCTTAAAGCTTAAATTTAAGGGCTCCTGGCTACTTGAATATTTGAGGGCGGAATTCTAACCTGAAATAATTTGTTGAACTGGCTGCAGAAGAAGAAAAAAATAGTATAGGAAAAAAGTGTTTCTTTCGACATCAAGAATTTACAGTTGAAATATTTGTACGAGTCAAAGACTCTCCTTGTACAGAGTCTTTAAAAAAACTTGCCTCACTCTGATGTTGGAGCATTCCAAAACAACTTTTTCCTCCCATCACCCCCTGCGACGCCACTGTTGGCGCCGCGGGGCGCCCAGGATATATGAAATACCTCGCTTGCACCTTTTCAACCTTTTCAAACCCCATTTATTCGAAATTGAAAATATATTAGGGTAGGATACGTCTGGATTGATGGAATTTTCCCCCGGTCCCGATGACGCGCGCGCAGCGAGATCGGAAATCCGTGTTGTTTTCGATGGAAATGAATGGAGCAGTAGGATGTTCTTATCGCGTCATCCGTTCGCTCGAGGGAGAGAAAGGGGATGGGTAGGTGTGGAAAATGATCGCCTTTCTCCGTGTCTGGTGGTTGTTTTCTTGGGGAAAGTATGGGGGAAGGTCAGTCAGGTCCTGAAGTGAAGTGCTCTCTTGGGAGGAATTTGCTGCCCCATAATGGCAGGGTTATGAACATTCACTTCAGATTTTGGCTATTTCAATTTTCGATAGTGTTCAATTCAAAATTGATTAAATGACAGTCTAGGGATAAATTCACCTTGGAAAACTTTGAACTTATAAAGTTGCACTGAGGTCAATGAAATTGTCAATGGATATTCTTGAATAGTTTATCTAACTAGAAAAAAATCAGGAGTTCTCCATGATGACGTATTTGCTCGTGGTGAACTCCCAAAACCTCCAAGAAGGCGATAGAGTTGATCGTAATTCAAATTTCAACTTTAATCCGGCGTTTAACTTCCTGCATCAATGAAAGTCGTTGAAAAATCTCCAACCCCAACCTAACCCTGTTTAATCACGGAGCGTACCCCAAAAAGTATCCGAGCAAACCGCGAAAATGCAGTAACAGGTGCGCGGAGCAGCGGCGTACGGGATAGGACCCAATTAATCATAATTAAAACGTTCATTCGGGGTTTTAAAGGCGGCAGAGATGATTATCAGCGCTATACCAACGGCTCCGGGCCACAGCCCAAAGTCCGGGGTATCGCTCGTGTATTTTTAGCCCGGAATTAATTGGAGGGGACATTGGGCAAGGGACTTGATTCGTTTGCTCATCGGGAAAATTGGAATGACGAGATTTTGTCCGGAATGAATAGATGGGACGGTTATTTTGGGACCTGTGCCTTTTGGTTCATCATTTGTGAGGGTAAATCCACTAAATGAGGCACGAAAATGTAATGATATAAAAAATGCGGAAGAAATTTCTCAATTAGGATCTTCCCTGTTATGTTTCATCCCACCACTAGCGAATCGACTGGAAATTCAGGAGCTAATAACTCTGTGCATACCCTAAGATCGTTTCGGAGGATCAAGAGAGTGAACTTTTGTTCCTCATCTCATCTTCTTCGTTACATCCCCCTCCTCCCGTGAAACAAACAACATCCTTCAATATCCTGTTCGACAACTCTGAGGGCGAGTGTTATTGTTTCTGCTCTCTTGAATGCAGTCTGACCATCTCTTGAAGCTCTGGCTAATTCTGCTCTTCTCAGCTGATGGAAAAAGATACTCTTTAGCTTGTAGCTAACGAGTATGCTCCATTTGGATATCAGTGAACTTGGGTGAGTCTGCAGATGATCTGTAAGGCAGATGGGGAACAAGCGTAACCTTTTTCCTAAGGTCAAAATAGAAATCATAAGGATGGGTGTTGAAAGATACCTCCTCTCTTTTACTTCAAGGTGTAGACATTGCGAAGTTAGCAATGGTGCAAGAGACTTTTATCGAGTTGCCTGGGGCGCTATTCCAATACCCCCAATTGTTGAATAATAATATAAGGCCCAGCCGCCTTCAACAATCCTCGACTCATCATCCGCTCTTTGGACGGTGATTTATTGGCGAAATTTCCATCCCGAAATACACGGCTAGTCCCGATTCATTGCGACCGTATTTAATTTGAAGTTTAATTCTATGCGAAGAACCAGACGAACGCTCAATTCGGAGCGAGGCCCTTTTACTGTGCAAATATTTGACTTGAAGACGGCACACAATCGCAGATATTTCTGGTTATGCCGAGAGATGGATGTTTGAACGTTGTCCATACCGACCAGAGTTCATTCGGAGTCAGTATACGAGCTCTACAGTGTCAGCAATGTAACGGTTGCAGTAGAGGTGCTGGAAAATTTTTGGGTTAAGGGTCTGGTGGGTTCTTCACGTACTCTACAAATTTCCACTCCCTCTGCATCTCTTTCAATTGATCCACACAAAAGACTTCCATTTCCTTTTCTACTGACCTAAGCGATACTCAAGACAGCCTAAGGGGTCTCCCTTCCGATAACAATAAAGAGGAGTGATACCCTAATTTCGAAACGATGCCGATGATGCCCAAAAACTCACGAATTCATCACCGCTTCATCCCTTTGGTAACCGACGAGATCCGATTGTTATTCTATTGTTTATCGGCAGCTGAAATCTCCACTACGCTCCATATTCAGATGCTAAAATTCGCCGAGATATCCACTAAGGGAGGTGGTCGACAAACCTCCCCCGACGCTGGCTGGGAGATAGAGCACGATCTGGTAGAAAAACAAAGCGACAAAGATGACGTTTTCAAGGAGCCGGATCGGCGTCGATGACACGTAGGGTAAATTTGCGTTGTTGCTCGAATACAGATCGTTTTCGTTTTGTGTTTCGAGATCAGGAAGGTTCAGAGTACACGGATAACCATTTGAGATGATTATTTTGAATTTGGAGAGCAATTAACGATGAGGAAAGTGTATAAAATATTTGCATCCCTCGTTTACGATGATCCTTCAGTATAGTCCTTCAGATTCACATATCTAGGAAATGTGTGGTTCATCACACGTGGTCCTAGTCTTCTACTCGAAGCAAGTATCAGTATGAGGTTCATGAAATTTGATGGTCTACTACTTGAAGAGTTAGTTTTTTCACAAGAATGAAAGAGACGAAGCTAGTGACGTGGCTTTTTTATGTCATATAGCAATGTACCCGACCATGAGTAGTTTATCCTGAACAACAATCAAGGATCTATACAGCATACATCGATTTAAGTAAGGCCTTTGACTCGGTGAATCGGAGAACGATATGGAAAATCATGGGACGCCTTGGAGTACCCGAAAGATTCTTAGCAGTGTGTAAAAGTCTCCATACCAACAACACCGCTAGAATACAGCATAATTTCTTAACCAACTCTGGAATAAAACAAGACTGCGTGTTAGCGCCTTCACTGTTCAATATTTCGGCCATAGCTGTCTCGATAATCAGTCATGGTGCGTAAGCCCTTGGGGTAGAGAATAAGAGATACCGCTCGTCGTCAGTGAAATCCCGTAGTTGCGCTCAAAATAGACCTTTTCTTCGCTACTCAGAGAGTAGCAACCTAATTTTTACACTGCGACAGCTGTAAGAGAAGGCCCATGAAAAACATTCAAGGATCTCTACATCGATTTAAGTAAGGCTTTCGACTCGGTGAATAAGAGATCGCTATGGAAAATCATGGGATAACTTGGAGTACCCGAAAAATTCTTGGCAGCGTGTAAAGGCCTCCATACCAACAACACCGCTTGAATACAGCATAATTTCTTAACCAACTCTGGAATAAAACAAGACCTCGTGTTAGCGCCTTTACTGTTCAATATTTTGGCCCTAGATGTCTCGATAATCAGTCATGGTGCGTAAGCCCTTGGGGTAGAGAATAAGAGATACCGCTCGTCGTCAGTGAAATTCCGTAGTTGCGGTCAAAATAGTCATGGAGCGTAGCCCTTGGGGTAGCGAATAAAAGTCTCGAGTAGATCCGCCCTCGTTGTGTTTCTTTAATTTCTGGAGAAATACAATTGATTATATCCCGATATCGTATAGCAAGTCATTTCACTTCGCGAGGTCATCCTTAGTATCCATTTCGTCAGTTCTGATTGGCGCATTTTATTGAACAACCTTTGATTTTTCACTGTACCCGGTATAAACTTTATAAAGTGCTCGTGATCGGATCAAATTTTTAGAATGATGCTGATCGATTCGCTCATATTTCATGCCTACACATATTTCTGTTGTTTATATAATCAGTTTTCGAAGGTGTGAATAAACTGGTACATAATTTGATTTTGACTTCTTCGTTATCGCTACCACTCTAGATAACAGCGAACTCTGTCTCCGACTAGCAGCTACTCTGGTAGGTTTGCTATTCTTTCTAGTGAAAAGAATTGCTGGCGCTCGAGATAAGTTTTCTCCGAGGTAACCACGTTACAGAGCGAGTTGTATATCAATTGAGGCTCAAGTTACGAGGGCCCGACTCAGATGGAGCGGACACATTCTGAGGATGCAAGACACAAGACTCCCCACAAAATAGCTCTGTATGGCGAATTCACAGAGGGAGCTCGGAAACCAGGAGGCCAGTATAAGCGGTTCAAGGATATACTGCATCAATCCCTAAAATCAGTTTAGGACAACCATAACTGGGAACAAGTAGCGTAGGACAGACCACAGTGGAGGTCTTTGGTCCACAGTTGCTATCTTAGGTCATGTAGCAATGGATCCGACCATCTTGTAGCCTTCTGATGGATCTGATCCACCCAGAATAATCATCCCTAGGTTTACAAGGATTTGGTGGCTCACAGATCAACCTGGAAGATAGTCGGGTATCAGATTCACGATCTATCTAAGAGGTTAAACTGTTGCCTTCTGATATCTTTGTTCTGTTGCATGTGCCAGATTCTTGAATGGAGAAAACCGATCTTCCAATCATTCTCCCGCCTATTTCAAACAGCAAAACGTAGCAGTCCAACCCTGTCCGCAATTTCCCTAACGATTTTACAGTATGGACCGTTTGAGATTAAAACAAACGAAAGGAACTCTGCAATTCAGGTTTCATTTATAACACTGAAAACTGTTTGAGCACTTGACTCAGCCGTAGACGGAGCCGAGTTGGAAAAAATGAAAATCCCCCGCTCCTTTGCGACATTCAAAGGGTGGAAAATTGTCAGGGAAATTTCCCGTTTCGGTCACACCCTCGCTATCCGATTTGGCTCATACGAAGACCGGTATGGAATCCGACGTGGCGGCTTAATTATTTTTAATGAGAACGAGACGTTGAAAGGGAACTTTTCAATGGCTTCAGAATGGCTGAAAGGGGGGATCATGGAAGGTTTTTCTCCGTGAATGTGTACCACCGAAGGGGAGATGTCATCAACACTTATCGTGCCTTTCTTATGGCTTATGTGACAGGTCTTTTGTTGGCGTTGTGAGGAATTCATTACCTGAACACCGTGTTTTTGTTTTTGGAAGAGTTTATGACAGGTGCGGTTGAAAGACAACTGTTGGTCTAGTTGGGAAATGCAACTCATGTTTAACCTTTCTCGATTCTTCGCTTCCCTGAGCCCAATGATTGACTAGATGATCCTCAGTATCGATTGAGATAGTTGCTTCAGCTCACTATCTAGCTCCAGAGTTTCAATGAACTCTGAGAGGGCTTCAAGAAGGTTAATTCCAAGACCTTCCTCGCGCAGGTTTCAATGGCGATGCATCCTGTTACCATGTGAACAGCTGTTTCCTCCTTTTGCTCACAGAATCTACACTTTCTGCTCACACCGAATGCAGCAAAGGAGCGTTTTTCATCGAACTACCGATCTATAGCAGTAAGTTTGATCCTGCAGAAGGACATGGAAGGAGTGTTAAACCCAAAAGTGTTCATATACTTTGAAGGCAATGGTTGTATCGTTATTATTGTGGAAAACATCGATCAACTCGCTACCCTGAAGCATTTTGGAAGATCTCCTTGGCAGGTCGTAGACCCATATCTTCATGTTCTTGGGGTAGCACATTGTGGACTCTCTTTTATTGAGAACCTTAAGCCTCATGAAGTCTTCCCATCTTACAATCATCCTCTGCAGCTCCTGGAATCTATCTAATTTTGAACAACGCTCGGTTGACTATCCAGTCATAACGAAGGATCTACACGGTGCTTTCATAGAGACTACTCCTAGTAGCTCAGTCTTCTAAAACGACTCCTTGAGGTCAGTTGGAAGAATGAAAGCCTCAATTATCAGCAGATACTAACGTATCCCTAGATTTGAAGCTGCTATCGAAGATAACCAATCCAAAACCGACGGTTTTCGAAGAACCGACGATATAAATCATCCCAGTTCCCGATCTCATCATCAGTTCATTCACCATCCACTCAAGAACTTCCTTGGAAAGATGAATCACCGGCTAATCGTTCTGTTACACTTGTTACTCCCCCCTCCGACCCCTAATAAAGCCATAAACCCGTTTTTATTCCTTCCTGACCTGCTTATTTATGCACCGGAGGGTCGTAGGTTATGGAGATGACTCCCTTGCATTGGAAGTTATCGCCCTACACCATGGAGAGAGGCTTACCACGTCTGGATTCTCCGAATCCGGTTTATCTGACGTCGCAGGATCTGATCTTGTTACCCCGTGTTCCGGAGGGTATTCGAACGCTTCTTTCGGGGGGGGGGGTAAATTAGAAAACTTGGGGCGTTTAAGCTTCATATCCATCATCCTCATCCAGAATTTGATTATGGTCCTCGACAGCTGAATGATCAAAGAATGAAGGGGAGGTAAAGCCAGCTCAATGAAAATTTATCACTCTTGAATATTCCCATTATCGATTCGATTCCTGACTGTCGTGTTCTATGCTCGACCACTAAATTGTCACCTAATTGAAATCCTCTCGAGATCTATCGATTGACACGTTTAATCCCGCAATTCCTATCTATGCACAACAGCGATCCGCCCACGCTGTTCGGGCTGCAGTTTCTGGCAGCATCGACAATTAACAGCTTAGAGATTCCGCTAATTTATGACCGGACACGTGTAACACCGCTGTTACCACTATACGGACATTGGAGAGGGATTACGATCTTGTTCACTCTGTGGAATTTTCTGGAAAAGGGGTACGATGTTACCTCGTGAATTCATCGTTGGAAAATTGAAGATCGAATTTGGCGTTAGACTAAGGTGAATCAAAAACATGGTCCTTCTACTTTTTCGAACTGAAAATTAGCGTTTTTCTTGCATGCCGTTGAAGATTTTGACGTTTTTCTGATGTTGATATGCGATAAACCGGAGCTGACGACGTTTTTCACTTTTGTCGCATTCTGGAATTTTCAGATTTTTAACGTGTGGGAGGATTTGCCTATAAAAGGAGGTAGGTCCCCGTTCTTACCCTTCAGTTTCTTTATTAGATCTACACAGGTTACTTCTTTGACACTGCTGTACTGTATCGCCTTCTGTTATCTTTTATCGTACTTTACCCTGTTTCGCGGGTCCGACTTTTCCCTTCGCTATCAGTCATGGTGCGTAAGCCCTTGGGGTAGTGAAGAGAAAGTCCCGTCAACCCCCCTGTTCGCATTCCGCGTCATAAGTGTTGAAATCGAAATCTCTTCTTTTCTATCAGTCATGGTGCGTAAGCCCTTGGGGTAGCGAATAAAAGTCTCGAGTAGATCCGCTCTGGTTGTGTTTCATTTCTGGAGAAATACAATTAATTACATCCCGATACCGTATAGCAAGTCATTTCACTTTGCGAGGTCATCCTTAGTATCCATTTCGTCAGTTCTGATTGGCGCATTTTATTGAACAACCTTTGATTTTTCACTGTACCCGGTATAAACTTTATAAAGTGCTCGTGATCGGATCAAATTTCCAGAATGTATGTTTGCTGATCGATTCGCTCATATTTCATGCCTACACATATTTCTGTTGTTTACATAATCAGTTCCCGAAGGTGTGAATAAACTGGTACATAATTTGATTTTGACTACTTCGTTATCGCTACCACCCTAGATAACAGCGAACTCTGTCTCCGACTAGCAGCTACTCTGGTAGGTTTGCTATTCTTTCTAGTGAAAAGAATATCTGGCGCTCGAGATAAGTTTCTCCGAGGTAACCACGTTACAACATATCTACTCAATACCTTTGAAATATGTCAAATACGAATAATACTCTCGAGATAAAATCCACATTGCCACTTTCACTATTTTCGCTGTTATTTCATTATCGATGGATATTTTGAAGCGAAATTCAAGGGTCAAAATGAAGGGGTTGTGCTCACCATCGTTAGGGGGAATGAAAGAAGCTCCGAGGCCTGTTTTCAGATATTCTATTGAGCCTTCCTCCTCTATTTTTCTTCGGTCCGAAACCTCCTTGCGAAAGAACCCGGTAGAAACCAACGAAAACAAGCGTCGTGGCCGCAGACAAATTTATACAACTGCAATTCCGTTTTTTCCTCCCCAAAACCCACGTCAGAATCCGTATCCCTTCGAATCCCCTTCCCCCGCACCGGATTATACCGGATTTCATATTTATAAAATCGTCGGTTACACGGGAACACACTACCTCCCAAGGATCTCCAACCCTCGGGCCCGAAATGAAAAGATTGGAGGAAAGGTCCTGTTGGCGAGGCGCTTAATACAACTCCTTCTCCTTTGGCGGTGGAGTTTTATTAAGTTCCAGGATAAATCCTCCTATTATTACTGGGGGGATATGGCGGGATTTGGGAATGAAAGTTTTCAGCCACTCCGTATTCCTTAATGGGGATTTTGGGTCCGTTTGGGATTGGCCGGGAATTGAATGGGTTGATAACGCTTTTGAGGGAATTTTTCGAAACGATACTGGGGCCATAAGATTTTTTTAGGATTAAGCTGGGATGGGGTAGTTCGATGGGAATCTGCAGAGGTTCAGGGCGTTTCACGAGAGATGGTGCTGGTGGTTATTCTTCCACTGTTCCCTCCAACTAATTGAAGCGAAATTGAAGTGAAAGAACTAAATTTTCTTCGGTATTTGTGGATCTTCGACACCTCGTTCTTCAAATCTTCAAATGTGAGGTTTTAAAATTTAAATCGCTTCGTTTCTGGTTTACGATATGGCAACAGCGCCTACTAGAAAATAAAAAGAACAATGGCTTGTTTATAAAATAACAGCTGCTGATTCACAGCCATCATAAGGCAAAAGCTTCTTTTTCAAGGGGTGGCACAGCTCATTATGAAAACGTGAAATGCCTATATCTTTTTATCAGGGCCGGATCGGAAAAAATGGTATAAGAAAAAAGTGTTTCTTTCGACCTCAAGAATCTACTGTTAACATATTTGTACGAGTCAAAGACTCACCCTGTAAGTGTATGTGATTTGTTTGAACCTTCGCACAGTGTTGGTGGTTCTGCAGAATGTTAGCATGACCATCCAATACATAAAAATTTCCATTTTCTACGTGTTTTTTTGGGTGTTTCGAATTAAGCACGAATTAATTGAGTTTATTACTAGTGAGGCCCTCAAAATGAACAAACAAAAACGAAACTTCCGAGGAAAGAACCTCATAAAAGACGCCCTAAACCCATCGACGGAAGAAGAAAATCCTCTTCCGTCGAAATCTCAGCACAAAGCGGGCCGGAATCAAAGGTCATCTCAATTTCGCTGTCGATATAGGACCCCTCCGGGATAAACTTCGAAAAGGCGAGTTCTCAATAACGCCAGAACTGAAAGAAGCCAGTCGACACCCTAGGAATGTTATCTTTGACAGATTATTGAAAGGTCTGAAAGTTTTAATTGATTTCTACAACGGCAGACTGCGAAAATTAATGGGGTTTTCTCGATCGGAGGCCTCTTCCGCCCCCGAGGTCCAGATTTTATTGGGATACCCTCCCGTTGTGCCGGAGGAGCCGATGCAAGTTGAACAAACAGAAGATTGAGAGGGAGTCGTCCCTTTTTCGCTGGAGATTCAGATTGAGACGGGGTGTCTAATGAAGTTTTAGGGTGGATATTGGAAAAATCTATTTGTAGAGGAATTTAAGCAGATCCTTCCAGTATCCGATGAATTCCTTCTGGATAATACCAAAGGAGGGAGGTTCTTGCACGTTTTTGACATGACTACACAAGGGTCCATTCAATGAGGTGCGATGGAAGACATCGAATAAAGACTTGAGCTGACGAGAGCATTCGTTGTGTCACTTGACATAGAAAAGTTTCCTCAATTGAGAAATGTATGTCCTATGAATCATCACCGGTGCAAACAGGTCGATACATTCGAATACCTGGCTCTGAGACAAAGTCAAATCCTCCTGAACCTAACAGAAGTGCTTTGGGTTTTTCGATCTGTCCTTACACCAATTTCAGAGTAATTTATCACTCAATTGATGGATATTTGGAAATATGTAGAATATTCAAATCTTACAAAAGGTTCAAATATTCATTAGATACCATCCAACTTATTTCTATAGCTTGAATTGACACACATTGGTGATGCCTTTCAATCCATATTATATTCTATACATAAACTTGTTATTTTAATCAACAAAATCGCAAAATGCAGGGCGAGTCTTTGACTTGTACAAATATTTTAACAGCAGATTCTTGAGGTCAAAAGAAACACTTTTTTCCTTTACCATTTTTTCCGATTCGGCCCTTGTTCTCTCATGATCCTCACATTCATTCATCTTGCTCGATATACATGTTAGTTTTCAGCCCTCTGCACTTCTCGAAACCAACGATTAGTGGTTGTCTCTTAGTACTCTCGATTTGCACCTCTCATAATTTATCAATTGTATCTTCTGTTTGTCTGATGGACGTTCTTATCGTGCTCTGTGACAATATACATT
This sequence comes from Coccinella septempunctata, assembly GCF_907165205.1. Taxonomy (NCBI): domain Eukaryota; kingdom Metazoa; phylum Arthropoda; class Insecta; order Coleoptera; family Coccinellidae; genus Coccinella; species Coccinella septempunctata. Next base: position 17,573,512 of record NC_058197.1, read on the forward strand.
TGTGGATCTTTCAAACAGAGCTGTATTGAGCCAAAGTACTCAATTTCAAGAATTGATTCACTTCAAACCTTGTCGTGTCATAATTCATCCGACCTAGTTCTTGCTCGAGAAGCATTACAGCGCCTTGTCGAAGTGTTAGAGAGCGTTTTTCCCAAACTAAAATGGATCCGATGAATCAAATCGAATTCATGCTCCCGAAGTGCCGTTTAATACGTACGAAAACTCGATCGACGTCGAACGGGGATGGCTGTCTTGTTGTGTCTCTCCGAATCCCCATCTTCCGCTCATCCGTAGATGGGAAAATTAGTTTTGAATCAGCCCGAAGTGTAACAACAAGGAAAACTTTACCCTTTTATACAAAGTAAATTTCGTTGTCGCTCAATTTTCTAACTACGTTCAATTTGGCTTTTTTCGCCCGTTTAGTTCTGGGGCTTAATCACGAAAAGTTTATTCATAATGAGAACCCGCTCCTGACGGAGGTTTCCAGGAGATTGCCTGGTTTTTCGCGGAAAATTGGATGGGAGGAAAACTGGTTTTCGTTCGCGATACCGGAGATGACAGGAAAATTTTGTGGCAACGATCAGAGACCTCCAACAAACTGATTTCAAGACCCCTCTGGTTGGAATGTCCAGCGCTACACTGTACTGATGAGGGACACAATTCAAAATCATTTCTGAACATCCTGTGAATCCTCCGTTATTGGCGTGATTAAATTACAGACTTCCGGGACTCCCTAAGAAGCACCCAGTCAGTCTTCCTCACCAACCAAAGCCTTTCCTTAATCCGCAAACCTCCAAGTCCCATTTAGCGGGGTAAATCCTCGAAAGACACTCAAGATTAATCCTCACCCACCTAGTCCTGTTCATCTATTCAGTTTCGACCACTAATGAGCCCTAGTTAGTTACTGACACCAACATCGACTACCCAATCCTTCATCCAACCCCCCGCTTCCACCGGAAAGCTAACATATTGCGATATCTTTTCAGCGGGGAAAATGATTTAGCGAGGCGAAAATTCCGGTGGAAATATGACCCCTCTCACGCTGCCGGAAATCCTTGAGTTTCCACGGTTGAAACTGGATGGGCGGACGAGTCCGGAGAAAGAAACGGAAAGTGTGTTATCTGGCGTTTTTTGACGTTAATGCCCGGGGTGCTGTAGGACGCGAAAGTTCGAAAATGGAATCGGAAAATTATGTTTGGGGCCCGGGGCTAGATGCGGTGGCTGTATTGGTGATATCGGAGTTTTCTCCAGTCTTTGGACGTGTATCGGAAAGGAGAGTCTATCTCGTGAAAGCATTGCTCTGTCTCGGAGTTCAGATCACAAGGGGTGATTCGAACAACGGTGAACGTTTTTCCCCGAAGATACCAAAAGTTTCCATGTCTTCTCTCGGTGGCCTCTTTGTAGCCAGTTATAGATCTTCACTATTCTCTTTTGTCTTTTAATGAATAAACTGTCCATAAATTCTTTCTTATTGCGATTCAAGACCTGGCTTCAATTCAGGGCTGTTTTAAAGAAATTTGATTCATTTCTGATCATCAGGATCTCCATATAACGTGGGTTATATTCCAATGAGTGCAAATATCTAGGTGTCATCCTGGACAGCCAACCCAACTGGAGGAAACACATAGATAAGACTCTTTCCAGAGCCACTATGGCCATGTGGGCTGAACACAAGCTATACAAGTGTCCAGAGCTGGCTGGCCTAAGAACAATTTATATGGGGAAACCAGTCCTGGATACTCACGAGGTAACGGTAATCTTAGCCATCTTAGCCATCTTAGATACCATAGTTCATGAGAACTCTGAAAGTGGCTCTAGAAACAGTTCTTACTATCATTGCTGATTATCAGGATTCCCTATCTGGTAGATTATTGAGAAATTGATGATCTCACAGCGAATTTTCCTCAACATAAAGGAGATAAGAACGGAATCAGGGAAAATTGCCGTATGAAATTCGATGAAATGGCCGATTCAACGAAACAGTAAATTCGCGGAGCAATTTTCTTCTAGAATGGGGAATTTCCATTACCTTTTTCAATTAAGGAGAGATTCTTCCAACTTCCCCCAGCTAATTAACGTTAAAATAAATGCCGCTGCAATAATATGCGCAGAAGAAAATGGAGGAGCATTCACCTTTATACAAAAAAATCAAGTTATTCTGCGAATGTACTCATTTGAGATTGTGTTTTCAGCAATTGGACCTCGGAAAATAGTCCCAGTTGTTGGGATGCAAAAAAGACTGGGAAATCTTAAGAACCAAATACGAAAAAAAAAAACAAATCAGCCTCGAAGTTTCACAGTCACATTTCGACGAATATAGACGTATCATTAAAAAACGCTCGAAATTCCACGATTCATTTCCCTGACCTTGAAAACGAGTTCCCTGTTTGGTCGCCAATATGTGCGAAGTCATGTTACGAAGGATTAATCAATAATAATGAATCTAAATATCCAGGACACGCTCTAAATAGTCCCAATCGATAATGTTCCGAAGAAATCCCGGAAAATTCAATCAACCCCCCTCCTCCTTCCTGCTGATGACCAGTCTGAGATTAATAACCCTTAGTAAAAACCCCTTTCCGGATAGGGAGAACAAAAGAAAACGTCTTTCGCCGCTAGGGAAGAATGGAAGGAAACCCTGATGAAGCGTCGGACGCAATTATTCTGTCCCGATAACGGATTAATTGATTTCCACGGCGATTTTCCGGGAGGCTATCGTGATAGAAAGGCCGCGTTGCGATTCATCACAAGCCAGGGGTGCTGAGCGAAGGCTCTTTCAGAAGAATTTCAGGCTCGATTTGCCACGGTCGACAAAGGAAGAGATGGCCGGGACGCGGTTAGAATTCCGAGGATATTGTCCCTCATCAGTACAGTGTAGTGTAACACATGTCAACCGGATGGCGGGATGGATGGGTGTGGGATTCCACAGAGTAAGTGAGGCTTGGTCTTGATGGGTCTTTAAGCTTGCCATGAGGGATATTTTCAAGATTCCTCATAATAAAATTGACGGAAGATCAGTGATCCCTATCAAATGTTGAGCAGAGTATTTGTATCGACGTTTATCGTAAATCTATCGATGAAATCTTGGGCTGTTATCCATCTTTTCGACACATCAGTTATAAACCGTCACCCCCTTCTCCCGAAATCCTCCACCTCAATTCCCAGGGGTAGAATCAGAGAGCCGGGCAACAATAATTGTTTCAACCGGTTGAATAATCCCCCGAAGAGAAATGGGCCATGAAGGAGCCCTTCCCTTCCGTAGGTGGGGATGGAATAATAAGTTGTTCCTTTTCCCGGATCCAGGGGTTGGGGTAATGCGAGTTTTGTCTTTGTAAACGCGTCTCGTTTCCAAATTAAGTGTTGTAATCTGCAAACTTTAATTCACTTCGGAGGTTCCCGAAGTTCTCGATGTTGGAGTTCGAGGTCTGTCTTCGGATCTCGAATCTGGACGAGAAATCTTTATTGCGACACCGTAGAATAATGGATGTAATGAGAATTCTATCTGGTGGTGTCTTCAGGTTAGAAAAAAAGTGTTTGTGACCAATTTCAGATGGTAATTATTGTAGATATCGAGCAACTGAAATGGTGAAAATGCAATTACCTGTTGAGGCCAAAGGGCTTGAGAAAAATCTACGTGGATTTCCACTGGTCTGATAGCAGAATGGGAATTCCAATGGGAAAGCTTCGTGTACCTAGCTGATCGCGAAGACACAAGTCACATCTCTCAAAGTTGCTCAATATCACTCTGGTTCACTTAATATAGATGATTTTCCATATAGAAGTGTTTTTGAAAACTTCTGGTGAGATTTGTTTCCTGTCCGTAAAGTGTCGCTAGCAACTGGGTCGATGAACGCCTGACAAGATCAGGCAACCCGATTCACATCTGTTAAAAACACTTTGATATCAAGGTTTTAAACTCCTCCAGCTCTTCGTGATGCTCTTGCTCCATTTCTCTCAAATACGTCGAAAGAAGGAAACGGTAGAAAACGGATATGAACGTTTCACAGAAAAGGGAATCCCAAGCTTTCCTGCGAAGCAAGCTAATTAAATATTTCACGGGAACTCCAGCAAGTCGTGGAATTATTACCGGACTGAAGTAGGACGTTCACAACGTCATCCCCGACTGAAAGGCTGGCTTCATCAGACCTGACATCTGTTGAATTATCCACCTGCTCGGGTCCTGTTGATACGCCGCAGGAGCTGATGGTTTCGGGGTACGTCCAGAAATGTTCAGCGTCTAAACACGCCCGCGGACGTCTGTTGCTGGACTGAATGAGAGGATTTGTCGGAGGTAGAGATTCAGGAGAATAAAGAAGGAATTATCATCGTTATCTTTCACTAGTTTAAACCCGTGACTTCGCTCTCGTATTATTATATAGTGCAAATTTTAATATGGTGGGACCCTAGTTAGGATATAATTAGGATACCTTCTAAAAAAAATTCCTACGGTTTATCACGATCCTATAATCCGAACCGAACGAATGCTACCAATAACTTCAACCCCTCTTCGGCGGGCACTCAAATTTCGTAAGTCGAACTGAAGAACTGTTACAGTCGGAGTGTTTTCATCGAGAACAATTCCAAACTCTTGTATTCTTCGAGCAGTAGCCGGACCGGAGTTTTCTCTGAGAATTCCTCTTATTATCTTCGAGATATTCCAGACCGGCTAGAATTTATAAACACCAGTTCTTCGTGCGATTATTCATTCTGGGGTCCGAAGTTTTATTATTCCCGAAGTTTACCTTGCCGAGATGAAGAGTGCTCAGAAGGGGAGTTGTTCGGAAGTTCTTCTGAATAGGGAAAACTGATCTACCGTCGAGTTTTCACCTCGTTTCTTGATGGTTAACGTTTGTTGGGGATTTGATGTTTGTTTCTGTTGTGGAAATTCCTTTCGGTATTAAGAGATCGGTTTTTTATTGGCCATCAGTTGAAGATCCCCCTGGGGCCATGTGAGTTGAAATTGTGACGTCTGAGAAGGTGCCACACCGACTTGACTTGGCCCTCAGAACACGATAGTTATTCCAAATAAGGGTGGCCCACTGTATATATCAACGGTCAGAGTTGGTCGTAGGTCGAAACAGCACACAGAGGGAGAGAGGGCCTCATGTAAAATGCATGGAACAGATGAAGCCGTCCGACAAACAATATGCGTGGGGGAAGGAAATGTATTATCGGTATATATGTCGATTTTGGCAGGCGTATATCCTCTTTTGAAAATGAACGTTTATTAGGTATTTATGGTCCCCCGTCGTGCCTCTGGTGTGTTCAATTCGCAGCGGTTTTGTTTATCAATATTCACGTGGTTTTGTACCCTCGTCATCCGATTGGACGTTGAAGTTTTCGAATTGTTTCATCCTTTGTAGATATTTGTCTGTTGGGCACAACAGATCAACAATTTTGGATGAAACATTTAACCATTTGAGTATATTCTGATTGAAGTTGCATTTCATGGCATTATCGAACGATATCCTGGAAAAAATGTATCCTAGCTTACGTTGATCAACATCAGATGGTTCTACAAAGTTTCAAAGGCGGAAGTCTTGCAACGCGCGGGTTGTATTACACTTGAGACTCAAGTAACGAGCCCAACCAAGTTCTATTTGAGTAAAGCCTTCGACTCGGTGAATCGGAGAGCGCTATGGAAAATCATGGGACGCCTTGGAGTACCCGAAAAATTCTTGGCAGCGTGTAAAGGCCTCCACACCAACAACACCGCTAGAATACAGCATAATTTCTTAACCAACTCTGGAATAAAACAAGACTGCGTGTTAGCGCCTTTACTGTTCAATATTTTGGCCATAGCTGTCTCGAAAATCAGTCATGGTGCGTAAGCCCTTGGGGTAGCGAATAAAAGTCTCGAGTAGATCCGCCCTGGTTGTGTTTCTTTCATTTCTGGAGAAATACAACCACGAGGCCAGTATAAGAGGTTCAGGGATATACTGCATCAATCCCTGAAATCGGTTGATGCCAATCATAACTGGGAACAACTAGCGTTGGACAGGTCACAGTGAGGGTCTTTGGTCCACAGTTATAATGGAGACTCGAGAAGAATACAGCGGCGGCCAGATCTGGTTGGTGACTATCCATGCCCGGAGTGTGGAAGAATCTGTAGGTCACGGTTGGGTTTCTTCAGTCACAGGAGGGCACACAGACGCAAGTAGCCCTCAGAAATTATAAGTTTGATCGCACCAATAGTCTGGTTTTTTAGTCTTTTTGTAGATTCAGTAATGAACATGAACAGTGAGCAACTGGTTGCCAAATTTGACGCTACTGGTTCAGTCTGAAACAAAAAGGGGGTGCATGAAAGAGACGAAGCGAGGAACGTGGCTGTCTCATGTCATGTAGCAATAGATGCGACCTTTAGTACTAGGAAATTGTCCGATGTATCTGGTGTTTCACGCATAACAATCATGAGGGACCTTAAACAACATAAATTCCATTCTTACAAGATACGATTGGTTCAGGAACTGAATGACTATCGCCTTGAAATTAAAAATCCCACGAATCTCCGAAAGCGTCGACGGCTTCCAGGCTTCCAACTGACAAATGAGTCGGAAACATTGTTGAATTCTTGAGTGGGCGTCCGGAGACAGGCCGAACACAATGAGCCTTCAGCGAATTACCGCCAAGGTTGTTCGGACCTCGGCTCGGTTGTTTTGTAATTTGGGCTGTGTCCCTTCCTTTGTTTATGGACGGGGAAAATGAGTTGAACGTTCATCGGAAGTCGGGGACTTGGGATAATTGATGGTCCGTTGGGGTGGGGGTGCGTTTGTTTGTCTTGGGAGGGCGGTTGAAATCTATTTAACCGCAGTTTCGGAAGGTTCTTGCTTCGAAACAAGAGTCGGGGGATGGAAAATTAATTATGTGCGAATATGTTCTGTTTCGGATTCGTGTCTCTGGTTCGGGGTGCCGTGTCATTAACCCAGGGGCTGACTCGTGAGTGAAGTAAGTATGTCTGATGGACTGTGGTCCGGGTTTTCCATTATCCTAGGACAAGAAATTGAACTGCACTGCACAAATGTTGCGTATATGCTATAATACACAAATCATGGGATGACTTGGAGTACCCGAAAAATTCTTGGCAGCGTGTAAAGGTCTCCATACCAACAACACCGCTAGAATGCAGCATAATTTCTTAACCAACTCTGGAATAAAACAAGACTGCGTGTTAGCGCCTTTACTGTTCAATATTTTGGCCATAGCTGTCTCGATAATCAGTCATGGTGCGTAAGCCCTTGGGGTAGAGAATAAGAGATACCGCTCGTCGTCAGTGAAATCCCGTAGTTGCGCTCAAAATAGACCTTTTCTTCGCTATCAGTCATGGAGCGTAGCCCTTGGGGTAGCGAATAAAAGTCTCGAGAAGATCCGCCCTGGTTGTGTTTCTTTCATTTCTGGAGAAATACAATTGATTACATCCCGATATCGTATAGCAAGTCATTTCACTTCGCGAGGTCATCCTTAGTATACATTTCGTCAGTTCTGATTGGCGCATTTTATTGAACAACCTTTGATTTTTCACTGTACCCGGTATAAACTTTATAAAGTGCTCGTGATCGGATCAAATTTCCAGAATGTATGTTTGCTGATCGATTCGCTCATATTTCATGCCTACACATATTTCTGTTGTTTATATAATCAGTTTCCGAAGGTGTGAATAAACTGGTACATAATTTGGTTTTGACTACTTCGTTATCGCTACCACCCTAGATAATAGCGAACTCTGTCTCCGACTAGCAGCTACTCTGGTAGGTTTGCTGTTCTTCCTAGTGAAAAGAATAGCTGGCGCTCGAGATAAGTTTTCTCCGAGGTAACCACGTTACAGAGCGAGTTGTATAACAATTGAGGCTCAAGTAACGAGGGTCCGACTCAGATGGAGCGACCACATTCTGAGGATGCAAGACACAAGACTTCCCAAAATAGCTCTGTATGGCGAATTCACAGAGGGAGCTCGGAAACCAGGAGGCCAGTATAAGCGATTTTAGGACTGTGATACCAGAGAGGCTTTCCTGTGGCACTGGTCATGATGCAAACTGCGAGAAATACCAATCAAATATCCATTATTCCCCTCATCCTTTTTCGTTGGAGACACGCTGTAGAACCCAAGGCGGAACGTCTTTCGGATTGACGTTCGGCGGGATCAATCATCCCTAAATTTTGAATGAATTTTTATCGTTCCGGAAGATCTATTATATTTCGCAACGTCCCAACGGCTCGAGTAACAAAACCTTTTAAAACTTTTCATATTTCCCTCAGGCTACGACGCACTCCTTCCACGGGAACCAATGGGAGGAAATATCGTTTTATCAATCATCGAAGTGGAATTAAGCGCATAGGGTTGAAGGAGATTTTTCACAATGAAACGAACGGCGTGAACGACACAGCTCCTCGGGAATATTGAGTGAAAGGGAATAAGAGAAGGCGATTTTTCGATTGTGACTGGTAGAGGGCTTATTGCTCTTCGAGTGGCTCGGCCTTGGCTCGGAAAAGCCTCTTTCCTCTTCTGCGAATCGAGGAACGAAAGCTTCGTTCTATTCGATATTAACCTCGCTACGTCTTTCGCTCGAAATTGTTACTAATCTTTTTTTCTCTTGTTACAGGTAAGGCTCATTTTCCATCAGAGTGATTCGAAATTCAACGTTCAGGTACAGTAAAATAGTTTTATATGTACCAAGGACCAGAAACTGTCTATTATAGTCAGGGCTGCAAAGTCATAGCCGAAGCTAGCAAGCAGATTAGACAATAGTATCATAGGGGCTTGGTGTTTGAAAATTTAAGATGCGGTGGTAACAGAAAAAATGACATTTGTCAGTCGGGATTGAGGAAATGTCAGATATACAGGGTGAGTCTTTGACTCGTACAAATATTTCAACAGTTGATTCTTGAGGTCGAAAGAAACACTTTTTTCCTTTAACAATTTTTCCGATTTGGCTCGGTTCAAAAGATATAGACTGTTGAAAAACACCAAAAATTCAAAGAACCCAACTCTTGAAAATCAGTTGGACGCTATCTAATGAATATTTGAACGTTATGTCAAATAGAAACAATCTTCATATTTTCTCGTATAATGCACTGTTTTCCAGTAATTTGATGTTCAAAAATTGAAAAGTATCTGTGAAATTTGAGAAATTGAGTACTTTGGCTCAATACAGCTCTGTTTGAAAGATCCACAAATATGTATTGTCACAGAGCACGATAAGAACGTCCATCAGAAAAACAGAAGATACAATTGATAAATTATGAGAGGTGCAAATCGAGAGTACTAAGAGACAACCACTAATCGTTGGTTTCGAGAAGTGCAGAGGGCTGAAAACTAACATGTTTATCGAGCAAGATGAATGAACGTGAGGATCATGAGAGAACAAGGGCCGAATCGGAAAAAATGGTATGGGAAAGAAGTGATTCTTTTGACCTTAAGAATCTGCTGTTAAAATATTTGTCAAAGTCAAAGACTGACCCTGTATAATTAAAATTTGATGCAGAAGGTTGCTCTTGATTAAGATAACAAGTTTATGTATTAAATAAAAAAGGGCAGATCATAAGAGTAGTAACTTGCTTGCTAGCTTTGGCTACGTCGCCTTAGTTACCAGGAGGGGTGTTACTGATCCATCCATACAGCTCAAGTCACTAGTGAAAACCAGCGAATTTCGTAAAGGTTAAACTCGAAAACAGCAAATGGCATCGTGGATTCACTCTTTCATCTAAACGACAGCGGATGAAAAGTGTCTGCGGACGAAAAATACTAGCCTTCAAAATCGACGAAACCAATATTTTCTGTAGTCGCTCGTTGAAGAATTCTAAACGTTTTCGATGGTTATCTGATCGCGCTAAATTCACGCGATTCAAAATCGCAAATAACAAACGAGAAATGGAATTAATGTTCGGAATTTAACTGTCGAAAAATTCGAATAACCGAAAATTTATCAATTATCCACTCCAAAATATGCCCGGACATGTTCAATCTGCATTGAATGCGGGCGCGGTCCGCTTTTTTTCCATCGGTTTACAGCCCATCAACATCTAATAATTCCCATTTTGGACCCGCAGATAGGGGGAATTTTTTTTACGGTGGATCATTCAATTAGGGCGTCAATTGTTTATTTTCGGCCTGTGCAAATGCGATGAAATATTTAATAGGTCGTTCGTAGAACAGATGCAAACGCGAACTGGATGTTGTTTCGTATCGGTAAAATACGTTTTGGTTCAATCCCTGAATTGATTTTTAAGGGAGTTATTATTTATGTGCTTTCGAATCGGTTCGGGATTTATTGGATGATTTGGATGCTGGAAAAATTGTTGGTTTGTTGTTTTCGATAACTTCCAACTTTAAACTATTCACTAACACCCTGTACCCTGTTCTTCAGTGCTTGATTTTGGCCGTTTCTGATAGGTACTTGATGAATGGTTCAGCCCTTTCCTTCTGAGCCATTTCCAGTAGTGAAAATTTTCCTAATCTCAGTATGCCCCATATACTAATTAACAATTTCCTCTACACCCTCTCGTGAACAATAACAAGACCCTTTCGTTTTAACAATGGCTTCATTAATATCTTGTTACAAGGTACATAAGCGATCCAGTGAAAGCAGGTATGGTATTTCAACACCCCGTTTTTAATTGCCGTTTATATGATCAATTTTAAAGCGGTATTGAAGGGTTGAATGAGGTTGAGAATGGGGTCTATTCATTAGGATTCATCCTTTCATAACTGCGACCAATTCGATCTTTGTTTCCTATAACCTAAGTGGATCTTCAGGGGTGTTAACAAATCTTAGGACGTGCTCAAGGTTCTCGTCTGTCATATCCTAAAGATTGAGTGTTGGCTAGGCTTGTAGGTGGGCCAAATCTGGTCATTTGAACAGTGAACGACTGTGTTCCCCAAAGTAACGAAGAAAGAATAACCTGTCTTCTCTCGTACTGTATACAGGTTTGCGGCCGATATCACAACGCCAGTCGTAAAAGTTCGCAGAGCTGGTGACAAAGCGTCTACCACATCGAAACTCGTAGCTTTTTCACCACGATATTGGCCTCGGCTAAAGGTGATTAATAGTCGACCATACACTCCATCAGCCAAAATTCGCTATTTCAACGTCGCGCAGACCGCAAAAATGGGAAAACAGGCGTCAGGAAGACAAAGGACGGAGAGGGGAAACAGCTTTTTGAATTATCGTCAACATAAATCATCGCCGTAATCGACTGTGGGGCAGTTTGTCTCCAGTCGATGATGATGGTGAGGAATTTTTGCACTTTCAGGTGGAAATTATCGAGGTTGGCGTATGAAACATCCGCATCTGTCAAAACTATCCTACACCGAAGAGTGTAAGGAAAATCCGTCTTTTTCTCCAGTTTCAGTACATGAGTTTCTTCCTTCTCCAGCCTTGAGAGCGAACCCTGCAGTCTGCAGTTGACTGAAAGCAGTGGTTACGTCTGGGAGTCATGGATGGGTGTAGGATCCTTCAGAGTAAGTGAGGCTTGGTTCAGTCTTGGTGGGACAGATGGCGTATCGTGATGAGAATTGAAAATATACCTCACATTGACGCACTGCACCCTACTGATGAGGGACAATAATCCATGGTCTTCAGTTTTCGATTACATGCTTCAGCCTCTCTGGGTATTTCTGTAACTCTTTCTTGTAGGTACATTTTCCTTCACAGAAAGGTTCTGGGCCAATGAAACTAGTTTATTCTTACGCTTAGACGGCGGCCAAAGCATCTGATCCAGTACCAGTTGTAATTTTAGAACCATCTGTATACCATTCCATAGTATTTCTCTTGAGGATTTGTTGGCTGGGTTCCCTTTCTCAATCTTCCTTCCCATTAGGAGCCTAGTGAATGATGTATTCTCCATCGTGACGATAAAGAAATCCCTTGATTGACTTGTGGAACAATTTCTCTGCAACTTTCAGCTGCGGCAATCTAGGGCGGAGCCCCTGACGAACACAGATTGATCCAGAAACCATCAATTATCCAATAACCGAAAACACCACCCCTTCATAAATCACTATTCGTCTGCGAAGAACGAGCAACCGCTAACAATTTTTCTCGCGCCCCCAAAACCCCCTACCACCCCACGACTGATGCCCGGTTTTGCCGCACGACAAAAAACCGCACTAATGGGCCGCCCCGCCCCCGCGCTGCTTCAAAAACGTAAACAAGCTCATCAGTTCGAAAAACAAAAGACGAACAACTATCCCCGACGTCGACCGGGTTCGGGAATAACAAGGGGATAAAGCTTAACACGTAGTTCCTGCAGGAAAAAGGTAGAGATGACAGAGTGGCAGCTTTATGAGAAAAGGTAATGGTTCTCGTGCTCATTATTTTGCCGATTTAGGGCTCCGTGCGGGGTCTGGAATGACGGATGTGTATCGGAGATGGCTCTGGAGACAGGGCGGTATCGAGTGTTTGCAGACCCGGCCTCAGCCGCATCATCGATTGGATGGTGCGAAGAAGTTACTGAGCTGTTTGTTCTCCAGGGAAACCCAGTCTTAGCCCAACAATAACCCTCAGGAAGGAGGCACTTTCGTGTCAGCAAAAAGTGCCAGGATATGCTGTTATACCAAAAAGTATAGAGTAACTGACCAGAGGTACTGAGAGTTACTGAGCAGAAAAAACGCTGTTTGTTCTCCAGGAAAACCCAGTTTTAGCCCAACAATAATCCTAAGGAAGGAGGCACTTTTCTGTCAGCAAAAAGTGCCAGGATGTGCTGTTATATCATAGAGTATTGTAATGATCTCCAGTTTTCTGAGAAGAATGGCATGCATTCCTTTCATTTTACATTTCCGCTTTTGAAAATATTTAATTCTCAAATATTCGGTACATTCATTCCGATAGGCAGAGTAAATGTAAAAAACCGTTTATCTGTGTTTAACGTTGTTGTTCTTGCATGCCGTTGAAGATGACGACAGTCATGGTGCGTAAGCCCTTGGGATACTGAAGGGAAAGTCCCGTCAACCCCCCTGTTTGCGTTCCGTATCATAAGTGTTGAAACCGAAATCTCTTCTTTTCTATCAGTCATGGTGCGTAAGCCCTTGGGGTCAAATATACTTCAAAATACTTTATTGCTCAACATATTCTCCTCTTGATTGGATGGTTTAGCATCAGCGTCCCATAAAGTATCAACTATTTTATGCAGGATATTATTCCTAGTTCTTAAAACAATCCTATGATTCGTTCTCCGTTAACGTCCAATAGGCCACCCACCGTGAGATACCCTGTATATCATGTACAAACTGTAAAATGTGGATTCCTCTTCTATCCCAGTAGGGAATAGGCTCGTCTAAATGGACCCCTCATGACTCATAGACCCGGCGACCGATAAAATATCGCCGAGTGCCGATCAACAGGCGTCGGACTCCAAGTCATCCCTTAAGTCCTTAGAACCTTCATCATCCCGTTTCTTATTGTAGGGCAGACAAGGGTCCCTTTGTCGTGCCGTAATTGGTTAATATCACCATTAATTACTCGGTCGCATTGTCTTTTGTGGCCTCTGATAGCGACATCAGGATGTTCACTGTCTTATGTCGAAATTAGCCGTGCTCAAGCCGTTGTCCTTGCCGTTGCTGAGTTGGCAGCGTCGGCCGATCCATCTCTTTGATGTTGCCCTTCTTGTTTAACGATATATTGGAATACTTTGGGGTTGCCGCCACTTGAATTCCGCCTATCGATCCAGCAACCGAGGAGTTTTGGGAGAATTTAATCTCTGCTTTCTCCCTCAACGTTTTTTTGGTAAACCATCGAAGGTGAAGCGATGTAAAACACTAATTTTCCAATGAGATGCAACAGTGGAGTGGTAGTGGAGCTGCATCCATCAAAATCATCTTTTTAGGAGTTTTTAGACTGAAACTGCGTATCGAGAAAAATTTAACATGTAATTTACTGCGTCGAAAACTTCGCGAACTCATCCATCATGAAGCAAAACTGTCACCGAGAAGAATGCCCTATTTCCGTACACATCATCGTCGCGTATCGAATTAAAACGGTGGAAAATGAGAAAATACGCGATGAGGAAAATAAAAATTGTTGTCGTCTGGAAAAACAGGGTGGGTAGACTTTCATGCAAATAGACGAGCGTGGAAATATCAGATGGTATGGGATAAAGATGTTCCTTTTCACCTCAAGAATCTAGTGTTGAAATATCCGTACGAATCAAAGACTCACCCTGTATAAGGTTCTCAACCAAATTCGATAATTTGTAATTGGCTACTCGGTAACAAATATTATTGATTTCGAGAGGTTTTCCATTTTCCCATTTCAATATCCCTTAGAGAACTCCCCGATCTTCGCAAATGAGCATATCCCTCCTCTAATCCTCCCTTATTTTCGACGCTCCAACCTCCATATCAACCCCTGAGAAAATATTTGTTTCCCTTAATGCAAACCGTGATTTGGCTAATGTTAGTTTTGCGTCCGCGTAACGATTGTGGAGGCAGATAAAATGTTCGTTTAAAGCTTCTTCGCTGTTGTTTCGTTAACGACCAGATCTGTCTGATATTGGGGTTGGTCGGAATCTGGATCGGAGGAGGTTTTAAAGATGCTACTGTGATGGATGTTGAGTTCTCTATATCTTTCAGGAAAGGGTTAATGTTGTTGCCTTATTCTGACTTCTGAGCATTGGATATACTTTGTGTTTTTGACTCGTACAATACAACATTTTAACAGTAGATTCTTGAGGTCAAAAGAAACACTTTTTTCCTTTACCATTTTTCCCGAATCGGCTCGGTTCAAAAGATACAGGCTGTTGAAAAACCATAAAAAATGTTATTTAAAAAAAAATCCACAGATGTGTAGTGTCACAAATTTAGCTAGTTATTCTGAAGGTAATTTTGTTTTTCCAGTGGTGGCACAGGTCATTATGAAAACTTAAAATGGCTGTATCTTTTTATCAGGACCAAATCGAAAAAACTGGTAAAGGAAAAAATGTTTTTTTCAACCTCAAGAATCTACCTTCAAAATATTTTACGAGTCAAAGACTCACCGTGTATACAGGATATCCCTGGAGTAACTCTCATCAGAGATAGCCTTTCAGAAAGAACCTGAATCAGGCTTCAAGACGTGGTAACACTCAGAGTTGTCACATGTTTAATTGTTTTTTATGAGTTTTCGAAATTGGACAAATAATATTCTATTCTATTATTTGAATCTCGAGAGAATGTATTTCCTGAGAACCCCATCGTCTTCCACTCAGTCGTAACGAGAAAAAATAGGCATTTCCCTAGTACATTACAGTTGAAAAGACCCATCATGGGAGAGTATCCTCCGAGATTTTCTATTTTTCCGGACTGCACGGAAAAGGGTAAATTGCCGAAGATGCTTCCTATGTTGCTGCCAACGCCAAACCACAATCCCACGTCGAAGGTTATAAAAATTGCAGGAGGACATAATGGATACGTGCGGTGGTTTGACGTTTTGCGAGCCGAATGTTGTCCGAAGACTGGCAGGCTTCTGCCATGGAAATACTAGACTTTTCGACGTTCTTATTTGAAATCGAATAACTCTTCGATAAGGCTAATTATCCTTCCACTCATTAAAAACACTTTCAACTAGAAATCATAGCTGTTTACGTCTTGGAACTGTTTGACAAATTTGACGCAATTGGTTAGGTCGGAAATGAAATGAAGGTGCATGAAAAAACCGAGTTAAAACATACACGTGTATTAAACGTTTAAATATCGTTGAATAGAGGTTTTTCGTTGAACTTTCTAACGTATATTTAGAACTAGAATTCAACCTAACGTTGATTTCACCTGTAATATAATACACAAATACAATTCAACTTGTTACTGCAGTCACCAGGACTTTAACTACCAATATGCAACGTTTCTTTATCGTGTCTCCTCAACGTTTGATCAACGTGATGTAAGAAACGTTACATTTACGTTGAATTTCGTAAAAACACAACACTAACGTTATAAACGAATTCCCAATAGATCATACGAAGTATGAAAGGAAGACCTCTTTCTGCCAGTTCAAGAAACATCGTGTTGTCTTGAAATCACGAATGGAAACTATGGTTAACGTCTATAGATGAATCGAGAATATGATAAAATTGATGGTTAATAACCTTAGCTGACTAAAAGGCTTAAAAACAATGTTGTATAGCGTGTAGAATTCGTATCACAACAACGTTATTTTTAAACGAATTCGCAACGTTATTTCAACGTAGAATTTTGGTAACAAAGAGTATAAAAACAAACCTAGATGCAACGTGAGGTTGTAACGTTGCTATAAAACCAGGATGAAACGTATTTTTAACGACAATTCGCTGAAGATAAATAATAAATAATAGTAGCGCATGCGACTCTATCAATACATATACGGACTTTGAGAACTGTGAAAGCTTCAAGAAGTCCAAGTTTCCAATCTAGCTCCGTTCGCATACGTTTCTGCGAAAGTTATCCGGACAGTCGGCATAAAATGTTTCGTTTGGAGTGCCTTGCAGCCCCGTAAACCTCAACAAGTTTGCGTGCGGTCGAAGTTGGACGTTTCCCGATTCTGGAGTCTCGTTTAATTCCACGCCGCGGTTGATTGCGATATCGGGAATTGGCCGTGTATTGTTACGTTCGTCGATTTCCATGAAAACCGCAATTTGGGTTCGGTATTCTCGAGGGTTTCCACCTCGTTCTTGGTCTTCTGAGAAAAAGCCGTACCGAGTTATCGAAGATGATCCGGCTCGAAGGACCATATGTTAAATCATTTAATATCGAGTTAGTTTGTCGAATTTTATGGTATTAGAATCAAGATAGGAGTGAGGGTTTCTATAGTTGTAAAAATACTGAATAAAAAAAGTTTCTCTGAGGCAGACGTACAATTCTCTCCTCTTTAATATCAAAAATTATACAGTCCATGGAAGCCGTACCGAGTTATTGAAAACGATCCGGCTCGAAGGACCAGACGCTTCTCGGTCAGAATTCTGGAAAAAACGAATCGCGAACCCTCGAGAGCAGATCGGAGATATTCAATCGGGAGGTTTCATTTTTTGACAGGTCCATTATGGAGACAGACGGGCCTATTCCGATCCGCGAGTCGATTCTCGATCGTGCTCTAGGGGAGAGTTCGCGACCTGTTCGAACCTGCCCCGTTCGACGTGACCGAAAAATGAAAGATCGTCGTTGTCGGATCGCAAAAATTGATATTTTCGCTTTAGTCGGCCCCGAGTGTAATTGGTTTTTGCCCTGCGGAAGGACGGATCGCCTGGATTTCATCCCTAAATCAATTTTTTATTTGTTCCGGGGTGTTTGTGGTTCGTGACGAATGGCGTGGATTCGGTGACGCTGATCGTCGTGTGTTTCAGACTAGATTAAACCCGCTGTTTCGCCAGGGCTATATTCCATAGTGAATAAATGAAACTACAAGAAATTGTGTAAAAAAAAGCAATTTGAATCAAGATATGGTACCTAAAGGGTTTTATACCAGTCATCAGAATCTTCTATTTGCCTTAAGATCCAGGGCTTTTTCGACCTCAGGCTTACACCCCTATGAGATCACTATCTTCTCAGCTATCCCCATTTAATTCCTGCATTTCCCCATTAAGGAAATCCGCATATTGTCGTGGAAACTATCAAAGTTTTCAGGTGTGCCATTTAATGTACCAACAGCAGACAATGAATTCCTGCAAACTTTCGATCATATATCATCCCACACAGGACGATGCTTCATTTCACGCCCCATTGTCTACTTTACGTGGTCTTTATCACCTCATAACCAATTAATCTTACCCCTATTGTGCCGTTCTATCACGTCGCCACCAAAACTGTGTCAAAGAATTCTATGGGAAGCAATTTCGAACGTGTGTGTGTGTGTATGGATGCACAAGGTGTCAAGGATAGGTCGGGATTTGTTGGGTCATTCGGTCATAAATTGTGCAATCTATGATTCATATAAAAAACGAAGTTTTCGATTGTGTACCACACCGATCTTAGGGTTTTTCCGAATAATATCATGTTGACTGAGAGCCTGGGTATAAATGTCTCAAAATAAGGTAACAAACAACCCAATAAATCCTAATCCTCGAAACTTCCACTTTTTTCCTTCCATAAATCAGATGGAGAGCTTCGAACCCCCTAGGTTTCTATTTCCCACGGAGGAAATCATGAAAATACACATTAAACGCGGAAAATGGAAATATATCTGATGGCGAAATTCGGAGTTATCGACGAGGGGGTCAGACTCTACGTCTACGGCGGGGTGTCTGTCGGTTTTATGACAGGTATAAATTGATTTTATTGTTGTTGAACCGAAAAAATTAGCCGTGGAAGAAAATATGTTGTTTTCGAGGTCTTTGGGGAAGTTTTTGGAGATCAGATTGTATCAGCGGATTTTTAGGGATCAAATTATTGGCGGAGAAATATAAAATAATCGCGAGATGAGATAGATGAAGGTTTGTTTGGTTTCTCTGTGTGTCTTTCCTGAAACAGCCAAATCGGGCAGTCTATATTGAACATTGAAGAAGTGTCTATGCAATATGACCTTAAGATCTATTTTGACATGCATCCTTCCTTCTTTGAGTTCTTGAAGGGGAATATTCTTTCGCATATTTACTTCTAGAAGATGTTCTTTCAGGATATGTATTTAGATCTACGATAGTTTTCCTGGAAGATTAATTCCTCTAAAGACGATCTGCGAAAATATCCCAAAAAGTTGGGTTCAGTTAAAAATTCCTCAAGACCGAACGGTTGCGCCCAGATGGATGAAATTCTCAAATTTATTACTAGAATAGTTGCTCTTTCAGAATATGTATCACGTTTAGATCTACGATAGTTTTCCTGGAAGATTAATTCCTCCAAAGACGACCTGCGAAAATTTCCCAAAAAGTTGGGTTGAGTTAAAACTTCCTAAAGACCGAACGGTTGCGCCGAAATGGATGAAATTCTCAAATTTATTACTAGAAGAGTTGCTCTTTCAGCATATGTATCACGTTTAGATCTACGATAGTTTTCCTGGAAGATTAATTCCTCCAAAGACGACCTGCGAAAATTTCCCAAAAAGTTGGGTTCAGTTAAAACTTCCTCAAGACCGAACGGTTGCGCCGAAATGGATGAAATTCTCAAATTTATTACTAGAAGATTTGCTCTTTCAGAATATGTACCACGTTTAGATCTACGATAGTTTTCCTGGAAGATTAATTCCTCTAAAGACGACCTGCGAAAATTTCCCAAAATGTTGGGTTCAGTTAAAACTTCCTCAAGACCGAACGGTTGCGCCGAAATGTATGAAATTCTCAAATTTATTACTAGAAGAGTTGTTCTTTCAGAATATGTTTTACATTCGGAACTTCGATCATTTTCCTGGAAGAAAAACTACTCGCAAGTTGACCTTCGAAAATTTCCCAAAAAGATGGGATCATTAAAAGTTCCTCAAGACTGAACGGTTCTGCCGAAATGGATGAAATTCTCAGATTTATTACTAGAAGAGTTGCTCCTCCAGAATATGTATCACATTTAGATCTACGATAGTTTTCCTGAAAGATTAATTCCTCTAAAGACGATCTGCGAAAATTTCCCAAAAAGTTGGGTTCAGTTAAAACTTCCTCAAGAACGAACGGTTCTGCCGAGATGGATGAAATTCACAGATTTATTGCTAGAAGAGTTGCTCTTTCAGAATATGTTTTACATTCGGATCTTCGATCATTTTCCTGGAATAAAAACTACTCGCAAGTTGACCTTCGAAAATTTCCCAAAAAGATGGGATCATTAAAAGTTCCTCAAGACTGAACGGTTCTGCTGAAATGGATGAAATTCTCCGATTTATTACTTGAAGAGTTGCTCCTCCAGAATATGTATAAATACCTTCTATACTTTAGACGAAGCCCACTGAAGACCCTTCACCGGTGTGAACTTAGCAGCCACTTTCCAGCAGCCACTTCAGATCTAGCGGCCGTTTGACCAGTGGCGTCGGGTACTTTTTTTTCGCGTACTGTGCTTACTGAAATCGGTATTAGGTCTCGGAAATGAATGAATTCTTTCAAAACTAGAGTATTTATTCATAAGAAGATGATAAATACTATTTGAAAGATTTTTTATTCCAGGAATGTTGAAGTGTCAGTACCAGCCATAAAATGGATATTCGAAATATAATCGAAAATAGGTCTAAAAAATGAATAAAGGGTTTAAAATTCGGTGTATGTATTTATGAACCCTCAAGGAACGATATTCCAAGAGCTTTTTCATTTGCAGGACTTGGAAGGGTGAATTTCACCCCCTCTTCTCAGAGTCCACAGAATAAATCGAAAATAGGTCTTAAAAATGAATAAAGGGTTTGAAATTAGGTGTATGTATTTATGAACCCTCAAGGAACGATATTCCAAGAGCTTTTTCATTTGCAGGACTTGGAAGGGTGAATTTCACCCCCTCTCCTCAGAGTCCACAGAATAAATCGAAAATAGGTCTTAAAAATGAATAAAGGGTTTGAAATTCGGTGTATGTATTTATGAACCCTCAAGGAACGATATTCCAAGAGCTTTTTCATTTGCAGGACTTGGAAGGGTGAATTTCACCCCCTCTCCTCAGAGTCCACAAAATAATTCGAAAATAGGTCTAGAAAATGAGAAAAGGGTTTGAAATTCGGTGTATGTATTTATGAACATTCAAGGAACGATATTCCAAGAGCTTTTTCATTTGCAGGACTTGGAAGGGTGAATTTCACCCCTATTTCTAATAATAAAAAAAACATCGAAAATACGCCTCAAAAATGAATAAAGGGTTTGAAATTCGGTGTATGTATTTATAAACCCTCAAGGAACGATATTCCGAGAGCTTTTTTATTTGCAGGACTTGGAAGGGTGAATTTCACCCCCTCTCCTCAGAGTCCACAAAATAATTCGAAAATAGGTCTTAAAAATGAATAAAGGGTTTGAAATTCAGTGTATGTATTTATAAACCCTCAAGGAAAGATATTCCAAGAGCTTTTTCATTTGCAGGACTTGGAAGGGTGAATTTCAACCCCTTTCCTCAGAGTCCAAAGAATAATTCGAAAATAGGTCTTAAAAATGAATAAAGGGTTTGAAATTCGGTGTATATATTTATGAACCCTCAAGGAACGATATTCCGAGAGCTTTTTCATTTGCAGGACTTGAAAGGGTGAATTTCACCCCCTTTCCTCAGAGTCCACAGAATAAATCGAAAATAGGTCTTAAAAATGAATAAAGGGTTTGAAATTCGGTCTATGTATTTATGAACCCTCAAGGAACGATATTCCAAGAGCTTTTTCATTTGCAGGACTTGGAAGGGTGAATTTCACCCCTATTTCTAATAATAAAAAAAACATCGAAAATACGTCTCAAAAATGAATAAAGGGTTTGAAATTCGGTGTATGTATTTATAAACCCTCAAGGAACGATATTCCAAGAGCTTTTTCATTTGCAGGACTTGGAAGGGTGAATTTCACCCCTATTTCTAATAATAAAAAAAACATCGAAAATACGTCTCAAAAATGAATAAAGGGTTTGAAATTCGGTGTATGTATTTATAAACCCCCAACGAACGATATTCCGAGAGCTTTTTCATTTGCAGGACTTGGAAGGGTGAATTTCACCCCTATTTCTAATAATAAAAAAAACATCGAAAATACGTCTCAAAAATGAATAAAGGGTTTGAAATTCGGTGTATGTATTTATAAACCCTCAAGGAACGATATTCCAAGAGCTTTTTCATTTGCAGGACTTGGAAGGGTGAATTTCACCCCCTCTTCTCAGAGTCCACAGAATAAATCGAAAATAGGTCTTAAAAATGAATAAAGGGTTTGAAATTCGGTGTATGTATTTATGAACCCTCAAGGAACGATATTCCAAGAGCTTTTTCATTTGCAGGACTTGGAAGGGTGAATTTCACCCCTATTTCTAATAATAAAAAAAACATCGAAAATACGTCTCAAAAATGAATAAAGGGTTTGAAATTCGGTGTATGTATTTATAAACCCCCAACGAACGATATTCCGAGAGCTTTTTCATTTGCAGGACTTGGAAGGGTGAATTTCACCCCCTCTCCTCAGAGTCCACAGAATAAATCGAAAATAGGTCTTAAAAATGAATAAAGGGTTTGAAATTCGGTGTATGTATTTATGAACCCTCAAGGAACGATATTCCAAGAGCTTTTTCATTTGCAGGACTTGGAAGGGTGAATTTCAACCCCTTTCCTCAGAGTCCACAGAATAATTCGAAAATAGGTCTTAAAAATGAATAAAGGGTTTGAAATTCGGTGTATGTATTTATGAACATTCAAGGAACGATATTCCAAGAGCTTTTTCATTTGCAGGACTTGGAAGGGTGAATTTCACCCCCTCTCCTCAGAGTCCACAAAATAATTCGAAAATAGGTCTAGAAAATGAGAAAAGGGTTTGAAATTCGGTGTATATATTTATGAACCCTCAAGGAACGATATTCCGAGAGCTTTTTCATTTGCAGGACTTGAAAGGGTGAATTTCACCCCCTTTCCTCAGAGTCCACAGAATAAATCGAAAATAGGTCTTAAAAATGAATAAAGGGTTTGAAATTCGGTCTATGTATTTATGAACCCTCAAGGAACGATATTCCAAGAGCTTTTTCATTTGCAGGACTTGGAAGGGTGAATTTCACCCCTATTTCTAATAATAAAAAAAACATCGAAAATACGTCTCAAAAATGAATAAAGGGTTTGAAATTCGGTGTATGTATTTATAAACCCTCAAGGAACGATATTCCAAGAGCTTTTTCATTTGCAGGACTTGGAAGGGTGAATTTCACCCCTATTTCTAATAATAAAAAAAACATCGAAAATACGTCTCAAAAATGAATAAAGGGTTTGAAATTCGGTGTATGTATTTATAAACCCCCAACGAACGATATTCCGAGAGCTTTTTCATTTGCAGGACTTGGAAGGGTGAATTTCACCCCTATTTCTAATAATAAAAAAAACATCGAAAATACGTCTCAAAAATGAATAAAGGGTTTGAAATTCGGTGTATGTATTTATAAACCCTCAAGGAACGATATTCCAAGAGCTTTTTCATTTACAGGACTTGGAAGGGTGAATTTCACACCCTCTCCTCAGAGTCCACAGAATAAATCGAAAATAGGTCTTAAAAATGAATAAAGGGTTTATAAATACATACACCGAATTCCAAACCCTTTATTCATTTTTAAGACCTATTTTCGATTTATTCTGTGGACTCTGAGGAGAGGGGATGAAATTCACCCTTCCAAGTCCTGCGAATGAAAAAGCTTTCGGAATATCGTTCCTTGAGGGTTTATAAATACATACACCGAATTTCAAACCCTTTATTCATTTTTAAGACCTATTTTCGATTTATTCTGTGGACTCTGAGGAGAGGGTGTGAAATTCACCCTTCCAAGTCCTGTAAATGAAAAAGCTCTTGGAATATCGTTTCTTGAGGGTTTATAAATACATACACCGAATTTCAAACCCTTTATTCATTTTTGAGACGTATTTTCGAATTATTTTGTGGACTCTGAGGAGAGGGGGTGAAATTCACCCTTCCAAGTCCTGCAAATGAAAAAGCTCTTGGAATATCGTTCCTTGAGGGTTTATAAATACATACACCGAATTTCAAACCCTTTATTCATTTTTAAGACCTATTTTCGATTTATTCTGTGGACTCTGAGGAGAGGGTGTGAAATTCACCCTTCCAAGTCCTGTAAATGAAAAAGCTCTTGGAATATCGTTCCTTGAGGGTTTATAAATACATACACCGAATTTCAAACCCTTTATTCATTTTTGAGACGTATTTTCGATGTTTTTTTTATTATTAGAAATAGGGGTGAAATTCACCCTTCCATGTCCTGCAAATGAAAAAGCTCTCGGAATATCGTTCGTTGAGGGTTTATAAATACATACACCGAATTTCAAACCCTTTATTCATTTTTGAGACGTATTTTCGATGTTTTTTTTATTATTAGGAATAGGGGTGAAATTCACCCTTCCAAGTCCTGCAAATGAAAAAGCTCTTGGAATATCGTTCCTTGAGGGTTCATAAATACATACACCGAATTTCAAACCCTTTATTCATTTTTAAGACCTATTTTCGAATTATTCTGTGGACTCTGAGGAAAGGGGGTGAAATTCACCCTTTCAAATCCTGCAAATGAAAAAGCTCTCGGAATATCGTTCCTTGTGGGTTCATAAATACATACACCGAATTTCAAACCCTTTATTCATTTTTAAGACCTATTTTCGATTTATTCTGTGGACTCTGAGGAAAGGGGGTGAAATTCACCCTTTCAAGTCCTGCAAATGAAAAAGCTCTCGGAATATCGTTCCTTGAGGGTTCATAAATACATAAACCGAATTTCAAACCCTTTTCTCATTTTCTACACCTATTTTCGAATTATTTTGTGGACTCTGAGGAGAGGGGGTGAAATTCACCCTTCCAAGTCCTGCAAATGAAAAAGCTCTTGGAATATCTTTCCTTGAGGGTTTATAAATACATACACCGAATTTCAAACCCTTTATTCATTTTTAAGACCTATTTTCGAATTATTTTGTGGACTCTGAGGAGAGGGGGTGAAATTCACCCTTCCAAGTCCTGCAAATGAAAAAGCTCTTGGAATATCGTTCCTTGAGGGTTTATAAATACATACACCGAATTTCAAACCCTTTATTCATTTTTAAGACCTATTTTCGATTTATTCTGTGGACTCTGAGGAGAGGGTGTGAAATTCACCCTTCCAAGTCCTGTAAATGAAAAAGCTCTTGGAATATCGTTTCTTGAGGGTTTATAAATACATACACCGAATTTCAAACCCTTTATTCATTTTTGAGACGTATTTTCGAATTATTTTGTGGACTCTGAGGAGAGGGGGTGAAATTCACCCTTCCAAGTCCTGCAAATGAAAAAGCTCTTGGAATATCGTTCCTTGAGGGTTTATAAATACATACACCGAATTTCAAACCCTTTATTCATTTTTAAGACCTATTTTCGATTTATTCTGTGGACTCTGAGGAGAGGGTGTGAAATTCACCCTTCCAAGTCCTGTAAATGAAAAAGCTCTTGGAATATCGTTCCTTGAGGGTTTATAAATACATACACCGAATTTCAAACCCTTTATTCATTTTTGAGACGTATTTTCGATGTTTTTTTTATTATTAGAAATAGGGGTGAAATTCACCCTTCCATGTCCTGCAAATGAAAAAGCTCTCGGAATATCGTTCGTTGAGGGTTTATAAATACATACACCGAATTTCAAACCCTTTATTCATTTTTGAGACGTATTTTCGATGTTTTTTTTATTATTAGGAATAGGGGTGAAATTCACCCTTCCAAGTCCTGCAAATGAAAAAGCTCTTGGAATATCGTTCCTTGAGGGTTCATAAATACATACACCGAATTTCAAACCCTTTATTCATTTTTAAGACCTATTTTCGAATTATTCTGTGGACTCTGAGGAAAGGGGGTGAAATTCACCCTTTCAAATCCTGCAAATGAAAAAGCTCTCGGAATATCGTTCCTTGTGGGTTCATAAATACATACACCGAATTTCAAACCCTTTATTCATTTTTAAGACCTATTTTCGATTTATTCTGTGGACTCTGAGGAAAGGGGGTGAAATTCACCCTTTCAAGTCCTGCAAATGAAAAAGCTCTCGGAATATCGTTCCTTGAGGGTTCATAAATACATAAACCGAATTTCAAACCCTTTTCTCATTTTCTACACCTATTTTCGAATTATTTTGTGGACTCTGAGGAGAGGGGGTGAAATTCACCCTTCCAAGTCCTGCAAATGAAAAAGCTCTTGGAATATCTTTCCTTGAGGGTTTATAAATACATACACCGAATTTCAAACCCTTTATTCATTTTTAAGACCTATTTTCGAATTATTTTGTGGACTCTGAGGAGAGGGGGTGAAATTCACCCTTCCAAGTCCTGCAAATGAAAAAGCTCTTGGAATATCGTTCCTTGAGGGTTTATAAATACATACACCGAATTTCAAACCCTTTATTCATTTTTGAGACGTATTTTCGATGTTTTTTTTATTATTAGAAATAGGGGTGAAATTCACCCTTCCATGTCCTGCAAATGAAAAAGCTCTCGGAATATCGTTCGTTGAGGGTTTATAAATACATACACCGAATTTCAAACCCTTTATTCATTTTTGAGACGTATTTTCGATGTTTTTTTTATTATTAGGAATAGGGGTGAAATTCACCCTTCCAAGTCCTGCAAATGAAAAAGCTCTTGGAATATCGTTCCTTGAGGGTTCATAAATACATACACCGAATTTCAAACCCTTTATTCATTTTTAAGACCTATTTTCGAATTATTCTGTGGACTCTGAGGAAAGGGGGTGAAATTCACCCTTTCAAATCCTGCAAATGAAAAAGCTCTCGGAATATCGTTCCTTGTGGGTTCATAAATACATACACCGAATTTCAAACCCTTTATTCATTTTTAAGACCTATTTTCGATTTATTCTGTGGACTCTGAGGAAAGGGGGTGAAATTCACCCTTTCAAGTCCTGCAAATGAAAAAGCTCTCGGAATATCGTTCCTTGAGGGTTCATAAATACATACACCGAATTTCAAACCCTTTTCTCATTTTCTACACCTATTTTCGAATTATTTTGTGGACTCTGAGGAGAGGGGGTGAAATTCACCCTTCCAAGTCCTGCAAATGAAAAAGCTCTTGGAATATCTTTCCTTGAGGGTTTATAAATACATACACCGAATTTCAAACCCTTTATTCATTTTTAAGACCTATTTTCGAATTATTTTGTGGACTCTGAGGAGAGGGGGTGAAATTCACCCTTCCAAGTCCTGCAAATGAAAAAGCTCTTGGAATATCGTTCCTTGAGGGTTTATAAATACATACACCGAATTTCAAACCCTTTATTCATTTTTTAGACCTATTTTCGATTATATTTCGAATATCCATTTTATGGCTGGTACTGACACTTCAACATTCTTGGAATAAAAAATCTTTCAAATAGTATTTATCATCTTCTTATGAATAAACACTCCAGTTTTGAAAGAATTCATTCATTTCCGAGACCTAATACCGATTTCAGTAAGCACAGTACGCGAAAAAAAAAGTACCCGACGCCACTGGTCAAACGGCCGCTAGATCTGAAGTGGCTGCTGGAAAGTGGCTGCTAAGTTCACACCGGTAGACCCTTCAAACCCTTCGCATCCACCACTGTCTCAATACGAACATTTCTGTTCTATCCAATTAATCCATCATCCTATGCCTTTGTAATCCGACATGGCGACGATCCGCCCCTACGTCTTATCCACCCCATACTTACGTTATCTCTCCAAATATCCACCTACCGAAGGTGATGCAAAGCTCGAGTTATAAATATTATAACAGGGCCTTTCGCTTAATCCCCATCATAATTTATGCATTGTTTAACTGCCGGTCCGTGGAGAATAATATATTGAGCTATGCGACTAACCTCAACGAAGAGCTCGGTTTTGGAGTTTGCTCGATTAGGCATACTGACGGTGAGTTTGCAGTTCGATCTGGTTGTTGTCAACAATGCAATTGTCCTCGTGAGACTTTCCATTTAACTCAGATAACTAGAATAACTAAAAAAGGTTTTACTCGGAATGATATTCAAATAGTAAAGGGAAGGTAGGGTGAGGTAACGGTATGTCGCTCGTGTGTCGTATGGTTTGAATAACTGGAACACCCCCCTTATTCACCAGATTTAGCTCTATCCGACTATCATCACTTTCTCCAACTGAAAAAAGGTTTGAAATGTCGTAAATTTTCTTCCAACCAGGAGGTAATAAAAGCTGTGAAGGTCTGGTTTGCAGAGCAAGAAGAAACATTTTTATTGAAAGCTCTAGAGACGTTGCAGGTTCGCTGTGATAAATATATCCAATCAAGAGGAGAATATGGCTAAGAATTTTTCAATATATCTTCGTTTATTGATTGATCTTGTACATCCAGAGAGGGTTAATATATTCTAATGTTAAGACTCAATTACCAATCAAATCTTTTTCCTTAGTGCTTTAAGTCTGCTAGGATAACTTCCAGATTCTTATACGAGAAAGTATGCACTTCAATATGCTACATTTCGGTAGAGATCTCATTGCCACCACCGAAAATAGTCGACAAACCGAAGAAATTATTGAAATAAATTCCGTGTAGCATTTCCGGTGTCGCGAGAATGATGGAAATCCAATTCGCGTTAACGGCAACGTATTTTCCAACTTTCCCGAAGGCCTGGTTACAGCTGACAATATTGAAATTTAAATATCCAATAAGTCGTATATAAAAATTTATGGAAATAACCCCACCCTCGTTCGCGACATGCTCTCCACCCATAAAGATACATATATTTCAATTTGGAGCCACTATATCCGTACGTCTGTGGCTTCGTCGTTTTTCCTGTTGTTTTTTTTTCGAGATCCCTTCCAAATCCGCGGTCATGGGGTGGGGTTGCTTGAAGTGCCACTCATCACAATTTGGCGAAACACATGGCCTACCGCTAAACGATGGATTGTACAAGAGTCACG
This sequence comes from Coccinella septempunctata, assembly GCF_907165205.1. Lineage (NCBI taxonomy): Eukaryota > Metazoa > Arthropoda > Insecta > Coleoptera > Coccinellidae > Coccinella > Coccinella septempunctata. Next base: position 17,601,952 of record NC_058197.1, read on the forward strand.
CCGTATGTGTCTGAGTTTTTCGTTCTTCTTTATCAACGCGAACCTTCGTGATTCACTGTCGTGATCCCTGGATAGGTGTCACTGGTTGGAATTGCAGATTACACTGCAGCGTTTCGTATTTTGGACTATACGAGCTTTACTTTAACCTTCAGAACCATCCTTTTTCATTATGGATACTCTTTAACCTCTAGACTCAGCTTGGGCGCCTTTTATCCATCACTTCCAACCTTGACTTCCACAAGGGAGTGACTATACTGAGTTTGTCGACTAATGCTCGAAGTCTTCAAGGCTCCATGAGAGATTTCAAAGTGGTTTGTAACAAAGCAAATTTTCAATTAGTTTTGTTTCCGAATTATTCATTTTCATATTTCCGCAACGTGAATTGATTAAGTCGACCGGTTTCAGGCCGCGCGGACCCATGTGTTCCCGGATCGCGATGTCTTCAACGTGAGGTCAAGGGGGGATATCGTATGCCGAATTTGTTTAATTGCGCATTTGACAATTGTATAAAAAAGGGCCGTGCCGGGTATAAATTCGAGCGATTTCGTAAATTCAGTCAATGAAGCCAGAGTGTTCCATCAACCGTCCGAGAAGTATACCTGATAGTAAGTACATTCAAGGGTTACACATGGGCAAGGTCTCAGGTATGATTATTTTAATTACTCTTTTGGTTAATTTGCCGGTTTATTTATTTTCCCACATACCCTTCTTTCCGCCGTGGAGTTGTGTAGTAGCTTCAAATGGCCTACACTACCCCATGGACTTTCCCAGTATGCGTAGGTGTGTACGCTAGCTTCAAATGGCGCGTACATGCTTCCGTGTCATCCTTCCACCGTACCGCCCGGGTCCTGGAGGCCATGCATTAGCTTGAAACGGCCTGCATGTCTCCTGGTATCCTAAAAGTACAGGGGTGTACGATGTTAGCTTCAAACGGCCCATCCTACACTCTTGTCAGGTACGTTCCGCCGTCTCTAGCTCAGCCCACCCTTACCGTACCGCCTGAGTTCCTAGAGGTGATGCATTAGCTTCAAACGGCCTGCATCTCTCTTGGGAGTCCGAGTGTGCGGGAGTGTACGATGTTAGCTTCAAACGGCCCATCCTACACACCTGCCAGGTATGTTCCTTTGTTACCCTTTTTTACCCCGCCTTTCCCTAACCGTACCGCCCGAGTTCTTGGAGATTATGCATTAGCTTCAAACGGCCTGCATCGCTCCTGGAATTCCGAGTGTACAGAGGTGTACGATGTTAGCTTCAAACGGCCCGTCCTACACAACTGTCCGGTATGATCCCCTTCGAACTAGACCACCCACCGGGGTTACGGGGGTGGGTACAGCCCCCGTGATTTCGGAACACCTTGGATTCCGAGGGCACCTTTGCGGGTGTGTTCGTCGTCCTTGTTCCGTGGTTTAGCTTTTCCCTCGGTTCACCAAAGTATACCGGCAAACCGCCGTCAGTCTTAACACCAGTCTCGCTTATAATAAGCGACTTTGCCCATGTTACTACCCGCCGCTTGTACGCAACGTAGAGTTAACTTGCACTGTTTTCACTTACGCTCTTGCTTCATTCTAACTCCGACCGCTTCATCCCGCATTCTTACTTTGCTCACTCATCATGTTTCGACCTTAAAAGCACGTTACATCCCGCTTCTGCTTCTGCACCGCTTATTCACCCTATACCCTGTACGACATCATTATGTATATAGAAGATATTGAATAGAAGTTTCATGGTTATTGTGTGTTTTATTTTCTCCCGAATAGAGTTTTCAAGATATTTCAGAGATAGGGGACTGTCCGAACTTCATGAACATCTGACCCCTGGACATAACTTTCTCTGACTGTAGCTCCTGGTCACCTGTGGGATACCGCCTACAGGTTCCGAGTGTCCTCAACACTTTAAACTAGAGGTGGCGCCCGAGGTTTCTATCTTCGGAGAAGAAGACGGCAACAGATGGAGACAGGAGGTCGTCACAGGTTATGGATGATATTTCAGAGTATTATGTGGAATGGTCCTCTAAGAGTCGAGCCACCTAACCAGCTATGCTGGTGCTTTCTCTCATGGTGTTCCTTTAGCAAAGATCCATGCACTTACTGACCCAGTATGGCATCTTTTTGCAATCGGTTGCAGAAACCGAAAGGCTGGCCTGTGTCGGTGTTATAAGAGCTATGCCCACAGCTACTTGATCTTGATCTGCCTCCCCTGCAGCTACAAGTGAGGAAATGCAGCTTTCTGGAAGTAATAAGAATATCTCTTAATGGGAATCTCCTACCCGGAAACTGCAAACCATCGGATGTTATGCCAATCATCTTCGATTTTGAAACGGTCATAGCTGACCGTCCTAGTGCAATAAGTTTCGTAAATCTTCTGGTCAAAAAGTCATCCACGTGGTTTACTGATGGATCAAAAGCAGAAAGAGGCAATGGCATTGGCGTATATGGACCTTAACTGAGTGTCTCTAAAGCACTGGGAAGTGGACCCTCTATTTTTCAGACCAAGACACTGACTGTTCACGTATGCGTTCAGCAGTGTCTTAAAATGAACCTCGAAGGAGCTCATGACAGCTAGGACAGCCAGGCCACGCTGAGGTCCCTGGACTCACACTGCCAGGGATCTCTGCTGACATGGGAGTGTCCTAATATTATAAAGCAACTGTCCAGAGGCAATGAAGTTACTCTAGTATGGGTACCAGGACATTATGGCGTTGAAGGAAATGAAAAACCCGATGAACTTGCAGAAAGAGCATCAAGGTTAACACCTGCTGGACCTTAGTCTTCCTGTGGGCTTGGAAAAGACCAATCAAAGGCAGCGGTTCAACAAAGGGTGTTGAACAACAGAATAACCCTCTGGAGAAACACTCCTGGACTTACTCAGTCAAAGAAATTCCTGATGATTTCACCGACCTACACTAGAAAACTGCTAAAGCTGTCACGAGAGGAGCTTCGGGTGATGGTGGAACTGCTGACAGGGCACTGTCGGTACAAATTTCATTTTAACCGTATGGGAAAGTCAGCAGATGAGATTTGTAGGCTCTGTGGATCAGAAGCAGAAACAGCTGAACACATGGTATGCAAGTATCCAGAGCTGTCTGGCCTAAAAACCATTCATATGGGGAAACCTGTCCTGGATACTCACTCACCAAGGCACCTAAGGATGTTGTCGGTTTTATCAACACCATTGACGATCTACTTGGGTTCCTACGAATGAGTAGAGTAGAGAACAAAAGATCTATTTGGTCGCAGTTCCCGGAAGACTAACCGAGCCACAAAGAGCCCAGGTCAAATAATATAATAATAATACTGGTCCAGAATCTTTCTGTGGTATAGGAAGATGAAGCCATACGAAAGAATTTCTGGAAAAGGAAGAAACCAAGAGAGAAACATTGGATGAATGATCCAGGAATGAATCACCCCAAAAAGTCACTTCAAGATTTTGAAACTGGTAAGATCAAAGAAATATCTGGACCTTACTAAGCCTTCTCACTGGCTTCCTCACAAAGCATTTAGCCTTAGGAAGCATATTTCATGAAAATGGGCCTATCACAGTAGCATCTTCAGGTGAGGTGTAGTTTGTACATGTTTCGTGAGGTTATTTATGGCCGTATCTTTCCGATACATCTCCAAACAGTAAACCCATAAGAAAAAACCCCGAGAACGACCACGTGTACATCTCCCCGTCGATCCTCCATGAATAAAAATGGCATTCTGCATGATCTACGTCGATAGCATGAAATAATTTAATATCCACTTTGAATTTATAAAGAGCCACTTTGGCGAACGTGATTCTCTCCCCGATACAGGCTCAATTTCGAGCATAATGACGAAGAGAACCCCATAATTTCGTATCTGTAAGGAGCTTAGGGTCGTCGTTTAAATGGTTAGATCGTGAATATCGCCCGTAGAGGGACGCCGCGGGGATGATGGCGCTCCTGGTGAGGGTTGTTAACGCAGGTCGGTTATGATTTTAATTATTCTCCAAAGAGATCGCGAGCATGCAAGTTTTTCTCACCGGTTACAGTCTTATTCTTTAGTGTAGCGAAAAACCTTGCAACATTTATCCTTTATATGTCATTTTCGATTTTAAGCCCAATTACAGTCGGGGTTGAAAAATAACCATTTCCAGACCATCCGAGAAGTATTTCTCGATCCTTTCCAAGAACTTAACATCGCAGCAAGACGTATCAGATCAGTATCTCATCTTTTTTGCACGAGTATATTTCTCGTTCCGGAAAAACAATTGCTGCAGGAATGACGTCGTTTTCTGAGTTCGGATTGTTAAAGAGGATTTTCCGATAGAGACGTTCTCTCCAGTTTATTCCGTCGAATCTCCCTTGGCGATCGGTGCTTTCGTTTTACGTTTCTCCAAGAAAAATCGTCTTGTCGGTGCAGTTTGTTCCGGATCAGTCTGGGATATATAGAAAGAAGATTATCTAGCTGTAGGTACTTCGATGAGGTATAACAAGGTAATACCAATTTTGCGCACTCATTCCTAGGAACTTATTGGTCTTGACGAATTTTTAACTAACGCCATCTTTTTGGGAACTTTTCTAAGGTCCAACTGTGATACATATTTCAAGATTTGGTAAGGAAATATGGGTTTTCGGACACGCTGAATCTATTGCAAGCAATTTCGAAAGCCTATCTCCTTTCGTTTAGATTTTCATCTTGAAAATGGCATTTTTCGAAAATTTGCAATTTTCAATCTGCGATATCTCCTGTTATATTCGTCTGATCCAATTGGGATTTCCGGTTATATAATCAGCGTTGCCTAGGCTTCTACCCTAGCACAAAAACTCGGTTTCGAAAATTTCGATTTTTTGGGTCAAAAATGAGCAAGGGGTTAGACCCCCCTAAAATGACCTATTTGCTACTCTGTCTGAAAATGAGGGTGTCCTATTACTGTCTTAGGATATGGAGTGCATAGAATTTGTTTTGAAGATCCTAGAAAACCAAACAGTTGATAATTCAATAGAGAATTGCACTCCAGAGAGCTCTTCGAAGTCAACTCGAAAATGAAAAGTGGAAAAACAAAAAATATTTTTTTCTCCTCAACTGTGTCAGATATTGGAAAGTTTGGTATGAAAATATAGGTTTTCGAACACGCTCCATCTATTGCGAGCAATTTCGAAAGCCTATCTCCGTTCGTTTAGATTTTCATCTTGAAAATGGCATTTTTCAAAAATTTGCAATTTTCAATCTGCGATATCTCCTGTTATATTCGTCTGATCCAATTGGGATTTCCGGTTATATAATCAGCGTTGCCTAGGCTTCTACCCTAGCACAAAAACTCGGTTTCGAAAATTTCGATTTTTTGGGTCAAAAATGAGCAAGGGGTTAGACCCCCCTAAAATGACCTATTTGCTACTCTGTCTGAAAATGAGGGTGTCCTATTACTGTCTTAGGATATGGAGTGCATAGAATTTGTTTTGAAGATCCTAGAAAACCAAACAGTTGATAATTCAATAGAGAATTGCACTCCAGAGAGCTCTTCGAAGTCAACTCGAAAATGAAAAGTGGAAAAACAAAAAATATTTTTTTCTCCTCAACAGTGTCAGATATTGGAAAGTTTGGTATGAAAATATAGGTTTTCGAACACGCTCCATCTATTGCGAGCAATTTCGAAAGCCTATCTCCGTTCGTTTAGATTTTCATCTCGAAAATGGCATTTTTCAAAAATTCGCAATTTTCAATCTTCGATATCTCCTGTTATATTCGACAGATCCAATTGGGGTTTTCGGTTTTATAATCAGCTTTGCCTAGGCTTCCACCCTAGCACAAAAACTCGATTTCGAAAATCTCGATTTTTTGGGTCAAAAATGAGCAAGGGGTTAGACCCCCCTAAAATGACCTATTTGCTACTCTGTCTGAAAATGAGGGTGTCCTATTACTGTCTTAGGATATGGAGTGCATAGAATTTGTTTTGAAGATCCTAGAAAACCAAACAGTTGATAATTCAATAGAGAATTGCACTCCAGAGAGCTCTTCGAAGTCAACTCGAAAATGAAAAGTGGAAAAACAAAAAATATTTTTTTCTCCTCAACAGTGTCAGATATTGGAAAGTTTGGTATGAAAATATAGGTTTTCGAACACGCTCCATCTATTGCGAGCAATTTCGAAAGCCTATCTCCGTTCGTTTAGATTTTCATCTTGAAAATGGCATTTTTCAAAAATTTGCAATTTTCAATCTGCGATATCTCCTGTTATATTCGTCTGATCCAATTGGGATTTCCGGTTATATAATCAGCGTTGCCTAGGCTTCTACCCTAGCACAAAAACTCGGTTTCGAAAATTTCGATTTTTTGGGTCAAAAATGAGCAAGGGGTTAGACCCCCCTAAAATGACCTATTTGCTACTCTGTCTGAAAATGAGGGTGTCCTATTACTGTCTTAGGATATGGAGTGCATAGAATTTGTTTTGAAGATCCTAGAAAACCAAACAGTTGATAATTCAATAGAGAATTGCACTCCAGAGAGCTCTTCGAAGTCAATTCGAAAATGAAAAGTGAAAAAACAAAAAATATTTTTTTCTCCTTAACAGTGTCAGATATTGGAAAGTTTGGTATGAAAATATAGGTTTTCGAACACGCTCCATCTATTGCGAGCAATTTCGAAAGCCTATCTCCGTTCGTTTAGATTTTCATCTTGAAAATGGCATTTTTCAAAAATTCGCAATTTTCAATCTTCGATATCTCCTGTTATATTCGACAGATCCAATTGGGGTTTTCGGTTTTATAATCAGCTTTGCCTAGGCTTCCACCCTAGCATAAAAACTCGATTTCGAAAATCTCGATTTTTTTGGTCAAAAATGAGCAAGGGGTTAGACCCCCCTAAATAGACCTATTTGCTACTCTGCCTGAAAATCAGGATGTTCTATTACTGTTCTCGGATATGGAGTGCATAGAATTTGTTTTGAAAATTCTAGAAAACCAAACAGTTGATGATTCAATGGAGAATTGCACTCCAGAGAGCTCTTCAAAGTCAACTCGAAAATGAAAAGTGGAAAAACAAAAAAAATTATTTTCTCCTGAACAGTGTCAGATATTGAAAAGTTTGGTATGAAAATATAGGTTTTCGAACACGCTGAATCTATTGCAAGTAATTTTGAAAGCCTATCTCCGTTCGTTTAGATTTTCATCTCGGAAATGGCATTTTTCAAAAATTTGCAGTTTTCAATCTGCGATATCTCCTGTTATATTCGTCTGATCCAATTGGGATTTCCGGTTTTATAATCAGCAGTTTTTGAGGTCGTCGGAAAAGTTCTCGTAACTGTGAATAACTCATTGGGATAGAGACCGTTATATTAGCATTGAATCCGCACAGCCTGTACGAGATGAACCCCATTTTTCACCATCAACCGCCGGCAGCGTCGAAGAAACCCGATGAAGTGTCCTTTTATCATTTCCGTAGGCAACACACTTCCACTTCTCGCACCCGCCGTATAAATTTCAATAAAAGTTCGATACTTATTCGATTCCAATAACGCAGAATGGGGACAATGCCGCATATCCGGCACCCGAATCTACATTTTATACACCGCGTAACGACAAGAAACGAAAAAAAAAAAAGAAAAATAACCAATAGCCGATATTTGACGGGGGCGAAACTTCAGCCGTTGTTTATATATTTCATCCGACATGCGGGGGCGTAGTTATGGCCTTGGGGGCTCCTCGAATCGTCTGATATCGACGGCGTAAAAAGGGGACGTGGCAAGTGGTCCTGGAGGACCTGTGGAGGTTTATGTGCAGCAGTAAAAACAATTCCGACCGGGAATACAATGCGGAGTGGATTGAATTCCATCATAGATGTCGGGGTTTCCGCGTTTTTCCTTATGGGTCCAAAATTATGGACGTTTTGTATGTGGGCCGAGGGAGTCGCGTCTGAAGACGTTTCCATAATGAGCCAAAGCTGCAGAAGGTACCACAGATCTCTTGGGAAGAAAGGAGCTTCTCACCAGACCAATGGATGCACCGGAATTGGCGTATATTAGCCTAAACAGAGTGTCTTCAAAGCCCTAGGAAGCCTCTATTCTACACACCGAGACACTGGCTGTTTACGTATGCGCTCAGGAGTGTCTTGAAATGAACCTCAAAGGGGCTCAAATGCCACCAAGGACAGCCAGGCCACGCTGAGGTCCCTGGAATCACACTGCCAGGGATCTCTGCTGACATGAGAGTGCCTTGATACCATGGAGCAACTGGCCAGAAGCCATAAAGTTACTCTACTATGGGTACCAGGGCATTGTGGTGTTGAAGGAAATGAAAAAGCCGATGAACTTGCAAAAAGAGCATCGAGGTTAACACCTGCTGGACCTGAGCCTTTCTGTGGGCTTTGAAAAGAACAATGTAAGGCAGCGTTCATCAATAAGAGTTGAACAACAGAATAACCCTCCGGAGAAACACTTCTGGACTTACTCAGTCAAAGACATTCGTGATGATTTCACCAACCTATACCAGAAAACTGCTGAAGCTTTAAAGAGCTGAGCTTCAGGTGATGGTGGGACTGCTGACCGGGCACTGTCGGTACAAATATCATTTGTATCGTATGGGAAAGTCAGCAGATGAGATTTGTAGGCTCTGTGGATCAGAAGCAGAAACAGCTGAACACATGGTATGCAAGTGTCCAGAGCTGGCTGGCCTAAGAACCATTCATATGGGGAAACTGGTCCTGGATACTCACTCACCAAGGCACCTAAGAATGTTGTCGATTTTATCAACACCATTGACGACCTCCTTGGGTTCCTATGAATCAGTAGGGTAGAAAACAAAAGATCTACATGAGGACTGTGCCTTCTTGAAGCCCTCTCAAATACTGGAGTTCATTGGAACTCTGTAGCTGGAGAGCGACCTGTAGATGGCGCATAAAAGACCTTGAGGTCGCAGTGAAATGTAATACCCGGCCGATCACTCAGCAATATAAAGACACCCATAAACGTAGTGTTTATCTTGAGTACTTGGAGCCCACACACCTCCGGAGTTTCCTCGGATCACTAAACTCCTATGAATGAGTAGGGTAGAGAACAATAGATCTACATGGTAGTAATTCACGAAAGGCTAATCGAGCCACAACTATCCCGATTCAAATAATAATAAGGATAATTGTGAAATTTTATCATGAAACTGGCACCCCTCTAGATCAATCCTCATAAATCATGAGGCTGTTGTCGCGTTTCATGAAATAAGGGTGAACGAATAGAATTTACGTCTTCGATAAAAATAAGCTCTAACTTGCACATTCTCGGGTACACAGGTAGACATATTTTACTTTATACGTGTTTACCTGCCAAGTTCGCTTGATTGCAGATAAGCGAGTTCTGGTAGGAAGCTTGTATCGATTGAGGTAGTTTGACGGTGTTTGTTCACTTGAGCACATAATAAAATGCAAATGCACAAACTCGCATCCGTTTCCTCCGCCTAACACCGAACCTCGAAATATACACGGTCGTAGGTCTCAACTGAAACATGCCTAATTTCGTTCGAAGGATGCTGCGTTGAACTGTTTTCGGCATTACGGGCGTTCTGGAAGCTAAAGGATAGAGTGTTTCAAAATCACGACCCCCAATCTGAAAACCAAGACAGCTGTTTACAAAGCAGTGGTCCTCCCAACGCTTCTTTACGGAAACAAAAGCTGGACGCACCACAGGCGACACATTAAACAGCTTGAACAAACGCAACAACGTCATCTAAGACAAATGATGCACATCAGATGGTTCCACAAAGTTTCAAATGCGGAAGTCTTGCAGCGCACGAGTTGTATATCAATTGAGACTCAAGTAACGAGGGCCCGACTCAGATGGAGCGGCCACATTCTGAGGATGCAAGACACAAGACTCCCCAAAATAGCTCTGTATGGCGAATTCACAGAAGGAGTTCGGAAACCAGGAGGCCAGTATAAGCAGTTCAAGGATATACTGCATCAATCCCTAAAATCAGTTAATGCCAATCATTACTTGAACAACTAGCGTTAGACAGATCACAGTGGAGGTCTTTGGTCCACAGATATAATGGAGACTCGAGAAGAATACAGCGGCGGCCAGATCTGGTTGGTGACTATCCATGCCCTGAGTGTGGAAGGATCTGTAGGTCACGGTTGGGTCTCTTCAGTCACAGGAGGGCACACAGTCGCAAAAAGCCCTAAGAAAATAAGTTTGATCGCACCGATAGTTTTGTTTTTGAGATTACTTTGAGAAGAAATCTTCCAGCTTTGAAATCCAGTGAGTGTGGATTTGAAACCTTCCATCTCAGATTCTTCAGTTGATTGTCAGGAGAAAAGTCAGGTTTATAGAACAAAAGCCACTCCTAAAACAATGCTGACTAGTTTTTAATGGTCTGATTCATGTTATCAGAAAATTGAAAGAAATACTCCCCACAAAACATCCGACTTCTCTTCTCTCGATGGAGTTCAGTGCTGTCATCGCAGCCTGACTTCCAGAATGTAGGTATCTCTGGCTGCTAGAAAATGTTTATACTAACCGTATACAGAGAAGGAAAGCTCGCAAAAGAAACCAGTAATAAAGTCGGTGGCTTCAGGGAAAATGTATCGTAAAATACGAGGATTGAGGTCACAATTTTCAAAGGTTACGATATGAAACTGTTACTGAAATTGAGTTGTTAAAGTTTCGGGAGCTACACGTCTCGACAGTAAATGGTTACCGTGATTTCCTGAACTACTTGAGTTTAACTTGTGCGCGATTGCTTTCACAGGATTGTCAACGTATAAATATGTTCGCCAATTTTCCAGGTTCACTCCTGAATGAATTGAAAATCAAGGGTGAGGTTGTAAATCTGACAAATATCTATCATTATTCATTGCAACAGGCTTGTACACTATCTAATTCATATTCAATATTGGTATTTTTTCATTTAGCTGATCCTAATTGATATAAACTTGAAACTCCAGAACCAGATGACCTATTTTGATGGGAAATTTGGTATAGTCAATTGATATCAATGAAATAAACTGTCGGATGTTCCAATGGACATCAACATTAGATACATGAATGATATTCTAATAAACGATTGAAAACAGCTCAATATAAATCTTTCAAACAATGACAAATCTACCTATCTAACCTGGCCTATCATACATACTCCTTTCATGAGCTTTATTTCATTGAAATCGAGCGTTCAAAGGAACAAACGAAATAAAATTTCCTACGAAACAACGATCGCTCCACTGTGCATGAAAAAGCTAGAATTTCAATGTACATTGTTCTTCTCGGACTGCCGGTTAAAACTGGAAATATAAAAAGCGAATTTGTATTTTCGAAAGGTTCAGCGCAATGAAAATACCATTTTCTGCACTGTAACCGACGCCAAAAAACATAACATGAAATTATCGTCGAACAAGCCAGGGACCATTCTGTGTCGGCTGCAATTTTGCATAAAAATTAACCGGGGAGAAGTGAAACTGCGACGGCAGTCGTAAAAACGAACCCTCGCAGTCGTTTGTATACTTTTCCGGTGGGTTTTCAGCGCCTTTTCACGGTCGATAATTGGAGGTAAAAACCGTTTTGTATGGCAATTATACGCCCTCTCACCGTGGAGATACATATAACCTTTGAAAGGGGGTTGTTTTTCTTCCGATGTTGTGCTTCGCGTCGGTGTTTTGGGGTCGGTCGCCGGTAATGGTTATTTATTTTTTAATTTTTTTTTCCCCGAACTAGACCGTCTGTAGGATTTCTGATTAGATTGGAGACTTCATCTGTATAGCTTTCTTCAAGTGGTTGCAATGAGTCAGAGTTAAGACTCTTTCATTTCTTTTCAATATTATAGTATTTTTTCAACATCGTCAGTCCCCAGAGTTCTAATGCACTCCAGTATCTGAGAATTTCATCCATCTCGGTACAACCGTTCGGTCTAGAGGAAGTTTTAAATGAACCCAACTTTTTGGGATATTTTCGCAGATCGTCTTTAGAGGAATTAATCTTCCAGGAAAGCTATCGTAGATCTAAACGTGATACATATTCTGAAAGAGCAACTCTTCTAGTGGAAAATCTGAGAATTTCATCCATTTCGGCGCAACCGTTCGGTCTTGAGGAATTTTTAACTGAACCCAACTTTTTGGGAAATTTTCGTAGGTCGTCTTTAGAGGAATTAATCTTCCAGGAAAGCTATCGTAGATCTAAACGTGATACATATTCTAAAAGAGCAACTCTTCTAGTAACAAATCTGAGAATTTCATCCATTTTGGCGCAACCGTTCGGTCTTGAGGAATTTTTAACTGAACCCAACTTTTTGGGAAATTTTCGTAGGTCGTCTTTAGAGGAATTAATCTTCCAGGAAAGCTATCGTAGATCTAAACGTGATACATATTCTGAAAGAGCAACTCTTCTAGTAACAAATCTGAGAATTTCATCCATTTTGGCGCAACCGTTCGGTCTTGAGGAATTTTTAACTGAACCCAACTTTTTGGGAAATTTTCGTAGGTCGTCTTTAGAGGAATTAATCTTCCAGGAAAGCTATCGTAGATCTAAACGTGATACATATTCTGAAAGAGCAACTCTTCTAGTAACAAATCTGAGAATTTCATCCATTTTGGCGCAACCGTTCGGTCTTGAGGAATTTTTAACTGAACCCAACTTTTTGGGAAATTTTCGTAGGTCGTCTTTAGAGGAATTAATCTTCCAGGAAAGCTATCGTAGATCTAAACGTGATACATATTCTGAAAGAGCAACTCTTCTAGTAACAAATCTGAGAATTTCATCCATTTTGGCGCAACCGTTCGGTCTTGAGGAATTTTTAACTGAACCCAACTTTTTGGGAAATTTTCGTAGGTCGTCTTTAGAGGAATTAATCTTCCAGGAAAGCTATCGTAGATCTAAACACAATACATATTCTGAAAGAGCAACTCTTCTTGTGGAAAATCTGAGAATTTCATCCATTTTAGCGCAACCGTTCGGTCTTGAGGAAGTTTTAACTGACCCCATCTTTTTGGGAATGGAAGGTCAAGCTTCGACACGCGTATCTCCCATAAAAATCATGGCAGATCTCAATGTGGTACAACTTCTGTTAGGACGTCGAATTTCATCAAATGTTGTTTACCCTTCAATTTTTCAATCGATCAACGTGTCTAACAACAATGGGGTGGAAACAGAAGAAATATGTGTACAAAATGGCGAATGCGCTAGCTTCAAATTTTCCTATGTCAAATATGCCTGTATCCTTTTTATTTTCAAAGTGTTCACTTCTCACCTGCTTTCATCTGCTTGTAGTCGCTTCTAATCATGTTATCATTCTAACAAAAACACGTGGATAATTTGTAACCATCGCATTCGCCAATTTGTTTTCCTTACACATCAACATCTCAAGTTCTACATCATATTCCAACGATTTTCTACGCTCATTCGGTATCTATCAAGTAGAACTTGACGACGTCGACACAGGAAACATAAACATAATTCCGATCCATCTGATCTGCATAATTTTCCGCGTCATCGTTCGTGAATACGACAAAGTTTACGCCTCTATCGAAGCTTGCGTTGAAAAAAAAAACGCTGCAGGCTTGGAAAACCCGCTCCGAATAAAAATTCGAATCGATTCTACGTTTCCGTTGATTATTTATGCAGGGACAAATTAATATGCCATCTGTCGTTTTCGGAAACCCATATTGGAACGGGAAAGCTGGGACTCTTTGCGAGCTGGGATCGATTGAATGTTGGGAAAACGTTTTTTCTGGTTAATTTCCCATGGTGGAAAATTCCGATGGTTCAGTTTTAATTGTGAGGTTCTTCAAGACCGAACGGTTGCACTGAACTGGATGAAATTCTCAGATTTATTACTAGAAGAGTTGCTTTTTCAGAATATGTATCACATTTAGATCTACGATAATTTTCCTGGAAGATAAATTATTCTAAAGATGACCTTCGAAAAATTCCCAAAAAGATGGGATCAGTTAAAAATTCCTCAAGACCGAACGGTTGCGCCGAAATGGATGAAATTCTCAGATTTATTACTAGAAGAGTTGCTCTTTCAGAATATGTATCACATTTAGATCTACGATAGTTTTCCTGGAAGATTAATTCCTTTAAAGACGATCTGCGAAAATTTCCCAAAAAGTTGGGTTCAGTTAAAAATTCCTCAAGACCGAACGGTTGCGCCGAAATGGATGAAATTCTCAGATTTATTACTAGAAAAGTTGCTCTTTCAGAATATGTTTCACATTTAGATCTACGATAATTTTTCTGGGAAAAAAACTACTCGAAAATCCCCTAAAATCACTATTGGAAATGCATTCTCAGATATTCTGCAACTATAAAAATATAAATGGATTATATTCCATTGAGAATTATTATAATTTTCCGTTCTCAATACCAGAAGCTCATTACGAAAACCAACAACCCACAACAAAGCGATAATCCCTCCAACATCCACTCAAATACAGGCTGAACGGCAAGATTCAACAGATTAAACAATTCCCTTCCTTCTAGAAATGCCTGCTTCACGTGATTCACTCCTCCGTCTGTCCTCCCCGCACCGCCCAGTTCAAATATTGGCGACGAGACCGGAAAAATTCCCGATGACGTCTCTATCGATCGAAACCGGGCAGGAAAAAGCCATCAGTATAATCTTTTGTTTGCATCTGAGAACGGAAAAAGTTTCGTCGGTCCCATATATTGGGGTGAGATGTAACCCTAGCGTCGGAACTTGGAAGTAAACACCTCTGTCGCCCTCAATTTAGTTCGTTGATCTCCTTCTCTGCCTCTTCTTTTCTATTTTGAGTTCTCTCACAGGTAGATGGAGATGGAGAATGTGCCTCAATTTTCATGGGAAAACCCATAGTCACAGCAGTATGAATAGTGACTGTTTTTCGAGGATATACACTTTCCTATTGGTGCATTTTCCTATACCACAGAAAAGCTCTGGGCCAGTAAGTGGCGTTTATGCTCCCTTGCTGGCCAGGGTCTTGGTTCCAGAAGGACCAGGACCAAGACTAAAGAGACCTTGTTAATTCTCTCTTATTCCTTGAGTTTCCTTCTGCAAGGTTTTTTCCACACATACGTGGATTGCAAATACTTCTGCTCGAAGACGATTAAACAGCAGTATGGAGCATCTGGTGTCTTCGAATAATCTATATACCATTAAATAGTATTTCTTATAACGCTCCCCAACAATACACCGAATTGAAATTCATACGGCTCGCACAGCAAAACTTTCCAATAATTCCCGAAACCACTCTGTAGGTTTCTTTTCCCCCTGACCCTTGGCGCTCTCGAACTTTACCCCAACATATGTACTACCAGCCGTATAAGGGGATTCCATCATCGATACGGACCAAAGTTTTCGAATCCTCCAACTTTTTCAACGCCGACATACTGCACGATACTCTAATAAAGTTGAGAAGCAGGCGATATTGAAAAAGTAAGTTAGATCGGTCCCTGGGGTCGTCATTTGATATCAATCCGCCCCCCACGGTCGGTCTCGAGGAAAAACCGTACGATTTTCGGCCGTTTTCCATGACTTTTTCCTTCGGAGG
Source organism: Coccinella septempunctata (assembly GCF_907165205.1). NCBI lineage: Eukaryota > Metazoa > Arthropoda > Insecta > Coleoptera > Coccinellidae > Coccinella > Coccinella septempunctata. The sequence continues at coordinate 17,617,415 of NC_058197.1, forward strand.
AAAAAGGGATTGGGGAGGATCACTTTGGTGCTAATTAATCCTTTGTGCGTTATTGGTTTTGATGTTTGCTCCAAAAACGCTGCAGCTTTCGCGAAAAAACTCATTGCGGAAACCACATATTCTGAAAGACCAACTCTTTTAGTAACAAATCTGAGAGTTTCATCCAGTTCGATCTTGAGGAAGTTTCAACTGACCCCATCTTTTTGGGAATTTTCCGATGGTCAACTTGAGAGTAGTTTCTCTTCCAGGAAAATCATCGTAGATCTAAATGTGATACATATTTTGAAAGAGCAACTCTTCTAGTGGAAAATCTGAGAATTTCCTCCATTTTGGCGCAACCGTTCGGTCTTGAGGAATTTTTAACTGAACCCAACTTTTTGGGGAAATTTTCGTTGGTCGTCTTTAGAGGAATTAATCTTCCAGGAAAGCTATCGTAGATCTAAACGTGATACATATTCTGAAAGAGCAACTCTTCTAGTGGAAAATCTGAGAATTTCATCCATTTTGGCGCAACCGTTCGGTCTTGGGGAATTTTTAACTGAACCCAACTTTTTGGGGAATTTTCGTAGGTCGTCTTTAGAGGAATTAATCTTCCAGGAAAGCTATCGAAGATCTAAACGTGATACATATTCTGAAAGAGAAACTCTTCTTGTGGAAAATCTGAGAATTTAATCCATTTTGGCGCAACCGTTCGGTCTTGAGGAATTTTTAACTGAACCCAACTTTTTGGGAAATTTTCGTAGGTCGTCTTTAGAGGAATTAATCTTCCAGGAAAGCTATCGTAGATCTAAACTTGATACATATTCTGAAAGAGCAACTCTTCTTGTAATAAATCTGAGAACTTCATCCATTTCGGCGCAACCTCTCGATCTTGAGGAAGTTTTAACTGACTCCGTTTTTTTGGGAATTTTTCAAAAGTCAACTTGCGTGTTGTTTTCCTCCTAGGAAAATTATTTCAACACGATGTTGGTCTAATCGTGAAAAACCTCGTTTTCCTTTGCTGTTAAGCGCTCCAGTTCGAATAAAAACTCTACGGTTAAGCAAATTCCGTTGTTTCCAACCAAAAAAAAATAATTTCATGAAATCGAAGGCGTTAAATCAACGGCAAACCAACCGAACAATGGCGTCCATCGAACGATTCGTCGATAAACCTTCATTTTCCACAAGCCCGTTCAGCCTGAACAATTATTTTCTCCATAACATCCATCGTTGCCTATCAACCAACGCGCGGCGTACGGTCGGATGGACCGCCGCTGGCTCGTCCAAATTGGAACATATATTTTTTCAAATCGTCCGAGCTATCTGCCCGTACAGGCATGCACACGGAAATGATTGATGACGCCGCCCAGACGTCAGAGTCCCGCGGGATAGATAGCAAGGGCCGAGAATCTGTTTTCTTTGAATTTTCATCAAGGGAAGAAGTTTTGACCCGTAATTGGACACCCCTAGACTGGTTCGTGACGGGTCGACGTGAAATTTCGACGTTTCCGAGTAATTCATAAATAATATATTCTAGACCAGAAATGAAATTGGAGGTCTTGCCTACAACTAAAATGATTATCAGATATGTAGGGAAGTTTAGGGGCTTGCCGCGTCACGTCAAACGGGAGAGATAACAAAGTTCGTTTAATGAAAACGAATTTCGTGATATCACGTTTATTTTCGTGAATAAACTGGGGTGGATACGGTATCGTATGATCTACGAACGCGATCTGTAAACTGCTGTATGAAACTCTGGCTTAGACGAAGAAATAACACGTTTATTTTCATAAACTATGCTGAAATTTTAACTTTTTGCTCTTGTTGGGACGTACTGTATGTTCTTGATTAAATGGCAACGAGAGAATGCCAAATTTGACGCTATTGGTTCAGCCGGAAACAAAAAGAGAGTGGATGAAAGAGACGAAGCGAGGGACGTGACAGTCTTAGGTCATGTAGTAATAGATCCGACCTTAAGTACTAGGAAATTGTCTGATGAATCATTTTTTAACAAGATGGCGCACTATCTAATTTCGTTCAAACGGTGCATCGGTTCTTAGATGAAAATTTCAATAAAGAAAGTTTTTGTTGGCGTTACCCTGTAAATGATGAGGACGTGGACTTTTTCATTCCATTATCGATAATTTAGATAATCTAATTCTATTGCCAATTAATTTTTATGCTACATTTTGGTCCTTTCATCCACGAAGAAATGTATAAATCAATCTGTTGACTTGAACTCGTCGATTTTCTTCGATAATTCGATGTCTTCCTTGCCAGAGATGGAAATTCTAAATTCAACATCCGGTTCGAAGGTTTTACTGTTTAATTTCCTCGGGGAATTAATTGAATAAATGGGGAAAATATTTTTTGCGATTGGGAGTGTCGTCTATATACATTTTTTTCTTCGAAACCAGAAAACTGACAGAAATGAAATTGAAAAAACGTTCTATGGGAGCTTTTATTCACCCTGTACCCTGGCAAAGGCAGTTTTTCTAAATAAACTCGAATACGTTATCCCAATGTTTTTTTCAAGACACTTTTATACTTCAATCTTGAACTCTGTTGGAATATTTTCTTGAGTATATATTGTGTGAACATTTCGAAGCTCCACTTTCAACTCGGAGGACGACGATCACGAAAAAACACCCCTTAACAACGCGTCCCCCAGAATCCGACACAAAATAATCCCGAAACACCTGATACAGCCAAATCCGGATTCTGCAAACCGGAAACTGAATCTAATTCATCAATATCAGATCCGATACATCCCAAAGCAGTCGTGGCAAAACTTCCTACGTACGCAAACAATAAACCCCCACGATTAATAACAGAAAACGTCACAGCGCCCCGCCCAAGTTTTTAATTAAAAAGTTCGTCAAACTTCTCAGGTCTCTCTCATGGTTTTCAATTATTAAAATCCTATTAGGGGCATCGAGAGTTCGAAAAAAATAATTGGGAGAAGAATGGTTTTTCGTCCGCGTCAGCTGAGGGATAATAAGAAATGCTCCGGAGATGAGGAAGGATTATTTTAATGCTACGTTTCCAGATCTTGGCGATGGAACTTTTCACTTAACGGAAAAAGCATCCAGTTTCTCATAGGGAAGATTCCAGCTGGGTTTTTCTTCTTTTTCGGCCTGTGCTGGTATGGATTTAAATCTGGAGTTTAGGTAGAGTTAGGATCTGGATGTTTCTCATCAAGAATCTTCGAGTTTCGTCCAATATTTTCTATTTTATACACAGCGGCCGAAGAAAATAGTCTGAATTCCCTAATTACAGTTCATCTCAAATACTTCAGAGGGTCAGTATTTGCTCCAGATTTCAGAGTTCTCGATCAATTATTCCAAAAGCTTCGCATTACACTTGTATCGGACCGAAGGGTCAAAACAGAGATCGATTAACAATGTTCATTTATCCACGTTAAAGTTGATAAATCTGGACATAAATCTTGAGAGGCATTTTTTGGATATGTTATCTGTTTGGCATCGCATGTCATCGTTGACGTTCGGGGATGAATTTCACACACATAACATGAACCCATCCATGCAGGGCTGTATCCCAGAGAAAATGTATGAAATTCGTTGGAATATTTATCGTTTTTCGAAGTAAACTTCGAGAAGAACTCAAACACGATGTTATGTTAAAGAGAAGAATGGAAAAAGGAAGAAAGACTATCTCATCGAGAAAGAGTAGATGTTGACCACGGTTTCGATCCTATTTTGATCTCGTAAGAGTAACACAACTCTCTCCTCGACGAGAACAGAAACCGAACTACCTGGACTATATTAAATGGCAGCAAGCTACGTCTAGTTTATACCAGCGTCAACCAGACCTTGCTCAGGCTGACCTGATCTATTTTAACTCAAATTATTAGTTTTATCAGAGCCTTATGTCCATTTCCGTTCATCGAGAACATGTCAAAGATGAAAAAAATCACCCTATTTATGGATTTCTTCCTAGTTTCGTATATCCCGACAAATAATCTGAATACGCGCCTGCTGGGCTATAAAATGACACTTCGTTAGCACACTGTAGCCGTCGATACGACCAATCGATCGCCCCATACCGACGTCCGACGTTTCGGGATATCACATACCGACAAATATTGGCGTTGACCGTCCAAGCTAATAACCATTAATTTGGCCCATTGAGCTCGAATATTTCTCGATGTTTACCCCGTCGCTCGCACCGGACACAGCCAATACCGTTAAAGGACGTTCAATAAAAAGATTGAAGGTCCCTGCTTGGTCGCCAACATGCGCGACCATAGAAATCAGTGGATGACGTCACTAAATCTTCGTATATACGACCTATCGGTATTTCTAAACTCCAGTCACCACCTGAAACCACTCCAAGTATGAAATCCGGAAGTTCCCACCTTAAACTCGCATCGTCGCCGTGTGAGGCCCCAAAGTGCAACGTAAATATTTAACAACCACGCTTTGTCGCCCCTAAACGATCTCCTTCTTATACGATATGCACGGCACTCCGCTGTCTATCCGTAATTAGATTTTTCAGACGGTGAAAAGCCCTTTTGTGCCAAATTCTAACAATGGATTATTCGCGTGTATAGTCTGAAACTCTCCGGGGGGGAAGAGAGGCTGAGATAGGATAGGATGAATACTGGGGAATCCACGGAGAGGCTTAATCAATGCAGGGGTTGCGCGGTTAAACTCAAAGTAACTTCTGAAGTGGGTAGTCCGTAGTGTTTGAAGTTGAAATTGCGTTGTTGAAGATTCAATCTAATCAGAAATCGAAATAATCGTGTTGCTGGAGGAAGGAGGGGGCTCCAAGTGACTCGAAAAAATATTATTCTTGTTCAACGACAGACGTCAGATAAACTCTGGAACACGGTAGTGTCTAATGAATAGGAGATGTACTAGACATTACTGGACGTCTTATATCACTACCCATATTCCTATATGTCTCAGCAAGCCAAAATCATCTTCCAATCTCTCTTGCAGTCCGGAGAGCTATGGATTGTTGTAGGAGTCTGCAGAGAAAGTGAGGTTTGGTTCAGTCTTTGCAGGACAGGTGGCGTATCGTCATAAGACTTGAAAATATATCTCGAAACGACGCTCCAGTCTCGCTTAAGATCCCATCCTCCGGTTGGAATATCTGGCGCTACACTCTACTGATGAGGGACAATGATCGCGCTCGTTCATGACCAGCTTTTATTATTGAAGCGACAGTTCTGCAAAATTTCTCTAATCTCGTTTGAAATAGAGGCCAAGAAATTGCTGATTTGACTTTCTTCTGACAAAGATCAACTTAAGGGCTTCAGATGTCTTGATACTCATCGTAGACGATTGGTAGGGACTCACTGAACTTCTTACTGAACCAAAAATGGTTTTGGATCGTAAATCTGGTACCAGAAACCTAACTGAGCTACCAACCAGTTCAGTCACTGCGTTTAATGCTGAGATTTTAGTCATTAACCCATGGGCCAGACAACTGCTGTTGGAGAACTGGACTGATAAGTCCATAGATCCCTTGAGGGTAGTCAAACAGCCATTCCATCATTGTAAGCTGTAAAATAAATCCTCATAAAAGCTTGAGGACAAATCTGGTCTTATTCCCGATTAGAAGAATAATCTGAAATATTCTTGCTCAAGAATTTGAAAGGTTATCGAACAATTCTTCTTCTACTTGGTCTACCTTCACCGGTCTTAACCAAGACCTTTTGGTCCATTGTTCATCCGCATTCAGTTGGAAAAACTCACACCATATGGCACGCTGACAAAAATTCTTTAAGTCGAGAATCACAATAATAAAAGTGGGTGTTGTGTTTCCTAGGTGTGTCATCCTCAACTCTTCAAGGTTGCTGCAGATTAACAGAATATGTTTGGGGCCCTACAGGCATAGCCACCTGGGGCTTAAAATTCTATATCAAACTACTTCAAGGCCTCTTAAAGCTACAATTGGTGGCTCGAGCACTCATACACAAACTTGCTTTCGTCGATGAGACTTCCCTAAGAGGAAGAATATTAACAGCTTCGCTGAAATAAGGATCTCAAAGGTTTCAAAGGAAGAATTTATTCCATGCCCCTTCTCATTCTCGAGTTTGAAGTACCAGGTTATCTTCCACAAGCACACTCTGTAATTTTTCCTCATTCACCATCCAACCAATTATCGAACCTGATTCTCCCGTCAGATTCTGCCAAGAAATCAATTTTCTCCCCACCCCCCACCGCGCCTCTAACTATAAAGGGAAACATGAGAATTTTTCAGAAAGACCAGGGAGCCAAGGCCTCCCTTGATTCGTTCTTTGTACGCTCCGAACGAATTGAACAAAGGCAACATCGTTTAACTCCTGTATTGTTGTCTTGCCTTTTATTCGCTAAGATTTCTCTCCCACCTCCAGAGATGCTGGGGAAATAAATTTTGCCTTATGACTTGTGGGAAGAAATTCGGTTTGAACTTTAATTGAAAATATACGAAAACTAGGTAAATTTTCTGAACAGTCTGTATATAAATGTAACTTGTCTTTACAAAACGGAAATTCGTCGATGAACAACTGGGACAATGTGCAGTAAACCGAGCGACGACTGTCTGAAGACGGAATGGAATATAAATTGTTATTCCATTTTCTCATTTCAACGTTCGCTCGTGAGAAACTCCGGTCGTGAAAAAATCTACGAATCAACGCTATTTCGCGGCGCATCGACTCGGTTATGTTCAATTTGGGACGTGAATTCCCCTGAATTAATGGTATAACACTCTTCGATATCGATCTAAAGTGCCCACTCTTTATATCCTCGCTGGTATCAAATCGAAGGATAATGAGATCACACCAAAGTGTAGATCTCTATGTGTCACTGTAAACATTGGCGCCCAAACAGGGACGTGAATTCCCCTGAATTAATGGTATAAATAAAGGAACACTCTTTGATATCGATCTAAAGTGCCCACTCTCTATATCCTCATAGGTATCGAATCAAAGATCACACCAAAGTATAGATCTCTATGTGTCACTATACACATTTGGCGCCCAAGCAGGGACTTTGAGTGAGTTATGAAAGACCTACTTAGCAAAAAGCTTAGCAATTCATCTCGTAGGGGCTTGTGAGTTACGAAAAGTAGCAGTGTTTGGAAATCAGAAATTCCTAGATAGAAAATTTTGTGTCCACGTGGAATTTTCATCGTTTCTTATAAATCTTCGAATCCACAAAAGTGACTGTGTTTGCTGTTCTTCTTGTCTTCTTTTTCTAGTCAGATAAATCAACCTCATTTTCCTGTTCTCCTGACTTGATTAATTTCAAGCAAATAATTCTTTTTTTTTGTCGGTTGAAAATTCTAGGCACACGTGGAAGTAAGTACGGAAATTCTAAAGATAAATAAGGAACGTCATAATGAAAATTAAAGAATCTCACGGCTGGAAAAGCCCGAAGAAACAATATTTTCCCAGGGCCTACTCGAGGTATAATGAAAACTCCTCGTGTTTGAATTATATTTCGTGAGACATTATAGCGGGCTGGGTGAATTCGGAGAATGAAAAAGGATCGATCCCTTTCGTGAACTGCTCGGTGTTCAGGTCACACTTTTCATTGCCGAAGAACAATTAGCGACTGGAATTTCTTGCTAATTCGCCAGATGAACCAATTGGTGAAGCGAGAAAGTTAAAAATGGGTTTTTGTCTGCCCTTTTTTATATTAGGGGAATGTCTGAATAGAATGAATTTTCTCGGGGAGATGTACAAGGGATGAGTATTAATATAGTTCTTTCTGTTTCAGGTGAGTCCCCAAATACAATATGTTCAACATAGAGGTGAGTCCCAAACACTTGCTGTGTCACAATCAGTCTCACTTAGTCTCGACGAGACTTCATTACTCAGTAACCACTAGACGATACTCTACAGTATCGATGATACTCGACATTAATTAGTCTGGACGGGATGAGACTTCATTTTGTCTCAACGACACGAGACTCTGCTTAGTCTTAGCGATACAAGACTTCACTTAGTCTCGACGAGACAAGACTTTACACGGTTTCAATAAGACGATAGTGTACCAAGTCTCGACGTTAAAAAACGAGATGAGACTCTACTTATTTCCAAAGCCTGGGTCCACGATCACTCTGGAATCAAAGGAAATCAAGAGGCCAATACACTCTACCTAGACTTAACTTAGCCTCGACGATTTAAAACTTTCCTTAGTGTCATAGATACAAGAATTAACGTAGTCTGGACGAGACGAGAGTATATTCAGTGTCGACTAAACGAGACTTGTCTCAATGAGACGAGACTCTACCTAGACTTAACTTAACCTCGACGATTTAAGACTTTTCTTAGTGTCATAGATACAAGAATTAACGTAGTCTGGACGAGACGAGAGTATATTCAGTGTCGTCTAAACGAGACTTGTCTCAATGAGACGAGACTCTACCTAGACTTAACTTAGCCTCGACGATTTAAGACTTTTCTTAGTGTCATAGATACAAGAATTAACGTAGTCTGGACGATACGAGAGTATATTCAGTGTCGTCTAAACGAGACTTGTCTCAATGAGACGAGACTCTACCTAGACTTAACTTAGCCTCGACGATTTAAGACTTTCCTTAGTGTCATAGATACAAGAATTAACGTAGTCTGGACGAGACGTGAGTATATTCAGTGTCGTCTAAACGAGACTTGTCTCAGTGAGACGAGGCTCTACCTAGACTTAGCCTCGACGAATCTAGGCTCACGTCTGCATTACTAATAGAAGGGGGATTTTTAGTCATTTCTACCTACATTTTCCAACAGAAAAGGTCGTAAATCATATCGAAACATGAGATCGGACGTCGACCAGCGCGTTCAGATTAAAAAATCCACGGGAGCAATAACTTCGAACCCATTTTTCGCGACCCTTCAACCGGCGGGCCAATAAAACGCGGAATTGATGTGTTCGTCGATATAACGGACATAAAGGATAAAACCCGCTGCAGAAAACTGCGACACTCTTCGGCTTTATCGCCTCCTGAAGAGAAACGACATAACGAACAGGTGAGCTATGACGTTAACTTAATAAGACGCTCCAGACAATGGGAACGGGCCATCGCCAGTGATTTATGGGGATCAGCGATATCGGATCCGTCCGGGATTGTTTCTGGAGATTGAAAAGAGCGTCCCGGTTTTATCCCCGGCGACCGGATGCGGCCGGATGATTGAAACTGCGTCTTTGGGTTGCCTTCGTAGCTCGAGCTGGAACTGCCAATTTCGTGCTTCTTTACGCTGGTGTTTCGCGGTGCATTTACGAGGTCGGTGAACAATTGGACTGGGGCTGGAAGTCAACGGTAGATTATCCTCAGGTTCTTACGTTTCTTTAGATGAGTCTTGGTTGAAGAAGAACAAGAGGAGTCTGCAGGCTTGAAAAAGATTCCTTGGAGCTATATCAATATGTATATCAACAAGGATAATAGGAAATAGGACAGCCTATGAAGCACAACCTCTTAACCGAGCAACGTTTCGTCTATACAGAGTCTTTTACTAGTACAAATGTATCAGCAATAGCTTCTTGAGGTCAAAGGGAACAATTTTTGCCTTTACCGTTTCTTCCGAATCGGCTCGGTTTGAAAGATGAAGCCTGGAAAAAGAATAAAAAAACTGTTATTTTTAGTTCCATTACGTTGGTCTTGAAGAATGTTGAAATGTATCAATGAATACAGCATTTACAGAGACGGATTGCTTACAAGTAACCACGATAAGAACGTCCATCAGATAAACAGAAGACACGATTGATAAAATATGAGAGGTGCAAATCGAGAGTACTAAGAGACAACCACTAATCGTTGGTTTCGAGAAGTGCAGAAGGCTGAGAACTAACATGTATATCGAGCAAGATGAATGAACGTGGGGATGTATCATGAGAGAACAAGTTACAATGAGTAGTAGTAGTATTTTCCCGTATAATCCACCGTTTTCGAGTAATTTTATGTAATTGAAACGTATCTGAAAAATTGGGTACTTTGGCTGACTACAACTCTTTTTAAAAGATCCACAGATGTGTAAAGTCACAGATTTAGCTAGTTATTCTGAAGGTGATTTTGTTTTTCCAGGGGTGGCACAGCTCATTATGAAAAATGTTATTTTTAGTTTTATCTCACAAACGGTTCTATCGAATGAAATGAATTACGGAATATGGTTTTTCATTAATTTGCTGAATCTTCTTGGAACACAAGATATTCCCCACGAAGTAAGCACGATAAGAACGTCCATCAGAAAAACAGAAGATACAATTGATAAATTATGAGAGGTGCAAATCGAGAGTACTAAGAGACCACCACTAATCGTTGGTTTCGAGAAGTGCAGAGGGCTGAAAACTTGTATATCGAGCAAGATGAATGAACGTGAGGATGAATCATGAGAGTACAAGTTGCAATGAGTAGATCATACCAATTGAGTGTGCACGATTACCAGAGCAGTCGTCTGCATATTGAAGTTCCGTGATATTTTTGTACGGGTTTCTGATCTGAGGAGCTTCAGGTTGAACATTCCTCCATCAACTAGTTAACTCCCCACCATACTAATCTCCTGGCGAAAGATCTTGATGAAAGCCTTCGATCAACATCATCATCGACAGTCACCGAAATGACATTTTTTCCTGTTCTTCGCCAACCTATACATCTTGGAAGTCTACGAGCTGAAAGCAGTACTGAACATTTTCCTCTTTGCAACTACAGACACTCTCAAATCCCTCCTCTGCCTGCTTCCTCCACACATACAATCCCATTAATCTTAGAAGCTGCATAAGAGCGCCGGCCCCCGAACGCACCCCTCCCGGACACCCCGGAATCCGGAAACCGGGCGAAGCGTATAATCGAGACCCGTCGAAAGCTATCACATTAAAGGGTGCACGTCTTGACGTGATCAGACTTCGGCCAGCCGCAGATATATGACGCTGGCTCCGGAGACGCGGAGGGCGAAGACTCCGCGTCCGGAACAGTTGCAGCGGAATCGTAACGGCCGGGGGGAAATAACGTCCCGGCAGTTTCTGCAATCTGTTCTTGAAGCGCGGGGGCGGCGGGCGGGTTAATAAATTAAATTCGCGTACTACCGCACACATCCGGGCAGATCCGCTCGCTGCTACGGACGTGATCTTCGCCCTTAATTGTTATTGTGGTTCGCCCCGCCGCCGTCGCAGTCGCTTTTACGACTCCGGGGATTCCGGGGGACGGTTTCTGCACTTCGTGATCGGTCTGATGGCTGTACGACTACGCTTGTTATGTATTTTTGCGAAGCGGTCTCATTGAACTACGAAAACTCACTCTTACGAGGTTTTGACCCAAAGCGTTCTTTCCTGTGGCTTTTGATGGAGAGTTTCCTCCTCCTCCCCACAGAATCTCCAATCGCCATCTCTCAGGCGCTTCCCGAGAAAGCCACTGAGGAAATAATGGCTCTATTGTAATGAGATACACCTTTCACAAGTTCTGCAGAACTCAGGTTGATCAGATGGTTCATTGCCTCGACTAGCTGAAAGCATCTGACACCCAAATGGGGCAAACTCTATCGCCATTGGTTATAAGGCTTAGTCTATACCAACATTCCTTCACCGAGGGCCCATAGACGCCTAGTTATTTCTTTCCATATGCTCATAATAGTTCTGAGCCCACTGGAAATATTCTTAGAGCCAGAGATAATGAGCTTGTCTGAATCTTGCATTTGCCTTCGGCTAGATGGTTCAGTTATGTGAGCCATTCTTTCACCGAGGGCCCATAGACGCCTAGTTATTTCTTTCCATATGCTCATAATAGTTCTGAGCCCGCTGGAAATATTCTAAGAGCTTCAGATAATGAGCTTGTCTGAATCTTGCATTTGCCTTCGGCTAGGTGGTTCAGTTATCTGAGCCATTCTTCCAGCGAGGGCTCATAGACAACTTAGTATTTCTCTGTATAGCTTTACATTCGGGGCCCAACAAAATTCCAGACATTCCAGATGATTAGCTTGTTTAAATATTGGTAGATGGTTTAGTCATTCGATACATTCTTCCACCGAGGCCCCTTAGACGCCTAGGTCTATCTTCAGAATGGTTCCAGGCTAGATGGTTCGGTAATCTGAACCAATCTTCCAGTGAGGGCCCATAGACGCTTAGTTATTTCTTTCCATATGCTCATAATAGTTCTGAGCCCACTGGAAATATTCTTAGAGCTCCAGATGATAAGCTTGTCTGAATCTTGCATTTGCCTTCGGCTAGGTGGTTCAGTTATCTGAGCCATTCTTCCAGCGAGGGCCCATAAACAACTTAGTATTTCTCTGTATAGCTTTACATTCGGGGCCCAACAAAATTCCAGACATTCCAGATGATTAGCTTGTTTAAATGTTGGTGGATGGTTTAGTCATTCGATACATTCTACCACTGAGTCCCCGTAGACGCCTAGGTATATCTTCAGAATGGTTCCAGGCTAGATGGTTCGGTAATCTGAACCATTCTTCCAGTGAGGTCCCATAGACGACTAGGTATTTCTCTGTATACCCAATAATGGTTCGGATCCCAAGGGAAATTTTATCAGGACCTCCAGCTTGTTTGAATCTTGTCTCTGACTTTGGCCAGATGGTTCAATCATTATAGCCATTCTGCCACCGAGGGCCCATAGACGCCTAATTATTGAAGTATTTCTCTGTATATCTCTCTGCATATCCCTATAATGGTTCAGGGCAAATGGAAATTTTCTCAAAACCTTCAGATCATAAACTTGTTTGAATGTTTCAGCTTCCCTTGGTTAGATGATTTCATCATTTGACACATTCTTTCATTGAGGGCCTATAGATGACTATGTAGGTATTCCTCTGTACATCTTTATAATGGCTCCGGGTCCAATGGAAACCTCAGAGCTTCCAAATGGTAAGCTTGTAAATCTAGAATCTTCTTTTGGTTAGATAGTTAAGATATCTGACACATTCTTTCATTGAGAGCCCATAGACAACTAGGCATTTCTCTGTATATCTTCCACCTAGGGCCCATAGACGCCTGAAGACATATCCTAATGATGGTTACGGTCTCAAGGAAAGTTTCTTGGCATGTAAGACGATGAGCTGGTTTGAATCTCATCTCTTAGCTAGATGGTTCAATCATTTGACAAAATATACCCCAGAGTGCCCACAGAAGCCTATGGGCAGGTATGCTTAGCCTACTTGTGCTTCACATCTCCTTCTGCACGTAAAATTGGATTGTTCCCTGTTCCCAATACCCGAGTGCCCCAATAAGCTCTACTGCTTTTTGGAGGAGGGATTCAAGACGCTTTCACCCTTTGATCCCCCGATACGCCTCCACCCCCTGCAACGCGCCCTGTCCCCATCGCCAACCACTAATTACGAGCATCAATAAGGACCCCGTGTATCATACGCTAGATGCCGTTGACATCCATTGAACACAACATATTCATTATGGCCCCGTGGAAGGGGACTGAACCATTGTGCCGCCTCCAATATCTGTATATACGCCGTATCGTGGCAGTGTGTCGGAATTATGAGAGCGATTGATCTGGTTCGGCTGCCGCATAACGCTCGATTTGCGGCCGGATCCGACGATACAACATGGGTCTTGTTGTCGCGTAAGGGTATTCGGACTTTTCGCCAACGGGTTGCCACCTACGGCAGCGTTCGATACGCGACAGAAGCGACCTTGTTCGACGTAATGGGTATTTGCCAGATGGAAATTAATTTCGAATAATTAAAAATCGACTGGTACAAAGCAGCGAGCGAATTGACGTATGCGTTGACAATCATTTCGATAAACTCCTGCAGGTCCATACTCTGATGAACCTCCTGTTACAGTTATGAGCATCAACAGCAGATGCTTCAGGTAACCCAAAGGCCACTACCTATATATAGAAACTATGATAGATACCTTCTCCAAGATATCTGCTAGAGGAACAATGGAAAAGGTTATCCAGACGTATTTCACCCAAGTAGTTCATCTCGAAACCAAACTCCGAACTCTCCCCTTCGTCTCCGAAACAGAAAAAACCTCATCCGTCTCTTTGACGTCGACCGAGCGTCGAATAAACCGTAATAGGAGTTCACTTAACGACTTCTATTTCATTGAATACGTGTGTAGAATTCAGCCTCCCCTTTTCTTCCGGTTCCCATGTTTGCGCGCTGTTTCTTTCGCGCTACCAGGCCGACAAGACACCAGCGGTTTTTTATTAACCGTACTGGAAGTTTGGAAATTTGCCAGGTATTGCAATGTTTCTAGGAGAGGCGGGATCCTAGCTACCCTATCCTCTTAGGTACAGTTTCTTGATGCAGTTTGACGTTTTCCTTTCGGCAGACGCCATTTCGAAGCTTTCATAGATAATTCGCGGTGTAATATTGAACAGATACGTTCAATATTCAATATCCCACCGAACGCAATAAACTCCTCAATATCTCAACCGATATAATCCCGATTCAGACGAGTATCAATCAACGTCGTCGTGGAGTCATTCATGTGAAGAATCATCAGCTATATCTCGCTTCCAATTAGTTCTGAATGTCACAATTGACGTGTCGCTACAAAGGAAATTAGCGCGTCTTGTTCGGTTTAAGTTGGGATCGATGAAGACGGTTTATTGGAGATCAAAGAGGCTGCATACTGAGGAAAGTACCTAATCATGTCGCGATAAGATCTTATACAGAGTGAGTCTTTGACTCATACAAATATTTTGACAGTAGATTCATGTGGTCGAAAGAAACACTTTTTTCCCAAACCATTCTTTCCGATTCAGCCAGATGAAAAGATACATAGCCATTCTAACTCTCAATAATAAGCTGTGCCAACCCTGGAAAAACAAAATCACCTTCAGAATAACTAGCTAAATCTGTGACGCTACACATCTGTGGATCTTTTAAAAAGAGTTGTAGTCAGCCAAAGTACCCAATTTTTCAGATACGTTTTAATTACATCAAATTACTCGAAAACGGTGGAATATACGGGAAAATACTACTACTACTACTACTCTTTGTAACTTGTTCTCTCATGATACATCCTCACGTTCATTCATCTTGCTCCGTATACATGTTAGTTTTCAGCCCTTTGCACTTCTCGAAACCAACGATTAGTGGTTTTCCCTTAGTACTCTCGATTTGCACCTCTCATAATTAATCAATTGTATCTTCTGTTTTTTTTCTGATGGACGTTCTTATCGTGCTTACTTCGTGGGGAATATCTTGTTTTTCAAGAAGATTCATCAAATTAATGAAAAACTATATTAGGAAATTTATTTCATTCGATAAAACCGTTTGTGAGATGAAACTAAAAATAACATTTTTCATAATGAGCTGTGCCACCCCTGGAAAAACAAAATCACCTTCAGAATAACTAGCTAAATCTGTGACTTTACACATCTGTGGATCTTCTAAAAAGAGTTGTTGTAGTCAGCCAAAAATTCACAGAGAGAGCTCGGAAACCAGGAGGCCAGTATAAGCGGTTCAAGGATATACTGCATTAATTCCTGAAATCAGTTAATCATAACTGGGAACAACTAGCTTTAGACAGATCACAGTGGAGATCTTTGGTCCTCAGTTATAATGGAGACGCGAGAAGAATACAGCGGCGGCCAGATCTGGTTGGTGACCTTCCATACCCGGAGTGTGGAAGGATCTGTAGGTCACGGTTGGGTCTCTTCAGTCACAGGAGGGCACATAGTCGCAAGTAGCCTTAAGAAATTATGAGTGGGTGTAGGTGCTGAAATCACATCTGCAAAAAGGGTGGATGAAACTAAACAAAGAATACCCTGGAAGAGTCTTGCGAGCTTTGAAAGCTTGCTTGGATACTCTGTGAAATCTCACACTTTCCCCTTACTCAAACAGAGAATGAGATACTATAGTACCTTGGAGAAAACGGAACACAGTTCTAGATTCTATAGGGAGAAGAAAAAACCATCTCAGCACCTTCTTATATGTCTCGTTATTGGAAGAATGCTTTATCCAGGAAATCATGAAGGATTGATCATTCGACCCCATTCCGAGTCATCTCATTTACCACTCAACAACCAGAATTAGATGAGGAGTTGTCTGCCAACCCCAAGAGAAAGAAGAGTGGCTTCAAAAAGTATCAAATCGCCATTCGATCACCCCTTCCATAAAATCCAGCCCTTTTCCAGAATCGTTCAGAGCCCCTTTATAACCTTAATTTCTCCCCGCACTCCACGGCATTCCGGCGGTCGTCGAAAAAAATTCGTTTGATGCGAGGGTAGCACGAGAACGTCCGTGAAAAAAATAAACTCCACGATCCAATCTTCGCCCCCCATTCCGAAATTCCGGGATTCCGCACGCGAAATTGGTCGATTTGCCGTATCCGAATTGTTATTGCCCTGTCACTTTCCCCGCTCGGGCACCCCATTATCGGAATGGAAATTCGAGATCGGTCCCGATACCTTTGACGCGTCGAGAATCGGGTAATTTGGGATTTTTGGTGGGGTCTAAAGGGACGTTCGAGACTCGGTTGGAGGGTGATTTTTACGCTGAATGAATTCAGGTTTTAAAAGGGGTTACGACGCACTTATTGTCACCTGATGGTTTGATGGACAAAAACCGAAGAGGTTAACACACGCAACCAGTTGCAGAAACTGCAAAGGCTGGCCTGTGTTGGTGTTAGGGGAGCTATGCGTACAACTCCTACAGTCACCTCTTGAGGCCATACTTGATCTGCCTTCCCTACACCTACATCCTACATGTGAGGAAATGCAGCTTGCTGGGAGTAATAAGAATATCTCTTAACGGGAATCTCCTACCCGGAAACTGGGTTGGACATGTGATGATATTGAATCAACTGGATGCACTGCCGGAGATCTCTGCTGACATGGGAGTTCCGTAACACCATAAAGCAACTGGCAAGAGGCAATAAAGTGATTTTACTGTGGGTACCAGGACGTTGTGGTGTTGAAGGAAATGAAAAAGCTGATGAACATGTAAAAAGAGCATCAAGGTTAACACCTGCTGGGCCTGAGCCTTTCTGTAGGTTCGGAAAATACAAATATAAGTTAGCGGTCCAACAATGGGAGTTGAACAACAGAAAAACCCTCTTGAGAAACACTCCTGGACTTACTCAATCGAAGAAAATCGTGATGATTTCACCGACCTTCACCAGAAAACTGCTAAATCTGTCACGAGTTAAGCTGGATATTCACGAGGTAACGACCAAGGCCCCTAAGGATGTTGTCGGTTTTATCAACACCATTGACGACCTCCTTGGGTTCCCATGATTGAGTAGGGTAGAGAACAAAAGATCTACATGAGGACTTGGCCTCTTGAGGCCCTCTCAAATACTTGAGTTCATTGGAACTCTGTAGCTGGACAGAGAGAGCTGTAGATGGCGCAGTAGTGAAAACAGCTCTGATGGTGGCGTAAAAGACCTTAAGATCGCATAGAAATGTAACACTAGCCCGATCAATCGGCAATATAAAGACGCCCATAAACCTAGTGTTTGTTTATCTTGAGAACTTGGAGCCCACACACCTCTGGAGTTTCGTCGGATCACTAAACTCCTTGGAGTCCTCTTAGATGCTGGAGTTCATTGGAACTCTGTAGCTGGAGAGCGAGCTGTAGATGGCGTAAAAGTGAAAACAGCTCTGATGGTTGCATAAAAGACCTTAAGGCCGCAGTGAAAGGTAACACCCGGCCGATCACTCGGCAATATAAAGACGCCCATAAACGGAGTGTTTGTTTATCTTGAGCACTTGGAGCCCACACACCTCCGGAGTTTCGTCGGATCACTAAACTCCTTAGAGTCCTCTTAGATGCTGGAGTTCATTGGAACTCTGTAGATGGAGAGCGAGCTGTAGATGGCGTAAAAGTGAAAACAGCTCTGATGGTTGCATAAAAGACCTTAAGGCCGCAGTGAAAGGTAACACCCGGCCGATCACTCGGCAATATAAAGACGCCCATAAACGGAGTGTTTGTTTATCTTGAGCACTTGGAGCCCACACACCTCCGGAGTTTCGTCGGATCACTAAACTCCTATGAATGAGTAGAATAGAGAACAAAAGATCTACATGGTCTCATTTCTCGAAAGGCTAATCGAGATCTGCTCTTGATTGTGACATGAAAGTCACAATCGAAGTGTTTTTGGGTTACATCGCCAAGTTTTACCAGTCAGATTTTTCCTCAAATTGCAAATTTCCTATACTTCCTTGACGGCATGTGTGCATAACAAGAAAATCATGCAATTCATCGATCCATAGCCCCGTATCCTCCCAGAAGGCACCATCTCCCCACGACCGCAAACCGTTGCCATCCATTAGAGGAGGAAAATAAATTTTCCCGGTTCAAAGGAAACTTCCCGGAATTCCAACGGTAATAATAGGCCGAAGAATTTAGGACAGATTTTCCCGTAGTTTATCACTTCATCGGCGGAAATCGTTCCTTAGACCTGAAGTTCGGAAGTCGAATTTGCAAACGGAAAGATATTCAGAGAGGGAGAAGGGGGGAGATGATAGAAATTGGACCAGTTTCTCGGGATCTGGAACATTTTTCATTTCGGCGTTTAGTCCTTTATTCTTTTCGTCTCGGAGGTCATCCATTTGAAGATGATTTCATTGATTCCTTCCTTCTTGATGATCCTGGCAGACACGTGGTTTTAACTCGAGGGCTTTCGGTGTGTTCGAACTGTTTTTGCCATCGGATCATGTCACGATACGTCCATTAACATCGCCCCTAAATTCGTAAGAATCGATAACCATTAATCTGGGATATCTGAACAAACAAGTTTACCTGTCTCGTGTAAAACGTGATAAAACATGCAGGACCATCGCCTAAATGCCCTGGCGTCTGGTGGGTAGGAACTAGCTACACATCAGTGTATACAGGTGTCCATTAAAATCCACACCACCAAAACTAACTGAAATTAACATTTTTTCATGGTTTTCCAACAGCCTTTATCTTTTAACTCACCCTGAGTATAGATGAAAAAAAAACTAAAAGACTCTACACTTTATAAATATAGAAAAATATAGGAGATAAATAGATAATTTACTACAATCACAGATACGTGATATAGATGGATATTGGCTATCTATTTTAGTATCAGATAATCGACAAAAAGTGAGCATTTCTCTCGTGAAGCGAACAAAAGACGAGCGGCTTTTAAAGGTACGTGAACCGAGTCCGTCTGTCTGTGCCCTTTGAATATTCCGCAAAGGTCGCGAAGAATTTAAATTATTCCGAACGTAATCGTCATCTTCCTCATTTCAAAGCGTCCACCGAGGCGTCGATGTAATTCAACGGAAAACAGCATGAATGACAACGTTTCCCTTGGAGGGGGGGCAAGAAACATCGTTTCGCCGACTCAAATGTAATAATAATCTGCAGTCGCTGGAGGAGGCTTGTCGGGATATTGAAAAATTCACGGTGGAGCTCGTTCGTAAGAATTCTCGATTGAGTTTCATCGAGCTTTTGCTCTAAACAACATTTTGGATCTGAATCTGAACACGAAAATATCGTATTATGAAGAGGAAGTGGAATTTCGTTTAGCCTGGGCCCTAGATCGTTTCCATAGATAAGGAACATACTTCGATGACATGACAACGAACAATTCACCCATTCGAAATGTCAGTGTGAAGTGACAGTGATCCGACGAAACTCCGGAGGTGTGTGGGCTCCAAGTTCTCAAGATAAACAAACACTACGTGTATGGGCGTCTTTATGTTGCCGAGTGATCGGCCGGGTGTTACACTTCACTGCGACCTTAAGGTCTTTCGTGCCACCATCAGAGCTGTTTTCACTAATGCGCCATCTACAGCTCTCTCTCCAGCTACAGAGTTCCAATAAACTCCAGCATCGGAGAGGACTCCAAGGAGTTCAGTGATCCGACGAAACTCCAGAGGTGTGTGGGCTCCAAGTTCTCAAGATAAACAAACACTACGTTTATGGGCGTCTTTATATTGCCGAGTGATCGGGCTAGTGTTACATTTCTCTGCGATCTTAAGGTCTTTTACGCCACCATCAGAGCTTTTCACTACTGCACCATCTACAGCTACAGAGTTCCAATGAACTCCAGAATTTAAGAGGGCTCAAAGTAGGCCAAGTACTCATGTAGATCTTTTGTTCTTTACCCTACTCATTCATAGGAACCCAAGGAAGTCGTCAATGGTGTTGATAAAACCGACAACACGAAAAGTGTTTCAGGACGAAAAGTGTTTCAGGACGAAAAGTACTCGCTTTCAAAAATAGTCATTTTTTGTTTAGGTCGACGAAATATTTGATTTTATAGGTTCCCATCTGACAAAGAGGGAAGAATATCGAATAAAAACATATTCAAACTGTCGATACATCCTCCCTGTACATATACAATCGATATCCCGTGCGATATGACAAACGGCTCTGCTCGTCCAACGAGCATGATGAACATTAAACCAGAACAATCACAAAATTCATAAACAATAACTGGAAGCAACACACATCCGTGTCAGGTTATAATTCAGCCTGACGAATGTCTTTTAATCCGTATCCGAACAAAATTGACCGAGCCGCTCTGCTGGCGTATCTGAAAAAGGTCGGAATTGATGTTGGCCATCCAGTTTGGCCGCAATTATTGATGGAAATTGTAATAAATTAGTATTATATCGTTGCGAACGCTACCGGCTAATGACGTTTGCGTTTCTAGTTTTCTACCAAATGGTGAGTTATGATTTTAATTGTGTCAGTATAGAAGTAGTTGCTTTCGATATTCATTACGCCATTTTCGATTCAAGTATTTATCGACAGTTTACAATTGTGTTCCAATCAATATTTCCATTATTACATACAAAGGACGTTGTAAAAGTTCGAAATATAAATTATACTGAACCCGTTGTGCATTGTGAGGAAACTGAGCAAGTTGTAACACTCTATTTCACATTATCGTCATCATCATCATTGCTGAATCTCGTTACCGAAAATAAATCTGCGAAAAGACTAAAAAGCCGGACTATCGGTGCGATCAAACTTATAATGTCTTAGGGCTAATTGCGACTGTGTGCCCTCTTGTGACTGAAGAGACCCAACCGTGACCTACAGATCCTTCCAAACTCTGGGTTTGAATAGTCACCAACCAGATCTGGCCGCCGCTGTATTCTTCTCGAGTCTCCATTATAACTGTGGACCAAAGACCTCCACTGTGGTCTGTCCTACGCTACTTGTTCACAGTTATGATTGGCATTAACTGATTTTAGGGATTGATGCAGTGTATCCTTGAACCGCTTATACTGGCCTGCTGGTTTCCGAGCTCCCTCTGTGTATTCGCCATACAGAGCTAGTTTGGGGAGTCTTGTGTCTTGCATCCTCAGAATGTGGCCGCTCCATCTGAGTCGGGTCTTCGTTACTTGAGTCTCAAGTCTTAAACAACTCGCGCGTTGCAAGACTTCCGCCTTTGATACTTTGTAGAACTATCTGATGTGCATTATTTGTCTTAGATGACGTTGTTGCGTTTGGTCAAGCTGCTTAATGTGTCGTCTGTAGGGCGTCCAGCTTTCGCTTCCGTAAAGAAGCGTTGGGTGGACCACAGCTTTGTAAACAGCTGTCTTGGTCTTCAGATTGAGGTCGTGATTTTGAAATACTATGTCCTTTAGCTTCCAGAATGCCCATGATGCCGAAGCTTCTCAAGTATTTGAACTGCTCGACCTGTACCAGACTTTCATCCTACTAGTGGACAATCATTCTTGGTTATATCTTCAAGACTAATGAAGATATCGTGAAACGGTTTCCTGTAATGGACTTTTCAGCTATCTAGTCCAGACTAGAAGTACCAGAAACAGCTAAAATCAAGCAATTTTGGATACCCTGTACAATAATTCGCCTCCAAGTTACAGCCTGTTGAAAAAGACCTAGTATTTAAAATTTTTCTGACCTCTTATTTCCACTTGGGTATATTCGATCAAATAAAGAACATCAATCCTGAAATTAGATCGGTATGGGTACTATTACAGTAGGCATCTTCGACCGTTGCAAAATGGGAAAGCGCCACCCCTTTCCGAATCTCTCGGAGTTCAAAGTTCCGTCAACTACAAGAATTAATCTGGATCATCTTCCTCCCGGCTTTCCCCCTCAGGGCACCCCTGACATATCGGTTTCGTCAAGAACCCACTATCTCCCTCCCTTAACGCGTAAAACTTTCACAATTTCGGCCCCCATTTCCGAGACCGACACACGTCACACGTTATGTAAAACCTTGCCAGCTTTTTCTGGAGGTGAGAACCGAGCCGTTATTTTTCAAAGCTCCCAACTTTCCAACTCCCCCCACCGCCCGGGCGTTAAGTGTCGACAATATGGCGGCGCACCGGCAACTTGATCATCTTTCACGTCTTGTCCTGCTAGGAAACTTGGTCGGGAGACGGGGAGCGAAGTTTTTATTAAATTTTATTAAAAAAAGTTTCGGTTAAGATACATGTTTATGTACTTTTCGTGTAATGCAGTATGGCGGGAGGGCGCGAGGGGTGAAAGCGTATTGTTTCCGGGACGCGAAGACGCAACATCCGGTGGCTGGCGTTCTGAGGTTTCCCGGGAGCCCTGAGGGAAATAATCAGGCGAGATTTAGCGGTCTCTCATGGAGACGTGATGTGGATTTGATTTTTTTCATTGCTCAAACTGAGTTGGAATAAATTGATGGGAGGTCAGGGATCTCTATCAATGGCTGAGCAGTGTATTTATCTACAAATAGAACAGGCGAGAACGCCTAAAGCAGAGTCCACTAGTATAGTGTAAAATGGACAGTGTTACATTTATTTAAACCTTCCAATCAGTTCGTTTCAACAACTCAGAATGTATAATTACTTCAGTATCACTTGTATTTTCCAGTATTCTATACAGGGTGAGCCTTTGACTATTACAAATATATCAACAGTGGATTCTTGAGGTCAAGAGAAACCCTTTTTTCCTTTACCATTTTTCCGAATCGTCTCGGTTTAAAAGATACAGGCTGTATCTGAAAAACCATATTTTTTAGTTAAATCTCACGAAAGGTTCTATCGAATGAAATGAATTACGAAATATAGTTTTCATTTATTTGATGAATCTTCTTAGAACACAAGATATCCCCCACGAAGTAAGCACAATAAGAACGTTCATCAGAAAAACAGAAGATACAATTGATAAATCATGAGAGGTGCAAATCGAGTCTACTAAGAGACAACCACTAATCGTTGGTTCGAGAAGTGCAGAGGGCTGAAAACTAACATGTATATCGAGCAAGATGAATGAACGTGAGGATGTATCATGAGAGAACAAGTTACAATGAGTAGTAGTAGTATTTTCCCGTATAATCCACTGTTTTCGAGTAATTTGATGAAACTAAAACGTATCTGGAAAATTGGGTACTTTGGCTGAATACAACTCTTTTTAAAAGATCCACAGATGTGTAAAGTCACAGATTTAGCTAGTTATTCTGAAGGTGATTTTGTTTTTCCAGGGATGGCACAGCTCATTATGAAAAATGTTATTTTCAGTTTTATCTCACAAACGGTTTTATCGAATGAAATGAATTTCCTAATATAGTTTTTCATTAATTTGATGAATCTTCTTCGAACACAAGATATCCCCCACGAAGTAAGCACAATAAGAACGTCCATCAGAAAAACAGAAGATACTATTGATAAATTATGAGAGGTGCAAATCGA
The DNA here is from genome assembly GCF_907165205.1 of Coccinella septempunctata. Lineage (NCBI taxonomy): Eukaryota > Metazoa > Arthropoda > Insecta > Coleoptera > Coccinellidae > Coccinella > Coccinella septempunctata. Next base: position 17,640,938 of record NC_058197.1, read on the forward strand.
GAGTACTAAGAGACAACCACTAATCGTTGGTTTCGAGAAGTGCAGAGGGCTGAAAACTAACATGTATATCGAGCAACATGAATGAACGTGAGGATGTATCATGAGAGAACGTTTCTATTCAATGGTGAAAATAGACTTAAACCTTCTCCTCGCGTTCAGTTTTGAATTGAGACCCAAATTGAAAAATTTCCAAGTCATATCTGATAGCGCTGCTAGCATTCCACCAACAGCAACACCCCCTATCATAGTTTCGAGAAAGCCACAACACTTTATCATTTCCAACCCCAGATATGATGTGCAGTCACGTTTATCTGCCCCTCTCCCGAGGGATGATTTACACGATAAACGTCTGGTATATTTCAATTTGGCAAATTAAAATGGTGTGTCAAAAGGTCGGCGACTTGGTTAGAAGCGTCGAAACGGGAAGGGTTGGGCGAGTTTTAATTAGTTTTGTACACGCTGACGCGCCATTTATAAATACGGATATCGTTACTACAGAGTTCGTTGCTAGTTGACCGCCTCGGAGTTGCTCCCTTTTCAGCGGAAAAAGTTCGGTTAACTGGCGTGAAATGTGGTCGGATGGAGTTTTGAGGGGTTGCTGGGAAAGAACTCTGTTGTTTTTTTTTTTGGTAAGGCGAAGGGTGTTTGATTTAGCGAATGAAACTGATTGACAGATTGGCATCCCTCAAAGTCACAACGATTTTGACATGTTGGATGTTCTATGATCACTCAGAGAATAATTCGACGTATCTGTCATATATTAGACGTTTGTTATTGTTGGAAATGAAGGTGGAAACTATTCGTTCATCGAAAACCTCAAGTCGCAAAGCGTCAACTGTGAAAACTATGAATATCAGTGGAATTCACGTCGAGCCATACTGAAAATTGTCGGTTTCAGTTACGATCGTTTTTACGACGCATAATTCAGAGCAATTTTCCGAGGGACTTGTAATTTCCCTGAGTCAGATTGGCGAATTCACGTCGTCGGGTCATTAGTTCTATCTTGATCCCGTCAATTTTGTTTCGATTCGGCGATAGCTGTCTTTCGAGTGGGCGTAGACACGACAACGGCTATTTTTCGCTTTGATTGACTCCATTTACGTGAAATAAGTAGGGGCGATGTTGACATGCGATTGCCAGTAGGTGGGATATTTTCATCGAAGTTTCCCCTTTCAGAATTCCGGTATTATCTCGGATTATATGCAGCCTTTAACCGTGGACGAATTTGTATAATGACTTCTTTCGATTATTACGTACTTATAAAGGAAGTTGGAATTGATTCGTAGTTTTAATGTTACTTAGTCTCGTATCTGAGTAGAAAATATTTGTCCTATTTTCATTTAAACAGCTCAAAAAGAGTTTGCAATATGCAGGGTACAAATATTTCAATAGTACTATAGATTCTCGAGGTCAAAAGAAACACTTTTTTCCTATACCATTTCTTCCGATTCGGCCCTGATAAAAAGATATAGCCATTTCAAGTTTTCATAATGAGCTTGTGCCACCCCTGGAAAAACAAAATCACCTTCAGAATAACTAGCTAAATCTGTGAGTTTACACATGTGTGGATCTTTTTAAAAGATTTGTATTCAGCCATAGTACCCAATTTTTTCAGATACGTTTTAATTACATCAAATTACTCGAAAACGGTGGATTATTCGGGAAAATACTACTATTACTACTCATTGTACCTCTCATGATACATCCTCACGTTCATTCATTTTGCTCGATATACATGTTAGTTCTCAGCCCTCTGCACTTCTCGAAACCAACGATTAGTGGTTGTCTCTTAGTACTCTCGATTTGCACCTCTCATAATTTATCAATTGTATCTTCTGTTTTTCTGATGGACGTTCTTATCGTGGGGGATATCTTGTGTTCGAAGAAGATTCATCAAATTAATGAAAAACTATATTCCGAAATTCATTTCATTCCATAAAACCGTTTGTGAGATAGAACTAAAAATAACATTTTTTATGGTTTTTCAACATTCTGTATCTTTTAAACCGAGCCGATTTGGAAAAATTGGTATAGGAAAAAAGTGTTTCTTTCGACCTCAAGAATCAACTGTTATAATATTTGTACGAGTCAAAGACTCACCCTGTATAACCTGACCAAAACGCCACGTTACTGGGCATCTAGAATAGAATTACATTTTCCACAGATTGTTATTCGAAATTTTAAGCTCATGATTATATTTCAAAATGGAAACCCATTATGTCCCGGCTGCTTGCTGAATCATTAATGTGTTTCGCTACATTTTATCCCCATATTATGTCGGCGCAACATTGAGAGCTTCATGGAAATCTATATATACCAATTAGGGTAGCCTCGTAAAGTCATTATCGTTCGTAACCAATTCCCGATACTTTCGAGCGTTTTATTCCAGGTTTCGCGGCTAGATGTCGTTCCCGAAGATAAGTGACTATCGAGGGAGTCATCGCCTACCCGGATTCCTCCACGTAAGCGTTCCCATCCCTCCCGTAGCTCATCCATCACAACCCCGAGTGTCATAACCAGCTTCCGCGGATTACTATTTATAATTATAACGCCTTACGAATTGCCTTTGCGCCTTTATCTGTTCTACGTAATTAAATCTTGTGTTTGAGCAGGAGGATAGATGAATTTCTGAGGACGCTGCGGAGGCATGACGACGCCATGTTGGGGGTTCCTGTGTTCGTGTATGGCGGTTAATTAATGGTCGGCTTATTGAGCATGCAGAACGGGGTAGTCTGCTGGCGTTTTGTTGGTCTGACGGAACTTGATCAATCAGCAGCATTCGGGACTTTAGATACGTTTATTATTCGTTTTAATCAATCATGAAATGGCGAAACTGTCTTATCTGTTGGTTATTGAACAGTGTCATCAATCTATATTTTTGACGAAGAATCACACCTCATTTTGAGAGATTTACAGAGACGCACTGCTTACAAGTAAGCACGATAAGAACGTCCATCAGAAAAACAGAAGATACAATTGATACATTATGAGAGGTGCAAATCGAGAGTACTAAGAGACAACCACTAATCGTTGGTTTCGAGAAGTGCAAAGGGCTGAAAACTAACATGTATATCGAGCAAGATGAATGAACGTGAGGATGTATCATGAGAGAACAAGTTACAATGAGTAGTAGTAGTATTTTCCCGTATAATCCACCGTTTTCGAGTAATTTGATGTAATTAAAACGTATCTGAAAAATTGGCTACTTTGGCTGAATACAACTCTTTTTAAAATATCCACAGATGTGTAAAGTCACAGATTTAACTAGTTATTCTGATGGTGATTTTGTTTTTCCAGGGGTGGCACAGCTCATTATGAAAAATGTTATTTTTAGTTTTATCTCACAAACGGTTTTATCGAATGAAATGAATTTCCTAATATAGTTTTTCATTAATTTGATGAATCTTCTTGGAACACAAGATATTCCCCACGAAGTAAGCATGATAAGAACGTCCATCAGAAAAACAGAAGATACAATTGATAAATTATGAGAGGTGCAAATCGAGAGTACTAAGAGACAACCACTAATCGTTGGTTTCGAGAAGTGCAGAAGGCTGAAAATTAACATGTATATTTCAACCGATAGTTACTCTCACCAAATGAAACGCTTGAAGAAGAAACGTCCGGAAATAAAGCAGCAAATACTCTTTAAAGCTTCCAATTGAATTCTCCATAAACACTCTTCATCCCCATCTCCCATCATGCAGATTCGATTCAAGCCACAGTGCGTCCTCTCCCTGTCGCGATTTGGGGAATCTGCGAGCGTCTAAACTATCCGACGCGACGCGCCGAGATGCCTAGCGATTTGTCATCTCTTGCAGCCCTCCCCATGGCCATGTACTAGGAGAATTTTTCACCGAAGACAATTCATCATCCGTGTAACCGTATTATATCCCCCGGGATCTGTCGTGAATTATGGTTATGATATAAATAAAAGGGGGGAAACATTAGGTGGGTCCATTGCGAGGCGCGAGCAGCCTTTGGAGAGTCAATTTTAGCGGAGTTATCTGGCTGGGTTGTGAAATGGCAAAGGAGCTGGGATAAGCGTGTATAAACCGTCTGTTAGTTGGTTATTTCTACTTGGTTTTTTGGTAACGGATTCATTATGATTTAATGAGGGTTTTGTGAATTTGGTTGGGTTAATATTCAGCCCCAACGCTCAATACCAAGACCCTTCTGCATCAAATTTCATTTATACAGGGTTAGTCTTTGACTCGTACAAATATTTTAACAGTTGATTCTTGAGGTCAAAAGAAACACTGTGCCACCCCTGGAAAATCAAAATTACCTTCAGAATAACTAGATAAATCTGTGGATCTTTAACAGAGTTGTTGTCTGCCAAAGTACACAATTTTTCAGATACGTTTTAATTATATCAAATTACTCGAAAACTGTGGATTATACGGGAAAATACTACTACTACTCATTGTAACTTGTTCTCTCATGATACATCCTCACGTTCATTTATCTTGCTCGATAAACATGTTAGTTTTCAGCCCTCTGCACTTCTCGAAACCAACGATTAGTGGTTGTCTCTCAGTACTCTTGATTTGCACCTCTCATGATTCATCAATTGTATCTTCTGTTTTTCTGATGGACGTTCTTATCGTGCTTACTCCGTGAGGGATATCTTGTGTTCCAAGAAGATTCATCAAATTAATGAAAAACTATATTAGGAAATTCATTTCATTCGATAAAAGCGTTTGTGAGATGAAACTAAAAATAAAATTTTTCATAATGAGATGTTCCACCCCTGGAAATACAAAATCACCTTCAGAATAACTAGCTAAATCTGTGACACATGTCTGCGGATCTTTTAAAAAGAGTTGTAGTCAGCCAAAGTACGCAATTTTTAGGATGTGTTTTAATTACATCAAATTACTCGAAAACTGCGGATTATACGAGAAAATACTACTACTACTCATTGTAACTTGTTCTCTCATGATACATGCTCACGTTCATTCATCTTGCTCGATATACATGTTAGTTTTCAGCCCTCTGCACTTCTCGAAATCAACGATTAGTGGTTGTCTCTCAGTACTCTCGCTTTGCACCTCTCATGATTCATCAATTGTATCTTCTGTTTTTCTGATGGACGTTCTTATCGTGGGGGATATCTTGTGTTCGAAGAAGATTCATCAAATAAATGAACTATATTGAGAAATTCATTTCATTCGATAAAACCGTTTGTGAGATAGAACTAAAAATAATTTTTTTATGGTTTTAAACAGCCTGTATCTTTTAAACCGAGCCGATTCGGAAAAAATGGTAAAGGAAAAAAGTGTTTCTCTTGACCTCAAGAATCTACTGTTGAAATATTCGTACGAGTCAAAGACTCGCCCTGTAAAAGGTGCTATCGAATTTTCTATTTCGCAGTACGGGCAATACGAATCCAAAGTCGCCTTTTATTTCATTCCAATAGCTGCTCCATTTCCACGTACGTACACGGGTATGATCGGATGAGCAGAAAAGCAATTTTCTCGTTGTTGGATGCACCGCGATCAGACCGTAGTAGTGTTTCACCGGATCGGGCGTCATCAATTAATATTGTTGCTCTTTTGTGCCATTCCCGGAACGCGGTCGATGTTTCGCTGGATTTCTCGACGATTAAGCTGGATCATATCGATTAGAGGGCCGGCTTCGCAACGAGCTCGTTCATAAACGAATAATAGGGTCGGAGGTATACGGGGTGAATCTTCCACACCCTCACTTTTGTCGTCTACCATCTCTCTTATCATCCTCATTCATTTCCTGAACCAATCGTATCTTATAAAGATGGAATTTCTGTTGTTTCCTAGTACTAAAGGTCGGATCCATTGCTACATGACCTAAGACAGCCACGTCCCTCGCTTCGTCTCTGTCATGCACCTTATTTTTGTTTCCGACTGAACTAGGTCGGTGTTAAGTTTTCGTTGGACCACCCTGTATCTTCTGCGTATGTTTTCTTACGATATACTTATCGAATATTTTCCCATCGATATCCAGATTCTTCTCCAGCATCCAGAGTCGACGTTTTAGAAAAACAATCCACCCAACGCTCAGCCAACGTTGTAGAGACCTATTTCTATCCACCCTTTGCTTTTTCGTCTTGATTGATTCGGATGTCGTCGGATCCCTTGATCTCGCACCGTACCAAAGAGCAGAATCGATCACCTGCTTTTCCGACCCAGCTCCAGGAGACGTTTTCAATATCGTCGAGTCACAAAGGCCCTTCGGATTTTTATTGAGCGAGGTTGGATGTTTGTAATATCTCAGGAGCGCCCGTCAAATTTGTCGGGCAGCCATTAATTCTTACGTTTTCGGGAAGATAAATTGGTCGTGAAAATATCACGAGCGATAGGAGATTATTGACGATAGACAATTATAATTAATATGTAAGGAGCAAGAATAGTATAATTCATATACATTACGTTGGTCTTGAAGAGTGTTAAACATTTACAGAGACGGACTGCTTACAAGAAAGTAGGATAAGACCGTCCATCAGAAAAACAGAAGATACAATTGATAAATTATGAGAGGTGCAAATCGAGAGTACTGAGAGACAACCACTAATCGTTGGTTTCGAGAAGTGCAGAGGGCTGAAAACTAACATGTTTATCGAGCAGATGAATGAACGTGAGGATGTATCATGAGAGAACAAGTTACAATGAGTAGTAGTAGTATTTTCTCGTATAATCCGCCGTTTTCAAGTAATTTGATGTAATTAAAACGTATCTGAAAAATTGGGTACTATGGCTGAATACAACTCTATTTAAAAGATCCACAGATGTGTAGAGTCACAGATTTAGCTAGTTATTTTGATTTTCCAAGAGTGGCATAGCTCATTGTGAAAACTTAAAACCCTGTAAATTGCACAGCGACCTTGACACCTATTGTGTCCCCATCCAGAGTTTAGTGAGCTCTTAAATCTCTAATAGTCAAAACATTTTCTGCATTGACTAGAAATGGCGAGGCATCGTGTCACCAGGTGTTCTAGAGATAGGCAACGGGGCCAAAATCCGGCTCGTAGGACCAACATTTGTTCGTCTATAAAAAAACAATCGAACACCTCCTCCTACTCCGGATTCCGACGCTAGCTATATTGGATTCTAAGTTTTCGTATACGCCGCGAGAACGCGTTGGAACGGGTAAATTTTAGCCCGTTTTCCGCGACGACGAACTTGTCGTCTTTAATATTCCGCCGAGGTGCGGAATACATGGAAAAGCAATATACAATCTGTCAATAGCAGGACGTGAAACGGTAGTCATGATCGGAGGGTTTGTTAAGGCTCCAGGTACCTACGAGAAGGGTTGCTTCAGGGGGTTGGCGAAGAACATGCGTAAGATGAGACGTATTGTTACTGATTTGATTATCTTTAGAATTCTGGAAATGGCGAGCTGTGACAGCGTTGTCCACGCTGATTTCCAAACAGCTCCAAAACCTCTTGTCAATTTCAGTCGACATATAATCATAAAATTAACCTTATACCCACCACAATCTCTCTCGCCCTTGCAGGGATTGAAACACGCGCCAGTTCAAACCGGAATGCACTCGTCATAGACGGATCGCTGGGCAAACAAATCCTACTGAATGCCCTTGGATGCTCGATGTTTGTATTTGTGCAGTACCTACCCCAAACAATGCCTACGTCGCTGGATAGTCCCATATGGTGCTGATTTATTCGGCAAACAAGACCATCGAAATTATATCAATTCATTTTGTATTACCTACGCCCGATCAAACTGACGCCAATCAAATATGTACCTACTGAATGTCGCGATATGGGAGAAGCAGGTTATGGCTAGTTTGTGTTTTGCATCACTGGAGCTACTAAAACGTGCCCAACTGCAGATCATTACAGATCTGACACCTCTACATCTTGTGATAGATAGATCAGCCCTTGAGGCCATCCTGAGATTATCCAGATAAGGTATGAGTCATGGGAGAATTGGGAATCAGGAAACGAGGGCCTCTTTATGGTATAGGAAAGGGAGAATTAGGAATCAGGAAACCTGGGCCTCTCTGTAATATAGGAAAGGGAGATTTAGGAATCAGGAAAGCAGGGCCTCTCTATTATATAGGAAGGGAGAATTGGAAATCGGGAAACCTGGGCCTTTCTGTAATATAGGAGAGGGAGAATTATGAATCAGGAAACCAGGGCCTCTCTATGGTATAGGAAAGGGAGAATTGGGAATCAGGAGACCAGTGCCTCTCTATGGTATAGGAAAGGGAAGTTTAGGAATCAGGAAACCAGGGCCTCTCTACGGTATAGGAAAGGGAGAATTGGGAATCAGGAGACCAGGGCCTCTCTATGGTATAGGAAAGGGAGAATTGGGAATCAGGAGACCAGGGACTCTCTATGGTATAGGAAGGGGAAGATTAGGAATCAGAGACCAGGGCCTCTCTACGGTATAGGGAAGGGGGAATTGGGAATCAGGAGACCAGGGCCTCTCTATGGTATAGGAAAGGGAGAATTAGGAATCAGGAAACCTGGGCCTCTCTGTAATATAGGAAAGGGAGATTTAGGAATCAGGAAAGCAGGGCCTCTCTATTATATAGGAAGGGAGAATTGGAAATCGGGAAACCTGGGCCTTTCTGTAATATAGGAGAGGGAGAATTATGAATCAGGAAACCAGGGCCTCTCTATGGTATAGGAAAGGGAGAATTGGGAATCAGGAGACCAGTGCCTCTCTATGGTATAGGAAAGGGAAGTTTAGGAATCAGGAAATCAGGGCCTCTCTACGGTATAGGAAAGGGAGAATTGGGAATCAGGAGACCAGGGCCTCTCTATGGTATAGGAAGGGGAAGATTAGGAATCAGAGACCAGGGCCTCTCTACGGTATAGGGAAGGGGGAATTGGGAATCAGGAGACCAGGGCCTCTCTATTATATAGGAAAGGGAGAATTGGAAATAAGGAAACCTGGGCCTCTGTAATATAGGAGAGGGAGAATTAGGAATCAGGAAACCAGGGCCTCTCTATCGTATAGGAAGGGAAGAATTATGAATCAGGAGACCAGGGCCTCTCTATGGTATAGGAAAGGGAGAATCAGGAATCAGGAAACCATGGCCTGTCTATGGTATAGGAATGGGAGAATTGGGAATCAGGAAACCAGTGCCTCTCTATGGTATAGGAAAGGGAAGATTAGGAATCAGAGACCAGGGCCTCTCTACGGTATAGGAAAGGGGGAATTGGGAATCAGGAGACCAGGGCCACTCTATGGTATAGGAAAGGGAGAATTGGGAATCAGGAGACCAGGGCCTCTCTATGGTATAGGAAAGGGAGAATTGGGAATCAGGAGACCAGTGCCTCTCTATGGTATAGGAAAGGGAAGTTTAGGAATCAGGAAACCAGGGCCTCTCTACGGTATAGGAAAGGGAGAATTGGGAATCAGGAGACCAGGGACTCTCTATGGTATAGGAAGGGGAAGATTAGGAATCAGAGACCAGGGCCTCTCTACGGTATAGGGAAGGGGGAATTGGGAATCAGGAGACCAGGGCCTCTCTATTATATAGGAAAGGGAGAATTGGAAATAAGGAAACCTGGGCCTCTGTAATATAGGAGAGGGAGAATTAGGAATCAGGAAACCAGGGCCTCTCTATCGTATAGGAAGGGAAGAATTATGAATCAGGAGACCAGGGCCTCTCTATGGTATAGGAAAGGGAGAATCAGGAATCAGGAAACCATGGCCTGTCTATGGTATAGGAATGGGAGAATTGGGAATCAGGAAACCAGTGCCTCTCTATGGTATAGGAAAGGGAAGATTAGGAATCAGAGACCAGGGCCTCTCTACGGTATAGGAAAGGGGGAATTGGGAATCAGGAGACCAGGGCCACTCTATGGTATAGGAAAGGGAGAATTGGGAATCAGGAGACCAGGGCCTCTCTATGGTATAGGAAAAGGAGAATTTGGAATCAAGAAACCAGGGCCTCTCTATGGTATAGGAAAGGGAGAATTAGGAATCAGGAAACCAAGGCATTTTTCGTTGTGTGATTCATTGACAAATTCCTGATCTACATTTTTTCGACACAGTAGTACATTCAAATCTTTCACTTGCCTCAGGACTAACTGGGTGAAACAGCTCTAGCTCCATCGACAAGGAACCTCGGATTAACATTTCTGTTACGTCTCAAATCGTACGGATTCCACCATCCCCCCATCCAAATTGAATTCGAAAATATATTCGCTCTCTCAAATATTTACCTTTGCGAGTGGAAGCTCCGAGATCTGACGTAGGTAGCGGAGGCCGAGGGGGTTGGTTGACACCGTGCCTTTAATGGAATGTGACCGCAACGGAAGGCGTATGTCTAATAGCATAACGCCCGGGACGTTATATGCACAGCACATCGGTCGGAAAGGGAAAACCAGCTTTAATTCGCCTCGTAAACAAACTGTTAATTCTATTTCATCAGAAATCCGCCACCCTGTATAACGTATCGCGTATCTTGAATCTCCACAACCTTCGATTTTGGTTTATTATTTTGAAAATTCATTCGTATTTCTGTTAAAGAGGTTAGATCTTCCCAATGTTGCATGATATAAGTAGACGGCTTATAGCTCTTACCAAAACGATTGGACTCCTTGAAATAACTCATCTTCGGCTCGGAAAAACTCACGTTCGGATGGGTTCGAGGGAAAAGATGAAAAGCGAAGCTCAAAGGAGGCCAGAGACTCTAATCCTGCGTTCGCATAGACCTGTGATCCTTTTCGGATCGTCCTCCCTTCATATTAGGGGGATTTATATCCCGACGCCTTATTGATAGGTAATTTTTCCCCTTTCTATGCCTTCGAGGACCGAAAGACTGAGATTTATGCGAAAAAAGTTAATTGTCGGGGGCGTTCTTGAAAAGAGAATATAATTTAATAACCGACTGCTCGGAGAAAAATATGATCAGGAGGGAAGAAAAAGCTTTTGTTTCGGTTCTTATTATCTCCTGTTGAGTTATTGCTTTTGTTAGATCTCGTTGCTGGGAGAAATTGAATTTGTCGTCATTTAATCTCAGGATGAACAAAGGATTAACACCCTTCTTCGTTTAATTGAGAGATTCATCTCCATACAATCATACCATCTTGTTATTCTCTTCTTTAATATCGCCGTATAGGCTTCCAGTCATTACAGAAGGAATATCCTTATAAGATTACGAAAAAAACGGCGTAAAATAAAGGGTGGTTTTATTGAGAGACCATGAACATTAGAATATGTATCACATTTAGATCTACCATGATTTTCCTCGAAAGTTGACCTTCGAAAAATTCCCAAAAATATGGGGTAAGTTAAAAATTCCTCAAGACCGAACGGTTGTGCCGAAATGGATGAAGTTCTCAGATTTATTACTAGAAGAGTTGCTCTTTAAGAATATATATCACATTTAAATCTACTATAATTTTCCTGAAAGATTAATTCCTCTAAAGACAATCTGCGAAAATTTCCCAAAAAGTTGGGTTCAGTTAAAACTTCCTCAAGACCGAACGGTTGCAGGCAGATGGATGAAATTCACAGATTTATTACTAGAAGAGTTGCTCTTTCAGAATATGTTTCACATTCGGACCTTCGATCATTTTCCTGGAAGAAAAACTACTGGCAAGTTGACCTTCGAAAATTTCCCAAAAAGATGGTATCATTAAAAGTTCCTCAAGACTGAACGGTTCTGCCGAAATGGATGAAATTCTCAGATTTATTACTAGAAGAGTTGCTCCTCCAGAATATGTATCACATTTAGATCTACGATAGTTTTCCTGAAAGATTAATTCCTCTAAAGAAGATCTGCGAAAATTTCCCAAAAAGTTGGGTTCAGTTAAAACTTCCTCAAGACCGAACGGTTCTGCCGAGATGGATGAAATTCACAGATTTATTACTAGAAGAGTTGCTCTTTCAGAATATGTTTTACATTCGGATCTTCGATCATTTTCCTGGAAGAAAAACTACTCGCAAGTTGACCTTCGATTCCAAAAAGATGGGGTCCAACATCAATATCATCGATATCATATTGATTTATAGTTGAAATCCGTTCCTAAATGTCAGATGTCATAATTCAGGAGTAGGTAACCTCATAAAATCACCCTTTGTACGACGGGTATTTGTTCTGAACATACAACCCCTTGACGGGAAAACCCTCGTGGACAAACAGGTCCCGATTTTTCCCCCAACTAGGTCCTCCTCATAAAGTCATTTCCAAAATCAACGTCGGGCTCGGATGTTCCACCATTGTAACGGCAATAAAAGCATTTCCGGGTATTACATATCTCCGCCACTTCCGGTCCACCGGACCGGAAGCGGATCCGTGGAGGAGAGAGAGGGAGAGCGGGCATAAGAACGCACGTTTTAACGTGAATTTGATTCTGTTATCCCGCTTCATTCTTGCCCATCTCTGGGGGATTGGATCAGGCAATTCAGATTCTAATTTTCTCCCTTTTCTTTCTCCCCTGGATGGCTGCGGATACCCGAACGTGGATTTGGAGGTTGAGTTTCGATCACGAGATCTAATGAAACTGCGATTTGTGAATCCTAAAACGATTTTCCTTTCAGACGCGATGTTTGGGGAAAAAAGTCCCACCGTCATGTTATATTGAACTTTTCAGGAGTAAAACGTAAGTTTGGACATCAAAGAACTGGGTTTCAGCTGAGCAAATGAATGCTTAAATTGGTCAATAATAGACCAATATTATTGGGAACAATTAACCAAAATTGGGATACAGTTGCAGCCATCTATTCTGATACAGCGTGGCATGCCTGAAAAGGATTAAATGACCAGCGAAACAATTTGCGAAACGATGTAAAAAAGCGGTCTAATCAACAGCCATGGCGGGCCGAACAATAACCTCGTTAAAAGTACTTCGTACTCGGTTAAGGGCCAATAATTTCCGTTCCTATGCGGACAATAAAGGCCTGATTCCGAAGACAAATTGGTGTTTATCGGGATTCTGGTTGGGACGGGAAATTTCCCGACGTTTGTACGCGGGTTGTCCGTGAAAATGTTTTAGAGTTCAGAGCGATAATGTTCCAGCCTAAGCTGGCTGTCCTACTCGAGAGTTCGACGAAACTCCGGAGGTGTGTGGGCTCCAAGTTCTCAAGATAAACAAACACTACGTTTATGGGCGTCTTTATGTTGTCGAGTGATCGGGCTAGTGTTACATTTCTCTGCGATCTTAAGGTCTTTTATGCCACCATCAGAGCTGTTTTCACTTCTGCGTCATCTACAACTCGCTCTCCAGCTACAGAGTTCCAATGAACTCCAGTATTTGAGAGGGCCTCAAGAGGCCAAGTCCTCATGTGGATCTTTTGTTCTCTACCCTACTCATTCATAGGAACCCAAGGAGGTCCTCAATGGTGTTGATAAAACCGACAACATCCTTAGGGGCCTTGGCCGTTACCTTGTGAGTATCCAGGACTGGTTACCCCATACGAGCCAGCTTTGGACTCCATATGAATGGTTCTTAGGCCAGCCAGCTCTGGACACTTGCATACCATGTGTTCAGCTGTTTCTGCTTCTGATCCACAGAGCCTACAAATCTCTCTGATTTCCCATACGGTACAAATGATATTTGTACTGACAGTGGCCTGTCAGCAGTCCCACCATGACCCGAAGCTCAGCTCGTGACAGCTTCAGCAGTTTTCTGATGAAGGTTGGTGAAATCATCACGAATTTCTTTGACTGAGTAAGTCCAGGAGTGTTTCTCCAGAGTTGTTCAACTTCCATTGTTGGGTAGCTGCCTTATATTGGTTTTTTGAGCCCACAGAAAGGCTCAGGTCCAGCAGGTGTTAACCTTGATGCTCTTTTTGCAAGTTCATCGGCTTTTTCATTTCCTTCAACACCACAATGCCCTGGTACCCATAGTAGAGTCGTTTCATTACCTCTGGTCAGTTGCTTTATGGTATTAAGGCACTCCCATGTCAGCAGAGATCCCTGGCAGTGTGATTCCAGGGACCTCAGCGTGGCCTGGCTGTCCTGGCTGTCATTGGCCCCTTTGGGGTTCATTTTAAGACACTCCTGAGCGCATACGTAAACAGCCAGTGTCTCGGCCTGTAAAATAGAGGGTCCACTTCCCAGGGCTTTAAAGATCTTCAGTTTAGGTCCATATACGCCAATGCCAGTGCCCGTTTCTGATTTTGATCCATCAGTAACCCTCGTGGATGACTTCTGTCCAGACGATTCACGTCCACAGGTAGACGTCATCCCTCTATCCGTCTCCCGTCCCAGGGGAAACCTTCGCCATCTCGGAATTTCCAATAATGAGAGCAATAAAAGGAGGGACAGATATAAAATGTCGCAAGGGTCGAAGTTATTTAGGAGGACCACGCGCCAGCCTCACAGGAATCCGAAATAAACGCGAAACGCCTGCGAGAAAAGGAAATTCAGGAATTTCCTCCGGGTTTTCCGCATTTTTCCCGGACGTATGTCCCATCCGGGGACGGGGATTACGACTGCGAAAATTTCGGGTATGGTCGGAACGGCATAAAGAGTTGGACGTTATTGGAAGGCGTCTCTGGTGAAGTTGCCACTTGGATTACCGAGAATACCGAGGGATATTCGAGAGATGCTAGAGTATGACGGCCCTGAAGGGGGATATCGACTATACAGGGGGAGTCTTTGACTCGTACAAATATTTTAACACTCAATTTTAGCTTCAATTTAAGAGCAAGAAGAGAAGGGAGACGTCAACAACTCTTTGGTTAGTTGAATCGCATAAAGAAGTTTATGAATCTTATATGAACATATTTATGTTCTTTCTATCCACCTGAGCAATATTTCCTGGTACACACAACGTGACAGGGAATTCCTCCAACGTCATCATACCCCGTCGAGAATGAAAGAGGTGACGAAGATATTAAAATATCGTTTCGATCACAAAACGTAATCTACAAAGCCCTCAATAAAAGCTTTTTCCGTCGGTCCCCAAACCCTCCACTATCTCCCTCCGGAGCGATTGTGTTGCTGTCTATGCTACGTCAAAGCTCTTTGTGCCATTGCCTGCCAAAATTAAAAACCCTTTGAACGTTAAAATTCGATTAGAGTCGTACATACTGCTCAGCATCTGTTAAATCAGGAATCCTTTTTAGACTTTGGCATTACGGCATTACCGTTAATTGGAGAGTCCCTCGTTGTCTACTGAATCGACGTACCGATATACCGGGTGAGTCTTCGAGGGTTTCGAGAGAAGATCAACTCGATGACACTCGCAGTGAATGAGATTCGAGTAAAGTAAACTTTATTCATGAAATAGGGAATTCTCCTTTTGACTAAAATGATGTATTTTTTATGAAATATCTTTGAAACATCACATTTTGAATAACCATTTCAAACGTTTCCCAAAAAAAAAATATTTTAAGTAGTTAAAAATGAAAAATAAAAATGGGTATTTAAGATTTAAAGCGTTTCGTTTCAATTGCACAGGTTGGCAACATCGACTGAAATATGCGTTGATAATAAAGGACAACAAATACACTAATTAGATGGGATAGACAAAGATGGCTGTCTTTGAAGTCTGCGATGAACGAGGAAGGTCGTAAAATTTTATGGGATTTTTATGGCCGTTTGCTGTTGAGGCACGCCAGTGAATACGCGCCTTATGATGGCTGTAAATCAACAGCTGTTTTTTTATAAACGAGCCATTGTTCTTCTCATTTTCTAGTAGGCGCTGTTGCCAAATCGTAAACTAGAAACGAAGCGATTTAAATTTTAAAACCTCATACTCATCTGGGCCATGAATTCCTGATAAAAATGCTCCTTACAGCATAGTTTCTCAACGAATATTACAACAACTAGATATGGCAGGTTGAAGAAACACAAATTTAGGCAAGAAATGAAATCGACACGCGACTGCCACGTGATACCTACTCATAATCAGATGATAATTGTGAAGAACTCGGCATGCTTCTTTCGTTGAAACGTTTGTGGGTTTCTAAGATTATTTTTTCTTTCCAGGATACTATTTCGCACACGTTGAAGTCACCCCTAGCGAGATATTGGTACTGCCTGGACACAACGTAACCTTCGTTTGTAGGGTTGCCGTACGCTTGCAATACTGCAGGGTGGAAATACCAGGAGAAGAAAGCAAGAATCTCAATCCCAGCCTACCATCAAACGATAACGTAAGTATTACACTTGGAGTTTAACAATTTCCCAGTTATATCCTTAAAAACCTTGTAAGAATTGATCTTATCCTTCTGAAATATCAAAAAAATGAGACCGTCATCAATGGAAAGTGAAAATTACGTCTTTTTTTTCGCTCATCAGGTGAAATACTACGGCGTGGGCTTGGACAGCGGACAATGCGGATTCACCATCAACAGCGTGTCCGAAAAGAACAACGGCATCATCAAATGCACCCTCGGAATGACCACAGAGACCAAGGAATCAGTCGGAAAGATGCATCTTATAGTTGCCAGTGAGTGCCATCGTCTTCTACCCTCCAGATCGTCGTTTTCACCCTTACCCTTACTTTCCAGAGCCTCCCCAGCCGCCCATGATGGAAGTGAGCAGGGGACCAGACAACGTCGGAGTCTACAAGATCCACGACACCATACACGCGTCCTGTGCCGTCAACGATGGCAGACCGGCCGCCAACATCTCCTGGTACTTGGGTGAGTCTTCTAGATCGTTAAAAACGTCCCAACCCCTTCCCAAATTATGCGTTAAACGACCCTATTTGAATTACAGACGATGTACCGATCTTGGAAGGTCTCAGCATGCCCACCATCGTCGAGATCGCCAAGGAAAATTTGCAATCCAAATCGCAAAATCTGACGAGGCAACTGAGGGCGTCCGACAACGGTAAAAGGTTGAGATGCGTGGCCCATCATCCCGCCTATCCGAACGGTCAACACGAGACGAGCAGACAGCTGGACGTTGTTTGTAAGTGTCTGTAACAATTGGACCAATTTTTCCTACAATTTCTCGCGTTCTAGACCCTCCGCAACCCCTGAAGAACCCCCTGGAGCAGTTCGGATACATCATCGGGCAGCAGGGTGTTATCTCCGTTGTTATCGAGGCAAACCCCAAGCCGAAGATCGAGTGGTTTGTTGCCGGTCAGAACATCAAGGAGGGAAACAGCGATAACACCGGGAGGATAGACGCCCAACCTATCGTGGAATTGGTAGGTAACAATAGTGCTTGACGGGGTGTTACAGCGTCTTCATCTCATAATGAACACTTTTAAATGAGTTATGCTGGACTCAAAGCTGTAATTCTCCTCTAGATCGACCAATTTTCGAAGAATTACAGCGATGATGGCTCTACAAAATCGAGAATTACAGCGTTTGCCAAATTTTTTCGTCGGGGAAGCCACTCTCGGGAAAATAATGTTGAGAGTTGCGTTCGCAGAGGAAAATCACAATTTTCATTTTAATTGAACGATTATTCCACCAATATAGTAGTAATACTTGTTAATTACAGCGATTATTCCACCAATAAATGGAGAATTACCCAGAATTTCTTCCTCTCCTCTTCACGAACTTCAGTTTTCAGTGAATTACAGCGATAATGGTCCTATAAGTCCGAAAATTACAGCGCTTCATTGACTAGGCGACTACGGCGACTACAGGCATTATAGCCAATCAAAATTATTATAAAAACAACCTAAAATATCCCCGTTTTTCCTAAAAGAACACATATATAACATATGTTTCAGAAAACTTAAGAGAGGGAAGAGAAAAATATACATTATCCTGTAAGAAATTCATTTCCCACGATTACTAACACCTTGTCGATGAATTACGCCAATCGTTCCACCAGCAGGTGAAGAATTACAGCGATACTTCTGTCGCGCCTCAAGAATTACCTCAAAAGCTTCGAAAAATCGCCAAATGCCTCATCTATTTTCAGGAGCAAGGGAGATACGAGGTTAACCTGAGGATGGCGGCCGTCCAGAAGGAGGACACGGAGAAAGAATACATCCTCGCCGCCCAAAATCAGATGGGACGCCAGGAGTACCACGTGAGGATTTCGACGAATCCGGAGCCAGAAGGTAGGTGTCTCGAATTTTTCGATCTTTGGTCACAGTCGATGATTGTCCTTTGTGGCTCTTACTTTATTTTAATATAAAGTTGTTAACATTCCATGCTGCCCCCCTACAGGGATACAGAAGTTTTTCAGGGAGCAACTTCACGGTGAGTTCTTGAAAAACTCTTCACAACGAAGAAGGTTTTCGATTAAACGAAGACGTCACATAACACTAATTACACCGATAATTCCCAGAATTACAGCGCTCATTCCAAGAATTACCGCGACTATCCAAGAATTACCGCGACTATCCAAGAATTACCGCGATTATTTCAAGAATTACCGCGATTATTTCAAGAATTACAGCGATAATTCCAAGAATTACATCGACTTATGTTTAATCCTTCGTACGATTGAGAATTACCCTAGATTTTTGTCGTTTTAGGTTTGGAACTAGGCCTTGGATCCTTGGTCGGCATTGTGGTGGCAATATGTATCCTCCTCATGGCTGTTTTCCTTCTGATCTTCGCAAAAACCACAGGAAGGTGGTGTTTTTCTGGTAAGTTTGACTTGGTTCTTTTCGTTTAGTATTTAGTCTTGATATAAGGTTTGACTAGGCTTAAACCCTGTACGTCTATGAAAATTGCGTCAGTTGCTCCTGAGAAGATTGCCTGCGAATAATGAAAAAGGTTCAAATATGTACAAGGGCAATTTTCTCTGGGGCGCCGTAATCTGTGTAAAGAACGCCCATGTTATTTGTGTGTTTCTTCTCTCCCTATGCATCCCAAACAAATAAAAGCTAATTAATTTTAGAGGCAAGTTGATGTGGTAAGTGTTAGATTATCGAATGTTCTCTCCTTTTTGTATTTATTTTCCATATTAGTAGGCATGATTTTGATTGAAATTCGGAATGATTAGTGGAATGCTTATTGACTAGTTGTTGTTATTGTTGTTACATTAGACCTTGTTATCTTATCGTAGGTAGTGATTTAATTTGACAGAATTCTGTATAACTGACGAAGTTCTTTTCGTTTATTTTCGATCTGGCTCAAGGGTCGGAGGTGTTTGCTGGACACGCTCCGTTTATTCGTCTCTCCTTTGACATTTTTCGCTGTTCACCAACTAAGAGTGGTTTCCTAACTCTCTGAATCAGTTGATTATCCCCTAATACCTCTCCCACTTGATGCTTATGAAATTAGTATATACCGACAACGACAAAAATTGAGAAAGAAGTTCAATATTCACTAATTTTTTGGCTCTTTGAATTGGTGCCACTATTTCGTAAAATTTCCAAATATAAATGTAACATTCTACAGACACTTTTTTGTGTAGTAAGCAGTGGCGTAGTCAAAGATTTTTTTCAGCCCTCTGCACTTCTCGAAACCAACGATTAGTGGTTGTCTCTTAGTACTCTCGATTTGCACCTCTCATAACTTATCAATTGTATCTTCTGTTTTTCTGATGGAAGTTCTTATCGTGGGGGATATTTTGTGTTCGAAGAAGATTCATCAAATAAATGGAAAACTATATTCCGAAATTCATTTCATTCGATAAAACCGTTTGTGAGATAGAACTAAAAATAATCAAGAATCAACTCTTAAAATATTTGTACGAGTCAAAGATTCACCCTGCATAGATTATCTACCAGTTGAAAAGGTTTCAGAATTCATGTTCAAAAAATTTCCTGAAAGTTATACATTCTAGACACAACATAGAAGCATGAATCATATTAGAACGGAACTAGTTTTTGGGGTTTTTTCTAATGGAAAAACAACTGAAGAAACGACGAATACATATTATATATTCTGAATCAGAAAAAATAGGGACAGGGATATGCAATAAAATCAAAGGGTTCAATTTAAGTGGCAGAGTGCAAAAAATCTTCGACTACACCACTGCATTCTGCACAAAAAGTGTCTGATGAATGTTTCTCGATATCACTGAAACTTCACGAAATAGAGGCACCAATTCAAAGAGTCGAAAAAAAAAGTTTTCACTTATAACATGAAACCAACATAAGATAACCATCCATTTTACCCTAGCTCTTACGGTTACAGAACTGCCATTCAACCCCATCGAATTTTGCCCACCCTGTACAGGGTGTCCCTCAAAAAAAACGCTTCCCTATATTACTTGTCTCAAAACACTTTTGCTTGTATGCTGGGCATCTAGCGGCCAAAGCCACCCCCATCATTGGGACGCCCTATATACCTAGCTCCATTCGGATTATCCTGTTTCGCCACTTCAGTAACAATAACAACGCTCCACTTAACCTGAAAATCTAACGCTCGTTGCCTCTGAAATTACATTAGCTTTTGTCTGTTGTAGGGGGCGCCACCGTCATCGACTATACTAGCGAAAACGGCACCCGTCAAGGTCAGGACGCGATCTCCGGCGACGGGGTGGACAACCCCCATCACCAGACGTCCCAAGAGTACATCAACGGTAACGATCTGCCGATCAAAAAGGACGAAAAGATCAACACGCAGGTTTAATGTCGCCCCCGAAGAAAGTGGAGGTTTCGTGTTGTTGGACGCCGCGAGAGACAATACGTTCAACGGCGATTTTTGTCCGAGAAATTTTCCACCTATAAACAAGGATAATTAAGAAAATAAGACACGAGACAAAAAGAAATGCTCAAACGGGTGGGTTTCAATTTGAATTTCGAAAAATTGTAACCTACGATCGTTTCTGTTTCGAGGACACTCTGTATATCCGTTCACATTCGACGTCTGACCAGGGGAATCCGTTGAAGGCTCCCTTCGTAGGTCCATGGTTGTTGCAGGTCTAAAATTGGAAAATTTCACCTGTATGAGCATTTTTCCCCATAAACTCGCACTTTACAGGATAAGAATCTCATTTTTATCACTTATTTCTGAAAATTTCTCGAACAAAAATAATCTCAAATGGTTCGTCTCGATATGAGGGCTGTTTCTGACAAACGGCCGATGTAATGCTTAAATCAAAATATATGAGAAATTTTCTTTTCTTGAGGAGAATGACTATAACTTTCGAATTTTTCGACCTTTTATTTTACTGGCGGATATTTCTCTATCTTCTGTTGAATTCGAGAGAAGACTTAACTGGGCCACATTCCTTAAAATGTTATTTTAAGTAGTCTTAAGTGTCCACTAGCTTAGAATATTTATTATCATTTTTGTGAAGTTTAGCATTAAGGATCATCAAACTTATTGTCTGAATATTTCTCTCATTTTTTTTTTGTTTTTCTCTGATGTTCTGTACATAAACACTTCTTGATATACATTCCATTTCTTTATTTTCTCTTTTGTATATCTCCCTATCTTATTAAAACTACATGACAATAATTTACGTTCTTTTCCTTTGATTCTCGAACTGAAATTTTTTGAGCTTTTTCTAAGATATCATCTACTTATGAAGATATAAAAAAAAATGACTTTAATGTGAGCTCTTTGTTGACCTGTTACTCGGAAAAAATTCAATTGAATATTCGTGATTTATCGATATTTCCAAATAGTATATTTAATGAATAGTTGAAATGATAAATGTAAAAATTTTGTATGTTGAATGTACTTTAAACGATAAGTTGAGATTGTAATTATAAAATTGTTTTATAAATAAAGATCTATTGCCGATTTTTTCGATCTTCTAACAACCACTCTTATTGATGAAGATCTGTATAGTGCCTTTGCCTTTTCGTTAAAAAAAATTTATGTTTCAGGACCAAGGGAGAGACATCTAGGAGAATCGTGAGTATCTCAAATCTATTATTTTATTTAAAAACTTTCTTCCATCAGATTTATACACCTTTTGAAGCACTTTTTCTTGTCAGAAAGCCTCAAAGTGTTTCTTCGAGCAATAAAAATCTTTGTTCGATCTCTAATTGGTGGAGACAAAAAAAAATCATTGGTTACGAAGCTTGGACTGTATAATTTACAGTAAAGTTATGTCGAGTGTACTTTACTTATACCCATGTTCATCTACAGAGGCTGCTAAAGTTATCCAGAGTACCTGGACATATACAGGGTAAGTCTTTGACTTGTGCAAATATTTTAACAGTAGATTCCTGAGGTAAAAAAAAACACTTTCTTCCGTTACTATTTCTTCTGAATCAGCTCAGTTTAAAAGATACAGGCTGTTGAAAAACCTTAAAAGAATGTTATTTTTAGTTCTATCTCACTAACGGTTTTATCGAATGAAATAAATTTCGGAATTTAGTTCTTCATTTATTCGATTAATCTTTTTCAAACACAAGACATCACCTATGTCTTCCAGTTTTCTCATCAGGACCATTACGTATCATAAAAATACCATAAATTCAAAGAACCCAACTCTTGAAACTAAATTTGACGCTATCTAATGAATATCTGAACGTTTTGTAAAATAAAAGTATTCCCCTTATTTTCTTGCATAATGCTCTGTTTTCGAGTAATTTGATGTTCAAAAATTGAAAAGCATATGTGGAATTTGAAAAATTGGGTACTTTGGCTGAATACAACTCTGTTTAAAAGATCCACCGATGTGTAGAGTCACAGATTTAGCTAGTTATCTTTAAGCATTGAACTCTAAAAGAACTCCTTTTAGAGTTCAATATCCTTAAGGCAGTGAACTTTTCTTAAGGATAACTAGCTAAATCTGTGACTCTACACATCTGTGGATCTTTTAAACAGAGTTGTATTCAGCCAAAGTACCCAATTTTTCAAATTTCACAGATACTTTTTAATTTTTGAACATCAAATTACTCGAAAACGGCGCATTATACGAGAAAATATGAGGAATACTTATATTTTACAAAAAGTTCAAATATTCATTAGATAGCGTCCAACTTAGTTTCAAGAGTTGGGTTCTTTGAATTTTTGGTATTTTTATGGTACGTAATGATCAAAATGACAAAACTGGGAGACGTGGGTAAGTGGGGGTTATTTTGTTTTTCCAGGAGTGGCACAGCTCTTTATGAAAACTTAAAATGGTTATATTTTTTTATCAGGGCCAAATCGGACAAAATGCTAGAGGAAAAAATTGTTTCTTGTGACCTCAAGAACCTACTGTTAAAATATCTGTATGAGTCAAAGACTCACCCTGCATATAGGGCGTTTAACAACGCAACACAAAGATGCACTCAAAAGGCGAGGGTTTGTACAAAACCACTCCTGTTTAATCCACTTGGAAACACCTCAAGGAGGAGTAATATCTCCCCTCCTATGGAGCCTAGAAGTGGATGAGTTGCTCCACAGGCCAAAAGATACTGGAGGCCTACCTGATGTAGACTACAGCCACAATAGACCCTAAGGCTCAGTGCAAATCTGTTTTTTCTTGCAGAAGCGACACGGAGAGCGCAGACGGTCGTCCAAAATATTCAAGACGCAATTTGGTGCCCACCAGGCTGGCCAGTTACTTCAAGAAAGACAAGGGCAAGGAACAGATGAAGGACGATGAGGAGGAAGCAAAGAAGGAGGAAGTTGAGGACACCACCACAGTCCCACTGGATACCACGCTAGCCACTGAGGATGAAACGGGTAACAAAGAAGGGGTCGTATACGCAGAGTTGGATCTGATCAGCCCCGGTGTGAAGGCGGTCGTCAAAAACGACAACGATAAAACAGAGTACGCCGAGATCCTCTACAGTCCCAAAGAAGAAGCGAATAAAGAGGAGAATAAATAGGGTATAAAATAAGAACCAGTAGAATTATCTAATTCTTCGACTTAAATAATCCTATTGGTTTCGAATCTATTATGTATTTTTAGGAAAGAAGACTGTTTTATATCGATAGAACTTCAATTATTCAAGTTATCAATTTGTGATGTGATTTTTTCTTCTCATCATTCCGAATTTGTACTTAATCGTCTTTGTAATATTTGACTCAACGATTCCATATTTTATTTAATGTTTATTGTGTGTGTAATATTATTTTATTCAATACGAAATGGTTTTTCTTCGAGAACCCTTCAGAAGAAATCCCAGTTCCCCAGGTGCTTCAGTAGAAAGGAAGAGGGACTCTTTACCCTCCATCGGTGGGTGAGTTCAATGTTGTTTCCCAGAGATGTTAGTGTTGTGTGTTCTACAATCGAAGAAGAACTTTTTCTCTTTGATTCGTGAGGTGTTTTACCCCCTAAAGCTTTGATAGGATGCCAGATGAATTGTTTCGAAGAATTTGTTGGTTCTTTTGGAGAGTGGAGTTCCGGAATGGTCCCCATTCGGCTGTGCCTAAGCTACACTCCATACATGTGCCCGAAGATTGGTGAGAATCTTCTAAGAAGGTATGAGTATGATATATTGTATATTATCATCATGTGCAAAGATTTTGATGTGTATTTTTGGATATCACCACTCTTTGTCCGGCTTAGAATCCCAAAATTTAGAAAATTAATGAAATAAAATGGATTATTTTATATCAGCGAAGAGTGACAAATTGTTACTCGTTGGTCACGTGACGATAAAATCCGTCGCCTCTCATAGTAAAAACGAACGCCCCTACCGGGTCAGGCTACCACAGAACATCATCTATGATATGTGCTTATTCGTGTTCTGTGGTGCTTTATTCTCCCTTTTCAGCTAGGTGCTAATTTTTTTCAAACTTTAAACTCACTAATTTTTGAATTTGCTAATTATTGGATTGAATGGATGGAAGAGGTAAGGCCCCCCTTATTTAAGGTAAGTGTTCCAACATCAGTCTAGTTCTTTTCTGGTTTTTTGGTATCTGTTTCGTGAATACATAAGCAGAAGTATCTCGTAATTTTGAATTTTTCGATTTGTATCTTTCCCATCAACTCATAGCTAACAAGAGCACCCTTTTTGAAAGTCGAGGGATGTAAGAAATCGTCACCAAATGGATAAACATCATTGAATTCTTCGAAAGAAAATTCGTGAATAGTACCATATTCTGATTTATTTCTTGTTGCACTTATTTTTCTGTTCAAAAACAAGTACAACGAAAAATGGCACATATTGTGGGGCTTTCCTCCTTAGAATTCAAAAGATTCTTGGATTTTTTTGATCTCTCAAGTTTTTAATACTTTGAATTCCTAGATCTTAGTTACCTTCTTCAAAGAACGCTAATGCTCCTGCGCGCCGGTCTTATTGCGATTTGCAATACGTTTCGATACGTTTTCGATACGATTCTAGAATTTTCCGGTGCTTTCCTATGATTTTCGACGATTTCGAATGAATTTTCAACAGAATGTGAGTTCAAACCAATATATTTTCATTTTAACCTCTATATTTCAGCAAAAATTACATCTTGTAAGTTTCGAAGTTGGATATTTCAGAATATCTCAAGGACAATTTTCCTTGTTCTGATTTTGATTTGGTTTTATTAATTGAAAACCAACAACTAAAACTGAAATTAGGAGATTTTCAATCATATATTTATTGTTTTTTCATTTCCAGGGTGGCTTGCAACGTAAAAAAGGACTGGGAAGAAAAAATATCAAGATGATGACGATCGGAAGAGAAGGAAATACTTCAGCAATGGACAATTCAGATGAATAATTTGAAAATTGCGACGATTAGGAAGATGAAGATGTAGAGGAAGTGGTGAGTTGAAAATTGCAGTCACTTAGAATTCTTATGAAATGAAAATATTCATTTATTTGCTGATTCATGTTACTTTCACTTGATTTATTAGTAATATTTTTTCAAATAATTATAGGATGTTGAATGATTGAAGAATAAGCATGAATATTGGCGAATATTTGAAATTTTCAAATTTCTCTTTCCTTTTTTAGCAGGAGTATTTTACTCTCTGGTTATATTGCAGAGTATGATACTCTTTGATTAGAGTATCTCTTCTCTCTGGTTTTAATCACGGACTACCCACCTGTTGTAGTCTGTGATTATAAATCGTTATAATTACGATCTTAGTCATCTTAGTTACCTTCGTCAAAGATCGCTAATGCTCCTGCGCGCCGGTCTTATCGCGATACGTTTCGATACGTTTTCGATACGATTCTAGAATTTTCCGGTGCTTTCCTATGATTTTCGACGATTTCGAATGAATTTTCAACATATTGTGAGTTCAAACCAATATATTTTCATTTTAACATAATTATTTCAGCAAAAATTACATCTTGTAAGTTTCAAAGTTGGATATTGCAGAATATCTCAAGGACAATTTTCCTTGTTCCGATTTTGATTTGGTTTTATTGATTAGTTGTTGTTTTCAGAGAGAAAATGCATAATTCTACATGAACAAAATCAACTATACCTACTCATGATGGAAAACAATAAATTCCAGATTATCGGCATAGCAAAACTTTCCACAGAAAATCATTGTAGGTAGGTCATCTACGAATAGAATTCAATCTACATTCCAACTTATTGAAACCGATAAAAAAAACCTCTTTCCTAACAGGGAAATGAGGAGGTTTTCTATCATTTCTTGTTTTTCATTTCCAGGGTGGCTTGCAACGAAAACAGGGATGAGGATTCCTGAGACTTGTTGAGCTGTTTCAATTGAAGAAGACTGGGAAGAAAGAAAACCAAGATGATGACAATGAAGGGGTAGAAAATACAATCGTAGAATGAGACGGATGAATAACTTGAAAATTGTGACTATTAGGAAGATGAAGAGGTAGATAAAATCAATAACGGTGAGTACAAAATTGCATGATCACTTTGAATTCTTATGAAATGAATATTTTGTATAAATGCTGATTCATGTTACTTCCAGAAATTCAATTGATTTTTCAAATACTTATACAATGTTAGATGATTGAAGAAAAAGCATGAATCGATCATTGGAAAATATTTGAAATTTTCAAATTTCTCTTTCTTTCCTTTTTTTACAGGATTATTCACTCTCTGGTTATATCGTAGAGTATGATACTCTTTGATTATAGTATCTCTTCTCTCTGGTTATAATCACAGACTAACAAACTGTTCTAGTCTATGGTTATAATCGTTATAATTTCGATCTTAGTTGCCTTTCTCGAAGAACGCTAATGCGCCTGCGCGCCGGCCTTATTGCGATACGAGATTCAAAAACAGTTGCCACAAAATAGTTAGCTTTGGTCGGACATTTGCAATTTCTAGAATTCTCCGGTGATTTCTTACTATTTTCGACGATTTCCAATGAATTTTCAACAGAATGTGAGTTCAAATCCATATATTTTCATTTTAACCTCATTATTTCAACAAAAATTACATCTTGGAAGTTTGAAAGTTGATAATTGCAAAATTTCCAAGGACAATTTTCCTCATTCTGAAATCGATTTGGTTTTATTCATTGATTTATTCCTTTCAGAGAGAAAAGAAGTAATTCCTTTTGGACAAAATTATCTTGAAGACAATTTTCAACGGCTCCAATGGTAACAGATAGCAAGACGACAAACAAGACTTTCTTACCAGGTAAGTTCTAATACGATCAAATATATTCAATCAATATTCTATCTTATACATGTTTTTCCTTCATTATATTCATATTATCTTATAGCTCACATTTTAATTTGGGTCAATATTAAGTTCACTGTTGCTCACCGATTTTGAAAATATCCTTTATAGGATCCAAAGAATGGAATAAATTCGTGCTGATTAGAACAGATTGCCGATTCATATTATTTTCAGTTGATTCATTAGTAATATTTTCAAATAATTACACAATGTTAAATGATTGAAGAAAAATCATATATATTCGCGAATATTCGAAATTTTCAAATTTCTCTTTCCTTTTCTAGCAGAATTATTTTACTCTCTGGTTATACCATAGAGAATAATGCTTTTTGATTATTTTATCTCTTCTGTGGTTAATAATTATAATTTGGATCTTAGTTACCTTTCTCGAAGAACGCTAATACGCCTGCGCGCCGGCCTCATTTTGATACGAGATTCAAAAACAGTTGCCACAAAATAGTTAGCTTTGGTCGGACATTTGCAATTTCTAGAATTTTCCGGTGCTTTCCTATGATTTTCGACGATTTCTAAAGAATTATCAACAGAATGTGAGTTCAAATCATTATATTTTCATTTTAACCTCATTATTTCAGCAAAAATTACATCTTTGAAGTTGGTTATTGCGAAATTTCCAAGAACAATTTTCCTTGTTCTAATTTCGTCTTGGTTTTATTAATTAGTTGTTTCTTTCAGAGAGAAAAGAATTAATTCCACTTGGACAAAATCAACTACATCCTAAGATGGAAAACATTAAATTCCAGATTATCTTCAAAGCAAGATTTTCCTCTGAAAATTTTTTCAGGTAGGTCATCTACGAATAAAATTCAATCTGCATTCAAACTAATAGCGTTTTCTATTGGTAAAACTAGTGCATTGCGAGTGCATATTTTGATGTCACTACAATCATTCCAATGCATCTGAAGCTAGTTTTACCACCGCAATTCGCTATAATAACAAATTTCATTTGTAAAACTGGTGCGTATTGAGAGCATATTATGAAAACAGTGCAATAACTTCAAGATAATATCTTAGGATATTATCCTAATTCACATTTGATGTTCTGCGATCCAGTGCAGCACTAGTTTTACCAATAGAAAACGCTATTATTGAAATTGATAAAAAAAAACCTCTTTCTTCAAAGGGAAATGAGGAGATTATCAATTATAAATTGTTTTTCATTTCCAGTGTGGCTTGAAACGAAAACGGTGTTGAAGATTTCTAAAACTTATTGAACTGTTTCAATTTCAGGGGACTGGAAAGAAAGAATATCAAGAAGATGACGATCAGAGGGGAAGGAATTACGCCATCAATGGACACTTCAGATGAATAAGATGAAAGTGGAGGCTTGTGATCATTACGAAGATAAAGCGGTGAGTTGAAAATTGCATGACCGAAATCTTATGAAATGAATTTTTATGAATAAAATATATATAAATGCAGATTCATGCTATTTTCAGTTGATTTATCAGTAAATTTTTTTATACTTATACAATGTTAATTGATTGATTGAAGAAAAAACATGAATATGGGCTTATATTTGAAATGTTGAAATTTCTCTTTCCTTTTTTAGCAGGAGTATTTTACTCTCTGGTTTTATCGCAGAGTATGATACTCTTTGATTATGATATCTCTTCTCTCTGGTTATAATCACAGACTTCCCACATGTTGTAGTCTGTGGTTATAATCGTTATAATTTCGATCATAGTTACCTTTCTCGAAGAACGCTAATACGCCTGCGCGTCTGCCTTATTGCGATACGATATTCAAAAACAGTTGCCATAAAATAGTTAGCTTTGGGCAGACATTTGCAATTTCTAGAATTTTCCGGTGCTTTCTTATGAATTTCGACGATTTCGAAAGAATTATCAACAGAATGTGAGTTCAAATCATTATATTTTCATTTTAACCTCATTATTTCAGCAAAAATTACATCTTGGAAGTTGGTTATTGCGAAATTTCCAAGAACAATTTTCCTCATTCTAATTTCGTTTTGGATTTATTAATTAGTTGTTTCTTTCAGAGAGAAAATAAGTAATTCCTTTGGAACAAAATCAACTACAGCAACTTCAGATGGAAAACGATAAATTCCATGTTATCGGCAAAGCAAGATTTTCGTCTGAAAATTATTTCAGGTAGGTCATCCATGAATAGAATTCAATCTTATTGGAACCGACAAAATAGTGCCTCTTTCCTTAAACGAAAATGAGGAGATTTTCAATCTTATACATTTTTTTTTTCATTTCCAGTGTGGCATGCATTGAAAACAAGGATGATGATTTCTGAAACTCATTGAACTGTTTCAATTTCAGGGGACTGGGAAGAAAGAAAATCAAGATGATGACGACCAGAGGTGAAGGAACTCAAGTAATGGACAGTTCAGCCACATGATAGCGGTGAGTTGAAAATTGCTTGGTCACTTATGAAATGAATATTTTGAATGAATGCTGATTCATGTTTTTTCAGTTCATTTATCAGGAATATTTTTTAAAATACTTATACATTATAGATGATTGATGAAAGAAAAAGCATGAATATTGGCGAATATTTGAAATTTCTCTTTCCTTTTTTACAGAAGTATTTACTCTTTGATTAGAGTATCTCTTCTCTCTGGTGATCTGTGGATATAATCGTTATAATCACGATCATAGTTACCTTTCTCGAAGAACGCTAATACGCCTGTGCGCCGGCCTTATTGCGATACGTTTCGATACGTTTTCGATACGATTCTAGAATTTTCCGGTGCTTTCCTATGATTTTCGACGATTTCGAATGAATTTTCAACAGATTGTGAGTTCAAACTAATATATTTTCATTTTAACCTCGTTATTTCAGCGAAAATTAGATCTTGTAAGTTTCGAAGTTGGATATTGCAGAGTATCTCAAGGACAATTTTCCTTGTTCCGATTTTGATTTGGTTTTATTAATTGGTTGTTGTTTTCAGAGAGAAAAGAAGTTATTCCACTTGGACAAAATCAACTACAGCAACTTAAGATGGAAAACAATAAATTCCAGATTATCGGCAAAGCAAGATTTTCCTCTGAAAATTTTTTCAGGTAGGTCATCTATGAACATAATTCAATCTGCATTCAAACTTATTGAAACTGATAAAAAAAACCTCTTTCTTCAAACGGAAATGAGGAGATTATCAATCATATATTGTTTCTCATTTTCAGAGTGGCTTGAAACGAAAACGGTGTTGAAGATTTCTAAAACTTATTGAATTGTTTCAATTTCAGGGGACTGGAAAGAAAGAAAATCAATATGATGACGATCAGAGGGGAAGGAATTACGCCATCAATGGACACTTCAGATGAATAAGATGAAAGTGGTGATTTGTGATCATTACGAAGATAAAGCGGTGAGTTGAAAATTGCATGACCGAATTCTTATGAAATGAATTTTTATGAATATACATAATACAGAGTGGGCCATTGAAAACGAAACAGACGAGATTACAGACGAAATAAATTTTTTCGATAGAAATGCTCGGACAGGTCGATTTCTGTTTCGAGGGGGACAACTTAAGATGTAGGTTACGGACGCATAGCGCTTCAACCCTTGCTACTACAATCCTCACCCCCAATTTTTGAATAGGGAAGATGGGGTGAGTGATACCTCATTTGAAAGGTATTTTTATACTGATTTCTTCAGCACAGTAATTGTTTTTTCATTTTATGCATTAGTTCTCGAAATATTCTTAACTAAGTATTTGAAAATGAAGTGGTGTTTTCATGGCACTTGTAGTGTTTTTTTGTGAAAAATCGACATTTTGAGCTTCAAAACAACCACGACTGTGGCTTCCTTCCTCCAATCCACTGACATAGAAATCTTCAATCAAGATGTCGAACAAACAAAGCGTATTGCGAAGGAGCTCAATCTTGCTGAAACTCAATCTAAATTATCTTCGATATAATTTGCAGTATTTCCAATAACATGCGGTAACACTTGATCGATAGAAATCTCCAAAAAGTCCAAATACGTACATATCTCTAATCAGATTACCAGGTAAGAAAATCAAATCATTAATGATGCCACAGAAATATTCCAGTCCCAATTCGTGAAACGAATTCCGACTTAATTATGAAGTGTTTTCTCAGTTAATCAACAAAATGAAAACATTATTGAAGCCAACTGAGAAATCACTTCATAATTAAGTCGGAAATCGTTTCACGAATTGGGACTGGAATATTTCTGTGGCATCATTAATGATTTGATTTTCTTACCTGGTAATCTGATTAGAGATATGTATGTATTTGGACTTTTTGGAGATTTCTATCGATCAAGTGTTACCGCATGTTATTGGAAATACTGCAAATTATATCGAAGATAATTTAGATTGAGTTTCAGCAAGATTGAGCTCCTTCGCAATACGCTTTGTTTGTTCGACATCTTGATTGAAGATTTCTATGTCAGTGGATTGGAGGAAGGAAGCCACAGTCGTGGTTGTTTTGAAGCTCAAAATGTCGATTTTTCACAAAAAAACACTACAAGTGCCATGAAAACACCACTTCATTTTCAAATACTTAGTTAAGAATATTTCGAGAACTAATGCATAAAATGAAAAAACAATTACTGTGCTGAAATCAGTATAAAAATACCTTTCAAATGAGGTATCACTCACCCCATCTTCCCTATTCAAAAATTGGGGGTGAGGGTTGTAGTAGCAAGGGTTGAAGCGCTATGCGTCCGTAACCTACATCTTAAGTTGTCCCATTGAACTAAAGTTCAATGAGTTGTCCCCCTCGAAACAGAAATCGACCTGTCCCAGCATTTCTATCGAAAAAATTTATTTCGTCTGTAATCTCGTCTGTTTCGTTTTCAAATGGCCCACTCTGTATATATATAAATGCCGATTCATGTTATTTTCTGTTGAATTATCAATAATATTTTTTTTCAATATGTACTTATTCAATGTTAAATGATTGATTGAAGAAAAAGCATGAATATTGGTTTATATTTGAAATGTTCAAATTTCTCTTTCCTTTTTTAGCAGGAGTATTTTACTCTCTGGTTATATCGCAGAGTATGATACTCTTTGATCTCTCTCTTCTTTCTGGTTTTATAACCAGAGAGATTATTCACAGACTACCCACCTGTTGTAATCTGTGGATAGAATCGTTATAATTTCGATCTTAGTTACCTTCGTCAAAGATCGCTAATGCTCCTGCGCGCCGGTCTTATCGCGATTCGTTTCGAGTTTCGACACGTTTTCGATACGATTCTAGAATTTTCCGGTGCTTTCCTATGATTTTCGACGATTTCGAATGAATTTTCAACAGATTGTCAGTTCAAATCAATATATTTTCATTTTAACATAATTGTTTCAACAAAATTACAAGTTTCAAAGTTGGTTATTGCGAAATTTTCGAGAACAATTTTCCTTATTCTGAAATCGATTGGGTTTTATTCATTTATTATTTCTTTCAGAAAGAAAAGAAGTAATTCCACTTGGACAAAATTATCTGGAAGAAAATTTCCAGCTCCATTGGTAACGGATAGCGAAACGATATTCTATCGGTATGTTGTTATACATTGTTTTATTTCATGTTATAGACATAATTTTATAGCTTTTATTTAAATTTGGGTTTATACATAGTGAACCATCCAATATTTTTTATATTGAGTCGTATTAACATTTTTTCTTTTAGGGCTGGTCTACTATGAAGCACTGCTATCTAATGGACAATTCTGGAAGGCAAAAGATTCAACATTTAGATGTAAGTCGATTATTTTCTCTCAAAAATTATCATTCTAGTGAACGCTGATCTGTCTTTGAGTACCTGGCTGAATATATCGATTTCTTTCTCTTCACGTCGTTTCTTATAGATTTAATTAAATGAAAAACTACCCTCATGTTACATCATCATTTATTTATAACTATAACAAATTATATAATGTATAAGAAATATTTATTTTTGAATCTTTTTGTAGGTGACTAATGGGTTGGTGATCTCGTTCCTGCTATGAGGAGCATCCCAATAAACTTGTAGGAAGAACTCGAAGGAATGCAAACTGTAAGTTTCAACAAATTTATAGATCACACGGTAATTTCTCCAAATTTAACTTTTTTGCGGCTTTTTCTACTTTTGATATACTCAAGAGTGATATCGGTCATCTGAGACAGATACGTAACAATACTCTCAAGTCACTTTTAGAATAACGACAGATATTTGAATAAAATATAATTTTTATTTTCAATATTAGATATTAAATGGCTGAGGATTGTCTATTGGTCTCAGGGGGCTGATATCTCATTGTGAAGCAGTCAAAATGTTGATATTATATTTTTAGATAAAATAAGAAGTTCAGTTTTAGTTTTTGTCACTCTGGGGCGTTTCAGAAAAATAACCAAAAAATTTTTCTTTTCGATTTCCCATAAGAATAACATAGGAAAAACTTTTTTCTTCTGATTTTGATAACTAATGAACGATAAATTGCGTTGCAATAACTTTTCTATATTTTGTAGGGAATTTGAGGCTCTGCAGAAAAGGTCTGATGTCATTTTTCGATGAATGAACTCGGTCAAAAGTTATTCAGGGGCAAAGTTCAATTTACACCTAATTTAGCCTTCTTTTTATAATACTCTCAAATTAATAAGTTTACTGGTTTCAAAGCAAACTGAAAGTTTATTTCTAAATTCTCAGAATTAAAAAAAAAGATTCCAATTGAACAATCGATGCTTATTTCCAAAAGAGTTAACTGTCATTGATAATTCCTCGTAAGTACCCCGTCTATCTTCACTATATAACAGATTTATAATGGTCAACAGTCTTCAGATGTCTAATTTATATCTGGTAAAATGTTTTGGACTCATTTTTTCTGGAAACATAATATTTTGGCGAATCATTCATAAAAATTGAGGGGTCAATTAAACATATAATAACTTTCGACTGAGTTCATTTATTGAAAAATGGCATTTGAACGAAACTTTTGATAGTGATTCCGATAAAGAATAATTTTTTTGTTTTTTTTAAAGCCCTAATGTCACTCGTATGAAAAAAAAATTCTTAAAATAGACATCTTGACCACGTTACATAACTCGCTCATTGAGCTACAACAACTTCATGAAATATTGTACAGGGTGGGCAAAATTCGTAGTTTACTGAGAGGATCTTGAGAACTTCTACGATTCTTCGTTTTTGAGTTAACTAGCAAGAATAGATTTTGACGATTTCGGAAAGTTTTTTGTCTTTCAAGTTACAGATCTGAAATTTGAACCTTCTGCAGGCGCTCTTTTACAGTAGAATTCACTGACGACTTCAAAAGATTTTTCATTTCGAATCGTTGAGCGAACTTTCGTTTTTTTAAATGCAAACTTTCATTGAATTCGTTATTTTTGAATCGGAAAAAAATCGGAAAAAATTTTACATATAAAAGTGCCTGATCTGTAACTTCAAAGACAAAAAAGTCACGAGAACCTTTCGAAATCGTCAAAATCCAAATTCTTGCTTTAGAATTTGAAGAAAAATCCTAGGAGGCTACGATTTTCAACACTCTTTGTTTCACTGAAAAGGTGCTCGAGATTTTGTCATCCGTTTTCTTCTAGCTCTTATATTTTTCGAGATTCCCTCAGTACACAAAGAATTTTTCCATCCTGTACATATTCTAATTATTGCTTAGATAGTGTAAATCTTTTTAAATTTGATAGATTTTCATGCGAAACATTTTTCAAGAAATATCTGATTTTGATCCTTTAAAACACCATGACGTTGTAGCAAATGAGCGATTTAACTCCCTGAGTATTTTACCAATAGGTAATATTGATAAAATTGTGGTTCATTTCCTAAGAAGCGCCTGAATTTTAACTTGTGAAATTTTCTCTCGTAACTTTTTTCTTGTTGTTTTATAGAAGGAATAGGACTGTTTGGTTGTTCTGTAATAAGTCTACGTACGAAATTGATAAGAGTTTCTTATTGTGAAGAAATTACGTATGTGAACTCCCTTACAGAACAACCAAACAGCCCTATTCCTTGTATGAAATTAGTTTTGAAGAAATTTGCTCCATTAAACATTAAGAGTGTTTCGAAGTAATAAACTAACTAGATCTTGTCATGGAACCAGAAAATCTTTTTTGGTCGTATCAAGCGGGCTCTCGTACATTAGTGCCCATTTACAATGAACGTGAGCCAAAACGTTGTAAACGCAATGTAAATCGTTAAGTAACTTAACTTTTCCTTAAGAAATGTCGAAATTTCATTAATGGTCAACTCTTTATCGAAATATTCGAGGTATTTTATGATTTGTAGAAAGGAACATGCAGAGGAAAAGGGCGCTGATTACAACTAACGTTTTTAAATAAAATCTCTTGAAATCCAAATAAAAATAAATGAGTTATTTCACGTATAAATGTATATTTCGATTAAAATCGGTATTCAGATTGAGATAATTTTTGCGAATTCAAAACTGGAAGTTTGGTGAGAAGAGGAAATAACTGTTCGGCCTCAAACACCCAAAAAATACCTGTAGATTTTGATACTGCGTTCGAACAACGGCTTACGTTCCTTTTGACACAGAACAGACCCATATAGAAGGGAAACTCCCCTACTAAGAAGTGGGGTCAAGTTTCAGCGCCCCCATGCGGTGGTTCGAGGAAATAAAAGCGCCCTCTGGCGGCCGGAATTCGAAACAAATGAGCGGGAAAATTTGAAATGCTTCCTATTTAAAATCATTTGATTTGATTTTTGAAGTTCGGGATTGAAACAACGTACTGGAATGAGTTAATATAGCATGTCAAGATGCTATATTACCATTCCAGTACGAGTTGTTTCAAATCCAATGTTCTCAGAAGCTTGATGACTTGAATAAAAAAAACACATATGTAGGCAATGATATAACTATATTTCTTCATAAATAAATCATATATACATCACAGAGTATGGCCTTATATGTAAAGAATAAAATAAAAATAATTCTAATGTCCATATAATATACATCAAAGTTTATGGGTTTATAAGTAAAAAATAAAATAGAAATAATTCTAATGTCCATATAATATACATCAAAGTGTATGGGTTTATGAGTACAAAATAAAATAGAAATAATTCTAATGTCCATATATACATCAAAGTGTATGGACTTGATAGGAAAAAAATAAAATAGAAATGATTCTAATGTCGATATATACATCAAAGTGTATGGGCATATATGTAAAATATAAAATAGAAATAATTATAATGTCCTATGGGAATAATTGGTTATAGGACTGAAGGAAAACACTGTTTTTTTTTAACTTAGTCGACGTTTCATCAGTACTTTGCTGATTTTTTCAATTCAATTCAATTTGGGAGAACCCTTCATCATAAAGCACTAATATTCATGTAACCAATAATTCCCATATATATGTAAAAAATAAATTCACACTTTCACTCAAAATAGGATTTTCGTATTTGTTCAGTACTTTTAGTAGTCAACAAGGGATTACAAACTTTTTCCATCCAAAGTTTGATAATTTCCGGTTGTTTATTATCTGCTTCAGGAAACCGATGACGTCTACTAGTCTTATCACCACAGTTCGGCACACAAAATTTATTGCTTTTGATATTTCTATTTTCCGACATCTTATTCAATTATCAGAAAAAACACTTAGGAATCACGATGCACTTCACACTGCAGACAAAGACGAAAAGAATGAGGTTATGGAAATGTTTACAAACGTGAAATCAGCGATGGAAGCGACCCCATGCGGTGGTTCAACAAACTAAATAAGGGGTCCAGTTTTTGTAGCTGAGTTTCCCCTCTATCTTGACTTACTTTATGCCTTTTGAATGGGCCATTTGAGGCTGTGATTGAACCGTAGGAATCATAACCGACAACAACCGACAAATGCCGACAACACCCGACTACAGCCGACAACAACCGACAACAACCGACAACACCCGACAATAGCCGACAACGCCCGACCATACCCGAGAACACCCGACAACTGCCGACAACACCCGACAATAGCCGACCACACCCGACAATAGCCGACAACACCCGACCATACCCGACAACACCCGACCATACCCGACGACAGCCGACAATAGCCGACAACACCCGACCATACCCGACAACACCCGACCATACCCGACAACACCCGACCACACCCGACAATAGCCGACAACA
The DNA here is from genome assembly GCF_907165205.1 of Coccinella septempunctata. Classification (NCBI taxonomy): domain Eukaryota; kingdom Metazoa; phylum Arthropoda; class Insecta; order Coleoptera; family Coccinellidae; genus Coccinella; species Coccinella septempunctata. Next base: position 17,678,326 of record NC_058197.1, read on the forward strand.
CCCGACCATACCCGACAACACCCGACCATACCCGACAACACCCGACCATACCCGACAACACCCGACCATACCCGACAATAACCGACAACACCCGACCATACCCGACGACAGCCGACCATACCCGACAACACCCGACCATACCCGACAACACCCGACGACAGCCGACCATACCCGACAACACCCGACCATACCCGACAACACCCGACCATACCCGACAACACCCGACGACAGCCGACAACACCCGACAACTGCCGACAACAACCGACAATAGCCGACAACACCCGACCATACCCGAGAACACCCGACAACAACCGACAATAGCCGACAACACCCGACAATAACCGACAATAGCCGACAACACCCGACCATACCCGACAACTGCCGAAAACACCCGACAATAGCCGACAACACCCGACCATACCCGACAACACCCGACCATACCCGACAACACCCGACCACACCCGACAATAGCCGACCATACCCGACAACACCCGACCATACCCGACAATAACCGACAACACCCGACCACACCCGACAATAGCCGACAACACCCGACAATAGCCGACAACACCCGACAACTGCCGACAACGCCCATATGGAGAAACAAAATTACCTTGATAATAACTAGCTAAATCTGCTGACAATCTGCCGACAACACCCGACAATATCCGACGACACCCGACAACAGCCGACAACAACCGACAACTGCCGACAACACCCGACAATAACCGACAATAGCCGACCATACCCGAGAACACCCGACAACTGCCGACAATAGCCGACAACACCCGACCATACCCGACAACACCCGACGATAGCCGACAACACCCGACAATAGCCGACAACACCCGACCATACCCGACAATAGCCGACAACACCCGACCACACCCGACAATAGCCGACAACACCCGACCATACCCGACAACACCCGACCATACCCTACAACACCCGACCACACCCGACAACACCCGACCACACCCGACAATAGCCGACAACACCCGACCATACCCGACAACACCCGACAATAGCCGACAACACCCGACAATAACCGACAACACCCGACCATACCCGACAACACCCGACCATACCCGACAATAGCCGACCACACCCGACAATAGCCGACAACACCCGACCATACCCGAGAACACCCGACAACTGCCGACAACACACGACAACAGCCGACAACTGCCGACGACAGCACCCGACAACACCCGACGATAGCACCCGACCATACCCGAGAACACCCGACAACAACCGACCATACCCGACAACACCCGACGATAGCCGACCACACCCGACAATAGCCGACAACACCCGACCATACCCGACAACACCCGACCATACCCGACAACAGCCGACAACACCCGACCATACCCGACATCACCCGACCATACCCGACAACACCCGACGATAGCCGACCACACCCGACAATAGCCGACAACACCCGACCATACCCGACAACACCCGACCATACCCGACAACAGCCGACAACACCCGACCATACCCGACATCACCCGACCATACCCGACAACACCCGACGATAGCCGACCACACCCGACAATAGCCGACAACACCCGACCATACCCGACAACACCCGACGACACCCGACCATACCCGACTACACCCGACAACAACCGACAATAGCCGACAACACCCGACAACACCCGACCATACCCGACAACACCCGACAATAGCCGACAACACCCGACCATACCCGAGAACACCCGACCATACCCGACAACACCCGACGATAGCCGACAATAGCCGACCACACCCGACAATAGCCGACAACACCCGACCATACCCGACGACAGCCGACAACACCCGACCATACCCGACAACACCCGACGATAGCCGACAATAGCCGACCACACCCGACAATAGCCGACAACACCCGACCATACCCGACAACACCCGACCATACCCGACAACAGCCGACAACACCCGACCATACCCGAGAACACCCGACCATACCCGACAACACCCGACGATAGCCGACAATAGCCGACCACACCCGACAATAGCCGACAACACCCGACCATACCCGACGACAGCCGACAACACCCGACCATACCCGACAACACCCGACGATAGCCGACAATAGCCGACCACACCCGACAATAGCCGACAACACCCGACCATACCCGACGACAGCCGACAACACCCGACCATACCCGACAACACCCGACGATAGCCGACAATAGCCGACCACACCCGACAATAGCCGACAACACCCGACCATACCCGACGACAGCCGACAACACCCGACCATACCCGACAACACCCGACGATAGCCGACAATAGCCGACCACACCCGACAATAGCCGACAACACCCGACCATACCCGACGACAGCCGACAACACCCGACCATACCCGACAACACCCGACGATAGCCGACAATAGCCGACCACACCCGACAATAGCCGACAACACCCGACCATACCCGACAACACCCGACCATACCCGACAACAGCCGACAACACCCGACCATACCCGACGACAGCCGACAACACCCGACCATACCCGACAACACCCGACGATAGCCGACAATAGCCGACCACACCCGACAATAGCCGACAACACCCGACCATACCCGACAACACCCGACCATACCCGACAACAGCCGACAACACCCGACCATACCCGACATCACCCGACCATACCCGACAACACCCGACGATAGCCGACCACACCCGACAATAGCCGACAACACCCGACCATACCCGACAACACCCGACGACACCCGACCATACCCGACTACACCCGACAACAACCGACAATAGCCGACAACACCCGACAACACCCGACCATACCCGACAACACCCGACCACACCCGACAATAGCCGACAACACCCGACCATACCCGAGAACACCCGACCATACCCGACAACACCCGACGATAGCCGACAATAGCCGACCACACCCGACAATAGCCGACAACACCCGACCATACCCGACAACACCCGACCATACCCGACAACACCCGACCACACCCGACAATAGCCGACAACACCCGACCATACCCGAGAACACCCGACAACTGCCGACAACACACGACAACAGCCGACGACAGCACCCGACAACACCCGACGATAGCACCCGACCATACCCGAGAACACCCGACAACAACCGACAATAGCCGACAACACCCGACAATAACCGACAATAGCCGACAACACCCGACCATACCCGAGAACACCCGACAACACCCGACCATACCCGACAACTGCCGACAACACCCGACCATACCCGACAACACCCGACCATACCCGACAACACCCGACAACACCCGACCATACCCGACAACACCCGACGACAGCCGACAACGCCCCATGGAGAAACAAAATTACCTTGATAATAACTAGCTAAATCTGCCGACAACACCCGACAATATCCGACGACACCCGACAACAGCCGACAATAACTGACAACACCCGACAACTGCTGACAACACACGACAACAGCCGACAACACCCGACAACACCCGACAACTGCCGACGACAGCACCCGACAACACCCGACGATAGCACCCGACCATACCCGAGAACACCCGACAACAACCGAAAACAGCCGACAACAGCCGACAATAGCCGACAACACCCGACCATACCCGAGAACACCCGACAACACCCGACTACAGCCGACAACACCCGACCATACCCGACAACACCCGACAATAGCCGACAACACCCGACAATAGCCGACAACACCCGACAATAGCCGACAACACCCGACCACACCCGAAAATAGCCGACAACACCTGACCATACCCGACAACACCCGACCATACCCGACAACACCCGACGACAGCCGACAATAGCCGACAACACCCGACCATACCCGACAACACCCGACCATACCCGACAACACCCGACGATAGCCGACAACACCCGACAATAGCCGACAACACCCGACAATAACCGACAACACCCGACCATACCCGACGACAGCCGACCACACCCGACAATAGCCGACCACACCCGACAATAGCCGACAACACCCGACCATACCCGACAACACCCGACGACACCCGACAATAGCCGACAACACCCGACCATACCCGAGAACACCCGACAACAACCGAAAACAGCCGACAATAGCCGACAACACCCGACCATACCCGAGAACACCCGACAACACCCGACAACGCCCCCATGGAGAAACAAAATTACCTTGATAATAACTAGCTAAATCTGCCGACAACACCCGACAATATCCGACGACACCCGACAACAGCCGACAACACCCGACAACATTTATTAGAACCATAACAAATTATGTAATGTATAAAAAATATTTATTTTTGAATCTTTTTGTAGGTGACTAATGGTTCGGTGATCTTGTGCATCTTGTGAGGAGCATCCCGATAAACTTGTAGGAAGAACTTGAAGGAATGCAAACTGTAAGTTTTAACAAATTGATAGATCGCACGGTAATTTCTCCAAATTTAACTTTTTTGCGGCTTTTTCTACTTTTGATATACTCAAGAGTGATATCGGTCATCTGAGACAGATACGTAACAATACTCTCAAGTCACTTTTAGTATAACGACAGATATTTGAACAAAATATAATTTTTATTTTCAATATTAGATATTAAATGGCTGAGGATTGTCTATTGGTCCCAGGGGGCTGATATCTCATTGTGAAGCAGTCAACATGTTGATATTTTTGGATAAAATAAAAAATTCAGTTTCAGTTTATAACACTCATTAAAAAAAATTCTTTTTTTCTCAAAATAGACATTTTGACTGCTTTACATAAGTCGCTCATTGAGCTACAAGCAACGTCATGAAATATTGTACAGGGTGTCCCAAATTCGATGCCCAATGAGGGAATCTCGGAAACTAGAGCAGCTCAGAGTAGAAGAGTTGGCACGTTTTCGAACTCTTTTTCAGAGAAACAAAAAATGGTGGGAATTCCGAAAAGTTCTCGTAACTTTTTCGCCTTCGAAGTAACAGATCAGAAACTTGAACCTTCCACAGGCACTTTTTTGCGTAGAATCCACTGATAAGCTCAAAATATTTTTTCATTTCGAATCATTAGGCGAACTTTCGTTTTTTTTAAATGCTAACGTTTGTTGAATTTTTATTTTTGAATTGGAAAAAAAATCTTTCATCAATAGATAGTATAAAAGTGCCTGTAGAAGGTTCTTTTTTTTGATCTGTAACTTCAAAGACAAAAAATAACGAGAACTTTACGAAATCGTCAATTTTTTGCTGATAACTCAGAAACGAAGAATCATAGAAGTCTACGGTTTTCACCATTCTTTTTTTCTCTGAAAAAGAATTCGGAAATGTGTCATTCGTTTTCTTCTAGCTTTTCATTGTTCTCGAGATCCCCTCAGTAGACAACGAATTTTGCCCAGCCTGTAAATATTCAAAATATTGCGTAGATAGTGTAAATCTTTTTAAAGTTGACAGATTTCATGAGAAACATTTTTTAAGAAATATCTGATTTTTGATCATGGAAAACACAATGACGTTGTAGCAAATGAGCGATTTAACTCCTTGAGTAAATTCATAAGTTGCTTTATACTGGGCGTCCCAGAATTAATGGTAATAAATTTGGATATAGGTTCATGACTTCAAAATAAGACAAAAGGTTTCTGTGGAGGTATGTCCTTATGGATTTCTTAAATTTTTTCAAAGTTGGACCAAGATGAACAAATGAAATGTTGCAGGGGTATTTTTTGAGTAGAGATGCACCAAGAACTCATTTTCTCACTTATCCTCCATAGCTAGAGGGGGGTGAAATCGACAACCCCTTTATATTTTTCACCATAACTTTTCACTTACTTCGAAATATGATCATTTAAAATCTTTATTAATAATTAGGTTTTTATCCTAGAAATGACAGTATCTACTTAAAAAAATTAAATAAGTCCTTTGCTCTATTTTTGAACAACATTAAATGATCTTCTCTTGTTGCTTAGGATCGACATTTTGTAATTTCGAATGTCGATTACACCATCCAAGTAATATTAACGATTTAGTTGGTTGTTTATTCTGATTTGTGGAAAAACTTTTTCAATTTAGTGTGATGTTCAAAAACAGACCGAAAAATCTATTTTTTTATATTCCGCTAAAAGACAATAAAGTTTTCAGGAAAATTTCATTCCGATGTATATTTTTCGATGAGCCTCAAAAAAATATGGTGGGTTGTCGATTTTAACCCTGTTTAGCTATGGAAGATGAGTGAAAAACTGAATTCTAGGTGCATCCCTACTTGAAAAATACCACTGCAAAATTTCAGTTGTTCATCTTGCTCCTTCTTTGAAATAATTCAATAAATCCATCAAGTCGTAATTTTTAAAGTAACGTAAATCTTCAACGGAGCGTTTCGTCTTATTTTCAGGTACTGAACCTACATCCGAACTTATACCCGTTAATCCGGAGACACTCTGTTATACCGAGTGATTCACGAGTGGTTGGCCATAGCCAAATGGTAAATGCAGGCCTTTCAGAAAAGTTGCCTCTTTCGTACTCTAAGGCCATTATAGTTTCATTGGTACCGGGTGATTTGTGGATTTTGGCCTAAATTTTTGATTTCCATAGCTTGAGAATGAGTGTTTCGATTTTGATGAAATTTTCTGGGCACGTACATTTCCGAGATTGTCAGAACAGTGCACAGAATATTGGGATTTATCGTTCAGATATCAAAATCTCTATTTTCTTGATCAGTTGAAAATTCTTTGATTTCATAATTACAAAAATTCAATCTTCACTTTGAAAATCACACTCTTTTTAAATAATAATAACTTTATTCAAACCATTTACATCGTATTACAATAAATTTATATCTATAATCAGAGTAGCAAACATAAGAAATCATATTTAATTTTAATTCTTGAGATTAAGGTCCTGTCTTCAATTATTTCAATATCACCTGATGACACTCCGGATATCAAAAGCACTCTTTTCAATCATTTTTTTTAATCCTGATTCATCAACACACACCAGCACGCCTCCTGAAAAATATATTTAAAAAATGTATTATTGAAATGTGAATTCTTTGGACATTATCAATCTTAGGCAGAATGACATGTTATTTCCTTCTTCGAATTCAATTCACATAATAAAAATTCAAAGTGCAAAATAACAATATTTTCTGATTAATATCAATTTCTTACTACTTCATGTTTAAAAAAAAAAACACATTCACGGAATAATAAATACTCATCCTTCATTCTGCTTAGGATTTGATAATTCCGAAGGAATTCCCAATTTTCAATAATACGAATTTCATCAAAGAAAAGAAACCACTCATTTTCAAGTTACGGAGATATCGAAAAGTCAGGTCAAAAGACCTAGATGACCTGCATTGATCACTAGTCTATGGCCAACCACCCTGTATTATACAGGGTGTTTCCATAACATGGGGAATGAACTCAGGGTATTATTCTCAGAGTGATTTGGGGTCGGAAAGGTCCCCTGCTGGTCTTTGTCCGGAAATAATTTGTTTTCAAATTACAGGGCGTTAAATTTTCACACACAAATAATAAATTGCTCTTTAATTTCGTTAGAAGGGACATCTCAAAAAGGTGCTTATTTCACGTTGAATATCTCATCTTTTAGTTTAGTAGTGTTTGTACGAGCATTGTCTTTCATATTTTCAAAAGAAAATAGTACGCCAGTGATTTTTTCCAAAGTAAAATTCATTCATTCAATTTAGAATATAAAAGGACTCTTGCATCTTTTTCTCTAAGATCTACCATGTATGGAAAAAAATTGAAAACGTTTGTCATTAAAAAAAAAAAAACTCGAGTAGAGCAATCGAATAATGAATTTCATTTCAATTGTTGAAATTTGTCGTTGATGAATATTTGTTATTTATTTGAAAAACATGTAACGCCCTGTACCTTAGAAACAAATCATTTCCGGACATACGCCTACAGGACTTTTCCTCCGTAGATAGAGGAAGGGGAAGATAACAATAAGAAAAAGTGTGTCCAACATCTATGTTTATGTTTATATTTACTGTGCGTCTACTCCATCTTTGTTTATGTTTACCACAATATTCGAATGTTCATTATCGTGTTTATGAATTTGTGTTTAGTGCATAGACTTAATGTTTTAAGTCTATGGTTTGGTGTAATAGTGCTTCGTTCGGTTTGTGACTTGTGTATCGGGAAATTTGTGGTAAACAAAAACATGTTGATGTTGGTCACAGAAAGTCCTCCTTCGTAACTGCGCAATGCGGTATCTTCTCTTCCCTCTATCTACGTCCAAATCTCTCGAAGTATACCCAGAGTTTATTTTTCATGTTTAGGAAACACCATGTATATTACACACGATGACTGTTGGTTAGAATATTTCAAAGAAACACTCGAGATAAACACTTGAAATTTTATAGTTGAGCTTGAAATTCGTTCTCTTTCTCGTTTTACCGGAAATTGTATCTACTTTCGTTTGTTTAATGTAACACCCAGTTTTCTTAATCATGAATTGCTTTAATGTTGATCTTTACATAAAAATTTCTGATTTTCTAGATTGTATTAAAAGAAGATATACCAGTGCTTCTTCTCCGTTAATTAGAACATATACTTCATGACTTAAAACATTGAGAAGCTTTGGTATGTCTTCAAATGAAATCTAGAGAATTCGTAAATTTCATCTCAAAATATTGGAATATTTGAGAATTTTTATATTTTTTTAGATTTCGGACAAATATAGAATTGAATGAGTGGTCTGATTATGAATAAGAAAACTTGGTGTTACATTGAAAAAAGGTCGTGTCATTTTTGGCGAAACCGGAGGTCGGACGAATCTGTAGTTTTTTCCAAGAATTCATCTCTCCCAACTAAGCTTAACAACTTGATTGAAGCTTAACAACTTAATTTCAAGTGTTAATCACGATTTTTCTTTGAAATTCACGAAACGGTCTTGGTGAATCACTCTGTATATACAGATCTGTCTGTCCCGTCTATGGCCGGGGCGACGGACAAGGAGGGAATTCCGTCCCTGTCTGTCCCGTCTATGGTCGAGGCGACGGACAAGGAAGGAAACACGCATTTGTGTGCTTTCCGTCCCTGTCTGTCCCGTCTATGGCCGGGGCAACGGACAAGGAGGGAATTCCGTCCCTGTCTGTCCCGTCTATGGTCGAGGCGACGGACAAGGAGGGAAACACGCATTTGTGTGCTTTCCGTCCCTGTTCGTCCCGTCTATGACCGGGGCGACGGACAAGGAGTGAAACCACACACTTGTGTGCTTTCCGTCTTTGTTCGTCCCGTCTATGACCGGGACGACGGACAAGGAGGGAAACCACACACTTGTGTGCTTTCCGTCCCTGTTCGTCCCGTCTATGACCGGGGCGACGGACAAGGAGGGAATTCCGAATTCCGTCCCTGTTCGTCCCGTCTATGACCGGGGCGACGGACAAGGAGGGAAACACGCATTTGTGTGCTTTCCGTCCCTGTTCGTCCCGTCTATGACCGGGGCGACGGACAAGGAGGGAAACCACACACTTGTGTGCTTTCCGTCCCTGTTCGTCCCGTCTATGACCGGGACGACGGACAAGGAGGGAATTCCGAATTCCGTCCCTGTTCGTCCCGTCTATGACCGGGGCGACGGACAAGGAGGGAATTCCGAATTCCGTCCCTGTTCGTCCCGTCTATGACCGGGACGACGGACAAGGAGGGAATTCCGAATTCCGTCCCTGTTCGTCCCGGATCTGAACTGGGCCGAGCGGGGAACGCGGAAACGCGCCCCGGTCCGGATCCAGATCGGTCAGAGTGGGGGGAACGCGTTCACTCCTCTAACGGGAACTCCTTCGTTTCAGGTGCAGACTCCAGACGTCCGTGCAGGTTACCGATCTTCCAGTGTATCTCATGCCTCAATAAAGTGTCCTTCTGTCTTCTCTGTTTTATTTTCCTGATCACCTGAAACATATGCCTTGTCCGTCGTCCCGGTCATAGACGGGACGAACAGGGACGGAATTCGGAATTCCCTCCTTGTCCGTCGTCCCGGTCATAGACGAGACGAACAGGGACGGAATTCGGAATTCCCTCCTTGTCCGTCGTCCCGGTCATAGACGGGACGAACAGGGACGGAAAGCACACAAGTGTGTGGTTTCCCTCCTTGTCCGTCGTCCCGGTCATAGACGGGACGAACAGGGACGGAAAGCACACAAGTGTGTGGTTTCCCTCCTTGTCCGTCGTCCCGGTCATAGACGGGACGAACAGGGACGGAATTCGGAATTCCCTCCTTGTCCGTCGTCCCGGTCATAGACGGGACGAACAGGGACGGAAAGCACACAAGTGTGTGGTTTCCCTCCTTGTCCGTCGCCCCGGTCATAGACGGGACGAACAGGGACGGAAAGCACACAAGTGTGTGGTTTCCCTCCTTGTTCGTCGCCCCGACCATAGACCGGACGAACAAAGACGGAAAGCACACAAGTGTGTGGTTTCCCTCCTTGTCCGTCGCCCCGGTCATAGACGGGACGAACAGGGACGGAAAGCACACAAATGCGTGTTTCCTTCCTTGTCCGTCGCCTCGACCATAGACGGGACAGACAGGGACGGAATTCCCTCCTTGTCCGTTGCCCCGGCCATAGACGGGACAGACAGGGACGGAAAGCACACAAATGCGTGTTTCCTTCCTTGTCCGTCGCCTCGACCATAGACTGGACAGACAGGGACGGAATTCCCTCCTTGTCCGTCGCCCCGGCCATGTACGGGACAGACAGATCTGTATATACAGAGTGATTCACCAAGACCGTTTCGTGAATTTCAAAGAAAAATCGTGATAAACACTTGAAATTAAGTTGTTAAGATTTGTTGGGAGAGATGAATTCTTGGAAAAAACGAACAGATTCGCTCGACCTCCGGTTTCGCCAGAAATGACACGACATTTTTTCAATGTAACACAAAGTTTTCTTATTCATTATCAGACCACTCATTGAATTCTACATTTGTCCGAAATCTTAGAACAATCTAAAAATTTTCTCAAATAGGGCATTATTCCAATATTTTGAGATGAAATTTACGAATTCTCTAGACTTCATTAGAAGACATACCAAATCTTCTCAATGTTGTAAGTTATGAAGTATATGGTTCAATCGAATTTCTAATTAACGGAGAAGAAGCACTGGTATGTCTTCTTTTAATACAATCTAGAAAATCAGTAATTTTAATGTAAAGATCTCAAAGTTATCAACATTAAAGCAATTCAACGATCATGATTAAGAAAACTGGGTGTTACATTAAACAAACGAAAGTAGATACAATTTCCGGTGAAACGGGAAAGAGAACGAATTTAAAGCTCAACTATAAAATTTCAAGTGTTTATCTCGAGTGTTTCTTTGAAATATTCTAACCAACAGTCCTCGTGTGTAATATACATGGTGTTTCCTAAACATGAAAAATAAACTCTGGGTATACTTCGAGAGATTTGGACATAGATAGAGGGAAGAGAAGATACCGCATTGCGCAGCTACGAAGGAGATCTTTCTGTGACCAACATCAACATGTTTTTGTTTACCACAAATTACACAATTTCCAGGCATGTCGACAACGATATTCCCGATACACAAACCGAACGAAGCACTATTACACCAAACCATAGACTTAAAACATCAAGTCTATGCACCAAACACAAATTCACAAACACGATAATGAACATTCGAATATTGTGGTAAACATAAACAAAGATGGAGTAGACGCACAGTAAATATAAACATAAACATGGAGATGTTGGACACACTTTTTCTTGTTGTTTACGTTATCTTCCCCTTCCTCTATCTACGGATTTGGAGTAGGAAAAGTCCTGTGAGCGTATGTCCGGAAATGCTTTGTTTCTAAGATACAGGGCGTTACATGTTTCCCAAATAAATAACAAATATCCATCGATATTTTCGAAAAGACAAATTTCAACAATTCTTGTAATTTGAGAAGCTTTTTGATACAATAAAATTCATTATTCGATTGCTCTACTCGAGTTTTTTTTTGAGTGACAAACGTTTTCAAATTTTTTCCACACATAGCACAACCTAGAGAAAAGTACACAGAGACCTTTTATATTCTGAATTAAATATGAATTCCAAGAATGAATTTTACTTTGGAAAAAATCACTGGCGTACTATTTTTTCTTTTGAAAATATGACAGTTCATGCCAGTACACACGCTACTAAATTGCTGATGATGAGATATTTAACCTGAATGAGGTTTCCCTTCTTAAGAAATTATCGAGCAATTCATTATTTATTTGTGAAGATTTAACGCCCTGTATTTTGGAAATAAAGACCTGCAGGACCTTTCTGTCCCCAAATCACTCTGAGAATAATACCCTGAATTTATTCCTCATGTTAAGGGAACACCTTGTATAATGTAAGGTGGTTGGCCCTAGACTAGTGGTCAATGCAGGTCATCTAGACCTTTCAAAGTAGTTGGTCTTTTCGGCCTGACTTTTCGATATCCATAACTTGAAAATGAGTGGTTTCTTTTCTTTGATGAAATTCGTATTATTGAAAATTGGGAATTCCTTCCGATTCGGAATTATCAAATCCTAAGCAGAATGAAGGATGAGTATTTATGATTCCGTGAATGTGTTTTTTTTTACAATATGAAGAAGTAAGAAATTGATATTAATCAGAAAATATTGTTATTTTGCACTTTCAATTTTTATTATGTGAATTGAATTCGAAAGGATATTTCTCTGTCATTCTGCCTAAGATTGATGATGTCCAAAAGAATTTACAGTCCAATAATATATTTTTCAAATAAATTTTTTACGTGGCGTGCTTGAATACTTGGTGTGTTGATAAGGATGCAAAAAAAAATGATTGAAAAGAGTGCTTTGATATTGAAATAATTGAAAACAGGACCTTAATCTTGAGAATTGAGATGAAATATGATTTCTTATGTTTGTTACTCCACTGAAAAAGTGTGATTTGCAAAGTGAAGATTGAATTTGATTAAGAAAAATAGATATTTTTTTTAATTCTGAAATTAAAGAATTTCCAACTGATGCAGAAAATAGAGATTTTGATATTTTAACGATAAATCCCAATATTCTGTGCACTGTTCTGATATTCTCGGAAATGCATGTGCCCACAAAATTTCATCAAAATCACAACACTCATTCTCAAGCTATGGAAATCAAAAATTTAAGCCGAAATCCACAAATCATCAGTATCTATGAAACTAACGGCCTTAAGGTACGATAGAATGAAAGAGGAAACTGTTCTGAAAGGCCCAGATGACCTGCATTTACCATTTGGCTATGGCCTACCGCTCGTGAATCACCCTGTATAACTAATACGTCAATCAACTGGTTACATTTTGAGGTTTCAGATTTCAGAACGCTCAAAGTAAAAGAAACTAGCTCCATCAACATAATAGAGTGCATCTTGTTAATCTTTGGCTGGATCAAGCGAGCTGTATGGACGCTACCGACGCCTAATGCGGCGGTGTTCAAACTGTCGATCGCGAGAGATTTTTGAGTCGATCTCATAAAAAATAAGCCGATTCTAATCTACAGGGGGAGTCTTTGACTCGTACAAATATTTTAATTAAAAAATATCTGTGAAATTTTAAAATTTGGGTATTTTGGCTGTTTAGTATCATAGATTTAGCTGGTTATTATCAAGGTAATTTTGTTTCTCCTTGGGGGACCACAGAAAAAATGATATAGGAAAAAAGTGTTTCTTTTGACCTCAATAATCTACTGTAAAAATTTTTGTACGAGTCAAAGACTCACCCTGTATATATTATGATTCCTATGGTTCAATCACAGCCTCAAATGGCCCATTCAAAAAGAACGTAAGTCGTTGTTCGAACGCAGTATCAAAATCTACTGGTATTTTTAGGGTGTTTGAGGCCGAACAGTTATTTCCTCTCCTTACCAAACTTCTAGTTTTGAATTCGCAAAAATTATCTCAATCTGAATACCGATTTTAATCGAAATATACATTTATACGTGAAATATCTTAATTTATTTTTATTTGAATTTCAAGAGTTTTTGTCCAATAACGTTAGTTGCAATCAAGGTCTTTTTTCTTTGCATGTTCTTTTTTACAAATCATAAAATACATCAAATATTTCGATAAAGAGTCGACTATTATTGCTTTAAACATGAAATGATATTTGAAAGTTCATGAAATTTCGACATTTCTTAAGGAAAAGTTACGTTCAAGTTACTCCACGAATTAAATTGCGTTTACAACTTTATGCCTTACGTTCATTGTGAATGGGCACTAATGTGCGACACCTCGCTTGATACGACCCTGGTTCCATAAATAAGATCTAGTTAGTTCATTACTTTGAAACACTCTTGATGTTCAATGGAGCAAATTTCTTCAAAAATAATTTCATAGAAGGAATAAGGCTGTTTGGTTGTTCTGTAATAGTTCTACGTACGTAATTGATAAGAAATTCTGCTTATGAAAATTCATCAATACGATAAAAATTTTCACAATAAGAAATTCTTATCAATTACGTACGTAGAACTATTACAGAACAACCAAACAGTCCTATTCCTTCTATAAAACAACAAGCTAAAATTCGAATATTATCTACTTGTAAAATACTCAAGGAGTTAAATCGCTCATTTGCTACAACGTCTTTGTGTTTTCCAGGACGATAATAAGATATTTCTTCAAAAATGTTTAGCATGAAAATCTATCAAATTTAAAAAGATTTACACCATCTCTGCAATAATTTGAATATGTACAGGGTAGAAAGATTCTTTGTCTATTGAGGGGATCTCCAAAACTATAAGAGCTCGAAGAAAACCGATGACACATTTCCGAGCTCTTTCTCAGAGAAACAAATAATGGTGAAAATCGTAGCCTTCTATGATTCTTCGTTTTAGGGTTATTAGCAAAAAATGAGATTTTTGACAATTTCAAAAAGAAACTTGAACCTTCTACAGGCACTTTTTTGCGTAGAATCCACTGATAAGATCAAAATATTTTTTCATTAGGGCCTGTATAAGGTTCGAATTTCAGATCTGCAACCTCAAAGACAAAAAAATTATGAGAATTTTTCGAAATCGTCGTTTTCACCATTCGTTGTTCTTCTAAAAAAGAGCTCTGAAATGTATCATCCAATTTCTTCTAGCTCTTATAGTTCTCCAGATCCTCTCAGTAAACTACGAATTTTGCCCACCCTGTACAATATTTCATGAAGTTGCTGTAGGTCAATGAGCGAGTTATGTAACGTGGTCAAGATGTCTATTTTAAGAAAAAAATTTTTTCACATGAGTGATATTAGGGCTTTTAAAAAAAAACAAAGAAATTATTCTTTTTAGAAAGTTTAGTTTGAATGCCAAAATGTGCCCAAGAAATAATGAGCCCTTAATATTAATGTTTAGGTTGTCCTCATCCCACTTTTTGATTTCCCATAAGAATAACACAAGAAAAAAAATTTTTTTCTTCTGATTTTCATAACAAATGAACGATAAATTGCATTGCAATATCCTTTCTATATTTTGTAGGGAATTAAACGCTCTACAAAAAAGGTCTGATGTCATTTTTCAATAAATGAACTCAGTTGAAAGTTATTCAAGGGCAATGTTTAATTTACCCTCAATTTTTATGAATGATTCGCCAAAATATTATGTTTTTAGAAAAATGAGACCAAAACATTTAAAAAAATATAAATCAGACCT
This sequence comes from Coccinella septempunctata, assembly GCF_907165205.1. Taxonomy (NCBI): domain Eukaryota; kingdom Metazoa; phylum Arthropoda; class Insecta; order Coleoptera; family Coccinellidae; genus Coccinella; species Coccinella septempunctata. The sequence continues at coordinate 17,693,934 of NC_058197.1, forward strand.
CTGAAGACTGTTAAGCGTTATAAATCTGTTATATAGTGAAGATAGACTTAAAACAAATTATCAATGACTGTTAACAATTTTGAAAATTCTGGTTATTGAAAATTAGCATCAATTGGAATCATTTTTTTCAACTTTGAGAATTTAGAAATAAAATATCAGTTTGTTGTGAAAACTGTAAACTTATTAATTTGAGAGTATTATAAAGAAAACTCTCGATTGAGTTCATTTATCGAAAATGACATCAGACCTTTTTTGTAGAGCGTTAAATTCTCTACAAAATATAGAAAGGATATTGCAACGCAATTTATCGTTCATCAGTCTTAAAAATCAGAAGAAAAAAAAATTTTCCTGTGTTATTCTTATGGGAAATCGAAAAGAAAAGTTTTTTGGTTATTTTTTTCTGAAACGCCCTGGAGTGCCATAAACTAAAACTGAAATTTGTATCTTATCACAAAATATCAACATGTTGACCGCTTCACAATACGATATCAGTCCCCTGAGACCAGTAGACAATCCTCAGTCATTTAATAATAAATACTGAAAATAAAAATTATATTTTGTTCAAATATCTATCGCTACAATAATGATGACTTTCGAATTTTGCTATTCATTAGTCTCTGGTGACCGATATCTCCCTGAGTATAATACCAATAGTAGAAATAGCCGCATGTATGTTAAATTTGGAGAAATTACTGAGCGTTCTATCTATCTGCTAAAACTAAAATAAATAATCTTACAGTTTGTATTCCTTTTAGTTCTCCCCACAAGGTTGTTGGGATGTTCCTCATCGCAAGAACGAGATCACCGAACCATTAGTCACCTACAAAAACATTCAAAAGTAAATATTTTTATACATTACATAATTTGTTATGGTTCTAATAAATGATGAAGTAACATGAGGGTAGTTTTTCATGCATTAAAAATCCATAAGAAAGTAGGTGAAGAGAAAGAAATCAATATATTCAGGAAAATACTAAAAGAGTTTCATAGTAGACCAGAATAATTCACCAGCCCTAAAGCAAGAAATGATGAAACGATTCAATTTTAAAAAACACTAACCTTACCCATGAATTGTGACTTCATAACTCGACTCTGGCTGCTCCATACCGTTTCTTTTCTGACCCCAATATCTAAAAAGGCATCCATACAGTCAAATACTATCACGCAATGAATGAAATTACTTAAAAACGTTCATAACTTTGAAATATTCCAAGTTGCATGAATTCAAACATTATGATACAAAAAAAAAATCTACACACTCGAAAATTCCTATAAATGTTTCATAATATAGAAACAGCCAATATTCTTCTAAGTAATTGAAAGAAAAACTGCAATATGTATATCAAAAATTGTCAACGATTTTCAAACTGAGCTAAGAATTTAATGAATCTATTCTTTTCAGTAGTAATATTTCTTTAGGCTGCGTATTAATCCCAATGCATGAAATAAAAACATGTAAAACAACATACTGATAGAATATACTTGATCTTATTGGAACTTGCCTTTCAAGAAAATCTTGTCGTCTCGCTATTCGTTACCATTGGATCAGCTGAAAATTTTCTTCGAGATAATTTTGTCCAAGTAGAATCACTTCTTTTCTCTCTGAAAGAAATAATCAATGAATAAAACCAAATCGATTTCAGAATGAGGAAAATTGTCCTTGGAAATTTCGCATTAACAAACTTTGAAACTTCTAAGATGTAATTTTCGCTGAAATAATTATGTTGAAATGAAAATATATTGGTTTGAACTCACAATCTGTTGGAAATTCATTCGAAATCGTCGAAAATCAAAGGAAAGCACCGGAAAATTTTAGAATTGTATCGAAAACGTGTCGAAACTCGAAACGAATCGCGATAAGACCGGCGCGCAGGAGCATTAGCGATCTTTGACGAAGGTAACTAAGATCGTAATTATAACGATTACTCATAGATATGAGTAATAATAATCACAGATTACAACAGGTGGGTTGTCTGTGATTATAACCAGAGAGAAGAGAGAAATCAAATAGTATTATACTCTGTGATAACCAGAGAGTAAAATACTCCTGCTAAAAAAGGAAAGAGAAATTTGAACATTTCAAATATTCGCCAATATTCATGCTTTTTCTTCAATCAATCATTTTACATTGAATAAGTACATAATGAAAAAAAAATATTATTGATAATTCAACAGAAAATAACATGAATCGGCATTTATATATATTATGTATATTCATAAAAATTCATTTCATAAGAATTCGGTCATGCAATTTTCAACTCACCGCTTTATCTTCCTAATGATCACAAGCCTCCACTTTTATCTTATTCATCTGAAGTGTCCATTGATGGCGTAATTCCTTCCCCTCTGATCGTCATCAACTTGATTTTCTTTCTTTCCAGTCCCCCTGAAATTGAAACAGTTCAATAAGTTTTAGAAATCTTCAACACCGTTTTCGTTTCAAGCCACCCTGGAAATGAAAAACAATATATAATTGATAATCTCCTCATTTCCGTTTGAAGAAAGAGGTTTTTTTATCAGTTTCAATAAGTTTGAATGCAGATTGAATTATATTCATAGAGGACCTACCTGAAAAAATTTTCAGAGGAAAATCTTGCTTTGCCGATAATATGGAATTTATTGTTTTCCATCTTAAGTTGCTGTAGTTGATTTTGTCCAAGTGGAATTAATTCTTTTCTCCCTGGAAGGAACAACCAATGAGGAAAACTTAATCTAAATCAGAACAAGAAAAATTATCCTCGAGATATTTAGCAATAATCAACTGTGAAAGATGTAATTTTTGTTGAAATAATTATGTAAAAATGAAAATACATTGGTTTGAACTCACAATCTGTTGAAAATTCATTCGAAATCGTCGAAAATCGTAAGAAAGCACCGGAAAATTCGAGAAACGTATCGAAAACGTGTCGAAACTCGAAACGTATCGCGATAAGACCGGCGCGCAGGAGCATTAGCGAGCGATCTTTGACGAAGGTGACTAAGATCGTAATTATAACGATTACTCATAGATATGAGTAATAATAATCACAGATTACAACAGGTGGGTAGTCTGTGATTATAATCAGAGAGAAGAGAGATATCAAAGAGTATCATACTCTGCGATATAACCAGAGAGTAAAATACTCCTGCTAAAAAAGGAAAGAGAAATTTGAAAATTTCAAATATTCACTAATATTCATACTTTTTCTTCAATCATCATCATCATCGTTTAATTATTTGAAAAAATATTACTAATAAATCAAGTGAAAGTCACATGAATCAGCAAATAAATGAATATTTTCATTTCATGAAGAATTCTAAGTGACTATTAATTTTCAACTCACCACTTTCTCTCTACATCTTCATCTTCCTAATCGTCGCAATTTTCAAATTATTCATCTGAATTGTCCATTGCTGAAGTATTTCCTTCTCCTCCGATCGTCATCATCTTGATATTTTTTCTTCCCAGTCCTTTTTTACGTTGCAAGCCACCCTGGAAATGAAAAAAAAAACAATATATGATTGAAAATCTCCTAATTTCAGTTTTAGTTATTGGTTTCAATAAATTGGAATGTAGATTAAAATCTATTCGTAGATGACCTACCTGAGATAATTTTTTATGGAAAGTTTTGCTCTGCTGATTATCTGGAATTTATTGTTTTCCATTATAAGTTGCTGTAGTTGATTTTGTCCAAGTGGAATAACTTCTTTTCTCTCTGAAAACAACAACCAATTAATAAAACCAAATCAAAATCGGAACAAGGAAAATTGTCCTTGAGATACTCTGCAATATCCAACTTCGAAACTTACAAGATCTAATTTTCGCTGAAATAACGAGGTTAAAATGAAAATATATTAGTTTGAACTCACAATCTGTTGAAAATTCATTCGAAATCGTCGAAAATCATAGGAAAGCACAGGAAAATTCTAGAATCGTATCGAAAACGTATCGAAACGTATCGCAATAAGGCCGGCGCACAGGCGTATAAGCGTTCTTCGAGAAAGGTAACTATGATCGTGATTATAACGATTATATCCACAGATCACCAGAGAGAAGAGATACTCTAATCAAAGAGTATCATACTCTGCGATATAATCAGAGAGTAAATACTTCTGTAAAAAAGGAAAGAGAAATTTCAAATATTCGCCAATATTCATGCTTTTTCTTTCATCAATCATCTAAAATGTATAAGTATTTTAAAAAATATTCCTGATAAATGAACTGAAAAAACATGAATCAGCATTCATTCAAAATATTCATTTCATAAGTGACCAAGCAATTTTCAACTCACCGCTATCATGTGGCTGAATTGTCCATTACTTGAGTTCCTTCCCCTCTGATCGTCATCATCTTGATTTTCTTTCTTCCCAGTCCCCTGAAATTGAAACACTTCAATGAGTTACAGAAATCATCATCCCTGTTTTCAATGCAAGTCACACTGGAAATGAAAAAAAAAATATATATGATTGAAAATCTCCTCATTTTGGTTTAAGGAAAGAGGCACTATTTTGTCGGTTTCAAACAGATTGAATTCTATTCATGGATGACCTACCTGGAATAATTTTCAGAGGATAGTCTTGCTTTGCCGATAATCTGGAATTTATTGTTTTCCATCTTAAGTTGCTGTAGTTGATTTTGTCCAAGTGGAATTAATTCTTTTCTCTCTGAAAGAAACAACTAATTAATAAAACCAAGACGAAATTAGAACAAGGAAAATTGTTCTTGAAAATTTCGCAATAACCAACTTCCAAGATGTAATTTTTGCTGAAATAATGAGGTTAAAATGAAAATATATTGATTTGAACTCACAATCTGTTGAAAATTCATTCGAAATCGTCGAAAATCATAGGAAAGCACAGGAAAATTCTAGAAATTGCAAATGTCCGACCAAAGCTAACTATTTTATGGCAATTGTTTTTGAATCTCGTATCAAAATGAGGCCGGCGCGCAGGCGTATTAGCGTTCTTCGAGAAAGGTAACTAAGATCCAAATTATAATTATTAACCACAGAAGAGATAAAATAATCAAAGAGCATTATTCTCTATGGTATAACCAGAGAGTAAAATAATTCTGCTAGAAAAGGAAAGAGAAATTTGAAAATTTCGAATATTCGCGAATATACATAATTTTTCTTCGATCATTTAACATTGTGTAATTATTTGAAAATAATACTAATGAATCAACTGAAAATAATATGAATCGGCAATCTGTTCTGATCAGCACGAATTTATTCCATTCTTTGTATCGATAATTGATTGAAATAAAGGATATTTTCAAAATCGGTGAGCAACGGTGAACTTAATATTGACCCAAATTAAAATGTGAGCTATAAGATAATATGAATATAATGAAGGAAAAACATGTAAAAGATAGAATATTGATAGAATATAGTTGATCGTATTAGAACTTACCTGGTAAGAAAGTCTTGTTTGTCGTCTTACTATCTGTTACCATTGGAGCCGTTGAAAATTGTCTTCAAGATAATTTTGTCCAAGTGGAATAACTTCTTTTCTCTCTGAAAGGAATAAATCAATGAATAAAACCAAATCGATTTCCGAATGAGGAAAATTGTTCTTGAAAATTTCGCAATAACCAACTTTCAAACATCCAAGATGTAATTTTTTTTGAAATAATGAGGTTAAAATGAAAATATATGGATTTGAACTCACATTCTGTTGAAAATTCATTGGAAATCGTCGAAAATCGTAAGAAATCACCGGAGAATTCTAGAAATTGCAAATGTCTGCCCAAAGCTAACTATTTTGTGGCAACTGTTTTTGAATCTCGTATCGCAATAAGGCCGGCGCGCAGGCGCATTAGCGTTCTTCGAGAAAGGCAACTAAGATCGAAATTATAACGATTATAACCATAGACTAGAACAGTTTGTTAGTCTGTGATTATAACCAGAGAGAAGAGATACTCTAATCAAAGAATATCATACTCTGCGATATAACCAGAGAGTGAATAATCCTGTAAAAAAAGGAAAGAAAGAGAAATTTGAAAATTTCAAATATTTTCCAATGATCGATTCATGCTTTTTCTTCAATCATCTAACATTGTATAAGTATTTGAAAAATCAATTGAATTTCTGGAAGTAACATGAATCAGCATTTATACAAAATATTCATTTCATAAGAATTCAAAGTGATCATGCAATTTTGTACTCACCGTTATTGATTTTATCTACATCTTCATCTTCCTAATAGTCACAATTTTCATGTTATTCATCCGACTCGTTCTACGATTGTATTTTTTACCATTTTCATTGTCATCATCTTGGTTTTCTTTCTTCCCAGTCTTCTGCAATTGGAACAGGTCAACAAGTTTTAGGAATCCTCATCCCTGTTTTCATTGCAAGCCACCCTGGAAATGAAAAACAAGAAATGATAGAAAACCTCCTCATTTCCGTTTTAGGAAAGAGGTTTTTTTTATCGGTTTCAATAAGTTGGAATGTAGATAGAATTCTTTTCGTAGATGACCTACCTACAATGAATTTCTGTGGAAAGTTTAGCTATGCCGATAATCTGGAATTTATTGTTTTCCATAAGAGTAGGTATAGTTGATTTTGTTCATGTAGAATTATTTATTTTCTCTCTGAAAACAACAACCAATTAATAAAACCAAATCAAAATCGGAACAAGGAAAATTGTCCTTGAGATATTCTGCAATATCCAACTTTGAAACTTACAAGATGTAATTTTTGCTGAAATATAGAGGTTAAAATGAAAATATATTGATTTGAACTCACATTCTGTTGGAAATTCATTCGAAATCGTCGAAAATCATAGGAAAGCACCGGAAAATTCTAGAATCGTATCGAAAACGTGTCGAAACTCGAAAAGTATCGCAATAAGACCGGCGCGCAGGAGCATTAGCGTTCTTCGACAAAGGTGACTAAGATCGTGATTATAACGATTGATTATATCCACAGATTACAACAGGTGGGTAGTCTGTGATTATAAACAGAGAGAAGAGCTACTCTTCTCATGTATGAGTATGATACTCAAAGAGTATCATACTCTGCGGTATAACCAGAGAGTAAAAATATTCCCGTGAATAAAGGAAAGAAAGAGAAATTTGAAAATTTCAAATATTCGCAAATGATCCATTCATGCTTTTTCTTCAATAATTTAACATTGTATAAGTAATTAAAAAAATATTTCTGAAACATCAATTGTATTCCTGGAAGTAACATGAATCAGCATTTATACAAAATATTCATTTCATAAGAATTCCAAGTGATCATGCAATTTTAAACTCACCGCTTGTCCTTTGATTGAGTATTTTCTACCCCTCTGCTCGTCATCATCTTGGTTTTCTTTCTTCCAAGGCTTCTGCAATTGGAACACTTCAATGAGTTTCAGGAATCCTCATCCCTGTTTTCGCTGCAAGCCACCCTGGAAATGAAAAACAAGAAATGATAGAAAATCTCCTAATTTCAGTTTTAGTTATTGGTTTCAATAAATTGGAATGTAAATTGAATTCTATTTGTAGATGACCTACCTGAAATAATTTTTTGTGGAAAGTTCTGGTTTGCCGATAATCTGGAATATATTGTTTTTCATTATAAGTATATATAGTTGATTTTGTTCATGTAGACTTAATTATTTTCTCTCTAAAAGAAACAATAAAATGAATAGAACCAAATTGAAATCAGAATCAGGAAAATTGTCCTTGGAAATGTTGCAATAATCAACTTTCAAACTTCCAAGTTGTAATTTTTGCTGAAATAATTACGTTAAAATGAAAATATATTGGTTTGAACTCACAATATGTTGAAAATTCATTCGAAATCGTCGAAAATCATAGGAAAGCACCGGAAAATTCTAGAATCGTATCGAAAACGTATCGAAACGTATCGTAATAAGACCGGCGCGCAGTAGCATTAGCGATCTTTGACGAAGGTAACTGAGATCGTAATTATAACGATTATATCCACAGATTACAACAGGTGGGTAGTCTGTGATTATAACCAGAGAGAAGAGATACCATAATCAAAGAGTAAAGGAAAAGAGAGAAATTCGAAATTTTCAAATATTTTCCAATGATCCATTCATGCTTTTTCTTCAATCATTTAACATTGTATAAATATTTGAAAAAATATTTCTGAAAAATAAACTGAAAGTAACATGAATTGGCATTTTTACAGAATAATCATTTCGTCTATTGATTAAGTATTTCCTACCCATCTGATCGTTATTATCTTGATTTTATTTCTTACCAGGCTTCTGCAATAAAATTAGCTCAACGAGTTTTAGAAATCCCCATCCCTGTTTTCATTGCAAGCCATCCTGAAAATGAAAAACAATATACGATAGAAAATCTCCGCATTTCCCTTTGTAGGAAAGAGATACTTTTTTGTCGGTTTCAATAAGTTGGAATGTAGATTGAATTCTATTCGTAGATGACCTACCTGAAATAATTTCCTGGGGAAAGTTCTGGTTTGCCGATAATCTGGAATTTATTTTTTTTTTGTCTGAAAGAAATAACCAATGAATAGAATCAAATCGATATCAGAAAGTGGAGAATTGTGTTTGGGATATTTTGCAATAACCAACTGTGAAACTTGCAAGATGTAATTTTTGTTGAAATAATGATGTTAAAATGAAAATATATTGTTTTCAACTTACATTTTGTTGGAAATTCATTGAAAATCGTGGAAACTCGTAGGAAATCACTGCAGAATTCGAGAAATTGCAAATGTCCGCCCAAAGCTAACTATTTTATGGCAACTGTTTTTGAATCTCGTATCGCAATAAGGTGGACGCGCAGGCGCATTAGCGTTCTTTGAAGAAGGTAACTAAGATCCAAGAATAAATTTTAATTTCGACTCTAAAAAATCGAGGAGGACCTATACAAGGAATCTACCATTTGCGTTGGTTGAAAGTTGTACCAATGGATGCAATTTTATTAATATCATTTGATTCCCTATAAAGAATTCTATTTCACGATAATTAATTATGGGCATAGATAGCACTTCCACCAAAATATTCATAAGAGAAACTCACGTTTCAATAGTGAAATAAACGCCTCTCCAGTGTCTATTGTAGAATTCTTCCACCATATAGACGATTAGCAGTTGCAACCTCATCAGAACGATTCATATGTGCTAAAATGAAAATGTTTGAATTTTACACAACATCAAAGTTCTTACTTGTCGATTCAATTACACTTCAAGCATCCCTATTCCTGTTTTTTGAATAAGACTTACTCTCTGTTACTGATGATACAGTCAGCTAAATTTGAAATTCTTTTGAATCAAAGTTTTGAATTTTTTTGCGTATCTCCTAAGACCACAGAGCAAGAAACATTCATAACATAACCTCCAACCAAAGAGCTCAAACATCACAGATTATTAAATCTAAGATTGAACGTGAAAGGAAAATAAATAAATAAAATCAAACAACCAAATCACTCATATTTCTCTTGCACAATTAACAAGACCACTGGTTTAATCAAACTTAAAAATATATACATATTGTTGAAGTTAATTTCAAATAAAGAATCCTTCACTAGTCAATGAGAGCTTGCCTACTGATCCATAGATGGCGTCACCGACAAACTTGGTGTTTAAAATTCATCCTGGAGCTTTAATCTTCATGAAATCCTAGCATATTCATCATTGGTTCAAATCTCGACATTTAAAAATCGGAAACAGGATCATTTATTGCAGTCCCTCATTAACATAATGTATAAATAAATAACTAAATGCACCTTTGAACAACGTCGAATCCACCAGTTCCAACATCACAAAGCCCTCCGGCCATCAACGAGCTGGATGGATTTTTCATGGAGTCGTTCTTCCCTGTAAAAAAATCACGATTGTTAAATAGCTCCAAGCTTCTAAAACGAAAACACAACAAACCTCCGATTATGGCATCTCGCAGAAACTTCAAGGAGGACTCGAAAGACATCTGTTGGAAGGGAGAGGAGCTACTCTGCATCCCTGACCGATTCATCGGCTCGAACATCCCCTTCGCGGTCATAAACTCGGAAATGAGCATGAGGTGCCTTGGATCGATGCTTATACCGTACACTTCGAAAACGTCCTGTATTTCCTACGAAAAAACCAAAAACTTAAGCATCGAATCAGGGAATTAAGAAAACCGACTTACTTTGACGATGGCATCCATGCCAGCTCCCAATCCGCAGTGTTCGATCATCTTGTGTATATCGTTACAATACAATTTCTTCAAGTCCAGGATGTGGTCGTATTTGGACATTTCCTGAAAAAGGACGATGTTAAAGAGACCGTTTAAGTGTTAGGTTCGATGTCTACTTACCGGTATATTTATACCATCGGTTCTCAGAGTCATAACGCCGTCTTTCATGCAAGTTATCGATTTTTTTATGTTGGGGACTTCCCATATCACAGATTTTCCGGCGACCTCCTTCAGTACCGACGTCAGATCAAAGTTTGTGTTGTTGAAAGGTAGCTGCAACGAAATGGGGATTTTTAGAGGAAAATTCCGAAGAAAAAAGGTATCCACGTTGATTGAAAATCAACGAATGAACTTACCGAAAAGGTCATTTGACACCAGAGGTATTTTTCGTGGTCGTATGTTAATCCTTCGACCATTTTGTACTTATCCATGAATTCTTGATCGTTATCGTCGATCTTCGTCTTGGTACTATTCTGTTCTTCCTCCTCTTCATCAACTGTAAATCGAGGGAATTCATGAAGTTTTAAATAATCAATTTCTCCTACAGTCTATTCAGTTCGGCAAGGTTATGAAGTGACAGGAAAATGTTCAACACGAATTAACAGGAATCTGGTTTTTGAGCAATAAGACTAGACAATATTCATTTATTATGATAAAAGTTATGGTACTTTCTTAGTGTTTATTAAAGGTTTAAGTTGAGACTTTGGTAGCTGTTAACGGTTTGTTGAAATAAAGGTGTTATCTATCTCTTGCAGAAAGGAATGGAGGAGTTTCTTCTCCATCTTCTGAAAATCACCAGAAGCTGCTTAGCTCTAGGACATATACTCAGGAAATGGAGAAGGGCAAAAGGAACCTTCATACCAAAAATAGGGAAGAAAGATGGGACTGACCAAGGGCCTTAGAATGATCGAGCATTGGTGCTTCTCAGTGGGGATACGGAGTGGAAGTTAGAAGTTGAATATCTGGGAATAACCCTAGATAGTAAACTTCTGTGGAATGGGCATATTAAGATCGTTGCTAGTAACGCAATAAAGGCTTTGATGGCGAGATGGAGGTAAATCATGAAATAGAAAATTACTCTGGAAGAATCTTCCAAGACAGCAACACTTCAATAAGACCTTTAGGAACTTTAACACTGCAAGATCTGAGAAGTATCTGGATCTTAGCCTCAGGAAGCACCAAATGGGAATCTAGCAGTCTAGCTGAAAAATGAGAAGTGCAGATTCTACGAGGAGGAAGATGAAACTCCATATCACCTGATGACAGAATGCCTCGCCATTGGTAGCCAAGGTGAAACGTGCTTTAGACGACAATCTTGCAGGAGCGAAGAGGTATTATTATTTAATATTTGAACCGGAGTCGTTGTGGCTTGGTTAGCTTTTCGGAAACTGCAACCATGTAGATCTTTTGTTCCCTACCCTACTCGTTCATAGGAACCCAAGGAGGTCGTCAATGGTGTTGATAAAACCGACAACATCCTGAGGGGCCTTGGCCGTTACCTCATGAGTATCCAGGACCGGTTTCCCCATATGAGTGGTTCTTAGGCCAGCCAGCTCTGGACACTTGCATACCATCTGTTCAGCTGTTTCTGCTTCTGATCCACAGAGCCTACAAATCTCATCTGCTGACTTTCCCATATTGTGCAAATGATATTTGTACCGACAGTGCCCTGTCAGCAGTCCCACCATCATCCGAAACTCAGCTCTTGACAGCTTCAGCAGTTTTCTGGTGTAGGTCGGTGAAATCATCACGAACTTCTTTGACTGAGTAAGTCCAGGAGTGTTTTTCCAGTGTTTCTGTTGTTCAACTCCGATTGTTGGACTGCAGCCTTATATTGGTTTTTTCGAGCCCACAGAAAGGTTCAGGTCCAGCAGGTGTTAACCTTGATGCTCTTTTTGCAAGTTCATCTGCTTCTTCATTTCCTTCAACACCACAATGCCCTGATACCCATCATAGAGTCACTTTAGTGCCTCTGGCCAGTTGCTTGATGGTGTCAGGGCACTCCCATGTCAGCAGAGATCCCTGGCAGTGTGATTCCAGGGACCTCAGCGTGTCCTAACTATTCGAGGTGATATATACCCCCTTTGAGGTTCATTTTAAGACACCCCTGAGCGCATACGTACACACCTAGTGTCTCGGTATGTAAAATAGAGGGCTCACTTCCCAGGGCTTTAGAGACACTCAGTAGTTCAGGTCCATAAACGCAAATGCCGGTGCCCCTTTCTGATTTTGATCCATCAGCAAACCACTTGAGCCAGAAGAGGTAAATACGGTCAATGATCAACGACCGAAATCCTGCAGCTTCTATTTCTCAAAACATCGATCCATAATAGAAAGAGATAAACCGACCCATTGTGGTAAAAATGCAAATACGCAATTATATATAAAAAAAATTGGGACTCACCGATACTGGCCTCTTCCATTTCCTCGTCCTCGGTCTCCTGATCGTCGTGAACCTGCGCGTACTTGTTTCTAGACTTGGCGTCGCCCTCGTCTTCCGGTTCCTCGTCCGAACTGTCCACCTCGGGATCGGGCATATCCTGCGACGCGGGCTCCGCGTCGTCGTCGTCATCGTCGTCCGCCATTCTCGCCTTCCTGTCCGTCGATCTGGACTCTTCGATGACGTTCCTGAAACACGCGAGCGAATTAAAGACACCCGTCGATTCGACTTATCTGTAGACACTTACAGGTCAGCGAATCTGTTCTGTTTCCCGATGGTCTGGAACATCAGCTTGAAGAACTTCCTGCGCATGTGTTTGATGATGTACTTCGGATTCACGCAGTAGTCCTTCGAGTACTGACGGTGGGGGAGGAACACGAACTTCAGGGTGTATCTGTGCGAACTGGAACGAGCAAGAAATGTTCAACGTTATAGAGGAAATATACTGGACAGGACGAGAATTCAACAGTGAATTCTTGAGGTCAAAAGGAGCACATTTCGTCCTAGATAAAAAGATGTGCCACACCAGGAAAAGTTAAATTCCCTTGAGACTAACAAGCTGAATCTACGAAAATACACATCTGTGGATCTTTTAAACATAGTTGCATTCAGCCAAAGTACCCAATTTTCCGAATATCAGAGATATTTTCCAAAATATCAATCAACTTATTTTCAAGAGTTGGATATTCTTCTGTAATGGAAGAAATGGAAGACGTGGGTGATATATTGTATCTAATGAATATTTGAACGTTTTGTAAAATAAAAGTATTCCTTATATTTTCTCGTATAATGCTCAGTTTTCGAGTAATTTGATGTCCAAAAATCAAAAAGTATCTATGAAATTTCAAAAATTGGGTACTTTGGCTGAAAACAACTCTGTTTAAAAGATCCACAGATGTGTATCATCACAGATTTAGCTAGTTATTCTTATTTTTTCCAGGGGTGGCAAAGCTCATTATGAAAACTTGAAATGGCTATATCTTTTTATCAGGGCCGATTAGAAAAAAATGCTAAAGGAAAAAAGTGTTTCTTTTGAGAATCTACTGTTAAATAAAATATTTACGAGTCAAAGACTCACCCTGTACACAACGACAACTCGATAAAACGTCAAAATACAAATTTCCACCTACTTGGTCCTCGAGCTGGAGGTTATCTCCACCTCGATGTCCTTAAGCACGTCGGCGACGGTCACCCTGTTGAACTTCTTCCTCAGGGCCTCCGATTCGCGTTCCAGATCCTCGATCGGTAGGAACGGTATCACCATCGACGGCGTCTTGATGTTCTTGCTGGCCATCATCAGGATCTCCCTGAGACGCGGTATACCCAGGGTGACGTTCATCTCACCCCTGCCGGCGAAATGGAACGTGTTCAGGGTCATCTGCGTCGACGGCTCCCCTATGGACTGAAAAGGGACGTTCTGTATATTCGTTTCAGTTAAAAAAAAAATTCTAGAGACTATTTTTTACCCACAAAAGTCTGTTGTGAAACTGTAAGAAGAAGTTGATTTCTGATGCAATATCCTAGCCAATGTTTTTCAGAATTTCAAAGGATGAGTCTATTATTATTATTATTTGAACCGGGGTCGTTGTGGCTGGATTATTCATCTCTTGCAGAAAGGAATGGAGGAGTTTCTTCTCCATCTTCTGAGAATCACCAGAAGCTGCTTGGCACTAGGTCATATACTCAGGAAATGGAGAAGGGCAAAAGGACCCTTCATACCAAAAATAGGGAAGAAAGATGGGACTGAGTCAGGGCCTTAGAATGATCGAGCAATGGTGCTTCTCAGTGGGGATACGGAGTGGAAGTTAGAAGTTGAATATCTGGGAATAACCCTAGATTTTTCCAACTTCTGTGGAATGGGCACATTAAGATCGTTGCTAGTAATGCAATAAAGACCTTGATGGCGAGATGGAGGTAGATCATGAAATGGAAAATTACTCTGGAAGAATCTTTTAAGACAGGAACACTTCAAGAAGACCTTTGGGAACTTTAACACTGCAAGATCTGAGAAGTATCCGGATCTTAGACTCAGGAAGCACCTAATGGGAATCTAGCAGTCTAGCTGAAAAATGAGAAGTGCAGATTCTGCGAGGAGGAAGATGAAACTCCATAACACCTGATGACAGAATGCCTCGCCATTGGTAGCCAAGGTAAAATATGCTTTAGACGACAATCTCGCAGGAGCGAGGAGGTTTTATTATTATTATTTATAATTTGAACCGGAGTCGTTGTGGCTTGGTTAGCTTTTCGGGAACTGCGAGCATATAAATCGTTTGTTCTCTACCCTACTCATTCATAGGGACCCAAGGAGGTCGTCAATGGTGTTGATAAAACCGACAACATCCTTAGGGGCCTTGGCCGTTACCTAGTGAGGATACAGGACCGGTTTCCCCATATGAATGGTTCTTAGGCCAGCCAGCTCTGGACACTTGCATACCATGTGTTCAGCTGTTTATGCTTCTGATCCACGGAGCCTACAAATCTCATCTGCTGACTTTCCCATACGGTACAGATGATATTTGTACCGACAGTGCTCTGTCAGCAGTCCCAGCATCACCAGAAGCTCAGCTCGTGACAGCTTCAGCAGTTTTCTAGTGTAGGCCGGTGAAATCATCACGAATTTTTTTGACTGAGTAAGTCCAGGAGTGTTTCTCCATAGGTTTATTCTGTTGTTCAACTCCCATTGTTAGACCGCTGCCTTATATTGGTTTTTTCGAGCCCACAGAAAGGTTCAGGACCAGCAGGTGTTAACCTTGATGTTTTTTTGGCAAGTTCATCGGCTTTCTCGTTTCCTTCAACACCACAGTGCCCTGATACCCATAGTAGAGTCACTTTATTGCCTCTGGCTAGTTGCTTTATGGTATTACGGCACTCCCATGTCAGCAGAGATCCCTGGCAGTGTGATTCAAGGGATCTCAGCGAGGCCTGGCTATAGACCCCCTTTAAGGTTCATTTCAAGACACTCTTGAGCGCATACGTAAACAGCCAGTGTCTCGGTCTTTCCAATAAAGGGTTCACTTCCCAGGACTTCAGAGACCCTCTATTTAGGTCCATATACGCCAAGACCAGTACCCTTTCCTGATTTTGATCCATCAGTAAACCACGTAGATGCATTTTGTCCAGAAGATTCACGAAACTAATTGCACTAGGACGCTCAGCTATGATCGAGAATGATTGGCATAACATCCGATGGTTTTGCCAAGGTCCAACCCACAACGATGAGTCTAAATATTTCGAAAACTTCGTTGAATCCACTGAAATTACTTTGGAAAGACTAATGACCTATGCCAACCAAAGTTACAGATTAAAAATAGGCTCGGTACCCTATATACTCGATGATCCATCAGTATTCACTAATTTTTTCGAAAGATCGATGAATTCTTGTAAAAAAATAAGACATAATGAAGTTCTGTAAGAGAAATACAAGAAAAAACGCGAAATCTATAAAAATTCTTAATCAAAAGACATACCTGAGCGGCCAACAGACCAACAGCTTCCTCGCTGTCGCACAGCGAAGTCATCGCCTTCTGCTTCATCATGTTCTCGAAGTTCCTCTTGTCCTTCTTCCCCTTGCAACCGTCGTAACCCTCGATCAGAGCCTCCAGCCTCTCGTTGATCGATCCGAAATGACTGTGGGGCAGGAAGCGTGAGTTCAGGGTGTCCGGACACGGTTGACACTTGTCGACGAAGCTCTGCCTGACCTCTTCGCCCGCCTCTTGCCACAGCTGCACCAGCTGCTCCTTGGTCACCTTCCTGTTGGAGGTCTCGTTGAAAAATTGGCTGAACAACGTGAACGGCCTGTATTTTCTCTTGGACAGGGTGCTTCCGTTCTCTTTCATCCACTCCTTCAGCTGCGAAATCGATAACGTGTGATGTTCGGGCCAAATTCGTCGATAATAATGAGAATATTTACCTTTTTGGAGTAGTCTTTCACTTCCAGGCTCCTCTTGGATTTAGCTTCGGCTTTGATGACTTTTTTGTCCAGAATGGCGCCCATATTTTCATGTAGGAAAGGCAGTTGTTTTTCTGACAGGAACTGCGCCTTGCAAACGTCCATCCCATCTTGTCCGTAGAGAAACTGAAGAAAAAAGGTTCTGATATTGATACCATAAAAGGGTTTTCGGAACAAATATGCCGAATATGCTTCAAAAACTCTTCTTTTGTATGGAATCTGATATTTGGTGTCCCAAATTCGATGTCCAATGAGGGAATCTCAAGAACTATAAGAGCTCGAAGAAAACCGATGACACATTTCGGAAAAACAAAGAGAAACTAGCTCATTGAGCTACAGCAACTTAAATATTGTACAGGGCGGGCAAAATTCGTTGTTTACTGAGGGGAGCTTGAGAACTATAAGAACTAAAAGAAATTGGTTCACACATTTCCTAGTTCTTCTTCAGAAAAACAAAGAATGGTGAAGACCTTAGCCTCCTACGTTTCTTCGTTTTTGAGTTATTAGCAAAAAATGAGATTTGGACGATTTCGAAAAGTTCTCGTAACTTTTTTGTCTTTGAAGTTACAAATCTGAAACTTGAACCTTCTACAGTATCTACAGGCACTTTTATACGTAGAATCTACTGAAAAAGATTTTTTCCAATTCAAAAATAACAAATTCAATAAAAGTTTGCATTTAAAAAACCCGAAGTTCGTCTAATGATTCGAAATAAAAAAAAAATTGAGCTCGTCAGTGGAATCATCGTGAAAAAATGCTTGTAGAAGGTCCAAGTTTCAGATCAGCTACTTCAAAGACAAAAAAGTTACGAGAACTTTTCGAAATCGTCAAAATCCCAATGTTTGCTAATAACTCAAAGACGAAGAATACTAGGAGGCTACGGTTTTCACCATTCTTCGTTTTTCTGAAGAAGAGCTATGAAATGTGGGATCCAATTTCTCCTAGTTCTTATAGTTCTCAAGATCCCCTCAGTAAACTACGAATTTTGCCCACCCTGCACAATATTTCATGAAGTTGCTGTTGCTCAATGAGCGAGTTATGTAACGTGGTCAAGATGTCTATTTTAAGAAAAATTTCTTTAGTAGATTTTACATATAAAATGCCTAAGAAGGTTGAAGCTTCAAATCTGTACCTTCAAAGACAAAAAAAATATGAGATCTCATCGAAATCGTCAAGATCTCATTTTTTGCTAATAACTCAAAAACGAAGAATCTTAGGAGGCTACGGTATTCACCATTCTTTGTTTTTCTGAAAAAAAGCTATGAAATGTGGGATCCAATTTCTTCTAGCTCTCATAGTTCTCAAGATCCTCTCAGTAAACTAGGAATTTTGCCCACTCTGTACAATATTTATTTTTATTCATTTGTTATTTAACGTGGTCAAGATGAATTTTTTTCATTTGAGTGACATTAGAGCGTTAAAAAAAACAAAAAAGGTTCGTTTGAATGCCAAAATAGGCCTATGAAAAAAGTAGCCCTTAATATTAATGTTTAGCATCCCACTTTTCGATTTTCCATAAGAATATCACAGGAAAAAAATTTGTTTCTCCTGATTTTTATAATTAATGAACGATAAATTGCGTTGCAATATCCTTTCTATATTTTGTAGCTAATTTAAGGCTCCACAAAAAAGGTCTGATGTCAT
This sequence comes from Coccinella septempunctata, assembly GCF_907165205.1. Taxonomy (NCBI): domain Eukaryota; kingdom Metazoa; phylum Arthropoda; class Insecta; order Coleoptera; family Coccinellidae; genus Coccinella; species Coccinella septempunctata. Next base: position 17,712,113 of record NC_058197.1, read on the forward strand.
TTTTCGATAAATGAACTCAGTCGAAAGTTATATCAATTGCACTGAGCCGAAGGACCTAAGGTCGATGACTCTTGGCTTATTCGTTTTATTTATTGACGTTTTCTCTCTCATTTTCTCTTTAAAAACGAAGAATCGTAGGAGGCTACGATTTTAGCCATTCTTTATTTCTCTGGATAGGAGCTATTCTAGTTTCCGAAAGCCCCTCACTGGACATCGAATTTGGACACCCTGTGCAGGTCCGGTCAAGGGTAATCCAGGCTTAGGAAATATTCCATGAGAGAAAGAGGGAGAAAAGTTAAAGGCATCTTCCCCTCTTCAACTTTCTAAGCCTATTTGTCATCTTCATCTTTATTTCACACATCTTTTATCTACTCCTTGATTTGCCACGTCTGGACAATTCTTGCCGGACCTGCATGTAGAAACCGAAGACGCACTTCGTGAAAATCTCAACAAAACTCACCTGTATCACGGTGTTGTCACTATCCCTAACCGTCAGATCCGACTTGACGTGCACCCCCTCCAGACTCTTCACCAGACATCTCTGCAGATAACCGCTCTTGCTGGTCTTGCAGGCGGTGTCGATCAACCCCTCTCTGCCGGCCATGCAATGGAAGAAGAAATCCTGCGGATCGATGCCCGTCATGAACCTGCCCGCTATAAAACCGCCGGCTCTGGGGGAAAATTCGAAGGCGGGAAAACTGGGCAGCGTCTTTCCCGATATCATCGTGGGCGGGCGCTTTCCCTCCAGCTCGATCTGGCCCAGACAGCAGGACATCTGCATGGTGTTGACGGTGGTCCCCTTGGCTCCCGAGATCACCATCAGTTGCAGGTTGTTGTCCGGGAACTTGCTCAGCAGACCGGACATGCTGACGCTGAAAACGGGGAAATTAATAGGTGAATTCTACGAGGATTTAACGATGTCTAGTTAGCCTAGACCAGTTCCATGCATAAACAAAGTATTGCGTTACTCATTAGAAGCGTCAGTGTGAAGTTTGAGGTCAAAAAAGTAAACCAGAGTTACGCAATAAATTAAAAGAAAGAAGATGTCCACCGAAATTGTGAAAATCGAAAAACTGGAGTATCGAGCCATCATCAAGTACCTGTATTTAAAAGGGTAAAGAGGTACGCAGATTTACGAAGATATGCTTAATACCCTTGGTGATCAATGTTCTTCGTATGCGACAGTGAAAAATTGGACTGCAAGCTTCAAAAGAGGTAAATTTTCTATTGAAGAAGATGACCGATCGGGAAGGCCAGTTTCTGTGTCAATCCACGAACATATCGATGCAGTTTATGACATGATTTTATCAGACCGTCAAATTGGGCTAAAACGGATATCTGAAGCACTGAATATTTCATACGAATGTGTTCATCATATAGTTCATGTCAATTTGGACGTGAGAAAAATTGATGCAAAATGGATCCCAAAATGTTTGAATGTTGATCAAAAGCGTGCAAGGGTAGAAGCATCGCGTTCGATCTGTGCTCGATTTAAAAACGATGTAGACTTCTCAAACCGAATTGTTACTGTGGATGAGACTTGGGTACATTTCTACGATCCACAAACGAAGCAACAATCGATGGAATGGCGACACTCTGGTTCTCCGAGACTTAAGAAGTTTCGTGTCCAAAAATCTGTTGGAAAAGTTCTTGCTTCAATTTTTTTAGATTGCCATGGAGTAATCATGATTGATTTTTTGGATAAGGGTAGAACAATAACCGGAGATTACTATTCGACATTACTGACAACTCTACGGGAACAAATTAAAGAGAAAAGACGCGGAAAGCTATCCAAAGGTGTTTTGTTCTTGCAGGACAACGCCCATGCAAACAAATCTCATGTTGCCATGCAAAAAATTCGTGATTTAGGGTTTGAATTACTAGAACACCCCCCTGATTCACCAGATTTGCCTACATCCGACTATCATCTCTTTCCTTGACTGAAAAAAAGTTTAAAAGGTCGTGAATTTTCTTCCAACAAGGAGGTAATAAAAGCTGTGGAGGTCTGGTTTGCAGAGAAAGAAGAAACATTTTTTTTTGAAAGGTCTAGAGACGTTGCAGGTTCGCTGTATCCAATGTATCCAATTAAGAGGAGAATATGTTGAGTAATAAAACATTTTGACATTGAAATTTTGTTTAGTAGGCTAAGAATTCTTCAAAATATCCTCGTAAATGGGAAAATTTCACCACGTACCTGTTCATTTGATTCGTGAAATTGTTCAGGTTCGACTTGTACTCCCTGTCGATCAGGGCCGTGTAATTGGGATTCTGCACGAGCTTCTTGTCGAGTATCTCGACGATCTCGTCGACGGAGACGTCGTTCTGAACGTTGAGGGCCTTCTTCATCACCTCCGGACCCACCTTCCTCTGGCTCTTGATGATCTTCCTGCGTTTCTTGTCGGCCTCGCGCAGGGTCATGATGTCCTGCACACCCAGCGTGAAGCCCTTGGTCTGCAGGTACATGGTGAACAGCCTCGTCAAGGAGCTCAACATTTCAGTCGCGCAAGCGCCCCCGTACAACTGAAACATACAGAGTTGAAAAGAAACTACTCAAAATCGTTTTTTTTTAACTTTCTCACCTCGTACATGCAGTGGATCAAACCGAACGGTGTGGCACCATAGTGGGCCTTGTCCAGGACTCCCGAAAGAAGTTCCCCCTTCCTGATTATAACCTTAGACTCGGACATCTCGAGGTCGTCGTCGAAGGGCGTTCCACCAGCTTTCCAAGGACGCGAGGGGGTGTTCAGCCAATCCTAAAAGAAGAAAAAAGGAATTCAATAGAGCTCATCGCTTGAAATTCGACCTCGATAACTCACCTTAGATTTAATTTTCGATGTAGACGTCAAGTTTATCAGTTCCTTCCCATCAGGGATGACGTTTATTATGATGGTCGATAGAACCTGCTTGCCGGACCACATTTCCACCGGTTTTATTATGGTGGGAGGAAGGAGCTTTATCGAACGGGTCTTCTGATAGAGCCCTTGGAAAACGAGGTGCTGATAATCCATCCTGTGAAAAAAAAAACGTGATAAATCATATTCACCACAACCGTAACAACAATTCAACTTACTTGTTGAAAAACTGCCCACGCATCGAAAGTTTCACCCCGGATATCACATGATCTTGAATCAGTCCACTCAAAGGGGTACCATCCTTGGGTACGAGGTACTGATTGCTAACATTCACTAAAAAAAAAACACGAAAATTAACCATCTACAAACTGCACCTCGTAAAAAACCACTCACATAACGTATAAGCTTCACTTCTAGCCCTTTCAGTCTGGGGAAAATGGGCGTTCATCTCGTCACCGTCAAAATCCGCATTGTAAGCTTTACAGTTGGCGTAATGTAGACGAAACGTCTTCTCCCCCCTGAGAATCCTGGCTTTGTGAGCCATAACGCTGGGTTTATGGAGGGACGGTTGTCTGTTCAACAGGAGAATATCGCCGTTGCACAGATGCCTATGCACCAACTTCTGCTCGCTGTAATCGTGATTCTTCACCTCGTCCGGAGTCAGTAACCGTTTGGCGATACTCTCCCTTTGAACGGGGTTCTTCGGATCCAGTCTGATCATCTTGCCGCTCTGGAACTCGACCATTGTGGCTCTGCAAAAAAAACAAGTTCAATTAATGATGAAGTTGGCAAACTTAGACATTCTTTTACCCTGGATGGACGTCCGGACCGTTCATGACCATCTTTCTCAATTCCTCGATATTGTGAGAATTGACGTAAGTGGGATAGGTGAGTTGTTTCGCAAAGGTGTCCGGAATGCCTATTTCGTCGATCTTCAGGTTAGGATCTGGGGTGATAACGGACCTAGCGGAAAAGTTTACCCTTTTCCCCATTATATGCATTCTTAGTAGACCTTCTTTCTTTTCGATAATCTGGAAGAAAATCACATCAGATAGATTCAAAATCTTAAAACAATAGATGTAATAAATGGAAATAATAAATCAAACAAAACCTACCTGTTTCAAACCTAGAAATTCATTCTGTCTACTCGTATCCTTATCCAAAATTCCATCGATGTTAGATTGAAGTTTTTCCCAAGTATCGCTCAGTTTTTCCAATGCCGTTTTACCTTTAGTTGAGAGATACACATCCTGGAAATAACAAATTTCTTAGAAGAGACTCTTTTCAACCAATCAAAGCTCAAATTACCTTTGCTTCCACGGATAATTCGCCCAAATCCTCACCCTCCTGCTTCATAACGTAAATAATCGTGTTCAAGATTATGCTATTTTGTAGGACAGCTCTATAGGCGTTCGTTTTTGGATGCTCACTCATTTTTCCTTTAACATAATTGGCCTTGAAGAAAAAAAATTATTAGGAATATCTGGTAACGTTGACATCTTCGAGAAGCTACTCTTTTAACTTTACTTACAGGTCTAGACATGGGAGGAGGTACAGGAAGAATTTCAAAATAAAAAATATCCGTTGGATATTCCATATCCTTGCCAGTGTTTAAAACAGGCGCTAAGAGAACGAGGAAATCTAATTCGTTTTTACAAATCTGCCTCAGATAACCTCTGGATTCGTTGGGAGTTACATATTTCATCAGGTTTTCTACCACAAAGTCGTCTTCCTTAGTTTTGCTACTTTTATAATTCAAAACTAATCTGTTTTTCTGATATTTGATGCGATCACATGCCTGATCACAGAATATACAATTCTTTCCCTTATTTATAAACTTTGTTATGTTTGCCAAGAATTGTCGCCTTAGTTGTTCAGTATTTTTCGTATTATTAACAACAAAACCTGGATTCCCTGTAAAACGAATTTAATGTAAAAGAAATCAGGTTGATGAAATAGACATTCAAAGAATTACAAATCCCAAGAAAACCTACCTTCTTTGTCTCTGCATAATTTATCAAAACGATCGATATTTTGTGTTGCTTGTTCTGGTATACTTTCTTTAGATTCCAACTTCTGTGCAAGACTAAACATGATATTCTCAAGTTCTAAAGCTTCAGCATTCATTCCACAATCCAGCAATCTCATCTGTATCGACATTGTAGACTTGATTAGTCCTGAAAAACAGTACGATTTCCTTCAACTGAACAAACGCATCTAAAGTAAAAATTACCTGGAATTTGAATGGTGAAACATCGTAGACAGCTCATTCTTAAAATTGTGCCAATAAGTTGGTGGAAAATTGGATTTATTACAGGCAAGGGCAGCTCAATATAGCCCATGTGGCCAGGACATTCAGTGAAAGATTTCTGACAAGTTCCACAGGGATCGCTTTTATCGTTCATAGGACCTAGAAAACTTAAATGTTCAAAAAGTTCAGTGCTTTTTCATTTAAACTTACCTAAAGCCTTATCGTATAATCCCCCAGGAATAGGGTGACCTAAAGGATCGAATGTCAATGGTGTAACAATTTTTTTTACGGCCACTTGTTTGAGTTCATCATGTGTGAATACACTGAATGATATATTCGTAATACGTTCATTGCTTGGCATAACACCATTTCTTCTTCGGTAGAGCGACATATTCGTATTTCAACTTCACAACTTCAACAGTCTTCAATGAAATTATTGTACACTATACACTTCTCTGCAAATATACAAAAACTAACACTTCGCACCAACGTATAATCGTTTCAAAACTGTTCACTGCTCGGAAACAACTTCTCTTTCAAACTGCTAGAAATTTTGAGGTTCTGTTTTATTTTTAGGTTAGACCTGAATTTGGAGCATAGAATTAGACGATTATTCTTTTTCTATCGAAATATCAGTCTAGGCCAGCAAACGTCGTTCACAAAAAATAAAACTCTATGCACTCTAATGTCAACCTAACCTAACTTTCCAACTGAAAACTTTTTGAATGCAAAATAACAATAAATAACGTATGTAAAGAAAATAATGTCGGAAACTAATGAAAATTCGAATGAAACCGATAAGAGACAGGCAGAAAATGAAGACTCGAACGATTTGGTGGGACCTTCTCTATCTGAATGTTCGCAACCCAAGAAAAGAAAAATTTTACCTTTCGAACACCTCTACATTGACAACTTGCCCACCGCTGAATCTTATGAAAAGAGCTACATGCACAGAGATACCATAACTCACTGTTTCGTTACGGCAACCGATTTCATAATCACGGCTAGTTGCGACGGGCACATAAAATTTTGGAAAAAAATGGAAACAGGAATTGAGTTCGTGAAACATTTCAGGAGCCATTTAGGTGTGAGATATCTATTTAACCAACTTGTGGATGGATTAAAAGAGGATGAATTTAAACTTCTTTTGTAGGTCCAATAACGAAAGCTGCTGTGAATGTGGAGGGTACCTTATTTTGTTCTGCGTCTTCGGATAAATCCCTCAAAATTTTCGATGTAGTGAATTTCGATATGATCAACATGATGCGCTTAGATTATTGTCCTTCTCTAGTAGAATGGATCCATTCACCAGGCGATGCCGTTCATGCTCTGGCAGTCTGTGATGTTGATAGTCCAAATATCCAAATTTACGATGGAAAAGCAGATGCTTCACCATTAATTACACTAGAAAAAATGCATAGTAAACCTGTGTGTTTGATCAAGTATAATTCTAAATTCGACGTCACAATATCGGTAGACAAAGGAGGTATATTAGGTGAATTTTTTCAAATTTCTGAAGGCTTTCTCTTTCTTGATATCAAATATTTTTATTTTATTCTCTTATAATGATTGTGCCCTTCCTAATTAATCATTTTTTTACCTTAGAATATTGGTCTGGACTTAAACAGAATTGTGAGTTACCAAAAAATGTTGCATTTGATTCTAAGCTGGATACGGATCTGTATGTGTTCGTTAAGAATAAGACTGTACCTTCAGGGCTAGCATTTTCCCCTGATGGAACCAAATTTGCCACAATAGCTTTAGATAGGAGAATAAGGATCTTCTATTTTCGAACTGGAAAATTGGTGAGTTCTATTGTGGAAATCGATATAAATACTTTGTGCATAATTATAGATTACTCTTTTCCTCAGATCAAAGTAATTGACGAGAGCCTTCCTAGATTCACAGAACTACAACAGAAGACCCAACAGCTGCCTAATATGGAGTTTGGAAGAAGAATGGCAGTAGAAAGAGATTTGGAAAAATCAGAAGCTTTCAGCTTGGCCAATATTGTTTTTGATGAAAGTGGAAACTTTTTGATGTATGCGACTTTACTGGGGATCAAATTGGTCAATATTTATTCAAACAAATGTGTTAAAATCATAGGGAAGAATGAGAACTTAAGGATATTGCACATTGCATTATATCAAGGTGAGATATAAAGTTAAAGAGGTGAACTTGTCTCGACCTGAGATGTTTTTTTTAAGGATCGGCAAAAAAATCCAAAGCAGCTGTAACATTAGAGATAGAAGCCTCCAATAACCCCACACTTGCAGCAATCAGGCCAGATCCTACTCTAGTATGTACAGCTTACAAGAAGTCCAGATTCTACCTCTTTTCTAAGCGAGAACCAGACGAAATCGGTGTGGATCAAGACAGGGATGTTTTCAATGAAAAACCATCGAAAGAAGATACTTTTGCTGCATTGGATGAACCAATTCAGCAGAGACTTTACGAAAACGCTATAATACATACAGTTTTCGGTGATATACATTGTAAACTATTCATGAAAGATACTCCCAAGACGGTGGAAAACTTCTGTGTGCACAGCAAAAACGGATACTACAATGGACACATATTTCATCGTGTAATTAAAGGTTTTATGATACAGACAGGGGATCCTACAGGTAACGGTACAGGAGGTGAAAGTATTTGGGGTGGGGAATTTGAGGATGAGATTAAGCCTCACTTAAGGCACGATAGGCCTTATACGTTATCCATGGCAAATGCAGGACCTAACACAAATGGAAGTCAGTTTTTTATTACACTCACCCCAACGCCATGGTTGGACAATAAGCATACAGTATTTGGGAGAGTCGTGAAAGGGATGGAAGTTGTTCAGAATATTAGTAATGTGAAAACGAATGCAAAAACTGATAAGCCTTTTGATGATATAAGAATTGTTTCTATAAGTGTAAAGTGAGCATGAAATAAAGAATTTTATATTATTCCTTCGCTTGATTTCGTGGTGGGTTTATATCATGTAAAAAAAAGACAAGTGAATCTCACCGTTCCTTGAAATTGCAGTGTTGTAAAACATGGCTACCCAAAACTTTTGAGACATTACGATTACCTGGAGTCATTGGACATCCAGGTGTACAGTTTTCATCCCTAAATATCTGTTCAGTCCTTCCCTCACCTGAAATAAAGAAGTATGTCTTTGGAACAAAGTGCTTATACTTATTTTTCAATAAAGACGAAATATTTACTTACCACCCTCGTATTTAAGAGATAAAATTTGTTCCTCCGTACATTGAGATTAGGCTCCTTTTCATTTGGAAGCATTACCATAATTAATATCTTCTTATTTTATAAAAGAATCATTAGAAAACTCGTGCATAAACCGTACATTTTCCAAAAATTATTTTCATTTTCTTCACCGTTGAGAAAATCACAGAATATGAATTTTCTGATCAGTCACTTTTTAGGCGGCAAATTTAAAAAGTCTCAGGTAATTTGATTAAACGTGTCGATTGATGATGAAAAGTTTTTCGTGCAATAAAGTTACAAGTACAAATTAATACAAATATATCAAAGTTTCTAACAAAAACCTCAAGAAAGTTCTTCAAATATTTTTCTGGTCAAATAAAGTGATAAAAAAGGCCCTAAACCCGGGCTGGAGGTCGCCTGCCATTTTTATTCATTTTATGGGGTGATATTTGAAACAGCATCGGCGATGAGAGAACAAGCTGAGAAGGAAATAATTCCAAACAATAGTGAGTAAAATTCGAATTGCATATTATTCGATTGTTCTCTAGAATAATTATTATTCGAAGAACAAACTATTTAATATTTTTAGATTGTTCTTTATTGCATTCGACCCTAACAGAGGCAATCATCGAATTGCTAGATGAGGAAACTCTGGAAATTTTAGAAAAAAAACTTATGCATACAATCAACATCAGATACGGCGATGCTATTGAACGAGACTTGAGAAATGACGAGAAATTTCGTCATTTATTTGAAGGTAAATTTCAGTCAATAAACTCTTCTCCTTTTTATTTTAGGAGTAGTGTAACTAACGTATTTTGTTTCATTTTAGATTTTCCCTCGGCTCCTTTTAACGATTCGAAAAAATCATCAGCAGACTCAAAAAATATTATAGTACCTTCGACAATTCCTCCCCAATGTGCTTCACCATCCGATACAGTAAAACAACCTGTGAAAAAGATGCAAACTAATGCGAAACATTCCGTAAAACCATCAAAACCAAGAAATAAAATCAATGGGTACTCCAATTTCAAAAAGTTACAACCAAAAGTGGATAAACAGAAAGTTATTGTTCAATATTCCAATAATGGAGTTTTTGTAGCACCTGTCGTGCTAAACGAGAATAATTTTTTCCCATCTATACGTGAAAATAGACAGACAAACTCGATGAAAGATAAAAACGATTTCTTTCATTCCAACCAAACGAAAAAAAAAGTGACCAATATTAAGCCAATCAAAGTATTAAATCAAGAGAGTATTATTGATAACGGGAAAATGGCAAATGTGATAAATAAGGTTCCACTAAGAAAGATACGGACAATCACACGTAAACCGTTGGCCAATAGATCTGATTATGAGATTTCAGAAGATAGCGCCATCCCAGCCAGTAGAAGTTCAATCCTTCCGGAAGTTGAATTGATCCATAAATCGCAAGAATTTACATCGAGTAGTAAAAAATCTCCAGAGCTAGTGAACAAGGCGAAATCAGAAGAAATTGTTGAAAGTAAAGCCAGCCAAGGCAAAGAAAATTTAGTTTTACTACCGATGATCAATCCTAATGTGACAATTTCCATAATAAACAAACCTCCCCTCAAAGCGTCAAACAATAAAAGAAAGATTGAATCGGCTGATAATCAAACTAAAAATATTACTCACGAGACAAGTGATAAAGTCACGCTTAACGTTTTAGGGACCGAAGCCAAGAATATTTCGACAGAAAACAACGACAAAGTGAGTTGGATCAAAGATGCATCAACAAAAAACATCACCACTTACCTCAGAAAGAACAGCAGGGCAAAAAAAAGTGTCATCGAAGAAGACATCATCAACAGGCTCAGTAGAATGCTGTTGAATGGAATTGAAGTTAAAAATGCAAAAACAACTTCAAGTTCAACCTATGGAGAAGAAAAAAAAGTTGATAGCTTACAGAAAAAAAACACAGAAATAAACACAAAATCTGAAAGTGTATCAGTTGAAAAGGATCCACAAATAATGAGCAAGAGGGAAACAGTTTCAAAAGACGATGAGAAACAGAAAAGAAATGCCATAAATATTGAAAAAGATTTTCCAATCTCGATTAGTTTGAACAAAATAATCGATGAAATGGGCGAAGAAAAACATTCATCCTTGAATTTGATGGACGTTATGGACGATGGTAAAAGGGAAGCTCAAAAAACAACCGATACTCAGGACATAAATGGAAAAAAGAATGACGAAAACAGAGAAAGTAATGCTTCTGATGATTTAATCGGAAGTAAAGAAGAGAAATCTATATCAGACATGAAAATTAATGGCTCAAATGGCGAAGAAAATAATATTAAAAAAACAGTAACTATCGATAAAAACGATAAATTATCAATTGAAGAGGACCTGAAGACAGTTGTTGAAAAAAGAGAAACAGATGAAGACATATCGCAAACTGAAAAAAAGAAAGAAAAAATAACACATAAATTAGCCAAGCACAAAAATGATATCGAATACGTGACCATACCAAGTGTGAATAAGGAAAACAAAATTGAAATAATCAACATCAATACTGAACCAACAGAAGAGACCGCAAATTCTGAAAAATTCATTTCTGTCAATTATGAATCCTCAGTTACCACAAACGATGCTGAATCAATTCAATCGAATGATGGTTCAACGAAAGACCACAGTCAAACTTTCTTGGTGAAGATCATCTACAAAAAAGACGACCCAAACATCGAAGACTTCGATGCCGGATATCCCAAACAAACCATGGACGAAGAACAAAACTTCGACGTCGAGATCACAAAAGTACCAAAGGAACAAGAAAAGGAGTCGGACGAGATAAAAGCGAGAAAAAGAACGTGGGAAGAAACAAAAGACAAAGACTCGACAACGAAGAGGTACAACTTAAGGTCTCTGTCTTCGACTGAAAAAGTACAGAAAAAAAGGATGCGTAGACTGTTCGGTCCCACCGAAATTGTGACCAGATCTCGTGTCAGTCTTTAAGTTGGGCCAATTTATCTTACAATTTATAGAATAAATTTTTATTTTTTTTATCTAGTCGTTCAGTGCAAAAATTATGTTAAGTTAATAATAGTTAAGTTCTACTTGTTATTTTTTCGTTAGTTTAAGTTCATGTTACGTTTTTCGATATGAAGTTACTGTGTTGTTTTTTCAATAAATTTTCTCTTTCTATCAATCTTTTTATTGTCTTTTTTTCGAGAACTTTCGTGAGTTACTTCGCGATATTCTGAAAATAAAATTAGCCCAAGAATTATTTAAAAATTGTCACCCATCCGATTCTGCTAAACCTCGGTACATCCCTCCATTAAGTTCGATTTCTTTCCAAAAAAAACGTGTAAGTGCTCCACCATTCAAACACGTGATCCAATTCCATTCGAAGCAATCGTCCATCGACTCACCTGGTTATATCCAAACCCGCAGCAATTCTAAAGGAAAGGAATACAAAAAAAAAACAGATCAAAACTTTCTCAATTATATAAAATTGAAAATATATCAAATATATTTAAAAACAAAACGTGTTTAGATAAAATATTCGTGTATATTTTTCACTTGTAATATGATACTTAAGTAACATGGGGTTATTTTTTACATTAGAGATTCTATAAGGGTGTTCTTTTTAGAACTGAATTCCACGTGCGTGTTATCCTCGTTATTCAGCAGGGAATCTTTGGGATTTTTTCCTCTTCCAAGTATCCTGAAAACATAGGAAATTCTGATTAATGTTTACTTTATTTTGCCTCAACTCTTCAAATAAAAAATGTTCAGGAAATCGTTTTAAATCGTGAAGATTTACAATTAATGTACACACTGATAAACTGATAAGGTTCTACTCGCTGAATCAAGTTTGATAGTTTCTTATCTATTCAGTCCAGGTATTCTTTTCAAAGGTTTCTGCTGACGACAAGTTTATAATCTCTCCATTGTGTTTCAATGAGTGGCATGAGTGGGGTTCATTCAGTTTTAAATCTCGGTAAATTCCAGTATCGCAATATGAATTAAATATGAAGTTTTTTTATTCAATAGTTTAAGATATTGAATCCTGTTTTTTCGTTGATCCTGCGTGTGAATGAATTATGTTCAAACTGAAGAAATGGTGACTATTTCAAGGAACTTTGGACGTTTCAAAGAGTGAAAAATTGAGAGGACAGATCCACTTATTCAGCAAGGTGTAATTATGATGATTTATATGATGGTTCGTTATGTATCTGTCTATGTTTGTTAATTTTATAGAAATAAATGTAGAAACAATGTGTTTTTCATTTCCTAAATTCGTCAAGGTAGGTAAACGTAGGATTGTAGAAAATAATATTGTATGACAATACAGGGTGAGTCTTTGAGTCAGTTCAACAGAAGACTGTTGAGGCCAAAAGAAACACTTTTTTCCTATACCATTTTTTTCTGATTCGGCCCTGATAAAAGGATATAGCCTTTTTTTTTAAGTTTCCATAATGAGCTATGCAACCCCTGGAGAAACTACACATCTGTGGATCTTTTGAACAGGGTTGCATTCAGCCGAAGTACCCAATTTTCCAGATATTTTTTAATTTTGAACATCAAATTACTCGAAAACGGCGCATTATACGAGAAAATATGAAGAATACTTTCAACAAAATATTCAAATATTCATTAGATAGCGTCCAACTTAGTTTCAAAAGTTGGATTCTTTGAATTTTTGGTATTTTTATGGTACCTGATGGTCATAATGAAAAAACTGGAAGACGTGGGTGATATCTTTTGTTCGAAACAGATTCATAAAATGAATGAAAAACTATGTCTGAAATTCATTTCATTCGATAAAATCGTTTGTGAGAAAGAAGTAAAAATAACTTTTTAATGGGTGTTCAACAGCCTGTATCTTTTAAACCGAGCAGATTCGGGAAAAATGGTAAAGGAAAAAAGTGCTTCTTTTGACCTCAAGATTCTACCGTTAAAATATTTGTAAGAGTCAAAGACTCAACCTGTACACGCAAAAAAAATGAAATATGTAAAGATGAAACTGAACGAACGCTATTTTCCTAGTCAACGAATTTATTAAATGTCATCTTTCAATTTCGAAAGAGAGATGGCGCTCAAAGATTCAGACAGATGTTTTCCTCGAATTAATTTTATCAGTAAGGTAGCCACAGATAAGAGGGCATTGGCCATGTTCTAAAATTCGGATGTGGCGTAGGACCACAGCGAGCGATCTACCGAATTCGGTGTATAGATGGCGCGCAAAAGTTTTAACGAAAGGGGAGGGCTCTGGGAGCTATTCAAATCACCCAAAGTTCGAATTTACACTTTATGTGTCGACCTATACGTTTTTTTTTGAGAACAATTCCACCAACTACTTCATTGACGTATCAAGGTTTGGAGTATGTGCTTGAAGTATCAAACTGAACTATTTCTTTTCAGGAAAAACATGCTTGTATTCTCTATATGGACAGCAAATTAGTATTTCTCCTGTATCTACCAAAATTGACCACGAAATATCAATCTTTCAGATTAAAAGATAAGACAACTACGATACCGCCTCAAAACGTGAAAAAATCTAATCAATAGGGGTTGAAAAAGGGAAACGCTTCAAACTGATAATTCAAGTACACTTTTTCACCGATCAAACACAAAACTAAACACTAAAAATAATAAAAAACAATTTTATTTAAAAAAAAGGCATAAAAACCTCCATCCACAACTAAAAATCAATATCTGTCGTCATAGGTCACCCCTACCCACGAAAACAGATCTCTACCCTAATATCTACTCTGTACAATTTACGGTATACCTTGAAATTCCGTTAGGGGGGCTCGTATAATTCTCTATGTCGTCCAGTCCGCGATGTATCGATATCGCGTCCATCTCTTGCCTGTCTCTCATCGCCAGGAATTCGGGCGTTTCCAGATCCGCCCTGGTGGGCTTCCTCCACAGCTTCAGCAGCAGACTGGACCCGACCACGGACACGCTGCTGAGGGCCATGGCCGCGCTCGCCATCCACGGCGCCAGCATGAGGCCGAACATGCTGAAGGCCCCCGCTGCCAGAGGGATACCTGGGAGGAGGCGACCATTCGATTTAGTTCTATGGTTAAGTCAAGGACGCGAGTGTCAGAAGGAGCACAGAAAGAGTCGAATTGGGTAGGAATCAAGGATTTATTCGTGATTTTTAAAGTTATCTGTTCTTCTGGGGAGAAACTGGGATATTTCAAGTGGAAAACTTATTGTTACTGTGCAGGAGTGAGGTGAAGGAGCAGAATTACTCACCCAAAAGGTTGTACATGCTGGCGAATAAGAAATTCAGCCTTATCCTGGATACTGTACATCTCGATAGCTCCAAACAAGCTACAACGTCCAATAAGTCGTTCCTCATCAACACCACATGCGCGGCTTCCACCGCTACATCTGTACCGGCAGCTATGGCCATGCCTACGTCGGCCTGGGCCAAGGCCGGGGAGTCGTTGATGCCGTCCCCCACCATGCACACCTTAACGCCCTTCGCTTGCAACCTAAAATTTTCGGCTGTATCGTTTAAAATCCTTCTTGGATTGTTGGATACTCACTTCTGCACCCGGGCTACCTTGTGCGACGGTAACACCTCGGCGTAGACCTTCGTGATGCCCACCTCTCTGGCTATGCTAGCCGCCGTCTTTCTGTTGTCGCCCGTCAGCAGTATGACCTCCAGTCCCATCCTCTTCAGGGAGTACACGGCCAGGCTGGCTTCCGGTTTGACGGTGTCCGCGACGCTTATCATCGATACGATTTTACCTGCGAGATTAAAAGAATCTCTAGTTAACTGCGGGCGTTTCTATACGGGGCGAGTCTTTGAGCGGTACGTATATTTCAACTGCGGATCATCGAGGTCCGATGAAACACTGAATGTGATACATATTCTGAAAGAGCAACTCTTCTAGTTATAAATCTGAGAATTTCATCCATCTCGGCACAACCGTTCGGTCTTGAGGAAGTTTTAACTGAACCCAACTTTTTGGGAAATTTTCGCAGGTCGTCTTTAGAGGAATTAATCTTCCAGGAAAACTATCGTAGATCTAAACGTGATACATATTCTGAAAGAGCAACTCTTCGAGTCATAAATCTGAGAACTTCACCCATCTCGGCGCAAGCGTTCGGTCTTGAGGAAGTCTTAACTGAACCCAACTTTTTGGGAATTTTTCGAAGGTCGTCTTTAGAGGAATTAATCTTCCAGGAGAACTATCGTAGATCTAAACGTGATACATATTCTGAAAGAGGAACTCTTCTAGTGATAAATCTGAGAATTCCATCCATCTCGGCGCAACCGTTTGGTCTTGAGGAAGTTTTAACTGAACCCAACTTTTTGGGAAATTTTCGCAGGTCGTCTTTAGAGGAATTAATCTTCTAGGAAAACTATCGTAGATCTAAACGTGATACATAATCTGAAAGAGCAACTCTTCTAGTCATAAATCTGAGAACTTCATCCATCTCGGCGCAACCGTTCGGTCTTGAGGAAGTTTTAACTGAACCCAACTTTTTGGGAAATTTTCGCGGGTCGTCTTTAGAGGAATTAATCTCCCAGGAAAACTATCGTAGATCTAAATGTGATACATATTCTGAAAGAGCAACTCTTCTAGTCATAAATCTGAGAACTTCATCCATCTCGGCGCAAGCGTTCGGTGTTGAGGAAGTTTTAACTGAACCCAACTTTTTGGGAAATTTTCGCGGGTCGTCTTTAGAGGAATTAATCTCCCAGGAAAACTATCGTAGATCTAAATGTGATACATATTCTGAAAGAGCAACTCTTCTAGTCATAAATCTGAGAACTTCATCCATCTCGGCGCAAGCGTTCGGTGTTGAGGAAGTTTTAACTGAACCCAACTTTTTGGGAAATTTTCGCGGGTCGTCTTTAGAGGAATTAATCTCCCAGGAAAACTATCGTAGATCTAAATGTGATACATATTCTGAAAGAGCAACTCTTCTAGTCATAAATCTGAGAACTTCATCCATCTCGGCGCAAGCGTTCGGTGTTGAGGAAGTTTTAACTGAACCCAACTTTTTGGGAAATTTTCGCGGGTCGTCTTTAGAGGAATTAATCTCCCAGGAAAACTATCGTAGATCTAAATGTGATACATATTCTGAAAGAGCAACTCTTCTAGTCATAAATCTGAGAACTTCATCCATCTCGGCGCAAGCGTTCGGTGTTGAGGAAGTTTTAACTGAACCCAACTTTTTGGGAAATTTTCGCGGGTCGTCTTTAGAGGAATTAATCTCCCAGGAAAACTATCGTAGATCTAAATGTGATACATATTCTGAAAGAGCAACTTTTCTAGTAACAAATCTGAGAATTTCATCCACCTCGGCGCAACCGTTCGGTCTTGAGGAATTTTTAACTGAACCCAACTTTTTGGGAATTTTCCGATGGTCAACTTGCGAGTGGTTTTTCTTGCAGGAAAATTATCGTAGCTCAAAATGTGATACATATTCTGAAAGAGCAACTCTTCTAGTAATAAATCTGTGAATTTCATCCATTTCGGCGCAACTGTTCGGTCTTGAGCAAGTCTTAACTGAACCCAACTTTTTGGGAATTTTTGGAAGGTGAACTTTGGACATGCGTATATCCCAGAAAAATCATCGTAGCTCTAAAAGTCATGCATATCTTGAAAGAGCAACCTCTCACAAGTTCAAAAGGGGTGGGGAGTATGGATTTTCAACAGCCCGCATCTTGTCAACCCAGTCGAAAGTAAAAAAAAAGGTTAAATCACAAAGTTTTTCACTTGACCTCAGAAATCTTCTGTTAAAATATACGTACTCACCCCGTACTTGAACAATGGCTTCCTGGGGTCCAAGAAAGGCCTTCTTCCCTTTATATTTTAGTGAAATCAAACAGGCATAAATGGTAAATGAAAGAAGCGTTTCACTCTAAGCGCGAAAGGCTCTCACTTACCGTTTAAGGCGCACAGAACCGCGGACCTCCCCTGCTCCTCCTCGTCCACCATCCTCCTGTTCATGTCGTCGGTGACCAACAGTCCGTTCCTGTTCATCCACTCCCTGTTCCCGACGATCACCTGATACTCCCCCCCTGATGCGTTATCGTCATCCTGCGAATTTATGCCGATCAGTCTGCCCAACATCAGATTTTGCGAATGGGTCACGTCCACCTGCACGTTCAGCAGGGAAAAGGTGCCGGAACTGCCCGCGGACACCAGCGAGGCGAACTCGGACAGTTCCTTGTTGTTCTTCGCGTTGTTCACCATGGTGGACAGCGAGGACACGGTGCATCGGAGGCCGCATCCGGGCACGCTTTGGAAGTTCGAGACGAACCCTAAAATCAACGTATATCGAGAGATGGTTGCCGAGAGAGACCCAGAAACGTCACTCACCTGTCATGTCGCAATTCAAGACGTCTTTTACGTATCTGATGATGGCTATGCCGATGGGATGTTCGGAGTTCGTCTCGGCGCATCCAAGGGCGCTGAGTATGACCGCGGGGTTGTATATGTCGCCGGTCAGCCAGATCCTGGCCACCTCGGGCACGCCCTTGGTTATCGTGCCGGTTTTGTCGAACATGATGGCCTTTACCTTGTGCGCGTTTTCTAGGGGTTCCGCCCCTTTTATCAGGATACCTTAGGGAAAAAAAAAAACGGGATCAATCGATGACGTAGAAATAGATAGACCCATTTATTCACATTGAACACTGAAGACCAGATTCCAAAAGTAATAACTAGATGGGCAACTGTGTTTATTTCAGAAAAATGCTCGGAAAATACGCAGGGTGTGTCTTTGACCCGTATATTTCAACAGTAGATTCTTGAGGTCGAAAGAAACACTTTTTTCCTTCACCATTTTTGCCGATTCGGCCCTGATATGGTCATTTTAAGTCTTCATAATGAGCTGTGCCACCCCTGGATTTAAGTATAACTAGTTAAATCTGTGACTCTACATATCTGTGGATCTTTTAAACAGAGTTTTATTCAGTCAAAGCACCCAATTTTTCGAATTTCACAGATACTTTTAAATTTTTTAACATCAAATTACTCGAAAACGGCGTATTATACGACAAAATATGAAAAATACTTGAAAAACGTTCAAATATTCATGAGATAGCGTCCAACTTAGTTTCAAGAGTTGGGTTCCTTGAATTTTTGGTATTTTTATGGTACGAAATGGTGATAATGAGAAAACTGGAAGACGTAGGTGATATCTTATGTTCGAAAAAGATTCATCAAATGAATGAAAAACTATATTCCGAACTACATTCCATTTGATAAAACTCTTTGTGAGATAGAGCTAAAAATAACATTTTTTATGGTTTTTCAACAGCCTGTATCTTTTAAACCGAGCCGATTCGGAAAAAATGGTAAAGGAAAAAAGTGTTGCTTTCGACCTCAAGAATCTACTGTTTTAATATTCGTACGAGTCAAAGACTCACCCTGTATATCATAAAGGGAGAGATAAAAGGTCCTATAATCCCACAATCTTTATTTTGTGACGACTAGTTTCAAGACTTTTATATTAGTCTCATTCTCAAGTCTTCTAAAGCTACTAAAGTTTTCAACTTAAGTTAAAAAGGTCATAAACTATAAAAAGGACAACACTCACAAACAAGCTACAACTCTAAAAAACAAATAAATCTACTACAAACCGTTTTTTTTATCATGAAACATATGAATAAGATCGCGTCATATACTAATTAGAATAGTAGAATAGTAAGTGTTGTCCTTTTTACAGTTTATGACCTTTTTACCTCATGTTGAAAACTTTTGTAGCTTTAGAAGGCTTGAGAATGAGACTAATGAAAAAGTCTCGAAACTAGTCGTCACAAAATAAAGATTGTGGGATTATAGGACCTTTTCTCTCTCCCTTTATTATGAGTCACCCACATTTGTCAATCTTCCAGTTCACCCTGTATAGTTCAATTGATTCGAAAATCCTTCATCGATAAATTTCTGTTGTGAATAAATCTTTTTCAATACCACAAAAAAGCAATTCATTTCCTCCATTGCTTGAAGTGGAGTTTTTTGAGTACCCAAAGCAGAGAGCTTAAAAAAATTAAATATAAAGTTTCTTTTCTGTTTCTAGAGCAATTGCCAAATTTTGAGCCAAGTTTAGCACCCTACTGTCAATGTTCATTCTCGATGAAATAACTGCTCAATTTGTTGCCCATACAAAATTTTTTGAATATTCCATTCATCAGTTATTTTTTACAATTTATTTTTCTATTACATTGCGCATTTTTAAATTTTCCTTTCATGAAGCTGAAAGTTTTGTAAAAAACGTTCGAATGAGTAGCAAACAACAAATAATTCTATTCAATCTACCCCATTACGTTTTCGAGCGTTTTATTATTTTAAGGCCCGATTGTTCAGTGCAGGATTAGATCCTAGATTCACGTGACAGAATTGAACGGAAATGTCAAAATTAATCCAGGATTATCTTTAATCCTACACTCAACAACCTTAAGGCCTTGAGATCCTCGATAAAATGCAGTTTTCAACAATATAGTTCACCGATTTTCGAATAATCAATTGACAAAAGTCATCAAAATAATCAGTACAAAACACCGCTAGACACTGTATGACTCAATTTACCCAGCGTTGCCAAAGCAGCAGATTTGGATCTTTAATCTTTTTATGATTTGGATCGATGCGCGAAAGGTCTACTCACCGTTCATCGCGCCCACGCCCGTGCCCACCATGACGGCGGTGGGCGTGGCCAGGCCCAACGCGCAAGGACACGCGATGGCCAATACGCTCAGCGCGCACCTGAAGACGAACTGTAACAGCACCTCGGTCTCCGTGAATCCCTCCTTCTCCGCGTTACCAACAGGCAGATAATCGATGTTGATCGATCCGATTATCGACCAGACCACCAAAGTCAACAGAGACAGGAAGACGACAGTTGGAACGAAATACCTGAAATACAATTAAAAAAAAAAAGTTAAGAGACGTTCGCAGAGAGAAAAACGCTACACACCCCGCAATCTTATCGGCGAGCTGCTGTATCGGCGCCTTGGACGTCTGCGCCTCCTCCACCAACTTGACGATCTGCGACAGCGTCGTGGCCTCGCCGGTGTGCGTCGCCTCCACAATCAGCAGACCGTGCTGATTTATCGAACCGCCGATCACGCTAGAACCGATCTTCTTCGGCACCGGCATGCTCTCGCCGGTTATGAGACTCTCGTCGCACATCGACTGACCCTGTATCACCTTACCGTCCACCGGCACCTTGGAGCCCGGGATCACCTTCAGCACGTCTCCCCTGTGCACCAGATCCACCGGCACCTGTTTCTCGCTCTCCACCTCGCCCTTCGCGCCCAACGTCACCAACAGAGCCTCCGTGGCCTTCAGAGATAACAATCTAAAAACGTCCACCAAAATATTAACCCTTTATAGCCTCCTGTGACATTTCTGTAACAAACCTTAATAATCCTTCTAAAATGTATACTCAACATTTGAGTTCATTCAAATCAGTATCACAGTATTATAACATACCACACTGAACATTTCAGTATCAAATATAAATCATAGGAGGTATAATTTGATGCATTAAGCGGGTTTGAATTTCGTGCGTTGATGAAAGTGACAAGAAAAAACATTTTAGAAGTTTGAATTTTATGAAAATACACTAAAAGTGTATAAAATTGTATTGTTTTCGTCGAAACCTATAGGAAAGTGATTGACTTTGTTCATATATTGTTACCAAAGCATATTTTTGCGTTTTTATGTGCAAAACGTAACTTTATATGTTTGTAACATTTCTGTCACATTGAGTGACGATCGAAATATTTTTTGGAACTAAAGTATGTGGATATTCATGTAAAATTGGTGATGACAGCGTTCTTGACCCAGATTTTCAGCCGTTATTAGAAGAAAAAATTTCAACTTTTATCTGATTGTGAAAAAGATACTGCAGTATCTTCCAGATTCAATTATTGAAAAATCTGAACGCAGTGAGCCTATTGCTGGCCCCTCGTCTGCATATCCTGGACAGCAAGGTAGCCATTCGAATAAAGCTTCCACTAATCAAAGGCAAAAAAGGCGGCAACTACAATGGAAGAACAAGACCTAATTCTTCACGACCAGCAGTTAGGATTTACCAGAAATACTACTTTACCGCCTACTTTACTGGAGCTTGATACACCAATTCAATTTTTCCTATATATTTTTTTTGAAGAATTGAACTTTTATTACAGAACAAACAAATTTTTGCATAATACAAAAAAAAAACCAAACCAATCCTTTCAAATTACCAATACCGATATCCAGCAGTTTATTGGTGCAACTTATATAATGTCATTGATTCAATTGCCAAGGGTAATCGGTTATCGGAACACATCTTATTCCTTCCATAACTCATAAGTGTATTTTCTTTTAGTTTCACTCAATGTTACAGTGATGTTACACTCCCTAAATTGTCAAATAAATAAATAATTATGAGTATTTTTTAATTTTTGAGAAATACGTGTTTTTTTATTTGTTAAAACCTATCATATACTAAAGTGATTTGAAATTTTATGACCTTGGGCTACAAAGGGTTAAAAAAATTTCACGTTTAAATCACTTTCGAGCTACCTGGAAAGAGCCTCTGATGTTTTTCCCTTGGCGATGTGTTCCAGCCATCTGCCCAGACTGATGAAGACCAACAGCATGGGGGGCGTGTCGAAGAACGTCTGCGGGGAGGTGTTCTGTCCGGTCGCCATGGCTGCCACGACTACGCACACGCTGTAAGTGTAGGAGATCGACGTTGCCATCGCTATAAGTACGTCCATGTTCGTCGTGCAGTGTTGCAGGGCCTTGTAGGCCTGGACGAAGAAGTGACGGCCGCCGAAGATTAGGACGGGCGTGGAGAGCGCCCACATTATGAGGTTTTCCAAGGACAGACCTGGGCGAAAGAAGAAAAATCTATTTTTGTTATACCGTTCAGTAGTGGTTGTATCACAAATAAAGAGGTTATTTTTTCCAACTTCAGGACAGTACCCTGTACAGGGTGCGCAAAATTCGTTGTCCACTGAGGGGATCTCGAAAACTATAAGAGCTAGAAGAAAACAGACGACACATTTCCTAGCTCTATTCCAGAGAAACAAAGAATGGTGAAGGCTATAGCTTCCTACGATTCTTCGTTTATGAGTTATTAGCAAGAATTCGACGATTTCGAAAAGTTCTCGTAACTTTTTTGTCTTTGAAGGTACAGATTTGAAGCTTCAACCTTCTTAGGTACTTTTATATGTGAAATCTACTGAAGAAATTTTTTTTTAATAGACATCTTGATCACGTTACATAACCCGCTCATGAGCAACAGCAACTTCATGAAATATTGTACAGGGTGGGTAAAATTCGTGGTGTACTGAGAGGATCTTGAGAACTATAAGAGCTAGAAGAAATTGGATCACGCATTTCCTAGTTCTTCTTCAGAAAAACAAAGAATGGTGAAAACCGTAGCCTCCTACGATTTTTCGCCTTCGAATTATTAGCAAAAAATGATATTTTGACGATTTCGAAAAGTCCTCGTAACTTTTTTGTCTTTGAAGTTACTGATATGGAACTTGAATCTTCTACAGGCACTTTTATACGTAGAATCAACTGACGAAAGATTTTTTCCCAATTCAAAAATAACAAATTCAATAAACGTTAGCATTTAAAAAAACCAAAGTACGCCTAATGATTCGAAATAAAAAAAATTTTGAGCTCGTCAGTGGATTCTATATATAAAAGTGCCTGTAGAAGATTCAAGTTCCATATCAGTAACTTCAAAGACAAAAAAGTTACGAGGAATTTTCGAAATCGTCAAAATCTCATTTTTTGCTAATAATTCGAAGACGAAGAATCGTAGGAGGCTACGGTTTTCACTATTCTTTGTTTTTCTGAAGAAGAACTAGGAAATGTGTGATCCAATTTCTTCTAGCTCTTATAGTTCTCAAGATCCTCTCAGTAAACTACGAATTTTGCCCAGCCTGTACAATATTTCATGAAGTTGCTGTTGCTCAATGAGCGAGTTATGTAACGTGGTCAAGATGTCTATTTTAAGAAAAATTTCTTCAGTAGATTTCACATATAAAAGTGCCTAAGAAGCTTGAAGTTTCAGATCTGTACCTTCAAAGACAAAAAAGTTACGAGAACTTTTCGAAATCGTAAAATTCTTGCTAATAACTGAAAAACGAAGAATCGTAGGAGACTACGGTTGTCACCATTCTTTGTTACTCTGAAAAAGAGCTCGGTAAGTGTCATCAGTTTTGCTCTAGCTCTTTTAATTTCCGAGATTCCCTCACTGGACATCGAATTTGGGACACCCCTTATACAGGCTCAACAATTGATAAGGACCACTGACCTTCCATCAATCTTTTTCACGAGTATTCGATACTGAAGAATTTTCATTTGAAATCCTTTTTTCCTCAGAAAAGAATGAAAAAATTAGGAGCATCAAAGAAAAAGTAATTGTATTGAAAGTATGAGAAATCTTAACACCAAAGAAATGAAATTAAATGAAGAGTTAATTGAAAGTCTCGGGTAAAGCTAGTATTTGGTCGATCCCCCAAGCATTCTACTCTTGGAGGCATGCTTTCGATGAGGCAATCTATAAAATGTATAGCCAAATTTGTCTAAATATCCAGCAAAACGTAAGAAAGATGCTCCAAAGCTGAAGATTGTTAATCGGTTGTCCCAGGGAGGTCATTCATCTAGAAATATCTGACCAGACATGCTCGATTCAAGTCATGTCTGGAAGGAGAGATGGCCAGTCTATCTTTTGAATAGCTCGAGCTTCCAGAGCTTCATTAACCAAAATCTGCAGCAAGCTGAACGATTTTTTATCTAATGATCATATTGTGATGTCTCCAACCGGTCCTACTAGCTTCCTGCGAAACAATCAAGTCTCCGTGGTTACCCTATCAATTGTCGAGCAGTGTAGGGCTGAAATATAACCATACATAGATAAAAATCTCCCTACCCTTAACGACACAGCACATATCCTTGTGGCTCATGGTGCCGGTCGACATGACAAACATGAAATACATCATAACTACCATACTGGGCGCGCCGAAGATCAGAGAAACCAAAAAGGCGTTCCTCCACCTACGTATCTCCTCCTTCTGGTGTAGATAATCCCCGCCCCTATCCTTATTCAACAGTTCGGCCGTGAAACCTGCAAAAATTCAACCAATAACTCACCCTACCCTCAATTTTTCACTCCATCCGTATTACCCAAATCTTCAATGGCCTTTATCACGTCTCTAGGACCGGTGATCTCCGAGTCGTACAGGAATTTACCCCTACGGGTCGTGAGGGCGACCTTGGCCGATACCACCCCCCGCAGCTTGACCACGTTGCTCTCGATTTTATACACGCAACTGGCGCACGTCATCCCGCCGATTTCCAGGTCTAATTCCGCCTCGCTGCCTCCGGATTGCACCAGGACCAAAGAGGGAAAACCGAGCTCCGATATGGAGCCGGCTATGTCGTTGGGCGAGGTGAAGGAAGGGTCGAAGAGTACCTCCGCCCTGGCGGCCAGGAGGGAGACCAGGATCTTGTGGCAACCTTGAAGAAAAACGTGGTAAATTCGGGATTTTCCAAATGAGTAAAACGTACCTGTTATTTTCATCACGTGTTTTTCGATAGCAGCAACGCAGGAACCGCAGGTCATCCCTTTGATCTGCAACTGGCATTTTTCCAAGTTTAATTCTTCGGTCTCCCTGTCCGCGCGACCATTAGTTGCCAGTTTGCCATTCTGCGTTTTCCTATTATCTAAAAAGAGACATTTGTTACGTTCGGTGTGAGGTTTGAAATGTTTGATTTCTGGTTTTCATCTCGTACAAGAATTTTGATGTGATTGAATGACACACGAATGACATAAATCAGTTTTATCCACAGAAAATAGTTGTTTTATCTCAACGTTCTCACCTATTTTATATTCTTTACCATTAACAGTCTTCACGTAGGCCTCAAAACCCATATCTTCTATCATTTCGGCTATTTGTTCTGCGTTCACCTCGCTGGAGAATTCTACGAAGGCCTCTTTTTTCTGCAGATCAACCGATATACTCTTCACGCCTTCCCTCGTGGATATCATTCCTGGAAAAACACAATATTTATTTACATTGAATACTGAAATCGATTGAAATTTATTCTGGGAGGATTCTGCATTTCTTAATAAACTTTTTAGGGTTTTCACTCCCAATCTCCGAAAAAAAATCAATTAAAAATGAAATAAACGATTTGCTCCTGCGTAAATTCTTGCACTAATTTGTCAGGAGCAAATCAACTAGAAAAAATTGTTGCCTGACAATGAATGAGATTGGGAGTGAAAACCCTAAAAAGTTTATTAAGGAATTGAATACTGAAGACTAGATTTCAAAAGTAATGACTAGATGGGCCAACTGTGTTTATTTCTGAAAAATGCTCGGAAAATATGCAGGCTGAGCCTTTGACTCGTGCAAATATTTCAACAGTAGATTCTTGACGTTGAAAGAAACACTTTTTTCCTCCACCATTTTTGCCGATTCGGCCCTGATAAAAATATATAGCCATTTTGAGTTTTCATAATGAGCTGTGTCACCCCTAAAAAACAAAATCACCTTCAGAATGACTAGCTTAATCTGTGACACTACACATCTGTGGATCTTTTGAACAGAGTTGTATTCACCCAAAGTACCCAAATTTCTGAATTTCACAGATACTTTTTTATTTTTGAACAACAAATTACTCGAAAATGATGCATTATTTTACAAATGGTTCAAATATTCATTATATAGCCTCCAACTTAGTTTCAAGAGTTGGGTTCTTTGAATTTTTGGTATTTTATGGTACGTAATGGTCATAATGACAAAACTGGAAGACGTGGATGATATCTTGTGTCCGGAAAAGATTCCTCAAATAAATAAAAAACTATATTCTGATATTCATTCAATTCGATAAAACCTTTTGTGAGATAGAACTAAAAATAATTTTTTATGGTTTTCAAACAGCCTGCATCTTCTAAACCGAGCCAAATCAGACAAAATGGTGAAGGAAAAAGGTGTTTCTTTTGACCTACTGTTGAAATATTTGTACCAGCCAAAGACTCACCCCGTATATACTCACCTTGGATGGATTCCACGCAGGAGTTACAGGTCATGCCATTGATGTGGATATAGCTCTGATTGACCGTTTGCTGGCCGCTCAACAGTGGTACTGCCGCTTCGAAGCCCATCTCGTCTATATAATCGCATATATCTTGTGGTGTAATCTTCCTTACATCATAACGTACCAGGGCTGACTTGTTAGCCAGGGAAACCTGAGAAAGTCTTCAATTATCATCAATCGGCTGAACAAATTCGAACGCCTAATGATAAGGGTGAGAAACAGACACAGTAACATTCAGATCATCGAAAAATTCCCGATCTAGAATCGAAATAGATGATCTGACTGCTCACACGCCTTTTGTGGGTCAAGATTGCAAAATATCTCGATAACATTGAAATAAACAGGCTATCATTCCTGATGGAAGTGCAGCCCTCTCATATGGACGTGCTGCATGTTACAGTCTTCACATTGGGATCAAATTTCCTTGCCTTTATGTTGAATATTCCCGGTTTTTGACCGACCACGTCCTCTATGCTCCTCACGCAGGAATTGCATGTCATCCCTTCGATGGTCACCTTAACCGTACCATCCTCGTCTTCTTCACCGTAATCTTTCGAATCTGCACCATCTCCGGTGTGGGACAAGACGGTGACAGCTTCTAGGTCCGCCTTGTGGTTGATCAACGGTTCGAAACCGAGCGTTTCCGAGGTCTCCCTAAAAAAAAAAAAAGATTTTAGTTGGAAAATTCATTAATTTATCAGAATTAAGAGCTTTTTGGTGGTGTGGTGGTAGCCCCACCACATTTGACACCATTCTTCGCTGGAAAACGTCGCCAATTTTATTGGGATCAAGGTCGGAAAACGCGTTCGCGGCCACCCCACCGACCCGATTCGACCCCGCTGGAAGATTTTCGAAAAAACCACCGTTTTCCACGAATCCAGGTTATTTTGCGCGACAGAACGTCGCTGTTTACATACCAGACATCTTCCCTAGATAAGAGCGGCTCTTTATCGCACATCCCGACCAGGAGAACTGCCGTGGCCGGTGTCCAAACCGCAGCCGAAGATAAACTAACACCGAAAAAGATTGTTTTTCGCCACGATGCACATAATAACGTCGAAAATTCGACGGTTATCTCCCTTTTCGACGCATATACTACAAGCCAAACGAACCGCGTAGTCGTCGTGAACGGATAGAACTGAATAAATAATTTTTTTAAGTCGATTTCGATAAGATAAGACCCTACTTTGGAGGCGCGTGTGAATGCAGGACTGCTGGAGGAGGAGATAGCGAACGTTTCGGTATTTTTGGGGATCTTTTTAGATAACTTCGATGGGGGTAGAATTTTTGCTAAAAATAATTATTTTTTATGGGGGAACATGAGGGTATAATGAGAAAAATGGTTAATTAAACACTAAAATAAGGTCTACAAACGTGAAAATGCGAACATTACAGCGTTTAGGAGCTAAACTTCCAATTTTCATCTCGATTCAACCGATGCAAGGAAAATCAACAATGATTAAATCGTGAAAGCGAGAGTTTCTCTAAGGAAAATAATATACATCTCACCTACGACGATTTCAGAGCAAAATGAACTTCGTTTCGTTAATTTCTCACGGGCTACCTGATTATCGACATTATTTATTGGAAAGTCGTTCATTACAGGCCATTTGAAATTTAATTGTATATCCAAAATGGAAGAGGTAATGACGAAATAAAAACTTGCAGTTGTTCTGTATTGAGCAACGAATAAAATACGACATTTTAGATCGCTGATTATTGTCTCGGTTTATCGTAATCACTACGTATATGGAAATTGGGGGAAAACCAGAGAGCTCTTCAAAGTGAACTCGAAAATGATAAGTGGAAAAACAAAAAACTTTTGTTTTCTCCTAAACAGAGATCAGATATTTGAAAGTTTAGTGTGAAAATATAGGTTTTC
This sequence comes from Coccinella septempunctata, assembly GCF_907165205.1. Taxonomy (NCBI): domain Eukaryota; kingdom Metazoa; phylum Arthropoda; class Insecta; order Coleoptera; family Coccinellidae; genus Coccinella; species Coccinella septempunctata. The sequence continues at coordinate 17,740,361 of NC_058197.1, forward strand.
GAACACGCTGAATCTATTGCGAGCAATTTCGAAAGCCTATCTCCGTTCGTTTAGATTTTCATCTTCGAAATGGCATTTTTCAAAAATTTGCAATTTTCAATCTGCGATATCTCCTGTTATATTCTTCAGATCCAATAGGGGTTTTCGGTTTTATAATCAGCGTTGCCAAGGCTTTCACCCTAGTACAAAAACTCGATTTCGAAAATTTCGATTTTTTGGGTCAAAAATGAGCAAGGGGTTAGACCCCCCTAAAATGACCTATTTGCTACTCTGTCAAAAAATCAGGAAGTTCTATTACTATCTTAGGATATGGAGTGCATAGAATTGGTTTTGAAGATTCTAGAAAACCAAACAGTTGATGATTCGATAGAGAATTGCAGTCCAGAGAGCTCTTCGAAGTCAACTCGAAAATGAAAAGTGGAAAAACGAAAATTATTATTTTCTCCCAAACTGGGCCAGATATTGGAAATTTTGGTATGAAAATATAGGTTTTCGAACACGCTGAATCTATTGCGAGCAATTTCGAAAGCCTATCTGCCTTCGTTTAGATTTTCATCTCTGAAATGGCATTTTTCAAAAATTTGCAATTTTCAATCTGCGATATCTCCTGTTATATTCGTCTGATCCAATTGGGCTTTCCGGTTTTATAATCAGCGTGGCCAAGGCTTCCACCCTAGCACGAAAACTCGATTTCGAAAATTTCGATTTTTTGGGTAAAAAATGAGCAAGGGGTTAGACCCCCCTAAAATCACCTATTTGCTACTCTGTCTAAAAATCAGGATGTTCTATTGCTGTCCTAGGATATGGAGTGCATAGAATAAGTTTTGAAGATTCTAAAGAACCAAACAGTTGATGATTCAATAGAGAATTGCACTCCAGAGAGCTCTTCAAAGTCAACTCGAAAATGAAAAGTGGAAAAACAAAAAAAATTATTTTCTCCTAAACAGTGTCAGATATTGGAAAGTTTGGTATGAAAATATAGGTTTTCGAACACGCTGAATCTATTGCGAGCAATTTCGAAAGCCTATCTGCCTTCGTTTAGATTTTCATCTCTGAAATGGCATTTTTCAAAAATTTGCAATTTTCAATCTGCGATATCTCCTGTTATATTCGTCTGATCCAATTGGGCTTTCCGGTTTTATAATCAGCGTGGCCAAGGCTTCCACCCTAGCATAAAAACTCGATTTCGAAAATTTCGATTTTTTGGGTCAAAAATGAGCAAGGGGTTAGACCCCCCTAAAATCACCTATTTGCTACTCTGTCTAAAAATCAGGATGTTCTATTGCTGTCCTAGGATATGGAGTGCATAGAATAAGTTTTGAAGATTCTAAAGAACCAAACAGTTGATGATTCAATAGAGAATTGCACTCCAGAGAGCTCTTCAAAGTCAACTCGAAAATGAAAAGTGGAAAAACAAAAAAAATTATTTTCTCCTAAACAGTGTCAGATATTGGAAAGTTTGGTATGAAAATATAGGTTTTCGAACACGCTGAATCTATTGCGAGCAATTTCGAAAGCCTATCTGCCTTCGTTTAGATTTTCATCTCTGAAATGGAATTTTTCAAAAATTTGCAATTTTCAATCTGCGATATCTCCTGTTATATTCGTCTGATCCAATTGGGGTTTCCGGTTTTATAATCAGCGTGGCCAAGGCTTCCACCCTAGCATAAAAACTCGATTTCGAAAATTTCGATTTTTTGGGTCAAAAATGAGCAAGGGGTTAGACCCCCCTAAAATCACCTATTTGCTACTCTGTCTAAAAATCAGGATGTTCTATTGCTGTCCTAGGATATGGAGTGCATAGAATAAGTTTTGAAGATTCTAAAAAACCAAACAGTTGATGATTCAATAGAGAATTGCACTCCAGAGAGCTCTTCAAAGTCAACTCGAAAATGAAAAGTGGAAAAACAAAAAAAATTATTTTCTCCTAAACAGTGTCAGATATTGGAAAGTTTGGTATGAAAATATAGGTTTTCGAACACGCTGAATCTATTGCAAGCAATTTCGAATGCGTATCTCCGTTCGTTTAGATTTTCATTTCTGAAATGGAATTTTTCAAAAATTTGCAATTTTCAATCTGCGATATCTCCTGTTATATTCGTCTGATCCAATTGGGATTTTCAGTTATATAATCAGCGTTGCCTAGGCTTCCACCATAGCACAAAAACTCGATTTCGAAAATTTCGATTTTTTGGGTCAAAAATGAGCAAGGGGTTAGACCCCCCTAAAATGACCTATTTGCTACTCTGTCTAAAAATCAGGAGGCTCTATTGCTGTCCTAGGATATGGAGTGCATAGAAGTTGTTCTGAAGATTCGAGAAAACCAAACAGTTGATGATTCAATAGACAATTCTATTCCAGAGAGCTCTCCAAAGTCAACTCGAAAATGAAAAGTGGAAAAACAAAAAAAATTATTTTCTCCTAAACAGTGTCAGATATTGAAGAATTTGGTATGAAAATATAGGTTTTCGAACACGCTGAATCTATTGCGAGCAATTTCGAAAGCCTATCTCCCTTCGTTTAGATTTTCATCTTGGAAATGGCATTTTTCAAAAATTGCGAATTTCACTTGAGAATTCGTCAAGACCGAACGGTTGCGCCGAAATGGACGAAATTCTCAAATTTATTACTAGAAGAGTTGCTCTTTCAGAATATGTATCACGTTTGGATCTACGATAATTTTCCTGGAAGAAAAATTACTCTAAAGACGACATTCGAAAATTTCCGAAAAAGTTGGGTTCAGTTAAAACTCCCTCAAGACCTTACGGTTGCGCCCAGATGGGAGAACTTCTCAGATTTGTTACTAGAAGAGTTGCTCTTTCAGAATATGTATCCCGTTCAGATCTACGATAATTTTCCAGTTTTACTGGTCGTGTCTTATGCGCAGAACTTTCAACTTACTCAAAAAAAAAACGTCTTTTTCCGCAGATTTCGAGCTCAACTTTCAACGATTACTTCTCGACATATGTGTAACTGCACAATTTCGTATCGGACACTGAATAATTTCCCGAACAAACAATACGAAATCATTCTTGTGGTAAATTGTATCAGATTCCTCGAATTCGGCGTTTCGATAATGAAAAAGAAAACGCGTAAATAGATGACGTTCTCAGAAAACAATCCTTTGCCACGTCCAAAGGAACAACTTATTGAACTTATTCATAAAATAACGGACGAATCGAAACGGTCATTATGGTAAAATGTCCGTGTTAAATGCGTTCTTTGTTTCGTCGAAAATTATCGCCGGTTATTGTTGTTAAAAAAACGGTTTTAATTATAAATGACCAAATGAGTCTTATCTAGATATATAGACCGCTTTTCTATACATGGAAAATTCTAAATATGCATGACGATAGAATTCCCAAGAGTGTTTCTTATTGGCATTACAAAATTAAAAAAAAAATTTGACCAGAGCTATCTATTGAAGAATTTTGAGTGATCAAGTCATCAAAAACAAGGGTAGGAAAAATAGGTCAAAAGGAATGCTTTTTTCCTTTACCATTTATTTCGAATAGGCTCGGTTTAAAAGATACAGGCTGCTGAAAAACCATAAAAAAAATTATTTTTAGTTCTATCTCACCAACGGTTTTATCGAATGAAATGAATTTCGGAATATGGTTTTTAGTTTGTTTGATGAATCTTTTTCGAACACAAGATATCACCCACGCCTTCCAGTTTTCTCGTTATGACCATTACGTACCATAAAAATACCAAAAATTCAAAGAACCCAACTCTGGAAACTAAGTTGGACGTTATCCAATGAATATTTGAACGTTTTGTAAAATAAAAGTATTCTTCTTTTTTTTCTCGTATAATGCGCCGTTTTCGAGTAATTTGATGTTCAAAAATTAAAAAGTATCTGTGCAAAAATTGGCTGAATACAACTCTGTTCAAGAGTGTCACAGATTTAGCTAGTTATTCTGATGGTAATTTTGTTTTTCCAGGGGTGGTACAGCTCATTATGAAAACTTAAACTGGCCACCTCTTTTAATCAGGGCAGAATTGAAAAAAATGGTATAGGAAAAAAGTGTTTCTGTTGACCTAAAGAATCTATTGTTAAAATATTCGTACGAGTCAAAGACCCTGTATATCAGGGGGGTTGGGAGGTGATAGTTCCAAGTTTCGGAACATTTTCATTGTTCATGAACTGATACTACAAAATTCCAGCTTTCTAGGTACTTCCTGAAGTACCCTTCATCATTGACATCATATCCTGAAAAGTATCATCCAAACCCAGGTAATGATCAAAAAACGCCAGAAAACCTAGCGCCCCTCTCTTGGCAGGCGCACAACAAGGTAAAAACTCAAATAGTAGTAGCTATAAACACAGCAGGCATTGTGAACACTAGAAACTCCACCCCCTCCCAACAACTCTAAAAACCCACCCAACCCTAGGACCCCCACCGATCTTACCTCCTGAAAAACGCCCTCATCACGTCCGGTAACTCTCAAAACTTCCCGATTCCAGACCGAACATCACATCTCGCGACCAGATAAAAAAAAATCGACTGACCGACGCGACCCAAGGCACAGAATCACATCTCGACACCACTCGAATGGTCCCTGATAACCAACGAACGCTCGGCGTAAAAGTTTTTAGAAAACTCGCTCAACTATTGTCTCTCGCTCGCTATCAGATTAAACCGATGGCGGTGGTCGGATTTGGTGAAAGTGAAAAATGTAGAGCCGCTCTAGTTTCGTTAGTTTTATCCTTCGCGGAATAATTATTAATCATTATACGCTTTTCGACTTGTCTCGTACGACGTCAAGCCATTCTCTTTACGAATGAGGAAATCGAGGAATTTGAAGGCATAAGGACGAAGCTGATCAATCGTGCAAGGTTTATGGGAGATTAGCACCTCGAGGAGTACGCCTCGAGGTCAAGGTCGGTGAAAAAAACGGGGAATTTAGGAATTCAGACAGCGGTATGTCCGAGAAATCGTCATCCCACGCGCCGTCACGTTTTTAATGAAACTGGAGGCGGAAAAACTAAAACTCCCTCATCCCATGGTCATTCGAAGCTGAAACTGGGAATGAGGGTCGGTTGTCGCATCAATTCAAGAGCCTTTCTGGTCTCATTATGTACGTTTGCTAATTTTCAAGGCACGATACATCCATCTCCAGATTTTTCCTGAAAATATCTTGAAAAGATCGTTTTTCCCCGTCTTAAAACATGAAAATTTCAAGGGTATTACAGTTTAGTTCCCCTACTCGATATACTATCGGTGAGAAAATAGGGAATTCTAGAAATTACTGAAATTTCGACCACACTTTCACGTTCTCTGGGTCATCGACAGGTAGAAAGTAACGAAAATTCAAAAATGCGAAATTTCTGATAAGGAATTTCTTGAGATTCATTTCACAGCTCGATGTAGGTGCTACCAACGCCATCCCTTGTAAAATTCAAGAAACAATTTCAACTTCTGGAAGCTTAAGTAGATGTCATCAGAAAAACTTCCCAAACCTCCAAGAAAAGTTTGATTTAAATCTCTGTATAAGATCCACAATTCCCCAAGCTTCCACAAATCCTTCGAGATGCCTCACCTCAATCTCTTATTCTATCAAGGTTGAGTCTCCGTATGAAGATCTAAGCCTGAACATGATTTAAGGGACAGACTCTTCAACCTCTGCAACCCCAGCTTGACCAGAAGGATATGAAAAACTCACCAAGTTATGGACAGAAACTTCTTCCTCTTATTGGTCATGAAATAACCATGAATCCGCACCTTATCGAATATGACCGAGATGCAGTACAGGAAGAACTTTGCGTACAAGCCAGACAGCATCTTGGCACTTTGTCAGGTTGAAAACCCACCAAACTGTACAAGAAAACACCCCAGATTGAGGAGGACCTTCTGACTTGAAGATCTTCACAAGAATAAACGGGGGAAGATTGGAGTTCTTGTTTGTTATTATTCCGCAAAAACCAGAACCAAACAATCTTTTGTTGATATATTTCATACGCATTCCAGACAATGAGAGTCAGTATTCCCTATCTGGTTTGGTGAGAATGCTTTCGTTATCAACAATGCCTCGAGTTATTCGAAACAGAGACCGAAATCGATTACTAGGAACTACATGTACGCATAATAAAAACAAATGTCTACAGGGACATAATTATCAAAGTCCCAGGAGGATTGCAAAAAGTAAGGTTTGGATACTAGAAATTAGGTTGCAAGCATATTGACATTCGTTTGAAGCAAATAAAAATTACCGAAAATTCTCAGATGATCATGCATACGAATTTGCTAAAACATAATATTAGGTCGAATTTCGTTGCTAACAAATCATATAAATAAACTGCTATGAATATTATACAGTTTTTCATATCTTATCAATAGAAATTTCGCTCTTTGGAAAATCTATATATTTTAGCGCATCCACCATTTTTATAGGTTTGAAACAGCCTTCACAAATGATTGACTTAAGACTCCTCATAAAAAAAAACATAAATCAAAGCAAAAACAACTAAATTAGTGTGCCAACGATTAGGTTCTCCTGTATATGATTCCTGGCAACACTCCAATAATGATACCTTTATCTTTCCCATGAACAATACACCTGATATCATGTTTCAATCGAAGAATTTATTTATCAGAATGAATAGCTGACTGAATAAGTCGGTCGTACCTTACGAGCTGATAGTTGGCTTCTGGAATTGTTACTTCAACGCAGTGGAGAGTATTCGTTTGATCAGGCAACTTGACAACTGTACCATCGATCTTTTGAAGTGCTTTACGGAGATTTTGGTATTGGTCCTCTTTTTGATCAACTGCATCTGTAAGAAAAAACTTTATTACCTCTGGTTTTGGCTATAAGCAAGTATTCATTTCACTTAGGATGATATTCAAATATCGATATCGTTATTCACAAATTGCCCAAATTAATGATAATGGTAAACGAGACATGTTTGTACAATCAGATATGGAATTCATGAAGCAAACACACAAATTGAACATAGACAATTATTAGAAACAGTATGAAATTAAAGCCCCTACCTTTCAAAATAAAGTGCACTACACTTTTTTCCATATTGCTTCTTCTAATTCACATTATAAATAAATAATTATTGCAGATTTATAATTTGAACAACATAATGAACAAAACGATTTAATATCAATAGGAAACTATCTTATTATTCCCTGATAAAAGTTATCAAATGGATGTATTTACAATCACATCCTATGTAAGGGGTGGTAAAAAATGGAAGAAAATCCCGTGAACAAGGGTGACTGACCGGAGTATAATCAAATTCAATTAAATGATCCAGATAACATTATAAATTAATCACTTTCTAATCAGGACAAAGAATTTTCAAAAAAGTAGAATTCAGACTTTCAAAATACACCTGCTGTCAAAAACTTTGGATTCATTTGATCTAATGATCTAATTTTGCAGAACTACTAAAAGAATTCTATGTCAGAATCATTTATATCGCATATATGTACTTTTAATTATCAAAAAAATATTTCAATCCATCTGTACGATTCTCGAAGTATCTGATAATAATATTGTACTCAAAAACGGACAAATGCATTTCATTAGATCAAATAAACGTTATTTTCGAACTACAAGCAAATGTCAAAAACAATTCTAACCTCATTTTTGTTATCTCAAAAATTGAAATTATCCAAGCTCCAAAAATCTTGTTTTAAATAAAATATTTCGATATGACGAAATTAATGGAATGGTTAACAGCTATCAGTGCGTTGATATCACTTTGGGTGGCTCTTTTAACGAATAAGATAGGAAATGACTTTACCAAGCAACATCATCAATTCATTTTATATTTGCCGATCATCCTAATCATCTTGTTCGGGGTAAGACTGAAAATTTTCATCTATTTCACCTTCTAAACGTTAAATTTTTCAGCTTTACGCCTTGACTGTTGTACTTTACAGAACTTTCACATTTAATAATTGTGAGGAAGCAGCAGCTGCACTAAAAAAGGTGCATTCGCCTTGTTTTCTGTAAATTAAGATTAGTTATTCATTATTTCTTATTTGTAGGAAATTCAAGAAGCTAAGTCTTCGCTGAAAGCTATGGGATATATATTTCCTGAAAAGGCATCATGAAAAGATACAGAAACATTAAAGAATGAAACAGCTGTAAAAGCAAAGTTAGATTTAATTTGTTGATTTTACAGTAACTGAATTTTTTATAACAATATTAAAATAAAGTGTATAAATAAAAGCAGGTATAAATTTAATACTTTGTTCACTTAAATACGTAAATTTTTGGTCTCAGTTAGTATTGCATAATTCTACTTCAACATTCCTTAAGCAGATTAATTGAATTAACTTCAAAATAAATTTATGGAAGTTGTGCATTCTAAATACTACTCTTGATATCACTGAATTTGTGAAATTCTATTCACTATAATAATTATTAATATCTTCTTTGAACGAAATAAATATGTTTTAAATAAATAATTAATACTGGTTACTATTAAAGCTATGATTCCACTAACCTAGAGTTAATTTGAGATTCATCTACGATTTCATGCAGTTTATTGTGGTTTTCTTCTTCTTCCTTGATCTCATTCAACCAAAGCGTAATTTCCGAACTGTACATATGACGCTGCAGTACTTCTCTAGTTCGCCTACGTCTTCCAAGATATTGTGTTGTTCCCTACGAAAAAAATTGATGTAGAAATTTAAGATTATATGAAAAAACTTACTCTTGGCGTAAAATCGATCTGCAACGATTCCAACAATCTAACATCGTGAATTTCTCGTTGCAGAACATTCCAATCGATCAAAACCTCCTCGTGTAACATCTGTTCCTCTGTGAAATTAACATAAAGCAGGAAGTCGAATCAACAAATGAATCATCTCTCACTTACCATCTCTCTTTGAAGTCTGCTTCTTGTACTGAATCCTGAACCTGAAGGCTTCCAAAACCGAGGCTACTACAATCGTTAAGACCACCATGGTGAAAAGATAGAATAACATAAAGAACAGTCTCGAATATGGGTTCGTTACGGAAGCGTAAGCGTCCATCACTATGAACCAGTTGTTCACAACCGTGAGCTCGAACAGCGTTACTGCGGAAGACAAAAGGTCGGAGAAGTTGTTTAAGTAGTAGTACCCCAAGGGACTCGTCGAGTTCGTGCTGTACTTGTAAAAGTCTTCTACCGTCGTGTTCCTACACAGATTATCGATTCAATTCTGGGTCGAGGATATTGCAGATCTAGTTTACTCACACGCAGCAGTTCCTCAAGTCGTAAGGCGCGAAGAATTCCATACCTATGATGGAAAAGAAGTAGTACATGACCAACATCACAACTGTGGTTGACCACATCAAAGGTGAGAGTAGCACCAAGGTCCCAAATATATCTCTGTATCTTTTCTTCAACTTGAAAAGCCGTAAAAGTCTGTAAAAAACTTGGTGAAATGATCATGAATGGACATATTCAGTATCTCACCTTAGAGGTCTCAAGATGACGAAGAGTGTCAGATAGGGGTTCAAATAAAGCAAAAGTGCCCCTGTCAGAGCGGCTAACGTCACTATAAGATCAAAGACGTTCCATCCAGAAGCTACATACTCGTTCCATCCTATGGCTACAACTTTGAGGAGGGCTTCCAAGAGGAATACTAAACATGAAAATTCGATTTTTATCATACGATTCAGAAAGTTTGGCGTCTAATACTCACAAGCCAAAAAAAGAAAGGTATCCCAAGAAGCAGCAAATTCCTGTGCACTTTTCTGAAGGTTTTCTGTATGTTCCATGATTCTGACAAACATTGCGAGGCCATTACTGAGTATTAGAGTATCTGAAAGGATTAAAATCATTATTTTTTACATGTACACCAATGATTTTACCTAAAGCAATCAATATACGAATTCTAGGTTAAGAAAAACTCACAAACTATATATTCAAAGTATTGCCACATGACTATGCTCCTCGCTAATCTATAAAAAGCCCTCAAAGGAGGCCATGCAGATGAAAACCAAGGATCCAGAGGTTCCCTCAACCTCCACTTAACGCTGAGCGCATCGTAAATGTTCAAAAACTCGTCCTGGGTCAAAGATCCAGTACCGGAAACATTTAAGAGATGAAACATGAGTATTACATTTCTCTGACCTGAAAAAATATTCGGGATAGAGAAATCCTGATCACTCGTTTACGGCACTCACTAGTTCTAGGCGAGTAATATCTCATCAGTCCTTGAAATTGCTTAAATTTTATCATATTTGGAGACTGTTTACTGACCAGTAGACGGAAGGCTAACTGACATGCTTTCCTCTTATGCAACAGTAATTTTCTAAACTTATCCCTCTCAATTCCTGTGAAGGTCTCGTAAACCACGGCAAGCATCTGAAATTTTCAAATGTAGAATTTACATTGTAGCCTTACTAAAATTACATACCAAGTTCATAAGCACATACAGCACTGTCGATATATAAGATATGAAGAATAAAGCACTCCATTTAGATATTGCATAAGATGGCATCATCACATCCGGAAAACTATAAAAAATTCCATTGTAAATCTGAAGGAAAAACTCTCAAACTCAAATACTTACTTTGCTGTCGTCAACAAAACAAACATACTAACAAAACTATCTGGTAGAGTCTTGAAATAGAGATTCGTAGTATGTTGACTAAATAGGTAGTAACCTAAAAGGGCATAGCTGCATACGAAAAACAGAAGCAGAACCAACATGTCTAAAATTGGAGGTAAAGATTGTAAAATTTGTCTTATGAATCTCCTTACAGCCCCACACGCTCTAGTGTCGACCAAAAATATGGGTCGTAGAGCTCTGGTGATCCGAAAATGAGAAGATTGTCTCACTAGGACTACCAAAGCCTCCATAACCATTATGATTAGAGTAACACACTGCAGAAGACAAGTCAAGAATATTTCAGTAAAATGATGAACCCATCATGAATATTAAGATATTTCTATGCATAAATAATACCTACTTTCACCATTGTTCTCTTGTGTTTTAATATAGTTCCCCATCCTATCCATCTCAACTTCAACGCCAATTCAATTCCGATAACACCCAAAGCTAACAATTCAAGAGTTCCATGGATACCAACAGGTAATTTCAGTTTATCTATGGAAGGTTTTTCTGCCAGAGCAAGTGACAAAAGGAGTAAAGAGGATGCTAGGTCTAGCCCGTAATACCATGAATTGTGAACAAGAAGATAAGCTGGCAATGCTGAAGGATGCCTGGGATGAGAATCGAACTTTTCATTATTTTCTCCTTCCTAAAAATGATAGTTTTATACTGAACACAGGACAAGAAGAAGGGAATCATACTTCCAGAAAAATAGCTGCTTCATGATAATTCATTTCCCAGTGATCAAAGCCTGTGGTATCATCCCTAATGTCTCTAGCTAAACTAGATCTACTTCCCATTTCCTCAATTGGAGGATCTACAAAAAATATATTGATTCCTCTATCGATTAACATTATCTCACTATAACTGTTTACAATTACGTCAAATGTAATGTAAACAAGATGAGATTGTTTTATATGTCAGTAAGCTCAGGGCAATAACATCTTCGTCTACTCACATGAACTGCTTGCAGTTCCATAAGTAGGATTGTGTAGATTGTCAGAAGAGAAACTTTGATATCCAGTTTCACCGAAAGATCGTGTAGAGTCCATCTTATGAGTTTATGTGATGATATAACGAAAATTTCTTAATTAAACATCGTTTTGAGACCCAGGAAATGCCTTATTTAGTGAATCATATTAGCCAGCAAACAGAGTTTATCGAAAACTCGTGCTTTTTTTTATGACGAATCATTAAGAAGGTTCACGGTGAGAAGATAAGAAATTTATTTCAACTTCATCGTCTGTCTTTGGCGAACATTTTCGAATTTTCAACAAAAAATTCCAGTAGCTGCCTGGGATGTAAATGTCAGATGTCACGATGACATCAACGTCAGAAAAGAATTTGAACTACCAAACAAAATCTCAACAAGTTTTTGCTCTATTTAGAAATTCTTGAAACTCAGAAACACTATTCATATTCTACAGGCATATCAGTTTGAAAAATGAACAGTTTACTAATAAAATTTAATGCATACAAAATCTCTAACACAGGTACATAAAAAACAAAAATAATTTGTTTTCTAAGCTAAAAATTACATCTAATCTTTAGAACAGCCTTCAGGCAATGGTACGTCGAACACTATAGGCAAGTTCTTCGGAATATAATTAATATCACATGTAGAAGCGTTAATGAAGATTATTCTTCCATCTGAGGACACTCCATATCCCTCGTGTATATGGCCAAACACATGGTACTTTGGTTTCACCCTTTTTTGTACTGTTTGAAGTAATTCAACACATCCTGCTCTAACTCCTGAACATACCAAATCTCCGTGACCTAGAGGAGGTGTATGGGTTATCAATATATCAGTATCTTCAGGGATTTTATCCCATTTGGATAAACATTTTTCACCTGAAAAGAAGATTAGTTACTCAATTTGACTAGCATTATGAATTATATTTACTACTTACCTCTAGGTATATTAAATGCCCAACCCCCAAATTCAGGTTGCCAAGGAGAACCATATATCTTAATACCATACAATTCTATTCCCGAGTCTTCTAAATATGTACAATTAGACAAATGCTGTCTTATATTATCTTCATTTACTGCGTCCACAATGTCATCCTTGGTGTTTCCATAGTTGAGAACTTGTTCGCCATCATCTGATCCTAAATGTAATGCTATTTTCTTTCTGAATAAGTCAGAAAATGTCTCGTCAAAGCTCAATTCGTGATTGCCAGCAATTACGATCTTGTGCTTATGGGGAAGGGTGCCCAGCCATGTACTAAATTGTATCACTTCGTCTTTTTGACCGCATCTTGTGAAATCGCCGGCGTGTATATATACATCCCCATGTGGTACTTCAAAATCATTTCTCAACAAAGAATGGGTATCACTCATACAAACAAATCTTACTTTGTTAGATTCTACTGGTTTAGCCGGTAGTTTTACATTTACTTTAATTACTTTTTGAGATATTGCAAGTTCTTTCCATGCTGCTGTAGGGTTACTGGTTAAGTGATGAACTTCTATTTTTTGTGATGCCATGTCTTGGGGTAATGAATCTCTCAGCTCCAACAACTCCGTCATGGACAAAGAGGCATTATAAGTAAATTTTTGACTGATATTTCCCATTTAACGAGAAAATAATGAGCCACATTTCTGTTGTTTTCATTTGAAGCTGGTATTTTGACATGTCTATGTTGACATGACATGAGATCCCGAGATTTTTGAACTACCATCATAGAAAGCAAAGAGGATCTTTGTAGAAAGTTCCAAAAATAAACTAATTATAAGATCAGAATAATTAGACTAATTAAAGAACAATTATTTTACGTTTGAAATGAATAAACGTAAAATTCTGCCATCCTAATGAACGAAAAAATCAAAACTATCAATCAACTGTTGATTTATTCCTATGAACATGGAAAATTGGAACTTGGCTCTCGAAAGTTCTACGAAATATTTCAAGATTTGTATATTCCTGTGATAATTTTAAGATATTTCATCGGCAAGGCAAATTTATTACGAAACTGTGGTCTCGTGATTGTGATTAGTTGTCTTGTCTTGTCAGTGACTTGTCAAAACTTCTCTAAACAAAAAAGGAATGAATACCTAGAGTTTGGACAATATATTGGAAAATTCAAAGTATTAATAGAGTATTCAGTTCAAGCCTTAAAAGAAAATACTTAAAAATCTATTTTTAGATTCATTGAAATTACAATAACCAAAGAAAATTATTCGAACATCTAATTAGAAAAATGGCTGCCACACGGAGATTGCAAAAAGTGAGTTATTTATTTACAATAGATTTATTCGAAGACATTATTTATAAACAATTTTCGGTCGTGCTATAGTGCATAATTATCAAGTATCGCTTTTGAATAGAATTCATTTCTTTTTTCTGATGACAAAACGTGAAAATTGACGACTATTTTTACATTTCTGATATATTTTTTCTAGGAATTAGGCGATATAAGACAATCTGGTATGAAGTCTTTTCGTGATATACATGTAGATGAAACTAATATTCTAACTTGGCAAGGTCTTATAGTACCAGTAAGTTGAATAATTCAACAGCTCATGCTTTCATTCACCATCTTCTTTGTTGTAGGATAGCCCCCCATATAACAAAGGTGCATTTAAAATTGAAATAAATTTTCCAGCAGAATATCCCTTCAAGCCCCCCAAGATCAATTTTAAAACAAAAATTTATCATCCAAATATAGATGAAAAGGGTCAAGTTTGCTTACCGATCATAAGTGCCGAAAATTGGAAACCTGCTACAAAAACTGATCAAGGTTTTTACAGTTGAAATTATAAGAATTCATGGTATAGTAATTGTGGTTATTTTCAGTTATCCAAGCTTTGGTGGCTTTGGTCAATGAGCCTGAACCGGAGCATCCATTGAGGGCCGACTTAGCTGAAGAATTTCTGAGAGATAGAAAGAAATTTTCTAAAAATGCTGAAGAATATACCAAAAAGCATAGTGAAAAAAGGCCTGCCGATTAGGTGGTGTTTATTTTATGGTGAAACAAGTTGTGGCTTTATTTTTGTAACAGGATGTTCTATATAATTAAAAGATTTATTTCACAATTCCCAAATTCATGTCTTCTTACACTACTTCGGACATTTTGGATTTGTTCGCTACCAATGTTGAATATTATTATACTAAATAAAAAAGTGATTACACATCTATCGAGGTAATTTTTCTTGGTGTAGTATAAGAGTTCCAGTATAAGTTAATAAATGCATTATATAATTTATATCCACACACTTTTATTCTTTTATGATAAATACATGTTTTCATATACTATTTCTTAAATTTCTTTTGAGTCCTAGTAAATTATAAATAAAACAATATTTGATGCAAATAAAATAGGTAATATGTAATCCATTCTATCTATAGCTTTGTTTTTATATTACTTATATACAAATTAAAGAAAAATGATCAACCTTGATTTATACACAAGCAGCAAGTACTAAATAGATGTTTCATCAGTAATTTTAGGATTTTTTCGTAAAAACTCTTCAACATACTTCTTTATTTCTAAGTGATCTGAAAAAAATAAATTATAGTTTACAGAGGAAAGGAAATATAGAATTAAAAGATCCATTTATTTACATGAAACCCTTACCTTTATCAACTAGATTGTGAGATATATTTCTTGCTAGTTTTTTGAACAAGTCCCTAGATTCAAATCGTCTCTCAGCATAGGCTGGTGTAAGCAATTTAACAACATATTTTCCTACTTCATTCTTATTTAATTTGCTTTTAACTTTATGTTTATCTTGTGTGTTTACTTGGGTCCTGGTATTTATATCTTTGTCTGTTCTTTGAGACTTCTCCTTTGATTCTAGAGGACTTGATGATTTTTTCAAATGTTTATCATTCTTCGATACCCCATTTGAAGATTGCTTAGAGCTCACGTCATTAGAAGACTGTTTTGGCGATTTTGTCTCAAACTTAGAACTTTCAGGACTTTTTTTGATTTTATCACAGTTGTTTTCATCATCTTCTTTTTTTGAGCTTTTTGGGATACTCAAACGGTCATTTTCCATATTGTTCTTTAATGTATCGGCAAAGTCATTTTCCCAGTCATCTGAAAATTGATCAATTGTAGAAATTACACATTCTTTGTTGCATAAACATACCTTTCAACCTACAGTCTTCCATATTATTTTCAGTTTTCTGTCTTTTACACATACTTTCATCCTCAGATTCATCCCCGAAGAGATCTTTCATATCACCTTTATCATTGGTCATTTTCCTCTTTTTTATCGAAGAAGAGTCACTTTTCACACAAAAAAATTCACTTATTTTACTTTGGTTATCTTTCACTTCACTCGTTTCTTCCAGCAGTGACGAAGCCTTCTGAAAACCACTATATACCTGACTCTTCTCTAGCAAATCAGAAGCTTTACAAAACCCATTCAAAGGTGTATCTGATTCACCAACGTTCGGACTGTCCTCACCTTCTACTTGATTCGATAACAATTTCTCCAGGTCATCATATAAAATATGATCATCAGTACATTTTTTGATTTTTGCTATCTGAAAGTAGGTAAACAAATGACAATCGTCTACAGGAACATTTGACTTAATATTTCGACGACTTGTTTAATATATTCCTTCCAAATGGGATATTGTTAATAGATTCCTAATAATCTAAGGGGGTTTTTCATTGGAAACTCGCAAAATATTTCCATTTTCTTTAATGATATTTTCACTTGGTAAAAAGCACCATCTTGTTTTTATGGACTCTATGGATGGACCACACGGAGCCCATAGAAGAATCCTCTTCTTATCTGGGCGTTCGCAATTGGGAATTTTTGTATCCAAATATTGTAAATGAATAAATCGCGCAATGAATATGAATTAAATAAGTTTTTTACCTCATTCAGCTCAAAAAATCGAAAAATAAAATTGAAAAATTAGCATACCAACTTTGCCAAATTACTCCTGTACATCATCAAAGTTGTGGTTCGAGAAAAAACTGAGTATTCAACATCCACAGCACATTTTTCAAGATCTTTCTGACTCAATATATCATCTTCCATGCAGGCGTTGAAATTACTTTTTATACCTTCTGTAACTTTTGTCAAATACTGTTCTCGTGTTGCGAGAGTCAGTCCCTTAACTTTGCTAGAAGTTGAAGCTGCAGCTTTCACTCTAGCTTGATTGGAGAATAGCTTCTCAATTGTGGCAGCAGAAATTTCCTGATCGGGAAAATAAATGGGTGAATCCACATAGAAAATTGTCTTTCTTCAACATACCTTTGGATTTTTTCTCAACTCAAATTGTTTCCTGATGAAATCAGCTGTCTCTTTTTTAGCTTGCTTGTCCAATTGTTCCCTACTGCCATCTTCATCATCGTCGTCTTTCAAATAATCATTATAATCACTGCAAAAATTATTGATATCATATATTTCTGAAGATTTTTTCGAGGGAAAGCTTACTCATTTATTCCTTTCCTTCCACCACCATATAAATCACCATAGTCCCCATCATCAGCCTTTGACATAACACTGTTATATTGTATGCTTTTGATATGAAAATGTTCAGCTCTCTCGGCTACACCTTTCTTATCAACACATATGTCGCAGTTATTGAGGCACTTTTTCACTGGTTCGCCAAAATGTCGGTTGAATAAGTTATGACGGCAGTCACTTAAAGAAAAAATATAGGCATATCCCAGACGGAGGTAGATTATACTTACTCTGCATTCTCACAAAACTCGACCACCCTCTTAAAACCAGATATTGCATTCTCCGCCTTTATCCTACCAGCATCTGTGTTTTTAGCTTTTGCCAAATCTTGATTTAGATGGAACTCGATGGCTTTGGTGTCAGTTCTGCTATAATATACCCTACACTTCGAGGGTTCACCATCTCTACCAGCTCTCCCAGATTCTTGGTAATAGGACGATGGATCTCTTGGGACTCCCCAATGAATAACAAATCTGGAATATATAAGTAAATGACAATATCTACAGACATTTCTGCCAATATATTTGTTTGCAAATACCTCACTGTAGCCTTATCTACACCCATTCCAAAACTAATGGTTGCAGCTATAACAGGGCATTCTCCCCTCTGCCATTTATTCTGAACCTCTAACCTCTCAACGTTTTTCAGACCAGCATGATAAGCAAGGCACTGTATTTTCATTTTGTTCAGTTGCTCAGAAATAAACTCTGTCTGTTCTCTTGTTCTACAGTAAATAAGTCCACAAGATTTATTTTCAGGTAATACTTCTTTCTCTTTTTCAAAATTTAAACAGTCGCAAATAAATTTCTTCACATGTTTAAAAGGGTTCTCTAAAACGTTCAGGAAATAAACATCATAAAACAGATTGTTCCTATAGCAAGAGGTTTTGAATTCTTTGTACTCTTTCCCAAAATGTAAACTGTTTAAAATATCTCTGGTGACCTGAAAATTACAGTTTTAACAGTTTTTTGAGTTCAACATGTTCAGGTTTAGATATACATACATCAGCTCCTGCAGTAGCAGTCAAGGCAATATAAGGTGCTTTGCAAATCTCTCGCAAAGCCCCAAGTTTAAGGTACTCTGGCCTGAAATCATGACCCCACTGACTCACACAATGAGCTTCATCCACAACGATGTATGCCACTTTATCAAAATTTGATAAATTCCTCAAAATATCCTGAAAATGTGGAAGCAGTTATTCACAATGAATTAGGAGCTGTGTAATTCAACTTACCTTGAATGTGTTAGTTGCTGCTTGTTCGGGAGTTATGTACAATAGTTTAGTCTTGGGCGACACTAGCTTGAGATCGTTTATTATTGCTTCTCGCTCAGATTTCAAAATTTTTGAATTCAATGAAACAGCGTGAATTTTCAACGCTTTCATGTGATCGATTTGATCCTTTATAAGTGCCAATAGAGGGGAAAATACAATGGTAACCTTTTGTGGGTATAACATGGCTGGTAATTGATAACATAATGATTTTCCCGACCCTGTGGGCATTGTTACGAGTACATCATTTTTTCCTGAAAGGATATGATTTATTTTCGTCGACTATGATGAAAAACATAATATCTTGGACCCACTTTGTGCAATTTCACGTATAGCTCGTTTTTGTAACTTCGATTTGAACTTTTCGTGTTTGAAATGTGTTACCAGCGCTTCTCTAATTTTATCATCCTCCATTTTCACAAAAAAGGAATAAGTTTTTCGCTAAAATTATGATTAAATCCGAAATGAAGCACAATGTTTCTCAACATCCACTGACATTTGTCAAAATTTGAATTTACGCGCTTTGACAAAGTTGTCATACACATAGACCCCAATCAAAGAGGAATCTTTGCATCAATCAAAAATCTTTGGCCTCTATACTTGATGTATTTCTGTGACCATTGAATAACAGCGCTATAGTGGCGAATATTTCAACTACTATGCGGTAGTTTAAATATTCGCCACAATAGCGCTAGTATCGCTAGGGGAGTGCACCCATGGCCCCCCAGCTGGTTACTGGAAATGAACTGTCACATAAACACGATGTAGATATAATGAAAACTCGTTTGGTTCAGATGATGATATATATTGATTAAATAAGTTTTTCAAACATAAATTCTAAAGAATCTTAAATGAAAAAAGTCAAATCCTTCCCTTCAAAACATTTCCAGAACCACTGAACGGTTTAAAATCATCTTTTTCCTCCTTGTCCTTAGTATTATTGGTTTTAGTGCTTTTCCTCATGAAAGTGATAGTTCCAATTTGATAGTCATAATCAGGGATGCCCCTCACATAGGTCGCTTTAGGAGCTGGCATATCTGAAGATGTTGAGTCCTTGCGGACCTTACCATCCAATCGGTTACCCGTACCACCAAATGGTACAAAGCCCGAAGGTTCTGGCATGAGGTCAGCAGGGTCTACAGCCATCTCTTCATCCTCTTTTTTACGAAATTCAGGTTCTTTATATCCTATAGGGGCAGCAAATTCGACCTAAAAGAAACAAATAGATCAAAATTTATAGAGTACGGCAATACTCTCATCTACTCACGTTCATATCACATTCAATGATACTGATAGCATCACCTGGTTTTGTTTCTAACACAGACAATTCATATATTTTCTGATTGTATTTTACAGCAATAACATCTCCTTTAGTTAAACAAGCAAATGATCTCAAACAATTCTCTAAGACAGCTTTTGGATTTGTGATATCCAGAAAATCGGGAGAAACTGGTTGGAATTTTGAGAAGGTTCCAACTGGAAGATCAATGCTCTCCACTTGAATGGAGTCTCCCTCTCTAAGGTTCATATTCTGCATCATCTACAAATAAAAACATGTTGAATCATTTATAGTTCACAGATTATATAATTTCAAACAAAAAAAAGTAGTTACCCAGTGTGGTAAATACACTTTACCCTCATCAGCAACAAATTCAAGCACACCACAATGAGAAACTCTGTTAGCTTTCTTATTTGTCAATTTAAACAACATGGGATAGCTAATATTCAGTCTCGTCAACTGTTCCAACGCAGATGGTGGCATTATAACTGTAAAAACATATCATACTAATTTGACCATTACAATGACCCAACATACAATCATATCCATGTCATCTATTCAACTCACTTTTTCCTCCTCTTTCAACATCTTGTCTTTCGTTACCCGGTAGCATAGCTACCGAGTAACAGAAATAGGAAACACTAAAGTTTCGATTGATCTCGGGAAACATGAATCCAAACTGGAACTGAAAATTTGAGAACATTATAGGTTTCGATGGTAAATGAAGTTGAAGCGTTGATTATGTGTTGTCATTTATTCTCATAATTTTGAATTGAACATATTCATACACAGAAAATAAAGGAGTCATTGATTGGTCTCGACTTTATATTACCATTTTGAGGCTGTTTATCAAGAATTAGAAGAAATAGAATATGCAATATTTAATCAGAATCCACGATTTTCTATTTTCTAGCATTCTTCTGTTGAATTTGTCAGGAAAATTGTCCTTTATTTTTATTATTACTGACAAATCATTTCGTCCAAGGTTATGTTATATTTTGACAACTTTGAGAAGCTGTCAGGTGTAGATCTAGAGAAAAAAGAAGTAGGCTATTTAAACTTACCTCCATATTACGATCCCTGTACATCTTTAACCGAATTATTGTTAATTAAATGCCCAGCAAACGTATGAAATTCCTTGTAGTGTTTCCTTTTTCCATTTAATTACTTCTTCTATTTGTTCACAGAACCTCACTGACAGCACCTTCCTTCTTCTTTCTGATATGTCAATATTCGATGCGAATGCGATTTTTTTTGACTTGTCAAGAATTTATGAAAAAAACTCACAATGATTTCTGAGTATGTTTAAAAAAAATGTGAATAAAATGGATTCTAAACTTTTATTACTTTCTTTATTGTCCTTATTTCCAAGTGTATTATGTAAGTAAAGAAACTGAAATTATTCTTCGGAATTTGAAGGTTATACTCCCAAACTATTTTTGTAATGGAATTTCAGGCGATGCAAGTCTACAGATAATGAAGAAGGTGGATAAGTCCTACATCCCGTTGAGTTCAACGGATTCTCGTTTTTGTCTTGTGGAGGAGAAGGTTGGGGCACATTTTTCTCTGCTTTGTGAGTTGGTCTTTTCTCGCAATGAGACAGGATATGATGATCATATCTCATGGATTAAAAAGTCTAACAGGTAGAGAAAGTACCCTGGATATCTCTCCGAATATGAATAAACATGTCGACATTTCAGATTCAACGCCACAGTTGATTTTGATAAACTGAGCGCCAAAAATCTGGAAGATTTTTACGATTCCTTGGCTTCAAGCGAGCTTAATAAGGCAGAAAAGAAATTTGATCCATTGAAAGTCAGCGACAATGGTAGTTACATTTGTTTCACTGTAAAATACAAGAAATATATCAACATAGATATTGTGGTACGGAGCGATGAGAGGATCATAGTAGATCGACCGATGGTGTTCAGAGAACCAATGTTCTGTACAGATACCATGTTTAAATGTATGTCCAATGGTGTTTGTATCATTCGTCATTATGTATGTGATGGAAGGGCCGACTGTAAGGATGGATCTGACGAGAGTTTTGAAAATTGTAATGGAGACCCTTGCAAAGGTAAAGTTTACATCATACAAAGTAATCATTAACCGGACAGTGTGGTTTAAATTTCAGATAAGCTGAGATGTGACGATGGGAGATGCATACCAACAGCTTGGTGTTGCGATAGGAACGTCGATGCTAACTGTACAGTTACAAATAGGCCTAAGTGTTGTCAGGTATCGTCTGAAAGTGAGTTTCTTTGAATGTTGTTGGTCGTCCCTTATTCATTCAAGCGTTCTGCATTCACTTCACAATTCATGTGAGGTATCTTTTTTTCTGATACCGTCATAGTCGAATTTATTTTTTAATAGAAGCTTGATTGTATACAATACACCTTGTGAGTTGTACAGTTCACCTGACTAATTTGAAAAAGAAATTCAGGTGGTACTCTTCAGCAGATGTTTTTTTTTTTTCGTATATGAGGTATGTATGTATGATTCTAGCATTTTGTGTGTGTTTTTTGGGTTCACTAAAAGAAAGCATCACTCGAATTTGTAATTCCAGTGGTGCTTTTTGGAAAAATATTTTTGTTTATTTCCAACAATTTCAAAGTTTCAATTAAGAAATAGTATTTTGATAAGTTTCCACTTTTTCAGCTTATGAAGAATTAGAATACGGACTTCCGAATTTAACTGCGGTGCAACAGAACAATGCAAGTGCAAAATATCTGTTTATTTCAGTTTGTAAGTATCATTTGAACGAAAAGTGCCGAATTTTCCAATATCTGTAGGTACCAAGGAATTCATTGATTCTTTATTTGTAGGCATACTGAGTATACTCTTTTCTCTGGTTCTCCTGCTCCTGATCCTATCGAAAGTGATGATGTTCGCCAAAAAGACATCTTTACAACAGAGACATTGTCCTCCGGATGTAGCATACTACCATCAGGGCTCCGCCAGAACCGGCAGAGACCAAAGTATAGCCATGTGCCACATCCCGTATAACTTTTACTCCTTCAGAGACAATCTCAGGGACGACTTGAGAAACCTACCAGCGGAAGAATCGGACTTAGGGAACCCCCTTCTGGATTTACCCGGCAGAAATCTGGATGATCGACCCCCCACCTACGGGGAACTCGAACAAAGCAGATATTCTGAACCACCTCCCCCATACACCAGTCGGGAGGTTTTGAACGAAGACAGGAATTGAGTCTGAGTCCGAGCAAATTGGAGTAAATTAGAAGTTTTGTCCTTTACGTCGTTCGGAATGTTTTTGGGAGAGTTTTCTTCCGGAATATTTCGTGGAGTAAAACGGAGGATGTCTGAATGGTTTTTGTACTTCTCGGTTTTACTCTACCGCTTTTATCTCATATTTTCGTTATTAGACTGACAACCTGATTTTTCGGGAATATTTTTGTAAATATAATGATTAGGAAAAAAACTTGGGGCGTCTGAAGCTCAAAACGTTGGCTCATATCAAGTTGAAGTTTTTGACATATCAGTAGTTGCATATCTTTGTTTTTCGTAGTAAATATCGTGATTTTTGTCGCAATATGTTTGTGATTGAATTTTACCCCTTGAGATTATACAGAAAATTATCCGACATATCCTGTAACTTTGTATTACCTTTATTTTTAACGAGCGAGATTTATGTATACTATTTTAACTTTTATGTATTTTTTGTAAATAGCAGGAGTCCTTCTTGAAACTGAAGAAACAGTATTTTACCTAGTGAGTACGGATAGGTTCGAAAGCTCAAACTGCATTAAGCATGAAAATGTGAATGATCGATTTTGGATTGTTGTGCTTGATTAAATGAAATTGACAATATTTTTCGAGACTTTCTTGACCAGTACAAACATATCTAATAAAGCTTATTTTAGTAACAAGAATTTTCTTTCCCTAAGTATATCCTATCGAAAATTATTCCAATACAAGTACATGAAGCATAAGAAGGGCAACAATTGAGATATTTGGAATATTTTTTCTCATTCGAAGATTCGAAATTTCTTTGGAAATGGGGGAAAAAGAAGAATTTTTCTCGCAACATAACCTATAAAAATAGAGGAGGTTAAATTTATTAAAAACAAACAAATGTGGAAAGCTGCGTAATAAAAATGTTGAACACTTATTTAAAAGCCACACCACCTTCTAAATTCGTTTTAATAAATGGTAAACGAAGTACCAGAGCGTAAAAATTTTACTCAAAAGATACTTTACAGATTGTCTACAAGAAAAGGGTTTTCCCCTCATAAATTTTCTCAATGAACATCATCAAAAACTCAACAATGAGGTGAAATGTTTTGTATTCGAAGGAAACTTCGTCAAGGCTAGATCAGCCCTGTCTGCGCTTAAAATCACAAGCTACGATTTCACGAAAAATAGGGATGATGTTGAGGAGACATTCAGAGCGCAGTTGACTCAAAATACCGTTATCATTATAGACTCTTTGGTTCATCTGATATATTCCTGTGGTTTAGTTAGGACTTGTAACTTACTCAGTTCTTTAGCACGAGAAATGAATGGTGAAATGTTTGGCAAAACTGAATGTAAAATTGTTTACCCGTCTGATAATTCTAGATAATCAACAAATAATAGCAATATTACACTTGGACCTTTTGAGAAATAGTAAGAGGACTGTTCAATTTTTGGAGCATCTAGCAACCTTGAGTTTAACTTTCGAACCAAGCATCTCGAGGGTGAACTATACATATAAAAAAGTAGGAGGAAGAGTTTTCAAACAGGTATAGAAGAAGCTAGTCGCACCATTCAGAACCAAACTTCTAAACTGTCCTACCATTTGTAGATAGAATCGTACAAGTTTCAACAAGGTCAGTTTATCACCGAGGAGATAAAGAAACAGAACGTACAGGAATTGATACAAGAAAAAATAAACGAGGTTTGTCCAGAAAATCTGTCGACGTTCAAAATTGAACTTTCAGAAGCGGACAAAGAATCCAGGGATAATCTCACATTGCCTTATTTACCAAAGTAAGGAAATCCTAATTAAATTTTCTCGCAAAAAAAAATTGTGGTTTTAATTTTCAGAGAAGTAGATTCTACCGAAGGTATTATATATAATTTCGACGAAGAAGACGACTGGGACGAGGAGGACCCTGATGATGATTTAGACTTGTAGAATAAATTTTATTTGGACTTTTTTTCAATTAAACAGAATCGATCTGAGTTGATGTCTTTTTAATTATGGCTGAAAACGTTCAATTCAAAGAATATAAAAATACAATAATTTAAATACTCACTTAAAGAAATGAGAAGAAAACTTCATGTCTACTATTTTATCAATATAATTATCCTAATTGAATTACAATATGTAAGAAAAGCCTTTCTGGTAAAACAGTCATTTTTTTTTTTGAAAAATCTACAAAAATAATCCAGAGTTCCATTCCAATTCAAGAAAAACTCGATATTCATGCAAACCGAAACATACCAAGCTCAAAATCGGCTTGCGCTATTTTACAAGAAAAATAAAAGAATAAACAAATCAACAAAGAAAAACTTATAAGCTTCAATATATATTCAGACTAATCTCCAGCTAGTTTTATTTACAGCAAAAATACATTATGAGAAATTGGGAAAAATCATGAACGTATAACTGGATGACAACTAGGGACGTACAAAGTACACGATATGAACAAAATCCTCGGCAGGTACGATTTCAAACGCCCAAAACTTTGCACAATTCAAAACAAAATTCTTATTATTTGTCAGATTTTTCAGCCTATCTTTAAATTCTAGAAAAATGCCTTAATCATCAAAATTTTGCGAGAGCAAGAAATTGGCTGCCAAATTCTCATTTTTATCGCATGCAAAGTATGCTTGCACTACTAGATGTTCGGGGAAGCCCAAGGCTTTGAGTCGTTCGATGGCGGCTTTATCCTGTGACGTTACTTGTATTGTTCCGGCTGGTAATGCACCAGCTGGAGGAGCTAAAGGCGGAACAGCCCCTTGACCTAAAACATTTTCAATCATGAGCTACTTATTCTCAGTTTCCTACTCGACACTTACCAGTAGTCGCATTAGCAGGCGTAGTTGCCCCTCCTTGACCCGGCGCAGGTTCATTCAACATCCGAACAAACGATTCTTGATTCTGAGAAATTAGCTGAAGTAAAGCAGGATTCGTTTGCCCGATCTGCTGAAGAACGGCATTCAACAACTGCGGATTCTGTTGAATTACAATCCTCATCTGTTGGAACTGAGGTTGAGTCCTGAGGAATGCAAGAGGATCACCCGCTTCAGACTGTCTCTCATCCACTCCAGACATATCTGCACTAACCTACAAGATAAAATGTTGAATAAGGAAAAAATCTCTGCATTAAAAAAATAAGGAAACACTCGGGAAGTCCACGGATTTTAACCCAATTTCCAACTGAGCTTCCTAACCTAACCTAAACTCCAACTCACAGCTTCCTGTTCATCCAAATTTGCCGGTATTCCATTGATGAGATACTCAACAGCCCGATCAGGGTTGTTAAAACTGGCCCTAAGCGCTTGCTCAACCTGATCCCTAGGATAACCCATGTCGGTTATATTCTTGACCATCTTCTCATACTCTTCTCCCATCAACAGTGCTGATTCGGCTGTGCTGCTCAAGGCTGTGGTATCTCCCGTGATTGGGGTAATTGCTGCTGTGGAGGGTGCCTCTGTTGCTGCCACTGCAGGTGCTGGGGTGGCGGCAGGCTGAGCCTGCGGAGGCGCTGTGGTGGGAGTGGATGACTGAGAACTAATATGAAAAGACAGATTAATTTGTTAAAATTAAGTATATAGAGACGGCTAGTGTGAAAGCTTTCAATTCAATTGTTACTAGAGAAGTGGAAATCAATAAGGGACCAACAATAAGTTAAGGAAGAAAATAATGTTATAGAAAAACATTTCCATCATACAAAAACGACTTTAGGCCTTCTGAAAACTAATGATAAATAGCACAATAGCTAAGAATAAGGATTTGAATGAAATATCTACCTTTTTTGATCAGGATTTCCATCTCCACTTTTAGCTTTTTCTGGTGGTTTTGGCTTTGTGACCATAACAACGATGAACTTCTTCTCATCGATGTTATATTCAGACAAAGGACTCTCGTCGTTGAGAATCTTTCCTGAAATTCCAAGTAATGATTCATCAGTTCCTTGAACTTCTTACAAAAATAAGAACTAACCAGCATAAATCAGTTTCAGATTTTCCGAAGGATACTCGGCGCCAGCGTCTTTTTCGATCTTTTCTTTGAGTTGCTTGACCTGAAAAATTAATTTTTTTTCCAGATAAAAAGTAGAGGAAAAACGAAATACGTACCGTTATCGTTGGTTCCATTTCAATCACGAATGATTGTTGTTGTAGATTTTTCAATGTGATCTTCATGTTCGATTCAAATTAAACAACTAAACAATAATTGTCTGTGCATAAAACGAACTGGGAAAATTAATGTGAATACTTGTTTATTTTTAGCTGATTATTTTCGACCTAACGGATGATGATGCAGAACTGAAGTTGAGACTTATGGACGCCATATTATTTTTCGAAAACGCCGATGAAGTATCGTGTTCTGTGATCGCCAACATAAAAAAACAGAGCAGAAAGAGTCACTCCGTTTAATTAACTAATCCGATATTACTCTGTAATCTATGGTAACCGCAAAAACCACATACTGCCCTCCAGTAAAAACTTTTTCTTGAAAAATTTGCTGTTTTTATTTCAAGGATTCCCTAAGTAGGCGATTTCATTCGGAGTTAAGTTTCCAGGGAAACTTATTCACAAGAGAAACACATGAGAAACATTCAAAAGTTGTCAAAAAGTTCTCGCAATGAATATTCAGAAAATTTTACCAAAGACAGTGAGAGACCTTTTGAATAAGCATCAATCCAAGAAAAGGATCTTGCAATTAGCCAATAAAACAACACCAGGACCTCAAATTCCGAAAGAAAGTCGGGAGTATTCTCTTATTGCTGAACAAAAAATACTCCAGTCCGAAGAATACCGGAATATCTTGAAGAATGCTATCAGAAAATCTAGCCGAGGATCTGATGAATACCAATTGGGACATTCAGTCCCAGGATTACGTTATATGGCTGGAAATCAGTACAGGACTACATTAGTTTTCACATTATTTTTCCTTCCAGCTTGGTGGGCACCTTGGGGACTGTTTTGTTTGATGTGGATGAAGCAGATGGGCTGATCTATTTTTGCAAACAATTCGTATGGGAAATTATTTGTGTTTTTCGTTATTGTTATTTGTTAAATTGAGCTTAAATTAAGCTGTTAGTTTTTCTTGATAATAAAGTCAATGCTCTTTAAATATGTTTCTATGATAAAAAACTGTCAATTGTCAAGAGTCAAAATCAAATTTTACAAGTAATTCAACAAATTGACCGATTTGTTGATGTGATAATTTTATTTCTAATTCTCTTTCAATAGTTATTCTGATATTGGGTGATCAAAAACTTAGCCAAAATGGTAAGTGTGGTTTTTAATAATCACAAATATCGAAATATACAAGTACTGAAAGCTAAGCTTTCAGGTTAGATTAGATGACTTAGCGTAAATTTTTGTATATTCGTATATTAAATGAAACAAACTAAGAAAAGGGCGCGCACTGAAATTATCCAAAAAATGGTGAGGTTTTGCATTATGATAAACGATACTTTTCCAGAGTATTATGGCATACAACGGTGGGGCTATGCTAGCCATGAAAGGGGACGGCTGTGTGTCCATAGCTGCTGATAAGCGTTACGGTATTCAAATGCAGACAGTCAGTACAAATTTCCAAAAAATCTTCGAAATGGGACCCCACCTTTACGTAGGTTTACCTGGCTTAGCTACAGACACCCAAACGGTGATGGAAAAGCTTAGATTCAGGAAGAATATTTATGAACTGAAAGAAAACAGGAGAATATCCCCCAAAGTGATGGCTTCTATGATATCCAATATGTTGTATGAGAAGAGATTTGGTCCCTTCTTTGTTGAACCCATTGTCGCAGGTAAATAACCAGTGAAAAACACTTCAAATCTTTTCAATATCATTCTGTGTTAGGATTGGATCCAGTAACATACGATCCCTTCATATGTAACATGGACTTAATAGGCTGTATCAATAAGCCTGAAGAATTCGTAGTTGGAGGAACAGCCAGTGCACAGCTGTACGGTATGTGTGAATCTGTTTGGGAACCAAATTTAGGGCCAGACGATCTCTTTGAAACTACTGCACAAGCTTTAATGAATGCATTCGACAGGGATGCTATCTCAGGTTGGGGTGCCACTGTTTATATTATGTAAGTTACCCGTTTCTAAATACAACAAAATGACCTCTTCTTATGATATTATTTTTTTCCAGAGAAAAAGATAAGGTCACAATTAAGGAATTAAAAACACGTATGGATTGAATATTTAGACTTAAGGTTATTATTATCAATTTTTCTTACGAATAAAGAAATTTTTAACATCAAGCTATGATATTGATATTTCCTTGATGAAATGTTTGGTCATTTTGGTCTATTTAAATTGGGAAAATGAAAGATTATCCCACAGTGCTATAAAAATATATTTCAGTCAATAAATAATACATTATAAACAACCTTGTGGTTCATCACTTGAGTCTGAACAGTGTATGACACCGTCACAAAAATTATCTTGAGCGATACATTTACCATCTAAGCAGGTATACTGGCCCGAGGGACACACTGAAATAAATGAGATCGTTTATTGTGAAATCGCCGAAATTTTAGTACTTACGTTTGCGACAATCATTTTCATCTGACCTGTCCCAACAGTCTATGATTCCATCACATCTCTTATTTTTAGGAAGACATTTAGTTGAATTTGAACATTGAAAATTTTCCTCCAGCTTACAATCTGAAAAGAAACAAAAGTTTGTATTTTCCAGAGATTTAATGCTATCTAGAGTATACCGCAAAATCTTTCATCTTGCATATCCTTGCAATGAACGATTCCATCGCAAACTTTACTCCTAGCAATGCATTGATCACCACAGTTAAACGTATCACTAGGACACTTAAGTAAATTTTTCAAGGGTGAACACTCGTACACCTTGTGTAGTCTGTCTAAAATGGCACAATATTCGACGTTCAGAATGCACAGTCCCCCACAGCCAGTTGGGTCGTGCCTGTCAACGATATCTACACATTTCGGCTTCCCTATTTCTTCAGTCTTGAAACAGACGTGGTTTTCGGTGCAATTAGAACAGTATAACTTCTCTGGAGCGTTGCTTGAGCTCAAAGAATCCTGAAAAAATAGATATGTAGAATTAATGATTAAAATTTTATATGATAAAATCAAAATTTTTTTTATTTAACTGTTTTGCCACAGAATTTCTGTTAATTACATTAGAAAATTCTTAATTTCTTCACTTACGTTGGAAATTTGTACGCTATCTAAAAGAGATCCATTCTCTTCTCTCAAATTCAGTTCAGAAAATTTGAAATTTTCAAGAGCGTCTTCATTTTCTACATACGATAAGTTCTTGAGAGTTTTGTCAGTATTTCCAGCTGTGTTAGTTAAACTCTGGTCGACATCAATGTGTGGAAAATCAAAAAACTTCTTTTCTGAAAAGAAAAAAATAGTTGCGTCATTGTATTCGTTCAAAAAATAAAAATTCTTTACTTACCCAATTCGAAGGTGAAAAAAAGACCGCTCAGAACTGCAAATAGAATACAGGAGAACACAACACAATATAGGAGACATCTAACACTTTTTCTCTTCTTGAGGCTGTCGCCATCAAGTTCGTTTATTTTCAAAACCCATTTATGTCCGAACACATTTTTTTTTATTATCAAATTTTTGTTGAAAGTATTCTGGAAAACTTCCCGACTTATTGACGATATTTCCACGTTTCTGTGATGTTTTGCTGGCTCAAAATAGTGTACTTTAGTTAATTCAACGTTTTTAACCGGCAACATTTTTTTTAAATCGATTTTTACGGGGTATCAAGCATGGTTTGATCAATACAAACAAATTACTTGTGGGCAAAATCGACTATTTGAAACTTAAAATTCAGGCGGTAGAACATATTTCCACTTTTTCAGTCGTCAAATAAAAAACTTCTGAACTGAATGTATTACAGAATGTTTTTATTCGTATACGACAGCTGGTGGTAGATGAGCGCGCGTGTGTTAGTTTTTACCGAGAGTCGTAAATTGATATGGTCTGTTTGGTTTCCAAAGTATCTAAAGGGGGGAAAAGGTTAATTATAACATAAAGGTAAAGGTATCATGCTTCAACTAACACATGCCCTTCAAATTGCTGTTAAATAAGAGAGAAATAGGGTCAGATGTCCATCGACATCTGCATTTCGCCGATAGGAAATTGGAAATACGGAGTCATTTCTAGGAAAAAATTTAAATACAGATCGTTCAAGAATATTCTGGAGTTAGAAGATCTGAAATGATGTTCACTTAAGAGTTGAAATCATAATTATACTCTCAATTAAGCTGCGTTATCGCAAACCCTCAGATAAGTAGAAAAAAGTGTTAGCCCTCTCAGAAAAATTATATCTTCTAGTTCGAAATGCAGCAGGTGATTTAACGATCCTTCGGGTCAAAAAGTTCTTTCGTGACCGTAGAGAGACATAATTTTATTCCACATTAATGGAATAAACGGAAAACTGAAAATAATTCAAAATTCGCGTCTAAAAAATATTCCACAGCGCAGAGTCGGATGATTGGAAAAGTAAGAGATGAATTCTGTGATTTTTTGAAGACTGATCTATGGTTCATGAAAATGTCAATACACGTCAATTAATTGTCAATTTCACAAAGTATTTGTTTTGAGTGTTTTGACGTTTTGAAGTTTTTTATGAGTCACACCCTGTTTACCTAGAATCCGAATCTGATAGTGAGTAATATTTTAATGATATGGTGAAATCATTACCTGGGTGTAGGTGTGATTGAGTCTTTTTCGAGGTGAGCTAAAATGCCTTCACCTGGGGTTCAAAATTCAAAGAAAATGTGATCATATTTCCATATGTACAACTGTTACTTTCTTTATTTCAAATCGTAACGTGTTGTGAATTAGATCAACCTCAGAAGCCTTTGTTATATGCTCTCAAGTGAGAAAATCTTGTTTTTGTTACAGATAAGCTAACTGAGAAAACATGACCCTTACGATTGGAGACCATCTTGGTCTCAAATGGGATCCTAAAAACTTAGAGATAAGAACGATGTCCGTGGAGAAGACCTTAGAACCATTGGTGTTGCAAGTGACAACATTGGTCAATACCAAAGGACCTTCCAAGAAGAAAAAGGGTAAATCCAAACGTGCCAATGCGCTTGTGAGCACCGTGGAGAAAGCTACAGAGAATTTTATCGAAAAAGGGGAGCAGATTGCTTATGAGAATCCTGACATAACCCACGAAATGCTGGCAGCGGTGGAGGAAGTACGGAAAACAGGTAAAAGTCATTTTGTGAGCATGAATCATTTCCGTGTCACTCTAACATGATTCATGAGGATTGGATAGTAGATGTAATCAATTGAAACACTGATCAAGGAGGTTTTTGGCCTATGTTACGATGGATAGACAATTCAAACTTGATATTTCAGGAAGTACCATGAGCATAGCAGCTAGGGAATTTTCCGAAGATCCCTGTTCTTCGTTGAAGAGGGGAAACATGGTTAGAGCCGCCAGGAATCTTTTGTCCGCCGTTACTCGATTACTCATATTAGCCGACATGGTCGATGTTCACCTCCTCCTGAAAAGTTTACAGGTGGTCGAGAACGATTTGGAAAACCTGAAAAACTCCTCGAATCAAGACGAACTCATAGACAACATCAACGCCCTGCGTCGCAACGCCAACGAACTGCTGAACCAGTCGGCCAAGCGTCAGCAGGAACTGAAAGATCCCCAACTGAGGGATGACCTGGCGGCCGCCAGGGCAGTGCTCAAGAAACATTCCACCATGTTGTTGACAGCTTCAAAAGTGTACGTACGCCATCCCGAATTGGCCGCTGCCAAGGCCAACAGGGATTATGTATTGAAGCAAGTTTGCGAGGCTGTCAATACGATAAACGATGTGGCTCAGGGGAGGCCCACGATGTCTACTTCATGTCCGTATGATGGTCCAGGGGAACTGGCGGCTGCTCTTGACGAATTTGACGTGAGTTTTTCGATTGTGAGGGTGTTAGGTTTCCGACTGTTAAACTGATGATTGCAGGATCATATGGCGATGGAACCGTTGGCTTATAACGAGATTCATACGAGACCCTCTCTGGAGGAACGTTTGGAGAGTATTATCAGCGGTGCTGCATTGATGGCAGATTCCAGTTGTACCAGAGACGAAAGGAGAGAGCGTATCGTTGCGGAGTGTAATGCTGTGAGACAGGCCCTTCAAGACTTGTTGTCTGAGTACATGTCGAATGTAAGTTTATTACAGAGGTTATTTTTATCATCACAAGGGTAATTATAAATCGTATATTTACCTTTCAGATGGGAAATAAAGATAAAAGCGACAAATTATCCGGTGCAATCGAGAATATGGGCAAGAAAACCAGGGATTTGCGAAGGCAGCTCCGCAAAGCTGTTGTGGACCACGTCTCAGACAGGTAAAGATCAACCTGTGATGTTAGATAATCAAACGATCAAAACAAGTTAAATTCGCAGCTTCCTAGAGACGAACGTACCCCTTTTGCTCCTCATCAAGGCTGCGCAGAGCGGTAACGAGAAAGAAGTGGAGGAATACGCTGTGGTCTTCAACGAGCACTCCAACAAGCTGGTCGAAGTGGCCAATCTAGTTTGCAGCATGTCCAACAACGAGGACGGCGTGAAGATGGTGAGATACGCCGCCGCCCAGATAGAAAACTTGTGCCCGGAGGTGATCAACGCCGCCAGGGTGTTGGCGGCCAGGCCCAGGAGCAAGGTGGCCCAGGAGAACATGGACGCCTTCAAGCAGATATGGGAGAATCAGGTGCGTATCCTGACGGAGGCCGTGGACGACATAACGACCATCGACGACTTCTTGGCCGTCTCCGAGAACCACATCTTGGAAGACGTCAACAAGTGCGTGCTGGCGCTTCAAGAAGGGGATCCGGACACTTTGGACAGAACAGCGGCTGGAATTCAGGGTAGGTCGAACAGGGTGTGCACCGTCGTAACCGCGGAAATGGATAATTACGAACCCTGCCTGTACACCAAGCGAGTCTTGGAGGCTGTTAAAGTTTTAAACGAGCAAGTGATGCCTAAGTTCACCCAGAGGGTTCAGGTGGCGGTGCAGGCCCTGTCGAGCAACCCTACCAAAGAGGTGGACGAAAACGATTTCATAGACGCCTCCAGGTTGGTCTACGACGGCGTCAGGGAGATACGAAGGGCTGTTCTTATGAACAGGGTGAGTTTTGTCTTGTCCGGTCGATGGCATTTTATATTAATTCGAATCGTTTTAGGCTGATGAAGATTTGGACCCCGAAGACGTTGAACTGGATGAGAATTACACTTTGGAAACTAGGAGTAAATGTAAGTGGTGAGAATCCTTCGAGAATTATCGAATACAGATGTTGATTTTGCTTTAGCGAGTGCACACACTGGAGAACATGGGGTGGACGAATACCCCGAGATCAGCGGTATCACGACGGCTAGGGAGGCCATGGGCAAGATGCCCGAAGTGGACAAGCAGAAGATTCTGCAGCAGGTCGAATTCTTCAGGAGCGAGAAGTTGAAATTCGACAGGGAAGTTGCCAAATGGGACGACGCAGGCAACGATATCATCGTGTTGGCCAAACATATGTGCATGATCATGATGGAAATGACGGACTTTACGAGGTGAGAAAATTGTTGAATCCCTACGAGACTTATTTTAAAATCGATCTTTTAGAGGACGTGGACCCCTGAAGACTACGATGGATGTTATAAACGCTGCCAAGAAGATTTCGGAAGCCGGTACGAAATTGGATAAATTGACAAGACAGATTGCTGAGCAATGTCCGGAGAGTTCGACGAAGAAAGATTTGCTTGCCTATTTGCAAAGGATCGATCTGTATTGTCATCAGATGAACATTACGTCGAAAGTGAAGGCTGATGTTCAGAATATTTCGGGAGAATTGATTGTTTCAGGGGTAAGTGTTGATGTGCAACGAATGGATATAGGAAATGTTCTTGAATCTTTGAGAAAACTGGACGTACGACAACTTCATTCTTATTTTCAGTTGGATAGTGCTACATCCTTGATTCAAGCGGCGAAGAATTTGATGAACGCTGTTGTTCTCACGGTTAAAGCTTCTTATGTTGCTTCGACAAAGTATCCAAGACAAGCTGGGATGGTTGCTGTAAGTTGATCAAATATTGACACAAATCAACTGGGAATCTTATTCTGATGGTGAAGATTCGGGGTAATATTGAAATTCAATTTTTTTTTAGTTACCAATTGTTGTTTGGAGAATGAAGGCTCCCGAGAAGAAACCACTGGTGAGACCCGATAAACCGGAGGAGTTGAGGGCTAAAGTCAGGAAAGGCTCTCAGAAAAAAGTGGAGAACCCAATTCATGCGTTATCTGAATTCAGTACCACAGAATCTGTATAATAATGATAATATTCGCAACCAAAAATAAATGAAACAAACTCTATCATTTTATATAATCTTCAGGACTATAAGGTTCTAGATCAACAAGATATTTGAATAATTTTTTTCTGAAAGATTTTGTATCATGGTTAGGAGTTTAAGATTTTCAGGCATCTGCACTAGGCTTGCTGTTAAATTGTGTTTTGGGTACATGAAGTTGTTATTTCTTGTTTCCTAGTAGTTTTTCGGGTTTTCATATTTATGGAGTAGGTATGGATTCTTTTTTACTGTCCAAACAATCAAACTTTGGTCAGATCAAGAAACATTCCCGCAGCTAGTTCTCCATTTTCAAAGGCTTCAACTATTTTATTAATGAACTGGTAAACTTAGACTTCCCCTTTGTGTATTCATGTTGATTATTTCCGAGTATTTAATTTTTTACTAGGAATTCCATTAATTGTGTACAGTTTCAAAGTACCACCGAATCTGTATGATGTAGAAATTTTATTTTTTCAATCGTAAGATCGCCCCATATATTAAAGAATTGCATTTATTCTGAATACTTTTATATGTCGGTGGAAATAAGGCTCTCCTTATGGCAATAATGTAATCGACTTGGAGTATTAGAATTACTGGATGTTTTACACTAATGTATTTCAATTTTTCACCCTTCACGACTTCTTTTAGCTATAGGATAAAAGTATTTCCATGCTTTCAATATTTCGCGAGCATTTGGTGCCAAGAACTTCAGATAGGACTCAAGATGTAATCGTTTCGAATTATGAGTTGAAATTGATGTGATTTATAAATAGAAATGTATTAATTTTTTATACTTTTTTCCAGTTGTAACTGAAAAGTTTCTTTTGACTTCCGCATTTACGAGTCATGAATTTTTCGATCTTTATAAATAAAATTTATTAGTCAAGTTTGTGATTATTCCAACTAAATCCGCCAAAAATTGTAAAAAAAAGTGCAAAAAATTGTTGGACAATTTTGATCCAATATCCAACTGTTAAGATCATAGAGTAATTAAACATCACAGAACACAAATAACCAGAGACAATTGCCTCTGGGTTAATCCAAACGGTAACAGTAAGAGTTACTCTGGTTAATCTATGTCAGAGACTATTTTTCTATGGTATGGAAAGTAGAGAGTGGAGACCACAGAACACAAAAGTAACTCTAATCTATGGCGAAATGTATAGAAATCTACTCATTCCGTCCACAGAACAACGTTACGCAAAGAGTATCAACTTTACTCTTTGGTTACGTACCATAGAAAAATCCTAAAATAAAATTTCATGTTCTGCGAATTAATTTTGCTGGAACCGCAATAAAATCGGGAGAAAATGATGAAAACACGAGAAAATATCGAATCCAATCCACTCACATTGACGTTTTATTCTTGATTTTCCGCTCTTGGTCCAACGATGGCTAAAGTTGGAAATGATTTCCGGGAGATCCCTTAGCAGCCCAGCCGTAAAACGGACAAGACTGTTTACCTAAGACCCTTCAATCATTTCTTTTCTTCGACCTCGAGGTCACCTCGAACCCTGAAACTAAAATCAAAAATCTATCAACAATACGAAATATTTCAAGTCACGAATCTTCCCCAGTTTCTTCATGACTCTAGAACGCTAACATGTCTATATAAACTTTCATACGGAATCGGACGCTTAAACGTATATTTCGCCTAACATTTTCCCATAAATACTCACCTATATTTCGTTAGAATTGCACAGGAAATTCTTTCAATGATGGAAACACAACACTATACACTGCTTCGCGTTAACTGAAACAATTCCAAACGACGCGACGCTATCCATAGATCGCAAATTTTCAAATATCCTAGTAGTTTATGGAGACGCAGGGACGAAGAAATGGTTCTTTGCGCATACGAGCGAAGGAACGGCCTACTAAGTTTAAGTTTGACCCGTTTTTGTTCATGAAATGTAACTGAAAGAAATATCGAGATTTTTAATGTGATTATAATCGTTTCAATCACTTCGTGCACTTCAATAATTGATTAATTGGAAATAACTCTTTTACTCCAATATCCAATTGTTTGCGAAAAGACCTGTGAATTTTCAATTCAAATCTTTCGTTTATACAGGGCGAGTCTTTGACTCGTACAAATATTTTAACAGTAGATTCTAGAGGTCAAAAGGAACACTTGTTTTCTATACCATTTTTTCCGAATCGACTCGGTTTAAAAGATACAGGCATAAAAAAATGATATTTTTAGTTCTATTTCACCAACGGTTTTATCGAATGAAATGAAGTTCAGAATATAGTTTTGCATTTATTCGATGAATCTTTTCCGAACACAAAATATCACCCACGTCTTCCAGTTTCCTCATTTTTACCATTAAGTACCCTAAAAATACCAAAAATTCAAAGAACCCAACTCTGTGAAATTTGAAAAATTGGGTACTTTGGCTGAATACAACTCTGTTTAAACGATCCACAGATGTGTAGAGTCACAGATTTAGCTAGTTATTCTGAAGGTCTATTCGTTTTTCCAGGGGTGGCACAGCTCATTATGAAAATTTTAAATGGCTAAATCTTTTTATCAGGGCCAAATCGGAAAAAATGGTATAGAAAGAAAGTGTTTCTTTTGACCTCAAGAATCTACTCTTAAAATATTTATAGGAGTCAAAGACTCGCCCTGTATAATCTCACATGTACGCATTCCAAGTCAAATTTTCAGATACTTTCCATGAAATAAAATCATATGAATTTTTTCCACAATCCTAACAATAAATGCATCGACAATCCATGTATGTGAATTATCGCTTTTTTATGATAACTAATGAACACCATCAATTATATAATCATTTGCTTGAATGATTTTTAATGAACCAACTGATCCTTTGGCATATGGAGATGAGCCAACGTATTATCATCATTATGACACCTACCTGTACTTAGGCACACAATCATTAGAATCGCACAAAACAACAGCTCCAGAACCTTCATCAGTTCAATTCGCGAGTCTGCTGACGACAAACTTAAAAATGAGGGCCTTCTTTGTCTTAATAATGCTAAGTTCGGTTTCACTCAGTGCAAAATTGCGTAAGTAACAAAAATCATCTAGAATTAACATTTAAACGAAAAAAAAACGACTACTTCAGCTGAAGGCACCAGAACCTGCCACAAATCCGACCCCAACTTCGACGTTTGCCTAAGAGACGCGATGACAGACGGCATGAAAAGGTTCGCCAGAGGTAGGTGGGCACCCTTAGGTAGAAACCCATTTAACGTTTACAATTCCCAGGTTACAAACCATTGGGGGTTCCGGTGTTAGATCCCATAGCAATCACGGAACTGACCAGCGACAACGGCGGCTTCAAACAGACCTACAAAGACGTTAAAATATCGGCGTTGGGCGACACAAAGTGCACCAACCTGAAGTGAGTTCATCGGATAATCCCTCAACGATAACTGCATCGAAAGACTGTAATTTTCAGGATCGACTGGGACAAACTGGAGATTGATATCGAAACTTTAACAACACACTCTGTCTTGAGCGCTGATTACTCGTTCAAGGGACAACTACTGACTTTTCCCATAGACAGTGCTGGTAAATGCCAGATAGTGATGGGTAAGTCGACAACCAATTACACACACTTATTCACCACGAAATATCCCACTTGTAGACGACGTCACCAGCTTGCACCACCTCACACTGGAAAGGTTCCAGAAAAACGGCAAGAACTACCTGAGGGTCTTAACGTGGAAGCTGCAGAACAAACCCAAAGCCGTCCATTACGATTTCGAGAACCTTGTACCAGGCAACGAACAACTGTCCAAAACGATCCTCAAGACTCTCAACGATAACGCCATCGAAATTTTCGCAGAACTTGGATCCACCTTCGAAGAGGCTTACGGAGAAGTTCATAAGTCTGTGGCCAATAAAGTCTTCGAGAAGATACCGGAAAACGACATATTCTTGCCATGAACCGGGATTATGAAATAAACGGGTTGAATTTGTAGACTTCTCATCAATATATTGTTTCGGCATTATCAACATTTTTTGCTGAAAAATTGGCTTCAAACATTCTTCGAAATTCTGGGGAGGTAAAAATAAAGTACAAGAAAGAATGAGAGTGTGAATCAAATACGAAATAAGGAATTTATTTATAAAACTCACAGTTGAAGCTGCTACTTCTTAAAAATAGCAAAATAATTGTACCAAAATTTGGTACTTCTTGGTGGAAAATTAGAAAAAAATTCAACAAAGCACATGCTCTTCAGATCATTGATCAGATTCCTCGATTTCCATTTGTACATCGTCATCTGTAAAGATAATTGAAAATAAATTGGAGAAAAAGTCTCCATCTAACATATTTCCTCAACTTACCAGCGCTGTACAAAAATTCCTGTTGGTACTCTCTGAGGAACTGAACGGACCTACCGTCATCGAAGAACAAGGTATAGGCTCTTTTAATATCTTCAACGTCCACCTCCGGAGCCTTACGTTTCTTAGCAATCAGGAAGGAGGTCATTATGAGCTGCATACCGTAACGCAAAGACGTTTCTTTGGCGATTCTTGTGAGTACCGTTAAGGCGTTGTCCGTCATCTGACAGTCCTCTTCCTCACATCGTATACTAAAGTCAAAGATCGTTATGAAGATTAAGACCTGCGTTATATCATCAGTTACCTTAAAATTTCCCTTAATTCCTTCTCCTCATAAGGCTGAGTAGGCACGATTATCAACCTGTCCAAGAGATCAAGAGGTATTCCATGTGGTGACTTGTAGTTAGTACCCCTGATTTTAGTAATACCACGGTTGGTGGCCATGATCACAATTGGCGCCATCTCGTTCTCTAAAGCCCGATTCAAAAAAGAGAAACATTCAATGTCCAACATGTGTACCTCATCTATGAATAGGACACCCGGAATGATCTCAGCTTTGCCTTCTTCCCTCCATTCGGCCACCTAAAATATCCATTCGAATAGACACTATTTCTTTCATAAAATGGGTCGAATCATTCCAACTTACCTTTCCGTTAATCTGTTCTCGAACCTCGGGCTTTATCTCCCCTGTATCCCCGGAAAAGAGCGCCAAGAAACCGTGGGTCCTACTGTTTATGACGTCGATCTCGTGCAAGGTGACCGTATGAACCACTTCTTTCCGTTTCTGCAGTTCCCCCTCAGGGCACTGAACGAACCTGGTCTGGTGACCGGTAGCATCGTAGTCTCTGGCTCTGGCGAAAGAACGACCTAGACGAGTGATTTTCCCAGTGGCTTTATCGATGGTTATGACGTCTCCGGATTGCACTTTTTCCTTGAGTATGCTGTCGATCATTTTTCCACCCAAATCGTATATCGTCTCCATGTCTGTCGTTTTCAAGATGAGTTTTCCGATTTTTGAACCGACTCCGGTGGCCGGTCTGTCAACTTGGATTTCGACCACTTCTCCTTCAATTATTTCACTTTCTTCCCTGTAAATAGTTTCAATTAATAATGAATCATTATTGTGATTCTCATTTAACATACTTGATTCTAACTCCAATACTTTTTCTTATTGCTTGGGTAAGAGCTTCAGTCTTGCTCATTTCCAGCGAGTAAATTTCAGATCCTGCCATACTTGTGAATGGAGTGTCATGTCCAAGAGATGCTGCCAAGGCTGTAGCTATAGCAGTTTTTCCAGTACCTAAAATAACAATTCCTGAGTTACCAATTCTGAGCACATGACAACGTTTGATCAATACACAGAAAGTTTCGTACCAGGTTGTCCGGCCAAAAGAACCGCTCTTCCTGCAATTCTACCATCACGAACCATTTGGAGAACAATACCAGCAGCTTTTCTAGCTGTGAGTTGTCCAACCATCCCCTGAGAAACCTACGAAAAGATATGTTCAATGCTTTTGAAAAATTCGAATCAATTCGGATTTTTACATTTCTGGCTTCAAGGCTGTCATTTAATCCCAGACCTCTAATGTGGGAATGGGCCCCAATTCGTTCAACGCGAGTAGTTTCACGCACTTCTGCTATTTTCGCTGCCGCTGCTGCCTGAAATTGAATCAAACGTTTATTTCGAACAGAAAAATTGCCGGATTGTAGGTTATGTTATGGAATAACTTCGAAAACTGCATGAGATTCGAGGAATTTCAACCTGTATTTTCTATTTTGCGGTGAAATTACACTGATTATTTGTTATT
Organism: Coccinella septempunctata; assembly: GCF_907165205.1. Lineage (NCBI taxonomy): Eukaryota > Metazoa > Arthropoda > Insecta > Coleoptera > Coccinellidae > Coccinella > Coccinella septempunctata. The sequence goes on from NC_058197.1 coordinate 17,781,592, forward strand.
TAATTTGTATTTTATACTTACAGCCATTTCACACAATTTTTTTATTTATCAAGAGGAAAATGTATCCTTGGAAACGAAAATTGAATTGAATAAGTCATAGATTAATTTAGTCATTCTTTGATCAAGGAGTAACACAAAGATTACAGAGTACTCTCTAATTTTTGGAGTAACCATAGAGAAAGGGTCTCTGGGAGTAACCAAAGAGGAACTCTTCGGAGTAACACAGGAGTAATCTTCGGAGTCAAAGATCATAGAGTTAGGTTAACTCTATAATCTTTGTTCGGAGTAAATGGAGTAAAGTCAAAGAGTTGGTACCCTTTTGTGAAGATATCTGTGACAAGTTTTTAATTGTTTTCTATGAATACTGCGGGTAGGGCGCAGCTTGAATCGATCGTCAGTGCCCGGATCAAGCTACGCCCTGCTTTCAATTCGATTATATTGAATGATGGTTGGGAATACGATAAATATTTGTATTTTTTTGTTGATTCTCTCGCTTCGGCTGCTGAACACATTAATTCCAGTTTTTGAAATGATTAATGAAACAAATATTAAGTGTCAGATCGTGTGACGAATTTCAGAAATAAAAAAATCAGTGAACATGCTTTGTTTTTTTTTCTCCCATTCCAATGAATCACTTTCTAGAGATTCGTTGCTCATTGTTAGTTTTTTGCGGAATGAACAAGGTTCAGAGCTCAGATATTTCGCTTATATATTTGAGAAAGCTATTAATCGTGCATGCGTTACCATCTACAATCAATTTACTACTTTTTTCTTCGAGTTAAATTTTTTTTCGGTCGAAATTCATCAAGTAGGTACATACGTCGGTATTATGTGTGGAACTATAGGTACATCTTGTCATCCTTGGTGTTAAGGTCACTTTGGCCATTAATTTCAATGAAATATTTTCGGAATGCTGCGTCTTTGTGACAAATTCGAATTATTTTTTCATCTCGAAAAGGGCATATAACATTGGAAGCATTTTGTAAGCCCTAAGTAGTGCAAAAATGCTTCTGGTGTCACGTAAATATGGTTTTCGACTTTTTCTGCATCTTCAATATTATCGTCTTTCATCTTTTTGTCATTGGCAGTGAAGATATAAAATTGAATTGATGCAAAATTTTTCAATAAGCATTTCAATTGAAATTAACGAAGGTGTGTAAGTGTTCATCTTAGAGATGAGCTATTGTTCGATTCTTACGCAAACTATTGGTTTGTTAAATAAATGAGAGATAAAATTATATAACGAACACCTTGAACAACGATGAAGGACTACCATTGTTCGACATGTAGACTCGTCTTGTTCGGGCTAGGAACTTTGGCGAATTTTCCACACGATAACTAGAATTTCCACTCATTTTGTTTCCTAATTGCATTGTGGATCAATGTGCATATGTAAAATATGATTTGTTCAACAGATTATTCTTTCATTAAACCCGTATTGGATAAAATATAGAACGATTTCCAATGATCTACTTCTGAAGTTGCATTGATTATGACAGTTTCAAAATCTATCCGATAACTAATGGTATTTTTATGTTTCTCCAAGACATAATTCTACACTGCTCAACATTCACATCAGGATCGGAAGTTGCACGCTTTTAATCATGTGTTGAAATAAACTGAAACTGACAGAAATTCGATTTCACTCAGCAGTAGATTTTTGAGGTCAAAAGGAACACATATTCCTTAACCATTTTTTCCTAATCGGCTCGGTTTAAAAGATACAGGCTGTTGAAAAACCATACAAAAATATTATTGAAAAATTGGGTATCTTGGCTGAATACAACTCTGTTTAAAAGGTCCATAGATGTGTAGTGGCACAGCTCATTATGGAAACTTAAAATGGCTATATTATATCTTTTTATCAGGGCCGAATCAGAAAAAATGGTAAAGGAAAAAAGTGTTTCTTTTGACCTCAATAATCTTCTGTTAAAATACTTTTACGTGTCAAAGATTCACCCTGTAGATACCAAATTTCAATTGAAAATACCAACTATTACTGAATCCCATCCTATTTCAATGTCACTATAGTATATCACATTTAATAACACGTTGTTCGATTCCAAAAAAAAAACGTTTACATAATATTTTTCTTACGATAATAACACAACAACTCCCTCATAATGTTGACAATCCAATTACTAAGTGAAAACAACGACGTACCAAATAATTACTAGATTTAAATGTCACCATCTATCAATTTTGAGTGTTTCTTAATTAATAAAACGACTAAGGCGACAATGTTGGTGTATTTTTGAGTTCTCTCCAGTCTTTCAAACCATCGCACCACAATTTCTACACAAGAGAAAAAATCATCTGGGGTGCATGGTCCAGCAAATTGCGCCTTACTATCCCGAAGCAATAATTCCTTTGCGAAACCAGAATTGCATCAGAGTCACTCCTTTCCAAACACTCCATCCATTCCGCAGACCATCTGACTCTATTGGATCCATATTAATTTATGGTAATTTAGCAAACTTGAACTTGACCGAGGTCGACGTTTGACAATCTAGACACGCACCCGTTTATATAGATCCTAATCTGAGCGCGGTACATATTTCAGAAAAAAAAATTCGGTACAATTATCCAATTTACGAATTTCTACCTGAAAGGAGCATGTAATTGGGTTGTCAGGTGAATGATATGATGGATAATCTCCGAAGGTTCTTCATTTGAATGGGATATACTGGGTCGTTTTGAAATTTAGAGAGATGTGAGATGTTCTCGTCTCAGAGGAAACCATAATAATGTTATGATTTGCGTTTGAATTGACTTGTTGTCCTCCTAGCCTTTATAGTTACTTATTTTCCTCCATTATAACAAAACATGCTGAATTATTTCGATTTATATTTCAAATCGAAACAAAATGCATAAATAAGACTCACCCTGTATACAGGGTGTGGATGAATGGTTGCGAAAAAATTGAGGGGATGATTTCTTGTTGAAAAATAGTGCAGTTCTTTCTTATTTGAGCAGCCCCTGCTGAGATTCAGCTTCCTAAAGATGGCACCTGCAAATTAATTTTTAATTTTTCCTTAGGAAAACTGTCAGAAATTGAATTCAGAGTTGAGAGGGCAATGAAGAACATTTTTACTCAACTATTCATTCACACCCTGTATAAAACGAAAACTAGAGGTCCCTTTATGCACGATAATCATTGTCGTAATCACTATAACAGTCCTTATCTTGACATTGGGCCAAAATTAATATTTTCGAAAGGTAAAAATTAATTCAATGAAACCAGAAGGGACGAACTTTATAATCTCCAAAGTTCCAATCAAGAAGCTACGTGCGTAGAAGATATCATCACACGATGCCATAAAATGAAACCGCATTTTCACGATATTATTTGAATCGACTTTTAATGGACGCAGATTTGCTCATAATTTAGGGAAAACTTACACTAAATGGTAGCTTGATGAGTTTGTGGAATCCACCACTCAATTTTATCTGCCGAATATTGAAATTTGAAACCTTATATCTTCACAAAAGAAAACTTGAAGAAAGATTTCTGTGAAGATCTTATCCTTGAATCCCTGAAGGGGGTGGCAAATGCTTGCTAAACGTTGAAGATATGAGAAAATCCCCTAATATACTAATTAAAAATACTATTATTTCATAGCAAGACACGAAGCACAAAAAATGAAGACAAAGTGTATAGTTTTCCATGAAAAAATTCCAGTTTTTCGATGAAATTATTGCGGTGCATCTGAAAATTTCACCAGCTTCTACAAACTCCTTTCCTTTACGGTTAGAACATCCTATCTAGAATGAATTTCCACATGGACGAGCACGTTGAAGAGGTTTACCTTGGAGTAAAGAAATAATTCTATTTCAAACAATTCATACGGTGTTGACAATATGAAAAGATGACTCCGTCTGCGCGCACCAATTTGAGATTATATCGGTGATGAACTCATTTCACGCCCTAATAAATCGAATTGTAAAAACTCCCAGGTAGATATGAACCTACTATGTCCAGCATCTCCATCTATTTGTGTACCAGTTCTCATGTTCGAGACCCAACGATGGAATCTAGTCCATAGTATTGTATGTCCAGGAACTACGATTAATTCGGGATTAACCGTATTGGCCGATCTTGTGTGACGATTGTAGCTCTTACTCTTCCACCCCCATGGGTATATTCAGCACTTCCACTAGTACGATAACGATTCCACGCTCTACTAACTAAACTTTGCGAAACCCAAAGACGGTTAGCAACTTCCTGTTGAGTTAAACCTTCGTATAACTGATTGTTCAGTTTGGAAGGCCTCAAATCACGTTGAACTCGTGACAATTGATCCACGATTGATAATACAAAACACCATATAAGTTGCAAAAACCCATTATCGTACATTTGGACCACACAAAAATGTCATACAGCTACAAGAAATGAGTTTTTTTCTGTAATTTCTATTAATTGATTCATATGAGGACCATATTTGAATCCCATTTTATTTGACTGACTTTCTTGAATGATTCCTCTTATTTTCCTCCTTATTTCTCTGGAATATTTGAAGTATAGTTCTGAGTAATAAATATAAAGCCTTCATATCTCCATAATTCTTTCTTGAGTTCTGTCTGCACGTTAGGAATTTAAAATTCGTAAGGAATGCTTCCACATAAACCAAGTCAACCTGTTCCTCAAGTGACCACCACACGGAGTCCTAGTATACAACGGATAATGTACCCATAATCTTTTAATTTGGTAATGGGGGGTGATAGTGGTACCAATACATATAAAATGGTTAAAAACCAGCTGATTCTCCTCAATCCAAACTCTCCAACGAACCGTGCATATATACGGGGTTGAGACTTCATGTTTTCTTGGTCTCTCCTCTCACCTAATTTTTTTTTAACACCTTTCCGATCAAATCAAACGTTCGAAAATGACGAATTTCGAAATTCTAATCGGTTGTGCTTGTGTGCTACTTCACAGCATCGTAGTACCATCTAGTGGAGCAAAATTGCGTGAGTTAACTTCTTTATACAGGGTGGGTATTTGACTCGTACAAATATTTTAACAGTAGATCCTTGAGGTCAAAAGAAACACTTTTTTCCTTTACCATTTTTTTCGAATCGGCTCGGTTTAAAAGATACTGGGTGTTGAAAAACCATAAAAAATGTTATTTTTAGTTCTATCTCACAAACGGTTTTGTGGAATGAAATAAATTTCGGAATATAGGTTTTCATTTATTTGATTAATCTTTTTCTGACACAAGATATCACCCACGTCTTCCAGTTTTCTCATTATGACCATTACGTACCATGAAAGTACCAAAAATTCAAAGAACCCAACTCTTGAAACTAAAATGGACGCTATCTAATGAATATCTGAACGTTTTGTAAAATAAAAGTATTCTTCATAATTTCTCGTATGATGCTCCGTTTTCTAGTTATTTGATGTTTAAAAATTGAAAAGTATCTATGAAATTTGAAAAATTGGGTACTTTGGCTGAATACAACTCTGTTCAAAAGATCCACAGATGTGTAGTGATACAGATTTAGCTAGTTTTTCCAGGGGTGGCACAGCTCATTATAAAAACTTGGCTATTTCTTTTTATCAGGGCCGAATTGGTATGGGAAAGAAGTGTTTCTTTTGATCTTAAGAATCTACTGTTAAAATATTTGTACAAGTCAAAGACTTAACCTGTATACAGATTAGAGAACGAATCCATATCTTCCTCATCAAAACGTGACCTCTGGAAATCACTTTTTCAATTACACGTAATCCAGATGAAGCAGAGTTGCTTCTTTTCAAATTTTGATGAGGTAGAAATAGTTCTTCTTGTGTCTAACAATGTTTTACTATTATCCGAGATCCCTTTCAGAGAAAATCACTCATACACTTCAGCTAGCTAACCAAAATCTTCCATTTCTTCTGCTAAATTCAAAAATAACAAAATCTTCTTTGACCAATTTCCAGCTGAAGACTGGACAAGGTGCAGAATCAACGAACCCGATTCCAACGAATGCCTGAAGAAGGCAGTGGAAGAAGCCATCCACAAACTGATAAACCCAGCGCCAGAGGTTGGCCTCACCTCCCTCGACCCCCTACTGATTCCGGCCCTGACCATCGGGGCAGGATCGGGCCCAGTCAACGTGGCCCAGAACTTCAAAAACATCAAGTTGCACGGTCTAACTGGCTCCATCGTACTGAATGCCACGTGAGTTTTATACAATGTAAGGTCCAACGGAGGTGTCTTAAATCGATGGTACTTCCTCAGGTTCGACCAGGAGAACACGCGACTGTTGGCGGAGTCCATAACGCCGGTCCTGAGACTCGAGGCTGACTACAGCATGAATGGTAGAATTCTTCTTCTTCCCATTCAAGGGAATGGACCTTGCAACGTCACACTCAGTGAGTATCGAAAACCGATGAGCTGAGCGGATAAAAACCGTTTCAATCTTCCAGTAAACACCCACATAAACCACACCCTCCAGGGTGAGAAGGTACAGAAGAAGGGCAAGGAGTACATCAGGATTGTGAGCTACAACGTGACCCTCTACCCCGACAAGGTGGAGTTCAAGTTCGACAACCTCTTCAATGGCGACGAGAGATTAGGCGCGGAGATCAATAGAGTGCTGAACGAGAACCAAGATGCTGTATTTGGTGATGTTAGGGGAGGTTACGAGCAGAGCTTCGGCCTCATTTTCCAAGGCTTGGCCAACAGGCTGTTCAACAGGGTGGCGTTGAAAGACGTGTTTCTTAATTTATCCTGAGTTAGAGGGGGACGAGGAAGACTGATTATTTTTAGAGTTGACGCAGTATTATGTAGATAAGATTTGTAGATTAATACAGATGAGAAATAAGTGTAGATAAAACATTCTGAGACATTGAAAATACAGAAAACTGATGTTGCTTTTTATCTTATTCACTCGCCAATTATTGAAATGATCGAGGGCATAAAAGACCTCGAGTATTTTGTGGAAGTTGTGGCTCTATTAGTCTTTCAGCAACTGCGACCGTGTAGATCTTTCGTTCTCTACCATACTCATTCATAGGAACCCAAGGAGGTCGTCAATGGTGTTGATAAAACCCACAACATCCTTAGGGGCCTTGGCTGTTACCTCGTGAGTATCCAGGATCGGTTTCTCCATATGAATGGTTCTCAGGCCAGACAGCTCTGCACACTTGCATACCATGTGCTCAGCTGTTTCTGCTTCTAATCAACAGAGCCTACAAATCTCATCTGCTGACTCTCCCATACGGTACAGTGCCTTGTCAGCAGTCCTACCATCACCCAAAGCTCAGCTCGTGACTTCTTGAGCAGTTTTCTGGTGTAGGTCGGTGAAATCATTAGGAATTTCTTTGACTCTGTAAGTCATGGAGTGTTTCTCCAGAGGGTTATTCTGTTGTTCAACTACCATCGTTGGACCGCTGCCTCATATTGGTCTTTTCCAAGCCCACAAAAAGGCTCAGGTCCAGCAGGTCTTAACCTAGATGCCCTTTTTGCAAGTTCATCGGCTTTTTCATTTCCTTCAACACCACAATGCCCTGGTACCCATAGTAGAGTCACTTTATAGCTTCTGGCCAGTTGCTTTATGGTATTAGGGCACTCCCATGTCAGCAGGAGATTTCCTATTGCTTCCGACATACTGCATATCTTATTGCCAAACCTACCCTACTCTGGGCATCAATAGTTAAATTGAACTACCCTGAGTTAAACCGAATACCTAAACTTAAGTCGTGGCCACTTTAAACTACAGATCTCACAGTTCCACATGGAGAAGATGAAAGTTAACATCTCAGAAGGCAACCGATAACCTTCAAAAGTATGCCTAGACATATCGATTGATGAAAAACATATTTTTTTTATTAATTTTGCTTTTTGACTGCCATATTATGAATCGTTAGGTACCTGGTATAGAAAACACATATACAAAAAAGGTTTCAAATATCCCAAATCTTCTTATTCCAATTATTCCATTGCTTCAGTTCCTCGAATAAGTGAAAATTTCATAGTTACCTCTCTCTATTCTGAAATAAAGAGACATCATTTTCAAGAAATCATTACTGCAATAGGCCGCACAAAATCGCAGTTCGAAAAAGATTAAGATTCTATTAGATGTGCGAATTCCACTACACCAACAACGTAGGAATGGTGAAATTGAAGAATCTCATTAGACCCAATGGCAGTATAAATGTATTTTTGAGAAAGTTATTTTATTCACTTGTTCATCATGTACTTAAGAGTGATATTCGCCGTATACTTGTGCCTTCTGGACCTCGGTCTAACTGCAAAATTACGTAAGTACATTGGTATTGTGAATTTGCTCGGATCAATTTGAACGTTATTTTAGCTTCATTTTTCAAGAGATGTAGGGCTAGCGATAAGGTCTGTCTTAAGGATGCGATAGAAGATGGTATCAGGAAGTTAGAAAAAGGTGAGTCCAAATACAAAAATTCCAATTCAATACAAAAAAACGTTGTTAACTGCGATTTTTGAACGTGCACTTGGAAATGAAAGGTGAAAAAACAAAAATTCGATTTTCTTATATACAATGTTAGATATCCAGGAGTTTGGTATGCAAAACTAGTTTTTCGAATACTTTGAATCTATTCCCAGCAAATTTGCCAGCCTACCTACTTCCATTTAGATTTTCATCGTTGAAATGGCATTTTTCAAAAATTGCAATTTTCAATCTGCGATATCTCCTGTTATATTCGTCTGATCCAATTGGGATTTTCGGTTATATAATCAGCGTTGCCTAGGCTTCCACCCTAGCACAAAAACTCGATTTCGAAAATTTCGATTTTTTGGGTCAAAAATGAGCAAGGGGTTAGACCCCCCTAAAATCACTTATTTGCTACTCTGTCTAAAAATCAGGATGTTGTATTACTGTTCTCGGATATGGAGTGCATAGAATCCGTTTTGAAGATTCTAGAAAACCAAACAGTTGATGATTCAATAGAGAATTGCACTCCAGAGAGCTCATCAAAGTCAACTCGAAAATGAAAAGTGGAAAAACAAAAAAAATTATTTTCTCCTAAACAGTGTCAGATATTGAAAAGTTTGGTATGAAAATATAGGTTTTCGAATACGCTGAATCTATTGCAAGCAATTTCGAAAGCCTATCTCCGTTCGTTTAGATTTTCATCTTCGAAATGGCATTTTTCAAAAATTTGCAATTTTCAATCTGCGATATCTCCTGTTATATTCGTCTGATCCAATTGGGATTTTCGGTTATATAATCAGCGTTGCCTAGGCTTCCACCCTAGCACAGAAACTAGATTTCGAAAATTTCGATTTTTTGGGTCAAAAATGAGCAAGGGGTTAGACCCCCCTAAAATCACCTATTTGCTACTCTGTCTAAAAATCAGGATGTTCTATTACTGTCCTAGGATATGGAGTTCATAGAATCTGTTTTGAAGATTCTAGAAAACCATACAGTTGATGATTCAATAAAGAATTGCACTTCAGAGATCTCATCAAAGTGAACTCGAAAATGAAAAGTGGAAAAACAAAAAAAATTATTTTCTCCTAAACAGTGTCAGATATTGAAAAGTTTGGTATGAAAATATAGGTTTTCGAACACGCTGAATCTATTGCAAGCAATTTCGAAAGCCTATCTCCGTTCGTTTAGATTTTCATCTTCGAAATGGCATTTTTCAAAAATTTGCAATTTTCAATCTGCGATATCTCCTGTTATATTCGTCTGATCAAATTGGGATTTTCGGTTATATAATCAGCGTTGCCTAGGCTTCCATCCTAGCAAAAAAACTCGATTTCGAAAATTTCGATTTTTTGGGTCAAAAATGAGCAAGGGGTTAGACCCCCCTAAAATCACTTATTTGCTACTCTGTCTAAAAATCAGGATGTTCTATTACTGTTCTCGGATATGGAGTGCATAGAATCCGTTTTGAAGATTCTAGAAAACCAAACAGTTGATGATTCAATAGAGAATTGCACTCCAGAGAGCCCTTCAAAGTCAACTCGAAAATGAAAAATGGAAAAACAAAAAAAATTATTTTCTCCTAAACAGTGTCAGATATTGAAAAGTTTGGTATGAAAATATAGGTTTTCGAACACGCTGAATCTATTGCAAGCAATTTCGAAAGCGTATCTCCGTTCGTTTAGATTTTCATCTTCGAAATGGCATTTTTCAAAAATTTGCAATTTTCAATCTGCGATATCTCCTGTTATATTCGTCTGATCCAATTGGGATTTTCGGTTATATAATCAGCGTTGCATAGGCTTCCACCCTAGCATAAAAACTCGATTTCGAAAATTTCGATTTTTTAGGTCAAAAATGAGCAAGGGGTTAGACCCCCCTAAAATCACTTATTTGCTACTCTGTCTAAAAATCAGGATGTTCTATTACTGTCCTAGGATATGGAGTGCATAGAATGTGTTTTGAAGATTCTAAAAAACCAAACAGTTGATGATTCAATAGAGAATTGCACTCCAGAGAGCCCATCAAAGTCAACTCGAAAATGAAAAGTGGAAAAACAAAAAAAATTATTTTCTTCTAAACAGTGTCAGATATTGAAAAGTTTGGTATGAAAATATAGGTTTTCGAACACGCTGAATCTATTGCAAGCAATTTCGAAAGCGTATCTCCGTTCGTTTAGATTTTCATCTTCGAAATGGCATTTTTCAAAAATTTGCAATTTTCAATCTGCGATATCTCCTGTTATATTCGTCTGATCCAATTGGGATTTTCGGTTATATAATCAGCGTTGCCTAGGCTTCCACCCTAGCATAAAAACTCGATTTCGAAAATTTCGATTTTTTGGGTCAAAAATGAGCAAGGGGTTAGACCCCCCTAAAATCACTTATTTGCTACTCTGTCTAAAAATCAAGATGTTCTATTACTGTCCTAGGATATGGAGTGCATAGAATGTGTTTTGAAGATTCTAAAAAACCAAACAGTTGATGATTCAATAGAGAATTGCACTCCAGAGAGCCCTTCAAAGTCAACTCGAAAATGAAAAGTGGAAAAACAAAAAAAATTATTTTCTCCTAAACAGTGTCAGATATTGAAAAGTTTGGTATGAAAATATAGGTTTTCGAACACGCTGAATCTATTGCAAGCAATTTCGAAAGCGTATCTCCGTTCGTTTAGATTTTCATCTCCGAAATGGCATTTTTCAAAAATTTGCAATTTTCAATCTGCGATATCTCCTGTTATATTCGTCTGATCTAATTGGGATTTTCGGTTATATAATCAGCGTTGCCTAGGCTTCCACCCTAGCATAAAAACTCGATTTCGAAAATTTCGATTTTTTGGGTCAAAAATGAGCAAGGGGTTAGACCCCCCTAAAATCACCTATTTGCTACTCTGTCTAAAAATCAGGATGTTCTATTACTGTCCTAGGATATGGAGTGCATAGAATGTGTTTTGAAGATTCTTAAAAACCAAACAGTTGATAATTCAATAGAGAATTGCACTCCAGAGAGCTCTTCAAAGTCAACTCGAAAATGAAAAGTGGAAAACCAAAAAAAATTATTTTCTCCTAAACAGTGTCAGATATTGAAAAGTTTGGTATGAAAATATAGGTTTTCGAATACGCTGAATCTATTGCAAGCAATTCCGAAAGCCCATGTCCCTTCGTTTAGATTTTCATCTTCGAAATGGCATTTTCCAAAAATTTCAAATTTCACTTGAGAATTAGCCAAGACCAAACGACTGCATCGAGCTCGACAAAATCTTCAGATTTTTATCTAGAAGAGTTGCTCTTTCAGAATATGTATCACATTTCCATCTTCCGTTATTTTCATTGAGAGAAAAACTACTCTAACGGTGACTATCGAAAAATTTCCAAAAACATGGAATCACTTAAATAATCGTCAAGACCGAACGGCTGCATCCAGCTCATTGAAATTTTAAGATTTTCAACTAGAAGAGTTGCTCTTTCAGAATATGTATCCCATTTTCATCTACGGCTAAATTTATCCAGAGAAAAAATGTTCTGAAATATTGAATTCCTCCAACCATAAATTTTGAAACACAATTTTATATTTAGGTTTGCCTTCATTTGGATTGGTACCACTAGATCCTTTGGTAATTCCAGAGATGGCAATACAAGCCGGATCCATTGTTAATGTACAACAACATTACAGGAATGTTACTGTAACAGGAACGAAGGATATTACATTATCTGACGCTTAGTAAGTCCACAATTTTCATTATAGAATCATAGTACAATAGTTCATAACTGAATAAATTACAACAATATAAAAAATACGTCATTTTGTGCATTGCAGCATCGATTTGAATAAAGGAGTTTTGTTCATTGCCATGTCCTACCCTGCCTTCCAATTGGACGCAGACTACAATATGACAGGCAGGGTTTTGGTACTTCCGGTGGTTGGTCAAGGAAAATGCAGGATAAATTTAGGTGAGATTGACAGCATCAGCTGTATGAAATAAGGGAACCATCTTGAAGAATCTATTATGTAGCGAAAGACATCACCTAGAACCCAATATTTTCTTACAGACAAACCAAGGCCTACCTACAAAGCCAAATTCGACATATTCCAAAGAAAGGGTAAAAGATACGGAAGAATTACCAGTCAAGAGTACCATGTAAACGCCGGTTTCGCCAGGTACTACTTCGAGAACATCTTCAAAGGCGACAAGAGGCTTGGTGAAGAGATCAACAAAGTGTTGAACGACAACTGGAAAGAAATCTACGATGAACTCGTGCCAAGCTATGAAGCAGCTATTGGTTCTTGGTTGAGCAGTATAGCCAATAGGTTCTTCGCGAGGGTACCCATCAATGAGATCTTCTTGCCTGAGGAATGAGGAACAGAGAGGGAAAATAAGATACTCGAAAAAAAGACACTTCATAGTACCTAAAATAAAGTTTTTATGAATTTTGAGAGTTTTATTATCTGTGGGGAAATAAAAATAAAATTCCAGAAGTAAAAAACCGAAAGAGAATTACTCTGGGAAGTTTTAACACTGCTAGATCCTTACATTGCTTTGTCCCTTCAGGAAGCACCTAATAGAAATGAGTCTCACCCCTGTTTCAACCCTAAAAAGATAATCAATTGACGTTCCCAATTTTTTTGCATTCTATCTTCAAAGTTATCAATTAGATCCAGAGTCCAATTCAATATCTCTTAACTGTGAAAGCCCAGAATGGGCTACGTGAACTATAATGATTCCAATCATTAATATACATTTGCATGGGTATCATTTTATCTATAGATTTCTTTGTTTTGAGAAGAGTAATGATAATTACCCAAAGATAATTTAAACATCTATCACCCCACTCAAACATCTACTCGAAGAATATAAGTACATAACCCAACAAGCTGAAATAGATCTGAAATTCACCTGTAACGTTCTTAGTAGTCGAAGATGAAATTTTTAGTAGTTATTTTTTCTTTATTGAGCATATCTTTGGCTCAGAAATTACGTGAGTATTTACTACCATTTGTATCGTGATTCAAAATAACAAAAATCACAGCATAACATTGAATTGAATATTCAATTTTTCCAGCTTTTGGTTTCAAGAGATGCAGCATCAAAGATAATGAATGTCTTGTAGAAGCTGTTCAAGAAGCCATCCCAAAATTCAAAGATGGTGAGTATATTCATAGTTTTTTGAATATCCGCTGATCTGTGGACTCATTTTCAACTAATCTAATCATCTTATTGTGTCACAGTACCTATTGTCTATTGAATTTTATTTTTTTTTTAATTCCCACATAGTAACTTCTGAATTATTCATGATCGAATCAAGTTGGGTTTAGCCAATGAATGGCGTTTTATATGTTAGCCCTTGGACTTTCGTAGGATAAGTTTTCCTCAATATATGAAGAAGTAGGGTCACAAAATATAATCAAAATGATCCCAGTTCATCAATTTTCTCCGATATTTTTTCTAGGCATCAAGGAATTCGGTATACCACCAACCGATCCCCTATTCATCCCAGAGATGAGTATAGGGGGTGGTCAACAAGTCATCCAACTAAACCAAGTGTACAAGAATGTCAGCTTGAAGGGTTTGTCGAATTCCAAAGTCACCAGTTTCAGGTAAGACGAAGCAAGGCACAAACTTCGAATACACCTTCTTTTTTTCCAGTTTTGACATGAAAGACGAAAGGATCCTTCTGTATACCACTGTTGACAAGCTGGTGATAAGCGGACATTACACTGCCAGCGGTAAGATTCTTCTTCTTCCAGTGGATGGCAGTGGACCTTTCACCATAGTTCTTGGTGAGTGAATGATGAACCTCTTAAATCGAGCAATCTACAAATATTCATTTAATCTTTCTGTGTTTCTTGCAGATCAACCCGTTGGGACTCTCCTGGTAGATTTTGCGATTCACTCAAAGAAGGGTCAGAAGCATCTCAGGGCCAACTCAGCCAAGCTTCTTTTCGACGTCTCTCACGCCTCATACAATTTTACCAACCTGCTGAAGAGGAACAGAAACATAGAACAGAGTTTGGGAAAAGTGTTGAACGAGAACTGGAAAGAAATTTTCGACGAACTGGTACCATTCTACACAGACGCCTACGCTCAAGCCCTTCTTCAAGTGGTGAACAGATTCTTCTCCAGGGTACCACTCTCAGAAGTCTTCTTGGACTACGAATATAGACAGTGATTCAGTTCCATTTGTAAAAATTGTAAATTATCTTTACTCTAAAGTGATTATTAGAGTTTATTTTTAGTTTATTTTAGTTTATCTTTCGTTTTTTCTGTTTTTGTTCTGGGAAGGGATTAAGCTCGTTACATTAGTTTATTATTTATAGTTTTATTGATTTTTTTGATTATTGTCATGTTTATATACTCATCTGAATTCAATAAACAAATTACTTTTACCTGCCTTTATTTTCCTTTTATAATCTGTATTGTCCAAGAACTTGGTGAAACAGCGAGTAATATAAACTAGTATTTTGATATTGTTTATTTCGCTAACTAAGCATCAGTCTAGGAATAATTCAGAAATGGGAACTTTGGCAAAGAATTCGTTCATCAATTTGGTCAAAGCCTTTCCGGAAACAGCGGCATATTGACCTATAACCTCCCTGTACAACGGTTCCCAATTTTCGTTCAAAACTTTCAGCATATTTTCGGAAAGTTCAGCATTGCCATCGAAAAGATTATCCAGATTGAAAATCAATCGATCTAAAACGATCTCGAAGGTGAACTCCGTAGCCCTGATGTGTTTCTGGTGGTTCCTCGTGTAGGTTTCGATTTTGAAATCGATATCGCCATGAGAGCCAACTAAAAAATAGATATCGGTGAAAATTTTAAAGAAAAAAACTGATCAAATAAGAAAAAAAGGTACAAACCTAAGGTAAAGGAACACTGTCCGTGACCAACAATTGGAAGAACAAGAATTTTTCCATTTAGTTCATACGACGCGTTAAAATACGCAACAGGTGCTGTGAAATTTAGGGCGATCTTTCCTCCATCAATATCGAAGCTAAAAAAAGAATACTTATGCACGACTCATTGATAATAGTTATGTTAAGCGACTACTTTAAATATGAACGTGAGTTATAATCCATAACTCACTAGTGAGTAATGAATTATAACACACTAGTGAGTAATGAATTATAACACACTAATGTCTTTGATAAGAGAATATCTGTCATTTTCAGAGCTTTATCTCGAGTCGATCTTTTCGTGGAGACCCTTGTCCTTTTATCCAAGAAATTTTTACCAGTTCCCATTGAAATACATGAATCTCTTCTCACATGAAATCGTCGATTATTGAGTTTGAAAGACCGTAAAACTCCGCGTCTTGGTACTTCTGCACCACTCCTACTGCCTGACCCCCAGCTCCTATCACCATGTTCCCAAGATGAAGAGGATCTAAGGAAGGTACGCCCAACTCTGGTATTCCTAAAACATGATATGGTAAAACTTGGTGCGATCGTCATTCAATCAGCTCTCACCATCCTTCAACTTTGGAAAAGCGTCTTGTATGGCGTCCTTCAAACAGGCTGCGTCCTTCCTAGAGCACTTCTTGAAGGTATCGGCTGCAATGTTTAGAGTGTTTATGGATTTTGAGTATCTATGATTGAAGCTCGAATTACAATTTTCATAAAAAACTAGTGGATACGGTATGTAAAGAGCGTAGTCTGTCACTGATTTGAAGAGACTCTGCGAAATGAACTAGGTATAGATTTCAGAGGGCACTGGGATCTATTGGGCCCCCATCAGAGCTGTTTTCACAACTGCGCCATCTACAGCTCGCCCGTCAGCTACAGAGTTCTAATGAATTCCATTATTTGGGATGGCTTCAGCTAGTTTCTCGTCTAAAGCACTGGAGAAGTCAGCCTTTCGGGAATTGTGACCATGTAGATCTTTCGTTCTTTAACCTACTCATTCATAGGAACCCAAGGAGGTCGTCAGTGGTGTTGATAAAACCAACAACATCCTTAGGGGCCTTGGCTGTTACCTCGTGAGTATCCAGGACCAGTTTCCCCATATGAATGGTTCTTAGGCCAGCCAGCTCTGGACACTTGCATACCATGTGTTCAGCTGTTTTTGCTTCTGATCCACAGAGCCCATAAATCTCATCTGCTGACTTTCCCATGCGGTACAAATGATATTTGTACCGACAGTGCCTTGTCAGCAGTCCCACCATCACCCAAAGCTCAGCTCGTGATAGCTTTAGCAGTTTTCTGATGTAGGTCGGTGAAATCATCACTAATTTCTTTGACTGAGTAAGAGTAAGTCCAGGAGGGTTTCTCCAGAGGGTTATTCTGTTGTTCAACTCCCATTGTTAGACCGCTGTCTTATATTGGTCTTTTCCAAGCCCACAGGAAGGCTCAGGTCGAGCAGGTGTTAACCTTGATGCTATTTTTGCAAGTTTATCGGCTTTTTCATTTCCTTCAACACCACAATGTCATGGTACCCATAGTAGAGTCACTGTATTGCCTCTGGCCAGTTGCTTCATGGTATTATGGCACACCCATGTCAGCAGAGATCTCTGGACTGACTAGGTATACCTCGGAAAAACTGTTTTCGAACATTTCAATGTATAACACCATAGTTTTTGACCTTTCCTCGTTTTTTGAGAGAAAATAAAAGTACCTTTTTTCAAAATGTACAACGATAATCCTAATCGATAATCCTTTCGTAGCAGTATTTTTGAGAATAGTTATTTTTATATCATAGGCAGCATACTTAACACAATATACTTACGTAGTTTCACACATGCAACAATTTTTAAAATCACGAATAGGTAGATAACTGAACACTTCGTGGCAAACATATCTGAAGAGAACTGCTGTGAATTCAATCGAATAATTTAGTAGACACACACCTCAAGAACATCTTTTATACGTTTTGGAAGCCGAATTATCAAAACAACCTCAACAAATAAATTCTGTCGATGATAACAATCAACAATTAGATTTTCGACGAATGAATCAAATTTACCCAAAGAACAAGCCTTGCCACTTTTTGTATATGGGATTCACTCTATTGAAAATTAATTCAAAGGCGGATTGTTTATAATATTACTTAATTAGTCGAAGATTTGAGAGAAATATTCATAATTGATGCCCGTTGCATCTATTAAATTAGGAAGTGTCGGCTTGATGGATGATTCTTGTGGAATATAATAGTATAAATTATATTCGTGTTCATGGAGGGGTTCTATAGAAGTCTGAAGTTGAATTGCAGTTTGATATTTCCACGAATTGTTGTTGTACATTCGATGACTGCAGGTAGTAGTTAAATTTGGGAGCCATGTGTAGGAGTCTGCAGAGAAAGTGAGGTTCAGTATTCGCGGAACAGGTGGCGCACTCCTCCTCGATTTCTTTCAAGACCCTCAGGTTGGCATATTTAACGCTACACTGTACTGATGAGGGACAATGATCCCGAAACAGTTGCGTTTAGATATCTCCAATACGTTTTAGACAATTGGTATGTTATTTTTAGTATCTGAGTCCTCCATTTGACCGATAAAATCAAGTTCTTGTGATGAAAAATCGACAAATAAATGCTGGGAGGGTTATAAGTGCAGTAAAAACCTTTTCTTCCATATTTTATTTCGATAAATCGACAATTTACGTTCTAATCAAGAAAGATATCTTTCAGTGGTACTTTCTGGAACAACTTGTTCGCAAGTCTCATCAAGTACCTCGATACAGCTTTCAAATAGTCGTTTATCACGTCATCGTATATCTCTTTCCAATTATCATTCAAGACCCTATTGATGTTGTCGCCCAGCAGTTTGTTGCCGTCGAAAAGATTGTCGAATTTGAAGTAGACGCGTTGGGGTTCAGCGTCTATCGTCAATTTTGTGACTTTGAGGTAAGTGTCGCCGTTTTTGGTGTATTTCTCTACGTCCATGTTGATTCTACCCTGGATTTTCTCTGTGAAGAAAGAGAAGAAACGACATATTTCAGATTTTATAGTCAACATTTTGAAAGTTTTATAATTCTCTATTCCTTTTTGTCCATACACTTTGATAGAATAAAATAACCATCAGACCTACCATATTTTACCGAGAATGGTCCTTTGCCATAGACTTCTAGTAGCAGCAGTCTACCTCTCAGATTATACAAGCCCTTGAACTCAGTCAGAGGCCAATAACTCTCTATGGAAATTTTCCCTTTATCCAGATCCATGCTAAAAAAATAAATCCCATAGCTAACTATACAGGTTTGAATGCCGAGTGGTACACGAACCTAAAATCTGACAGCTTCGTGTCAGACAAACCTGAAAATTCCACATTTTCATAGTTCTGAGTCAACTGCACAGCCCTGCCAGCTTTGACGCTGAAATTGGTCACCCTGATGGGATCTAAGGCAGGGACGCCAAGCTCTTTGATGCCTATCAGAAAAATTAGGTTAAATCCAGGGGAGTTATGGGAAGGGTTGCTTACCATTTGCGAGTTTTGGTAAGGAGTCATTAATGGCTTCCTTCAGACATGCTGTGTCTTTCGAGCTGCATCTCTTGAAATCTGGAGCTGAGCAAGCAGAATTTGTTGTTAGAATTTAAATAGTCACTCGAAGACAATGTAAACTTGTGGTTACTGACATGGTATCATGAAAACTAGTCAGAATGCAAGCTATATCCTTAATTTCACTTACGTAGTTGGTCTGGAGAAACTACTTGCAGAACAGAAAGCGTTAAGATACATAACTTGACCCACACCATTTTATGTACAAACTTGTCATACGGAATAAAAAGAATTCATGTTCCTTTTATTGATCAGTTGCATCAAATGAGGGGGTTAATATGCGTTGGCATAAAAACCTTTCATGAATAATTCTCCAATTAATCATCGCAGTTGGAAATTACGTTTTTTTTTAAACTGTCCACCAGCTCGAGAGCAAAACAAGCAAAAACGAAATTGAAAGGTTTTTCCATATCGTCATTGAGAGAAAGGAAAAGTTCGCTAAGGTGAATTTTATCATTTCATAAAGTACTTTTTTGCAAGATCACGGACGATCAAAACACTGACGTTACAGAAAATTAACAGGGAAAATAATTACTAGTCAAACTTTGGAACTTGTATCGATGGTAAACTTTTGATCACTTAAGGTTCCACAGCCCAAATTTGATACTTTCGACGCTGATTCATCGACCAATTCGATAGAATTTTGAACGAAAATGTTTGTGAAGTTGTGTGTTTTAACTTTTCATATCTTGCAAGTTGTTTCTTCAGATCAATAACGTAAGCTATTGAAGCATCGCTTATTTTACAATTTTTGGATAACTTCGATTTGATTCAAAGAATTTTCATTTCACACCCTCAATGCTAATGAGATTTTGAACCTTTCTAAAGCCTCACTATCAATCAGAAAATGAAGTCTAATATTTAAGGGTTGCCAAATCTTCAGCTCCAGATTTCAAGTGGTGTAATTCGAAAGATGTAGCATGTTTGAAGAAGGCCATTGAAGATTCCATACCAAAACTCGCTAATGGTAAGTAACAAGGAAGGAAACAATATACAGGGTGAGTCTTTGACTCGTACAAATATTTTAACAGTAGATTCTCGAGATCAAAAGAAACACTTTTTTTCTTCACCATTTTTTCTCGAATCGGCTCCGTTTAAAAGATACAGGATGTTGGAAAACCATAAAAAAAGTTATTTTTAGTTTTATCTGACAAACGGTTTTATCGAATGAAATGAATTTCGGAATATAGTTTTTCATTTATTCGATGAATCCTTTTCGAACACAAGATATCACCCACGTCTTCTAGTGTCCTCATTATGACCATTACGTACCATAAAAATACCAAAAATTCAAAGAACCCAACTCTTTAAACCAAGTTGGGCGCTATCTGATGAATATTTGAAAGTTTTGTAGAATAAAAGTATCGCTTAAACAGTGATATTTCCAGATTTTTTAACGCAGAATCATTAATGCCAATTGGGACTCCATTTTGAAATTATTTTTGATGAAAATTATTTCAGGATGCATGAAATATTTCAAGAAATAAACGTATATGGTATCATGATCTAACAGGTTTTTGGAAAGGTATAAATGTAGATCAGTCATGGAAAATACAGTATGTACAATGAAGGAAATCGAATTCATATATTTTATTTCTATATCACAGTATCTACGATATTAACATCTTTCAGACCGACACAGTAGCGTTACTATTCAATCCAGAAAAATAAATTTCATGGGTATCTTCTCGAACAACTTGTTGGACAATCTCATCGTATACCTGGCGATGGCATTCAAGTAGTCGTACTTCAATTCGTCATATATTTCCTTCCAGTTGTCGTTCAACACATTATTGATATTATCGCCCAACTGTTTATTACCATCGAAGAGATTGTCGAATTGGAAATGGACATTACTGGGTTCAGCGTCTAACGTGAACTTTGTGACTTTAAGATATGTCATACCATTCTTCTCCTTTTTCTGGACATCCATGTTCACTTTCCCAGTGAGATTATCTGAAAAATAATACAAATCTCACGAGTTTCCCCTAGGTTGGAATAAAAAATCACTCACCTAATCTAATGTTGCATTTCCCCTTACCAAAAACATCCAGTATCAGTATTTTACCCCTGACAACATAAAAACCGTTAAAATCCACCTTTGGACATTTCAAACTAAAGGCGATCTTTCCTTTATCCAAATCAAAACTGCAAAAAAAAAATTGGGTAACGAAAGAATTCAAATTAGAATTTAACAGACCTCAGATCGCTCAATTTCGACTGGGACAGTCCAGTTATGTCAATTTTCTCGTAATTCTGGACCAGTTTAACAATGTTACCAGCACCCACTGTCAGTTTGGACACCCTGATGGGTTCCAAGGGTGGAACACCCAACTCCTTGATGCCTTGAACAAGTCAGAATCAGCTCGTGTATACAGGAAAAAATTAACAGTAACAATAAATAAGATGCCCCACAAAAAAAATTAATAAAATTCGGAAATGTTAAGATTATTTCAAACGTTTCCAATTTTTATATGTGAGAGATCGAAACCAAAACAACAGAAGCTTTCAAAGGTCACTGTTCTTGTACTCGAAGGCTCTCACAGACAGAAGTCGATCTTGTGCAGGAGTGGTAGATCTTGGGCGTTCACATCTCGGCATTTCGTTCAGGTTTCCAGCAAATAAACTCTATAAACTTTGGTTTCCAGTTTCTAACTACGCTTTCCCAGATTTGAAAGAAATTTAGTAACATCTCGATCAACCAACAGCCATATTGGCTTCATCCTGACTGAGTATACATGTAGGCATCTAGGCAAGATTCTTAGAAAAGCAAACGACAAGAACTTGCCTGAAACCATTCAGATATAAGAGAGTAAACATTTGATTTCTAATGAATGAACATTTCTGAACTTCCTTAACTTTTGTGGGGCGAAAGAAATGTGAAATACACTCACCATCAGCGAGTTTGGGCAATGCATCCTCAATAGCTTCCTTCAGGCAAACTGTGTCTTTCGAGCTACACCTTTTAAAACCCGAAGCTGAGGAAGTAAACAGAAGAATTTCTAACTAATTTCAAATATGACATGGGTGTTCAAGAAAAAAATAATCAACTTAAAAATCTCAAGTACGAGAGGCAAATATCAATGAATAAAAAAGGAAATAGACAGTCTACTACAACAATAATAATAATAATAAAACTTGTACTTACGTAGCTCTTCTGCATACAGCACTTGCAGAAAAACGATGGCCAAAACAACCAATTTTACCCTCATTTTGAACTGTTCAACAAGTCTCACGATGAATAGAAAAGATCTATATCTACAGCTCTGACTCCCGGTATAAATATTTACAATTTCCAGCTAATGATAGGGGTCGATAACAACACAAAAAATATTTATAGCGTGACGCCTCAAACCTGTCACGATACTCCACCATTTAATAACAGATAATGATAAACTTCCGATATTTTTTCGCGGAGATTCGTCGAAGGTGAACAAGGACCAGGAAGATTTTTCCAATAGTAATGCAAGAACAGTCCTGAGTAATCCGAGCTTTCGTTCGGAATTTATACTGCAAATTTGCGCATTTTCAGAGGATACTAGATTTTTCAATGACGTTGTGAATCAATGTCCATTAACACTGAATCATATTATTGATATTTCGAATAATTGGTGTTTAAACGACAATAATAGCGTTTTGTTCCAAGTTAACCGGACAAGATAAATTTAGAAGGTGACATGTTGCAAAAAAAAGGGCAAGGCAATCTTAGAAGGATAATCGGACCAATAATTTTTTTTCGACAAACCCGATCCCAATACACGGTAATAAATTGAGAAAAGACCGCCTTGAGATGTTACAAACTTTTCCATCAGCGTAAAAAATACAGCCACGTAAAAAATTTCGTGATAGCGAAAAAAAATCAAAGTATACTGCTCAAACATTGAAGTGGAATGATTTCGTAGGGGGGTGTAGAGGACATGGAGTTTATATTTAAAAAAAAAACTGCTTAATAGCGACAACATAGTAGAGAAATGAAGAAAATAAAGATTCTGTGGGCTTAAAAGAGGTTCCATCTGTTGGAAACACCTTGAAATCATGTGGGCATTGTATCAATGAGGAAATTTGAGGAATGTTTTGTCGAGTATCCGTCAAAAAATTGTAATGTCTGCGGCGGGTCGGGTTAGCGGTGTAATTGCTGTGACATTGCAGACCTCTTTCTCGCTGTAACAATAAAATAGAGCCAGGGAATCTCATGCTGATATCTTAACGAATCCGAACATCGTGGAAAATTGTCAGATTTATATTAATTCCTTAGAAGGATGTTTCCAATGATACTCCACGCTGAAATATGGGTTCAGAGGCGAGAAGACTTTATAATGAATCCCCAGCATCTCAACACAATGCCACCTCTCCCATCCACGTTCTAAAAAACATAAAAATGACACCAAATATCACGTTTTCAAATAAAATTTCACGACTCGTACAAATTGCACCTTCTTCCCAGAAAAATCATGCCTTATCTAAATCTGGACGATATCAGAGACGTATTTAAACCTACAAATTCGTAGTTGAATCTAGTTTGTAGTTAAAGTGACCGCATCATGAAATTTTTTCTCGTTTTTTCGGCGTTTTTTGTCGCCAGTATATCAGCGACGCTTCTGTTGAAGAAGGCGGCCCTCTTAAATTTCTGTGAGGATCCTTCGATGACTTTCTTATTGGCCTTTTGAGTAAATCCTGTTATTTTTCAGCTGGTCTCGGTGATCCTTGCAAAGTTAACGATAATGATTGTTGTAAGAACAAGTTTGGACGTCTGGTCCCGCTGATCATCAATCGTAAGGACATTTTGAATCTTCCTCCTCGTGTTTTTATTCCAAATCCTGTCGTCCATGTTTCGTGAAGGGAAATATAGGACACAGGTGAAAATCTCACAACAAAATTTGTTTTCAGATCTCGGAAATCCTCTGGTTATACCAAGACTGAAAGCTGGATATGGCAAAGGTGTACTACAGTTGGATCAGACGTTGGAGAACGTGAAAATTGAAGGCTTAAATAAGGCTACAGTTAAAGATTCCAAGTGAGTACAAGAAGTTTTGATATTTTCATGATGAGAACAAGAAACGGCTCGAATATTCATCCATTTTTAACGTCGGAACTGT
This sequence comes from Coccinella septempunctata, assembly GCF_907165205.1. Classification (NCBI taxonomy): domain Eukaryota; kingdom Metazoa; phylum Arthropoda; class Insecta; order Coleoptera; family Coccinellidae; genus Coccinella; species Coccinella septempunctata. The sequence goes on from NC_058197.1 coordinate 17,805,574, forward strand.
CAGAGTCCGCTGCAGGATTAGAGGTTTACTAAATTGATCATAATAGGTGTTTTGTGAAAAATTATATGTTATTATCGAATAAGAAAAAATATGTACAATCAAATTACCAATTGTTTACAGTATGTTTCAATTCTCTATTTGCTATAACTCCTTCAATTCGAAAAAACAAATAACTACTAACGTTGTTTGAAGTGCAATAAATTTTGACCAAAATTAAGGCCTAATAGCTTCATTAATTTTTATAGATTTTCCAAGAATTACAATCTGCAATATCTCCTGCCGCAATTGTTAGATAATTATGAAACCTTCTGATTAATAATGAGTACCCCTCAAGCTTTCATATGCCAGAATGAGGCAATATGAGGATATTGTACTCAAACCTCTTTGCAAAACCATCGTATGCCATGCCAATCATCTTTGCTTTCTAAACGCCCTTTGAAACGGTCATAGCTGACCGTCCTAGTGCAATAAGTTTCTCGAATCGTCTGGGCAAAAAGTCATCCACGTGGTTTACTAATGGATCAAAATCAGAAAGGAGCACTGGCATTGGCTCATATGGACCCAACTTGAGGATCTCTAAAGCCCTGGGAAGTGAACCCTCTATTTTACAGACCGAGACACTGGCTGTTTACGCATGCGCTCAGGAGTGTCTTAAAATGAACCTAGAGGGGCGAATATCTATATCACCACAGACAGGCAGGCCACGCTGAGGTCTCTGGAATCTGGAATCACACTGTCAGGAATGTCTGCTGACATGGGAGTGCCGTAATACCATAAAGCAACTGTCCAGAGACAACAAAGTGACTCAACTATGGGTACCAGGGCACTGAAGCCAATGAACTTGCAAAAAGAGCACCTGAGCCTTTTTGTGGGCTCGGAAAATACCAATATAAGGCAGCGGTCCAACAATGGGAGTTGAACAACAGAAAAACCCTCTGGAGAAACACTCCTGGATTTACTCAGTCAAAGAAATTAGTGATGATTTCAATGACCTACACCAGAAAACTGCCAAAGCTGTCACGAGCTGAGCTTTGGGTGATGGTGGGACTGCTGACAGGGCACTGTCGGTACAAATATCACTTGTACGGTATGGTAAAGTCAGCAGATGAGATTTGTAGGCTCTGTGAATCAGAAGCAGAAACAGCTGAACACGTGGTATGCAAGTGTCCAGAGCTGGCTGGCCTAAGAAGCATTCATATAGGGAAACCGGTCCTGGATACTCACGAGGTAACGTCCAAGGCTCCTAAGGATGTTGTCGGTTTATCAACACCATTGATGACCTCCTTGGGAGATACAAATCGTGAAACCAGTTCCGCAGAGCCTCCCAAACTCAAAATAATGAATCCATTGCAACCAATTTTTATGATAAAAATGAGCTGGGCTCTACACTCCCAAAGTTCCTCCAAGGAGCTCAAAGATCAACTTATTTCTTATGACTTTTGTAGGCTAGATCTGGTGGCAGGTAAATTAGTCTTGTTCCTCCACGCCAACGAGTTAAAACTGGTGACTAAATACAACATCAACGGAAGATGTTTAGTTGTTCCACTTTGGGGAAGAGGAGACGCAACCATCACATTGAGTAAGTAAATTAAATATCATTGAAGGTTTTGCAATGAGCTTCGAAGAAATCCCCAAATGCTTTAAATGCCTTTCCACCTTCTACGTCATCACCCTTCCAATTGGCTTTGGATCATCACCACATTTGAACTGTGGCCAATTACCAATTTGTGATTTGAAACCTCAACCATCGCCAGGCACAGTCCTAGTAGACCTATTTAGTTTATGGATTGGTAAAGGGGTTATATTCCTCTTGTCACACCTCTTTCCAGGTTTATGTCCACGCATCTTTCGGTTGCAAGTATTTCTGCCTGAAAAACACTTGAGCAAGAGCCTAACGTTGTGTACACTTAGTGACCAGGCTCTCTAACTTTTAATTCATTCTTTACCTGTACCTTCCCCCTGATATCCAGATGTAGAGGAGTGAGATCTGTGATGACCTCAAGTGCTCTAGTTGGGCACGTTATCATAGCTCAAGTGATACAGCAAAAGCAAGCCTTTTTTACTTGTGGAGTATTTTTCTCGTGGTCGTCTGCTCTGTTTTAGCAAACCCAGACTACTGCCTCATAGGTTATTATCAGTCACACAGTCATGACGTACATCTGTCGAAGTATTTTAAGGTAACAGCCTCCTGGGTAGATTTCTGCACGCCACCATGCACTACAAGCAGTATTTCTAACATGCTTAGTCCACAGAAGCTTGCTGTCTAGGGTTATTCCAACATATTTGAATTCAGACTTTCATTCCTCCAGATGGATTTCAAAGCTGGAAGGTTTCTTTTCCGAGTAAAGGTAATTCACTGTGGTCTTGGTTGGGAGAAGGTTCAGACCCACTAACAAGCACCAGTACTCAAAAATTCTTAGACTCTTTTGTGGTAAATCGCAGAGGAATTTACCTCTTACTATTAAGACTATGTTATCGATCGTCAAAGCCTACACAATTCGAAGTCAAGCTCCATTATCTCATGCAGTAGTTCACCCATACCAAGCTCCATGACCATCAGAATGGATCACTTTGCCACATCCTTGATAGTTTCTTTCCAGGTTTATGTCTAGAAGAAGTCGCTGACTAACTAGCAGTGTATTGGTGATATCATTTTATCATCCTGATTCTCCATAGGTACCGAAGTACCCCTCAGAAGCTCTGTGAGCTTGTTGAGTTCAGAGAACCAGTGTGTTCTGTGTAGGCTTTGATACTGTCTCCTTAGGCACAGCACCCTCAGGCAATTTCTCTTGTATTTTTTCAGAAAACGTCGATTTAGTGCTGGACATATCGATCGGCCTGGACAACGGCAAGATCAACATGCACGGCTTGAAAATCCCTATCAAGGCAGGCAGTATCCACTACAAGTTCAACAGTCTGTTCGGTGAGAACAGGAAGAAAATCCTGACGCCACAGTTCGAGAAAGTAATAAACGACAACGGCATATTGGTCCTGAACGAGGTATTGCCTGAGTACTCGGTACAACTCGAGAAACACTTCGGCGTGGTGTTGAAGCCTGTTTTGGCAGAGATACCACTGCAGGCCATATTGCTCCTCCCTGTATTGTCCTAGAAAACCCAGAGAAAATAGATACTTGACATGATCTGCGTTTATTTCATCCCCTTTCTCCTCCATCATCAATATTCGGTAGTCTATGTAGGTACCGATAATTTTTTTAATTCTCTGGCAATGTAGCACACCCTGTATACGATTCCCGACGTCGGCAGTCCTGGGGAAGTATCACATAAGCCCCCAGGAGGAATTCCGGGTCAGATCGATGCACCTGTGACGTAGGTGACATTGAATTTTCCGAGACACACAAGAAGAGGTAGGGGGTGGGTAAATACAATCGTTTCAATGTTATCAGTTCTTCGGTTCAACAGAATTTCTTGGTGCGAACGATAGCGAGTGCTGTAGGATTGATAGCCGGCGATAGAGAGATATGTGACGCATTTTTTTCGCTGATTTTTCTCGACGAGGATAATCTGATGTTTGTGTGGCTTCTCGTTGAAAGGTAGGTGGAGGATTTTTTGTTTCCCTCTTGGGAGAGACTGAGAAATATTTTATGCAGTGTGAGTCTTTGATTCGTACAAATATTTTAACGGTAGTTTCTTGAGGTCAAAAAAATCCTTTTATCCTATACCATTTTTTTTCTGTTTCGGCCCTGATAAAAAAATACAGCGATTCTAAGTTTTCATAATGGGCCCAACTCTGGAAAAACAAAATTCCCTTCAGGATAACTGGCTAAATCTGTGACCCTTCACATTTTTTAGAAAGAGAGTTGCATTCAAAGTAGGTACCCATTTTTTTTCAATTTTTGAGTCGAAGATTCACTCATTTTGTGTTTTTTTTTTTACTACGAAAAATGGTTCACTATTATTTTCGAATATTGAAAGTTGCAGACTGTCACTTGACTCCATGAATGAGACTTACACGTATACAGGGGGTAAATGAATAGTTGCGAAAATATTGAAGAATTCATTCCTTGTCAAAAAAAGGTGTGAATCTTTCATATATTTTATTTAGAGCAACTACCTATCAGAATGGGAATTTTTCAAATAGAAGATTCACGAAAAAAACTGGATTTCTTCAGTTTAATCTGAGTGATAACCTATTCAGCGCTCTAGGAAAATGAAAAAAAAATGCTGGACGTATTTTCAATGAAAATACAAACTAATGATGCCTGATGATTTGCTCAATCAATGCGACCAATAACAAATTTGATTTACTCCAAATTAGAGAAAATATACATTCACATACTTCCTCAATTTCTTCTTTTACATGTGTTGATGTATATCCACGTGGTTTACTCATAGTTTTAGGTCGCCTAACAATTTTAATGGTCCGAAAAATACCCTAAGCTGAACTCTAAATTGTTCAAATCTACGAAGTATATAAGTACACGTTTTAATATAGAAGATTCCATCTCATTTGGCAAGAAGAAAGTGCATGGAAATAAATGCGATAATAGTCTCAATAGTGCCCAGATGTTGAACACCCAAGTGCAGCATCTTATGGAGAGTTGTCTATCAACTATCAACAGTGAAAAAGTGAAACGAAATATCCCCAACATGGCATGCTTTCCTCTGCGATTTCATCTCAGCAGATTCCGAACCTTGATCTTCAAAGAAAAACACCGCATGTTATGAAATGTCAAAAACGCTTATTCTGTAATATGATAATGCACTTTGACTTCTCTCACACTTGAACCGATGTTTTATTCATGGCATTTGCCAATAGACACGTTCTTCATGAAGGATCACAAGGGATTCATTGAATTGAATAACACGAGTGAGAAAGTGGTTCATTTGTGGAAGAATCCAAAGAACCTTGACTATGCAGATTCATTTCTATTACGGAATTTACTCAAATGTGTGAAACTCTATGCATACATTTAAATATAACGTCACGCATCATCAGCATTTTCGCAACAAAAACATTGAAATATTAAAGTTTTCCACTGTATTCAATTATATGTTAAAAAAAAACAGACTGGTGAGAAGTAAACCGTATATAGTTCATATGATCATGGAAAATTACACCTCCCAAGTATAATGAATAGCAATCGTGATTTAGATCTGATATAACTTCATCCCAATTCGTAATCCAGAGATATGAACAGATGCGCATAAATTGGCGACCAAGCAAGGAAGTCAACAACATGTTGGCCCTACAAAAATTGCAGCCTTTTGATCAATAACCCTGGAATGATGTGACTAGATTCGTGTTTCAACATGTGAATATCGTTTCCATCTCAATCTAAAATTACAGTCTGATTTTGCTATGAATATTTTGAAATTTCTAGGGAAACTCATGAGTGCGGAAACATTTCATGAGTTCCAGCAATCAATCAAACGAGATCAAACAGATATCCATCAACGACTTCCTACAATTTTTCGAATAATGAGGATTCTATTGCTCAAAGAACAAATTATAAAATTGCGTTACAGTTAGATTCGAACAACGGATAAAATGAATTGTTACCCCATAAAACGATAAATCTAATAATCAGTCAAGGAAACCAGCGTTATGTACCTACAACCATGGTTCCATGAATTCAACAATAAACGTTTTAGCACTCAATCAGGATGCGTTTTACACGGTCAAAGGAATAATGCTTCTCGCTCGTTAATCGATTTAGGAAATCCTACAATTCTCAAGTGATTATCTCTACACATTGTTGGCCAAGATTCAAGACTTGGAAAAGAAGTTCACACCGTTGATTTTTTCTTCCTGAGTTTATTTCAAAAACTGATCAGATTTATAATTCCTACACATTCATTTCTTTTTTGTTGCAAAGGGACATGCTGAATATGCCACATTCATTTATGAAATGAGCTATAAGAAAATTTTATGCAACATTACACCACTTTTGGTTATTCTAAAATGTGTGTTCTTTGTATCAAATTGTTTTAAATAAGGTTGTTTCAGTTTCAGATTATTACTGTGCCAACATATCAAGAATGCATGTAAGTATACTGAATTAATTTCATAGAAATATAATAATTCTCCACATTTTCATTTTAAAGTCGGAAAATAGAGGTGTCAAGTTTTCTTTGGACCACCCTGTATAACCAACGCGAAATCTATGAACATGAATATTATATCAATTAGTCCATTTTGAGCTGGCTGGAGCAATTTTTATTAACGACCTTAACCCTAACATTTAGTTTGGTCCACTTTCAATTTCCTTTTTTGCCCAATAACGAAGGAAACATTATTAGTAAACTTTCAAAACACAAAATGCATAGCACAGTGACACCGATATCGTCGATTCAATCAATAATACCGATATGCCAATAATTTGGAAAAATCTTCCATAGCTTTTCGCAATATTACCTTGCACACCAAATGCCAAGCAATTTAATTGGGACCCTATGTAAGTTTAACTTTAACGCTGCAATAAAAACCGAGAACAGGTTCGTCTGTATATTTTAACTTGACCCAGTTAGGTCCACAGTAAATCTGTAAAAATTCCGATTTTGTTATTTTTTTATTGTTATATTCTTCGATGGTGAAATATTCGAATGAATTGAGGTCTCTTATTTGTTCCTAGTAAATACAGATACATATAGTTCGCAAGGCTTTTATTTGATGGGTTAGTTTTGTCGTTCACGATCAAGGTAATGAAATATTGGTTTTTCAAACGCCAACTCCAAGTTTTTTTTAGGTACCTCTAGTACTTGACAACTCATTAACCGTGTATGTAGTTCGAGAATGTAATTTTTTCGCAAGGTCTTAAGTAGCGATATAGTAATTGAGAATATGCGATTTTTAAATCGAGTTCCCCATAATGAAATCTCAGTTTACAAGCTCGGACAACTGGTAAAAAGTTGCCCGTGACAATCGTATCCACTTACTTTTGTAACGAGAGAATGATATGTCCCACAAAAACTCGGAATCTACACCATATATACACGGTGTTATTCTAGAAACAACCTAGTGAATTTGAATGTGCGATATGGGTTGAAAAGCCAAGACTGACCAATTCTCATAATCAGATTTCTTGAGTTAAAGAATTATGATTCGATACCTGAGTTTTCATCCTATATAGGAGAAGCTTTTCTTTCGATTTCAAAAGATATTTTTGTACATAATCACTGCAATAAAACATTGAAGGAAGTACCTAAGTAGCGAAGACTTCTCCAGAATGAAATAAAAAGAAAAGAACGGCTGTGTAAATACTGATCGATTTTTTCTATTAATTCATTGATCGATACTGAAAAGACAGGTAATAATTAGTTTTTTCCCTGAAGGAACTTCTAATCTGGATAAGTCTGATCGCATCATCTGCCCTAAGAGGCACAGATGGAAGTAGCGTCTTGATTGCTGATAACTCCATGTCAAACATGATTGAAATAACTTCGAGACCACCGTTTTGCCATATTCACAAAGACAGGTAATTCACACTATACAAATTTCTTTGTAATTTCATTCTTTATCCCCTCTTACACACTGCTCAAAAATTGAAGAGGAAAAAGGGATGTATTCGTGGAGTATTAGCCGATCTAGTGCGACGGTTGTAGCTCTTGCTCTTTCAAGGGCGAAAATAGGAGGCGGCCCACATATGGTGTGTACAGCAATACTAATAAAAATTCTATTCGAGTGCAAAACGCGAGTTTTTTTTCGAATATCTACTTCAATTTTTGAGCAGTGAACCTAAGTATTTAAGTAATTTGAGGCCAAGGGCATATATGCACTGATTGAGGGACAGAAATAAATCTTTCTTATTATTTTTAGTATCAGATAAACTTTTGTCTCATTCTAATTTTTATTGGGTGAAACCTAGAGGATTTTTCATCGAAATTGTCCCTCTTCTTGCAGGGGTGTGATACGTTCAAAGCTACTAGCATCAGACCCTAGACGCGTCAGGCAAATGACTGATGATTCTATCACCAAGCTGGTGGCGATTTGCAACGACAAATTTGTCCATTCAGCACACCAAGGAGGATTCATTTATCCAGGGACAAAATGGTGTGGACCTGGTAAGTTGTGAGTAAAACTTTCGAAAACATTTTCAAGCAATACTTCCGGATTTGCTCTATGAACCTGTTACGGCTCACAGCTTTTAGTGAGAGTATAATCCACCACCAGTTGAATGCTTTTTTCTTTCTCATTTCCTCTCTACTGCAGGAAATAAGGCAGACAATTATTCCGACATTGGATACCACATCAAAGAAGATAAATGCTGCAGGGAGCATGATTTCTGCGACAAATACTTGAAACCAGGAGATTGCGAAAGAGGGATCTGCAATAAGTCACCGTTTACCAGGTGACTACCTTGTTAAACTCGAAAATTCGCGTTCAATATTGAATATCCAACAGGTTATGGGCCCAGTAACCTATAACTAGCGTTATTTTTCAGATCCCACTGCGATTGCGACTCGAAGTTCAGAAGATGTCTGCAGAACGTCAACACAGAGACTGCTAACACGATTGGGGCCATATTTTTCAACGTCATCCAAATAATTTGCTTCAGGGAGAGAACGCCCTGTGCAGCAATACATGGGTGAGGACCTTTACCAATAAAAAATAATCAATCTTGTAAGATCAAGTCGTGGAGCTTTTTTGTGATATCTTTTTGTTTGTTCTTTTCAATAATTTTTGTTTCATTTCACAGCCGTTACGACCATGACAATCGTTGCCCTTTGAGGTATTCCAAATCGCCGAAATTCCCAGTTGATTTTAGGCAGTTCAAGCCTTTTTCCCTTCTGAAGCACAAAAAAGTACCTGAATTTGTCAATGTGATATTTAGAACTTTAAGGATATTTTAGTGCCATTTTTGTAATTTTTATTTTCTCCAATAAAATTTTTATTTATTATTTTTAGTTCGTTTAGTTTTCAACCCATCCTCAGTAATATATTTTTTTTGTCATTGAAAAAAGATTCATTGGTGAGTATCGTCATTTCATTTTTCTTCTTTTCTCATTGAGCTAGGATTTAATTTCTTCATTTTTGCTATGTGATATTCAATATGATTTTTTTTACAGATATGGATTAACAGACAATGAAAAAGTGGAGGTTTGCAGGTCCTGGCAATTCAGACCTTCTGAAAAATATATTCCAATGATGCCACAATCAAATTAGAAGCAGATTTCATGTCATAGAAACTATATAGGTTCAACGAAAAGCAATAAGATGTAGACTGTAGAAAATGTGTTCAAATTCTGAACAGAATTAGTATTTATGATAAAGAATTGAAATACATTTCGAAACCTTATGTGATACTAGTGGTAGTTTGGAATTCTAGTTAGAATAATTAGATATATTTGTCTCTTTTCTCTCTTTGCAAGCTGAAGATTCCATTTCCATAAAAATTCAAATAAAGTAGTTTGAAGCATAAAGAGACTTTTTTATTCTTTTCCATTGAAAAAAATCGAAGTTATACTCATACTTTTATTGAACAGTTAAAATCAACAAAAATGCATAATAACTTTCTTTATATCATAGAAAATAATTCTATGCACTAATATACTATAATAAAATAATGCAATATATAAAACAACAATAGTCTGAATCGTATCTTTTATCACCGTAAAAAATCAACATCTGGTCAAAATACTCTTCTGAATTGCTTTAGGCTATTTATATGGTGGTGTTTCGGTTCAACGGAATACACAAAGCGTCAAGATATAGCAATTTCTAAAATTAACTCATATCCAATATATCCAACCATCAGTTTTCACCCTCAACAAATCCTAACATAAATTTTCCTCGTCTTCTTCATCCACTTGACCTGAGCCTCCATTCGGCATGCTTGGACCAGTGAATTGACTTGCTTGAGCGTTTTCTTTAACCACCGGTTTGGCTAAGGTAAGACTTTGTTCAGGTAAAGGCATATCTCTAGATAGTATCGCATACTCAACGTCCATGTGCTTTATGAACGGATTGTTGAGGGCAGCTTTTGCAGCCTCTGGATCTTCTTCATCATAAGCCTGAAGCAGCATCTCCAAACACTGCACTTCTGGGCCTTCGCAATAATTACCCCATTCCTTAATAAATTAAACAAAGATAACGAAACTAGGTCACATTAAGCTCAATTTCTACTCACCTTGAAAGCTTTTTCAGCTGCTACAATATCCCCCCTGGCAATCTGAACCAAAACTAGAGCAACGGCAAGTCGCCCAGTAGCCTGATAAGCTTCACACTGCTCCCTCAACCCCAATTCCCTTCTGATGGCATCAGCAGCCGCTTCAAACTCCTTCAGTTTCACGTGAATTCTCGCGACCTTGCTCACATATTCAGCAGCCTGTCTAGAATTGTCTTGTACCAAAGCGATATCAGCTGCATGTTTGAATAACTGAAGGGCTTCCGCTGGATACTGAGCCTCTATGATTTTCGCAGCCTTGTCTAAGGAGGAAGATGCTGATTCCCCACTTCCGTGAGTTTGGAACATATTGGCAGCTTTTTCAGCAAGTGCAGGTATGTCTTTCAAGTCTCCAAGTTCCTTGGATACAAGAATCGCTTGGTCTAAGGCCTTAGCAGCGTAAAATATTGACCGGTTTTGCTTGAAGCAATCGGAAGCCTTCAGTAGAGCATTTCTACACTGATCGAAAGCCTTGGCGTTTCTGAAGCAAGTTGCAGCTTTATTGTACTCTTCTGCTGCGTTTTCGTAGTCTGGTCTCCATTTCATCAAGGAGGTTTTCAAGCTTTTCTCGGCATTCTTTATGTGCTCCAAGCCTTCCTCTATCTTTTTCTCACTGTTCATTTTCACTGAACAAAATAGTCGCTCGAGGGTTGTTTATAACAGGGAGTTTCTCACTATATTATCATTTCGTGTCAATTGGCACAATTCTTAGTCAGTTTGATATATTCAAAATGCTGGATTTAGCGATATACCTCAATACTAACGATAATAGTGGTATTTATTTTGAGAATTTATCGATTTCTGGCAATTTCAAGATGTGGAAGTGAAAATATACACCTTCGTAGAAAATTGGATCAATATTTGAAATGAAAATGATCTTGTTGTCAAAAATTTGACAGCTGACACAGATCACAGATATACATACTCAGGGGTGTACAAGACAGAAGGATGCATCGAAAACATCGAAAATTCGATCGATTTTTTAAAAGCTCGTTTTTCGAAATTACGATTTGATTTCTTCGAAATGAAGATTTCGACGTCGCATAGAGTTTTCGTCTATCTATAAGACGTTTGAAAGTTTAAAAATATGAGAAAAAAGAATTTTTTGAAAATATGCATATTGGTTTTTCTTTTCCTTGCTGGTATCATGGATTTGGGAATACTGGTGGTGATTGGCACTTATCAATCCGAGTTTTTCTGGATGTACCTATTGTTTTACAGCATATATTATACGCTAGGTCTCCTAGGTACGGTGCGAGAGAAGTTCTCTTTATTGTACATTTTTGCCGCTTACATAATCGTATATAGATGTATGGACATAGCACTGAGGACAATGGATATAATACAGACAGACATTAAGGACGAGGAAACCGAAAAATCGAATCAAAAAGTCAAAAGAGACATTCTCATCAGGAAAGATGGCAAGTGCTGTATGTTTGGTGACGATTCAGCCCATGAGTACATCATACCAAGCTGCTGCCATGATGATCCCAGGCTCGGAGATCCTATTTCTGAAGCCTGCAAGATAGCAGGATACGGGATTTTCGCCTTTAGGTAAAAAATCGATTCTGACACTAAGTACCAGTAATCAGAGAAATCTGTCATCTCTAGATGATGCGCTTTACTTTTTTGAATGTAAATTTTTCATGGAAAATTTGCAGATGCCAGAAGAGAAGTGAAAGAAAGAAGACAATTTTTAGCGATACTCCAAAGCAAGCTGATGGCTTATCTTTCTTCGCTATGTTCTACTGTGTAAGAACTATTATTGATGTTATCATTTTGTTCTTTGTTTTTTTGTTAGCTTACGTGTTGCAATATAAGAAATGATCCGCAGTGAATTTTCAATCCAAAACACTGTATGACCAAGGGCATCATCTACATGAATAGGTATATTTGAAATCAATAAGAAAAAAAATCAACTAAACTTCTATTGAAACAAGATGATTACACAGATCTAAACAAACTATGCTAGTGGACGTAGGAAAAAATAATAAACAATCTCGACAAAACTCAATATGCTCGCACCCAGAAACAACGCAGTAATGCCACCTGTAGACACTGCAAATCACAGATTTCAAAATCGAAACAACGACTCATATAGTTAATTACCAACCAACAAAATCCAACTGCCCTCTGACAACATTCCTTTTGTACCTCTCACTAGGCAATCGAAGCAAGCTTATCTCTACGACACCAAAGTCCTCCTTGATGCTGCAAACAAAACACCAGACAGTTTCAGCCAACCCACCAACGCTTTTAAATTTCTCACCCATATTTCACATCTTTGACCACTGACATTTCGAATTCGGTACAACTTGGCAGACAATCGCATACCAAACCAGTTCTGTTGGACCAATGAGCCTTCAGCACTATCAGATTGTTGTAGTGCATGTTCAAACAGTACAAACCGTTGATGTCGCAAAAGAGGTGCTTGGCTTGAAGAAGAAGAAAAGGTTTTAGTAGGTCCTTATGTATCGGCAATGTACTTTGCAATGTTTGCTTGAGTTTACAATAATTCGAAAGGGACTAGAACAGATCCCTGTGGGACACCCTTGGTCAAACTTACGGACATTCGGCATCAGATGGTGAACGCAACCGCACATTTCAAGTTGAGCCTTTTTTCTACAATCCACGCAGCATGCGCTGTAGCTGTAGTGGTCGTGGACTTCCAAAGGGCTTTCATAGGTGAATCTGCATTTTCTCTGTTCGATACTGACATCTTTCACCTGAAGACTGAAGTAGTAAAGACTGATAGGGAGACTTTATACCCTTGTTTTACCTCTGGCTGATTCTCAATCTCTCTGATTGAGATGTACCTTTTAGAATGGATGTGTGGACTTATTTGTATGACATCAGTTGTGAAGGTTGTTAGAGTAGGAACTTCTTGTTCTCCCAGAAGGTAAACCTTGATAGGAAAGAATCAACTTATGGTTCAACTAAAAAACGACTTAAACTCACGAAGGCTATCCCCTTGATCTCAAGGTGTAAAGTACAAGGTCCTGTCTTCTTGTTGGATATCATTGGAAATCTAGCAACCTTTTTATTCCTGCAATCAGATCTAGCTGGAATGATCTGTAGGGAAAGTTACTAAAAAAAAAGACCTGGTTTGTATGGAGTTTACACCGAAACACATGCCTACTTCGGTGTCCATAGGATGGAAATAATCGCAACAGTTGAATTCTTGGTCGTTCCATACGCACCTCTGGAACATTTTCGAACAAGGACTCCTAACCTATAATCGAAGAACCTTTGCAGTAAGAAGTGGGGGATGTCAGGACAAAACTATGCTGGGTATATGCCCCTTTGTTATACAGCTAGAAGAGTAGGTATTTCCAGATACTTGCTCAACAATTGATAGGACTGGCTCGAGGCCATTAGGGTCTGGAGGCGGTGATCCTCGACCCATTGTACTTAGTGCTCCCTATCAGTTGTTGAGCAGTGCATTTTCCCAGCAATATCAAGATAACAAACCTCTGCGGAAAAATCAACGAAATCCCGCTTGTCGCAATCTTCGTGCTTCACTGTAGCATTAGGTCCGCACATCTGAAGGGTGTAGAAAGCCAACCCCTTGAAATAAACCAGCTCCTTCACTATCTCGTTGAAGTTGAAATCGTGAGGATTGCCGTAGGTCCTAAAACACGGGAAAAAACCCTCGAACAAACAACGTTTCGGTACATTTAGTGTCATCTTCAGGACAACATTCGATTTTACTCGAAAAAAAGTCTTTTGACCGTTTGAAGGTGTTGTAAAACAGTTTGGTACGAATTACTTGTCAGCAAATTCGCTAATCCTCTCCTGGTTGTCGGTCTCGCACACGGCAATAGAAGGAAAATGCGTATCCCAATCCAGATAGCTAGTTTCAACCACGAAACTTATGGCATTGTTCCTAAAATCGCTCCAAGCGGACAGAATCAACAATATTGAAGCCAACCAACTCAAGACGCAGCAGACTATCCAAAAAATCCTGAAAAAATCGAACGTATTTTCAGCCCTCGAAACACACCCATCTCACCTCTCGGTCCAGTGTCTTTCCCTCTCGAAAATGAAATGTAGGCCGTGGAATGACGTGTTCAGGAAGAAATATCTCAGATACGATAGTTTTTCTTCCATTTTGACCGCTTTTCCGAGGGTTTAGGCTTGAAATGAAAATACGAAACGATGTAATTTCTATTATATAACTGATAGGAGATCTTCGTGAACAAGAATAGTGTCATTATTTGAATTTCTGTGGGGTCTATTGTGTGGGGTTCACATAATTGACAATGGAAGAAGAAAACGTATTGAAAAGTAACAATATGACTGGATTTTCCGGCAAATCATATAATGGAAATTTCCGTGGAAATCGATAATGTTTATTGTCGAACATTTATATCATAGTTGAGTCAACAGTTTTGTAGCATCATGTTCATATAGCCTTTTTATTTTCCTCCCATGTTTCCCTGAAACATCAAAGTAGTTTTCATACTAGTAATCACTTAAGTATGTAATAGCGTGTTTTCGAAAGCCAAAAGTACCTGGTCTTTTAGTTGTTGTGCTTTTCTCTTGGGTAGTTTCTTCCGATTCTGCATCGGTCACTTCAGTGGCTAGAAATCAACGAAAATTACCCAACAGACCTTTTATTTCATCGAACTACTCACGAGCCAAGGTAGTAGATGGGACGTAACTTGGTACCATAACTGGATAGCAAATAAGCTGACAGTTCATGAAGTCCTGATTGTAATTCCTATTCCTCCTATAATTCTGGTTTTTTCTATTGTCTAAAGGCGTTTTGTAATTGTAAATTGTCGGCTTTGCCTGGCCTGGATCAAGTTTGTACTTTCTCCTAAACATATTTCCTGAGAATGGTCGAAAAAATTCAAAGAAAATCTCGAGATTTTAAGCGGAAACTCACTGTAACATCCTGCTAAATACTGTCCGAAATCTCCTTGAGGATAAAACTGATTCTCGCTCAAACCTTGGTCAGCGTTTTCATACGAGGGATAAGAATTCTGATCCCAATTGCCCAGCGGGATGTTGTAACCGCTCGGTATATAGTTCTGGTCCCATCCTGGAGGGTTGTAAATACCCCCCTGGGTGGGTGGGTATTCCTCCCTGTAGTAGGGAGGGTTACAAACGTTCATGCAAACTTTTCTGGCGTTAAGAGAGGCAGTTATATCGTTTTTCTCGACTCCTTTGTGTTTTCTTGAATTTGCAGCGACAACCTCTGAGGTTTTCGCTGTAAGTATGTTTATGAATATGAGTATATTTGGTATGATATGGAAAAAAAAGTGTTTCTTTTGATCTCAAGAATCCACTGTTACAATATTTAAGTATGAGTCGAAGACTCACCCTGTATACAAGGTGAGCCAGAGGTAAGCTGAAATATTCCAAAAATAAAATAGTAGGAAAGCTTAAAGTTAACTTCATATATTATAATAATGCAAAGAAGTTATTTGAAGTCATCATTTTAGTATTCTGTTCTTTTAAAATTTAAAGCAATAATATTTTTTCTCACCGAAATTGTGTATTGAGATCAACGGGATAATGATGGAGAGAATTGTGAACTTGGCCATTGTTAAGAATTATTTGGAATGAACAAACGTATTAGACGATAAACAATGTTTTGAATATTCATCATTTCCCGGTCTAGAAATGTTAAAATCGATTTTAAAATTCGAAGGACCTTGGTTGTAACAAATACTTGGGTCTTATCAACCAAAGGAATGATGAGATATAATTACATATTTCAAACTGAATAATTCGAATTATTCAGATTGAAGAAAGCAAAAACAAATTCATGGTCTTATCTGTAGGATCAGATATCCAATAATTGGTTAATTCTTCTTCGGTCATGATAGGAATTTTTTTGGCTTTTCCTTCTGCTCAGAAAATACAGTTCCAGAGTTCTATAACGAACTCCAGTATCTGGGAGTCCAAAGAATTTTTTACGTTGGCTACTCCTCACAGATTCTGCATGCATCAGTTCTGCTAGACCCATTCTCATCAGATGAGAATGCTCAGAAGTAACATAGTCTTGCTAAAATCCAGAAACTTCTTAGATTTCGCAGTATCAAAGTAAAGTTTTCAAGAACTTTCTGGAGTGTTCCAGTCTTGGACATTCCCCTAGAGTCATTCTCCTTCGGTTCTCTTCCTTCTCCTAAAACTCTTTCTTATAGGTTAATTTTCCTATAGGACAGAAAGGTTCAGGGCCACTGGGTTTGTGCAGTTCACTCCAATCGATTTATTTTGGGGGTTGAAAATTGGATTCGTTGATTTCCCAACGTTGATGTAAATCGATTATTGGCCAGGTAGGTGAAGGAAAACCTTCACGTTATTCAGTTACTAGTTAAATAAAATCACGACCAAATTCTATGAAGAAAAACGAAGATAAAATTCTACATTTCTGTAGCGATCAACAACTATAAACCACGAAAGATATGAGTGCGTTTTTAGACTTAAAGCTGCATTCACAATCAATTCGCGGGCCGAAGTGCACTTCGGCACGAAATTTACCATTCGCAATAATCTTGGAACCAAATACTCAAATGAATCAAAAATGTAACTGATCAAAACATAAGCATCAGCATCATCTATAGCCGGCACGAAATTCCTTGCCGAAGTGATAGTTTGCGACTTGCAAGAAATTTTGTCTTGAATTTCATTGTGAATGGTAACGGAGAACGCCATCTGCTAAGCTTCCGTGCCGAAGTGCACTTCGGCCTGTGAATTGATTGTGAATGTAGCTTAAGTCACACTGTATAATCTCCGGAATCTTGAAAACTCTTATCAGTCATGGATTCCCAGCAATTCCAAATGTAAATTGGCATATTTCTTGTGTTGACGCAAGCGAAAAAATGTTGAAAATATCGGAAAAATGTTAACGACTGCTCCTATAAAAGGCCCTGCATTCGACTCTGGAATATAGGTACCGGTCAGCAGGATGTTCAAACTTGCTGCACTTCTTCTGGTGTTTTATTCCACTGCCACTCAAGGTGAGATTCTGTTTCATTCGAATTTAATTCAGTTAAATTTCATTTTTTATGTTGTCTGATTATGCTCGGTCAAAAATAAAAAGTAACTGGCCGATTTCAATGTCTACAGAGGAAAAATTCTAAAGGCGTCAAGTCTGGGGAGCGTGGTGGCCATTCAATTGGCCCCTGCCTACCAATCCATTTCTCTTGGGAATGATCTCATTGTCATGTATCAAAGTTTACCTCTTTTGACACACTGTTTGTTTATAAACTCTGACTGAAGTCCTACTAAATCGTTTGAGGCCGTTTTTCAGGTGTCCAACTCAAATGGCAACCCGCACCTCCCTCAGGACCCTATCCAGGGTGCTACCGAGTCTGTAATAACGGTAAGTCAATCAATCAATCTGGTATCGATAGCCTCCAATAAATAAAAAAAATTCGAACAGGACAAGGAACACCGACCACTCCAAAACCGATTGGACCAACTGGAGGAAGCTCAGTGACCACGGGTGCTCCAGCATCCAGCGTCAGCAGCTGGTCGACAGGCTGGACCATAACGGAAATCATCACCGGCGGAGGGTCAACTCACAAAGTAACCCTTCCCTCTGTAACCACCGAAAGTCCTTCGTCAACAGAAGGTGGTGCTTCAGGTACCCCATCTACCAGCGCAAATGAAGGTACAACCAGCGAGGAATCCTCGGAAACGGAACCTACCCCCACGACCGAAGACAACGAGGAATCCTCCTCACCTTCGGGATCCACGCCTTCTGAGGAGACAGACGAGACCTCTTCATCTGGTGGCTCTAGCACATCCTCCGGGTCAACTGGAGGAGGTAGCACGTCATCTGGTTCAACACCCGATGGTTCTTCCTCTGGATCAACTGGAGGAGGTAGCACGGCATCTGGTTCAACACCCGACGGTTCTTCATCTGGATCAACTGAAGACGGTTCCGAGACAACTGAACCGACAGAGGAAAGCTCATCGCCAGGTTCCGAAGGTACCTCTGACTCTTCTTCCGGCACTACGGGAGGAAGCGGCTTCACCGGTAGCGGAGGTACCTCCACCGAACCCTCCTCTGGATCAACTGAGGGTGGCCCCAGCTCTGAATCATCTAGCTCCACTTCAGACTCTTCCAGTCCTGGAACGACAGAAGAGGAATCGGAATCTCCCTCAGGTACCCCATGGGAAAGTTCCACCACAGAGGAAGAAGGTTCTTCATCTGGCCTTACAACACCAACAGACGAAAGTTCAGGTAATGATTTAGCTTTGATCGAAGAATTGACCAATCTCAACCTTTGTTTTTTCCAGGAGGCAGCACCAGCTCTCCAATTGGAACATCGACAGAAAGTGAGTATCTTCAGATTGTAAAAAGAAAAGGTTTGTTATGATCCAACTTTTCCGTTTTCAGGTGGTCAATGCATGTGTCCTTGCAGTTGTTCATCAACAGGTGCAGGAGGTGAGTATCAGTCATCCCTTACTACGAGAAATACAAATTGTTGATTATTTTGCCCTTAGGTGCTTTCGCTGATCGAAGAAATAACAGGTATCATCAAGTCAAAACTCACCACGGTCATGAAGGTACGTAAAAATTGAAATAACATGTTCCGGAAGTACCCTTATGAAACTATCCTGGCAGCTAAACATCATGGACACCATGAAAGTAAATCTCATCAGACCAAGCATCATGGCCACGAGGTGAAACAGCTCCAACCCAAACGACATGAAGTTAAGAATCACCATGAGGCTAAACACCACGAGGCCAAACACCACGAGGCCAAACACCACGAGGCTAAACACCACGAGGTTAAACACCACGAGGCCAAACATCATGAAGCCAAGCACCATGAAGTTAAACACCACGACGCTAAACATCATGAAGCTAAGCACCACGAAGCGAAACATCACGAGACGAAGCATAACGCTCACGAAAACAAACATCACGAGACCAAACATCACCAAGAACATCACGAGAATAAACATGCGGTTGCAGGTGATGATTGAAGTTTGACTCAGTTTATCTAATTCTCATAGCTTTTGCCTGGTCGGGCAATTCACATAAATTAATATTTTTCATTTTTCAGCTTAATGTGATACGAGAAGATGGCTTCAGTCAAAACGACCTTAGCTAGTTACTTTGGATAATGAAAGACATTGGTTATGGGACACCAAATGTGTTAGAACTAGGTTTAAGTTTTCAATAAAGATATTTTGTTGTAATAACATTTCATTTTATTGATATAACAAACGCATTGCTTGAAAAAAAACTGAAATACCGACTTTCTAGTCTTTAACATGAAAAATCGTACGACGTATTGAATATGTCGATGATTATGTGGCATCCCTACATTTGAACCACAGAGAAATCTTCGTTTGAGGGGTGCATAGAAACGACGCATGAAACCATAGAGGTAAAGGATGTTCCCAAAGATTATAGAGTACTCTATAATCTTTGGATGTTCCATACATAGAACACCTAATCTGAGACATAGAGTGATCATCCCCCATAGACATAGAGACATGTCTATTCCATTGAACTCTATGGGAACCCATAGAGTTCCCATAGAGTTCAATGGTCTATTCGCATTAAAAAAATGTGAAAGATATCACAGAACGTGATATCACGTCTACAGAAAAGAGACCGCTTCATAGCACTGTCTCTTTCCACAGAGTAGAAACTTTCATGCGGATATTGCTCAGTCCATTCTCTAGGGATTATCCGTCAAAAAAGATGACATTGACTTAACTAACATGATTAATTAATTCTTATCAATCAAATCATAAATTGCTTTCGGGAAATTACCGGCTCAAACAAACGCTGGAAAATGCACCTCTCCTCTCCTCATTCAGTTAGTATGTAAATTGTGACTCATTTGAAATGGATGTGAGAGGTTTCAGAGGAAAACACAAGTTCCTCTCCAATTTCTTCAAATGCGAAGTAGAATATGAAGGTGTAGCGTACCCAACCGCAGAGCACGCTTTTCAAGCAGCAAAGACATTCGATGAAGTAGAAAGGAAAAGAATATTATCCTCTAAGAACCCCGTGACAGCTAAAAGGTTAGGTCGCAAAGTGACCCTCCGACACGACTGGGAGGAGGTTAAGGTCGAGATAATGACGGATATTTTGAGGAGGAAATTCCAGAATCCACACATGAAGGAACAGTTGCTAGAAACTGGAAGCGGTGAAATAATTGAAGAAAACAAGTGGCATGATAAATTTTGGGGGAAATGTATATGCAAACGATGTGGAGGGGTTGGGAAGAATAATTTAGGACTCGTTATACAGAGAATAAGGAGTGAAATTTCGCAAAATGATGAATAAAATATTTTCTATTTTTAGTTGAATGTGTTTAACCT
Source organism: Coccinella septempunctata (assembly GCF_907165205.1). Lineage (NCBI taxonomy): Eukaryota > Metazoa > Arthropoda > Insecta > Coleoptera > Coccinellidae > Coccinella > Coccinella septempunctata. The sequence goes on from NC_058197.1 coordinate 17,826,005, forward strand.
TAAAATCGGAGAACGAAACGAACGTACCTACGCTGTCAAAGAAAAACAATCTACCTCATAGACATAGAGAAAGAACCTTTTTCCATGATTTCGCCACCTGGTGGCTTGAAGACAAACTTGAATCGAAAACCATAGATTTTAAAAATTCTATGGTTACTCCACAGATAACTGTCCTCTAGGGTTACTCCGTAGAGAGTGTCTCTGGGTTACTCTTTTGAATTATCAAGTTTTTGAAATGTGTTTTTAATTCTATGATCATAATAACCTAAAAAAAATTATAAAAGCCAAAGCGATGGAAGTTTTCAAAGATCTACCCTCGAACAAAGATATCACGAACGAAAAAAAAACCCCGATTTCAACAACGACCGGTCAGGTTATCTTAGGAATAACAGGTTTTTCGATAATTAAAACAATTTCCAAAATACCTGTTCGAAATTTTCAGGAGGGATTGCCTTAGGTCTCACACTTGTATCTTCGTCTTTTGTGAGGCCTGCTTTTCGCAAGTATTGTCTCCCTTACATACCAGCGACAGATGAACAGATTAAAAATGTTTTGACAGCCTTGAAAAACAGAAGGGGGCTCTTATTGGACTTGGGTTCGGGAGATGGAAGGATTGTTATAGGTTGGATATTGCCGATTATCATTATTCATGAATTAAGCTCAGTTTTTTACTATACATGCAGAAACAGCAAAGATTGGGTTCACCTCTCATGGTGTTGAATTGAATCCATGGCTTGTTTTATACTCAAAATATGATGCTTGGAGGAAAGGACTGGGCAAAAATACTGGTTTTTACCGGAGAGATTTGTGGAAATACGATGTTTCCAAGTATAACAATATTGTTATTTTTGGGGTAGAACAAATGGTAGGAAATATTGGCCACATACATCACATTTATTCCAAATTGGAGAAAAGGATTCATCTGATTAATTCTTTGTTTCAGATGGAAAATTTAGAAAAAAAACTTATAAAAGAATGCCAGAATGGTAGTTATATAATTGCTTGCCGATTTCCATTGCCTATAAGAAAACCGATAGCTACTATAGGCTGTGGTGTGGATACAGTATGGGTATATACGATTGAAAACAACAAACCATCATGAATATAGTTGAATATTATTTAAAAATGCATTTTTAATCTTCCTTCAATTTTTTTCTTTTATAAATTCCTTATAAAGTCAATAATCTTGTGATCAAAATTGAAACATAAATCACAAGAATTCAAGAACATTACTAGATCAGTAATAAAATAAGTTTATTGCTAATAAATAGTTTTACAATAGAATAGACAAGAACCAAAAAATGACTTTGTTTAAAACATACTGAAAAGTCACCTCCATTTTCAATTTATCAGAAACTAATAAATTTCCACATGAACCCAGTATGAGAATTTGTCAACTTTGGTTTTAAAATACCACCATCTACATAAAACAAGCCTCAATTGATGTGTGTTACATCATTCAGTCTCAATGAAAGATGTATAACAAAATCAAAAAAGTACATAAGGAAACCACTAACCCTAAAATTATAGAATCCCTTCGTTTTCTCAAATTTATACGTTGAATCAGACTATTTATAAGTGGGTATTTGTTCGACATGTCATTAAATCTTGTTTGCAACCTCTTAAATGTCTGTCTTTGGCTCTGAAGATGATCTCTGGTTTCCATTGCTATCGAAATCTGGTCGTTTACTAATCTATCTGAACTAAAATCAAAGGGAAAAGTTAATTAAGTTTCAGAATAATTAATCCTTTCACTTACTTATGGATATGCTGATTCTCTTTCAAATAGATATCCCTCCTATTATTGATTCCTTCTGTTCGAAAATTATCTGAATTCCTATGCAAAAGATCTTCCCTTTCCCTACGACTTTCATGTTGAGAATTTGTTTTTCTATAGTCTTTAGATAGATCAGCCAGTATGTCTCTGTGACGCTGAATAGTGTGTAGCATAGCTGCACCTGACACTGGTTGTTCGGCCATATGTTCGTTGATTTGTGTTAACTGAAATCTCAAATTGTAAAAAGTACAGGAAGGTGAATATTACGTTTATCACCTTCTTGAGAAGCTGCTCGATTTCAAGTGACATTGTTTCAAAGGTATCTTCACCAGAAAGAAGTGGAACTGTGTCAGAAGCATGACTGCTATGTGGAGTCTTCAAACCTGCTCCTAATTTGCTGAATGCCACCAACTTCAAATCGATCTCGTTTTCTAAACTCCTAGCCTGTTTCCTCAGATCTACAAATCCAAATTAGTCATTCGAGTTACGTTATAGAAAACTGTTGGGTATCGAATAAATTCAAAGCGTATATTTACCGTCATAGGTTAGTGCATTAGCCATCTTTGAATGAATCACTACGTAATTGTTTCACCTTTAATTATCAACCATTTATCATAAAATAATGGAAATACGCCTTTGTTTTGCAACACAGATTACAGAGTAGAGTGGTTTTGCAAATATTCATAAACGTCATTTGCGTCAGCTGTATTATTTTAACCTTGAAAGAGATTCATAGAAATTTTGGCACATGGCACTCTATGGGAACCCATAGAGTTTAATGAACACCGATCTCGAAAAAGATTAATTATTTGTTTTCTATGCGACCAGAGCATTGAACTAAAGAAAGTTCTTTAGTTCGATGGACCAGAGATATATCTCTGTTCCGGACATACCCGTTCCACCACAGAACACCAATATACAGTTCCACAGTGTATATTCTTCTGTGATTTTTCTCGATTTGAATTCGTCTTCTTCGCACATCAATGAAAATTTAAATAATCGTCTAAAATAAGATGAATTCTGCTTTTTCATGTAAAAGCAAAGGTAAATCAACTAAATTAACACGAAATACTCGTTCCATCGCAACACGTAGGAATTGATTTGAAAAAGGCATTGTTTAGCAGTTTTCTCTATGAAATTACGGTTTTCGGAGGTGATAACAGGCGAACATGGTTTGAATCCGTGTGGAAATTATCGCGGAAATTCTGATATCCAACTTGAAAGGAAGCGCACGAAGTTGCGGTGATTTAGGCCGGACAATATGACTTTTCGGACTCAAAACTGAGTACACCCTTGAGGATAATATTCTACGCCTAAATCGAGATATTGCATAATAAAATAGAACTTCAAATCGAGCGATAAACCACAGAGGACATTTGTATACCGCGAAACGAACTGAATTCACTCACATTGACGATTTATTCTTGATTTTTCGCTCTTTGTCCAACGATGGCTAAAGTTGGAAATGATTTCCGGGAGATCCCTTAGCAGCCCAGCCGTAAAACGGACAAGACTGTTTACCTAAGACCCTTCAATCATTTCTTTTCTTCGACCTCGAGGTCCCCTTGGTCTCGAACATTCTTCCTAGAATAAAAACGCCATGTTATATGTTTCCCAAATCAACGAAAACAACCTTCATTAACTTTCCAAGAAGTTTCTTTGATTATTTCGGGAATCGAACATGGAGGAGAACTTACGTTTAATTCATATCTATTATGAATATTCCTCAAGGAACGTAGGCTATATATTTTCGTGGTAACCGACCGAAAATTGTTTCATTTCGGGAGGACGCCTAAATGGAAACTTTCAAAATGTCGCGTTTGTGAGAAATGAAAAGTGGGCTACATGCGCATGAGCACAAGGACTGGATTTCAAAACTGAACACAGAAATAATTATTTCTATGCTCGGTCAGAGCAAAGAATAACCTGTTGTTCCATGTTCTAGATCGGATTACTCCGATCATATCTCCAAGATCTATACCACCTTCATAGGTACAAAAAGTAGAAGGACCCCCCAGTTTTTTAAAATACCCAAATAAGCCTTTTTCCATATTTTAGTAGATCTAGTTTCAATATAAAAAGAATGAAGGGGTCTCATTACATTCGTTATGACATATGTCACAGTATGGAAGAAATTTGTACAGAAGTTTTGGAGCTTTTCTACTTACTCGTCATAATTTTTCTATCAGTTACAATATTCGGTAAGTATTTGCTCAAGAACTCCGAACAGAGATAAAATTTAGCCCTTTTCTATTCCAGTTCTTGCAGCCTATAGGTCAAGTTGCAACAGGTTTTTCTGCAAGGTTTCGCGTGGCAAAATCCACTGTTTCTCACCTAATGGGTACTTTCAAAAGGGAATATGTGGAAATTGTGGCATGTTGTGGTGTAATGGTTCATTTTGTTGTTATGAAAACCACTCGTTTTTTGTTAGAATCTTCTTGAGAACATTGAATACAGAAACGAGCAAGTGCAGAAGATAAAAGGAGATATCTTCATCATCAACTTCTTTAAAATGTAATTCTTACCTTCAGAATCAATTTCTAATTCGTAAAAACCACTAGTCACTTGAAAAAGCCTCTTATTTACTCATTTCCTTGCAACCAACTTGTACTCTCACAGAATCGTAACAACATGGCGTGGTATTCTGTGCTCTCAACATCTACCAGACGCCGATTGCGCGTGCCTTAACGAATCCGTTAATTTAAAACTGTGTCATTAACGATTTTCTCAATAAAACTAATATAGTTTTAATCAAATCTATTTCGATAATCACAATGAGGGAAATAGTTCATATTCAAGCTGGACAATGCGGAAATCAAGTAGGCGCCAAGGTGAGGTTCTATCTGATATACGCTACTCTATTCCATTCTTCAAGCAAAAATTCATTACAAGTTGTCTCAATCATTTTTATGCAATAGTTCTGGGAAGTTATATCGGACGAGCATGGTCTCGACCCGTGTGGAAATTACCACGGCGACTCAGATCTGCAACTTGAGAGGGTGAACGTATACTACCAAGAAGCATCAGGGGGAAATTTTGTGCCCAGAGCTATTCTTGTGGATTTAGAACCTGGTACTATGGATTCTATCAGGGCCAGTTGCTGGGGACCTATGTTCCGACCAGATAATATGATTTTTGGACAGAACGGAGCTGGTAATAACTGGGCTAAGGGACATTACTCCGATGGTGCAGAGATCGTGGATGCAATTTTGGATGTTGTGAGAAAAGAGGCAGAGACTTGTGACTGCTTACAAGGTAGTAAAATCATAGGTGTTATACAATAAACTTCAGAAGGATGTTGCAGGTTTTCAATTGGCTCATTCAATCGGAGGAGGTACAGGATCAGGTTTGGGAACCTTGCTCATATCCAAGATACGTGAAGAATACCCAGATAGAATCCTGAACACTTTCTCCATTTGTCCATCTCCCAAAGTATCCGATACGGTCGTGGAACCTTACAATGCCACCCTGTCAATCCACCACCTCATAGAAAACTCCGACGAGACTTTCTGCATAGATAACGAAGCCCTCTACGACATCTGTTTCCGGACACTCAGACTCACAAGTCCGACCTACGGAGATTTGAACCATCTGGTATCTTTAACGATGTCTGGAATCACCACCTGCTTGAGGTTTCCTGGACAGTTGAATGCGGATCTTCGGAAGCTTGCTGTCAATATGGTGCCCTTTCCTAGGCTGCATTTTTTCATGCCGGGTTTTGTTCCTTTGACTTCCAGGGGCTCTATTCACTATCGATCTGTTACGGTGCCAGAGTTGACCCAACAGATGTTTGATGCTAAGAACATGATGACGGCGTGTGATCCAAGATGTGGAAGGTAATTTGTTTGGACTGAAGAAAAGTTGAGACTTCAATATAAGACTGTGTAATTTGATTTTTCAGATATCTCACAGTGGCTGCAATATTCAGAGGCAGGATGTCAATGAAAGAAGTCGATGAACAAATGCTCAATATTCAGACCAAAAACAGTCCTTACTTTGTCGAGTGGGTGCCAAATAACGTCAAAACGGCAGTTTGCGATATACCCCCAAGAGGTCTCAAGATGTCTGCTACTTTTATAGGAAACTCTACAGCCATACAGATCATGTTTAAGAGAATAGGGCACAGGTTTTCTGTTATGTTTAGAAGAAAAGCTTTTTTGCATTGGTACACCGGTGAAGGCATGGATGAAATGGAGTTTACTGAAGCGGAATCAAATATGGATGATCTTATTACCGAGTATCAACAGTATCAAGATGCTTCAGTTGATGAATGTGAGTGTGAGACTGAGGACGAAGGTGAAGAAGAATAAAAACCGTGAAAAACTCTCTTGTTCGATTGTTTTAATTTACTTAGTTTTATTTTTGAAAGATTATTTTTTTATTGTAAGAAAATACTTTGTTTTACTTTTTCATCATTTTATTACTCTGTTATAGTTAAAAGTTTGTTTTACGATCCAATTTCACTTCTAAACAAGAATGTAAATAGTGTAGTGAATCTGAAATAAATATATATTTTATAACTAAAATCTAACAAAACTTATGACCTTTTTCCATCCCAAAGCTCAATACTGAGAATTTCAGCCGATAAATGATCAATAATATAAAAAATCTGCAACATCCCTTCCGGGAATCCCCAAATTAGCATGCCCATAAAGCAGAATTCTATAAACATGCACCACCCGCTCCCTCTAGCCACAGAGAGCGGAATTCCTCTCTGTTCTCGTGTTGACATTTGACGTGTCAAAACAATCTTGACACGTCAAATGATTTTTTAGGTTAAGGGAAAGTAAATATTTTCACAAATTTTCCTGGATTGAAGTTGCTGAGAAACCATTTAAAATGATACACAGCCTCTTCATTGTTAATTCCTCGGGAGACATTTTCCTTGAAAAACATTGGAAAAGTGTAATATCCCGTTCGGTATGCGATTACTTTCTGGAAGCCCAAAGAAGCAACCCCACGAACATTCAACCAGTAATAGCCACCCCGCACCACTACCTTATTTCCATACAAAGGGGAGGTGTAAGTTTCGTTGCAGTTTGCATGGAAGAGACTCCCCCATTGTTTGTGATCGAGTTCTTACACAGAATAGTGGACATCTTCCAAGATTACTTCTCAGACTGCACCGAAAGTATCATAAAGGAAAATTACGTTGTTGTATACGAATTACTCGATGAGATGTTGGATAATGGATTTCCTCTGGCCACTGAAAGTAACATACTCAAAGAATTAATCAAACCACCTAACATACTCCGGACGATAGCCAATAGTGTCACTGGAAAATCAAATGTAAGCGATATCTTGCCAAGTGGACAATTATCCAATATTCCTTGGAGGAGGACAGGTGTGAAGTACACAAACGATGAAGCATATTTCGATGTAATAGAAGAAGTAGACGCTATAATAGATAAAAGCGGTGCTACAGTTTTCGCAGAGATCCAAGGTTATATCGACTGTTGTATAAAATTGAGTGGAATGCCTGATTTGACACTGTCATTTATGAACCCAAGGATATTCGATGACGTCAGTTTTCACCCTTGTGTTAGGTTCAAACGATGGGAGACGGAACGAGTCTTATCATTTGTTCCTCCCGATGGCAACTTCAGGTTGATTTCATACCACGTCAGCAGTCAGAGCATTGTAGCCATTCCATTATATGTCCGACACAATATTTCGATAAAATCTGGGGAACAGGGAAGGTTAGATCTGACAGTGGGTCCGAAACAAACGCTAGGAAGGTCCATTGAAGCTGTGAAATTGGATATATTACTTCCAAAGTGCGTTTTGAACTGTGTTCTTGTGGTTAATCAGGGGAAATATAATTTCGACACTGTTTCCAAGATTTTACATTGGGATGTCGGCAAGATCGATCCTTCGAAACTCCCAAATATCCGTGGGAACATCTCGATAGCCACTGGTGCCAACACGTCAGATCTCAATCCTTCCATTAATGTCCACTTTATGATAAATCAATTAGCGGTGAGTGGGTTGAAGGTTAACCGTTTAGATATGTACGGTGAAAAATATAAACCTTTCAAAGGTGTTAAGTATATAACGAAGGCTGGACGATTCCAAATTAGAATGTAATATTTATATTTATGATTATTATCTTTTGTTGAATGTATTTTTTTGTGCAACTATGTATATATTTACCCAAATTTTGCGTTTTATTTCATAATACCCTTATTATACCTGCTATTATTGACTGATTTCAGTGAGTAAGTTATTATAAGGTTTATGTAAGCAAGGAAAATATTGCAGCCCTAATGGTTTTATTGCTATTAAAGATTTTGGCCAGATATGCTTTAGACTTTCTTTTCTTGGCTCTCCCCAAGCTGAATTGATTAATAACAAAATAAATACAAAAAGAACATATAGTTTAAAATTAACAACCAATTTATCACGAATTTTTTTCATTTCCTCGGCGCATTTATTAACTTAACAAGAAGGCTGTGATGGAAAATGAATCCCACCTGCGTCATACACGTCAGATACCCTGGGATTTCTCTTCTCCACGTCACTTCTCCGAGGAATTTGCTTGTTTATCCAGAAATCATTAACTCGCTCGCGCTGGCTTCGTTTCATAGACAACAAACAGATCATGAATTTACATAATTCGTTTATTTTAATTAGGGTCATTTATTAAGTAGAAATTTATGGGCCACTATATATCCAGCTGCGTGTTTATTCTTGTTGGTGTTGATAACGACTTCGTAACATCCATTGGCGATTATACACTTCCATCTCCGATCGTTTATTTGGTTTTAGTCGTGGTTTGTTTTTTTGTTTGGGAGTCTTTTTGCTCTACGGTATAAATTTATGCAATGGTCTATTTATGCAACAGACATGCGAAATATACATACTATTATATTTCCTTTACAATATTGATAATTGTTTCTCTTATATGCGTTAGTTAGAGGATATACAGGGTGAGTCTTTGACTCGTACATATATTTCAACAGTAAATTCTTGAGGTCGAAAGAAACAATTTTTTGCTCCACTATTTTTTCCGAATCGGCTCGGTTTAAAAGATACAGGGTGTTGAAAAACCATAAAAAATGTTATTTTTAGTTCAATCTCACAAACGGTTTTATCGAATGATATGAATTTTGGAGTATAGTTTTTCATTTATTTGATGAATCTTTTTAGAATTCAAGATATCAGCCACGTCTTCTAGTTTTCTCATTATGACTATTAGGTACGTACCATAAAAATACCAAAAATTCAAAGAACCCAACTCTTGAGACAAAGTTGGGCGTTATACGTAATGAACATATTTGAACGTTTTGTAAAATAAAAGTATTCTTCATATTTCCTCGTATAATACGCCGTTTTCGAGTTATTTGAGGTTCAAAAATTAAAAAGTATCTCTAAATTTTGAAAAATTGGGTACTTATTATTTGGCTGAATACAACTCTGTTCAAAAGATCCGCAGATTTAGCTAGTTTTTCCAGGGGTGGCACAGCTCATTATGATAACTTGATCAGGGCCAAATCAGAAAAATGATAAAGGAAAAAGTGTTTCTTTTGACCTCAAGAAATCTACTGTTAAAATATTTGTACGAGCCAAATACTCACCCTGTATACGATCTATAAATAGATAATAATATAGACGCCATGGTCATCTCTTATTTACATTGACTCTGAACCGATTCATGAATGATATGAATTAAAACGTATATGGATATTGATTATTTCCTGTCATATGCGGAAGTATGTTCAAGTTCATCAACGATCTGAACAATTTGGTACACAACCTTCATGGCTTCATGGTTTCAAATAAAACAGCAATATCAAATCGTTATTTTATGCGTATATTCCAGATTATTGTTGCATGTATTCATTTGGCAGCAACTTGATGAACTAATATTGTATTTATTAAACTTTTTTCAACCCACACATGAGCCACAAATAAATTTATACCTATTGTGTTGAAATTGCTAGAAGTAAAACGTAATTTGGACATCTGATAAGAATATGAAGTAGGTTTACCTAATAAGTAAAATTTTCATGATAAAATGTCCTACTAAGATAGAGTAGTAGATTAATTTAGAATCAAGAGTGAAAAGGGAGTTCATTAATTAATGAAATGTGCTTAAATTCCCTGAAGGGTGAAGTAACCACGAAACAAGGGCGTTAATATCAGACTCTACTATGTGAATATATTGTCGAGATAACATATAAATATACACGAGAAAAGAATCAACTTTTCATTATCTGTGTGTCTTGTGCTATCTAGGTTAAGGCGAGTAAGAGATGTACGTTATCAAGGTATTATACTGGAGTACCATTCTTGAAGAGCAAATATTTCAATTAATAATTTCGATTAATTAAAATGGAAGCTGACGCTGCAACAATGGATCAAAGCAGAAATTTCAATTTGGAGAAAATAACGCTGGATTGAATTTCCTATTACAAGTGAAAATAAATACATTCCTGTTTATCCAGTATTGGCAGGTAGCCTAACCAGGGGTGTAGTGGAGCATATATGGCCCCAACTTGACAAATAAATTTTCATAAAACCTTTTTATATTTCTTCAGGTCTCGAGGATATATCCCTTGACTTTAATAAAGAGTCTGGATGAAATGCAACATCTTTTATTTCTCGACCCTTACATTCACTAGTGAAAATATTGCATCCTACACCTTCCTGCCTAGATATAACAATGTAAAATATAAGAAATTACTCTGATTCCATTTTCCCCCTATTGTGGGGGTTCTATTTTTAGAGGCTGCTTCAATGGATCATTCCTTGCACATTTTTTGCCGCAGTTAATCATCGTATAGTCAACCACCCCCATCTCAAATCCCGCTCGGTGATAGGGTGGAACCACCTGTTACAATGCACGCTCAGATCGCCGTTTACAGTACACCCAATTCAATCAAAATTGTTCGTCACGAGAATTTGAATCGCGATTTGGTTGAGGTGGTTCTTGTTCAGTTTATCATGTGATATCGCTAAAATCCTTTGAGGGAAACGCGGTTCTGTGAAAATCGCGAATTTTTAATACACTGCGGGTTTTCGGAAAACTGAGTGGTACAGGAACGAGCTGTGATCATTGGGGTTTAAGAGGTTAGTCTAATTTAACAATTATTTTAAGGATAATCAGTTTGTTAAAAGGCCTATCAAGGGTAAGAAATTTTCGATAAATTTATTTAGATTTAGATCCGAATCGTTTCTATTAAAAAGTGAGGAAATTTAAGGTGGTTTCTTGTGATTAGACGCAGATTACAGCCCTTTGGGGTGATTTTCGAAATGTCGCAGATTGGGCTGGATGCGTCCCTGTGGGGGATGAATAGGTTGTCGTCCGTTTTTCCCATTTCAGGAGCGCAAAAACTGTCGTTTGCAAAAACTCGTAAGATGAGAGATAACCGATCACGAGATGAGAGATCATGTGATTTCAATTTTCGATATTGCGAACGCCCTATTTTCAGTAATTTCCGATGTGGTGGAAAAACTGGGAAATTTCCAAGTGGGCCAATGTTTATTTGGTCTTCTTTCGATGTTGCATCTGGTTTATTACGATTTTAAAGACTCTCGCTTAATTTCATCAGTAGGTGATGCTCTTTTCGATCGCTAAATACCATAAACATTCATGTCTTACCTAATTATGGGTTAGGGAAAATGCGAGAGAAAAAAATTGTGTAGGATCTTCAAGGTGTTGAAGATGCATCCAGGATTTCATTCACACATTACGCATCCTTGCATTCTTGAGTTAATGCGGTAGGTGTTTGTGTTCCAGTGGTGTAGGTGTTCGCAGTTTTGAATCATAAAATTTACAAAGAAAAACAATAGTTCGGTTAATCTTGATACAACAAAGAGAACAATAGATTATCAGACATTTCTGGAAGGGGGGTAAAATTTGAGTGAGTTTTTATGTTCTATATTTTTGTCGACATTTTTGGATTAACTTTTTTGGAGCTTTAATAGCTTATTATAGAGATTATAAATTGTTGAACGACATTCGAGAAATCTCAACTGGAAATTCAGCGTCAATATTTGGAGGTATTTCTGTATTTACTTGGGAATTCAGGTTACAAGCAAATAAACTGTCTGTGTTTATCCAGTGTGTTTGACCAAGAAAGCACTCAAAATATTTCGTGAAAATGGCTGTGGAAAGTAACGTTTAAATCATTGAAAGTCGAAAGATTTATCGAATGAGAACAGTTGCGATAAATATTAAAAGTAATGAGGTATCATTCACTTAATGAAGTATGGGTACCTTGAGTTTTTAAGCAATAAGAGTTTCGTTTTCGTGATAAAGAAGTATATTTTGGCTTCACCTAATATTTTTTTGCATGATTGGATGAAAAAAGCATTTCTTTCAAGTTCTCAGAGAGCAACTCTTCTAGTGATAAATCTCTGAATATCATCCACCTAGATGAACCTAGGAAGTTTTAACTGACCCCATCTTCTTGGGAAATTTTCAAAGGTCAACGTTCGAGTAGTTTTTCTTCCAGAAAAATCATGATAGACCCAAATGTGATACATATTCTAAAAGAGCATCCTCTTTTGACCATCTCACCCCCCCACTGGAAACGCCCTTGGATGTCCTATTCAAGTTTTGCTTTGCTGTAGTCTCGGTACTTAGGTACTTATTATTATTCTGCACATGAAATCAACAACAGATATACCTAACTTGGTAGATAATCCTTGTATTCTTACGTTGTTATACCAAGAGTACTTCAAATCTTGAAATAACTTGCCACTGGTATTTATTGCTCAATAATGATGAAAAAGTTATTGTTAGAGGAACCATGGCTTGAAGAGTTATACCTACCTGTCTATCAACAACTCAGATATTTATAAGACCTTAAAAACTTAAGCTTACATTGGAGATTCATGTTGAATAGTGAAAAATATCGAATAATAGCGTAATAATCGTCATCATAAATGTCTACAAATTTGTATACCCCTGATTCTTTGTATCTGGTTTATGTTTGTTTCATAATACAACATGAAAGACTTATTTATGGATGGATTCTTGTGGGAATGTAGAAAATATGACCGCCACTCAAACCGCAACGTTGATAAGAGATAAAAGTGTTTAGATTTGATTAAGGAAACTTTCACACGCCTGGGAAATTCGGAAAATGAAACTGCTTCAATATTTGGAAATGGCTTCAATGAATTTGGAGAAATGTTGGTTTTTCTATATTAAATCGGATCAGAATAGGTAAATGACCTCTCGAACTGTATTGATATGAACTGAATCACATGGTTTATTTATTTCATGATCCAGCAATGTTGAAAAAAGGAAAAACAATACTACAACTTTCCATGCATATCGCAAAATGCTTCTCTTATCAAAAATACACCTTTAAACGACAGGCACATAACTTTTGGAGCTTTATCTAGTTGAAATTGTTCTTCTAAATTGTGAAAATATTATGTCACTGCGTTGTCTGACCCATTTCATCGCTGAAAACAGGTTGCAAAAGTTGACCTCTTAACCTTTCTAAAGGTTAGTATCCCTCTATCTGGTTTTTATCAACCGAATAAATTGAATTGTCTGCCTAATCCTCGATTCCAGAGTGAATCTCCATAAATTTTACAGTTCGAATCTACGCCAAAGTTTCAAAAGGATAGAGTGAAAGTTTGGTTCATTTTTTTACCAGGAAATCGCAGTTTTTTCAGACTGAACCTGTGCAGGGTATCAATAATCAAAAACAACCATGGTAAATTTCAGGATCACTAGGAAAAGAAGGAATTTTTCCACTATTTTCCAATCCACCCTTGAAAATGTCCATGCTATGAATATTTACCTACCTTTAGATCAGTTTAAGAGTCAGTACCTAAACTTATCTGCTGTCTTCTTCTTTTGAGAAGATCTCAGTGGGCAAGATTTGATTCTCAAGCCTAATAAACATGTAAGGAATACGAAAAGTGCAGAAATTCGATAACCTAAGTTTTGCCTACCTGATCTAAGTTGATGTTGAATGTACATTTTATCATATATCAAAGATAAGACCCAGCAACACTTTCATGAAAGCTTACAATGTGTAATACGAAGCTTCTGTTTGGAAAGGAAGTTTAGCTTGCTTCGTCAGTGTTTCTTGACGATAAAAGAGCAGCAAATTTGTCTACATGAAGAGTCACAAACTGCACCAAGCCCATATAAAAAAAGTTGGCAACGATTGATTCATCGTATGAGTTTGAAGGCTAAGACATTGATGGGAACGATTAGACTCAATTTGTTCGAAACGTTAATTTGCAGTCAATGTATCTCATTGCCTTGGAGCAATGGAAGATGTTTTCAACGAAAAAAAAATGGATTTTCCAATTTTTTCAGCGAGAAATCATACTGGGAGAGGAGATCTGGCGAAAAAATCTGTCAGTGTTGTTTATTATTGAGAAAATAGGTTGTTATTCTCATATTTTTCCAAGAATGAACAGAGCTTACACCAAATTGTTAATATTTCAAGGAAATATTGTTCAACCGATTAATGGCATTCAATCTTCATCAGACAAATAGAACAGTTGTACACAGGCCTTACTCAATTAAAGCTGAGCAATAAATTATACGGATCCTTATAGTTTCCTTTGAAGTGTCTCGTCGGACGAATTACAATTTTTCCAGTTCATCCAACTGGTAGATTTATTAGGAACAGGTATGAACACAATATACTGGGAAAATTGGAAACTCATTATATTTTTCAAGGTCGCGGATTATATGAGTTTTTGTTGTCCAAGATTGCGTATGACCACAACGAACTTAATTGAAGTCATTGACTAATCTCGTGGTTATTGTTTATGAATATTTGACGACAAAGGAGTTGCTGAACTTGATCTTGGAATCACTGTACCTGCAAACACTCAAAGAATGAATGAGATTTCTTCCTTCTATCATAAAGTGAAAATCTTTTTTTGGAACACAGCATCCTGTAAAAGCAACAGGACCAATCATATACAATTATTCGTTGACCAATAGGCCATTTTTTATACCTCGAACTTGATAAGGAGAACACCTGAAGTATAAGTAATCACGAAACTGAGATTTAATATCGTGTAGGTCCTTTTAAAGTTATGATCCTTAAACAGGCAACAGATGTACGTCTGCGGCAAGTTCAAGAACCCTTTGGAAATGTGCTACCTTGTAAGACAGTGGCGTGCCCCACAGAATGTGTTACACAACAAACTTCGTTGTTTCAAATGGAACACCCTGGTTATTATAACTTTTTTCGCTTCTCTATCCACATCTGAGTATTTTTGAATGGTACTTCCCTATCTCTATTCCTGATACTTTCGGAGATATTATCAAAAAATTGCCAAAAACATGGACCCAATGAAATAGGCAAAGAAAGGATATTACATCGTTTTGTGCATAGTTTGATTTTCTCTGAAAATATCAGGTGAAAAGTTCTTCGAAAAAATCAACTTTACGTCGTTTTTGTATCGAGCGAAAAGACGAAGAATTTTGGAACACCTTATAAATCACAAACCTAGGTTTTACTACACGAAAATCATCCTCAGGATATCAATGACCTATTTGCGAAATTTCAGGATCCTTAATTTTATGAAATGTCCTTTCTATGCCTATTTCATTGGATCCACCTTGAGACACCTTGTATACTACTATTGTTTTTCAGATTTTTGTAAATTATACGCATTATTTGTACCATATACAACTTTATTGAACTATTTCCAATTCCAGCCTCTTGTTCCTATATGTTTTTACACATTCCTTGTTTATTTTAACATTTTTTCTTCGATAGTAAGTATATATTTTCGCACGCTTGCCATGTCGTCTGTCTTGTCACGTTGATAAGGAAATTAATTCAATTAGTTTCGCCCATTACGAATGGATTCCTTAATGAAAACCTCATATCGATTTGTTTCGCAGATAAAGTAGTGGTCATTCCAAATCAATAAATATACCTTACCCCATTCTATAAATAAAACTGCGACACTGAGGCTACAGTTTGATTTCGGCGAAAGTGGTAGTTAAATAAGGGTGCTGTTTGTTGAAAATCGAAATCATTACGTTTCTTTCTGGGTATTGTGATGGATATGAACCAAGGTGGACAAAGAAGTAAGATTTCAAAAATGTTTCTGTTCATTGGATTCAATTTCGGATAACAGGTTTGAAAGAAAAATTATATTCCCTCTTCAAATGCACCTTTAGCTCCAAACTGACCTGCACTTTTCGCTTTTTTTTCATTCTGAAGATTGTCGTCCACTATTCTGATTTTCAAGAAAAAACACAAGGGAGAAGATATCCATATGCAATCCTAACTTTTAATTAGCCTTCTTCGAATTGATAATTCGTGCAAATCAAACAAATTAACGTTATCTGAATCGTTGCAGATAAAAGTAAATCAGCGTCTGAGGAAATGGTTATTTCACCAAAAAAATAACAATGTTTTTCTTTGTTCTTCTCTCAGTTCTCACGGTTCAAGTTCAAGTTTGTTTTGCATTTAAATTCTAAGATAAGTACGCCATTATATATCCATGAAAAGGAATGGATAGGTACATAACTATCGTTAATATGCGTTGAGGGAAATCGCTTTAAATATTTCACATATTTCAAAACATTCTTACCTCGTCCACTAAGGAAAAATGGAAAACCTTAAATGAATGGTTGAATTCAACATCTCTCAACGTATGCATGAATTGAACATGGAAATTCATACAATAAACAAACTCCTACATGTCCAATTCTGAACTTGATTAATTGAATATTCCAAAACTGTGAATTCTGGAATAATAATTTTGAACCTGATCAATATGAAACGTTGTTTAGAAGTCATCCTCCAGTAGAGAATTTTTCTCCAGAGATAACTGCGCTAATTACACTAATTGTAAATATTTTGTAGCCTTCCTGACTGATATCTATTATTGTGGTGCTACCATGTAGGTGATAATTTTTTTTACTGTCACAAGGTTTTCCTCGTTTAAACGTTCGTTTATTAAGGTGAATTTCAGTGGGTTTTCGTCAATGAAGTATCCCCAATTTTCTGATCAATAATGAGGATTTTTCAAGCTGATATCCTCGTATGGTATGATTTATTTAGAAAGTAACTAATGATCATGAGGAATTAAATAAATACTCAGCTGATAACGCAACATTTGAAGGTTCATGATATGCACAAATGCATGTTTTACTTTTGTTCAGTGAAAAAAATTCCTCTTCTTCAAATGTGATATATTTTTTGCAGGTGTTGAGAAAACTTCGCCAACATGGGGTCCATGTTCAGGAGCGAGGAAATGTCCCTCGCTCAATTGTTTATACAACCGGAAGCAGCCTACTTTGTCATATCAGAACTAGGAGAAACAGGCACTGTACAATTCAGAGACGTGAGTTTTCTTTTTTGTTGGTTTATTGGCCTTTCAAAATGAAAAAGGATATATACAGAGTTGAACATGAAATGGAGTAGATTTGCAGTGTTTTTCAATACTTTTTCTTGCAGTTGAATGAGAATGTCAACGCGTTCCAAAAAAAATTCGTGACTGAAGTAAGACGATGCGACGAAATGGAAAGGAAGCTGAGATACATAGAGGCCGAGGTGAACAAAGATAAGGTCAACATCCCAGATGTTAGGGAATTGCCAAGGGCTCCAAATCCAAGAGAAATAATCGACCTAGAGGTGAGTTTCTCATGGACCTTGACCAACCTCGAAGACGGTGTGAATGTTAAATTGATGTGATGGGTTGAATAAACAATTGTGTATGTCATAAAACTCTTCATTTCAAGGCCCACCTGGAGAAAACTGAAGCGGACATCAAGGAGTTCTCCGAGTCGGCAGTCAGCCTAAAGTGCAACTTCCTAGAGCTGACGGAGCTCAAGCACGTCCTGGAGAAGACCCAGCTTTTCTTTAACGAGCAAGACGATGTCTCAGGGGGCTTGGACAACAAGGCCCTCATCACTGAAGATTCGCAGACTGCTTCCGGGAGGGGTAGGTTGGGTTTTGTAGCTGGAGTTATAAAAAGGGAGAGGGTACCTGCTTTTGAGAGGATGCTCTGGAGGATATCCAGAGGAAACATCTTCCTGAGGCAGGCAGACGTTGGTATCGCCCTAGAGGATCCTATCACAGTGAGTAGATTGTCATTCTGAAGTGAATAAAACGCCTGATTTGAATTTTTCATCTATAATCATTGTATAGCCTTCAATTTCATCAATCAATTCAAGAATCTCTTGTATAGATTGGTTTTATAGACATTTTGCTCAAAGAAAACCTGAGTATCCAAGTCTTCGTGCTCCATAAGTAACACACTAGCTTGTAATAACACTTTTCCACTTGAGTTCAGATCCTTGCACCTTGAAACTTTATGCTCTTGAGGCAGCATCAGTTCTCACAAAGTGTCTCTCCCTTACGATACTCTCAGGAACCAAAACAGCAGCTGTTTTGAACGGCCAAGCTGTAATTCGAACAACTAAGACGTTGTAAATTCCATATCCTTGCCATACAGCGTTCTTAAATGTCAAAAAAACCAGACCATCAGCGTTTCATTCAGTTCCAAGAGAAGTAAATATCTTCACTTCCTAATGAGACCCTCATTTCAGGGCAACGAAATAAACAAAACGGTTTTCGTTGCGTTCTTTCAAGGCGAGCAGCTCAAATCAAGGATCAAAAAGGTCTGTGCAGGTTTCCACGCTTCCATGTACCCATGCCCAAGCACCATCCAAGAGAGGGACGAGATGTTGAACGGGGTAAAGTTACGTTTGAAAGATTTGGAAATGGTGTTGAACCAAACCCAAGATCATCGCCAGAGGGTCTTGGTGAGCGTTGCCAAGGAACTGCAGAACTGGAGCATCATGGTCTCGAAGATGAAGGCCATATACCACACCTTGAACTTCTTCAACGTTGACGTAACTAAGAAGTGCCTTATTGGAGAGTGCTGGGTCGCCACCAAGGACATCGGCATCGTCCAGAAGGCACTAGTTGATGGTTCTGTAAGTCTTAATACTCACCACCATCTTTGTAGTTGTCAGTTTAAGTGTTAACTTCTTCCAACTCAAACGATTTGTTTCAGTCTGTCAGTGGGAGTTCGATACCTTCTTTCATGAACATCATCGAGACCATGGAGAACCCCCCAACGTTCAACAGGACCAACAAATTCACCAGGGGCTTCCAGAATTTGATTGATGCTTATGGGGTTTCTTCATATAGAGAAGTTAATCCAGGTAAGGTTGATCCAGTGAGGAATATGAGAAGAATTAGTTGAATTTGCCCCTTCTAGCTCTGTACACCATCATCACCTTCCCTTTCCTCTTCGCTATTATGTTTGGTGACGTGGGCCACGCCTTGGTGATGTTCGGCTTCGCTCTGTACATGGTGTTGGCCGAAAAGAAGCTGACAGCGATGAAGAACAAAGGGGAGATCGTCAACATTTTCTTCGCTGGACGATACATCATCCTCCTCATGAGTATATTCTCGATGTACACCGGTTTTATCTACAATGACATATTCTCCAAGTCCATGAACATCTTCGGCAGCAGATGGAAGAACCTCTACGACCATAATTCAATAGGGACTGCACAAGCCTTCGATCTAGATCCTGCAGAGGCGTATATGGGGACTCCATACTTATTTGGAGTCGATCCAATATGGCAGGTGGGTTGATCTCCATTATATTCTGGGTGTTTCTGATGTTGAACTCTTTTTAAACTTTTTCCAGATGGCGAAGAACAAGATAATCTTCCTGAATTCCTTCAAAATGAAGCTGTCGATCATATTCGGTGTGCTCCACATGATTTTTGGCGTCTGCATGAGCATACCGAATTTTATGTGAGTTGATTATCTTTATACACACGAAGACTATCTCATAACAATTTCCTTTATTCCAGCAATTTCAAGAGGAAGGCAGACATTTTTCTACAGTTCGTTCCTCAGATAGTATTCCTCTGCTGCATCTTCTTATGGATGGTCGTCATGATCTTTATCAAATGGATCAAATACGCTGCTGATCCTGGCCTACCAAGTAATTAATAATTCGTTGGTATACTTGTGAAGCTTCATTCTTAGCAATGAGAGATTTATTGTGGAGTAGCTTGTGTTGAAGAGTGGCTGGCATTCTTCAGGGAACTCAAATCAACATTTGGTCGTATATATGATTGCAAAGACATCTTGAAAAACGTTCAGAATCATGATCAAAAGGATTTATGATGAATGCCAGTTGTACTTACCAACATTCATGCATTTTATCAGAATAGAAAGTGGTTAAACATGATTCTCCCTTGAGCTATGCTTGTAGTTTCGCCTTCAATGGTCCCCATTTCTTTCTACTAACTTATCTTTGAACACAGCAAAGCTGGGCACGTCTTGTGCCCCATCCGTTCTCATCTACTTCATCAACATGATGCTGCAGAAGACTCAGGAGGCTCCAGATGCCGGACAGAGCGAGAAAAAAGCTCCAGAAGACAGATGCGACGCTTACATGTTCGATTTCCAGCACACCCTTCAGGTGGGGTTGGTAGTGGTCGCCCTCATCATGGTTCCGATCATGCTGTTCGGGAAGCCGTTACACTTCAAGCTGACCCACGGTAAAAAATCGAAGAGGAGCAGCACGGTAAGGGTTCGCCTTGAGAAATTCGTAAACTTTGAAGAATAATGGGCGTTATCTGCTTTTACAGCTCTCGAGGAACGGTGGGGTTCATCCAGCACAAGACCAGAGTCTGGAGCTCATTAAAATCACTGACCTCAACAAAGAGAATTCGGACACCAACGGCCATGGTGTGGTAGACAAGGATGGCAACCAAGAGGTAGCCTTCAGGCCTCTTCCTGCTCAGAAGAAGGAGGAGCATGGTGAGCACGAAGAAGAGGAATTTAGTGAAATTATGATACACCAAGCTATCCATACTATAGAGTACGTGCTGAGTACTGTTTCTCACACTGCTTCGTATCTTCGTCTATGGGCCTTGTCACTGGCTCACGCACGTAAGTTCATTTCTGGACAAGGTTTCTACCTTACTGGCCCTCCTCAGTGCAACGAAGCCATGATACATAGGGCAAAAATCTCTGGATCGACCAAATAATCTTAATTTTTCTTTCCAGAACTCTCTGAAGTGCTGTGGAGTATGCTGTTTAGCAAAGCATTCAAAATGGAGGGTTATATTGGGGTTGCCGCGATCTACATACTTTTTGCGGCCTGGGCCTTTTTCTCAGTAGCCATTTTGGTCCTTATGGAAGGGCTATCAGCGTTTCTGCACACCCTGAGGTTACATTGGTAAGGAGAAGTGCAAGTGTAGTTTGCTTGGCGTTTCATAAGGGTCCTTTTTTTTCAGGGTCGAGTTTATGAGCAAATTTTTCGTTGGGGAAGGACATGCTTTCCAACCATTCAGTTTCAATACGTTCCTGGAGACTGAGGGAGAAGAATAGGACGCTATATCAGTATCAGTATGATTTTATTTCACCACTAGAAACAGTTTTATTTAGAGATGTAGTTTAAAATATAAATTTTCCAGTTTTAATGTTGTATAGCTTTATTTTTCCTCAGCATCCCAATAATTCAACAGTTCTTGGCTTTTTTTGTAAATTTGGGTGAGTCTTTAACTCGTACAAAGATACAGGCTGTTGAAAACCATAAAAAAATATTATTTTAACACAACATATCACCCAGTCTTCCAGTTTTCTCATTATTACCATTACGTACCATAAAAATACCAAGAACCCAACTCTTGAAACTAAGTTAACAAACTAATGAATATTTGAAAGTTTTGTAAAATAAAAGTATTCTTCATATTTTCTCGTATAATGAGCAGTTTTCGAGTAATTTGATGTTCAAGAATTAAAAAGTATCTGTGAAATTTGAAAAATTGGGTATTTTGGCTGAACACAAATCTGTTTAAAAGATCCATGCATAGATGTGTGTAATATCTTTCAGTTATTCTGAAGGGAATTTTTTTTCTCCAGGGGTGGCATAGCTCATTATGATGAAACTTAAAATGGCTATATTTTTTTATCAGGGCCGAATCGGTAATAATGCTAAAGGAAAAAGTGTGTCCTTTGAGCTAAAGAATCTACTGTTAAAATATTTGTACGAGACAAAAACTCACCCTCAAGATATTAACCAAAAATTATTGATGATACAGCAACTTTGGTTTTTGGAAAAAAATTTCATCGAAGAACCTACTTAGTTTCAAAAGAATGACAAAGAAATTACATAGGCATACGTATAGTGAATTCGACAAACATTCTCAAGAAAAAAGTATTAATGAAAACAATAAACAAGATCCCTCTGTTTACCCAACAACTCCAGTCAATTAACGTAAAATATCTCTTCAGGAGGACTAGAATGATGGAAAAACAACAACAGTTATTACAGCGGTGAATTTTCTCGTCAAGTATTTATATTTATTATTTCCACCAACCTTGCGAATTGAACGAATGTCTTGATGAAGCCAAAACGCACCAATTCCATATTAATATTTAGACAATGAAGATATATTATTCCCGTTCTGAAATTATTGCCTTCTTAGTGTTTGTTCTGTGCGGAAATGGAGCTTTAGGGTTGAACGATTCTGTAATTCTTAGAGAGAAGCGTGGATTGGTGTTTCCCTCGGGTGGAACTTTCAAGGTATGTCGATGTTTTGTGCTGGGAATTTGTTGTTTTGATTATTTTAACACGAAGATGTTAGAAATGTTCCCTGAGAATGACTCAGTTGAAAACTGCTGTTTTTATGGAGTATTGCTTCTCCCTTTTGATAGAAGGTACATTTCAGCTTGTAATTGGTCTGGGAACCCCAATAAAGCTCAGCAAGACAAGAACTATAACAGTTGGATGGAATTTTCAGTGGCAGTATCCTCTTCCTGCTAATACTACTGCCATCCAAACCTATCCCCCTATACTGTCAAGAAAGACAAGGGATGATTTCGATGTGAGAAGAAAAGAAATATTCGAGGCAGTTGAGAATTTTTTATCAGGGTAATTTGGATATTGTCAAAAATCGAATATTTTTTACTCAATCTGAATTTTTCAATTATTGGAGACAAGAAGAAAGAATCATTTTTTCATAATGCATCATCTTCAATGCTTACAATTTCACTAGATGTTTATTTTTAGGCATAGCCTGAACTTGAAGGATTGTCTAGTCAGATACGTGTGCGAAGAAGCCTATTCCAGTTTCAAACATCCATCAAATGGACCTTATGGGTATTTACTTCATATAATTCTATCGTAAGTAGGGATTCTTCGTTGTTTTCCTTATATTTTGTCATTTACCACACAAACCTTTATCAAAGTAAGAACTCATCTGTTTGCTGGCCTCGGCTTTGCCGCCGTAGTTGCAAATTCCCTGTGTAATTGATAGGGACGAAAAGTGTCTGAGGACGAAAAATACTTACCATTAAAAATAGTCTACTTTTCCTTACGTGACGTGAAATGTCTTTTTTTGTTGAGGTAGACGAAATTTACAATCTTATTTTCGTAGCCTTGGTGATGGACAGGATGGAGAGATCCATCCGATGTATAGAGACGCAAGTGAGGCTGGAAAATTTGGAGCTGACTGCTTTGAATTGTATCCAAACTGCGAGGAGAATCTATTGATGAACAGATTATTTTCTTTGGATTTCACTTGAAATACACTGGATTGACATAGAAATGTTTGTTTTAATAACCCTATTAACAAAAACAGCTTACAAGAGTTTTGATGATAACAAAAGAATTTCTTATTTAGAAAAAAATATTTTGATTTAGATGGAGGTGTTGTACAGAGCATTGCTGGAAATGTAAAGGCTTTATACTACGAAAAAAGTTAAGTAGAGTAGAGTAGAGCTGAAGTCATTAATATATAATCGAATGATATCTACTAGAACATAACTCGATCAATAAAGAATTTTTTAATGGGATGATAAGACCTGAAATTGTAGAGATGATATTAATTATATCAATTATGAGTGTCAATATATCGATAAAATTATTCATACACCAATATGATAAGAACAATATTGCCAATGGTGTTATACCATGGTTTTAAGCTTGTATCATGGTGATACATTACCAGATTTATGTTCTTATGGTTATGATGAAATTTTGGCGAGTACAGGTTAGCTTCAACCTTAAGAAAATTATAATCACTCTTAGCAAGATCTTGCCCAAGCCTAAACCGAACAATAAGCAATCCTCAGGAATACAATAAATCCTTATTTTACCCTCCCACGTTTTCCGCTACTTTCATTCTATATTTCCACATCTGCATTTTTAATAGTGCAATAATACATTTTGAATATTTCACAATCGGGATATTCCAGGCGTGAAAATACGTTTCACTGCACACTGTTTTTCTTAACATATTGAGAAGAATAAGGGGTGAATTCATTTCCATGAAACGATAAGGAATAGGGGTTGAATTCTATATGTACGTGGATGTATTGAGAAATTCTTAGCCTACAATAGAAGCGAAAGATTTCAGTTACTTAAATATTTTTTATTCAACATACTCCCCTTTGGATTGGAGGTATTCCAGAAGTGACAGGGGCGTACTTAGGGTCGTTTTGAACAGTATATAAATTCTGGTGTATTGACACGTAAAAAAATTAATCTTGCGAATGGAAAACAAGTTGTTCGATGGATTCAGCAGATGAAACCCCTCCCACTACGCCCCTGTACGACGCTGATTGCAACACCCCCATCTGTATCGTTTCTTCATCGTATTGGAAGTCATAACTTCTAAAGCTTCCCCTAGAAAGCCACTCGAATTCATCATTATCAATTCGGGAAACTGTGGAAACTTCGGGCAGGGTAAAATTGAGGGTCAAATGAACATCGGCCACATTTTAATGAGGGAAAAATTAGGAATTCACGGTTCGTTTTCCCTTACACTCGTTAGAAATGGAAAAATAGTCCAGGATGCTGGAAAATGCTCGAGGATATTTATTGTCGTTGCTGATTGTTATCTGCAAGTTACTCGTTGCAGGGCTTCATTACCGGCTAAAATAATTTCAATCTATGATATTTGATCTTTTTTCCTGTGTAATTCGATGTTTGCAAGAAGATAATTCGCAAGAGGAATCAGTTAGATCTGTTAGGCTGAAGTACCAAAGGGTTGATATTCATATCTGCCCAATTTTCAATCAAAAAAGAGTTCAATCTATACCAGTTTTGGCATTAAGGAATCGTTTATTGGGTTACGCACATTTTAGAATAATGGAATATGGTGACTCAATGAAATATTGCATTTCAGACAACCTTCTAAACTGAACTAATGAAAAAAATTGAGAAATTCGATTTTTTCGAAATTGAGGACCTTAAATATAGAAGTTTGGTATGAAAATATAGGTTTTCCAACACGCTGAATCTATTGCAAACAATTTCGAAAGCCTATCTCCCTTCGTTTAGTTTTTCATCTTGGAAATGGAATTTTTCAATTTTCAATCTGCAATATCTCCTGTTATATTCGTCTGATCCAATTGGGATTTCCGGTTTTATAATCAGCACTGCCAAGGCTTCCACCAAAGTACAAAAACTCGATTTCGAAAATCTCGATTTTTTGGGTCAAAAATGAGCAAGGGGTTAGACCCCCCTAAAATGACCTATTTTCTACTCTGTCTGATAATCAGGATGTTTTATTACTGTCTTAGGATATGGAGTGCACGGAGTTTGTTCTGAAGTTTCTAGAAAAACAAACAGTTGATGATTCAGTCGAGAATTGCACTCCAGAGAGCTCTTCGAAGTCAACTCGAAAATGAAAAGTGGAAAAACAAAAAAATTTATTTTCTCCTAAACAGTGTCAGATATTGAAAATTTGGGTATGAAAATATAGGTTTTCGAACACGCTGAATCTATTGCAAGCAATTTCGAAAGCCTATCTCCGTTTGTTTAGATTTTCATCTTCGAAATGGCATTTTTCAAAAATTTGCAATTTTCAATCTGCGATATCTCCTGTTATATTTGTCTGATCCAATTGGGATTTTCGGTTATATAATCAGCGTTGCCTAGGCTTCCACCCTAGCACAAAAAATCGATTTCGAAAATTTCGATTTTTTGGGTCAAAAATGAGCAAGGGGTTAGACCCCCCTGAAATGGCCTATTTCCTGCTCTGTCTCAAAATCAGGGTGTTCTATTACTGTCTTAGAATATGGAGGGCATAGAAGTTGTTTTGAAGATTCGAGAAAACTAAACAGTAGATGATTCAATAGAGAATTGCACTCCAGAGAGCTCTTCGAAGTCAACTCGAAAATGAAAAGTGGAAAAACAAAAAAATTTATTTTCTCCTAAACAGTGTCAGATATTGAAAATTTTGGTATGAAAATATAGGTTTTCGAACACGATGAATCTATTGCAAGCAGTTTCGAAAGCCTATCTCCGTTCGTTTAGATTTTCATCTTCGAAATGGCATTTTTCAAAAATTTGCAATTTTCAATCTGCGATATCTCCTGTTACATTCGTCTGATCTAATTGGGATTTTCGGTTATATAATCAGCGTTGCCTAGGCTTCCACCCTAGCACAAAAACTCAATTTCGAAAATTTCGATTTTTTAGGTCAAAAATGAGCAAGGGGTTAGACCCCCCTAAAATGACCTATTTGATCCTCTGCTTGGAAATGAGGGTAATCTATCACTGTCTTAGGATATGGAGTGCATAGAAATTGTTTCGAAGATTCTAGAAAACTAAACAGTTGATTATTCCATAGAGAATTGCACTCGAGAGAGCCCTTCAAAGTGAACTCGAAAATGAAAAATGGAAAATCAAAAAAATTCATTTTCTCCTAAACTGTGTCAGATATTCGAAAGTTTGGTATGGAAATATACGTTTTCGAATATGCTGAATCTATTGCTAGCAATTTCGTGAGCCTATCTCCCTTCTTTTAGATTTTCACCTTCGAAATGGCATTTTTCAAAAATTTGCAAATTTCAATCTGCGATATCTCCTGTTATATTCGTCTGATCCAATTGGGATTTTCGGTTATATAATCAGCGTTGCCTAGGCTTCCACCCTAGCACAAAAACTCGATTTCGAAAATCTCGATTTTTTAGGTCAAAAATGAGCAAGGGGTAAGACCCCCCTAAAATGACCTATTTGCTCCTCTGCTTGGAAATGAGGGTAATCTATCACTGTCTTAGGATATGGAGTGCATAGAAATTGTTTCGAAGATTCTAGAAAACTAAACAGTTGATTATTCCATAGAGAATTGCACTCGAGAGAGCCTTTCAAAGTGAACTCGAAAATGAAAAATGGAAAATCAAAAAAATTCATTTTCTCCTAAACTGTGTCAGATATTCGAAAGTTTGGTATGGAAATATACGTTTTCGAATATGCTGAATCTATTGCTAGCAATTTCGTGAGCCTATCTCCCTTCTTTTAGATTTTCACCTTCGAAATGGCATTTTTCAAAAATTTGCAAATTTCAATCTGCGATATCTCCTGTTTCATTCGTCCCATCATCATGAAATCTTCTGATTGATTATCGTCATTTCTCAAGCTTCCATTATGTCGTATAAAAGCCGCTGATATTGACATTTAATCAAATAGCATCCGTAATCCTTTCTCTACCTACCAGTGTTCAACGTCAATCCTACTTTCACCATTGTTAGTCATAGGAAAAGACGTCAAGATGTGATTGTTAATATTTGGCATTCTGCCATGTTTGGTAATCAAACAAACGGTCCTGCAATTTGGAAATCCACCGCATCAGGAATTGACGTACTCTTTAATGCATATCAGTTTTTGTGGGCGAGTTTAAATGGTGTTGTACCTATTGGAATACTGGGAATAATCCACTAGCAATGTTGACTTTAATTTTATCGATATCTGACGTTTGATGATACTCCAAAAATTACAATGGCGCGAGTTGTAAAATCATTTCCTCCTTACACAAACACTACCAAGAGCGATGATGCATAGAAATTCAAGGCTGGGGTTTGCCCAAGTTTGAGCAACTTTCGATTCACAACTGCTGCATGACCTAGCTGCACTGGAGGTGTGTGTGCTTCTGACACACTTCTGGGGATGTTTGGAACACCTTTCATCCCTTCAGGTCAAAATTATCTACGATAACTTTCCTAGAAGAAAAACTACTCGAATTTTGACCTTCCCAAAAGGATGGGGTCACTTAAAACTACCACATTAAGATCTATGATCATTTTCCTGGAAGATTAATTCCTCTAAAACGATCTGCGAAAATTTCCCAAAATGTTGGGTTAAGTTAAAACTTCCTCAAGACCGAACGGTTGCGCCGAGATGGATGAAATTCTCAGATTTATCACTAGAAGAGTTGCTCTTTCAGAATATGTACCACATTAAGATCTATGATCATTTTCCTGGAAGAAAAACTACTCGCAAGTTGACCATCGAAAAATTTCCAAAAAGATGGGGTCAGTTAAAACTTCCTCAAGATCGAACGGTTGCACCGAGATGGATGAAATTCTCAGATTTATAACTAGAAGAGTTGCTCTTCCAGAATATGTATCACATTTTGATCTACGAAAGTTGACCTTTGAAAAATCCTGAAAAATATGGGGTCAGTTAAAAAATTCTCAAGTACGCCCTGTAAAATTCCGAGATTCATCACTAGAATCTAGCTCACTAAGAACTTGAGAGAAATAACATTTCGAATATCGAAAAATGGTTTCATTTCTCCCTTCAAATGGGAATATGGTTCATGGCAGTTTTCTCACAAACATATAGCTTATATCACAATTATAAATTCATATCAACAAACACCTTAGAGAATTTCGTATTCAATTTTATGCTTCCCACCAAAATCACAGTCGAAGTTTACCTGTGAAGGGTGTTCCCAATGAAACCAAAAGTTGCTGATTCAATTTTTATCTGTCATTCAACATATTAGATCGACAGTGTTTGAAAACACTTAAGGTGAAATGGTAGAGGCTTTTTTAGTCCCTGAGAAGAGCAGGTTTTCAATCCTGAGATTTTTCCTAGCAGTGAATAAGTATAACGAATATATTACATAATATTAATTGATATTTTCTGTGAACTGTAATTTTGGATGATTTCAAAAGCCCAGAGCAGGTTTCGAGCCAGTTAAATAAACCCTTGAGTGGGTTAAATGATCATTAGTAGATTACTCAATTTGCTTTTGCGTTTTTACTGAAAAAGGCTGATAATTTCAACATCCACTTCTCTCACAAATACTCAGAAGCTTAAAAATCCAATTATCCATAAACAAGCGAGTGAAAACCTTAATTAATGAAGACGCTAACAATGCAAATTGCCTTTATTAGAGGGGAATTTTCTCCAACATTGTGTGCATATTCGATTCCACTCGAGAATTACTTTTTTTATTTTAAAACCCATCGATTTCTTGGAAAAAGACTCCTTTAATTTGAATGTTTGGAGTCGGCCAACTTGAGTATTGCTAGATCTAGCTAACTGGCGTGCTGTAAGAAGCCAAAAAACATGATGTGGTTCTGAATTATCCGAAATTCTGCCATCATCGAGATTTCTATATCACATTTTCCTTTCGTATATATCTCAAGATGGGAAAAAAGTACCTTACACTCTTCATTGACAGATCAGAAGTGAACAGTTGCGGTTTTCCCACACCCATCCATTTTCCATCTAGAAAAATTCATTTCTCCATCCTCCTAATCAATTTCCACCTTTTCAAAGGCCTGTAAATTGACAGATTTGTCGTCGTCACTTGGAAAAACAGCCCGATCTGCCAATGATGACGTCATATCCATCATCGAACCGTCGCCTAGATAGATGGCGGCTTAATGTTTAATCTTTTACCGCCAAATTCATCAGCGTTCAGTCAGCCGATAAAATAGCAATCCTGTTTTCTTTCCCGCCCGTATTTCCGACCCCTGAGCCGGAAATAATTCCTCAATTTTCCGATATTCCTCGTAATCGCGTTAATTTTTGGCCACCCCATTGTTTCTGCTATCAGGGGGCTTAGTTACATTGATAAAAGCCCTCGCTTAAAGCACGAGATTTGAATTTGCCGCTATCTGAACGATAAAGCGTTGCCAACCTGAAAAAATGACAGTTTGACAGGTGACAGTTTAGGATAAGTGAAAATATGTGTCAAATTTGTTTTTCCCCCTTTCCGTATACAGGGAGATTCAACAGCAGATTCTTGAGGTCAAAAGAAACACTTTTTTCCTTCAGCATTTTTTTCTAATCGGCCCTGATAAAAAGATATAGCCATTTTAGGTTTCCACAATGAGCTCCGCCAACCCTGGAGAAACTAGCTAAATCTGTGACACTACACATCTGTGGATCTTTTAAACAGGGTTGTATTCAGCCAATATTCCTCAAGAATCTGTTGATGAAATATTTGTACGAGTCAAAGGATCGCCCTGTACTTTATAACACACTGAGTTACGAAATCAATTTTAAATGTTTTCATTAGCAGATCAATGGTCCTGACTGATGTAAATATTATTTCTTAACATATTAATCTCGAAATATTTGCAGATATTGGATTCTTCAAGAACCTAGTGGCCCTTGTACGTATGGTGTCATCTTTTAATCAATTTGCGATTTCTAAAATAAATATTTTTCTTATCGCATCATAGTGACGAAACACCATACTCTGTTGTATATTTCGTCGATTTTTCAGCATAACGCCATGAGTATTGTGGTTTGGTTTTTTGTATTCCAGACAACCATTGTCGAATGAAAGAAAAACCGATTTTTTAATAGGTTGACGAGGGTATTAAATTCATTATTCTAATCTGTAGATCAAACAAATCACACTCAAACGTGAAAAAATTTTACGATATGTTTGAGGATCCAAAGTTCGCAACATACGTGATTCCCTTGCCATGAAACACTCACTAGTTTCATTGTTGGGTTCACCTGACCAAACTTTATTTGCCAATGACGATAATACTCTATTAAACTTTATCTCAATGAATTTTCCCGGTATGAAAGGTAATTTTTCTACCGGAGATAAAATACCCAGTATCGGTTTTAAAGGTCGGCGCCAAAGTTTCGTTTTACAATATTTGATTTCGTGAATTGAAGAATGGAGGTACCATTGGATTCCTCGAATTGTACACGTGTGTCACATCCAAGTATTCCTGATTGAGTCATGTTTGAAATGGATAGATCCTTAAAGGAACTTGATCTCTACGTGGTCGTGACTTCAGGCAGAGTTCTTTTGTTGCAAAACTCTGAAAGATCGTTTCTTTTAGAACGATAGATCTAGATGATCTCATTTTCCATCATTTTAATGTGACAGAATAGGTAGACACTGCAATTTATGGCATGAATCCTGAATTTTCAATTATCACAACGAAATATTTTCCATGAAATATTTTCCCATAACTTTCCAGAAAAACCTCTCAAAATCGAAAGCTGAGAAAAATATTATATTCCAATAAAATGATCAACCTTTCCACTATTTATTGCCAGCAAATGTGTCGAATTAAATTCAACAATAATAACAATATCAAAACATTATACGATTAATCTAATAACATCGATTATTTGCAATAAATCGAAAAATAATTTATTTCTTCACTTTGCCTGGTGTTTTCATCATCAACAGAAGATAACACCATCTTGATGATTCAATTTATGATGCCTCAAAATACACGATTTTTATTATCTATCTATAAATGCATAAAATTTTCATTTACACCCTGTATACTAAAGTGAATTCGAGAAATCTAAACAACTTTCATACTACTAAAATATCATAGAACATGAAAGAATTGATTGATTAAGCATTCAATGCATGAGATTTCAATACAAAATAAATCATATACTTCGTAAGAAAAAAATTCAATTTATACTTTGGTTTGAAGCTAAGGATAACTCTCAGAAATAAGGCCTTATTATTTTTTATTCAGATAATAATGGACCATTTTCAACACCAAGTACTAGATTCCTGATTGAAGAATAATTCAGGATATCATTTAATTCTTTCAATTTCAAGACACATCTATATTTTTTCATTTAAATAATGTTTTATTCGTGGTGCCCTATGTTTGCTCCTTGCTCAATAAATGGATCTCCCAAAGTTTCTAACATTACAACCCTGTAGACCGATTCCTAAAATAGCC
The DNA here is from genome assembly GCF_907165205.1 of Coccinella septempunctata. NCBI lineage: Eukaryota > Metazoa > Arthropoda > Insecta > Coleoptera > Coccinellidae > Coccinella > Coccinella septempunctata. The sequence goes on from NC_058197.1 coordinate 17,857,697, forward strand.
CACAAATAAAATGCATTGATAAAAATCAACACTTTGAATCCTCTCAATCAAAACAACACATTAACACAGATATATCGCAATAGCAGATAAAGGTTCGAACAAAATACACACTACATACTGAAAATGTTTTCAAAATACCCGAAGATCCTGAAACAAGTTTGGTAATCCATCAATCAGCTCCAATTTTTTTAATTTCATATTGTGTCTTGATCAAAACGTCGAATTTCATCATTTCACGCAAGGTCAAAGAACTAGATATCCGTATCGTATAGTTTTGTAGTATTTATAGACAACCTTGTACAAGGTGTCTCTGACACTGTCCACCTGACAGAGAGATTGGAAAAATTAAAGAACGGTGAATGAATGGATGATGATGAAAGAGAAATTATCTTTGCGTATTGAGGTAACTTAAAGCTGCTTAAGGACGTGACGATTTATCGTACGTATTGCATCGTAGCGTGTGTGGAGGACTTTGTGCGAATCAAAACCTTTATTTTTTTCTACAACAAAACGATAGGTCCTCATGAAAACGCTATCAAAGCGAAGGACGTTTACGTGATAGAAATTATCATGATACGTGATCTTTCAGATAGTGAAACTAGAAAAATGCTCAATCTGAAGGAATATCAGAAAAAATTCATGAATCACAACGATAGCTATTTCTATGAGAGCATCGGAAGATCATTGTTTCATCGAGTAGTTTTTTTCAAACTCAAAACACGGTATCTGATGGAATTGCACAATTTTCGACAACTTTTCGATAAACACCAAGGTGTGTTTGACAATCAGGAACAAGTTGCTATTTGAATAGATGAATTGCATATACTCACCATTCAGATTATTCACACACTACTGGTATTTCTGGGAACCTACTTTGATATCTATCCTACCAGTCATCTACAATTAGATAGTTTCGAAATTATTTTACTAAAAATGCAGTTATCCAAGCAGAGTAACTAAAATCTTATCCTGAAGATGCCACCCTGATAGCGAAACACGTGTAGTGGTTGAATAAATCATCATCCCCTAATTCAGATTGGCTTAAATATTGTCTCATTTCTGCTATAACATAGATTTATCTCCTCAATATAGAATTTTTCCACCAATATTTCTCAATAGTTGTAGGTAGAGATTGTGCGAATATGTTGAAAACATTTGGGGCAATATTTCATGACAGTTGAAAAATGCGTTCAACTATTCATGGGTATAAATTGGGGTGATTTAGAAATGATAAATATGTAGGTTTGAACTTTTCCACATACGTTTAGTCTGCTTCCAAGTTTTAATAATGATTTCTACGAGGGAGTTAAGATGCACTTAAAATAATGGATTCGGACACCATTCTGGTTAGATATAGATCGACCAGTATTCATTAATAACCTTATATCTGGTGAACTGAATAAGAAGAAACTTTCCAGTTTTACATTTCTTGTGGAAATGTTTCTGGGAACATTCTTTCATTCGATTTCGTCCAAAACACCCTGTATACCTGTTATAACAGCAAGTAGGATGAGGACATATTCGATAATATTTATCAGAAACGAACTATCAATGAATCTATCGGTTTTATTTATCTACGATGAATTATTAATGTATCTTATGTTTGGTATTTGATGGATAAAACGGAACTGTAGTAGAATTTGGTCACGACAGATGATAAAATTCGAGTGTTTTGATTAGTGTTTGTATTTGGGATTCTTTAATGCCGAATGGTGAGATAAAAAATCAAATTGCCATTAGATCTAATTGAGACCTACAACCTCAAATGACCACATGACTAGGATAACACGATAAAGTCTTCCAGTTGCATTGCTACGAACCCAAAATTTTTCCTAACAACTCTGTCAAACTAAAAGTAAAATATTCCTATGGAAAAATAAGATAATCCTATGAACATTTTTCGAAAAATATTCCCAATATCCTGAGAGCGATAAAGATAGTTCAACATTGTCTTGAACGATTGTTTTTGTTTTCAACAAGGAAATTCCCTCCTTGAAGAAAATCGATGGAAACATATCGAAATGGTTGAAAAATTCCACAACCTGATGGGAAATCTGTTAAAATATACATTTTAATAACGATCGTTATGACTTATTTAAAACAATGGGATCAAGTGATGAAAAAGTATAAAACTGCAGCAGTTTATGACGCAAAAAATAATTGAATTGCTATAAAGCAATAATCATTAACGTTCAGTATTCATTAAGTACCTGACTCAATCCAGTTATGGCTAGTAAATTTATAATTGTTTTTATATGTATAGCGACTATTTCGATCTAAAATTCATACTGGTAGAAAATTAGATAAATTTTCCTATGAGTTCGCCCTGTAAACCCTACCTATCTACGCCCATGACTGTGGAGAAATATTAGCTCTTGAAAATCCACGAAGAAATGGTTGAATTATTTTGAAATTCAATATGAAATCTTCTAATGAATTCCTGTATAAGATGTTACGTATGAAAATATGAAATTGATGTTCAAGAGGTTCAAATATTCGATCAGTAACATTTGAACTATCGAATTTGCATAATTAAACTCGAGATTTAACCCTGTAATCAGAATTCATCTCAACAAATGAATGCTTTCTTCAGCACTGCCAATTTATTGAACGTTGATTTTAATACATACTATTATCCTTAAAAGAATCAACCTTTGTAGTTAATACGTGATCTATTCTCCCATCGAACAATACTATGTCGTATATTATTGTATTTCTTAGATGAAACTTAACTGTAAGTAAATACCCCATAATCAGTATGCATGTTTAATGATCAAGATGGGGCATCCCTGACCATTCAATTTGGAAAATACCAAGTTGATTTCTCTGAACTAATTTCAAGTTGCATTAATTTCGATGCATACCTACTATTATCAAACAGGCTCAAACGTTAATTTCCCAAGGCACTTCAGCTATTTATATTCCTTATACCAACCCTGAATTTTCTCGAATTTTCCTTTATAATAGGAAAAGCTGGTGATTAAAATTTACGGTTATTCCACATTCTTATTTGCATAAAATGTTCATCGACCAAGATCGTTTTATGGTCATGTTTAAATCATCATTTAGACACCTTTTCCCAATTCAAGGGTGTTGTTAAAGAAAGTTAAAGAAAGCTGAGTTGAGATAACTGAAAGATTGTCCTGTTTTCGATGGATTGTTATCCATCCTGTATAATTGTTATCAAAGATCGAATGATTCATCTTTTCTGGCTCAGATTCGATATCCTTGAGATCTGTCACTTTAATTCTGTATTATTTAATCCTTGAAACTTCGTCTACGAACGCTGTGTTGGGATCAAATCTGAAAATAGGGAAAATCTAACATTACACACACCGTAACATTTCGCAACCATTCAGAACGTCGTTAGGATACAAAAATCGCCAGCACCTGTTGAGTTCAGGACCACCCCGCAGGAAAGAAAAGGGGTATGCAGCTTTTCCAATGGCGTAGCTTTGTGATAACCTCTCCCCTCCAATGTGCCTATAAAACAGTTGAAGGAGCGATCCTGAGCACGATATCCAGACAGCCGCGAAAGTGTAGTGTATAGTATCCGGCATAGCCTGAAGATTGACGTCCAAACGGCGCGAAACGAGTAATTTTCGGTTTGATTTGATTTTTCGGATTTGTGGAGGAGGTTAGTTTAAGGACACTGTGATCATGAGGCTGATTCTGTTTTTGTTCATCGTGATTGGATGTCAGTACGTTGTGGCCAAACCACACGGTGGAAGGTATGTCGTTTTTTTTTGGGAATTGGGTTTTTGAAGGGATTTTTTTGTGGAGTGTTACGCGGGTGGTTTTAGGGGTAGTTTCATTCAAGAAATGTTGAAAAGATGACTGGGAAGCATGGTAGTGCTCGTAAATTGTGATCAGGAGTGATGAACCCTTCGAATTATGTAACGAGATCTTACAAATGATATAAAAAATTATTTTATGTATGTTATTGTTGAATCTCAAGTTTCACATCACGTATGGTTCAGTATAAGTGATCGGTTTATGCCATTATTGTCTGAATAGAAATTTAACACCTACTCATCATTCACTTTCATACCCTGTATAGAAATTTCAACGAATATGATGCTGATGCTAGAATGGTGATTATAATTCAACTCCCAGAGGCATTTATCTTATTGGCAACTTCACCAAGGGTCTACCTGTTGAATTTATAGCTCTGAAGAAGGGTACATGACAGGAAACTTTTCAAACCCTAAAGCTCCCTTAGGAGTCGCCTGATATTTTTATTGACGTGGGCTAAGAGATATATCACTCACCCTATCGGTTGTTGATTTGAAATTCATGTTGGATATTTAAGAAAAACATCGGGGTATCACTCTTGAATTTTTATCCTATTAGCATATAAGGTGGATCAGTTCTTACACCATTTATTGAGTTAGTTCTGAATACCTAGTGCTCAAAAACTTCGAGATTTCCAGAAATATTGCATAAATACAACTTTACTCAAATAATCTGTTGAAATTATTGGTACTTATATACAAATTAATCTCTTTTGGGAAAACAATAACTCATTTTCTTGGTCTAGGACAGATTAGATGGACACATGCATAATGCTATCACAAATTATCTGAAACTGGATTAAAACAATGTTCAATAATTGAGATAAGTTGATTGTTCCCTATCGAAAATTCAAATAAAATTCGCGACCATACTCAGATTGTAAAACTTTTTAGACTAATGTTAAGACCAACACCCTGTATGCTAATTTTCGTCGAAATATTGGACCTCTGAAAGTTCTCCAATACATACCAACTAATTGTAATCGAGGAATCCAAAAAGATGTTCACCTTTCACCAGAATTCTTAAGAGTACCTATAAAATGATTTGATAATGTGCAAAAAATTATTGTAAAAAGTTTAACTAGGAGAAAGTTTTGACATTAGAGCATTTCTATGTCTTGAATTGTACCACTTCATTATATAATAACCCAATCGTGATATAACAATAATTATTCATTTTATCTTAACGAATAGCTCGGATTTTAATTCTCAGTTTTTACGATATTTCATTAAATTAATGGTTTGTTTACTATGATTCACTCATCCTGGAGTAAAGATCGATCGAATATATCCAATGCTAGTTCGATAAACAATCATCCAATTTGTTACAACATGAGATTTGTCGATTTTTCAATGAAGCAGCTGAATGACTGCAAAAAAAAACAGCTGGGTGCATTTAAAGATGCACCCAAGATTCTAAAAGCAAGTTAACCATAGGGAAAAGTCTTGAAAATCAGATACAGAAGCATCCAGAAGGTACTAGTTACTTTGTAGCTTATAGAAACGTCCATAATTCTAGGCATCAGTTAAAAAAAATATGGCGAGCATTTCGAATCCAAAATTCACTCATCTCGTTCAAAATTTATCACGTTATAACTTTCGTAGATCGTATAGTGGCCATATCAGCCTTTTGAATGACCCCTTGCTGACCGTTTAGATATCATAATATCTCAATGAACGTATAAAATACGTAAAACGTGAAATTTTCATACGACGCCATTTCCAAAACCCCTTTTAAGACCGCCATTTATGGGGTAAAAGTGAGATTTTTTTATGTGCGAAAATACGCGTTTTCAACCACTTTGATGTGGAGTTTAGCGACCGAATCAATCAAATAAGATCGATAGATCAACGTTTGAGTGTGGATAACAGCGACAACTTCAAATTAATTATTCAATCGGATTTGTAGTGTAACTGTTCAGCTTCATTCTAACTAAAGGAGGAAATTATCTTTTTTTCCATTAGAATATTGACCCGAGGTTAATTGTTCCTTGGTGGGATCTTAAAAACCCAATCAAGGCTCAATAAATGTATGTAAATATTGCAACATCGTGATTTCGAATGTTTACGTTGAACAGATGAAAATTAGAAAGGGTCAACGCTCAGAAATTTTGGGGATTTGATGTCATTATCGAATCGATTATTATTTATCTCTGAAGGTTCAGCGAAATTTGGCATTCGTACGATGAATGGTCATCTTGATATATATTCAATATTTTTTTAAATGGAACTGAATTTCTGTGTTAAACTGCAAGAAATGTTCAATATTTGACTGATGGTATGTGCAGAACGCATAACTGAACGCCATCATCTCTTGAATTGTTGCGATATGTTCAAAAATACGATTTGGGTCAAGATTTGATTTATATATAAAACCACTGTTCCAATTTTTGGACTGTGCAGAGAGAAAACGCTAAAAACAAATATTGGTTTACTGTTATACTCTATCTTTACTAGATCTCCATTACGTCAGTCATTCATTTCAAGTCCTTGAGAAGGTTTTTGAGGATTTTAAAAGCATTCTTTCGATCACTGATTAATAATTAAAATATTTCACGTGATTTTATTCCTACATCAAAATTACAGGATGAATAGGACATATCTCTTCAAATATTATCCTCTGATGTCAAATGACCTATGCCTTTTGGCAAATTTCGAACTCGCAGAAGTTTGATTCTGTTCAGTTCTTTATCATAATCTCAAGACACTCAATTATTTTCGATGAGTTCAAACTGGGTTATCGAACACAATTTTTTTTTTGCGAACGACATATTTGCATATTCTAAATCTGCAAGTTTGGGTTATAAGGTTCAAGGCTATGATTTGATCACTCTGGAATGCAGATAGGATGGAAAAATGTTTTTTTTTCGAACTATTTAATGGAAAAGAAGGGTTGTGAAGGGAACTGTATTGTATATTAACCTTATCTTTCAAGGATATTAAAAATAAGGTTGAAAGACATATAATTTGTTGTACTCTGTTGATCAGCAAAGTCTAAAATGGCCAATGTCCACTTCACAGCCTTGCTCCAATTAAAAATAATCCACAACAGCTGTTATGGAAGAGCTAGGTTAAGGAAGCACATCGATCTTGACCTCACTTGGTACTCTATCTTTTATACTGTTTGATACAAATGCCTACGTGGAGAGTATTTTGATTTGTTCTCTCCAAACCCAAATATTCGCCAAAAAGTTTGTTAAACTCTCACAATCATAGTCAGGATTTGATTCTAGTTTTCCCTATAACGCTTGAAACCAAAAAAGCAGTCGTATATCAGCAAATATCCAAACTTCTTTGTAGTTATCATCAATTACAGAAAAGCTGATGACGTCATTTCTTAATCTTTGCACTTTGAAATTGGATCATACCACTGAAAAGTGATCCTTTCATGACTGTCATGCTCCTAATTGGTGGGCAGTATTTTTGAAAGAATCGATTATGTAACAGGAAAAAACATCGGAAAATACTGGGAAATTGAAGAAAGAAACCCTTCTTCAATATTCAAATTGAGAATGAAGGGAATATAAGTTATAAAAGAGAAATGCACCTATAATAAATTTAAAAAAAATCAAATAATCCTTTCAATAATACCTTCTTTTATTCTTCAGGACCAAGAGGTTTTCAGACCAACATCTTGCAGATTTGGAAACAAGGATAGCCCTCAACACAAAGTACAATGGAATTGCAATCACCATGCCAGTTGGTGGAGGGAAATATGGTGTTGATCCATGGAAATTGTAAGTATTCATTTTCTTCCTTCTTGTTATAGAACAAATTGTATAATTGGGAAAACTGCCTTGGTTAACTTAACGAGGTTCTGCGATAGATGAAGGAAAAAATAATGAGATATTGAGTGAGATTTCTTTACCTAAAGCATCAGGGACAAACCTAATTAAACTTTCATTTTGGAAACGCAAAAGAAGGCTTTAAATTAATCATATTCTTTGATTATTTCATCATGTTAAACTCTTATTGAACAGGGTCACAGTTTGGGAAAAATATCCTTTAAAAAGAACAGAGATCCAGTCCACAAATTTGATTTGGATTGATGAATTTTCCTCCTTCGAATTCACTCAAATAAAAAAAAACTGGATGAAACATTTTTGCATTATGTACACAAAATATCCATTGGTAATTAAAGTACAATGTTCGATATTCAAACACAAGAAACGATCTTCGATATGACCATGTTGTGTGCAATAAACCAAACGTAGGATTGGTCATACACAAGTCGAAGTTTCATCAGGCAGACATAGTACAAAAAAAGTAGATACTACTAGAAGAACCCACAAAGACCATCATGCATATCATTGAGTATGAGGTTGGGAACCCACCCTTTCTAAATCCATCAGATGATGGGTTGAAAAATTATCTACTCGAAGAAATGACAAGGAAAACGCGTGGTTACATGCGCAATTTTTTTCAGACCTCGGTGAATGTCCACTCGCAACTTTTTCAATCAGCTTCTGATGCAATTGTTCTCTTACGTACGAGAGAAAACGCTCTTAAAGGTCATCAAATTCGATAATTTCAGTGTCAATCAAGCCCATACGAACATGATGCAACTGAAGGAAAGAACAAATCACGACGATTTTAATTTTTGTATGCGGGCTTTACGCGAAAATTAATTGATAAACCGTTCGATAGGTTATCGGTTTTTTCGAAAGGGTTAACAAACTACACGCTCTTGAGATTTACTACGCATTCGATTATTTCGGCTTGCGAAACTTCCATTCATGAATAGTGTAATCTGCGATTAAGAGAAAGTGGCGAGTCTTTTCGCAAACGATCAAAAGAAATAAGGGGACCATTGTTCCGCAGGTCAACTACTGATTGTCGCCTTCATTCTGCCTCTTTATGGTCTTATCTACAATTTTCCTAGATCACACAGTCTCCAAATCTGCTGTCATTGACAGCATTCACCTTATACAGGGTTAGTCTTTGACTCCTATACATATTTCAACAGTAGATGCTTGAGGTCAGAAGAAACACTTTTTTCCTATACCATCTTGTCTTATTCGGCCCTGATAAAAATATATAGCCATTTTAAATTTTCATAATGAGCTGTGCCACCCCTGGAAAAACACAACTACCTTCTTTTAAACAGAGTTGTATTCAGCCAAAGTACCCAATTTTTCAAATTCCACAGATACTTTTTAATTTTACATAACATTTCTTATGGTTTTTCCACAGCCTGTATCTTTAAAACCAAGCCGATTCGGAAAAAATCGTAAAGGAAAAAAGTGTTCCTTTAGACCTCAAGAATCAACTGTCAAAATATTTGTACGAGTCGAAGATTCAACTTGTACTGTTACTCCATTTTTTCAAGTAAGATCAACGTTCTACATCTCCTGTTACTTTTTCCTGCTGTTCCCTCTTGAACAAAGAGTTTGTTTCACAAGTCTGTTGTTGATTGTTGTCTTTATTGTGCTAGTCGACACTTTTGTCAGATGAAACCTGTCTTGCAAGACTGCTTTCCAGATTTGCAGACAGATTTGGATAGAGACTTGCAAGCAGATCTTGTAGCTTTGTCCCTCTCTTCCAATCCTTTGGATCTATGTCAACTGTGGTCTAGTCCTAAATCCATATTTCTTATGACTATTTTTGGTATGTCCAGACCACTCTTGTATCCTCAAAGTTTGAAAAACGCCATAACCAAACAAAGCCATGTAGCTTGTACCAATTTGACTGCTGGCAATCTCCTTTTCCCTATGAAGTACCACAAGAAACGCTTTAACTATTTTCTTCTTTGCAGAGGGCGCAAGAGGAGATCTGAACCAAGGAGGGTGGATCAGCTGTTCAAGACCCAAGAGGAAGACGAGGGTGATCCAAGCCAGCCAACACCCTTAAGTTACGAGGAACTTCTATTCCTGGCTAAGATCGGTCTGATGAGCTTAAAGAATAAATTCTAAGCCATTGCAATAAAGAAATATAGTCTAGTTCCTTATTAAATTATTGTGTTCTTGCTCAATTTTTTTCGGTAATCATCGGATTCGACCTAGGTTGTGAAAGATTCCTTGATAACACACGTTTTTAAAAATTGAGGTTTCTGGTGTGAAGAATCTCACTCGTTTATCGAAAGATCTGCTCATGTTTTGTTGGAGGAAGGAAGAAGAAGACTGGTAACGTGACTTCAAAAGATTTTCATCACAAGGCTGGATGTGATGGAAAGCTTTGCAACAGAAATATTGTCTATGTATAGTCAAATGTATCTAACCAGTAACTTTTTATTTATTTATTTAATTTATTATTCTTTAGTCTTAATATATTGGATCAGTATTATTTTTCTAGCCTTATTTTGACTTTTACAATTCTTGTATTCTTTGTATATATCTATGTATTTATTTTTTATAAGTGTGTATTGTTCTAATGTAAATAAACGATTTTTATAATTATTTATTCATGAAGATGCAATAAATATGTTCAATGAAAAATTAGTTTTTTATTCCATGGGAAGAAGTTTGAAACTTATCTTCAAGAATGTAAGTATGAACCAAAGTGTTAGAAATGGGTAAAAACTCGAGAAGTATAAATTTTTAATAACTCTTTGAAGAGAACAATTTTGGGTATTTCAAAACATTCATTGGTATTCATTGAGAGTAATCTTAGTGTCCTATTATGCACAATGAAAAATTAGTTTAATTGGAAAAGTTGAGTCAAAGACAAGAGTATAACAAAATTCATTAATAAAAAGTTATATACTCGGATGAAAATAGATATAAAGTTATTTTCTGATCACTGTTAGATTCTTGTATTCATAAGTTGCAGTTTGTAGTAGTCTAACATGATGAACGAATAGAAAAATGTATTCTACTGAGGATTTGATTGACTTAAACAATAATAGACATCACTATACAGGATGTATTGTTACTCGCACAAATATTTTAAGAGTAGTTTCTTGAGATTAAAGAAAACACTTTTTCCTTTACCATTTTTTTCGAATCGGCTCGGTTTAAAAGATACAGGCTGTTGGAAAACCATAAAAATGTTATTTTTTCTTCACAAACTTTTTCGAATGAAATTAATTTCAGAATATAGTATTTCACTTATTTGATGAATCTTTTTCGAACACAAGATATCACCCACGTCTTTCAGTTTTCTCAATATGACCATTACGTGCCATTAAAATGCCAAATATTCAAAGAACCCAACTCTTGAAACTAAGTTGGACGCTATCTAATGAATATTTTAACGTTTTGTAAAATAAAAGTATTCTTATTATTTTCTGCCTGTTTTTGAGTAATTTGATGTTCAAAAATTAAAAAGTATCCATGAAATATAAAAAATTGGGTACTTTGTTTAAAAGATCCACAGATGTCACAGATTTAGCTATAGTTATTCTGAAGGTAAACTTAAAATGGCTATGTCTATATTTGTACGAGCCAAAGACTCACCCTGTATACGGCTATGCTCTTGATATTTCGAGAGGAGATTAGAAGATACCAAAAGTGCAATATGAAAAAAATGAATGAACGTAATAGAGTGTCATCACGAGTTTCTTATCAAAGTTATATGAATAATTTTGTCATATGAATAATATTGATCCCAGCAAACAAATGAACGACTGTAATTCCCTATCCATGTCCAACCAATTTGCCGTACAAACAACATCTGAAGATTAACAGATGTTCAACAATTAAATTAGATAGATAAAAGTAATTAGGAGGTAAATTTAGGTCATGTGGGGAATGCGAGACTAATCTGTTGAATACCTCAAATCCAGAACTTGGAAAAGATTGAAGGGCCCACCTATGCCAACTAGGGTTAGATGTGGATACAGGGTGTTCACCTTTTCTAGATTATAGCAGCATTCAAGTGGTAGTGGAGTTCCTCAGGGCTCAGTATCTTCCAGATCTATATAAATGATCTCCTTGATGAAGAGTATGATGTCTTCCTTCATCACCAATAACCAACCATCATATGTCGATTAGATTCCATAATAAATGAAGACCTATAAAGTATGGAATACATGGGTCAACACCTCTTAGGAGAATCATAATTTCGATTTATGATATTGAATTTTACGTAGTTTCCACGCATGAGTTGTTTCTCGGTGATTCAGATAACCCAAGAGGTTCAATATAGTAGTTAAAGATCTAGCTCCATATTATCGAATTCCTGGAAATATCTTTGTATCGATTTGGGGTCTCCACCACTTGCCCTGATAGCAAACGTTGAGTCAGCTTTTATCAAAGTGCATGTCTGTAGCAAAATAGGTAGATAGATAGATTAGAATTTATCACGAATTCCATTCAAATCAAATGTTCCGAGATTTTTGAATGGCTTGTTGTCGGATCAATATTTAACAACATGGTTGGAGTAAAAGTACGTGTAGGAAGATACTTTAGATAAGAGGAGTAATTTTGAGCACGTGTTGTGTATATTCCTATACGCTCATCAATGAAATAGAACTATTGGTTTACAGAGAAGAAATATAGTATTAGAAATATGAACCGAATATGACTTGTGATATTTCAGCAGTGGCAGTTCCAGGAGTAATTTTGGGGGGGCACTATACCAACTTTTTGGGAATTCTTCAAAGGTCAACTTTCGAGTTGCGTATCTTCCAGGAAAATGATCGTAGATCTGAACGTGATACATAATCTGAAAGAGCAACTCTTCGAGAAATAAATCTGAGAATTTCATCCATTTCGGTGCAACCTTTCGGTCTTGACGAAGTTTTAACTGACCCCATCTTTTTGGAAATTTCTCGAAGGTCAACTTGCAAGTCATTTTTCTCCCAGGAAAATAATCGTAGATCTGAATGTAATACATATTCTGAAATAGCAACTCTTCTAGTAAAAAATCTGAGAATTTCATCCATTTCAGCAAAACCGTTCGGTCTTGAGGACGTTTTAACTGACCCCATCTTTTTGGGAATTTTTAAAGGGCAACTTTCGAGAAGTTTTTCTCCCAGGAAAACGATCGTAGATCTAAATGTGATACATATTCTGAAAGAGCAACTCTTCTAGTAACAAATCTGAGAATTTCATCCATTTCGGTGCAACCTTTCGGTCGAGACGAAGTTTTAACTGACCCTATCTATCTGGGGTTTTTCGAAGGCCGGCATTCAACACGCGTTACTCCTATAAAAATCATCGTAGGTTTAAATGTGCAACATATTTTAAAAGAAAATAACCTTCTAGTGATAAATTTCGAAATTTCATGGACTTCAGTGTAACCGTTTGGTCTTGACGAATTTTTATGTGATTCCATCTTTTTCGGAATTTTTCGCTAGTCAATTTTTGATTATTACAGGTTCATTATCAAATGACCACACTTTTAAATTCAAGATTATGTATTTGGGAAGAAAAAATCAAGAATCACATAAGAGATCTGAACATGAGAGATAACCATTACCAAGATAACTGCTTAGAGATGGATTGTAAATGATTCTGAATTGAGAAGTCGTATAAAGAGAATACTTTCCTTGCCCAATCATAAAAAAAAACCACTTTATTCATAGTTTTCTTCACTATAATCTCTGCCAATCAGATATTCACGGCTCGAAACTCTTCAACAGCCATCCAATTCATCTCCTTGAATTAATCATACCTTATATCACCAGAAACTACGCTCAAAACGTTTCGAAATTATAGGAGAAGAGTTAGGAAATATTTCAGAGCGCCTTCGAAACTCACAAATACTAAATAATTCACCCCAATTTTCAACCTATAAAAAAAAACGTCGGGCGTCTCTCCTCCCATTCACCCCTTCAAAAATGCAGCACGAGTCCTCCGTGGAGTTCCAGAAGATCAAGAACGCTTTCCAGAAGTTCGGAATCTGGTCGGACCAACCCTCTTCCAGATTCCGCTGGAACAGGTACGCTTTCTTCTCAATTTTCACGATTTTCAACATCAGCGGAGTCCTTGGTTTCGTAAATGAGTCCAGAACTGGCAGTCTGACGGTTGTCTGTTCAAATCTGGTCGTTTTTCTCCTTGGAGGGTACGCCAGTTGTTCTTTGATAGTCTTGAATAAGGACGATTTTGGGTGTTGGATATCAGGTAGGTGAATCAGACTCTGTAGATTGGTCTCACGTAAAAGGGTTGTCTTCAGAAGTTATAAAACCCTCCCACAATGCAATAAAACCCTAAATCTATAATCTACAACATCTCCCTCCATCTGGTAGAAACTAACAACAATCTTCCAGATATGTTCAAGAACGAAGCCTACATGAACAGCCACCCAAACCAAAAAATTCGCAGCATCCACCGAAGGAACATCAAGAAGGTCTGGCCCTACTTCTTGATCACCCTAACAGGCTGGTCCATCACCGTGGCAATCAGCGTTTTCAACGTGGTCATCTTCTACCACATCTTCTCCCTCAAGAACCACAGGGAAGAATGCTCCAGGAACCAAAACTGCAGGATGCTCTTCATGGGCTACTATTACTTCCCCTGGGACGCAGAGGAACATTACTGGGCGTCCAATATGGAGACCATAGTCTTCGCCATAGTGAACTGCATCATGAACCACAGTAAAGACCTGATCTTTTCATGTTTCATCTGTTATCTGAGATGCAAGCTGATGACTCTGTCCGATGTCATAATAAATTTCGATGATTTTCTGGATTGCGTGGACGAAAGTGTGAGATATAAGGACAAAGTTGGGTTGATCTTGAGAGAATGTGCCATTGAACATCAAGAAATCTTGTTGTGAGTTCAGATAACTTGAGAAACATCAATTCTCCACTGAATTTTTTTGCAGGAAGTTCCGAGAACTGAAGGAGTTTCTATCGGTATTATTCTTCTTCATGCTCGTTTCCCATGCCCCAGTGCTGGTGAATACTGCCCTAATTTTATGGCAGGTAACGAAATATGTAGTAGAAGACTAACCTCTAGCTTGTTTCTACCTCACTTCTTCAATTCCAGGGAGAAAGACTGACGCCATTTGCCATATGCATTTACTGTGGCACCGTCTATGGATGTGGACATCTCTTTTTGATCCTCTGGCTATCAGAACACTTATCCATCGAAGTAAAAGGCACAAATTTTGATCATCCGATGATACAAATTGAATTTTTTCAGAGCGTCCAATTGGCTGAATCGATTTATTTCTCCAAGTGGTATGAGCTGGATGTGAAGGAGCAGAAGATGCTGCTGTTGATGCTCAGCAGAGCTCAGAACCCTGTAGTACTGAGTTGTGGCGCTCTTTGCTCAGCGAGTTTGAGCACCTTCATGAAGGTGAGACTTTGGGTTTTATCTTGAGAATCATTATCAGCACAGTATAGACACCACTGTTGTCTATACTGCGTTGTCAGAGGGACTAATCTGAAGTAAATTGAGGTTATTGGCTTTAAAGATATCGTACTACTTAGTATCTGAGCCCACGTTATGTGTTTTGTGTCTTACCTGTGGAGGTACCCTAATATCCCATCTCTATTTTCCAGACCATGAAGACCATTTATACGATGTTGAACGCCATAGCAAGCATAGCAAAATGAAAGGAAAGAAGGGACTGAACAGCACCAAATTAATGACTCACGCAAATTATGTCTTTATTCTTATAGATACAACAGATCACATTCTAGTGAACAACAACCAAACACCAAGCACAAAACAATTCACTATGAGCGAATTACTGGCTGATTTCTCAGCTCTAGCCCACCCTTTCTCCGTTGGTACTGGTTCTATACGACCACAAAGAGAACCATACTCAGAGTTCTTACCATCTTTGCACTCCGACGCAATCTGGGAATGATCCCCAGCCATTTTATAGATACTTTCTCCAACAAAGTTACCAGCAGGTCCATAATTGCAGATCAGCTGACTCTCTATGTTGTTTTTACCGTATCGAACCCTGGCACAGCCTATGTATTTGGTTTTGGCCCAAACCACCTGGGTGAAATGGCCACGCATTTTCTTATCGTTGGGGTAGGCGTTGGGTTCTCCTGGTCTTGCCAGTTTGTCGATCCAGGCTGGGTTCGTCATGTACTGGATCTCTCCGTACCATGCTCTGACTGCATCCTTGGTTTCGTTGCTGTTGGAGCCCCAGTAGATGTTTTGGCCACAGGGAAATCTAGGGAGAATGTAGAATAAGTGTTTACCAGATGAAACCGTGGTAGGATTAAGGTTTTTCCAATCATTAGTGGCAGAAACTGGAGAATGTAGTTTAGGTGGAGCAGAAAATGATTCTTCTTGAAAGGTAATGTCAGGAGTAAGAAAAATCTAAACCAGAAAAGCTAGGGGATGGATAGGAAGCAGTACTGGTTACCAAATTTCAATTACCTCTTGCTATTTCTGCACTTATCGTGCTCCAGAGTATGGCAAACGTTGGCCCAACATTGAGCTATATATTCCAACTCCAGGTCATAAGAAACTGCGTTCATGTTCTTAGCACCCTTGTTACTGTATTGACTGCCATCACTGCCACTGGCTATCTTGTTCCTCAGCTCGTTGTGCTCCTTCACCATGAATTCCCTGAATTCTACTGTAGGTTCGATGGGATTGCATCCGCTGACAGGTCCGCATCTGTGTCTTCTGGCACACACTGTGTGGATATCACCGCGGCACTTCAATGAACAGTAGTTGAAGGAAGGTCCACTAGAGACCAGAGCCGAAAGGCTTAAGAGGACCAGGAGGACTATTGGTACGCTTTTAAGTTTTTGACCTTTCCATCTCTGGGATGTAAGTGACATGACTTGTCTAATGACTTATAGATTTCAATTTTTTTAATAGAAGAGGGAATCCTGAAAAGTTTTTGATTGTGAGCTGATGAGTAGGGCTATTTCATTTATCTTAAGTGTGATTGGTAAACATATTTTCTTCATAAATGCCTGGAATTTATGCATAGAAATATTTTGTGCTAGACTAGATATTTTCACCACTAGATGAACTTCGAAGATTATCTTTTCACTATTGAATCATTCAATATAGCCATGATATGACGAAAATGAAAAATCTTCCTGAGATTCTTTCCTTCTGAATAGAAGAATTTCTAAAGATACTCTCGAATTCGATATTTACAAATCTGATTCATAAAGATGCAAAGTATCGATATGACTGCGAAAAAAAAAACTATGCCATCAACGAATCATTGGTTTCCTCAAGAGAAAATGGTTCTGTTTGGTCTAAAATGAACATTTCCACATCGAAAAAACTATAAGATTTGCTGTAGAGTTTCCACAGATAATAAATGTGTTCCTTTCTGCTTTTTATGCACCAGATTTACATAAAACCTTTGCTACTCACTTATCTAGGTTCCTAGAATACTTATGTCACTAAATAATCGATAAAATAAATCGTTTTTCACTTGAGAAGTGCGAAAATTATGTGCGTGATAGAGAAGCCAAGGTATGACTATCTTATCTACACAGGAATGCATAAAAGAATTGCATAATTTTTTCAAATGATAATTGGACAGCTTATCTCCTCGGAAGCTTTTCCACAGCTTTTCCTCTTAATATAAACTTATACAATCATTTGGATATATGGATCATGTAGTTTAACAGACAACAGAGTTTTTCATGTAACAATTTATTAATAGATCTCAGTTCTGCGTCCGTTCATTTTGATCTTATTCATTTCCTCTTTGTCTTTTATAGTTAATCCTGTTACCATAATTCCTTCGTGTATCATACCTGGAAAAGATAAAATAAACAAAGTTTTCTACAATGTTTTTAGTCTCCTCAATGATAATCACAATTATATTGTAATCCTTTGGAGCCAGTACAAGCAGAGCCATCTTTCTGAGGGCAAGTATCCCTCCAAATCTCACTGTCATGCTTCCAATGGTCTCCTTCGTGGTGCTATCCAGAACAGGATACTCGATTTCACATTCGTTCTCTTCCATTTGTACCAAATTGAAGAAATCAACCTCAGAGTAACCTTGGAAAAGAAGCATGTTACATTTAAATCGAATACTGATAATTTCGCCGAGATAGAACACCTATTTCTTCGCAGGTCTGTATGGGTACTTCATAGCTAGGTATCGGTTCGCTGACAACAGAAACTTTCAAAGAGACCTTCTCCCTTATCATCTCCGAAACGAGCAGACAATTCCTCCTATTCTCCTTCAGGTCGATACCGAAACTCTTCTTGAAATCGAAGACTGCAGGCTCGTTAGGTTGAGGTTTGGGCAAGGTGACATCTGATTCCAGTTCTGGACCTTCCATGTTGAGGAAGGAGTACTCCACGTAGATTTGCTCCACTTCTTCATGCTGGTAAGGCGACGTAGATGGTGAAAAGACCACCTGAACAATGGTTATGTCCAAAATTGGGGAGTAATAAGTTGGGCTCTTGGGAAAAGAACGTAGGACAACCTGGAATCAAGGAATCAAGGATCCAGCATCATCATAACTGCCAAAATGGAAAGATGTTCGTACTTTGGAGGTGTCGCAGTCTCTCCACTGTCTCCACTTCACATCGAATGGATCTTTACCGCTAAGGATGGCGTGTTCTTGCAGCGTTCTTCTCCAGATGGCTTCTTCGTTGAGCCATTCTGCCCTGTCCTTGAGCTCCCTATCTATTTCGCCCTGCGTGGTCCCAAGGGCCTTGTTACGGTTGAGGACGAGAAAGAGGTCCTCTTGGAACTTCTTAACCTCAGCTTCAGTCACCTGCTGGTTGTTCTTGGTGAAGCTGCTAAGGGTGCAGGTGGAGACCTTTCGACTTGGAGGCTGATGATCTGGCTGGAAAATTGGGATCATTCTCCTCCAGATTGTATGACTTTTCGGCTTACCAGGTAGATACTACCAGATCGCAGAGATATGGGAGCAGTCAAAATGGAAGTGAGAGATTTTTTTAAGGATGGATTTACGTCTGCATCAGATTCTTCCTCGCTATGCAGCTGATACCATATGTTTAACGTGCCTACCAATATCGATTTATCGTCGTCTACCGTAGAATGATAAAGATCAACCTGAAAATCTTTAGTAGGATAACTTCGATATTATCATGGTATTAAAGATTAACAATTTGACTAGAATCAAATTCCGATTTAGTTTGGAAGCTTTCAATGACTCCCTCGACTAGTTAGATAAAGGTAAGGATGCTTTCTATCTTCTCGAAGAAAAAATGCGATGGTCTTGTCCTCAGAATTGAGGACAAGGCCCTAAACTGATCAGTCAAACGATTCGTTACCGGTTTGTTGACGAATTTTGGTAGGTACTTTCTCAAAATGAGCTTTACCTGATCGTACACTTTCGTTTTGGGAGATCTCAGAGCTCTGGACATGAAAATTTCACCCTTTGCCAATTTTAAAAAGTCATCTTCCTTCTCTACAATCAGGTCGAAAGTGACGATATTCATTTCTAAATATTCGGAAAACTTCTGGAAGTCCTTTATTTTGTAGAGTACGGATAATTCAAGTTCTGTTTCCTCTTTATCGATGTTAGACTTCAAGATAGATTCGGGGAAATCCATTATTTGCCAGCAGATGTTCAGGTTTTCACTGTTGGTTCTCAAAGGATCTAAAATACTCTGAAAGAGAGCGATGTGGATTTTGAAATATTTATTTTGTTTCTATAATCAGTGTTGCAATAAAAACCACAAAACATATACCTATGATTAAAAAACCTTCAACTTATGTGATAATTTAGAAAGTATAATAACTAGCCTTTGCCAATTTTATTTTGACTATTCTCAATTCGAAACGGGTCCCATCGCGAGTAGATGCAGGGGGAGGTCCTGTGGGTGTGAAAAAGGATCTTTCGATTGAATCCCTGTTGCTGGAATCTTGCAGTAAATTGCTTCTTAAAACTTTAGTTATCTTTCCTGGACAAACTTGCAGAATGGGAATGGCATTGTAATTTTTCATGCTTTTCAATTCAACCATTATGAAAAAAATTTTGATATTGAATGTTGACTTGTGTCAATTCGAAAAAAAAAAAATTTGCCGAAACCCGGGATCGAACCAGGGACCTTTAGATCTTCAGTCTAACGCTCTCCCAACTGAGCTATTTCGGCCGATGGATGATAGTGAAATCTTATCATATTAGAAGGTGGTAATTGTATTCTCACGTACATTTAATCTAAATTATTAACTCTTTCTATTCATTTAATCTTAAAATGTATTGTCTTTAATATAAAAAATACATTCAAATGACGATAAATCGAAAAGAGAAAGCGCAGTTTGTGTATGAAAGGATTTGAGTCTGAGTACAGAAATTGCTTGCATTCTATGGTTTAGTCCAAATTAGAGATGTGCAACTTGAATACTCCCGAGCAAAGATTATAATCTTTGCTCCCAGTATCCACAGTATCTGATGGAATCGGATACTGTGGAATTATATACCGGATATATTCATTGGATATTTGCATAGAAATGTTTGGTATCCAAAAATCGCAATGATTACTCAATTGACTCCAACTGGATGAACTCAATGAAGAAATTTATATAATATAAATTTCTTCATGATTTTATTATATTATATCCTTGTTAATATAAGGTCTTTAAACAAGGATTATATTTTTCACTGCTCCAATAACATCGGCATTCAGAGATATATATCTCTGTCCAGTGGCGGCGCAAGACCGTCATTTGATGTGGGCAAGATACATTTTGCGAGGCCCTCTGGTGACGCCAGAGGACGTTTTCATGAGAAAGCGACTGGTAATAAAAAATGAAATTTAAGAAATATAGAATTTTCTACTTTCAGCCTCACTCACTTAACTGAACTAATCAATTATCAAGTCATGGCCCACCTGAGATGCTAGATCATGCTTAGTTAAAAAGTTTCAAAATAACTACTGAGGACTAGTTCAAATGAACGCGCAACAACCTGTGATTGGATCCATACACAGTGCATGATTGTGTTGAACTCGGTCAACCGTTTACATGGTCGCGCGTAATTAATTACGCGTAAACGGTTGCCGGAGTCGCGCGATCCTTTGAACTAGGCCTCAGTGTATTTAGTAGGCTTAGTTCAGATGATAATGCGTAAACGCGCGATTCACAAACCGCGCGACTAAAGATTCAGAGGAGTCATATACATGGTCGCGCGACATCGCGCGTAGACTCCACTCTATCTTGAGGCATAGTTCAGATGATTCGAACCAGAAACCGGACTACTAAAGATACAGAGAGTCTACGCGCATATGAACATTTATATTTGACTCCTCTGTATCTTTAGTCGCGCGGTTTGTGGATCGCGCGTTTACGCGCTATCATCTGAACTAAGCCTTATTCAGTTATGTGCATTCAATATAGGTCCTTTTGTTTGCATAAAAAGTATAGCACTTTTCTACACTCGATTTTAGGGGGTGTATCTTATCTACACCTAGTCAAAAGGAGGTGTAGATAAACTACACCTACTCTACACTGGTGTAAATCCAATCAGCAAACGAATACTAAAATCGAGTGTAGAAAAGTGCTACACTTTTTATGCAAACGAAAGTACCTAATATAATAGTCGTATAGAATTATGAACTATATACGCCAATTTAGTGAGTCTCAATGGCTTTTTTTCAACATCTCTATTTAAGCATGAAAAAATTTCATGGTTTCATGGATTCATTCTGAAAATTGAGTTAATGTCAAATTGTTGATAACCCAATTAAAGTCTTGTGAAACCCGCTGTTGGACGTCAAGCTCAAGCGGTGTAGTGGATCCTCAACGTAAGCGTCCACAGTTAAGTCACTCGGGCGAAAATTATTCGCTTCGAGCGAATTTTCACAGTACCTAAACCAAAGCGCAATTCATGCAGAGCGAGTAGAGACCTTTGATGCGCTGATAAAAACCAACAGACCACCGACTCGCAGTGAGGGCCCTCGGTACCAAAACTTATAATCTTTGCTCGGTACCTCTACACTAGGCGCTTTTTAAAAAGTCGGTCTATTTCATAGAGTTTCTTGAGTGAATGTATATGATAATCGCTGTTTTCATGACAGAACATTCTTTTCCTTTTGGCTACTCCTTCCTTTCTGAAGTAATTTTGAAGATCATCAACTCTCCGACTCTAATCAATATTCTTTGATACTGTTTGAAAATATAGGCAAATGTTGTAAAGTAAAGGAACTTTTGAATTAACTTGTTTAGATTGCTACAGGAATATGTCTCATACCAAACATGTTGGTGGAACTTGAAAATGGCAGAACAATTTTCTGGATATACCCAAAACCCTCAGATTTAGACACGTTCACTGTTTTTTATTGCATAAACCTGATGAGAGGGGCTCCTCGGCCCGCGAGGCCCCTCAAGCCGCGAGGCCGTAGGCCGTCGCCCACGTCGCCTACGCCTTCCGCCGCCACTGTCTCTGTCGGCATTACATTGAAATCATGAATTCGAAAGCCCGATGTCACATTGCAAAAGATATCTGAATAACTGAATATGAGAAACATACATAAAATATAGAATTCATTCGAAAAATTTAATTATTATAAGCAATGTAAGTGTTTTTTTGTAAAATATAAAACGAGAAAGAATTGAATTACTTTTCTAGGAAAAAGCAGTAGTTCAACAAGAAACATCATTTTGATGCTTGAAATCAAATGAATAAAAATGAGTTTGTGTGTTTCGGAATTAGAAATTTGTGAAAGAGAATTTCAGAATTAATTTCCATTAGTTTCATTTTTAATTAAATTTTTCGTAAATTTTCAAATTTGAAATGAGATGTTCTCAAAGTTCTTTCACTGGAAACAGAAGTGGTAAATTGGTATATTGAATATTTTTGGGATTGATGCAGAGATATATCTCTGGATTGATGTGTAGACCGATAAGTTAGATAGAATTTCAGATGATTTTTCACTCTATATCAGTGTTCTGTGTTCAGATGTATCCGAGTATCCATGAACACGAAGTAACCGATTCCCAAATTTCAGAGGAGTATCCGATACTTTTTGCACATCTCTACTCCAAATTCTGTGCTCCAAATTGAGGTTAGTTTCGTTGATAGTTTATTTGACAATTATTTGTTTATTATTTTTGACTTGATTCTTATTAGGATTATTTTATTATTTATACACATCCAACATAATTCCTTGTGTTGGTTGATTAATTTTTAGTTTGGTTATTAAACGCTGAACTCAAATCTGGTCTAGCAGGTTTTGTTAATCACTTAAGCTGGAAATAAACAAGAATTGCTAATTAGAGTTCTAAATGCTTGTAAAATGGGTTCCAAGCGTAGGAGTACTACAAAAGCAGGTACTTCTTCACAAAAGAGAACATTTAAAGAGGTTGTCAAAGTGGAACAAAGGCTAGAAACCAAGAAAGTGAAGGGAAACCTATTTTTTCCTTGCAAGACTTGTAATAGACTTTTCAAAAAAGAAAATGAAGCAACGGAACATTCTCAAGCCTGCAACTTTCAAACTTCAAATGGTTCAATTTCTAGTGGGGTGAAAGCAAAGGATAAAATGAATAACAATTACATGCCAAGTAACGAAGCCAAAAAATGTTAGACTTGTTTCCTTAGCTACAAGATAGAATATTATAGGAAAATTTGATTTTTAGGTAGAAGAAACTCTGAGCGTCTCAGAAAAAATGCTACTAGATGCAATAATTACATATCAGTGCCAAAGAAGAAAACTATTAAAAACAGCAAAAGTAATGTGGAACTTAATAATCACCCAAATAAGGAAAAATCTGATTTACAACCCTGTGCCACCATTGAGAATGATAAGAAAGGTACAAGTTCAATCAATGAAAATGTTTGGTTTAATAATTTGTTCTTTTAAGCAGATGTTGCTGAAACTCCTGTGAAATCTAGAAGACGGGGCAAAAAATTGTCAGAAGAAGAAATTGCCGAGAGACTCAAAGCAATATCAGAAAAATTGAAAAAAACATCTGAGGTTAAAGTTCCTTATGATGAACAAGAGGAAGAAGAGAGACAAGAGATTGAAGATAAACTAATGGCCTTGAACAAAGACAGCGAAATTTCGTATTTGGACGACTACCCAGATTTTGATGATAGGCTGAAAGATGAAGATGAATCTCTCGTAATGAACACAGAGAGTATTGTAAATTTGGAAAAGGGACATGGAGTCGTGAATAATCCAAATATCAACAGTTCAGGTCAACCAAATAGTTCGATTGGACAGCATACAACTATTATTGTTACTCAAAAACCAGATGGTATGTTTTTTTTTAATTTGCAACTGTTCAGTCTTCAATTTGAGTTTTGCAGGTCAGTTACATGGTTGTCCTAGGTGTCCAGAAGTCTTTGTCAGTGAATTAGAGCTTTTCAGACATAAAAGGGCCAAACACACTGCTCCTAAAATAATAATGGCCCTTAGTGAAGTCAAAAAATTTTATGATGTACCTGACAGATCTCATTGCCCCATCTGCAAGAGGGTCTTTAATTCTTCCAACAAAACCATTTATATCAAGCATCTACAATCACATAGTTACATTGGAGAATACGCATGTCCTGTTTGCAAGAAGAACTTTAAGAGGAAGGACCATATGAGAATGCACCAGAAACGCCATATCGTTTAACTTTTATGTGGAATTGAGGTTTGATCTCAATGACGAAATATCAAACGATAAGCTTTGAAGGGTATCAAATTATTTAAGTTTTTCATTTTGAGTATGATGAATAATTATTCGGTTTATATCTGTTTTCATAGTTTTAATCATCGTTATGATTATAATGGAAAGATTATTTTTTAATTTCATCGAAACTGTGGAAGTGATTGAAGTATACAAGTGTCTAAATATCATATCGTGCCTTGAAAAATATTGAGCGGAAGATGGACTATTGTCCGATTATTCATGCGAGAGTGTAAATATATTATTGTTTTTTGGCAATTTCCCTTTATAATTTGATTCAATTCCTGATTTTATATTTCAATTATGTATTTACAATCATTTATCATTATATTATACTTGATAATTTAACTATGTACTCTGTATTTCTACTTTATTTGGTGTTTTATTCACTCGATGTTTTATAGGGATGTGTATTTTTATTTTAGATCTGGATTATTTGATTTATTGAAATATATATTACATTGTTATGGAGTAACGTTTCAATACGTTGTAAATTCATGAAAAGAATTCTTATTTGGGAAACTATCGTAAGTAAAGTACAATAAAATTCAAATATTTATTATTCTTTTTCCTCATTTCAGCAGAGCAAATCTAAAACCAAAGATAAATAATCTTCGACAAAAACTATTGAAATAAATAAATAAATAAATTATGGAATATTCTTTGAACAAGGTTTTTTTTAACCTTGTCAGAGACTTGTCTCTGAACCTTGTTAAGAAAATAGTTAGGTTAAGTCTAACAGAAACGGAGAAACGATTTTCGTTGATGTTCTCCGGAGTCTATGGACGGAGCAAAGGTTAGATTGATTCGGAGTAGAGTAGAGACTAATCATTCCGAAAACAGATGGCACACTGAAATATTGATAAAAGAAGATTCTATGGCTTGAACCACAGAAACATTACACTGTCTATGCTTTGAATCAGAGAACATTGTGTCTATGGTTTGCATCATAGATATAGGTCGATGGTTTGAATTTTTGAAACAATTGAACATAATTACTTTGAGTTCACTTGAGAATAGACGCTACCTATAGCGTCTTCTGATATAACAAATAATTACGCTGAGTATTCAAGAATAGCTAGTTTCATAATCCAGAAAAAAGTGGAAAACTTAATAATCCTGTTTTTGTGCCAATAATTCCCGATGGAGTCATCTTTACTAGTCAGTCTTGATCAAAGTTTGTTGAATCTACAAGCCCGCTTGCTGGAAAGGTAGGATTTCGTATTTGCTGTTATATATTGGTTAAATTTTACCTACAATATTCGTTCTTTACATTTTGCATTGAATATTTTCATATACGACTATAGTTGTGCACTCTTGCTTAGCAGGACGAATTTTCTTTGCTTTACCTGTTTTTCACAAGATGGCCGCGGAATATTCTTGATTCGAGAAATTAAATTCAGTCTAAAGCCTTCCTTAAAATCAAGATCACACCTTTTCCAATAGTCAAAGTCCGTGAAAATCGATATTTCTAATCTGAAGATCACCTCAGACAGATAGACAGACAAGACAGAGTTTATTAAGTTCAGATAACGTTCAAACATTTTCATTCGAATATAAAAAATGGCAGTAAGCTATCACCTATATGGTAATCTTTCGACTTACGAGAGAATGAGCTATTCAAAAATATCATTTATATCGAAAAGTAAGCAAGAGATCATTAGCATCACATATTTTTCAATATATGTTGATGAAATCTAAGCACCACTTTCATACGCAGAATATATTCCTTCAAAATCACATTATCATTGAACGCTTGTTGCAATAGGCTTCAAATTCATTCTTTATTGAAATTCTCCCTCAAGTTCTTCGTTATATTAATTAATCTAAAGAAGGCCTTAGATTCTATGATGACGTGTGTGAACCATAGAATCTGAGTAGTATGTCGATCATAGATAGATATCTACGATGTCTATCTATGATCGTTTTTTTTTTGAATTTCTGTGGATCGAACCATAGACATAGAGACATGTCTATATGTCTATGGATCGAACGTACCAACCACAGCATACTAATATCAGTGATACCAACATACGCTTTGACAACTGATTTTAGCGCTACCTGGCGGTGGAAAATGAAAGCTCTATAGGAAGGTGATTTTCGTTTGATTTATTTAAACGTAAACCAAAATACTTTATCATTTTTCGTTTTCAATTAAAGGAAAACAACAAATTATTATTATTGAACATTATTTCTGAAGTATATTTTCTTATCAGAGAGAATATTAACATAAATATCCTGCTAGATTTCAAATTTCCCTCGTTGTATCTTCTATTTTTTCATACCTTCTCGTTCTCCTGCACTCCTGGTAGAAAAAGACTCCAGTCTAACACCATTGGAATTTGAAACTCCTGCGGTATTTTTGCCTTCTTTTACGTAAATCCTTTGACTTCCTAATTCTCCTGAATACCTGATAAAAGGGTCCCGGTAAATCTACCTGGAACCTTTTCAGTCTTGCAAGTGGGGACCAGGAAACATTTCTCATCACATGAAATAGAAAATTCAAATTTTAAATTTTCCTCATACAGAAAAAGCTTATCCTTTGGAGGATGTTGTGTTTTAAGGGGGCATCGTGAAGTTTTTCCGTGAATATTTTCAACTAACAAGGCCCAATTTCCCAACTGGGTGCTCCCTCATTAGAATTTCGATCAGGGGGGTGTGAAATGCTGCCTGCACCTTAAAGTCCGCCCTTGTCTGGCAAACTCCGGTTCCTAATATCCAATTAATTCAATTCTCCATCATAAATTGCAGATAACAACCGCCGAAATCACAAGGTGGTTTCAATATTCCCACGCGAACTATCTTATTGAATAGATTAGTCGCTAATTATTGAACTTGCATGGAAATTATTAATTGATAGTCGGCTCGCTATAGATCTTGGCCTTGTTCAGGCAAAGTTGGTAATGTTGGTATTGGAAACTCCTAGTTTGGATCTGCACAGAGGCATAAAGTTGTAGAGCTTGGGCGAGGACGTTGATCAAAAAAATTCTATAATGTGATCAATATAAAATATTGAAAAATAATGAATTCAATTTGTCTTCTCGTATTTCCATGAAAAATGAGGGGTTCACATACATGATACACATTGTTGTATCATGTGTTGCCTATGTGACTATGCCTAATTTGTTGTCACATACTTTCGTCACGTTCTGTGTTCCTAATGCGTTTTTCGATGTTTCAGTCCAGAAGTGCGGATATGGACGACAACAAAAAATTTCAAACTAGTTGAAGTAAACAACTGAGAGTCATCGCATACAGCGTATTCGTCATTGTAAGTAAATATGACTAATTTATGGTTATTTTCGTGTTCCTGATACCGTATGAAAGAGATGTGTTTAATTGGTGGGCAACTTCATGAAATATTGTACAGGATGGGCGAAATTCGTAGTTTACTGAGGCCCGGTACTTTCACCTTCGAATAAAATTTATTCAACGAACAATGACGTACCGACATTCGATCTATGACAAATAAACTCTTCTAATTAAGTTTCAATGACAGATTTATTCGATGAATAACACTATCTGAAAGTGAAAAGACTGCATTTTCACTAATCTTACGAATAAGACTTAATAAATGCGAATAAATTTATTTATTCGCACGTGAAAGTACCGGGCCTAAGAGGATCTTGAGAACTATAAGAGCTAGAAGAAATTAGATCACACATTTTCTAGTTCTTCTTCAGAAAAACAAAGAATGGTGAAAACCGTAGCCTCCTACGATTCTTCGTCTTTGATTTATTAGCAAAAAATGAGATCTTGACGATTTCGAAAATTCCTCGTAACTTTTTTGTCTTTGAAGTAACTGATCTGAAACTTGAACCTTCTACAGGCACTTTTATCAACTGACGAAAGATTTTTTCCAATTCAAAAATAACAAATTCAATAAACGTTAGCATTTAAAAAAACCAAAGTACGTCTAATGATTCGAAATAAAAAAAATTTTGAGCTCGTCAGTGGATTCTAGGTACAAAAGTGCCTGTAGAAGGTTCAAGTTTCAGATCAGTAACTTCAAAGACAAAAAAGTTACGAGGAATTTTCGAAATCGTCAAAATCTCGTTTTTTGCTAATAACTCAAAGACGAAGAATCGTAGGAGGCTAAGGTTTTCACCATTCTTTGTTTTTCTGAAGAAGAACTAGGAAATGCGTGATCCAATTTCTTCTAGCTCTTATAGTTCTCAAGATCCTCTCAGTAAACTACGGATTTTGCCCACCCTGTACAATAACTTAAAAACGAAGAATCGTAGGAAGCTACGGTTTTCACCATTCTTTGTTTCTCTGAAAAACAGCTAGGAAATTCCATCCTGCCTTCTTAATTTTAAGATATTTCGATTTTTCTGAATTTTTGAATATTTGCGCCATCTATTGCGGAATTTTCCCTTATTCTTTGCGTTTTGAGAATATTTACAGTTTTACATTTACTTTCCCTACGTTTTTAACGCTTATTGATCAATTTTTTCCATTGCGGTTAGTTCGACAGCTAACTACTAGAGGGCAGCACGCGTCACTGTATTATGGGTTGCCTGCAGACATCTAACTAAGGGGCAATCATTCCAGATTCTCGAAACCTCTTCGATGTTGTATATTCCTAATACTTTAGATGGCATTACTCATATTTCCTCATCACCGCCCCGATAAGGATAAAAAAAAATTTTAGAGAAGTTTCAGTTATGTTGCATTGCCAATTAAACTAGTATGACGATGATATGAACACAGTACAGTGTGATATGATCATTATTAATTCATTCTTTGCTTGTTTCAATTTGATAAATCTGAATTAAAGAAAACACCAACTAATTATGAGTTTTAACTGAATTTTGTGAGAAATTGTTGTACTACAAAAAATCAGGTAGACTTTGAGTAAGATTTTAATGGTAATATAACGAAAGCTCTTAGTTTCTTTCGTTCCCTGGATGGAAAAAATGATGTTAGTAATTTTTTTTCAACGTTATTGTTCCAAGAGTTGGCTGTGATACCAATAAAAAAATTCGACGGAATTTTACAGCACTCTAGAGTGCTGGGAAGATAACAAGCCAGCATCAGGTCCTGTAGTTTTTGGACGTACGGTCCTTTTGACTGACAGGACCGTAATTCCAAAGTTCTGGGGTATAAAACTTCAGGGATTGATGAATTTTGTTGAGAAAATGTTATTTTTATCCTTGGCTCCATTATTATGGTTTCCGACTGATGAACCAGGCCCTAGTCCATCAATTTTTCCCCCTACACACCCCTATCTTTCTCTTTAATCTAGAACAGCCAAAATATAGCTTATGGCAGTTTTTAGCGGGAAGTGTTATGGCGTCGTAAAAAATTCCGAACAGTTAGAAATCGTCATTTTTTATTATGGCAGGAAACCCTTCGAGGAGTAAATGCGTTAAAGTTTTATCGGATATGGCACTGTTCAACAGTTACGGCCGCAAATAAATTGCGGTTTTCCACACTTATATGCCAGCGGGGCAGATGTACTCCCGTCAAAGTATGCCCGGCACGAGTTTACGCGTTATATCGAACCATGAATTTTTTTTTACTCCCGTCCCAGTCCAGGCTGGCTTGGGCGGTAAATATTGACACAAAACGCTCGGACGTTATTGACGTTTTGAATTATGCACAGCCGTGTCGGGTTTACGCTCCCTGTTTACCATTTTCGCTGATTGCTTCCGGTCCGTAGACGTTGTTTTTATTTCAGAAAAGAGCGGATTACGAAAATTGGGGTGTTTGACTGTTTTATCCCCCCAAAAACAGTTTTAAAGCGCGAGGGAAAGAATATCCTTTGGAGGCCTTGAATGATCTTGAAGGGTGTGCCTCAGGGTTCTATTTTAGGTCCCGTTTAATCCATAAGTTGCTCTGAGTAGTCTGCAAGCTTAAAAAAAGGTTTATTCTGCTTCAAACACAAGACTTGTCCTGTATACAGGGTGAGCCTTTGACTCTTACAAATATTTTAACAGTAGATCATTGAGGTCAAGAGAAACACTTTTTTCCTATAGCATTTTTTCCGAATCGGCTCGGTTTGAAAGATACAGGCTGTTGAAAAACCATAAAAAAATGTTATTTTTTGTTCTATCTCACAAACGGTTCTATCGAATGAAATGAATTTCGGAATATAGTTTTTCATCTATTCGATGAATCTTTTTCTAACACAAGATATCACGCACGTCTTCCAGTTTTCTCATTATGACCACTACGTAAAATAATAGAAATCAATGAACCCATTTCTTGAAACTAAGTTGGACGCTATCTAATGAATATTTGAACGTTTTGTGAAACAAAAGTATTCTTCATATTTTCTCGTATAATGCTCTGTTCTCGAGTAATTTGATGTTCAAAAATTAAAAAGTATCTGTGAAATTTGAAAAATTGGGTACTTTGCCTGAGTACAACTCTGTTTAAAAGATCCACATATGTGTAGAGTCACAGATTTAGCTAGTTATTCTGAAGGTTATTTTGATTTTCCAGAGGTGGCACAGCCCATTATGAAAAGTTAAAATGGCTATATCTTTTTATCAGGGCAGAATCGGTTAAAAAAGTATAAGAAAAATGAGTTTCTTTTGACCTCAAGCATCTACTGTTGAAATAATTGTACGAGTCAAAGACTCACCCTACAGAGAAACTTACCTAGTTCTGTGTTCATGTGTCATGTGTCATCAAGCTGTCACACCGACTATGACAAGTGACAACTGACGGAACTTCGCTGAATTTCTGTGATCTAATGGGACTTTTTCATAGAAAAAACTAAACTGTCGAATAAGAGCTCGGATAATTTTAAATTGCTGCTAAATGACTTTGTGCATCGAAGTAAAACGTTTTTTGATCCATTTAAGAACGGAAAAAAACGAATCTCAACATCGAAAACACCTATCTTACCCTACGACCGTAGAGACACCTCGAAAATCCCTCTAATCCCACCCCACCCCCTCCTGCAACCCCAGTCATCCGGTAAACTTTCCAGGTGGAAACCGCGCGGAATGGAAATAGGAAAACGCACGCGAATCTGCTCATCTCCCACCCATACGTCTCGGCATCCAATTTCCGAATTACGAATGCAGAAAGGGACATTTGTAATACTTTCTTCGGCATAAATCTCGCGGGGGATCCTACGGCGGATTTCAATTAATATTCAAATTATAAGAACTGGGAATCGAATGCTGCAGATTTGATCCATTAATTTTGGCGCGAGATGGGGTTTTTGCGAGGCGGCTGCGGCGGCGTCTGGGTGGTGGGGGTGGAGGTGGGGATAGGAAATCGCTGACTTCTTGACTCCGGGGATGATTGAGGTTATGGACCTTGGAAGGACGTGATTCGATCGCTGGGCAAGGTGGTGAAATGGTTGGGGTTTGGGGGGGTGTGGAGGATTGTCTGCATGTAGGGGATGATCGTGGGGGGTTGGAGTATCTTTTCGGTTGAATATGGATATCCAAATTTCATTCTACAGCTTCATTCTTGTAATTTGCAAGAGTGTAGGTCGGGTACAAGTCTGGAATTAGCCCTGGATGTTCTGTTGGAAGCAATGGCGGTATATTTTTAAGCTATACAAGGGGTTAGACCGGGGAGTCTAACCCCTTGCTCATTTTTGAACCAAAAAATCGAGATTTTCGAAATCGAGTTTTTGGGGTAAAATTACCTATTTGCTACTCTGTCTGAAAATCGGGATGTTCTATTACTGTCCTAGGATATGGAGTGCATAGAATGTGTTTTGAAGATTCTAAAAAACCAAACAGTCGATGATTCAATAGAGAATTGCACTCCAGAGAGCTCTTCGAAGTCAACTCGAAAATGAAAAGTGGAAAAACAAAAAAAAATTTTTTCTCCTAAACTGGACCAGATATTGGAAAGTTTGGTATGGAAATATAGGTTTTCGAACACGCTGAATCTATTGCGAGCAATTTCGAGAGCCTATCTCCGTTCGTTTAGATTTTCATCTTCGAAATGGCATTTTTCAAAAATTTGCAATTTTCAATCTGCGATATCTCCTGTTATATTCGTCTGATCTAATTGGGATTTTCGGTTATTTAATCAGCGTTGCCTAGGCTTTCACCCTAGCACAAAAACTCGGTTTCGAAAATTTCGATTTTTTGGGTCAAAAATGAGCAAGGGGTTAGACCCCCCTAAAATCACTTATTTGCTACTCTGTCTAAAAATCAGGATGTTCTATTACTGTCCTAGGATATGGAGTGCATAGAATGTGTTTTGAAGATTCTAAAAAACCAAACAGTTGATGATTCAATAGAGAATTGCACTCCAGAGAGCTCTTCAAAGTCAACTCGAAAATGAAAAGTGGAAAAACAAAAAATATTATTTTCTCCTAAACAGGGTCAGATATTTGAAATTTTGGTATGGAAATATAGGTTTTCGAACACGCTGAATCTATTTCAAGCAATTTCGAAAGCGTATCTCCGTTCGTTTAGATTTTCATCTTCGAAATGGCATTTTTCAAAAATTTGCAATTTTCAATCTGCGATATCTCCTGTTATATTCGTCTGATCCAATTGGGATTTTCGGTTATTTAATCAGCGTTGCCTAGGCTTCCACCCAAGCACAAAAACTCGATTTCGAAAATTTCGATTTTTTGGGTCAAAAATGAGCAAGGGGTTAGACCCCCCTAAAATCACCTATTTGCTACTCTGTCTAAAAATCAGGATGTTCTATTACTGTTCTAGGATATGGAGTGCATAGAATTCGTTTTGAAGATTCTAAAAAACCAAACAGTTGATGATTCAATAGAGAATTGCACTCCAGAGAGCTCTTCGAAGTCAACTCGAAAATGAAAAGTGGAAAAACAAAAAATATCATTTTCTCCTAAATAGTGTCAGATATTGAAAATTTTGGTATGAAAATATAGGTTTTCGAACGCGCTGAATCTATTGCAAGCAATTTCGAAAGCGTATCTCCCTTATTCGTTTAGATTTTCATCTCGAAAATGGCATTCTTCAAAAAGTCGCAAATTTCAATCTGCGATATCTACTGTAATATTCGTCTGATCCAATTGGGATTTCCGGTTTTATAATCAGCACTGCCAAGGCTTCCACCCAAGCACAAAAACTCAATTTCAAAATTTCGATTTTTTGATTAAAAAATGAGCAAGGGTATCTTGAGGAAATTTTAACTGACCCCATTTGTCTGCTGATATGAAATAAACAGGAACATCTTAATAACTTCACGTTACCATTGTAAACAACGAACCAATGACCGATTAAATCATTCATTTCCCCCCCCATTAAACATCCCCCAAAACCACCCCCTACCTGACGAACCGAAACCACATCCAAAACTCGATTCCTCAAACAGATTTTTCCCTAACGTCTGATGATTCCTCTTATCTTTCATCCGCAGTCGCTACCAATAGCCACTTGGAATTTTTCTCGCATTATTAACTCGCGTATTTACGAGTGGGGGAGGGGGTGGTGGTAGATTGAATTTTCAAATTCAGCAGTTTCCTCCCCCGTAGACCGGTTATTAAAACGTATTATGATCGTACCTATGCTAAAGGCCCAAGTACGTGACGAGAGGGTGAAAATTGAGATTGGGGAAGTCGTTTTTTGCTCTGAAACGGCGTAGGGGAGGTTTTGTACTTCGAGACGTTGGGAAAACCGCGTAGAAATTGATTTAAACGACGAAATATCTTAGGAGTTTGATTCGGTTGGAAGGGTCATTGATATAGGGTCTTTTTAGGTGGTAAACTGGACAAATTTTGACAAAACCACACATCTATGCACTATTTTCAGCATAAAAAAACGCCGTGCAAACTTAACGACTTTATTGACTATCAGTTATCATCAAAACAACAATTCTTCGGTTCCTCCCCTATCAATCTATTTCCAATTTCTTGAAGCTACCATCAGTGCCCATCCCTACGTCCATCGTGAACTGTGGCACCTTGAGCACCTCCTTGGCCCTCAGATTGATCAGTTGCCTGAAGACGTCAGCGTGTAATTCGATCTCCCTGGTCCACATCTCTGAAAAAAAAACGCGTTTTAGAATTCTTCTTGCCAAATTTGACGCTACTTGTTCAGTCGGAAACGAAAAGAGGGTGTACGAAAGTGACGAAGTGAGGGACGTGGCTGTCTTAGGTCATGTAGCAATGGATCCGACCTTTAGTGCTAGGAAATTGTCCGATTTTTTTGCGAAATTTCAACATCAGATAGTACTCGATGAGATCTTCAACATGAGGTATCGCAACACCCCTCATCTATTAAGGGGTTGCAGTTACTGGGATACAAAGAGCTGAAAAGTTTCCTCTCGAATCGGAAATGGACGTGTCCTAGCAAATTTCCACATTTTCATTTCAAAGCCGGAAAATCAAGGTGTTAGGTTTTTGCTGGACCAAACTTTGCATTGTATAGAATATAATACAATCGATCGATCCAAGTGCAGACCCTCTATTGTTGTTTTTTCGTAACAAAACACCTCTACGTGCCCGAACTACCTTCTATACCCTAAGCGATCCGGAGACCCGGACTAAAACCGATAAAACCATAAAGTGATGTGGATAATGGCGCAGAGAATAGACATTTTCGCAATTACCCAAACCGTAATATGACCTTTCTAATTGAAAACGGATCTCTTTCGGCGTTTATTGGCTTCGTATACTGGATTTGGACCGATACACCCCAATCGACCTGCTAATTTCTGTTTAATGTCCGCCTCTTTCCATCTCACAACGAGTAAGGGGAATAATTATCCCCTTTCGTTTTGACAGTTCGTTCGCGGCGTTTTGACACCGATTGGAAAGGGGAAATTAGACCTTTCACCGTTTTTACACAGTTTTAATCCCGCACGGATTCCGTAAACTTCACTAACCCATCGTCGTTTCTATTTCAGGAGTGACTTGGAGTCCCCGTCGACCTCGGGTGGTAGCGGAGAAACGACCAGAGGGTCTTAGAGCACAGTCTTGTCCCTTCTAGAGCTGGGCTGCTAAGGGATCTCCTGGAGATCATTTCTAGCTTCAGTCGTCAATGGTCTAAGAGGTCGAAGGAAAAAAAAAGAAATGATTCACGGGTCTTAGGCCACAGTCTTGTCCCTTTTGGGCTGGGCTGCTAAGGGATCTCCCTTGGATCATTCTTAACTTCAGCCTCGATGGACCACGTGGCCGAAGAGAAGAGATGATTGAAAGGTCTTAGAGCACAGTCTTGTCCCATCTTAGGGCTGGGCTGCTAAGGGATCTCCTTTAGATCGTTTCTTGCTTCAGTCGTCAATGGTCTAAGAGGTCGAAGGAAAATAAAAGAAATGATTCACGGGTCTTAGGCCACAGTCTTGTCCCTTTTGGGCTGGGCTGCTAAGGGATCTCCCTTGGATCATTCTTAACTTCAGCCTCGATGGACCACGTGGCCGAAGAGAAGAGATGATTGAAAGGTCTTAGAGCACAGTCTTGTCCCATCTTAGGGCTGGGCTGCTAAGGGATCTCCTTTAGATCGTTTCTTGCTTCAGTCGTCAATGGTCTAAGAGGTCGAAGGAAAATAAAAGAAATGATTCACGGGTCTTAGGCCACAGTCTTGTCCCTTTTGGGCTGGGCTGCTAAGGGATCTCCCTTGGATCATTCTTAACTTCAGCCTCGATGGACCACGTGGCCGAAGAAAAGAGATGATTGAAAGGTCTTAGAGCACAGTCTTGTCCCATCTTAGGGCTGGGCTGCTAAGGGATCTCCCAGAGGTCGTTTCCAACTTTAGCCATCGTTGGACTAAGAGCGAAAAAAGCAAGATGTTATCGTCAATGTGAGTATATGTACTTTTTAAATCGGTCGTGACTTTTGATGATGAATACTGAGCACTCAAAACACTGTTTATAACTTCATAATGGCTAATTCATCAACAAGAGACACGACCCCTGGTTCAGGGATGGCAACGTTCGGTTTCCCAGTCGTTCTAGTTATTTTTTCGATCTTGTTCTCGTCTGCGAGGAACAAACGCCCAATCAAGGCGTAAGCTTCGTGTAATGAAGTCGAGAGAATGGCCCAAAGATGCTTCGGGAGCCAGCATCAAACGTTTCTCCTGTAGAGGTTCATCTCATTTCCAATTACGTTTAGCTCGTTTCCTGGTGGATCTGATAGCGATATCGGAAGTCTAGAACGATGTCCTAGACAGAATACATTTACACAAGGTACAGGCTGTATTTGAAGGTGGGGCTCTGGTT
The DNA here is from genome assembly GCF_907165205.1 of Coccinella septempunctata. Lineage (NCBI taxonomy): Eukaryota > Metazoa > Arthropoda > Insecta > Coleoptera > Coccinellidae > Coccinella > Coccinella septempunctata. Next base: position 17,894,032 of record NC_058197.1, read on the forward strand.
TTAACAGAAGGTAGAACTGGACGAAGTTGAACAAAAATTGAAATGATTACTGAAATAGATCCTAATACTACCCTGGATCATTTGTAATCTGAATTATTGCAAAGCAATAGGAAATAACTTGACTCTTGATGACTGACTCAACCATATGGTTTCGTTGAAGATATTGGCCTGTTCGATTTTTGCTTGGGAAAGAAAATTAGGATTGTCGAATTTTTTTCATTAAGTTGAAGGATTTTATGATATTGCTCATTTCGATACCAACTGACAGAAAAATACTTAGGTCCAAGTGTGAAAAAATAGAAAATTAGTTCAAAATATCACCGATAAGATTCGTCTGAATTATTCACAAATTTTTTTACAATGGCCATCACAATCTTCTTTTTGTTCGAACCCTTCAACAATCATCGTTAAATTGGTGTCAAAAAGGGCAACACCCCCTATACCGGACGAGTCTTGTGTTTGAAGCAGAAGAAACATTTTTTAAGCTTTGGTACTACCACAGGTAGCACATTTTTCAATTCCTTGTCTTGCGAAGCAGACAGGCAGAGCCCCTTGTGGATTAAATGGGACCTAAAATAGAACCCTGAGGCACACCCTACCAAATTTCCAGAAGGGCGTCGATATTGCCGATCTAAACTGAAAACTAAAACTAAAAATAACTTTTTTTCATGGTTTCAGCTTGTATCTTTTGAACCAGGCTGAAAAAATTTCAAACTAAAAACATCGTTTCTTTCGACCTCAAGAAACTACTGTTAAAATATTTGTATGAGTCAGGGACTCACCCTGTATAGACAGTTTTCGGTGAAATGACTCATTTCGACGACCTCTACCTTCTGTCAAAAAAGCCTCACCTTTAATACACCCCGTATTCTTGATATTCTAGGAATTATTGATTGCTCTTCCACGAGAAAACACGTGGTACAGTATGCAGTTTTTTGACAAACCTCGTACAATTCTCTATGCATGTCAATTTCCTTCCCCAATATCTGATCTCTTGTCTGGAAACAGCGATGTAAAATTTGAACCTTCGATATGAATATCAAACGTTGTGGCTTGCAGACGATGGCTATGTTAAACCGAGGATAGTATGCAAATTTTTCTTCTATTCTTCTCGGTTTTCTACGCTGATAGTCGCGAATTCGGAAGCTCATTTGATATTGAACCATTTCGCTTTCCGATGAAGGAGAAGAATGATGCGTTGATAATATCGACAAGGGTTTGTTTTTTACGATGTGAAGGATACAACCTTCTCATAATTTCAGCGTTGAGACTTAGGGAGTCAGTGATATACATCTTAAAATTCCCTCACCTTGCAATTCTTCCAGTGATTTCTCAGTACCACCATAATCACTGGGTAGGTATTCCTTAGGGATGTGTTCGTGGAGCTCATCCAAGGAGTAGTGAACTTTGATCTGGAAACAAACAATTTAATATTGTTCTTCAGGTTTGAGTCTGTTGATCTTGATCCTCACCTTTTCGTAAACTTTGGTCGGTAGAATGGCTTTTATGAGCATATTCGCTTTATCCCAGAATGGTGGGACGTTGATGATGTGAATGGTGTCAATTCGAAGACTCAGGGATGTCTGAAAATAATACAGCATCAGTTGTCTAAAGTACTCAAGCTTCTCTTAGTTTTTCACTGACCAGCAGATGTACCAATTTATAGTTGACGGTTGGCGTGAATTTTATGAGATTCTTGAGGCCAAACGCCTCTAAATCTGCTAGTATCGAGCTGGATAGGAAGAAGTCGTTCAGCATCCTCAATTCGGCGATCATCATGGCTGTGAAATAGTAGTCCATACCGTTTTCTGCCTCAGCTTGGGTGTCTTGGATCTTGGCGATGTGCAGTCTGCTCAAATTGGGTAGCAGCTTTGGCATGATGATGCTCTTCCTGAAATCAAGATACCCTAGAACTAGGTTTCATTGGTTCCTCAACTTGAGGATGCATCTTTTCTTCTTGTGAAATGATCTGTGACATTTTTTTATATTTATGAAGTATCATAACAATCATCCAAATACTCACCCGAGTTTCACAGTTTTCTGAAATTTCTCCTCTGGAACCATATGTTGGAAAAAGTCAAAATAGAGTGTCTTGCAGGTCAAGTAGCCTTCTATGGCCTTTTTAGCCCGTTCAATGCTCATCTTGCTGTTCAGAAGAGCCATTTTCACTTGGTTATCTGTGACTGCTGAAAAACAATTTCCTTATCAATCTGTATTCACCACAGTCATTGGAATATTAAAATTTATCTCTTCCTTATTTGTCAATAATCGTTTTTTGAATACTCAAATTACCTCCCACGAAGTCAGAGGGTTGAAATTAAACAGCTGGAGACAAAACATGTTTCATTTTCTCTGTTCATCGATCAAAATGATCGTATTAAAAAAAATCGACGAGTTATCTCTTGTAAAATAAAAAAAACCTGAACTTGGGCTATAGACGAATATTTCCAATCGTTATGTTCGAATCTGTGTGTCCCAAATAGTCTGAAAGATTCAAGGGGGGTACAAATTGTTTTACTGCGTTTTTCCTAGGGTTGATTATAGAAAATAATATCGAATAATCGATTCAGTTTAGAAACTAAGCAACTCGGTACCATTCCTAACATAAGGTTGAGTTTACAACGATGTTTATTGTACTTCTCAAATCGAAAAACCGTGTTTCAGTTGGTAACAATGTCAATTTATCGTTATGTGCATGGAGGTATCATTGGATTTTTCATGTTTCATGTAATAACAGAAATGACGTCAGCGATGTAGTACCCAATTCGGCAATTAATTCTGTTACGAATACCAAATTACAGTGTTGAAAATGACAGACTCAATGCTCCTAACATAGTCCGTGAAATGTTGTACAAATGGAATTCGAAAATATCGATTTTTTGGGAATTTATAACTCACTTCACACGTATCTCCTGTGATATTATCTTCATCTTTTTGATAGAGAGGTTATATCATGAAATCATTGGTGTTAGACCCCCCTAAAACATCATATTTGGTGTTGTAAGAAAAAATTGAGACAATTTTCGACCCTACTAGGTTTTGAAAGTGTAGAACTCAATCTGCAGGTGGAGAAAAACAGTTCTCCAGTTAGGGCAAAAAAAAAATTAATGATGGAAAATTATGAAGTTGCATTTACTACAAATTCGTGGGACAGAACTTAAAGTTTGGTATTGAAATATAGGTTTTCGAATAGGCTGAATTCATTGAATATATCAAAACTAAAACTTTATATCCCCTTCTTTGGATTTTCACCCTTGTATGACATTTTTTCGAATTTCAATCTATGATATTTCTTGCTAGCTTTCCGTGTGAAATAATGAAGCCAAATTTGAAAATTTAGAATTCACACTTTTTTGTTGAAATCGTATATAATCTGCTTTACGTTTTGCATACAGAATGTTCTTTTATACAGGGTGTTTTCAAAGGTGTGGCTTTTTTTTGATAGAAGGTAGAAATCATCAAAATGCACCCAAAAAAATGTCTATAAAAATTACTCAAAATGGCTGAGCTACAACCCCTTGTTCGACAAAATTTCATCGAATTTCAAGTAAGGGACTGTGGAAGGAAAAACATTTGGATAGACAATGAATGGTACAGTTCTTCCGAGTCTATCTGATTAGTAGCATCAGATCACTTGAAAAAATTGTTGTATCGTGTGATTTAGGAGGAAAAAAGTGTAGAAAATTGAGACGGTTTACTGAAAGTGCTTCTGTTGACAAAGCACTATTATTGTTACCTATTTCACCCCATTTGATTGTTGGTGGGTTCGAACAAGAAGAAGATTGTGATGATCATTGTAAAATAATAAATGAACGCTTTATTTTGACCAGTTTTACCTTTTGTAAACAGAAAGCCACAACTTCAAATACACCCTGTATATGTTCTGCGTTTTCTCATGAGGAAGTTATAACCATAAAAAGCTTGTTTGTAATTACCTCTTCATTGAAGAAAACAAGATATCATCCAAGTACTATCCTGTACCTACATAAGGAAAACTATTTTTTTATAAAGCATCCAATACAGGGTGAGTCTTTGGCTGGTGAAAATATTTCAACAGTAGCTTTTTGAGGTGAAAAGAAACACTTTTTTCTTATACCATTTTTTCTCATTCAGCCCTGATAAAAAAATAAAGCCATTTTAAGTTTTCATAAAGAGCTGTGCCACCTCTGAAAAAACTAAGAATAATTAGCTGAATCTGTGACATCACACATCTGTGGATCTTTTGAACAAAGTTGTATTCAGTCAATTTTTCAAATACTTTTCAATTTTTGAACATCAAATTACTCGAAAACTGGACATTATACTAGGAAAAATGAGGAATAGGTACTTTTATTTTATAAAACGTTCAAATATTCATCAGATAGCGTCTAACTTAGTTTCAAGAGTTGGGTTCTTTGATTTTCTGTATTTTTATGGTGGGTAATGGTCATAATGAGAAAACTGGAAGACGTGGGTGATATCTTGTGTTCGTAAAAGATTCACCGAATAAATGAAAAACTATTATCCGAAATTCATTTCATTAGATAAAACAGTTTGTGAGATAGAACTAAAAATAATTTTTTTCATAGTTTTTCAACAGCCTGTATCTTTTAAACCGAGCCGATTCGGGAAAAATTGTAAAGGGAAAAAGTGCTTCTTTTGACCTCAAGAATCTACTGTTAAAATATTCGTACGAGTAAAAGACTCAACCTGTATATCGAGAAATGAACGAAGCCGTCATAGAACAGCCTGTATAAGATTTTCATGACGTTGTTATGATTTCATCATGGAAGGAGAGTTAAATAATATCAAAAACATCGCGTATAAATGAAAATCATTCATCGTTCAACATAAATGTGCGAACACTCAATATGAATGAATATCAGAGTATCATCTATGTCGTCGTGGAACACCTTGTACATCTACTAACCGAAGTAAATAAAATTCCCACTACTTTGAATTAGGAATTTAGCGAAAAATATATAAAATTTTTTTTGGTCCTTCTACGTCTTCGTAAAATGATAATATGTCAAACAACCCTAGAGAAATCTCACCTGGTTCTTTAGGGATATTTTCGTTCTGCTTAATCCAAGTCTTGAGCACCTCCACACTCTCCTCGAATTCCTTCTGCGTCAAGTTATGCTCTCTTAACACCTTCTCCTTCTGCTCCTCCGTGACCTGCATCAGATACGATAGCTGAGACATCGTAGACCGAAAAACTGTCTCGTAAAATCCGCACCTTGTCCGTACCGCGCGAAAAACCTGACGCGAACTGGAAAAAAACCGCCCGCGGCTGCAATTTGAACGTTTTCGCCCGCCTGCGCCAAACTCCGTTTTCGGCCACTCCGTGTGGTCCACCGTGTGGTCCGTACACCCCAATTATTGTCCTATCGAAGCAGAAACGCAAACAGCGAAGGTCTAGCTCGAATTTACGCGATTTATTCAATTATCGGGCTTTTAATTGCTATAATTTTCGATTTTCGTCGAGTGGTTCGCGTTTCGTCCATAAATATGGGGGTATGACGCTCGACGGACTTGAAGGTAATGCCAAAATCATTTTCTAGAAACAAATTACGTATATATACGTTATTAAGTGCTTCGTTACAGAAAAAACACCCTGTAGTTTTGATACACATTTTTCACAGGGTCACATAAATAAATTATGAAACATTGCCTTATGTCCATGCTCTCCTTTAAGCATATACAGGGTGTCCAATGGTGGATGGCCTAACAGACTAGTTTGTAGAGACTTAATCACAATTTTGTGCTGAAAATTCGAGTTTTGGGGGTTTTTCTGCTATGAAATCTCTCCCTGAAATGATTTCAAACTTCTGCAGATTTCAAATGGCACACCCTCTATATCTTTACATCGTTACGTAGCTTAGTTAGTGGAAATTCATGGTAGGTTCACAACTTTTCGAATATTTCTGTTGGAAAAGTTTTTTCAAAATAGTCTTCACCATTTTCGTTATGTAGTACTGCTAGAGTACTATTTGCAGTTTGGACTGGAAATGTGTAGGGTGCAGAATATACAGGGTGAGTCTTTGACTCGTACAAATATTTCTTGAGGTCAAAAGAAACACTTTTCTCCTATTAATTAATAATTTGTACTAGTCAAAGACTCGCCCTGTATATTGAAAAAAGTGTAACACATATTTTTTCATAAAAATCCCAGTAAACACAAATCGTTGAGTTTCACCAAAGTTTTTGTATACTTTTCAACAAAATTGTAGTTCTCTATAAACGTCTAAAAGGCCATGCATCTCGGGCAGACACCGTGTATACAATCAAGAAAGTACTTGGGATGGTTTTTTAAAAAGCTCGATTTGACAGATTGTCGCAATTTTTTATTACCCCCACATAAAATTTCTTCAGAATAATTGGAGCTAAATTACCCATTAAATGATTATAAAAATTGTTGGAAAAGTAACATTTACTGTTACCAGAAATGCTGAACTTATTTTCAATAGCCTTCATTCTTGATGACGAATATTTGGACATTCTAATATTGAGACAATTGAAGGAAACGAAAATTTCAGCCTTAAAATTGTATGGAGCAAAATTTTTCGGAAAAGTGTTTTCACAATTGTCAAATTTTTTCAATCAACAGTGATGGAAAAGCTAAGTCTTGGGAGTTGGAACTAAAGATGATAAATAACTTCTCACAAAGATGATAAAGACGTATTTTCTTTCATAATATCAACAAGATTGTACTGATCTAAAATTGAAGTTTGAGGAAGACAGAAGCGGGGATTTTTCCAAATTTTTTTCGAAAAAACGAATAACTTCAATGACCCCCAGGAACGTTTGTTGAACATTCACTTTCCATTGCTGTGTTTTTTTCGAGACTATGAAATAACAAATGTTCGATAGGATCACGAATTTTCTCACGTTTTGAATACGCAAATATTTCATTTAAATAGTGAGATGTTGTTGTTTTTAGTATGGATTAATAATTAGTGTTTCGTCTATTGTTCTTGCTGAAGGAAAAAAAACATAGAGCGCATATTCACGAAATGAAATTTTGAGTTTTCAAGTTCAAACTGATCATTGATCGAATCACTGAGGTCAATGAAATATATATGAGTTGGAGGTTGAGTCGTATATTACATTTTTTTTCGTTTTTCAGGGCTATAAGAACTTTTTCTTGTTGTCACGCATTTGTTTCAATTCATAAACTTTGCATGGCTACCCATATTCTGAAAACTCACATTTTCTAATATCACTCTCGAAAAAATCAATCATCAATAACTTGATTAATCAAAAGTAACAATTACAAAAGTCAATTAACATATAAATGATATTTTTTTTCATATTTCATCGAATAGTACGTCTTTGGATTGTTGAAGGTGAAGAAGGGGTCAACTTTGATTGATGACGAGCTTCATCGTTCATATCCGAGCATTTAATTCGAATTAGGGAGAGAGAGAGGGAAAAACGTTGGGTAAAACAGGATTTTCCAGGGAGAAAAATGGTGCGTCCATTAAGTAGAGACTTTATTCTGATTTATCGAACTTGAATGGGTTCAGAAACAACGGTTGTAATTGATGCAAATTATAAGTCTTTCATTTTGCTCGCGAAGTTCAATCTTTTGTTCTATTTTCTCGTTGAAATTAGTTTGTGGAATTGTGCGAAAATGTTCACGCTTTTTGTTCGATAGTTGATGATAACAAGAACAGTAAATTTAGATAGATTTTTGGTAATTTTTCGACACCAGATTCTTGCACCCAATAAAAGACAATTTTTCATTCATCTATGGAAGATACAGAAAACCATGAAAATGTTTCACTATTTCTGATATATTTCTGCTTGACAAGAGGTAAATTTTCCATTGAAGATGTTTCTGTGTCAGTCCCCGAAAATATCGATGCAGTTCATGACATGATTTTATCAGACCGTCGAATTGGGCTAAAACGGATATCTGAAGCACTGAAAATTTCATAAGAACGCGTTCATCATACAGTTCACGTCAATTTGGACATGAGAAAAATTGCTGCAAAATAGATCCCCAAATGTTTGAATGTTGACCAAAAGCGTGCAAGGGTAGAAGCATCGCGTTCGATCTGTGCTCGATTTGAAAACGATGTAGACTTCTCAAACCGAATTGTCACTATGGATGAGACTTGGGTACATTTCTACGATCCAGAAACGAAGCAAAAATCGATGGAATGGCGACACTCTGGTTCTCCTAGACCTAAGAAGTTTCGTGTCAAAAAATCTGCTGGAAAAGTTCTTGCTTCAGTTTTTTGATATTGCCATGGAGTAATCATGATTGATTTTTTAGATAAGGGTAGAACAATAACCGGAGATTACTATTCGACATTACTGACCACTCTACGGGAAAAAATTGAAGAGAAAAGACTCGGAAAGCTATCCAAAGGTGTTTTGTTTTTGCAGGTCAACGCCCCTACACAAATCTCATGTTGCCATGCAAAAAATTCGTGATTTAGGGTTTGAATTATTAGAATACCCCTCTTATTCACCAGATTTGGCTCCATCCGACTATCATCTCTTTCCTCAACTGATAAAAAGTTTAAAAGGTCGTAATTTTTCTTCTTACGAGGAAGTAATAAAAGCTGTGGAGGTCTGGTTTGCAGAGCAAGAGGAAACATTTTTTTTTAAAGGTCTAGAGACGTTGCAGGTTCGCTGTAATAAATGTATCCAATTAAGAGGAGAATATGTTGAGTAATAATATATTTTGACATTGAAATTTTGCTTGGTTCATGTGTCTCCCCTGTGATACAAATGTGCCTACTCTGAGGATCTTCTGAGACACTTTTGTCCAGTAAAGAACCCTTAGTGTCCTGCTTTAGTTTGAAATAGGACACTCAGATGCTCAACACCTTTCCTCCCATACCCCAAGTTCAACTGAGCAGAAAACCTGCTACCGATACAGGACTTCTGATGGATCATTAGCGACATCCCTAGTGGAATAAAAGCGCCATCAAGAGAATCACCCCAATGGTCCTCTCAGCACCCTTTCCGATCGGACGTCCGGAACACCCCGCATAAAATTCGAACCAAGAAACTTCCCTTGTAGTTCTCGGCTTCAATGTCCGATAAATCTTAAACTTGGACCGCTTACCGCCCCAGCCCTGCCTCCCCCTTTCATTTCTTCTCTTGCATTATGGAGTCCCCGGTCCCAGATCCGGATGAAGTATGTTGTGTATGGGTCAGAGGGGATTCGCACCGTTCCCATGCATTATATTTCCGGACGTTTCTCATTACTCATCCCTCGAAGTATAAGACGCGGTTAAGTTTTCAACTAACGAAAATATGCTCCGGAAGTTTGGGTGTTTTCGGAGGGGGTTGGAGGATTTCCGGTTGGGTTGGGGGGGTGGTGAGAAGGGGCAGCGGAATGCTTGGAATATTTTGGGATGTCGGTTTGGTAACTTTGCGAGACTGATTAGGATGGGAAGTCGAAAGAGTTTGTTCGATTGGAGCTCTGGGAGTCCAAGGAATTGAAGAGGGTTCGGTCTCAAACCAATTCATAGCTTGGGTAGATACTCAACAGAAAACTATTCGATATTAGACATAAAACCACGACATATACTACCAGAAATGTGACATAGTGGCTCTTTCTGACAGTCGCGCACTGATAAGAGCACTGAGCTTGCACATTATCGATTTTAAGATGGCATGGGAGAAAAACATGGAAGAAAAACAAGGTCTGGATCAGAGGCCAGCACACTTGAACTTCTTGGCAGTTGAGGACGAGAAGCTAGGCCCATATTGCTCATCTCCTTACAGACCTACACCCCTACACCTAATGTAGGTATGTAGGTTCAGCAGAAACTGACGAGTTCATTCATTCATTCATTGCTGAATCTGGTTCCCGAGAATAAATCTACAAAAAGACTCAGAAACCAAACTATCGGTGCTATCAAACTTATGATTTCTTAGGGCTACTTGCGACTGTGTGCCCTCCTGTGACTGAAGAGACCCAACCGTGACCTACAGATCCTTCCACACTCCGGGCATGGATAGTCACCAACCAGATCTGGCCGCCGCTGTATCCTTCTCGAGTCTCCATTATAGCTGTGGACCAAAGACCTCCACTGTGATCTGTCTAACGCTAGTTGTTCCCAGCTATGATTGGCATTAACTGATTTTAGGGATTGATGCAGAATATCCGAACTTCCCTCAGCGCCATACAGAGCTATTTTGGGCAGTCCTATGTCTTACATCCTTAGAATGTAGCAGCTCCATCTGAGTCGGACCCTCGTTACTTGAGTCTCAATTGTTGTACAACTCGCCCGTTGCAAGACTTTTGCATTTGAGACTTTGTGGAACCATCTGATGTGCATTATCTGCCTTAGATGACGTTGTTGCGTTTGTTCAAGCTGTTAAATATGTCGCCTGTAGGGCGTCCAGCTTTCGCTTCCGTAAAGAAGCGTTGGGAAGACCACCGCTTTGTGAACAGCTGTCTAGGTCTTCAGATTGAGGTCGTGATTTTGAAACACCCTGTCCTTTAGCTTCCAGAATGTACGTGATGCAGGATAGATACAGTTGTGTATTTTGGTGTCTAGGTTAGCCCTAGTATTTATGAAGCTTCCCAAGTATTTGAACTGCTCGACCTGTTCTAGAGTTTCATCCTCCAGGCTTGAAGGCTTTCTGGTAGACTTACCAGGATTTTGGTTTTGTCAATATTGAACTAACGCCTAAAGCTTTGAACTGAAAGGGGCTACAGTATATCTCAAGGTCTCAGATCTCTAAAAAATCTGTCATCTACTTTGAATCGTCTCAACAATAAGAAAAGTTCTCTACATCTTGAGCTGCTAACAATTTATATGAGAGTGTTTTCTTCCTTCACATGTTACTCACATCTAACAAAGCATAAATACTGGGTGTCTTTGATTTAATTCTGTAGGTATCAGTCTGGCATCGATGAAGTCATCTTCGAGACTTTATAAGCCAACAATGCACTTGTTGCTGAATAATAAATTTCCATCGGCCATTATACAATGTTCCCCTTTACCCAGGGAGACCCTCCAACCTTCCCCCTGCTGTTCTCACGCTCTATCTTCGCCCGTCCCCCATTCTCCGCTCGCATTATCGCGGGCGAAGTCATAAATTAGGCAACTTCCTACCCCCGATAAAATTTCCGAGTCGGACTCTTCCAAGCTCCCAGGCACCGCCATCCTCGGACCTTTTGTGGTCCCGTCCGAGACCGGAAGAGTGTTGCTGTTCCGCCAATTACGCCGCCATCCTCAGCCGCCCCCAGCCGGAGCTGTTTATATTTCCTTATCCGGAAACGTGACGTAGCTACGACGCCCCGCTAGCGTCGTCCAGGAAAATGCATTTAGCGCCTCGTAAACCTGTTTTCCCGTCGGGTTTCGGACGGTTTGGGAGGGCGGTTTCGTTGATTCGATTTTTTCAACTGGGACCAGGTGGGGAGGACTGGACTGGGTCACCTCAGGAGTCCAGGTATTTCTGAATCATCCCCCTTCTTGAAGAGATGAAAATTCAAGACGCTAGAAACTAGAAATTCATCGGATAGAACTTGCTGGCTTGACTGGAGATTTCTTCTGATAGATTAAAGAAGTAGCAGTAACTCTAGAGGCTCAAGCAGTTCAAATACTTGGGAAGCATCATAAATAGTAGGGTTAACCTGGACACGGAAATACACAACCGTGTCAATTCGGCATCACGGGCATTCTGGAAGCTAAAGGACCGAGTGTTTCAAAATCACGACCTCAATCTGAAGACCAAGACAGCTGTTTACAAGGCAGTCGTCCTCCCAACGCTTCTTTACGGAAGCGAAAAATGGACAACCTACAGGCGACACATTAAACAGCTTGAACAAACGCAACAATGTCATCTAAGACAAATAATGCACATCACATGGCTCCATAAAGTTTCAAATGCAGAAGTCTTGCAGCGAGCGAGTTGTATAACAATTGAGACTCAAGTAACGAGGGTCCGACTCAGATGGAGCGGCCACAATCTGAGGATGCAAGACACAAGACTCCCCAAAATAGATCTGTACGGCGAATTCACAGAGGGAGCTCGGAAACCAGGAGGCCAGTATGAGCGGTTTAAGGACATACTGCATCAATCCCTGAAATCAGTTTATGCCAATCATAACTGAGAACAACTAGCGTTAGACAGATCACAGTGGAGGTCTTTGGTCCACTGTTATAATGGAGACTCGAGAAGAATACAGCGGCGGCCAGATCTGGTTGGTGACTATCCATGCCCGGAGTGTGGAAGGATCTGTAGGTCACGGTTGGGTCTCTTCAGTCACAGGAGGGCACATAGTCGCTACTACACCTAAGAAATTATGAGTTTGATCGCACCGATAGTCTGGGTTTTTAGTCTTTCTGTAGATTTATTCTCGGTTACGAGATTCAGCAATGAAAAACTGAAGTAATGTAGGAGCAGAAAAATCTGTGAATCTGAAAATCACGCAGTTCTCGAAGAACTTGCTCATCCCAACACAAATCCAAGGAGATGGGGAAATCAAGGTCCTCGGACAAACTTTGTGGAACTAGAGGAGCCAATTGAGAAACTGGAATCCAAAGTTCCTTGAAAACACTAACACTGCGCGATGTAAAAAGTATCTGGATGTTAGCAAGACTATGTTATGAGAATGGGTCTAGCAGAAGAGCGAACAATTTTGGAGTGACTGTGACATGCCTTCTCCATAAAATAGACAAAAAGAACTGAATACTCAGATGAAACTGCCCTAACTGTCCAAATACAACTGGAGAGAGCTTCGGAAATATAAGCTTCTGCACTGAAGAAGTAGATCTTCGTGACTCCAAAGAAGTATTAACAGATGCATTGCCAGAAATCTCTGCTGACATGGACGTACCTTAATATCATAAAGTAACTGGCCAGAGACAACAAAATGACTCTACTATGGGTACCAGGGCATGGTGGTGTTGAAGAAAGCCGATGGACTTGCAAAAAGGGCATCAAGGTTAACACCTGCTGGACCTGAGCCTTTCTGTGGACTTGGAAAATACCAATATACATCCAACAATAGGAGTTAAACAACAGAATAATCCTCTGGAGAAACATTCCTGGACTCAGTCAAAGAAATCGTGATGATTTCACTGACCTACACCAGAAAACTGCTAAAGCTGTCATGAGCTGAGCTGGGTGGGACTGCTGACAGGCACTGTCGGTACAAATATCACTTGTACCTCATGGGAGAGTCAGCTGATGAGATTTGTAGTCTCTGTGGATCAGAAGCAGAAATAGCTGAACACATGGTATGCAAGTATCCAGAGCTGGCTGACCTAAGAACCATTGATATGGGGAAACCGGTCCTGGATACCCAGGAGGTAACGGCCAAGGCCCCTAAGGATGTTGTCGGTTTTATCAACACCATTGACGACCTCCTTGGCGTTGGGTAACATCTCCCAAAAGGCTAATCGAGCCACAACGATCACAGCTCAATTAATAATTGGTAATACTAACAGACACAGGTCAGTGGAACAGCCAATCTTAGTCTACAAACTACGTTTTTCATAGCCAATCTATCTAGACATGTGCATTAAACTGCTGAACCGTCATCTGTCAAAATGTACCCAGTTTCTAGAAGCCTCGGAGTATTTTCCTCCCATGATGATGAAAAACGTCTGTTTACGTTCGAACTTGGAATTTGCCCTTCTTGTTACGGACATTTTTATCTACATTAACGTTTTGTATTCTTCCATGATGAATAACCATGGAAACTACCAACGAAATGACGACAATAACGGATGAATAAATGAAACATATCTCATGTCTGGCGCTGAACATTTCCCAGGCGTCCGCGTCCAACGGAAACAAATAGCTCCCGTAAACTCACTCCCATGAAAAATTCAACGAACAACCCTTCAATTATACAAAGACCTGTCAGCCACCCCCTAGACGTATGAAAATTAAGATCGTGACGTAGCGCGCCACGACGAATCAAGACGCCCTAAACTGAGTATCATTATTTTAATTGTTGTACACAGTTTTTCCACGTGAAAACCCCCCAGAGGACGTCGGTTTTTCTCGGTTGGAACACGTTGTTAGTCGTGCAGGTCTAGTGTTTCGTGAAATAATTACGTTGCAGCTCCATTTAACAAGCCCCTTTTTGCGATGGATATTACCCTTTTATTAAACTATGCGTTCGTTAGGGAAATTTATGAGGTTGTTAATGAGACGTTCGTATTATGGATCTGGGTGGAGCGAAGGGGGTATTTCAATTGGGTCTGAGATATCTGACACCGTTCATCTGTTGCTAGTTGTTTTCAACCATTGACTGGATGAGTAGATATCACTGATGAAGCAGTGATTGTTTGGATAGCTTTCCTCGTCTCTTCTCTTTAATTTTTTCCCGTAGAGTGGTCAGTAATGTCGAATAGTAATCTCCGGTTATTGTTCTACCCTTATCCAAAAAATCAATCATGATTACTCCATGGCAATCCCAAAAAACTGAAGCAAGAACTTTTCCAACAGATTTTTGGACACGAATCTTCTTAGGTCTTGGAGAACCAGAGTGTCGCCATTCCATCGATTGTTGCTTTGTTTCTGGGTCGTAGAAATGTACCCAAGTCTTATCCTTAGTAACAGTTCGGTTTAAGAAGTCTACATCGTTTTCAAATCGAGCACAGATCGAACGCGATGCTTCTACCCTTGCACACTTTTGGTCAACATTCCAACATTTGGGTATCCATTTTGCAGCAAGAAACATTCAGTGCTTCAGATATCCGTTTTAGTCCAATTCGTCGGTCTGATAAAATCATGTCATGAACTGCATCGATATTGTCTGGGACTGACATTAAGACTGACATTTGTGAAGCCTTCACTGACCTAGATACTAGATACAGATACTAGAAGGCTCCTGAAGAGAGAAATCAATAATGGTGAGACTACTGACAAGACACTGTCCATCTCTTTGTACTCCATAGGGAAGTCAGCAGATGCAGGCTTTGAAGCTCTCAAAAAGAAACAGCTCAACATAACTTGCTTTCAGAAGACTTCTGGAAGGAGTTAGGATGATGTCGTTTAGTCTGAGCTGAAGCTTTTATGAGACAGTAGTTCGAATTCCTTAGAGTATTCGAAACTATTATTTATTTGTGGACCATTCTGCCCAGAAAAACATCGTTTCACTTTCTCTGGGTCCACCTAACCAAGGGTTTTATGGATGCTGTCTTCTGCTTTTGGTCCAATGGTCTCTCAGAGATACAGGTTTCGAAACTCCTTCTTTGAATTGTTCTATTAATCACCAAGGATGTCTATGAAGCCTTGTACTTCTTCAAATAACACTTGATACAAAATACTTCCCTTATATCTCGACTATATATCCACTGGCAGACAAGTACCAAACGTAAAAAAGAAATAATACCTTGGAAAAGAAGGCCGACTGCCTTTCAAAGAACCTCATCGATCAGCACAAAATTTAAATGGATAGGAGCATCTCATTGACCTTTGGCCTATTTATAAAGTCTCCCATGCACGAAAATATTTATATTTATTAAAATTCCACCATCCTCTTTCTTCACCATCTCCAGTGTTCCTTCTCGTATTGACCCCGCAGCAACCCATTTCATCAACAGTAAAAAAATAAGTGTACCGATCCAGCCTTCATTCTATCCGTCCTCCTCATGATAACCTGCCGCTTCCAGACCGACCGTACGTGATATTTTTCCCCAGGACTGTTCCTCGCTCCAGCCCGTGGTTTTTCCTCGCCCTTCATATCGGTTTTTCCCGTTCATACGTGTCTACTTACGCCTATTATGTGCGGAAAGGAAGACCGCGAGCACGTACGGCTTTTGTTTTCCTTCCTATAATAATAATAAAGATGTGTAGGATTTTTTTTTCGGGTCGGATCGATAATGTTGGCCGGCTGGGTGGAAAATCCAGCGAGATGGGGTTATCATCGCTTATTCTGGGGAAGGAGGAACGGATTGCAGTTATAAAAGCCACTGGCGTAGCCCGTTCTGCGTGAAACACTGGAATTCACAAGGTCGAGGATCACATAGAGCTTCTTTCGACTGTAAAAGTCTCTAACTAACAAATAAATCAATCATATCATTACAAATGGAGAGGCCCCATCAAGTGATATACAGACGAGTGCGCCACCTATCGCCAGGTAGCGGATGTGCTACTCTGGCCGCACTTGCCGTCCGCAGATCTCTACCAAATGTGTACGAAACCAAAAATGGTGAGTTACCATAGTTTTGCGACTCTGAAAAAGATCAATTAAGCAGTCACTCTCGACTCAAAATTGAAAATTATCGTTTCACGTCTGTGAAACTGCATAATTCGATAAGTATCTCAAGCTAATACGTAAAAACCATATAATTTTTACGACAAGAATCGATGCAATTTGCAGGTCGATATTTCCGTATTACATCGCTTTTATCGTATATTTAAAAACAATCATATTACTCATTCTGAGGATTTTACACGCGAGTTAACTGTTCGTTTGTACATGATATATTTACGAGCAGTCATTAAGGAACGTTTTATCGAACTATATCGGACGTAGTTTTTCTTGGATTCGATCTGAAACTGAATTAATTGGAAATTTATGTTGGTACTTGTTTCATATCATTGTCGAAATCACTACCAGGATGTGATGGATGCACGAGTGTTTTTATGATGAGTTTTTGCTCTACTACTTTAGTTTTATTCTTCGGTGTTATCTTTGAGTTCTGAATTCGATATGTACTGTAGTATCTTTCAATTAACAGATTTAATTATTCACGAACATATTTTTCTACTAATATATACTGATGTCAAACAGGAGATACACCTAAAAAAATATAATATAATGATTTTCATGAATACCGAGGCCATAAAAAAGTACTCTGAGAGTCAGATCGATGTAGCACACCTTGTTCTCTGATAGCTGCCAATCTAAATTATGGTTTATTTGATATAAACGATTTCACGGTAATAGCTATATACCAGAGGATTACTTCCTTTTTTAAAAAGCCTTCCGGAGAGTTCCAACGATGAAATCATTATTTTTGGCTGCCCGCAAGGCGTCGCTAGCAATCGGGACAAAAAAGTCTGACAAACTCGAGTTAGGCAACCTAACATTCATGACTGAACAACGGTTCAGTTCCCCTTCCACGGGAAGACAGCCATAAAAGAATTGTTGATTCTCTGGCAGTCCGATAAAAAGCAGTTCGAATTTTAATATCAAAGAATTGGGTGGGGAGACATTGGCGAAAGTCCAGTAACATAAATTGTAGGCCGCGGACAGGAATTTCGAATTCTAAGAAGCTTAACGTTTGGTCCGTCACGTATGCGGATCCACCTAAACATTTGGTAGCTCCTACACACTCTCGCTATCGAACGTCATGCAGCGCCAACCCTTTTCTGTCCCGGAGACACGGGGAAACGGAAACAAAAGCCTTATTGTCCCCCCTACCCGAACGTTAGGAGATGGCATTTGACGGCCAGGTCCTGTACGACATTTAAGTGAAAATGCGTGTCCGCTAAACCGATCCTAATTATGTCCGGGCCATCGCCGAAGGCCCCCTAGTTGCTGCAGTCCCCTTCCCTCCCCAACTGGAACGGAAACAGAGGCGAAGCAGGCCGTGGAAATCGGCGTTCGAATGTTTCTTCCATTTGTCCCAGTCGTCGGCGGAATGTGGGTGGACATTTCTCTTCTCGGCACCTCGACGATTGACGGGTGGTGTTTTGTTTTCTTCGACCGGATTCCCTTGATGTTTCATGCTGTGGAATGGGGAATTTGCAGGCAGAAATGGAGGAATTGGAGCTGGATTCTCCGTGGGAGTTTTGGGTTACTGGTTGGGGAAGTCTCAAAGGAGCGAAACTGCTGGTTTTCTGTCCTGGATAATGATACTGTGAAATAGTCTGCCAGAATCTGAATCATCAGCGATTATATGTGTTGTTAGATCCATGATTACTCAAATCTGTCGGGTTTGAGAGCTAAAGGTTGAAGGAAGAACATCCAGAACAATAGCAGAAAGGATATCAAAGGCTGACTGTATGGGTTACGTCTTCTTGGAAGGCTACTACTGCAGCAAATTGAGTTTGGTTCTATCTTGTTGTTCATGATTAGAAAAGACTCTATATCAGTTGGGTTCAGTATGATTTCCGCGCAAATTTAAGTGGTTGTGGATGACTTAGCCAAGGAAGCATGAAGATGCTGAGAGAAGCAAAGTGATCATCCAAGCTTGTACATTGATGGTGCCATAAGTGAAGAGGGAGTTACGTATGGTCTAAAATTAGAAAATTATAGTGTCCAAACACTTCTTTCGTGTGCTTCTAGCTGTACTTCTGGAGAAGGTTGAGTTAACTTCAAACGAAAAGAAGTTTGAACATATCAGTAAGACCAAGACCTTTGTGTGAGATGGAATCTTGCCAAGACTTCTTATGATTCATCTGACCGTTGTTGTATGCAAATGAAGAGTTTTCTGCCAGCGAGGAGCATTCATTTGGTTGCAGATGGTCTCAGTTGCAACAATTTCTGTTTCTGAAGCGAGCATCAGAGCTGTTTTCACCGCTATGTCGTCCACACCATCCAGTTCCAGAGTTCATGATGAAGTCCTGTATCTGGGATGACTTCAAGAAGATTAGGTAACTCCTTCCTTCTGCAATTCTCGTCCAGAGCTTTTTTTCTGGAGGTTCATCTCTCTCCCTACAGAACCTGCTAGATGCCTCCTGAGGCTATAAGACCCTGTAAAGAATGAGTGGCAAGAACCAGATATTTCTCAGATGTTACAGGCACATATTCCTAAGTGACAGAAAAGTTTCGGACCAATGAAAAGATTATGGAAGCTTATACCGGGTACAGTGGAAAATCAAAGGTTGTTCAATAAAATGCGCCAACCAGAACTAACGAAATGGATACTAAGGATGACCTCGCGAACTGAAATGACTTGCTATACGGTATCGGGATGTAATTAAATGTATTTCTCCAGAACTGAAAGAAACACAACCAGGGTGGATCTACTCGCTACCCAAGGGCTAACGCTCCATGACTGATAGCGAAGAAAAGGTCTATTTTGAGCGCAACTACGGGATTTCACTGATGACGAGCGGTATCACTTATTCTCTACCCCAAGGGCTTACGCACCATGACTGATAGAAAGAAGAGATTTCGATTTCAACACTTATGACGCGGAACGCGAACAGGGGGCTGACGGGACTTTCTCTTCACTACCCCAAGGGCTTACGCACCATGACTGATAGCGAAGGGAAAAGTCAGACTCGCGAAACAGGGTTAAGTACGGCAAAAGATAACAGAAAGCGATACAGTACAGCAGTGTCAAAGAAGTGACCGGTGTAGGTCTAATAAAGAAACTGAACGGTAAAGACGGGGACCTACCTCCTCTATTTCAGGCACTCGCGGAAAACAAACGAAAACTAAAAACTAATTCCTAAGAGCACTAATCCTCGCAACACAAGATTATTTCTAAATTCGTTGAACGGCTTGTCGTGCACACAATTAAAGTCGAATCGCAGAGAAAATAGAGTACAGAGCGTAAAAGTGACAAGAGAGACTAAAGAGTAAAAGAGTCAAAAGTGACCGTCGCGGGGAAAAATGCTTTTATAGGCAAATCCCCCCACACGTTAAAAATCTGAAAATTCCAGAATGCGACAAGAGTGAAAAACGTCGTCAGCTCCGGTTTATCGACATCAAAAAAACGTGAAATGAAAGGAATGCACTAAAATGAACTCCAATTTTTCTCAGAAAACTGGAGATCATTACAAGACTCCCAATTCATCGTATTTAGAGGTGCAAAACCTAGTAGTTGCATCCCAATCGATGTAGTCCTTCTCCACCTCCAACTGGACCATTTCCAATTTCCCAATTTGTGAGGATCCGACCCTGCATCCCGATGAGGGGTCACGCAAGAACAATATCCCGATATTCGAGTGGACTATCCGTGAAATTTCGACCCTTTGTAGTGGCCGACCTGATTAACCGGTCCTATCACTATTTTCAAAGCACACAGACCTTGTCGTTTTTGTCCAACATTCCTCCGTCTAATAGCGATTTGATCCGACCGAAATATGTACTTGCCCCGAGGGCACAGATGGAGTTTTAGTGTCCCACGATTTGGACATCGAAATTGATCGTATCCGACGCCCGAATTCCGGTTGAATATGATCCTGCTGGTTGTTTGGAGGCTATTATTCTGTCCCCTAACCTAATCTACGATTGTACATAAGCTGGTGCTTTCATCTCATGTGTATTTAAGGTGTTTTTTCATGAAAAACAGTAAGAAATGATGTTGGAACACTAGAAACCTCCAGAACTGACTCCTTCGCCATTCTGCAATCAGTCTCAAGCAAGGTAAATTTATACCTAACAAGGTGGCGTCTCCAGATTGACTTTCACGGGAGCAATCGCAGACTACATTGGACGCGAATAACGATCCTTCTCGCTGCGCTGTTTCCGGAATGCCAAATGAGCTAGTAGCAAATAAATACGCTCGAATTATACTGGAAAGTCATCTATCCCAGTTCCGCATCCTACGGACGTCTATTAGGAAAAATCGTGCTCCTAATGGCTAGGCGTTTCCAAGGGCGCCTGGGGCGGGGAGTCGACTTAACAGAACCAGTTGGAAGAATTGAAAACATCAGTTTATCGCTGATGAAATCACGTGTATGTTGTTTGGGCTAAACGCTCCTGTTGATGGTTGGAAGGTTGGCTTTTTTAGGGCTAGATTGAGGCCCAGAATGGTACCCTGTTCATGAAATAAGTCCTGGTGTGGAAACCTACACCTTCTGTGGTCACATTCATGGTGTGTAAGCCCTCGGTTATCTTCAATTCATTCAATCATCCATTGCTGTATCCCGTTACCGATAATAAATCTCAAAAAGTCTCAAAAAAAACCTATCGGTTCGGCTTCAAACCTCCACCCTCTTGTAATTCTGAAAATGTAACAGTCAGGAGTTCTGAATGCGTTCAATCAGAACGAGGAAAACACCGGTATGAAAAATTCAATTTCCCGATCACTTTCATTTCACGATCTCCATTCGAACGAGCTCCGACGAGAGCTCTAATAAAGTTGAAAGATCAAAATTTCGAACTTCCGACGCCAATTAAGGGCGTCCCTTCCGTATAATTCATCGTTAAACGACGCCCTCGTCTAATACCATCCGACACGTTCGAAAATTGATTTTTTTTATTTTTATCATCGGATTCCACGCTGCCGTCATAAATATTCACGAGTCGAGGACGGGGAGATTTCTCCTAATTCGCCATTTAGCATTTTTCCCAACAATATCATAACACTCCTCGCCGCGTATAAAAAAGAATTACAAACCCAAATGATCCAGTCGCCGCGCGTTCTTAACGCCTTCATTTGCATAACGGCTTAGCCGAAGGAAAACGGAACTCTACCGGCTTATCGTCCATCTGCCGCGTTGTCGACTTCAAAGGACCGTTTTTCGATCCAGGAAGCTTTCCTGGATTCAAGGAAAGTTTTGGGGTAATTTTTGGAGAGTTGGCAACGTCGCCGAAGAAGTTAGCCGGCCTTTACCTCTATCTGTAGCTAGAATGATCAGTGGACCTTGACGAAGACCTGATTCCTATAGAAGTATAAGGCGATCTCCTAGTCAATAGACAGACTATATGGAAAAAGTCGTAAATAGTAACTTGTAACAATGACAACATAGATAGATCGTCCACTAAGAACAGGTCTAAATTGAAATAGTACAAGTTAAACGAAAGATGAAAATGCAAAGGGCTACAAGGTACAAATCGATACAAAAGAATGCTTGTGGGAGCAAAGAGGTACCTCCTTGAAGTTATCCCTTTCTGTGGGCTCGGAAAGACATGGTTCATTGATGGATCAACACCAAAAAGAGGCACTGGTATTGGCGTATATGGACCTAAACTCTGGCTGTTTACGTATGCGCTCAGAAGTGTCTTGAAATGAACCTCAAAGGGGCGCATATCTTTATCACCACGTCAGGCCACGCTGAGGTCACTGTAATCACACTGCCAGGGATCTCTGCTGACATAGGAGTGCCGTAATACCATAAGGCAACTGGCCAGAGGCAATAAAGTGACTCTACTGTGGGTACCAGGGCATTGTGTTCAAGAAAAAGAAAAAGCCGATGAACTTGCACCAAGAACATCAAGGTTAACACCTGCTGGACCTACTGTGGGCTTGGAAAAGACCAATGTAAGGCAGTGGTCCAACACTGGGAGTTGAACAACAGAATAACCCTCTGGAGAAACACTCCTGGACTTACAGAGTCAAGGAAATTCCTAATGATTCCACCGACCTACACCAGAAAGCTGCTAAAGCTGTCACGAGCTGAGCTTCGGGTGATGGTGGGACTGCTGACAGGCTACAAATGTCATTTTCACCGTATGGGAGAGTCAACAGATGAGATATGTAGGCTCTGTGGATCAGAGGAAAGAACAGCTGAACACATGGTATGCAAGAGTCCAGAGCTGGCTGGCCTAAGAACCATCCATATGAGGAAACCGGTCCTGGATACTCACGAGGTAATGGCCAAGGCTCCTAAGGATGTTGTCGGTTTTATTAACACCATTGACGACCTCCTTGGGTTCCTATGAATGAGTAGGGTAGAGAACGAAAGATCTACATGGTCGCAGTTCCCGAAAGGCTAACCTGGCTACAACAATATTCTTTATTGTGAAAGAAATACGTACTTCTACTACGCCCACAGTGTTGCCTTTTTGATTAGGTACTTAATCTTGAGGTCAGGACATATCCTCAAATCCAAGAAAACCCGCCCTATCCCACAACGCTCTGCTAATCTCGAGCTACACCTCAAACTCCTCAAGTCGCCCTTCCTCCCTAAATAAAACAAACGCATTTACGTCACGTGAAAGAAGATTAGACGTAACGACGTTAAGGCTCTCTCTCATTTTCGACCTTTATGAGGAGACGCGGAATTACTCAAAGTTCAGACGCCGAAACATGTTTCCTCCAGTCCATTAGGTCGTCTTCACGGAAGTCGTTTAGTATTCATGGTCTCAGGTATGGCCGTATACAAGTGATAATTGGGGAGAATTGAAATATCTCGTTTCGGGGTTATAGCCTACACGCCGGCATGGAATTTATTGCGTTTCCACGCCCGCCGGGCGCTGAGGGCATTTATTGTCACGTGTATAGGAGGAAACACGTTGAATTATGTATCGGACGGTGGTTGAATTGCATCTAAGAGCGATAGAAGCCAGTTTGGTTGACCTAAGATCATTTTTCGTCGATCCCAACAAAAAAGAAGTTTTTCGTCCGTAGACACTTTTCGTCCGCAAATTGATATGATAAGGAACTGTAAGAGAGCGGCTATTGAGTCATTCCAAAGTTTGATCCATACAAGGATGATCAAATTTGTTTACCAACTGTCTGTGGTATATCCTCGCCAAATACCGTGGTTCTGTAGTTTCATTTCTACAACAGCCTAACAAAAAATGTAAATATCCCCGCATTTCTGCCGGCAATATAAATTCCATCGATATCGCGCGAATTCTTGCATCGGCTGGACCACGCTGAGAAATTAATAAATTTCGTAATAAAAACTAGAGACTACCCCGACCGAACTTCGAACAAGTTAAATTAAAAATTGTAGGCCCGGATAGTGCAATTTCCTCCTCTAAGCGGACACCAAACAGGAAGAAAAGGTATTGTGTTTGTTCCGAAGAGTCGACGCAGGTTCGGACTTGCAAGCTTTAGCAAGCAGCTAGAAGACCTGAAAATAGCCTGAATTTTGTTGAGAAACTTGGCGCAAACACCTCAGGCTCTTCTAGAAGACGTTAAACTGACCTCTGAAGACGTGAACTGGCAACGACGTAAAAATTATCTTACTAAAATCAATCTACCATCTTCAACTACTATAAGACATTGACAAGGGGAAATAAAAAAGATGCAGCAGAGGAATCTTGAACCAGAGAAGCAACGTCTCTCATGAAATTAGGAAAAGGAAGTACCAAGCACCAAGACCTGGAAGGTCTGCATTTTTTCCTTGATCTGAAGCAGTTAGTTCCAGGTACACTCTTTCATTCACTAGTTGGTAGCTGAAGAACTGGATTAGGAGAGAGTTTGAGAAGGAAGTGCTCCTCTATCCTCCATAGTTTTCTTCCTCCCATAAGATCTACACTAGTAAAGATCCTCTCTCAAATTACTCCAGTCTCCTGAACATCATCAATACGGAAGAAGTTTTCTGGTCCTTCATCGGAGATTTTAACACCCCTCCTTTACAACTAGTGAATTTGAAGGCAGGATCTTGTTACTTCTATAGTTGAACATCTTCTCCAGTAACCATCCAGGGAGTTACGTCATCGATCGATGAAAAACCCTGCGTAAGAGAGAGCCAAGCTCTTAAATTTTGCGCTGGGCTGGATAGAATCCTTCCCTGGCCATCCCGTTCCCAAAATGGATCTCCGCAATATAAAGAGGTGAAAGAAGTAATAAGCCATCCCACTCTCCGATAACAGTGTTTCCTAGTTTTCGAAACAAAGTCCCACATTTAATGTGCCCTGGAGGTCTTGAACCTTCTGACCGGAAGGAAGTGGATTGTAAGACCGGGGCTACAAGACGCGAGATAATATGAACAACGAGCATTGTTCGGGGGAAAAAAGTGAAGAGAATGAAGGTGAATTCTGATGGAACAAGTGGACTGGATAGGGTTTTTCGGTGCGTTGAAGAGGTGGTTTGGTCCTTCTTTATCCTCCGTTGACTTCCGGTTGGAGGAAATTATTGACGTTTCCTCCTTGTTCCACGTAATTTTGACGAATTTCGAGGGTGTTTTAGGTAAGGCGATTAAATCAGTAATAAGAACCGAAGGCAGGTGGAGTCAGGCGCGAAGAGATTCATCTCAGAGCATAATCGAATTATGCAGAATTCATGTTATGCAAAATCGAGGGAAAGATGTGAAAGCGACGGAATTGTTCGGCTGCGTTCATTGTGCTGAAGTTATTAATTGTCGGATCGGTAATTAACATCCAGCAGTGAGCTGATCGAGGCCCGTTGTGGATCCTTCGATTTTGGACTGGGCGCGATCTCATTTATCACAATCAGAATTTCATTATTGCTGGAAAACAGTGTTTTTTGATGACGGGATCGGAATTTACGAAATTGCATGATGTATGAGGACCTTTTGGGGGTTAAATTGATGGGTAAATGCAGTTTTCGTATCGTCATTTCGAAAATCAAATCGATATTTTGGTCGTACGTCTGGAAATTTAGGAGGCAGCATTCGTTTTCCACATCGATAGATGTGGGGTGTGAACTTCTTGTATCTGTTGTTGAGGGAGGTTCATCAACTTCTTCTATAACGTAGATTTTCTGCTCTTATAGTACTCTGAAAGATCTGAATACTGAGAGGCCCTTGAAACTTATCGTGGTCACAGCTATTCTCCTCGGAAATTCTTCCAGATTAATGACCTTTTCCTTAATCTTTGTTGGCAAGTGTCTGGCTTCTAAGAGGACCGGACCAAGAACACAGATATTTTTCGTCTATCAGGGCCTATTACCTTGCTATGAACCCTATTCTAGGGTCCATGGAATGATCTCTACCCAGATCTTTGTTGACCAGAGCCACTAAGACAGTTCTTGGTTCTGAGAGGTCAGTATTGAGACGACAGATCTTTTCTCCAGGTCAGGGCCTATGACACTCGCTACGAGCTCGTTTTAAGGGCCCTGAAACGATCGCTTTTCTGGCCTTGGCTGGCCAGAGCCACTCAGAGGGGTTTTGCTTTTGAGTGGTCAGGTTTAAGACCGTAGATCTTTAAACAAAGTCAAGGCCTATGAGCTCGCTATGAGCTTTATGCAAGGGCCTATGAAATGCTCTACCCAAATCTTTTTTGAGAGCCATTAGGATGGGTTTTGCTTCTGAGAGGTCAGGATTAAGATCATAGATGTTTTGTCCAAATCAGGGACTATGACACTTACTGAGCTTCATATGAGGGCCTATGAAATGGTGTGATATAATATTTGTTGACCAGAGCCAGTTCGAATGGTCTTGTTTATGAGAGGTCAGGATTAAGACCACAGATGTTTTGTCCAAATCAGGGCCTATGACACTTACTGAGCTTCATGTGAGGGCCTATGAAATGGTGTCTTCTATAATCTTTGTTGACCAGAGACAGTTCGAAAGGTCTTGTTTATGAGAGGTCAGGTTTAAGACCTGAGATGTTTTGTCCAAATCAGGGCCTATGACACTTGCTGAGCTCATATGAGGGCCTATGAAATGGTATCTTGCTAAATCTTTCATCAGGGAGGTCAGTCTTTAGATCTCAGATCTTTGAGCCTGCTATGAGCCGAATATTGTGGTGTATGTCTCTTCTAATCTTCGTTGATTAGTGCCATTGAGAGGGACTTGCTTCTGATAGGTTAGTCCCTCTTCAGGCACAAGCCTCCTACGATCTGTATGATTTTTTTTCTGACTTGAGTCGCACGTACGTCCCACACGGACGCCAGCCGTCGGTGAGGACGTCCCGGAGACGTCGTTAGACGCCGGTTTGTGCTAGGGGGAAAGAGGGAAACGTCGAAAATTAAAAACGAAATTAGATTCGGGTTTCGGTTAAGAAAATTGGATCTGGATTGAATTTGGACTACTTCATTAAGGATCGCGAAGGTTTCCGTTCGCAGATTCAGGTGCAAATTGCGCTTTAATTACTTCTAGCGTCTCTTGGCGTCGCATAATGAGGCGGATTCCGGGAAAAGGCCGGTTAGCGCCGATGCACTTCAATTTGTACTTGTGCTCGTTTTGCGTCGTCTTCAATTCGCGTTTGAGGATGCCGCTAACACCCATTTAAGCCGTGTCGCGGATTCGGCGATTCGCGTTAGATTAGAAGCTCAAAAGTTCGTGATGAAAAGCGATGTTTTCGATGGAAATTGGATGGTTATTTCGTTTTTTGACGTCTGTGAACCTCTATACGATTTTCCATCCGTTCTCTGAGCTATATTGCCATCCTTGTTCCCAAATTGCTTGATCTCTGACCACTGGCTCATCTCTGGCCGACCTCTGGCCGATCTCCGACCTCTGGCCGATCTCCGACCTCTGGCCGATCTTCGACCTCTGACCGATCTCCGACTTCTGACCTATCTCCGTCCTCTGACGGATCTCCTACCTCTGACAGATCTCCGACCTCTGACCGATCTCCGACCTCTGGCCGATCTCCGACTTCTGACCGATCTCCGATCTCCGACCTCTGGCCGATCTCCGACCTCCGGTTTTCTCATCACAGGAGCACAAAATGATGAGCCAATAGGTTTTTTAAATACAGAAGCGGTTTCGAAATTCGTATTTTATCGAGATTCTCGATCGAATAACCACGAAGTGATTTTTATGACGAAGTGTATTTCCCAGATTGAATATTCTCGGTAGATTCTATTCAAATCGACTCTTATGGGATGAACGCGTGAGCAGCATCCACCCAGGACCAAACGTCCGATACCCCCGAAACAAATTTATATGAAAACTAAATTCATACAAGCCGGTACACTTTGTTGGAGTTGGAATTAATGCTGTTGCCGCCACTAGATTCGTTAATTATGCAAGAAGTAGACATCCCTACGGAACAATGTATGATAGTGACTTATCAACAATTAATTTTAGGTCCGAAATGGAATTACGTAGTCTGTTTGTTGTTCTCTTCCATCAGGATTAACTTCAGTCGAAATGGATTGGGGTAATTTCAAAGTCCACGGAGGGAAATATGTCGACAATAAACTATCAGGCATGCGAAAGAGTTCAATTACACCAGTATACATTTAGGCATCGACAAAATGAGATTGCTGCTATGCTATACTGCGTAGTTTGGATGAAAAATTAAGTGTAGGCAACGTAGAGGAGGCAGTTAATTGGTTTGAAAAGCATCACCGACATATGACGAAGGAAGTGTACAGCTGCAATAATAAGTAGTAGCAATCTAAAGGTGCAACGTTGAATTTTCGTGGGTCTGTTGGAAATCGATCAGAGGAAAACCTATTTCCGGCCTTATACGCCATAATTTAAAAGGCCACCGCATCGGCAGATCACAAAGGGATCGGAGCATCAATATTTATAACAAAATAATCGACAAATACCTGGTTTCCTGCCCATTTTTGCTGTTTTCGTTAACAAGCATTGGATTTATTTCGCCATGGATTAATATTTTGCTATTCAGTAATACTTTTATTTATTATCGAATACTCCATGCGAACATTATCGGTGCTGCATTGTTTTTACAATTTCGACACTGCATAAATTTAAATGAATTGTTATGGCGGAGTGTAAAATTCGTTATTTGAATATATGGCTCGTTCATTTCCAGGGTCTGTTTGGATGGAGTCATCGTAAATTTTGAAGTAATTTTTCAAACACACCCAAATAATAAATCCTTGGGATATTTATTCTTGCCATTTTCTGAACCTCGTTCAATCATTCTACCTACATCTAGTCACAAAATTCACCCAAATTGTCGATACTCCAGGACTCTTTCATAAAAGCAACCCTATATAGACAAATGGAAGTGGATGAGTGAAACCTTTCGTCGTAAAACCCACAACCCCCTACCACCAGTACCCATCCCTCTCGTACCACTTCGTAAAACCAATCCCAATTCATCATTTTTTTCCATAAACATCCCTCCGATAAACTACCCGAACGGGGTCAGTTCCAAAATGATTCGATACAAGGGACGGGCGAGCTTTATTGAAATTCAAACCCAATAAATAGCCCTCAGTGCTGCTCTTTTGTCTCGCCTGCCTCCACGTACAGAAATGGATCGCATAAACCGGTCTTTTGTGAGCAGGGCAAAGGGGTTAGTTGTGCCGCGAGCAGGACCGTTTAAGATAAGGGTGGACGTCTAAATTCATCCCATTTTCCATCGTAGCTTCGGATCTGTATGGGAATTATTCGTTTTTCGCTATTTCGAAGGTCCAGGATTTTTTATAGGTTTGGCACAATATTCTGTGCCAATACAGGGTGTATTCAAAGGTGAGCTTTTTTTAACAGAAGGTAGAACTGGTCAAAATGAAGCGTTCCACCAAGAATTACCTATACAAAACTTTCAAAATGACAACATTTGCTCAAATAGATCCTAATACTACCCTAGATCACGTATTATCTGTATCTGACAGTATCTCCTGACCTGCTAGATTGACTAAAGGCCATATACCTCGATCTTCTTGGCATGCTATGAGTACCAACATATCGACTGTAATTCGTATCGTACACAGAATATATCACATAATCTATTTAATGAATCGAACCGGCCGCTACAGCACTAGATGTCTGTTTGAACGTTAAATCCAGTAATTTCCTTTTATTAGCCCACTAATTTACGAATCGGCTGATAAATATATTCATGCATAAATAAATACGATAAAATGTGAGTGCCCTGCATATTATCCCAGTATGCACTGTTTTGGCAGACGGCCGCTTCTAAATCATATTGAGTATCGAGTCTACAGTGTGTCCAGAGAAAAGTTGGTTGAAAGCATAAAGAAGTAACAATCTCCAGGATTTGAGGTTCTTATGATGCGATGTATGTTACAGAGTCCTTGACTCACTGTCTCGAAAATACTAAACGTCTATCACTGTCTCTGTTTCCTCGAATAACTCGTTTTTGATCCCTTTGTACGATTCTGCACGAACAAACGTCAAATCCCGAACCAGGACGTGAAAATCTGAAGGGCGTGGGATGCGCGATTTTTTCCCTGTGAAGTCCACCCCTCGCTGAATCCGAGAGTGAGCCAGTGGTAAAAGTTCAACAACAGCTATCAGTTACGGACGACGGTCCTAACCTCAGTACAAAGCCGGAGCGCAGGGAATAAAACCCCTCTCGAGGGAACAAGAACGTCGAAATACCTCCCTTGATGTCGCTGTTGTGTTTTCGTTCATTGCTCCCGTTTCGGAACGGGAAAAAGGGGTGGATTAATGAGGACACTGACGGTCTGTGCATTGTTCATAATTGCTGCATATTTCGAACTCCATTCCGGAGTCATTGTCGGCATTATCCGTTGTTAGTTCATACTCGATTCGTTCCTGGGTGGTCTAATTGAGAATTGAGCGATCTGCGTTTGAAGATAGTAAGAGTTTTGGTTGTTTGTTCTTGGAATATTGGTGTCTCATCCCGGAAATTGCTATAGGAATCACCTTGAAATGAAGAGGAATTTTTTCGAACAAAAATGAAACTTCATTACACCCCCCCGACCTACTAGGAAAAATTCAACTTCTGATGAAACGGACAGGTGCTCCATCTAGCGTTAGGTTGCTGAATGTCCTACCTGGCCCCTTTCGAATGGATATAAGAGACACTCTGCGAGTTTTGGAGTTCCACACGGCTCTAGCCATCTCTCCACACCTTGTTCGACCTGAAAAAAGCAATCGATAAACCACAAAACTCCAACGACCCTAGTTACAACACATATAAATCTTCCTTTTACAGGGAAACCGTCTCGGACATATTTTATTTTAACGATACCCACGTAAACAGTTAGGGAGCAAACAGGAGTATCCCCTTTCTTGTAGTGGCGAGAAAATAAATACTAGATTGCGACGTTTTTATACTTCCCGTGGATTTACATAAGACTCCGGCTAACATTATCCTACCGTTTACTCACTCTGAAATCGCGCAGTTTTAGCATTCACCCCGTCGTTCCGTTCGGAGTTGATAAATTCCCCCCCAATTGGGGTCCGACGGATGGAAGGGGACATAAGGGATTTTTTTTATTGCGGAAATGGGTTATTCAATGGTCCGCGGAAATGACTCTGTGCTTTCGCAGGATGGAAATCGTCGGTTTTTTTATTCGACTAAGGGAGGGGATCAGAGATACCGCGATCTTTAACTGCGAACATGTTGATTTCCGCACAGGGTGTCCCAACTGAAACATACTCAATTGATGTTCACTAAATTTTGTTTGAAATGAAGCGAGATGAAGTTTTTTGCAGAGGTTCATATTGCATTTATCCTCGGAGTTATAGAGTGCCAGCTATCCTTTATAGGGAAAATAGCAAACCCACTCTTGTGACTGCTAGTCGAAGTTTCTCGGCTATCTAGGGTGTTAGCGATAAATATTGAGTTATAAATGAATAATTTAAACAAAATACGGATAAAGCCGCAGACTCACCTTAAAATGAAGATGGATTTTTTCGACTAAAAATAGAACTTCGTTACATCCCCCTCCCCCAGGAAAAATTCAACTTACAATGAAATAGTGGGTTGAATTCCGCAGTTTAAAATTTGCCTGGTTAAATTAGTATCGACGCTGTCAGCGCCACCGTGCCTGGGATCGTCAACTTTTCGTACAGAAATTAGTACGTGAAATGAAGAAATTTCATTTTCTTCACTCTTAGGTATTCAAATTAATGTGATGACAAGGAGGTGTTATCTCACGAAAAATTCAAGCCTTGCGAAGGGGATAGTTTTCCCCGTATGACACCAAGAAGGTTTACTCTAATCTCACCAAAAATAACTCGGATCCCTACGTAAACATAATAGCGGGTTGAAATCCCCCTTGTATACGATTTACGTCAACAGCCGGGAAGACAGGAAAGGGGTGCGTGACATTTGCCTCTGACAAGCGGGGGTTAATTCATCCTTCAACGGGAATTTCTAATTTGAATGTGTCCGATACAGGATCGCGATGATCAAAAGGAAATGGAGAATCGTGGAGACTGTCGGGGAAAAAAGGGTTCTATCAATTTTCTTTATAATGTGGCTACGGCAAGTCGAGGAAATCTGAGAGGTCATTTTTCGATATGAATATGAAACAGAAAAAAATATCAGGAGCCGACAATTCATTCCAGTTTTACCGACAAAGGAGTTGTGTTGCTCTGACGAGGTCTAATGAAATCGAAACTATGGTCAGCATCTACTTTTGTCGATGAAATGGAATTTCTGGGATTAAGATTGTAATCTTTGTTAATTTAATTATCGGCGGATGCTGTATATGAATCAATTTCGTTTGTCATTTATAACTTCAGTCGAGGAATATGGTCGGTAATCTGTTAACCATGCAGGGGATCTATACAAGGTGAGCTATTTCGCCTAATTTAATCAGAATATTTCGAAGATTAGTAATTAACAGATTTCCGATGAGTTACAATGATTTTATTGGGCCATAGCGTCGGATGAATATAAAACAGCCGTCGATATCGATTTTCGAT
Source organism: Coccinella septempunctata (assembly GCF_907165205.1). Classification (NCBI taxonomy): domain Eukaryota; kingdom Metazoa; phylum Arthropoda; class Insecta; order Coleoptera; family Coccinellidae; genus Coccinella; species Coccinella septempunctata. Next base: position 17,926,060 of record NC_058197.1, read on the forward strand.
GAACTCCGTCCACTGTTAGAGTGAGTAAGCCTTAATTCGCAGCCTGCCGATTACAATACGAGATATGATGCCCGGTCCAAAATAGGTACCGATTATTATTCAGAGTCTCTACCCAAATATTTGCAGAGGTGAACTTGATCCCTCCGGTAAATAAAGGAGCTCAGCCCCATTGTGCGTTTAAAATTGGACAAATATTGGCGTTTCTCGCTCACCAACGCGCCTGTGCTGTAACTCGATAAATAAGAAGTTATTTGGTTCGTATTCCGCTGAACGACTGGTGTTAGGTTACGTATCTGATGTTTTCGCACTGCTGTTTTTCATCGGCTCTCTTCGAGAAAGAGGGATGGTGCAGGTGCGAGCCTAATGAAGTTACGATTTTATTTTCATCTTGACTGGGAGTTTCAGAGATGAAATTGCTACAGGACGGGATTATATTCATGTTCATTCCACTCATATTGAGATTTTCTTGACGTTGAAAATCTTGTGAATTGATGAGTATATCCATCAGGTAGATCGAGTCCCATCTTTATTGGCTCTTTCACTTGGGTGAAAGAGTGAGGTCAAATGATATAAAGGGTCTTAGAACACAGGCTTTTTCTTTTTAGGCTTGGACTGCTACAGAATCTCCCGGAGATGATGTCCAACTTGATATTTGATGTGGAAGGAAAAATAAGCGATTAAAGGTTCTTAGAGTAGTACTGTTTCTCGGCTATAAATACTGAGTTAAAAATGAATAATTTGAACGAAAAACGAAAGACTCACCTTGAAATGAAGACGGACTTATTCGAACAAAAATGAAACTTCGTTACATCCCCCCCACTCAGAAAAAATTCAACTTACGATGAAATATTCGGTTCAATTTAAATTAGTATCGACGTTTTCAGTTCATTGAAGTCTTCGTGGCCATGATCAATATTGAGTAAAACCGCTATTTTCCCTACTATTTTATACTGCCACTTTGCTATTCTTCCCTTACATAACAAAAAACCCATCTGCCATCGTTTTCCGAACGCCACAATAAAAATTCACAGGGTTAACTTTCCGCAACGTTTAGGAGAGACGATAACGTCCAAGAGAGCTCCTTGCGCACACCTGAGCCAATAATCGTAACTGCCGAAAGTTTTAAACAAAACTACGTCCCGTTCTCGAACAATCTCCCCCATTGTTCAGCGAATATCGACTGAAGTTCGAGGGGATGTTGAATTTCTTGGTTCGCCATTGAATGAGAGGCCATGCTTGCGTTGCTGCCTAATGAGGGATGTAAGACGAATGTCTTGATTGACAGATTTCGCTAGGATGGGGCCGCAGGACAGGTTTGGAGTTTAGAAGTTTGTCTATCTTCGGAAGTTGATATTGAATGGGCTTGGGGTTTGTGGGGATGAGATGCCTTTTGGTTGTCTCGATAGATTTATAGCCGTGTTGATGTGCCTTGAGCGAGAGGATGGAGCTTTCGTTGTGTCACGATTTTCTGATTTTGTATAATAGGTAAATTTTTCGAAAGTGGTTGTAAGCCTAAACAGGCACTTTGATGCAGTGCCAGAAGAGGTGGAGGTTTAATAAGTATTTTGTTATTTACAAAATTAACTTCTCATTGAACAGGGAATACAAAAAACTCCTCTAGTCTACCAAATTCTATTCCTGTGAAGTATCAACTTCACAGATCTCCATCCGAAACCTCCCCCCAAATAAAAAAAAAAATTAACTACACCAACTATCAGCCTTATCGAGCGATCTTCGAGCATCATCTCTCGGGAAACTTTTGGAATGAAGTCATAAAGGAAGACATTTCGAACACCCTTATCGTTCGGAACTTTCTCATCGTATCTTCATCCATTATGAACTCTTTGTGCCGTAACGTATTATCCGACACCGATCCACGCAAACCTACCAAATTGATGATTTCGTATGTAGTGTCAAATATTTACCGAAGTTAACCCACCCCCATCTCTCGGTTCGGAAAATTCTTATCTCGTTCGAGATAAAATTTTGGATCGACGCTTGTGTAACGAGAACCCATAACACGTTCGGCGAAGTTGAGATTGAGTTTGTCGAGTGTGTGTGTGTTGATGTAAGGCTTCGTGTTCGGAGAAATTCTGGTGGGCGTATAGAATTGTGCGTCCGAGAGGCGAGGCCTTGTTTGACTAACCTAACTTCGCGTACATAACCTAACATAACCTCTTCTGAATGGGACATTAGGCAAACTCAAGATCTGTCGGAGAAAATCAATATATGGCTTGTCAATTGATTTTATGCAGTGTGTTATGTAATTTCAACCAGTCCTGATGGCAGTTTCTAATAAAAACAACTGAAATGGAGGCCCAAAATATACAGAGTGAGACAGTAAATTTTCGAGGACAAAAGAAACACTTTTTTCCCTTACCATTTCTTCCAAATCGGCTCGGTTTGAAAGAAACGGGCTGTTGAAAAATCATAACTACTCTTATTGCTGTATAAAACTCTTTGCATCAGCTACATATAATTTCTCGAAATCTGGAGTGTTCCAGGAAAGACAGGGACGTACTTAGTGTAGTTCCTTTCCAACCATGACGTAAAAATCGATAATTTTTAACTCTTTTCCTGGTTACTTACACATAACCTAAAAAATGTCGACATTGATTGACACCTCGACAATTCATGTACTCGTTTCCCTACTGACCGCAACATTTATCCGAATAAATCAATGGAAAACAGTTGAATATGTACGTAGGAATTATCCGCTGTGAAATTTCGAAGCATTCGAGAACCGACAAGGGCGAAATATAATATATTGTCGGTTAGTTCCAGTAGGCTTAAGCCCATCGATTTTGCGTCCAGAATGACACGGCCATAAATCAGTTCAGAAGGAGGAAATGGCTGTGACGAAAACACATAATTCATATGTCCGATACAAATACCGGCAGGAATTGCGTATTGAAGGAATGAGGGCTGGGGAAAAAAGAGAAATTGTTGGTAGTTCTATAACCATTTTGTACGAGTCCATTTACTCAGGCAGTTTCACATAACTAACACTTGTGAATCATGGTAGTATAGTGGGATCATGGACTCAGGAACTCGGGCTTCGTCCTCGTTCCCTCAGAGCCCTACGGGCTCATTTAAAGCGTTTTACTACTTTACTCGCTGCGCTCGAGATCGCCCGCGCCCTGCGGGCACGTTATAACGCGAAACCTCCTACAGTAGGTAAACAAAGTAGGATCTGGACCACTTCAATTGCGATTCAAGAGTAACCGGACAAAGTATGATTCGGAGTACAACAACGATTTCTTCATCTAACTCTGAAAAATATTCATCAATCAATCTAATAACACACCAGTACAACATTCCTTAACCAACCACATAATGTTCAAGTACTCCGAATCATACTTTGTCGGATTACTGTTGAATCGCAATTGAAGTGGTCCAGATCCTACTTTGTTTACCTACTTCCTACCATTTTTTCAACTATTCTATGTTCCATTTTCTTTTAATATATGTTAACTATGATACTCCCTACCTATGATAAGGCTTCATTTAAGGAATGCCGTTGTCAAAAATCAGACTCCTAGCTAAACCCTGTTACTTTTTACGCCCTCCAGCACTACGAAGACGAGAAGCATTATGGGGTGATCAAATTATGTAGAGAGATTGAACAGGGAATACAACGTTGCCATGTGGCCGTAATGTTTTGTCGTTGCACGGGGTCTGAGACAGCACCCTCAATTATTTATGACGAAAATGGAAATTCCAAAAGTGGGACAACGTACCAGTAGGGCGAAAAGTTCGACTATGAAGTTATTGATGTTGCACCTGATGCACGAAATTTTAGCTGGAGTGTTTTAAGGGCGATGGACCGAGGTTGCTTATGGCTAAGGGTGTATTTTGTTCGACACTGTTGCCAGATGAAAATCAAGAGCACAGTTTGAATAACTTTTTTTCTCGAATTGATTTACCTATACAAAATTCGTTGTGGGGAACACCTCCTACATCGTGTGACGTCAATCCGAACAGATTTCCCTAGAAGAAAAGGAAAAAACGCCGTCGGTGATGCGTTGAAAAACCGAGATCCGAGCCAGTTGAGCTCCTTGAGCCTCAGGTTATGTGTTTTCCCCATTTGAATAATGACATGACAGTTTTCTTTCTTCTCTCCGCAACGTTCTCGCGTAGAATAGCATCTCCTAGAGGTGATGGAACGATTTTCCTTCTCGTGAGTCTATACGGGGAAAACTCCGAGAAATAATGTATTCATAACAAAGTACATAACTTTTTCAAACTGGATTTATCGCAGTGTATTCGGGAATTTGGAACAGGTTTAATTTTGTGCGGTCTGGATGTGAGATCCAGCGCCTTTTCTGGATTCTCTGGCGATAAACTTGAATAAAGCTGAAAAATAGATCAAAACATCTGTTACAATTAGAAGGTCTTATTATTACAAAAAAGGTGATTTTCCTGAGATGAAAAGTGTCACAAAGACTTTAACGGCAGTGAAAAGAAGCGCTGTTCTTTGCTGATGCAAAAGGTGCTGTACTGTGGCAAAATGCGCTGTACTGTGGCAAAATGCGATGACCTGTGGCGAAGAATGCTGTCTGTGTCAAAAATCGCTGTACCCGAATATACAAGAAAAAAATGCTATTCTGTATCAAAACATACAACGCTGGTTAAGCCTTTTTTTTGCTGTGAATGAAGCGCTGAGGCAAAACTACTATGTTAAGACTGCTGTGTTTTATTAATAAGCGCTGTACTGTGATGTGACAAGAAGACTTGCTTATAGCACATTTAAAAAGCGCTTTGCTGGTCTGAAGCAGAAAGCACTGTGCCTTAGCAATATGCGATGAAGACATGCTTGTCGCTCAGATTAAAAGCGCTGTTCAGAACAATCTGGATACAAATCAAGAAGCGCTATGCCTGGCAGAGGTAGCAAAATTCGCTGGGCTGGGTTCTGATGAGAAACGCTATCCCAAGCTGTGACAGAATGCGTGGAGAACTGTGACAAAAAGTGTTGTGATGAACTGTAGCAGGAAGCTTTAAGTTGTCCTGTGGACTGTGACAGAACGTATTGCATAGTTGCGGTCAAAAGCTGAGCGAGAAAAGCGCTGTTCTGAACTGTGACAAGAAGAGGTGTCCTAATGTGACAGAAAGCCAAGAAAAGTGTTACAAAAAGCTTGTGTTTGGATATTTCTGTATCTATAATTGGTATGGGAAACCCGAAATTGATGTTGATTTACACATTTCCGTTGTGTTAGACATGAAATACATGCGTTTGAACACTTCAGCTCTTCAGAATGTGGATTTGACATAGACGATAACGTAAATCATTGGTATGATGGATTCATTACCTAATCACATTGGATATCAACATTATTTCATCGGAAATATCCATCCATATTTTGGAGTGATGCAAATATTCCTGCGAACAAGTTTATGCGTATTTGATCGATGAATAAACGTTATAACTGGTGCATTATTGTTGAAAATGAAGGACTCTTAAGTAACACAACTGAATTTAGTGAAACGCTTCGTTATCATCAAATTTTCGAGTAGTTTGAATCCCCCAATTTCATACACTAGCAACTAAAACCACTGATTTTGGGTTTCGAAAATGGTTTGTTCTTCAAGCGACCAACTTCAGATGATTATTATTATGGATATTGAGCAACTGAACAGGTGAAAATATCACTCTGGTTTAAATGATTGATGGTTGATTTCACTAAAGATGACAATGCAGCGATATTACAGAGGATTACTTCAGTTCAACGAGAAAAACAAAGAGTCCCTTGTTCTGCCCGCACGGTGTCGCTAGCAACTGGGACAAACCCGACTCAGCGAATCCTTCACGATCGGACAGTTATATCATTTTGCAGCTAGGCACAAGTTTAAGACTCGGTTATAAACGAAGTATCCCAAATATATTCAAACATCCATTACGAAACAATCTCACCAAATTATATTTGAATAAAAACAATTATCTTTCGCTAACTAAACAAGGGTCCACTCGATGTTACCTAACCTTACCCGAAATTAAAACGAGTTGTTTAATTAATCCCCGGCTCATATTTATCCTCCCCCTCTTCCAAAAAAAATTTAATAACAAAACACTGCGCGAGTGAACGTGCCACCTACCGCCCCAGACAATCGAATAAGGGGATCTCCGCTTTTTTCGGCGGAGTTAATTAAAAAGAGGTGAAAAAAGACGTTGTAGCGAGCTACCGATAAGTTGACGAACGAATTAGCTGAAACCTAGCCGGCATTGCCTCTCAGCGAAATGCTAATTTGAAAATTCGCTAAATTCGTTTCGAGTTCTTCGCGACTGGACTTAAGGTCCTCCCTTCCGGGAGAAGAGTTGGGAGAATTCGATTGGAGAAGTGGGAGTTCGATGTCCTCGCCTGGAAAACCGAGGATTTCTACCCCTTTCCATTGGGCTTAGAGCCTTGTTCGTTCGTTAGAAAGTTTGTTGTTTTATTGTATGTAAAACTCTTCTGAGTGTCCGTCTGTTTCGATGTTATGGCGGCAGAAGGGGTCAAGAACCCGGATCCACATCCAGGATCGTCTTGTTGTGTATAGTATTAGATATACAAGGTGTTTTCTAAGGTGGGGCTTTTTTGACACATGGTAGAAGTCACGAAAATAAGTAATTTGGCCAAGAATTGTCTATGTAAAGATGGCTGAGCACCAACCCCTAGAATTTAGACGAAATTTCATTAAATTTCAACTAAGAACAAGGTTCAGTACTTCCGAGTCTATCTGATTAGTCATCACGAGATAAGTTTTTTGTTTTTCCATATTGCTTTGCCATAATTCAGATGAAAAAATGATCTTGGGTCGTTCTAGGATCTATTTCAGTAATCATTTTTTCAACTTTGTCATTTTGAAAGTTCTGTGTAGGTGATTTTTGGAGATACGCTTCATTTTGACCAGTTCTACCTTCTGTTGAAAAAAAGCTCCACCTTTAAACACACCCTGTTACTCACTGACATAAGGAGTGTTACGAATAGGACAGGGGATATGTCTAATCGGTACTACACACTCCTGTCTGTGATCGGTGCTAACCTCACTTCTGTCAAACTGATGTTAACCTATATAGGTCATTTCGTATCAGTTGACTTTGACAGGACCCCTGTGGAGCACACAAACGCCTTTGCTATCCACCCTCTAGGACTCTAGGGAGGTTGAAGTTTTGTCAGTGGTGAATGGAGGAAACATAGAACTGTCATATGTAGTTCTGATGGCAACAGATTACCTCATTATGTCTTGGTAGCTGATAAAACGAAAATTCAAGAGCATCACTCGAATACCAGCCTGTATATTTCCGCACTTCCATCCCCGAGCATTCATCCCAAAGTGAACTCTTCCTCGGTAAACAAAACCAGACGAAAAAATCTCATCTTTCATCGGGACATCCGATTCCCGGCCAGGATACAATTTTTTCTCTCCCGTCCTCCCAACGTTTTCGGTCGATTTACGGACTTCTCACTCATCGGGTCCGCGAAAAACCGCCATATCACCATCTCGCCACTCTGCATCTTAATCCTCCCTCGGGAGCCGTAAATAAAATTCCCGGACCAATTTCGCGATATCGTTTTGGTACACGGTCGCGAAACTACGGATAGCGGCGTTGTTCTGTGGAATTTCAGCCCAATTCCGAGGATGCGGCGTCTGAAATAGGAAACACGCGAGCCATAACCGTTATTTTCGAGGTGTAACAGTTATTTTTATGGATATGGACCTGGAGCGTTCGCCATATCGCCACACGACTGGGTGTTGTTGCTCAATTTTGCGATGCTGAATGCGAAAACCGACGAATTTTTATCGAATTGTTTGATATTTGAGAAAGAGGCACCTTCTTCGAAGATATTGGATCTGGGGCGTTTTTATTGTCCTTGAACAATGTTGGCAACAGTTTCCCCCGAAAGATTGATGAACTGAGAGTCTTGTCAAAGAGATACTAGACTATCTTAACCGAAGACCTGATCCTCCATCGTTCTCTAGCTAGAAAAAGGGTTTTTGAGGCCTTTGACTCACTGAATTGCACCAGAAACCCTTCTGGACCCATTTATTCAGGAAATAAAGAGGTAAACACACCTGAAAAAAGAAAAGAACAAGAAGAGGTGCTAAAACTGATCCTTGTGGAAGACCGCCATTCAAAGTTTCGAAATTACTACTGTTATCAGCAGCAAAAACACGAAACCTTCTATCTGACAGCATGTTTTCTTGTAAGGGAACCATCATTCCACACTTCAGATGAGTTTAAAGTATAAAATCAAACCATCCTTCCATACTGATGCAGATAAATCCACAAATGCAATCATCGGAACCTGCTTCAATGGAAGTGGTGAGACTCTGAACCTGACCACAACAATTTCAATTTATCCTGAGACCACAGGATCACCTGGTGACAAGGCCTGGCCATTGCTAGCCAAAGAGAAATACCCTTGTGGCAAGAAAACCTCTGATGGGGACATTCCACTGCGATGTAAGGTCTGTTGGAGTTGTTTCAATGGTGACTTTTGTGACATTTACTTGCCTGGAACAACTCACCTTGTTGACCTGGCAGATGAGTCAAGAACTTGCCTGAAATAGACGATATTTGTCAGTAAAAACAACACTTTCCCAGAGACAACAAGCTTGACAACACGTGATAGTGATTATCTTCTTCCATTCTTTGATTTGCAGCGATACTCAACAGTTGCAATGGGCACATCCCAAATTTCCCATAGATAATGTATAAAACATCGAAACCACTCCAGTCTCCACTTTCCGCCCTATTAAAACCGGACCTTGTCGACATCTCGAGGGACATCTCGGAAAATTGCGCAAACAGCGTTTCCCCGACCCTCCCAACCAACCCCTACCTTGTTCTACAACCCCAAACTACTGTAAATTGACCGCAGTGCCACCCTTCGCCACTTACCTCTCATCAACGCCCGATTCATCAATGTCCCCGCGTTGTTCTTTCCCGGACATGATGAATGGGCGTGCGGAAAATATATCACCTACGTCCCTTACTTCCTCCGCCTCGCCAGGAATCGGAATCGGGAAATCTTTGGAAATCGTTATTAAATTCGTCGGCGGGCAGATCGATGCCGGTGAAAAATCGCGAATTTATACCGGAATACGGGAAGTAGTTTTGAATTTCGAGAGGGTCGATGGACGTGATACGGTTCCTACATGGGGTGGGATTGATTTGGGGGACGCGAGGAACGCTATCCGGGTGTGAAAGTGAAATTTTGATGGAGGGTGTATCGGATTGTGTGTCAAAGGAGAAGCTGATGTACTGATGTATGGGGAACTCCTTGAATTTTTCATTTATTTGAAAGGATTCTTAGCTGTCTCATCCTTTTCATTTGGTATTTGCACCAAAAGTGCCCCATTAGCAATCCCACGATTGTCCACCAAGTAGCAGCTTGTTGGTCTTGGAAGGCCAACGCTAAAATTGCTCCTCCAGAGGGTGGTTGTCTTATTGTTCATCTTTCATTACTTGATAGCCTTGAAGTCTTCTTTTTTAAGCCCACAGAAGGGTTAGGGTTCAGGAGGTGTTGAACTCAATGCTCTTTGGTATCAAGCAAATGTTTCAGGAGAAGAAAAAATCGAAAGAGAATTACTCTGGAAAGGATCTTCGGAAACTGGAACACTCTAAAGAGTTCCCTGGGAATTTTAACACTGCGAGATCTAAGAGGTGTCTGGATCTCAGGAAGGATATGTTCTAACTCCTACAAGATTCCTTACATGGTCTTCTCAGGAAGCGCCTGATGAGAATGGGTCTGAACAGACACTGAAGAGTGTAGATTCTGTGGGATGGAAGGTGAAATTCCAGGTGACAGAATGCATGGCCATTGCTAGTTAACGTTTAAAAAGCATCAGACGAGAAACTTGAAGGTGCGAGGAGGTAACATCCTTGAAGCCATCCCAGATATTGGAGATAAGACTTCTGAAGCTGTGGACGACATATTGACGAAAACAGCTTTTAAGGGACAAGGTTTATCTTGAGAACGCACTTGAGATCGCAAATTCCTTCAAAATCAACAATCTGCAATGATTCCTTGGTCATAATCCATGATCTTGATCCATGAATGAGGCTACGTTCGAAGCACTCTTGAGCACATATACACATATGACTTTAGCCTTGCGGTTTTCACACTCCTCTTCTGACGAAAATTCACTTATCCCAGATATCAAAAGGATTGAGCTCTGTTGGAGCCCTTTCCAGGTTTTCGGGCTCGTGGTAGTGGTCGGGTTCGGGTCGCTCCTAGGCTATTCGCTGACGTTTGGATTCTTGATCCACCAGCACTTCCTGTTGGAGCAGACTGTGTTCCTCTGCATTCCCCATGTACTTGCGTACAGTTCTCGTCTTTACCAGCAGTACTGCGGACTTGTAGATCTTTTGTTCCCTCTACCCTACTCAAACATAGGAACCCAAGAAGGTCAATGGTGTTGATAAAACCCATAATATCCTTAGGGGCCTTGGCTTGGCGGTATCCAGGACCGGTTTCCCCATATGAATGGTTCTTTAGCCAGCCAGCAACCATGTGTTCAGATCTTTCTGCTCCTGATCCACAGAGCCTACAAATCTCATCTGCTGACTCTCCCATACGGTAAAAATTATATTTGTACCGACAGTGCCCTGTCAGCAGTTCCACCATCACCCGAAGCTCAGCTCGTGACAGCTTTAGCAGTTTCTGGTGTAGGTCGGTGAAATCATCAGGAACTTCTTTGACTGAGTTAGTCCAGGAGTGTTTCTCCAGAAGGTTATTCTATTGTTCAACTCCCATGCTTGGACTGCTGCCTTAAATTGGTCTTTTCGAAGCCTACAGAAAGGCTCAGTTCCAGCAGGTGTAAACCTTGATGCTTCTTTTGCAAGTTCATCGGCTTTTTCATTTCCTTCAGTACCACAATGCCCTGGTACCCATAGTAGAGTCACTTTATTGCCTCTGGCCAGTTGCTTTATGGTATTACGGCACTCCCATCTCAGCAGATATACTTGGGACCTCAGCTCATATACAAATAGCTCAAGTTGCTGTCTGCAGAGCAAAGGGTCATGTCTAACCTCTGTTAGGGCTAGCTCTAAGGGCAGTGGCTTGTTTCTGAGGCTAGGTTTTTGTCATCCAAAAAAAGTTTAATTTTTTCATGCAAATGTTGATTATTTAACACGAATCTCAAGTGATTTCACCAGGACATCGCAGAATCTGATGTTCGCATGATCCATTTTTATCGATTCACTTTTCGTTTTTTTTTGGGGTTCGCGTGCTGTCAGCAGGTCCCGAGAAAATTGAATCGTCATGCGATGTGAACTTCGAAGCTCTCTCCTAGTCCCTTCTCGATTATGTTCACAACGCGTAGGACCCCGTCTGTTTGTCCGATTTCAATATCGTCCAGATATCATGCAGCACGGATTACTCAGGACAAACAAGCCACGGAGAACGGTTGAAAATATGCGTCCTGCTGAATACCTGGATGAAGCAGGTATTTGCCGAAAGTGGGGCTGATGTTTACTGAGCTACGACGTTATTCATTTCGTTGAACAATAAAATCGTGTACAACAATAGACAGATGTTACAATTGGGTAAGACCAATCTTCAAATCCTTGAACAATAAAAGGTAATTCAGGAAGAGGAAAAGGTTGTATATTTATGTTTACTCCGGACATTGGATAAGATCCATTGCATAGTTTCGATGGAAAGAAGAAAACTTCAGAAAGTACCCTACAAATTCAGATGATCCCAACCGTCATTCGGCCACATCCCACCCTTTGGCACCAAAAAAGAGAAAGCAAGTCTCTTTGCCGCACCCTGTATCATTCATGCTTCGATACAGAACTTAAACACTCATCCGAAAGGCAAAAAACAGGGTATTACCCGAATAAAGTCACGACAGAACAAGAATCGACAAGATCTTTTCATTTCAAGTCCTCGTGCATCTTTTCCGAGGAGATATACGGCAATATAAGGAGCTGAAATCGCAAATCCCACTTGTTCGGATACCCTCACAGGCTTGTGAGCTCCAGCCATAGTAATCAACAATTGTACAAGACGACATCTGACTGGCTTTGACATGTGACGTATTAAAAGATTGAATTTTCCTCCCTGTTTTGTAGCGTCAGGAAAATTTCAGTCTTGAATGCGATAACGAATGGGTGAGATTCGTGAGATATTAGCTCAAGACGTACTTGAGGTTCCTCTTCAGGAACGTTTCAAACGTTTTTGAACTGAGGTTTTCTGCATCAGTAGTTCTCTTATTTTCTGGGGAAAGAAGCTGAGCTTCTCCTGATTACTTCTTCCTCAATTTCCAATGCAATAAAGTTTAATTGTTCTTCTTCGAATGTATCCTCGAGAGTTTGGAATGAGCATCGGTTAGTTGGAAGAAAATATCGATTTTTATGAGATTTCCACTCTCAAACCGACCCTATGTTCATTTATCCAGAAACGTTTAGAAGTTTGTCGGTTTTCTCGAAGTTTGATGGCTTTCGATAGTTATTAGATGGGATTGAAAAAGAATCATAGAGAAACAATAACGACAGAAACAGACTCCAATCCAATTTACCGGTGAATCATCAAGGACATAAGAGTGATCCGATTAAATTGATGCGGAGCAGTATTATATTGGAAATGATGATCTCCGTTGTCTATCGTTCATCTTCTGACACAAGATTTATCTCGCAGAATAGTTGGAGGAATTTTAAACTGGACACATGGAGCAGGAAAGGTTTTCTTTGCTAACCGAGGGCTTACACGCCATGTAAGACGAACGACACTATCAAGGATTTCACATGGAGATCCATTCTGATAGTCGAGCTGCTATGAAGACACCTTTGTTATTGACTCAAAGCTGACATGGAAGTGCCGAAGGAAAATCAATGAAATAGGCAAGAACTACAAGGTCTCTTAGTCTGGGTTCCTGGTCACTCTGGAACCAAAAAACCAACACCATGGCCAGAAAGGCCAAGTGCCACTTACTGGCCCAGAGTCTTTCAGTGGTATAGGAGAATGCACCTATAAGAAAGAGTTATTGGAGAAGGAAGAAACCTAAAATGAAACAATGCCTTCGGGATTTTGAAACTGAATCCTGATCCAAGAAGTATTTGGATCTGAGCCTCCTCACTGGCTCAGGAAGAGGAGAAAACTCCTGTTGCCTACGCAAGGAATGTCTTGGATGGAAAATTATAGCTTCCTTGAAGCCCTCTCAGAGTTCATTGGAGCTCTGAAGCTGGAGGGTGAGCTGTAGAAGGCGCAGAATAGCTTTGATATTTGGCACAATAGTGGCCGTGGGTAGGTAGATGCAGAAGGGCTCTTTGTGTTCCTTAGGGTCTGTAGCTCTTAGATTTGAATCGAAATACATCGAGAATTCAACCAGTGTGAATGTCGAAAGCGGAAAAACCATTTTCCCGCTCCGATCGAGAACTGAAACCCAATCTTCGTCGCTTATCTTCCGCTCGGGGAAAATTCAGATATCACCCCGAAGATAATTAACAATCTCGCAACCCCCACGCAGCAGGCTCTCCCCCCTTCGTCCTGTAGACCTCCGGGACACTTTCCGAAAATAATTACCGAAATTGTTATTGTTTCGTCGCCACAACTAGAATCGCCAACGACCGACGGCCTCTCTTGAAAACAGTTGACGATCGATTCGAGCCCCCGCCGCCTCCCTAGTCCATCCCCGCCGCCGCCTGTGTCGCCCCCACCACCCGGCGGCTCGGTTTCATCTCACACGCCCGAGTCTTGTACGGAACACCGCGTGGGGCGCTTCGTACCGGAGGCTTTTATCGAGGTTTTCGCGTAGATTTCCCGACCGGGTTTCCCAGGACGTTTGGGGGATTTTTTTCTCAGGTAGATAGTGGGTTTGTGCAGTGATCCCTGTACTCTGCAACAGTTTGTGAAGATTTGGCGGTGAATAAGGAACAGAATTTACTTTGCAAAACATTTTCCTTTTGGATAAAGTTTTTCCAACGAATATAGGTGAGTTCCATGGAAAAATTAGGTAAAATACCATGAGGAGTACTTCTGGGACATCCCAGACGAAAGAGATAAGTCCAAACCCGATAAACTCCAAGGAATCCCTGAAAAGATTGCAGAAATTGTCATCAAAAACTATTTAGGACTCTTCAGAAGAACCAGCTATGTTGAAGGCATTTCATTTCACCTAAACATAGCTATCTGTATTCTCCTTCGACCGCCTCTAGATTGAAAAACTAACTAAAAAACTGCTCTCTGAAAAAGCCATATTTGAGCAGTCGAAATTTGTATAAGGTTTCTTTCCTCAGCTCTTGGGGATCATTCTTCAATCAGTTGATGACGATTTTGACTTGTAATCCTAGGCTCAACATGCAGAACAACTCTTAAAGTGGTGCAGGTCAAGACTGTAACATTGGAACATTGGTTAGGGAATATTCGTGAAGGAGGTATGAGGGTCAGAGAAAAACATTCGAAATAGCTAAATTGAAGCTCGTGAAGGATTTGGAGAAGGTAATGTCGATGATGTCAGTTCATGTTAGGGAAATAAGGAGGCGCAGGTTACACACTCCAAAGAAGCAGCAAACTCTACAGCCATGGAGGTTTTCCTGAGAAGACAATCTACTATAAGCTATATGATATATTAAGGAAGACCATTTGATCCAGTCCTTAGTGAAATCAGAGAAAAATGCTGCCATCCAAGTTGGCATGAATCCATTCAAAAAACTTTTTTGCGACTTTTGACACTTCACGATCTGAAGAGTGTATGGTTGGTTCTTATGCTGCACCTCACTGGGTTTCTTGAAGGGTACTGCTGTCCCAGGAATGACCCAATAAGAATAAGTCTGGCAGAAACTGTAGGAGGAAGAAACCTCAGATCACCTGGTCACAAATTATCTCGCCTCTCCTGACAAGAGACCATTTCAATGGTTGAATGTTTTTTATCGTTTATCTGAGGTTCATGCATAATCAAAGGTACCTCTATTATGCGCTTGTCCAAATGTCCAATGAATTGAACTTATAATGGCGCAATAACCCATCCGATTTCAAATTTCATTTACTGCCATTATCCCATCGGAATTTAATGGCTCGTACTCAAACGCTTATAGTCCAGGGTACTCAGGAATATAATATTGAATGCGTTGAGTGGAGCATTCATTAGAACTAGTGTATAAAATATTTTCCAATATTGATGAAGCACTAATTGAAATAAAGCTTTTCCATGTTGTGTACAGCGCTGATATTTCAAAACGTTTTTAATTGAAAGGTCAACACTGGGTGCCAATGGATCATCACCATGATATCCATAGAGTCTCACAATTCCAGAGCGTGATTTGAGGAGACTGGAAGAAGTAACGTAACACATCCATCGTATTCACAGACGAGCGTAAATCTTACTTAGGGCAGAGGCTGTTCTCGGATTCTATCCGAAGAAAAAAGATTCTTATTCATGACGCTTTGGAACCCTCACATTGTCCTCCCTATGATTAAGTTGACAAGTCATGATTCACACAACAATGTCCCCGACGCTTGTAGAATAATATTAGACGATTTGGGGGGTGGATGTTGCTTGTTATTAAGGTGTAGCAGGATGATTTTGAAAAGAGGTTTCGATAACTGAAGGAAGGTATTCTTCTGTTACAAGTTCAAATCATTGACATATCAGAATGAGGCCAAGGGATCAAAGAAGCAATTGAAACAGTAACATGCATGAAGTGAACTTTCTTGCTAACCAACATAGATTCAAGTGACTCCACCGAGGTGTTTCTGGTTGTTCAAGAGATGGGCAGTAAACTTGCCCTTCCACTGTGATTGGCATGGTTTATCGAAGCTCAACCTCAACCTTGAATCTCGTCATTTAGCATGGAAGAAGATACTGGAAGATGAATACTTCAAGCATAGTCTTCTGGAAGACCCATCAACCATTCGCACAACAGGGAGCATTGCTCTACCATGTTAAGGCAGCTATAGCAAGATGGATGGAATGGCCAACAATAGACTTATGTAAGTGTCCAGGGAGTTTTAAGTTCTGACAACTGGACCAGACGTCTGATGATTGTCTAGATAACGATCATACAATTTCATTGAAACGGTTACACTCTGGATGAACGTTAATTGAATAACATTTCATCTCGAAGGCACAGTTTTGGAAAATTCACAACCTAGTGTGAAAGAATTTTTATATTCTTCTACGTCTATACATACGGGAAAAGAACAGAGCTTAGGTGATGCGTGCGTCATGAATAAAAAAGGAGTTTCGAGATGGATTGTGTTAGCCATTCTGTGGCTGCTCTATATTCCGCACTGTCTTCCACGAAAATATACGCAGACCTATTTCTCATGGAGATTGAGATGGTGTGTCAACACATGACAGGATCTGGGACGTCACAGTGGACAGAATGGAATTGGAATGCAAAACTGCGTCGATTTTTGTTGTTGGAAGGGATGTTTTTAGGAAACTTATCAAGAATCGAAAGTTTACAAGGGTTGTTGATCTGTAAACATGTGAGGTCGAGGTCATATCTTCATTTGGAGATGAAAATTGGAAAAACTGTGGCCATTATTAAAACTGGAGGGAAATACACATTCAGAGGTTCACGACTAATACTCATTTCTGCCTCGTGTCTCGATATTTCTACCATTTTCTGTCTGGGAACGTTTCTTTCATTCCAGATCGAACGCTGGTTTTCCCGAATCCCATCAAAGAAATCTTTTAAGGGTCTCCGGTAGGTTTATTTTAGGCAAATTGGTTTCATTCATCATTTTTCTGTTCCGTTATCTTCCGGGTAGTCGATCGAGCAGCTCCTTTGAGCGGATGCTGCATTCACTTGGGAATCGAGACTTGGAGAAGCACCTACGCGAAGAATTTTCCTTTCGACATTTGAATCGACGATCCCACTTAGTTTGAACTATTAATTGGGTCGTCTTGGCTTTTTTTGGGACTTTTACCAACCCTGCTTTGAGTTGTCTCCAGAGTTTGAACTGTATCGTCAAGAATCGAAGGACCAAATTGATTTTTATACACTCACTTGGTGGAAAATGAATCAGGAGCCTTCTGAAGTCGACGGACAAACGAAAATTTCCTCGCATTAACCGAAAACTCCACGAGCAGTCTCTTCTCCGTCCTGCTTAAATGGATAGGCTTCGGAATATCAAAAGTTCCGACCAAACTTTATATTGTATCCGCAATCTATTTTCACTTGAACGCTCTCGCAGCACTTTTTCATTCGGCACAGATACGATATTTTCCGACGGAACTTTTTGAATGGCTGGAAATTGAGGGGATTTTTCTTCCGACATTGTCGACTATTTCCGCCAACAGAAGTAAAAGTGACTTCTTGTTTCCCTTTGTTATAGTCTATGAAGATAGGGACAATGGAAGTGACCCTCTTATAAGCTAGTCGTTGGTAGTGGTACGGATGGATTATGTTCTCTGGGGGATACTTTTTGGGGTGGTAAATAGGCAGTTCATACCTTCTGAAGATAATTTCTATCTTATGCTTAATGGATTTTCAATTTGTCGAATTGATCAGGCCATTCGACGGACCAATATATGATCTATTGTGACACGATGCTGAGAGCTCTGTTTGAGCCCAGATTGGAGAGAAATTTAATCCACATTCTGAAACTTAGACTTCCCAGTTCGTAAGGCACTGCTATTTAAAGAGGGTTGCTGTTTGCTATGAATTGAATAGCTATCTTTGAATATTATGAGAGTGTCTTCATCTTCCTCAACAAAAGGCTGTATACCTTTTGGTTGTCAAACAGTAAAGCCTTCTACGAAAAGAACCGGAGACTACAACGCAATCCCCAATTTTTTTTCGTGAATTCACTAATTTCTACCCGGTTATTTACGGCTAGATTTGAGAGGCTTGTCCAGCTGGCTCTTGACAAAAAAACTGGGAGGTATGGAATTACAGGAGCCATTTCGTTTGAACGATAGCGCTGTAAATTCCTCCGGTAAAAAAGGGAAGTAGGTATGTCCGAGTAGAGGGCATCAATTTGATTATACATCTGTCATTTCGGTCATTCGTTTGACGGTGAACGAGGTTGTTTATGTTTTTAGGAGGGTTATAGATGTCCGGAGTGCCCGCCTTCAAGTTTCTCCGATTTATGGGGTAGACGGGTATATTTCACGGATAGGGATTTGGACAGGCTTGGGATGAACAGATGTTGCAGCTTTGGAATTAGCGAGAATCATTATATTCTCGGATTTATTCGAAAGTTCGCCTGTTTTTCAGAATTTTAGTGTGGAGTAGCATAAACGGTAAAAACTGTCCATATCGCTTGCTAGCTTGCTAGCCGAGGCAAGCGATAAGGAGAGACAATGGACAGTTTTTTGCAGAGGTGCATATAACTTTTTTCTGCACTCCAGAGAGCCCTTCGAAGTGAACTCGAAAATGAAAAATGGAAAATCAAAAAAATTAGTTTTCTCCTAAACTGTGTCAGATATTGAAAAGTTCGGTATGGAAATATAGGTTTTCGAATACGCTGAACCCATTGCTAGCAGTTTTTTGAGCCTATCTCCCTTCGTTTAGATTTTCACCTTCGAAATGGCATTTTTCAAAAATTAGCAAATTTCAATCTGCGATATCTCCTGTTATATTCGTCTGATCCAATTGGGATTTGCGGTTTCATAATCAGCGTTGCCTAGGCTTCCACCCTAGCACAAAAACTCGATTTCGAAAATTTCGATTTTTTGGATCAAAAATGAGCAAGGGGTAAGACCCCCCTAAAACGACCTATTTGCTCCTCTACCTGAAAATGAAGGTGTTCTATTACTGTCCTAGGATATGGAGTGCATAGAAATTGTTTCGAAGATTCTAGAAAACCAAACAGTTGATGATTCTATAGAGAATTGCACTCCAGAGAGACCTTGAAAGTGAACTCGAAAATGAAAAATGGAAAATCGAAAAAATTTATTTCCTCCTAAACGGTGTCAGATATTCGGAAGTTTGGTATGAAAATATAGGTTTTCGAATACGCTGAATCCATTGCTAGCAATTTCGTGAGCCTATCTCCCTTCGTTTAGATTTTCACCTTCGAAATGGCATTTTTCGAAAATTTGCAAATTTCAATCTGCGATATCTCCTGTTATATTCGTCTGATCCAATTGGGATTTGCAGTTCCATAATCAGCGTTGGGAAGGCTTTCACTGTAGCACAAAAACTCGATTTCGAAAATCTCGATTTTTTGGGTCAAAAATGAGCAAGGGGTAAGACCCCCCTTAAATGACCTATTTGCTCCTCTGCTTGGAAATGAGGGTAATCTATTGCTGTCTTAGGATATGGAGTGCATAGAAATTGTTTCGAAGATTCTATAAAACCAAAGAGTTGATGATTCCATAGAGGATTGCACTCCAGAGCTTAGAATATAGAATAACAGGAAGGAGCATATTGCTCATTTCAATTTGACCGGAATGGAGGAGAAATATGGCCGACATATATTTCCGTTTCAACAGTGACGTAGGACAATGGAGTTTCCAAAAAATTAATTTCAATAGTCAGTTGATTCTGATTAAACAAAAAAATTAGGAAAGCACTGACGTAAAGTCAGAAGCGTTTTCAAGCTCGTTCAAATTGATAATTCGGAAATTCACCCCGCCTAACACTGCTTGGCTATATACTTAATGGTATTAAGGTCTATGACTTAACATCACCTACGCCCATGGAGTGTTTTTGTCATGGGATATTACTGTGTAATATCTTTGGTTATATGTCATGAAATTCAGGAACACATAATTAATACCTGATATTCAGCTTAAAAAAATCACCTACCTATGAATTATTCACGCTACAATATCCAAAATCCTTATTTCCAGCAAATTTCAAGAATCCAAATTACCAAAATTAAGTTAAAACATCACTTTGTTCATTTGGCCACAGATAACAGAATCATTTGACTTCCAAGTCTGCCACTTTTAAAATTAAAACTTGGAAGACCAATATGGCCGTTTCCGTCGCACAATTTCCGTCACATTTATTCGAAAAAGCTCCTTCCTGATATTCTATGTTCTAAGCTCCAGAGAGCCCTTCAAAGTGAACTCGAAAATGAAAAATGGAAAATCAAAAAAAATTATTTTCTCCTAAACGGTGTCAGATATTTGAAAGTTTGGTATGGAAATATAGGTTTTCGAATACGCTGAATCCATTGCTAGCAATTTCGTGAGCCTATCTCCCTTCGTTTAGATTTTCACCTTCGAAATGGCATTTTTCAAAAATTTGCAAATTTCAATCT
This sequence comes from Coccinella septempunctata, assembly GCF_907165205.1. NCBI lineage: Eukaryota > Metazoa > Arthropoda > Insecta > Coleoptera > Coccinellidae > Coccinella > Coccinella septempunctata. The sequence goes on from NC_058197.1 coordinate 17,946,210, forward strand.
GCGATATCTCCTGTTATATTCGTCTGATCCAATTGGGATTTGCGGTTCCATAATCAGCGTTGGCAAAGCTTCCACCGTAGCACGAAAACTCGATTTCGAAAATCTCGATTTTTTGGGTCAAAAATGAGCAAGGGGTAAGACCCCCCCTAAAATGACCTATTTGCTCCTCTGCTTGGAAATGAGGGTAATCTATCACTGTCTTAGGATATGGAGTGCATAGAAATTGTTTTGAAGATTCTAGAAAACTAAACAGTTGATGATTCCATAGAGAATTGCACTCCAGAGTGCCCTTCAAAGTGAACTCGAAAATGAAAAATGGAAAATCAAAAAAATTTATTTTCTCTTAAACTGTGTCAGATATTCGATAGTTTGGTATGGAAATATAGGTTTTCGAATACGCTGAATCCATTGTTAGCAATTTCTTGAGCCTATCTCCCTTCGTTTAGATTTTCACCTTCGAAATGGCATTTTTCAAAAATTTGCAAATTTCAATCTGCGATATCTCCTGTTATATTCGTCTGATCCAATTGGGAATTGCGGTTCCATAATCAGCGTTGGCAAAGCTTCCACCGTAGCACGAAAACTCGATTTCGAAAATCTCGATTTTTTGGGTCAAAAATGAGCAAGGGGTAAGACCCCCCCTAAAATGACCTATTTGCTCCTCTGCTTGGAAATGAGGGCAATCTATCACTGTCTTAAGATATGGAGTGCATAGAAATTGTTTCGGAGATTCTAGAAAACCAAACAGTTTATGATTCGATAGAGAATTGCACTCCAGAGAGTCCTTCAAAGTGAACTCGAAAATGAAAAATGGAAAATCAAAAAAATTTATTTTCTCCTAAACGGTGTCAGATATTTGAAAGTTTGGTATGGAAATATAGGTTTTCGAATACGCTTAATCCATTGCTAGCAATTTCGTGAGCCTATCTCCCTTCGTTTAGATTTTCACCTTCAAAATGGCATTTTTCAAAAATTTGCAGAATTCAATCTGCGATATCTCCTGTTATATTCTTCTGATCCAATTAGGATTTGCGGTTCCATAATCAGCGTTGGCGAGGCTTTCACCGTAGCACAAAAACTCGATTTCGAAAATTTCGATTTTTTGGGTCAAAAATGAGCAAGGGGTAAGACCCCCCTAAAATGACCTATTTGCTCCTCTACCTGAAAATGAGGGTGTTCTATTACTGTCTTAGGATATGGAGTGCATAGAAATTGTTTCGAAGATTCTAGAAAACCAAACAGTTGATGATTCCATAGAGAATTGCACTCCAGAGAACCCTTCAAAGTGAACTCGAAAATGAAAAATGGAAAATCAAAAAAATTTGTTTTCTCTTAAACTGTGTCAGATATTCGAAAGTTTGGTATGGAAATATAGGTTTTCGAATACGCTGAATCCATTGCTAGCAATTTCGTGAGCCTACCTCCCTTCGTTTAGATTTTCAAAAATTGTGAAATTCAATCTGTTGTTATATTCCTCGGATCCAATTGCCCTTCATATTTCTCTTTGTACGAATGCTGCCCTCCTACCCATCAACATAAACTGTTTCGTTAAATATCATTACAGATTCATACGAAATCAATTTCCATCCAGGAAAATACGAATCAGATCTCCTTCCTCAATTCATTGTCTCATCGTTATCATGTCCTGCCTCTGACTCTTCTCCATTCCCGAGAGCCAACAGTCTCAGTCTGTAGAACTGTAATCCAAAGGACAAACCAATTATTGCAAAACTTCAAAACAGATATCCCCCGCTTTTTGCAGGTCGTGGACCCGTTACAATGGATCCAAAGAGACTAATGTTCTCCCGTTCAAACAAACTCGGAAGAAGAAACTCAGCAGACTCGGAGTCAGAGGAGAAGATATTGTTCCTATTCAATTTCGAACTCGGATTGAATTTAAAGTGAATTCGAATCGTCTCTACGTGGGGGTAGGAGGGGTTCTGGGGTGTGGGGAGGTGCGGGGTCGAGTGAGTCCTCCAATTTTCTTTCCGATGTTGATACAAAGGAAAAATGAACGTAGATTTCCATTGTGTTTAGGGTTTTATGAGGTAGAGGACGGTTTGCGAGCGGATGAAGACGTTTGATGTCGGTGCTTATATTGTAAAGATGTACTGGGTGTGATGGCGATCATCGAGTGGAAATAATTGATGATCAGCTCTCAGAAGGTAGACTAAAGGGAGATTCCAGTGGGGCGCCTTGGGGGCTATGCCCCTCACCCTTTGAGAGCTTGAGAGAAACATTTTTCGAATATTTACCTCGAGAATAGGTTGTTTTTTTGAAATATGCATCACATTTAGATCTGTGATAATTTCCTCTCGTAGGATGACCCTCGAAAAATTCCCCAAAAATGGCCCGAGATGGATGAAATTCTCAAATTTATTACTAGAAGAGTTGCTCTTTCAGAATATGTATCACGTTTAGATCTACGATAGTTTTCCTAGAAGATTAATTTCTCTAAAGACGATCTGCGAAAATTTCCCAAAAAGTTGGGTTAAGTTAAAACTTCCTCAAGACCGAACGGTGGCGCCGAGATGAATGAAATTCTCAGATTTATTACTAGAAGAGTTGCTCTTTCAGAATATGTATCACGTTTAGATCTACGATGGTTTTCCTGGAAGATTAATTCCTCTAAAGACGATCTGCGAAAATTTCCCAAAAAGTTGGGTTCAGTTGAAACTTCCTCAAGACCGAACGGTTTAGCCGAAATGGATGAAATTCTCAGATTTATAACTAGAAGAGTTGCTCTTTCAGAATATGTATCACGTTTAGATCTACGATAGTTTTCCTGGAAGATTAATTCCTCTTAAGACGATCTGTGAAAATTTCCCAAAAAGTTGGGTTAAGTTAAAACTTCCTCAAGACCGAACTATTCCGAGATGGATGACATTCTCAGATTTATAACTAGAAGAGTTGCTCTTTCAGAATATGTATCACGTTTAGATCTACGATAGTGGAAGATTAATTCCTCTAAAGACGATCTGCGAAAATTTACCAAAATGTTGGGTTCAGTTGAAACTTCCTCAAGACCGAACGGTTGTGCCGAAATGGATGAAATTCTCAGATTTGATACTAGAAGAGTTGCTCTTTCAGAATATGTATCACGTTTAGATCTACGATAGTTTTCCTGGAAGATTAATTCCTCTTAAGACGATCTGCGAAAATTTCCCAAAAAGTTGGGTTCAGTTGAAACTTCCTCAAGACCGAACGGTGGCGCCGAGATGGATGAAATTCTCAAATTTATTCCTAGAAGAGTTGCTCTTTCAGAATATGTATCACGTTTAGATCTACGATAGTTTTCCTGGAAGATTAATTCTTCTAAAGACGATCTGCGAAAAATTCCTAAAAAGGTGGGTTCAGTTAAAACTCCCTCAAAACCGAACGGTTGTGCTGAAATGGATGAAGTTCTCAGATTCGATACTAGAAGAGTTGCTCTTTCAGAATATGTATCACGTTTAGATCTACGATTGGTTTCCTGGAAGATTAATTCCTCTAAAGACGATCTGCGAAAATTTCCCAAAAAGTTGGGTTCAGTTTAAACTTCCTCAAGACCGAACGGTGGCGCCGCTCAAATTTATTACAAGAAGAGTTGCTCTTTCAGAATATGTATCACGTTTAGATCTACGATAGTTTTCCTAGAAGATTAATTCCTCTAAAGACGATCTGCGAAAATTTCCCAAAAAGTTGGGTTCAGTTAAAACTTCCTCAAGACCGAACGGTGGCGCCGAGATGGATGAAATTCTCAGATTTATTACTAGAAGAGTTGTTCTTTCAGAATATGTATCACGTTTAGATCTACGATAGTTTTCCTGGAAGATTAATTCCTCTAAAGACGATCTGCGAAAATTTCCTAAAAAGTTGGGTTCGGTTAAAACTTCCTCAAGACTCACTTACTAAACTATAATTTCCAACACTTTAAAGGATTTTGATATTAAATTTGAATAAAAAATTTTTCCTGAACGGTTTTCCCTTCAAATAGGCTTCATATTAAACCGTTTCTTTTCTTTCATCCGTCATGGCGTGTAAACTCACGATTATCGCCTCCTATACTGCATCGACTTCGCTCCTCGCAGGAGCTGCCTGCTCGAAGGACCTCTCCCGAATCCTCCCCTCCAAAGGAGCGCGGAGGCCATTCCATATTCAGCGCATGAAAACCCAGTATGAAATTCAATCAGGCGTCGCAAAGATTGCGAATAATTTTATTCGAATGTTGGCAGAATGAGCGGATTTCTATTGCGGAATGTACTCCCTTGAATATTTTGACTGGTTTGGGCCCCCGTAGGCCACGTTCCGTATGAAATTCGGGAGATTGGAGGGACGTTGGAGGCGAGGCGGAGGCAGGGGGGATGAAAGGCCTTTGTTATTAAATTGGGATAACGGTAATTTCGGGAATGAATGTCGATGAAAAGCTCTGCTTTCATCTGGATATTCTATCGAGTTAATTTGGGTGGGTTCAATTATTTTGACGGGGGTTGGAGGGGAATGGGTAATTGGGGGAACAATTTTTCTCGAAAATGATGGGATAATAACGGATTTTGACCCTAGTGAAACTATGGAAATGTCGTGAAACTCCTGGGGAATGGAGAGGGAAAACAAAGTATGGTCCTTTTAAATTTCGAGGTCCTCTAGCCTTGGAAAAATCAACTAATTTGTGCAGATTCTTCCTGAAGATTCAGTAGTGGCCATAGCTTGATAGTTTTAGGATCTAGGGAGCCTGTAGTGGTGGAAATTAAAATTCTGTGCCTGAGGTGGCGTAAGGACACAGTTTAAAAGCCTACACTGAGCACAACTGGCTATCCAAACTTGCTCAAACTCTTAGAAGATGGGATTCACTATAAAATAAATAATTTGTTCGGATCCTACTTCAAATTAGAGGAGACAGCAAAGGCTGGAACTCCCAGAAGAGCTCAAGGTTATTTTTACCATCACCATTGAGCCCAAGTAACAACGAAAGTTATGAAATATTCACTCTGCATGCAGCCTTCGAGCCTTTGTCGAACGTTCTCTAATATCCTCCTCATTATTATCTCCATTTACATGTGATTTATTCAACCGGTGTATCCCCATTTTGACGTTAAGGGCGCCATGGAAATATCTGTGCCTGTTTCGGTCTCGATAGTAACAGAGATATAGAATAACCAATTACTGGCTTGGGGGTGCCTGCCTGTGACGAAAACGAATATTGATCCATGTGGTTCCTACGATTTAGGAGGTGAAGGGAGTATTGTAGATCTACGTGTGATGGAAAAGGGTGCTTCGACAGTGTCTCGAAATGCTTTTTTCCGTTACTAGAAGAGTTCCTGTTGGAGGATATGCATCATTTTCAGCTCTAAGATTATTTATCTGGCAGAATATAAGCTTCTTTTCCATGTCGTGTCTCGTATAACTTTGCACGTTATGTTCCTAGCGCCACCGGGAGACGTTCAACTTGAATATCACAAAAGGAAACAACCTCCAAATACCTGAAATATATACGCCTGTCTTCTCCGTGTACGGGAAACTTTAAACTGTATAAGGGCTGACGTCCAGACAGCTACCCCCTTTTTCTTGACGCTAGTCGGGAGTAACAATGTGAAGATAAGCGGGAAGTTGGTCTTGTTCGGTTAAAATTCCCATGTATTCAGCAATTTCGTGAAAGGAATTCGGAATGGTTTGTCGGGGAAGTAAGTGGAATGTGAAATTCAACTGTGAAGCTGAAAGTCGTCGAGTTTTCAGTGAAAAAACTTGAGGGAATCAAGTGGAAGGAAATCTTATTTACTCATCGGTGCTTTTCCATAAGAAACTGACCAATATAAACTGTATTCTGCACTGAGAACAACAATAATCTTCTAAGTTAGGCTCTTAAAAAGAAGATTTTCGAGCAATAAACGAGTAAGACTTGGACATAGCCAGCTCAATGTCTTGGAGATGGTTTTCTTGACATAGAATCCATCTACTCACAAAACTTCCAGCCTGTATCAAACCAGCTGTTAGCTGTGTTAAAGACAACCTATCTGCCATCTTACTTTGTGCATACACACAGTGCAAAAGGCTCTTTCAACACAATACAACCATAGCACGAATATATTCCCAGCAATTACATAATGTCCCTATTCAAACATCACTTCGGATATGTTGCATCCAGTAGATAAGAGTGACCCTTCCATTCCCCCAAAGAAAACCCTATCAATTTCGTATCGACCTTGTGAATATCCCCGAATAGCCTCATATCCTTCGCGATACACTCGGCAAACAACCATACAGAGCGAACTAAAGTAAATATAAACTCCGTCCCCGGTTATAAAAAAAATGGCGCCATCATATTCAATGATTCGACGTACTATTTGCGTCCGTTCTTCTGGAACGCTGTACAAATATGAAGAAAGGAAAATATGATCTCGATATGGCGTCTGGGAGCACGCCTTCGCCTTTATCCGACCTACGGGGGTGGGAATTTTCGTGAAAATAGGGCAAGGGGTGATAAGGAAAGACGTCACATCGGTTAAGATTGGGGTTAGGAGTATAGGACAGGTCTGATGAGGGATGAAGGGGTCTTGAATTATTGGCAATGATGGGGGGACATAAATCTCAGTTGATTATATCTACAGCCATCACTTTTCTTACTTTTTCTACTTGATAAGGGTGCAATTCATTCACACATTTGTTTCAAAGCATTGTGTTCACATCGTTCAGATGCACTAAAAAGTCCTTGATGGACTTGGTGTTTCTCTTCACCATTTAAAAAACCGATAGCCCCATAATGTCCTCTCTTTAGTGATGTTCACTAAATGGAAAACAAAGGTTAGCCCCAACAAAGTCTAAAAACATGGCGAATCCAAAGGCCAGACATCACAAACACCTCAACTGGTGGTAGAGGACCAGGAGCCTACTCAGAAGACTTACAGGATCTTCTTGAGGTGAATGTCAGGTCTGTGGTATGTTGGGAGGTTCAACATTACCAAGAGAACTTGGCTACATCCTCAAGAACAGAGGTAACCTCACAACGAATAGGGTTTTGTGGAGCAAAAATCAGTTGGAGTTGGAGAACGAAGCATACCCCTGGTTCATCGACCAGAGAATGGACTAAATAAATTGGACCATAGTCCTACAGGAAGAACTTTTGATCTGGATCTGAGTAGATATATGCTACATCTACTTATTGACTCCTAAAGTAGCAGTAATGCAGAAAATGCATTCGATGAGAAGGATTGATATCCTTGAAGCAATCTCAGATCATTGACACTCTGGAACTGAAGGTTCAGGTGATAGAAACGCTTCCAAAAAAACCCTACCTATTTTTCCTGGATGATCCGTATTCCCATCATACATCCCAGTTTCGTTCACTTCTTCCTTCGAAGGACGAGGAAAGTTCGAAATTGAAAAGTTCTGACCGCTAACATAAGTAACAGTGATTAGAGTTCCTAATTCTGGAAGAGTAACGGCTTACCGTTCCGAATTATTTAGAGGGCAGTTTTCCCGGTCTCTCCCCTGTTTGCAGCGGACTTTTACGCGTCCTCAGGGAGCCTGAGGATTGTTCGCGGCTCGGTTTGATTTCTTACAGGTTTTTTATGTTCTTTCGACCGGTGGGGTCTAATTGAAAAGCCTCGTTCTGCCCTGAGGACTTGCGCTTGTTATCGAGTGCTCCTTGCGAGAAGAAGGATAACTAATCTCAAGCGTCCCTGATATTAATTTAATACGGCTACTTATCCTGCACAATACAGGAATCTCTAGGCTTGTCTTTAAGGTATACTAAGTGGTTTGAAAGCCTAATACTGTCATTTTTGTTCTAAAACTCAGAGGGTGAAGGACATCCCTCAAGTTGGTGTTGAAAAAGATCTGTTATATCCGATTTTCCCTCATTCTGAAGACTTTCACGTCTTACTCCACTGAAAACTCAATAGGAGAAGGTGTTCTTGTCTGCCAGATTGTTTTCAAACCAGAGAAAATAAGTGATTTCTCAGGTTTCTCAGTGATCTTGATCTGAAACCTGCAACGATATTTCCTAGGTTGTCTCCATGGCCAGCTATTCTTCTAAGTGCTTATTGTTTCCCCCCGGGTTTTCACACCAGCAGAGATTTATATTAACAGTAGACGGGGACACTGGCAAGTTAGAAAAAAAGGGAAAGGTAGTTCAGCACTGAGTGCGTTCTGCTCCCCCTGGGTCTTCACACCAGCTCATACCAGCAGAGGATCGTAGTAAAAGTAGTGGAAAGGAATGGGAGGTAAAGGTGGAGGCTGAGGTTCCCAGATAAAACAGGCCATGCAGAGGTTTCTGGTCTCCGATAGCCAGGGTTCACTGCAGGGTTTGGAGAAGATATACTAGAATTATTATGTGGGCTGGGAAATATCCATAAGAGCTTATGGAGTTGAAAAGTTTGGAATTACTCAATGTTGTCCTAATAACAGGTCGAAAAAAACCCAGCCGTTAGCAATATTACTGCTTCCCCATCTGAATTCACCAATCGACTCGATATTCTTTCGAGGCACCATCGACACTCATAACTCTGAACCACCGAGCACTTGGCTGAAACATGAGAGGTCATTAAGCCACCATCCGCTTTCTGAAACCTTTTTTGCCATATCAATCATGGTGTGAGGAACAAAACACGAACATCTCATAAGCCACGTCAACCGCCCCTGTCTTTGATAAATGATGTCAGGATAACGATATCCTTAGGTTCTTTTCGCCATTATATCACAATTCCATCTTGTTGTTATCTGGAGTATACGGTGCGAATGTAGTTGATATTTTTTCCGCTCTCAGGAAAAAATCGGAGTGGATGGAGATTAGGCTGCACGCACTAGATCTTTCACTGGTATAGATTTTATGCAACTCCATTTTGACGAGTGTCATGTTGATCATCTTCTCAGACAGTATCATTTTATTGTCAAAGATTCCATTGACCATTGGTCAGTCGTCAAATTATAGCGTCTTATCACTTTCTTCTTCGAACATCGTCTCACATTTAATCGAATCAAGCCTTGCCACGTTCTCCGGCAGGGTTGAAACGATGAAAGTTCCAGTCGGCGAAGGATGCTTCGATGCGATATCATCCATCACCCGAAATTTACGAACCAGGTGTCTTTTATTCGAAATTATTCCTGAGCTCGCAGGAATTAGCATCGGAAAACGCGGGGGAGGCAGAGTTTTCCGGGACGATTCTGCCTCAAGGGTACGGTTTTGATTTATGAATAAACATTTTAACGATACATTAGCAGGAGGAGAATAAGTTTCTGAACAGCCCAGGATTTCGTCGGTGATTTACCAGCAACGTTTTTGCCGCGAACACAATCGCAAAGATTTATATCTGATGGAGGAACTGGTGAAGAATTGGATTTCTCCATTACTCGTTAGGGAATACTGCGTGTTCTACACGCCGATTGGTATCCGCTTCATCTTTCACTGGAATAGTGTGTTGTTTAACGAGCACGAAACGATACTCATTTCCCATGAGTACGCCGTTTGAGGCGTGAGCGAGAGTGATCGCAATGCGATATTATGGTCCTTTGTATCCCCTTTCTTTTTGGACCTGTCTCAGGTGCTCCCAGGCTGTTGCTCCCCAAGGAGGGTACATCTCATCCTCTCGCAATTTCATAGTAGAACTGTCAGAAGTTTCTGACTCTCCCTCACATCATCTACATTCCATAAGCACTTGGTCACTGTCTAAAAACCGGGAGTCCTTTCTCTTGAAGGCCTTTCAATTGTCGTGAAGTGTATCTCACTGTTGAATCAACAAGAACTTTCGTTCATCAAGAATCTTCTTTTCGGCGATCTAGAGGAATATGGAGAAACCTCTGAAGTGACACGTTTCCCACAGAATCTAAACTCCAGCAATTCAAAATAAGCTATTCTTCAAAGTGCTCACTGTTTCCCCCCGGGTTTTCACACCAGCAGAGGATCATAGTAACAGAAGGGGTAGAACACAAATTGAAGCAAAGGATGGGTAAAGGTGGAGGCTGAGGTTTCCAGATAGAACAGATCTAGAGGAATATGGAGAAGCCTTTGAAGTTACACGTTTCCCACAGAATATAAACTCCAGCAATTTAAAATGAGAATGAATAGGCTGCGGCTTCTATTCTCCTCGGAAGGACAAACATTTAAAAGGGCGGAAAATGTCATTTCCACCCGAGCTACTCAACAACCGTGCGGATATGATAGATCCATCGTCATCTCCAGTGGAATCCCTCGAAATCTCTTCAGAAAATAACGTAACCTCACCCTCCTCCATCTACCAATTACATCCGAGTGACACTCGACAATACATCACCCCTAACCTCCGAAACCCAATTTTCCAACCCTCCAGTCCGTACCTGAATCTCGGTCCCCCAAAATTACCTTTTATCCGGCATCTACCACACACGTACACGTCGCCAATTTTTGTTGCATCATCATACGGCAATATATGAGGAGGCCTTGATTGATGACGTCGAGGAGTGCGAGAGGGGTGAGTGGATCGTTGGGGGGACTAATGGAAAATGGAATCGATGATTGATAACGTGTACAGATGGGAAAATATTGTTTTTTTGCGGGGACACCCTGCCCTCACTGCTAGGAAAAAGGAATTGTGGATCGGTGGAGATACAAGGTGTACTATGCTGGATGGAGGAGATCCTATTGGATATTGGACATTGAATAAAAATTAACTCATATGAGTCCTTCAGTTTGCTACTATCTGTCAAGCTGACGTGTTGAATTGAAGGACTTTTCTCAACCTGAACACCGAATCTATCGATCTCGCTCTATGCAAACCAGTACCGGAAATAAGAGCTCATCTGGGCTTCATGAAATATTCGCTGTGCGTCTGAACACGGCGAGTGCCCGCAAGCGAAACGTCGGGAGGTGGAGGGAGAGTGGAAAGAAGCAAAAAAGGGCACAGGTGCCCGAGAAAATGCTATACCTACTTCACATGCTGCCTCGAGATTATTTAACCTATGGCGGAACGTTACAGGGTATATGAATTTAGGATATTATTCTCCAGTTTTCTGGTTCCCCGCTCTTTATGGAATATTCAAAAGGATACGGAAACGCTTTCCAAGTGCACATTTCGTATTCGCGCTTTACGTATTGGGTAATTTGTGGGTAGGCACCGGAGTCGAGGCATTTTTAGGCGGAAATTTTGCCTCGGAAGTTCCAGTTTTGGTTAAATCTGTTAGGGATTTGTTGGGTAGACATTAAGACGGTGATAAACATCTCTTAATCACCGAAGATTATGGGTTCACACACCAGCAGAGATTCGTACATGTAGTACAGTAGATGTGGACGCTGGCAAATTAGGACAAAAAAAGACAGGCTCCCCTCGGGGTTTCACACCAGCACCACACCGGACTTATCAGAATTTGAATGACTGTAAGATAGGACTGCGGAACACTCGCAAAGCTTAATCGAAAACTAGAATGAAGGGGATATCTTGGCAGACATGAAGACGGTGATAAACATTTCTTAATCACCGAAGATCTTCTTAGATTGAGTTGGGACTCGTTATTGGCATCTTAAAAAGAAGCATCGTAAATATTCTTCAACAGAAAGGAAGGAAAATCTTTCGATCCCAAGCTATATCTCGTTGACAAACTGCTCGTAAAAACTGAAAATACTGCGACTGTCCTGGATATCTACCCAATGATGTGGAAACTGAGTTGGGTTAGGGTTTGAACAAGGCGGCACAGAAATACGGTGGTTCATCTCCGAGTGCTTTCTATTTCCTCCGGAGTTCACACACCAGCAGAGATTCGTACTGACAGTAGATGTGGACACTGGCAAGTTAGGAAAAAAAGAAAGGCAGTTCAACCGTCAGTGCGTTCTGCACCCCTCGGGTTTTCACACCAGCACCACATGGACCACTCAAAATTTGAATGACTGTTAAATAGGACTGCAAATATTTCCCAAAACACTCGAAAGATTAATTTAAAACGCCACTAGATCCGGCATCACTTTTCATTAACTGAATATGTTATTCGGGCAATTTTTGGCGGAATGACTCACTTTGATGACTTCTTACTTCTATAAAAAAAAGCCCTACCCTTGTCGTTACTACCCATAGAGTCTCTGTTTCGTTCTCAATGGACCACTATGTATATTAGTTTCCAATATCCCGAGGAAAATAGTTTTCTAAACCTCGTAAAGGCTATCTGACCTCTTCCTACCGAAAGATAACCCATGATGCCGTTTTCATCGAGAACGGATTGATATTCAAAAAGAGGAGCCATCGTAATGTCGTCGCCCGTCCGGCGAACATCTTCATGTCGAATTTATCGACACCTTCTCCGCGTCGTTATCGCAACGTTCAGAGGCCATAACTCAAGCGACGTACGGTCGGAATAGCCGCGGATATTTTTCCGTCCGCCTCTTTCCCGATAAGATTTTCGCCGCCGGATGTGAAAGGGGCATAAATCCGGCCGTATGGCCGGCCGGCAGTATATCAATTTAAATAATAATGCGGGATGTTTACGACCGCAGTCTGGCCTGCTAACAAATTTATTTATGGATAAGAGGAATTTTATTACATCCTACGGTGGGGCCTGGCAGGGCCCAGCTTTTATGATAATTGGTCCTTGATATCTGAGCCGGAAACTGCGCGATGAGATTTGTGGGCCGAGAAAGGGACGAGGGCGGAGGTACGCCCTCCGGGCTTGTTTAATGAAATCCAGAATTGCTGTATTTCCGTGCGGTTTGAAAAAATACAGGGCTCCTTTCAGGAAACACATTTGGCTGTTTGGAAACTATGACAATCAATCAGTTTCTAGTGGTTAAATCAGATTAGAAGTAAGGTTGGGACTTCTGGTACATTTTACCTCACTAAGAACTCGAAAATGTATAGGCGAACAATTTATCTGATGTCCACATGCCTTCCTTGATACCGTGAGACATGAATGACCAAGCTGAGGTGCTACAAGAGTGCCATTTGTCTACGATGAAGGTTGCAGCACCCTATCAGTGACTCTTGAGATGTTGAAGTATAGAGAATATTGGCGAAAACTCTCCAGAAAGGGAGCTTAAACGCTTATTACTAGCCCAGAGCCTTTCTGTGTTGAAGGGGAATGGACCTATAGGAAAGAGTTTCTGGAGAAGGCAAAAACCAAATAAAAGATCAACACTCTGGAGGAATCTTCAAGGATGGATCATTCTCATTTTGACACAGTAAGATCCAAGGAGTATTTGAATCTGAAGACTGAGTTAGCCTCCTCACTGGCTTCCTCCAGGACCTTGTCGCCTTAGGAAGCATATGATGGGAATGGGCTCATCAGAAACTGACGAGTGTAGATTCTGTAGAGAAGAGGATGAAACTCCTGTTCACTTGGTTACAGAACACCTTGCAAGCATGCCCAAGGAATGTCTTGGACAAGAAAATTATAGGAGGAAGCCTCTCAGAGCTGAAGGGCGAACTGTAGATGGCGCAGTTATGAAAACAGCTCTGATAGTGGTCTTAATAGACCTTAAGGTCGTAGGGGAATGTATTCCCCTCACCAAACTATGAACTATTGGATGCTCAAATGGCTTCATGGATACCAAAATAGGCAAGATCTTGAGTCTTGTGTGACCAACTAGTCTAGCTAGTTCTTTTGCCTGAACATCCCTTGAACAGTGAAGTGGTGGCCTCGGGAAATTGCCTGGTCGAAACAAAGATCAGCTTGAACAGAATTTTCAGCTTACTCTTTCCCATCAGAGATTATTGGTTTAGACCCCAAGGATCTGTATCTTTCGGATAGTCAATGTAACCTTATGAAGTCTTTACCTGGAGAAAAACCTTTGCTCAAGCTTCATCTAGAGGTGGTTCCTGCAGCAACAAGTTGGTACTGGAAGGTGACTTTTATCTAATAGCTTGTTTGTGAAATATAATAGATCGCTCTAATGAAGACTTCAACAAGTCTACAATATCTTTAAATTAATATATTCGGAGCCCAATACAGAAATTCAGCTCATCTGATGAGGAGATCTATAGGATGAAATCAACCAAGAACCCAACTATAAAAAAACTATATCTCGTTGCCAAGCTGCTCGTAAAAAACTGAAAATACTGCGACTGTCCTGGATATTCACGCAATGATGTCGGAACTCAGCAGGGTTAGGGTTTGAAAACGGCGGCACAGAAACACGGCGGTTTATCTCCGAATGCTTTCTGTTCCCTCCGGGGTTCACACACCAGATGAGATTCGTAGCGACAGTAGATGTGGACACTGGCAAGTTAGAAAAAAATGAAAGGCAGTTCAACCGTGAGTACGTTCTGCACCCCTCGGGTTTTCACACCAGCACCACACCGGACTAATCAACATTTTAATGACTATAAGATGGAACTGAAAATTTTTGACACTCGAAAAGATCAATTAAACACTAGAATGGAATTGTAGGTTTGAAACAATATCTTTAAATTCATATATTCGAAGCCCAATACAGAAATTCAGCTCATCTGATGATGAGATCCATGAGATGAAATCAACCAAGAACCCAACTATAAAAAAACAAGTCTATCATACAGGAGAAGAAATGCAAATGAGATATTTTCACAATGAAATTCGAAACCAACACATGAACAATTATAATTGTTGATCCGACCCTATATCGAATCGACAATTTCGCTTAATGACCATACCAATTGTGGCGAACGAAATTGATATTAAAATTGCAACATATAGATATCAGTCGTTCCGTTTTTAGCATTCAATTAAAATTGATGAATTGATATACCCAAACATGCGTCAGTTTTGTATATTTGTATGGATAAAAAAGTGAACTCTCTCTTTTATCTCAATTGAATCAACTCTATGAATTTCCATCAGACATCCAATGATGTAGGACCATAATAGTAGGCGTTATATCGATAAAAAGCATTATTTCTTTCCCTGATATCCATTTTTCCGTGTTTCTTCCCCTTTCCTCCATTACTGCCAGAAGAAAGTCCTGCCAGGAAACTCTTGATGGGGGGTTCAGTCCTTTCACAGCTTTCCGAGCGTCACAAAGTCCCGACAACTCCGAGTGGAGCATAGTTCAAGCCAATTCCCATACGAAATACAGCGTAAGTACGGGAATAATTGCCAAAACCGCCTTCCATCGCGGTTTGCGAACGTTAAAGGCTAAACTAATCACGAGAACCTAATTGAGCGATTGTTTTCCAGGGCCTCAGAGTAATGTGGCTCTGAGGACTGATGTAACTCCGGTCCAGGTGACGTTGGGAATGCCTTGGGAAGACTGTAATCGATCATTTGATGTCTGATAGGTGGAGAGAGGTCGAATGGAGTTTTTTGATGGATCTTGTTAGGCCTGTGGGATTTCTAGAGATGTCTGGGATTCCAATTAGGTTTTAACCACTCGCAAGGGTAGATTGAGCTGGTTTGTAGTGTACAAACATCAAATAAAACTCCAAGAGATCAAGTTAACCTGAAGAATAATCCTTCTTGCACTAGCTTGAAAGGAAAATGGTCGAAAAATGCACCCCAACGTATCGGCCACCTCTGCAGCATGCGAAGCACCCCAAAATAGTAAATAAAAGTCGCCAATCCCCGATCATTCGTCATGAATACCAACTCAACGACTCGGCTATTTCCAGCGGAATATTCAGCAACAAACATCCGAGATATTTCGGGAGGGATTTACTTCCGAGCTCCGACGACAGGTTCTGGAAAGGGGGATAACTGA
Organism: Coccinella septempunctata; assembly: GCF_907165205.1. Classification (NCBI taxonomy): domain Eukaryota; kingdom Metazoa; phylum Arthropoda; class Insecta; order Coleoptera; family Coccinellidae; genus Coccinella; species Coccinella septempunctata. The sequence continues at coordinate 17,961,814 of NC_058197.1, forward strand.
AGACTTCCTCGCCAGGGCCAAGTACGTGATGAAATTCCTTTATTAAAAGTTTTTACGGGCGTCGCATAAAAGGAGCAGCCGGAGACCGTTGTTTTCGGGCACTTCTGCTAGGATATTGGCCGGTTTCGTGGAACAAACCTAATTGTTCGTCTCGCATTTTTGTTCTCGACAGTTTTCCGGTGGCAAAAACGAACAGTCGACGGGATGTTTGTTTTCAATTAGGTTTTTGGTAGGTTTCCAGATTATGGCGACTCCATTACGAGAGAGCTTCTGTCTTCCGGAATTATTATTTGGTCGATTGGAGACCTCAGTATCGTTGGGAGGTTCCTGGAGGCGGTTGTGATATGATCATTGCAACCCTAGTGCCTTCCTTCGTCTAATGTCTTTTTTTTTGTCGTCAGATTCAGTATTACATGTCTCACTTTCAATCATCTTCTTCCTGTCCTTCTTGAACGTCATCTCTTCCATTTTTTCCTCCAACTTTTCCTGCCATCATTGCCCTCTGCTGCCTATCTGAGTCATTCTCGACCTACAAGTCATTTTTCCTCTAATCATCATCCCCCTTTTCCATTCTATCCTCCTACATCTACACTTCCAACCCCCTACTCTTTCTTCTTCTCCACAACCACTTTTCTGGTCCCAGATCATCAGCTTTACACCATTGTCCTATTGCATCTCAAGATTGCAACTCTATATTATAGATTATGCAGATCTTAGAGGGAGTTGCGTTGCACTGCGACTTCAAGACCTACTATGAAATCGACTATCAGACCTGTTTATGCAGCTGTGTCTTCTTCAGCTTGCCGTAAAGTTCCTGAGTTCTAAGTATCTGGAATATTATTATTTGAACCGGGGTCGTTATGGCTCGATTAGCTTTCCAGGAACTGCGACCCTGTAGATCTTTTGTTCTCTACCATACTCATTCCTAGGAACCCAAGGAGGTCGTCAATGGTGTTGATAAAACCGACAACATCCCTAGGGGCCTTGGCCGTTACCACGTGAGAATCCAGGACCGGTTTCCCCATATGAATAGTTCATACGCCAGCCAGCTCTAAACACTTGCATACCATGTCTTCAGCTGTTTCTGCTTCTGATCCAAAGAGCCTACAAATCTCATCTGCTGACTCTCCCATACGGTACAAATGATATTTGTACCGACAGTGCCTCGTCAGCAGTTCCACCATCACCCGAAGCTCAGCTCGTTACAGCTTTAGCAGTTTTCTGGTGTAGGTCAGTGAAATCATCACGAATTTCTTTGACTGAGTGAGTCCAGGAGTGTTTCTCCAGAGATTTCCCTCACACCAAGGCATTCTTCCTACCCATGGAAATACGCACTGGTATAGCCTTCATCAAAGACGGAAAAATGATGTAGCAAACAGTGAACTTTCCTCTGGTATCAGCGGCAAGGATGATCTTCGTTGTGCAGTTATTTGGTGCACTAGGTGTCCTCAATTTCCATAATGATTATAAGGTTCTGGTCGACCCTTGCATAATCTTGCACGGTGGTAATTCCGATCGATATGCCAAGAATCATTCTACAACGTTTCGTCCAGATATCAATCATTCGAATTTCGCTGGCCATTTTTCAACCAGATGGATTTTCAGCTCTAAACATGTTTCTATCGGATTCCGATCGCCGGAATGAAAAGTTGCACCAGAAGCGTAGCGATAAAAAACAAAAGAGTCGACGTTCGCGAAAACATCCAACGAATTTGCATCCGAATATGGAAATTTTTGCGTTTCGTTCGGCTAAACGAGCGATTTTCCAATTTCCAGAAGTGTAATTTCATAGTCCCGGACCTCATTCCGCGTCTATTCTGTCTGGAAAATGAGAGCATTCCAGGTTAATGAACTGAATTTTGCCGGACCGAGCAGCTAATGGCCTCGGATGCGGTTTGCACCGAAAATACGCGTGAAAGTGTTTTTTCCGGAATTTTTTACACGGGAGCGAATTTATGGATAGTTCCGCGGAAATTCCCATTGAAATCCTAGTTGGACGAGGTGTTACAGACCGTGAAATGGCTACTCATTCAACATACACATTTCCCACACATCACTGATCAAATTTCCGATGCCTATTTGTGATCAAACGCCAAACAAACAAACTTTCTTCCAACATTATGATATAGGAGACAATTGGAAGTCAGAATCTCTTCAAAACTAATCTAAACCCCATCCCAGATGCAGTTCCCGAGCCTCAGACTCGACGAAACCTAACTCCAACCTTCTCCAGCTCCTCGGAGTTTCCAGATTAACTCGCAACCACTACACTCCTCCTAATCTTCTAGGAAACCCGAGTGGAGCAAGCGGTGTCCCGAACAATGAGAAAGAAAAGTCCCTTTCAATCATTGAACCACACTAATACTGGGTCTCACCCCTTCATTCCAGTTCCCTTCCGTCAGTCCCAACTGAACAATGCTCCGCATTCTTTTCATATTTGGCCCGGTTTTAATCTCTTGAGTGGAAATATGGAATTAGAGGTGGGGAAGATTCAATTCAGGAGTCTGTTTTCGAGGGGTTTTTTTCGGTGGGGTAGGACGGCCTTCCTTTGTGGTTTGCCGGGAGTTTCTCTCCCCAGAGGGAGTTTTATCAGGGCTTGAGGAAGAAGGGTGATGATATAAATGTGGATCTCTCAATTGGAAACGGATATGTGTCGTGGAAGGTTAATTGGTCATCGAAAATCGAGTTGTGAGTAATTGGATATTTTTTCCGACACTTGACGATCGATCAACTTGTCTTATCCTCTCAAATCGAGTTTGATCGAATGTTTTATTAGTAGATGTAAGTTGATATGACACATCAACCAGAGAAAGATGCAGATTGATTTGGAAAAGGGTTGGATACGACTAGAATTTGCCTTCTCAAGCAGACCTCAAGCCTTGAAGGGTATACCTCTTTTCTGTGGGTACGTTCACCTATACCACATACAGGTAATCAGGATCAATGAAAGGAAATTGTGTTTAATCGAGCCATAAAAGGGCTAGGTTAGCCTTCAGGGAACTGCGACCATGTAGGTCTTTTGATCTCTACCCTACTCATTCATAGGAACCCAAGAAGGTCGTCAATGTTATTGATAAAACCGACAACATCCTTGGCTGTCATCTCGTGAGCATCCAGGACCGGTTTCCCCATACGAATGGTTCTTAGGCCATCCAGCTCTAGACACTTGCATATCATGTGTTCAGCTGTTTCTGCTTCTGATCCACAGAGCCTACAAATCTCATCTACTGACTTTCCCATACAGTACAAATGATATTTGTACCGACAGTGCCCTGTCAGCAGTCCCACCATCACCTGAAGCTCAGCTCGTGACAGCTTTAGCAGTTTTCTGGTGAATGTCGAATTTCTTTGACTGAGTAACTCCAGGAGTGTTTCTCCAGAAGGTTCTGTTGTACAACTCCCATTGTTGGACTTATATTGCTATTTTCCAAGCTCACAGAAAGGCTCAGGTCCAGCAGGTCTTAACCTTGATGGTCTTTTTGCAAGTTCCTCGGCTTTTTCATTTCCTTCAACACCACAATGCCCTGGTACCCATGGTAGAGTCACTTTATTGCCTCTGGCCAGTTGGTTTATGGTATTACGACACTCCCATGACAGCAGAGATCCCTTACAGTGTGATTCCAGGGACCTCAGCACATATACTGAGGTAGCTGAGCAATTATATTGGCCTCTTCATTGCCTTCGATACTTGAGTGACCTTGTTATTCTTGCCTCACATACAGAGAGTTTGAATTTCTCGTGTCTGATGCAGAATTGATCTTTTCAAACCTAACCCAGGACAAATGAATAGCTGGGTTTAGAATCCCTACAGCCCCCTCTCATTCTGATCCATCTTACGACTATATTCATGATTTGTTATATTTCAAAACCTACCTGACGACAAATTCCTCTTCACATCGCCATGAAAAACCCACAATCAACTCGCAAACGTAGACAAATTCCAACGTAGTCGAATTATCTGGAACCTAATCGATAATCTCCGTGCCAGCGATCGTAACAAGCCCGTTTTTGGCACGAATTTTACACAGACGCCCAGTAATAACAACGTCGCCTTCGGTTATTCGCATAAAACGACATCGTTTTATGACAAATATATTCAGGAATGAGGTAGTTAATCCACCTTCCCAACAAAGGAACTGATGAATGCAGAAACGGGCCCCATTAATTTCCCGGCGAACAACTGTAGGGCCGAATTTATTTTTCCGCTCTCTCTCGTCACGAAAAAAACGGGGGGTGGTGGGGGAGGGAGGGGGAAATCCGAGTTCAGGTCACGGGACGCCTTAGGGGGATGAATTATGGGAGGCTAACCGAATTTTCGTTTTTCGCTCAAGGTACGTGGGGAGGAACGGCTGTTTTTTCGTTGGGGTTGGTCTGTGGGGTGATTTGCGTTTTTGCTCGCCAAAAATATGGTGGTGATTTTTACACTGGACACAGTACTAATCAGATCAGTAGAAAATTCCTTTACAATAATCATGAAGAGCTTATGGAGAACAAGAAACAGACAGAGAATTACTCTGGAGGTATCTTCCGGAACTGGAACACTACATACAATTCCTTGAGGACCTGAACATTGCGGGATCTTAGGAAAATCTGGATATTAGCAAGGACATGAGGCATTATCGCCTCAGGAAGCACGTGATGGGAATGGGTTTAGCAGAAACTGTCGATTGCAGATTCTATGGGGAGAAGGATGAAACTCCAGATAACCTAGTGACAGAATGCCTCGTCATTGGACGCTTGTGGGAGCAAAGAGGTACCTCCTTGAAGTTATGCCAGATACTAGCCTTTCTGTGGGCTCGGAAAGACATGGTTTACTGATGGATCAACACCAAAAAGAGGCACTGGCATTGGCATATATGGACCTAAACTGAGTGTCTCTAAAGCCCTGGGAAGTTAACCCTCTATTTTACAGACTGAGACACTGACTGTTTATGTATACGCTCAGGAGTGTCTTAAAATGAACCTCAAATGGCCCATGGACAGCCAAGCCACGCTGAGGTCACTGGAATCACACTGCCAGGGATCTCTGCTGACATAGGAGTGCCGTAATACCATAAGGCAACTGGCCAGAGGCAATAAAGTGACTCTACTTTGGGTACCGGGGCATTGTGTTGAAGAAAAAGAAAAAGCCGATGAATCTGCACCAAGAACATCAAGGTTAACACCTGCTGGACCTACTGTGGGCTTGGAAAAGACCAATATAAGGCAGTGGTCCAACACTGGGAGTTGAACAACAGAATAACCCTCTGGAGGAACACTCCTGGACTTACTCAGTCAAACAAATTTGTGATGATTTCACCGACCTACACCAGGAAACTGCTAAAGCTGTCACGATCTGAACTTCGGGTGATGGTGGGACTGCTGACAAGGCACTGTCACTATAAATATCATTTGTACCGTATGGGAAAGTCAGCAGATGAGATTTGTAGGCTCTGTGGATCAGAAGCAGAAACAGCTGAACACATGGTATGCAAGTGTCCAGAGCTGGCTTGCCTTAGAACCATTTATATAGGAAAACTAGTCTTCGACACTCACGAGGTAACGGCCAAGGCCCCTAAGGATGTTGTCGGTTTTATCAACACCATAGACGACCTCCTTGGGTTCCTATGAATGAGTAGGGTAGGCTAATCGAGCCACAACGACCCTGGTTCAAATAATAATAATACGGGTGCAGTTTCTATGGGGGAGAGGATCATCTGCTGACCAAAAACAGTTAAATAATAGAGGTCGAAGATTGGATTCCGTCCCGAAGAAAACAACTACTTCTAACCAATTTTCCGTTCGATGAAACAAAGGGCAGAACTGTCAACCTTCATCTGAATAATACAATCGTCGTAATGGGCTCCTGATGAAAATTGACGTCTCGTACGAAAGCGGGTCCCATCCAAACAAGCCCGCGATCTTTTGTGTCTCCTCTTTGACGACACTCACGTCCTCGATTGTTCGCAACCGGATGTTTTTCGAAGAAGCGATATCTGACGACCTTCTGCATCTGTTTTGCTGGGGAGACTCATTCGTATGCCCCTTTACAGTCGGCGACTGGGGGGAGAGAGGGAAGTTGCTTTGATAACTCAAGCTCGGGATTATTAGCATCCAGGATTTTCTTCGAGGCTTCTTCGACGATGAAAAAATGAATAATGGGGTGAGGGATCTAGGGAAGTTTCTGCCCATTCAGGAGACGATGAAGGCTATGAAAGTATAAAGTAAAGATTGGCATCGAATCCAGTTGTAAGGGGAGATTAATCAGTGAAAAACCCAGGAAAAGAAGTGATAGACATTGATTCATCCCTTTCTCTCTTACATGATTAACTCCATTTACAATGATGGTTACTCTAGCAGCCTAACATAGTGAAACGGGAACAATTCTACTCCCAATCGAGTTTTAGGGGTGAAATGAATTATGACGCTGGTACGGTGAGCATCTTACCCTCTAATTCCACCACTCCTAATTTACAAGGGACACCTCTTTGTTCCCGGTATCGGGAAACGACAAGATTTCATTAATAACCCCTAAATATGCGTGGGATACGGCATAACTCACGGCTATTATATTCCCCTAGATTATCGGAGTTTTGATTTATGAGGCAGATTACGCATGATTTTCGATAAGGCGGCAGCAGCGGGGATTTTCGAGTTGACCCTAGCTGTTTGTATACCGGTGCTGATCAGAGATGGAAGTTCGGTAGGAAATTGAGGTCCCCAGAGAGCGGAAAAGATGGTCTTGACCTGACGGGGTGTTAAGCCTACCCTACCGCTGTTATGGTACGATTGGGTCAGCTTGAAAGTTTTTCAACTCTTCTGGATAAGCTTAACTCTTTACTTCGAGGTCGTCGTTAGCCTTCCGGGAACTGCGACCATGTAGATCTTTTGTTCTTTACCCTACTCATTGATAGGAACCCAAGGAGGTCGTCAATGGTGTTGATAAAACCGACAACATCCTTAGGAACCTTGGCTGTTACCTCGTGAGTATCCAGGACAGGTTTCTCCATATGAGTGGTTCTTAAGCCAGCCAGCTCTGGACACTTGTTTCTGCTTCTGATCCACAGAGCCTACAAATCTCATCTGCCAACTTTCCCATACGTTATAAAGGATATTTGCACCGACAATGCCCTGTCAGCAGTGCCAACATCACCCGAAACTCAGCTCGTGACAGCTTTAGCAGTTTTCTGGTGTAGGTCGGTGAAATCATCACGAATTTCTTTGACTGAGTACGTCCAGGGATGTTTCTTCAGAGGTTTATCCTGGAAAAGCATTCCAGACTGGAAGACTGCGAAAGGTTCGTCGGGAACTTTAACACTTTGAGATCTAAGAAGTATCTGGATCTTATGAAGAAGCTACACTTCTTACTAAATTTCTCACAGTTTATTGTTGATTAATGGGAATGGGTCTAGAAGAAACTGAAGAGTGAAGGATAAAACTGTACCTATATCACCTGCTGATTGAGGTGAAACTTGCAGAAGCTAACATCCTTGAAGCAATACCAAATACTGCAGTTTATTGAAGCTTTAGTACTGAATGGTGGACTGTGATCGACATAGAGGTGAAATATCATTCACTTAAGGTGATTTTATTCCCCTCCAGCAATCATCAGAGGTAACAACAAGGAAGAACAATAGAGCGATCATCAAGGTACATTCTCAAAGCCAAATAAACTCGTCGAAAAGCGATATACCAACAAAATAATTCAAACAGAAGAGAACAAACTCCTGCAGTACTCAGCGCCTGGCTGCCGGTCATCGATAAGATAAATATAAAACCAATTCGTGACCTCCACATGTCGCACTTGCTTCTAGGAGCTCCACGTCTCAGAAAACTCACCAGATTTCTGCTTCCTTTCACTGCCTTGCCCTCGAATTCCAATTCCCCAAACCGCCACCGTAAGTAACCCCGCGCCCTCATTGCTCAATTTCCAGATTGCGCGACATATATCTCGCAGAGATAGACCCCGCATCCCCCCATCTCCAGGTAGATTATAAACAAACATCGGCTCGCATACATTTCCATAATCTTCGTTAATTACTAGAGTAAGGAAACAACGGGGTACGTGGTTGCGGGATAACCCGTCTCGTACAATCGAAGATGTACACAATAACGTACGGAACGCGCCTCCGTGCTACTCTATGGTCGCAGCATCGAGTAAACACGGATTTTCCGTTCGAGTGATGGATTTATGGAGATTGCAACGTGGGGATGAGCGAGGATGAAGGGGGGGTTTTGCTGCTACGCATTCGTTACAATGGGGGAGGTTAATATTTACTTGTGTGTAAAGATAATCTTGTGATGGAGTTACTCTCCCGGATGCAGATTGGATTTTGGGAGGTTCCTGCTGGATCTTTCAGTATTTGGGGAGATGAGGGACCTTAGAGAACTCATTGGAAGGGTAGCCAGATGACTTTAAATAGTAATTTCTTGAAAAACAATTATAGGCAATGCTGCATGTAAGATGTAGGATAAATTAATATTGCTTGTGAAAGTCAGAACAGATATATTAGTGCAATTGACTGAATATTGGTGGAGTTAGCAAAATATTAGTGAAGTTATCAAAATATTAGTCCAGTTAGCAAAATATTGGTGGAGTTGGCCAAATATTTGGTGGTGTTACCAAAATATTGGTGGAGTTACCGAAATATGGCTGAAGTTAGCAAAATATTGTTGAAATTAGGAGGATATTGGTGGAGTTTTTTTAAATAGTAATTTCTTGAAGAACAATTATAGGCGATGCTGCATGTAAGATGTAGGATAAACAAATATTGCTTGTGAAAGTCAGAACAGATATATTAGTGCAATTGATTGAATATTGGTGGAGTTAGCAAAATATTGGTGAAGTTATCAAAATATTAGTCCAGTTAGCAAAATATTGGTGGAGTTAGCAAAATATTGGTGGAGTTAGCAGAATATTGGTGGAGTTAGCAAAATATTTGGTGGTGTTACCGAAATATTGGTGGAGTTACCGAAATATTGCTGAAGTTAGCAAAATATTGTTGAAATTAGGAGGATATTGGTGGAGTTAACGTAATATTGGTGGATCAATCAAAATATTGGTAAAGTTAGCGAAATATTAGTGGAGTTAGCAAAATACTGGTGGAGTTAACTGCCTTCATCAGGAATCCGGATATCCAAAACCGAGATATCGCCGTTCCTTAGCCCTCACCCCATGCCATATTTCACGACGCTCGAATAAAACGCACCACGTAGATCTGCAATTCCACCTCCACCCCCAGCGACGCAAGGAGAATGGCAAGTGAGCCAATAGCGTAATCCCATCTACCTGTCCTAACATGCACAATTACACGGCTAACGACTGTCAAAGGTATTGGGGATCCTTGGGGAGAAGCCGTGAACGCGAAACACCTAATGTAAAATTCACCCCGAGAGTGATTTCCCTTGAAACTTTGTTGATGTCGTAGGGGCCCGTTCCGGCTGTAAAACGGAGGAAATCGTCTCATCTATGATTAAACAGAGCCGACCGATTGCGGCCTTCGTCCGATGCTGGAGCATCTGGAGTGGGGAAGTTGGCGTTTTCACTATACTCCAGACACTTGGTGCAAAAACCAAGCCTTTAAGATTTACTGGATATTGACCCTAATTCCAGCAGGTCTGGCTTTCACTGCCTGTTTCATACCTCAAATATTTGGCCCACATGAATTTGAAATGATTAGTGACAGCTTATTCGATTCATATATAAGCTTCTCCGAGTATCATACAACGGAAATTGTCTCTACCATGATTGAATCTACACAAGAACTTGTTCTAATCATTTTTCTACCATCTCTGGTTCAACAGAGCTAATTGTGAATCATAAAGAGTCGAAGATCCTTAGATTCACTTCTGCAAAGTGGTGGAGTTATATTCGACATGATTCAGATAGTTTTTCTCCTTGATGTTCCCAATCACTTCCATCATCAAATTTAGCAAGAAACTTTTTTGGGGCAACCCTTTACCCATTTTCGTATCCCCCTCCCCAAATCAATCGCACGTATTTCTCCAGACACACGTGCACGTCACAAAAGATTTCGAATCCACTGGAAACCTGAAATAATTATGTTCGACGAAACCTATATGTTTTCTCCCTCCAAATCCTCTTATCTTCTTCCACGGGAAGGTTTTCCTCTTGTATTCCCCGATAACGCGGTGGAAAAGATGCTGAAAAACAGGGCTAAATACGGATTTTTCCGCTGATGCCCGGTCCCGTCTGAAACTTTCGAGTATTTCTTCGAGATTCTGCATTGTTGGAAGTTCGACAATCTTAGATTAAGGTATACTGGGGAGACTCGAATAGCGGGATTTCAGTTCGGAAATTACAGGCACGAGTGAAAATGGGCGAGTCAAGATTTGTCTCTGCCACAGTCACGAATGCATTTTGTAATAGTTTGATTGGTAGTTTTATTTTTTTCTCTGAGCTAGGATCGCTCCATGAGAGAAACTTTTCGTGAGAATTCATATACGAACTCAATATGTATTGCATGTATCGTAATTTACTTTCTCATTGATTTCAGAATGCTAACTTCACCAATATTGCGGTAACTCTACTAATATCTCTCTAACTTCACCAATATTTCGGTAACTCCACTAATATTTTGCTGTCCCCACCAATATTTCGTTAACTCTACCAATATTTTGCTAACTTCACCAATATTTTGCTAACTGCACTAATATTTGCTAACTTCACCAATAAATTTTGGTAACTCCACCGATATTTTGCTAACTCTATTAATATTTTGCCAACTCCACCAGTATTTTGCCAACTTCACCAATATTTTGCTAACTCCCCCAATAAATTCTGGTAACTCCACCAATATTTCGCTAACTCCACCAGTATTTTGCTTACTTCACCAATATTTTGTTAACTTCACCAATATTTCGGTTCTGACTTTTAACAGACATTATTTATAGATATACGTCACATTTATTCATCAAAACTATTTTCCTGTCTTGAATTTCCGACGTTTACGAGAGTGAACTCAAAAAGGACAGTTCTGGAACGTCTCCCAACTTTCGCATTCCCCAGTTTCTCTCATCCCATCAACCTGACACGCAAATAAGTCCCAGACTATGCAGAACATTTTCCGAAACGTCCTGTTCATCCCCAACTAACACACCGTCGAGTCAATAATCGAACAGGAATTTCCCATAAAAATGTTGAAAATTTCCCGGAAAATCAGTATCCGACTGCCTAAATTGCCTCAGCTCACTAGACAAAAAAGGGAGAAGACCTTTGTTCTTTTTTCGTTTTCCGTGCGTTCTTGCATTCCTCAGGGCTAGGCAATATATAGGGATGTAGGATATTGCATTTTCGCCTGCGTGAAGGGTTTCGTTACGGATGACGTCTCCTGCGAATATCTGGATAGTCGGGAGGATCAGGATTAATGTTTTTGCTGTCGCGGAAGGCGTAAGGAATGAATGTGAGAAGGGGAAGAATTTTTTCTAGGATTTGCTTCTTGATGGGAGTCTGAGATAGAATTTCCCGAGCCAAATTCAATTTTTCAAAGAAGATAACAACAAATAATTAAAGGAGGTGGTCTATTTTTCGTTTCAACATTCCTGTTTTGCTCCTTAAGGATGCTGGGAGAAAAATTCGAAAAAAGTTCATATTTTCGTTCGAACAACGGACCAGAAGAATTTATCTCTGGTCCTTAATCAAAAAGCCGTTTTATGACGTCGTTATTGTTATCTCTTTAAAATTACCAGGATTCTCTCGAGAAGCACTTTTCGTTTTTCCTGTCGTATTTAGGGCATTTTTATAGCCAGCTCACGAAACTTATTAAGCTGAGAAGCTGCCCATTTCCATTTTATTATTATTGAAAATTTATCTCCCGGATCGATCCTGTACTAGATTAACTTCGTTCATACAATTTTTGCAATGAAACTGGCAATAGTATTTTTCGCTACAAACTCTTAATTAACCCTTTGTCAAAACCGACGAGATTCAATGGTTCTACCGACCCCTCATTGAAATGTTCTCAGTGATATAACTCTCTTGGAAAGTTCGATTGGCGAATCAATACCTTCGCTAATTCCCAGGTTGAAATTCGCTGATTAGCTTGTTAAAGTGGAGTTTGTTGAACTTCGAAGAATTTACCAACTGGAGGTATTTGTAGGAGTTTTATGTGCTTCGCAAACAGGGTCCTAAAGCCCTTCTTCGATGAAAGATGTTAATTTATGGTAATTGGCGTTAATGCGACTGTTGAATTTGATTCGGGAGCCCTTTGGTATTCCTAATGAATTGGATTAACGATGACAAAAACGTTCATATTCTAAGAACTCCTTTTCACCAGGTTACAGAATGCTTCACCATTAAAAGCCTAGGTGTGGAATGTCTTGGACGAGAAATTTATAGGAGGAATGAGGACTTAGCCTCATTGAAGCCCTCTCAGATCTCAGAAGTTCATAAGATGGAGGGTACAATAGACCTTATGGTCGCAGTTAAATGAAACCGCCTTCAAAGTCTAGAACCTTATGAGTGATAGTTTAAAGCTTGGTGAGGGGGTTACTCTTCACTACGACCTTAAGGTCTATTGTACCTTCCATCAGAGCTGTACCCACAACTGCGCCCTCTACAGCTTACCCTCAAGCTCCAGAGTTCCAATGGACTTCAGTATTTAAGGGGGCTTCAAGACCAAGACCTCATTCCTCCTATAATTTCCTCCTCCAAGACATTCCTTGCGCAGGCTTGCAATGGCGAGGGGTTCTCCAACCAGGTAAACAGGAGGTTCCTCCTCTTCACCACAGGATATACACTATCCAGTCTCTGAGAAGCCCATTTTCATCCAGAGTGTTTCTCTTTTGCTTTCTTCCTTCTCCAGAAACTCCAGGAGCATTTTCCTATACCACAGGAAGGCTCTGGGCCAGTAAGTGGCGCTTTTGCTCCCTTTCTGACCAGTGTGTTGGCTTCTTTGTTTCCAGAGTGACCTGGAGGAACCCTGACTGAAGAAACCTTGTCGTTAGTGCCTATTTCATTGAGTTTCCTCTTTTTTATGATTGCTAGGGCTTCAATCAGGAGTCGAGGCTTTCTGAAAGGCCATCAACGCTTCAATTTACCACCCCTAGTCTAGAAAAATCTCTACTGATGGTTGGGAAGCTATCAACGTCAATGACAACTGTTACAGCGTTGCCAAATCGATCGGGAAATTACCTCAAAGGCTACATTCTTCGTCAGCGGCGGTTTTGGTTGAATTCTCAGACTGAAACGTATCCGATACCTTCTCCTCTCACTCCAAACGAAGCGTAACTAACACAAGTAACGCTATACCACTGCTTGACCTCCCCAGCCGGCGTTGTATCATCTCGTTTAGCCGGAAAAGCGAGGAAATCCGAGCATAAGACGTTATCTCGGCATGCCGTGAAAGAGGGCCGGAGGAACAGGGGGTGGATAATCCCCTTTCCGAACTACCGAAAGCGACTTACTAGCGCGGTTATCGGAGTAGAACGGGAGAAAAAAGTTGGGAGTCGGAGGTGAGAGGAAAATACGGCGGGACACGTACAATCCATTAGGGAGGGGCTGGGAGTGTTGACTCAGAGGGGTCGTATAAAAATTTAACGGGGTAAGTTCTCGATAAGTAGTTAATTCAGTGGGGCTACGCAGAGGCTCGACAGAATGGGAAAAATGTACCTTCGTGGGGTGAAACTCTCGAAAACTGTGCGGGAAATGATGTAGCCTAGTTTTCTCAATAAAAACGACGCAAAATCTTCTGGTGAGATCATCCACAATCTCATGCAGAAATCGGTCAGAAAGAATATGGAGGAGTGCAATGGTTAGACCAAGAACTATAATGTGAGCATCTCAATCGATTCCAGTAAAGAACCTTGAGCTCCGAAAGAGATTATCTTCATTGTGTGAAGAAAAACTGGTGTTAATCGAAGTCCGTGGTACACCAGATTGAAGGACCATGGAGGACCATATGTTTTGGCATATCCAGACGACTGCGCACTTATCGCTAGCAGCCCAGAGAATCTACAGATGATGTTGGACACCCATAAACATATATACGAAGCTTTGAGCCTCAGACTCAACATTAACAAAACCAAAATCCTGGTAAGTCTGTCAGAAAACCTTCAAACAGATGTCAGCCTGGAGGATGAAACTCTAGAACAGGTCGAGCAGTTCAAATACTTGGGAAGCTTCATAAATACTAGGGTTAACCTAGACACGAAAATAGACAAGCGTATCAATTCAGCATCACAGGCATTCTTGAAGCTAAAGGACAGAGTGTTTCAAAATCACGACCCCAATCTGAAGACCAAGACAGCTGTTAACAAAGCAGTGGTCCTCCCAACGCTTCTTTACGGAAGTGAAATCTGGACTCCCTACAGGCGACATATTAAACAGTTTGAACAAACGCAAAAACGTCATCTAAGACAAATAATACACATCAGATGGTTCCACAAAGTTTAAAATGCAGGAGTCTTGCAGAGCGTGAGTTGTATAACAATTGAGACTCAAGTAACGAGGGCCCGACTCAGATGGAGCGGCCACATTCTGAGGATGCAACATACAAGACTCGCCAAAATAGCTCTGTACGGCGAATTCACAGAGGGAGCTCGGAAACCAGGAGGCCAGTATAAGCGGTTCAAGGATATACTGCATCAATTCCTAAAATCATTTAATGCTAATCATAACTGGAAACATCTAGCGTTAGACAGACCACAGTGGAGGTCTTTGGTCCACAGTTTTAATGGAGACTCGAGAAGAATACAGCAGCGGCCAGATCTGGTGGGTGACTATCCATGCCCAGAGTGTGGAAGGATCTGTAGGTCACGGTTGGGTCTCTTCAGTCACAGGAGGGCACACAGTCGCAAGTAGAGAAATTATAAGTTTGATCGCACCGATCAATCTTTTTGAAGATTTATTCTCTGTAAATGAAATGCAAAGATATGTTTTTCATGGAAGTCTTTAGGAATTCACAAGAGAACAGTAGGATATCCGACCTATCCATTATTCATAAAGTTGTATACAGATCTCAATGTTTTTCACGACGATAAGAATAAGAGAAACGTTTCATCCAAGGGTGAAATCATACCCCGGATGAAGATAAAAAAAGCCTACATGTATATCAACCCTTCATTCTTCTCCCTTCCCGAACGGAAACGAAAACGCTTCCACTCGTCAAAACAGCCATTGTTACCCATGAATCATGGTCCCCCCAACCCCCCTACCCCCCTTGGCACAATGGAGGCTGGTGGTGCACCTGTGGAGCAATGCTTCGAACATCCTCCTACTCCTAATCCTCTGTCACGGACCCGTAGATTAAACCGGACCTATTTTTATTTCGTGCCAGCTCTCCCTGGATTATAAACGGCGAGCGATTGAAAAAAAAGCTGCCGTTGGCGGAATAAAATATTTCGGTTGATGCTGACGTGGATACGTATAACGGTCAGATGATGGATGTGGGAGGTTGGGGGTGGGTTTTTTTTTGTTTCCCGCTGCGTCGGCTTGTTTACCTCCGGGGAGAATCAGGCTGGGGGATCCGTGAATATTGGGAGTTGTGTTTCGTTTTGGGCGAAGTTCGTTGAGGGGGGTTTAGGGGAGGATCAAGTCCTACAAGCCCAAGAAAAAAGAGTCTCCTTGTCTGTCCTGCCCTATGTGAAGAATCACTCGAAGAAGGAGCCATAGAAGTGGCTTCTCCTGGAGAAAACCATGTCTAGATTGTCTTGTTCGTCTTGTTCCTTATAGAGTTGACTTTCAGGGGTCTTCATTGGATGTGTCGACACAAGATGCAATGGTGGAGGAAGACGCGTCTGACTGCTTACTGCAGGAACTGATGCGTTGATGACCAAAAGATGGCAGTTAAAGGTTAAGAAATTCATGCATCTTTAATGTAACCAATGAACTTTGAAGGAATAGTATGTGGAGTACCACAAGGTTCAGTGTAAGGACACTTTGAATTTGGAAGAATTGTCGGATTTTCATTGGAATTTCTATCTCTGGTTTCTGATTTTGACGTGTCACATTCTCATGTGTATCTTCCCTTCATGGCCTTGAACTGCTGGTGATTTTCTGGTGAGAAATGGAAAAAAGAATCGGGGCAGATTGGACATAGAAAATCTCACGAACGTTCTTTCACGAAACTCACAATGGGTGAAATTCAAATTCTGGCCCATGGAAACAGGATTCAAAACCTCCCCCTTGGCATCAGGCACGTGCCCCTTAACGACCTCAGTAATTAGGACGAGGACCTTTCGTGAATCTGAATCGAATTCGGCGTCGCCTTCCTTGCGGTACACGTAGTGTGAATAGCTCGGTTTACAGCCGTTTTTACGGCCCATTCAATCAAACATCGCTCCCTCACCTATACCGCATCCCCCGTGTACGCTACAACCCCACATTCCGGGCTCAAATTAACCGCCCTTCCCTTGGAACGTCTTTCGGTGGCCAACCTGTCGATCGGACGAGATTTGGTGGGAGATGAGCAGTGGTCCGGACGTTACAGGGCATAAAACTTCGATGAAAAATGGTGACCTTCCTCAAGGATAGGGTAGGGTTAGAGGAAAAGGAAAACAACGAGGTAATAATGGAAGTTATGTTGATACATCGACAATTTCCTAGTACTAAAGGTCGGACCCATTGCTACATGACCTAAGACTACCACGTCCTCCGCTTCGTCTCTTTCCTTCACCCTTATTTTGTTAAATATAACCAAATATACTCTCTCCATCATAGGTGTGGATGGAATATCCAGGAAGCCATCAGAAAACACCGATGTGAAACATCCTTTTCGTTGGTTTTCATTCTGCACATTATGAACCCTTTTTTGAGAGCAGAATCATGTTCGTTTCCTCTTTTTCATACCAATTATCCCAGAGTTCTGGCTTTCATATATGCATTTTTGACGATTATTATCGAAGGCTTGAATGAATATTCGTTCTCTACGAGTTTTACAACACGAAGTAACGAATACATTGTTTTGAACTCAATATACGTCCGAGAGTATATAATTGACGGAAAATGTTCTGGCTGCGTAGCGTGAAGCTTTGTTTCGTTGTAACGAAGTGCGGATGTTTTATTTCCATGAACTCCCCTCTGTGTGGGACAGCCAGCGTTTGAATTGTTCAATAATGATTTTTTTCTGAAACGTCGACGTTCAATTAGGATTGCTACGTTAGCTGAAAATAGAAACGTTGCTTCTGGTGCGTATTCTGAACTTCCTCAGAGTTTCTCCTAACGTATCACCATCGCATATCCAATTCAACAATGAAGAATGATTTACAGATTCATAATGAAGTCGAGAGGAACATTAGAATGAGGTTCTACAACTCAATGCCAAAGTGCTGGATAGTATCAGTATTGGCGATTCAAGGTTGAACTTGGGTGTCCCACAAGGGTCAGTTTTGGTCCCCTCCTTTTTCTGTTCGTGCTGCTACTTATACGTACAGCTTGGCGAGATTGAAGTTTGAAACCTGATCACTTTATAGGCATTTTGCTTCTGAATGTGGGTCTGACTACGAGGTATAAACTTGAGAGGACGAAAATGTCATAAAGCAGGAGAATCAAAAGAGATATGGACCAAAATCTTTGACTTATCGCAAGGGGACATTGAGTTTAGTCTCGAGCTAGCCAAAAAACTCTGTTGAACCTCTGCAACAAACCTATGTTGAGAGGTTTTGACGTTACTTCATTCATTCCTTACTATTTTCAATGTCGAGTGTCATTCTGGGCCCATAACCTATTGCTTCAGGCTGTTTGTTTCATTTTGACTACCACGCTGGAAAAAGAACGAGTTTCAATAAGAGAATCATCGGAAAATCAATCTCCCTCCCACTCTGATTCTTTCCTTTTTCTATAACCCCCGTCAACAGCTGCAATTCGAATCGCACACCTCCTGTCGTTTCTCCTATCGAAACCGACTTTAACATCGAATCGATTTTCCCGGTTTACAGAGGAGAATTTCAACGGATGACATAATGAATTGGTAACCTCATAGTCGAGGCACAGGACGGCAGTTTCCGTACACACACAGATCTGTCAAAGGCAACCCCAAACGTCACCAGCCGACGCGGCAGAGGCGGCATTGTTGTCTCCCATGTGCTTTCACGCCGTTAGATGGATGTGTTAGGCTGTCAACAATGTCCCATAATATTTACCCCCTAGATATACAGAGGAACGCTTCTGCCACCAATGAGGAGCCATGAATTCGTGATTTTTGGAGAGAGAGAGAGTTGCACTGTACGTTAGTATTTCTTTGTCAGTGACATTAACATGCAATCCATCTGCTTCTGACTAGAATTTGGTAGCTGAGACAAATTTTGTGAATTTTTAATGCTCTAAAACCTCACAGGCATGGTTCAATATGCCCTGTATAATCGATCTCGAAGAATAACTTCGTATCTCTACAAATATATCATTTCCTACTCTTTTACTCTTTTCTTTCTTGTGTAAATGTTTCCTAGAGTTGGCCGTGTAACGTTGCAGTTAATGATTCTCCAACTTCAAAGCGTTGGAGAGTCTGTAGCAGATCCGAGGCTGTATAATTGAATCGGATAGGTTTGAAATTGCAGAATAAATCACTTTGCTCGGAGTGAATTGCTTTTGTATGATGTGCAACGAGAGGAGTTGAAAATAGGATGTTAATTTTGTTCGAGGTGGTTCGTTTCGTAGTTTATATATTTTGTTGAGCTCTAAATACGCGACTGGCATTGTGTTTGTGGACAGTTTAGGACCGACAGTTCACGTGGTTGTGGACTATATCCGATTTAGCAGTTTGAGTTTGAAATCGGTGTTGAAATTCTGTAAATGAAGACCAAGTAAATCAACGTATAGAAAATACAAACTGGCGACGAAACCCAGGAGTTTTATAATCAGATGGTCAGTTCGACACGAAAACTCTCAAACGCAGATAAGAGCTTTTGATCGACTGGCTCTTCAGCCATATTAGTCTCCTGTACAGTAATTGAAATATTCTTTGGAATATTTTGTAGACCGATAATTCTGCCATCAGAACCTAGAATTCTTCAAATGAAGACCCCAGAAAAAAGGAATGAGATAACAAAGCGTTATATGAATCAACTTTTAAAAGATACAACTTGGCGACGGGGACCAGGACCTTCTACCATCCCGTCTTTTTATTTCCTCTCGCAGGTATTCAATTCTGAGGTGATTAGGTTCAGAGTGACCTGAATTATCCGTGGAATCGCTTGGTCAAAGGAAAAATCGCGCAGTTTTTCATTTCGTTCAAGGGTGGATTTCAATTTTTTTCGCGTCCCATCCGGAGGCTTCATCATCGAGAATAATGAACGAAAAGGCGCCACGTATGCACAGAGGGATGGATATCCGTTTCACAATCAGCCGATGCCGTGATTGTTATTGCCTGCGCGGCCTTTGTGCTCCGATACTGATAGTCTAATGTAGTTTCCGGTGATTTTTATCCATTCATATCGGTACAAAGGGTCGCGCCTGCAATCTGTCACGGTCCGGATGGAATGGCATGACGCTGAATTTTTCCGAATCGACGTTCGATTATCCAAATTGGTCGTGCGACGGAGAATGTGTGTGGGCTTTGTTTCATCCCCCGCAGGAGGGGGATGAAAACGGCGATTGAAAACGATGAATCGGGGTTTTTGTGACTTCTAGGGGAGGATTCAGGTATATGCTTCCTATTCAGGTGGAAAATCCGGCTCGCAGGACCAATCTTCAGTTGGTGGTTTTTCTATATTACTTTGGTCTTATATACTTCCTCTAGCAGTGAAGCTTTCATTTAGATATTCTTGTCATGTAGAACTATCCTATATTTCTTTTTTTACAGTATTAATCAGGAACTTACCTCACATTACCTAACCGATTAAAATCTAACCTTAAATCTGAATCATCTGTCAATGGACGTCACGGGCAGTCCATTTGTCTAAAAAAAACATATTAGACATTTCGGATTGACGTACATTGTAGAGAACACAATCTATAAATATTTATCGCAAGACCACTCTAAATCACAATGACATGAACCTAACAAACACTTCTGTGCTCTGTGCCCCTCAGCGGTCCTGTCAAAGTCAGCCGATCCGAAATGTCCTATTAATTATTCTTTCTAACCTCTTTCGTTTGACGTTTGGATGAAAGCACGTGTTTGTCTCGCCTATCCATGATTTCCCTATGGTTTTCCCGCCATATACGGAACGGTACGAATGAGAAATTCAGCAGTGCTGACGATCTCCGTATGTCTCGATCCTCATTTGTCCCCATTTTGCGCACAATGGTGCTGCTTTCGATCCTCAGGGTGAAAGCCTGTTGTTCTCGACCTAGATTGACGTGTCCGTCTGATTCAGTCACTGTTGGATATTTTGCTTGTCAAATGGAGTTCTAGATCATGACTTCGAGTATGATTTTGAGGGTTGCTGTCCATTGTTAGTAAAGTTTCAGATGACCGTCGCATAATTCTGGTGGAAATTCAAGTTACTTCAAATCCGAGAGCAGGCAAATCTATTATCATTTCCAGTTCATATGTCTACTACTAAAAACCGTCTACATTCTGGCCTGTGTTTGCCACATTTGACAATGAGATGGCGCTGAAGGCGTACTAGCAATACAGAAAACTGTTCAATAACAGTTTTCTGTTTGTTTGTCTCAATAACACATCTGAAACACAGATGGCGCTCACATCACTTTAGTAGCTTCGTTTCCCATCTTTCTACTCTATAATCTACGTTCATAATTAAATCACCAGAAAGAATCTCTGCTTTGTCGGTTATGAAATTCCTTTCTTTATGATTTATTGTGTATAAGGCACAGTTGCTAAGATAGTATGATTTTAATATCAGTTATTAGTATTTCATATTTATTGTTTCTTCTTTCAGCTCTCAATATTATGCTGCATCGTCCTGAATATTTTGCTCATAATGAAAATGTTCATCTACGAAGTATTTGTACCGGTTGGTATTCCAGAATGTATATTTCTTATTCTCAAGTCTGAACTCTGAAAATATTGGATCACAGTCAAGAATTGGTCCCTTGTCCCACTTGCCACTATCAGAAATTTGATTAGCTATTCACCTCAAAGACAAACATCTAAAATTCCCTAGTGAATCATGCATTATTAAGTGATTTTCATCATTGTTTTAATTTCGTATCTGACCAGTTCAATCAATGAAACCATTTTTAGAACAACAAACTTAGTTACCTTCGAAGCGAGAATGAATCAACTCGTATTTCTTCGTGGATCAATGAGGCATTATTGATTCAGAACACCTTCCAGCTAATCAAGTCCGATCCATCCCAGAAAACCCCCAGAACCAACTTTTCTATACATTCCCAGGCTCTTTCCAAAAAAGGGAAGATACTTTATTACGTTTGGCAATTAGGAGAAACGCGAGGGCCAATTTTCGAACTTCGATAACCGGAGGATATGCGGCAGCTTCATATTTCATTTTCGAGAGCTTCCATCTCGTAAAAATCTCGTTAGTGCTTTTGATGATGCCGCCGGAAATGTATACGAGGTGCATGGCAGTGAATGCAGATGCAGATGCCGAAGTTTTTTGGTCTAGTATCGAGGAAACGTGGCTTTTCGGTTTGCAGTTCGCTGATTCGGTTGGTTTTTGCCTGGTGCCTAGGGTCTGTTTCAGTTACAAGAGTCAACGGCGATGGTGAGTGAGGTGAATCGGTTTTTTATCAATTCAGATGCATTGTTTCCGATGAAATAGAATATGGGAATAACGGGGAACAGAAAAAAGTCCGATTGTGACCTGTGTTCCACTTTTATGGGATAATTTTCTAACTTTTGTATCCCAAAAATGATTTGACAGGCCTCATAACGTCATATTTCGTACTACACATTGTGGACTGTGCCAAATTTCACCGTTTCGTGAGCAAAATCTCAACTCTCAGACTTGCAAGTAGGAACAATAGAGGTCCTAGGACGGATCCCTGCGGAACACCCAATTTCAAAGTCAGATGATAGAGTATCCCCGACTTTGACATTTGCTGGTGTTTTCCAGACTTCCATATTTCAATTTGTTATAATTTTTTCTTCTTCTGGACATGGTGGCTCTGGTTCTTCCATCTGCAGACTGTATTTTTGAAATGCTTCGATAATTAAGGCTGTGAGTTCTCACAATTACTCGTATTTTTTCCTTGGATCATTCAGTAATGTTGAATGGATTCGTGCTTCATAAATTCAAATACTGCATTCATAGAAATAAGGAATGTAATCCGATAAAAAACTATAGAAGAGAGGAGAAAACATTCATCCTTCACTGAAAAACTTTTTCTCTTTTTTCCAGATAAAAACATATCATACCAGCAGCTCGTAAAAGCAAAGAGGGTAAGTGGAAATATTTGTTTTCAGACTAAGACTCGCATTCTATTCATTAAATGTTCCGCTCGCTTCAATAAGAGGAAGAAAACACCGAACAGAATCGTATATTTTCCGAATTTTTCCGAGTCCAGTATTAAATTGTTTCAACCAATCATTCAAATGCAACACTTTGCCAGAAGATCAGTTTCTACTTTGGTTGATATGAATTTTTCATTTTAAGAAGAAATCAACCACAACTATCTACTCTTGTGTGAACAAACAATCCAAACAGTATTTTTCTGTTCGTGAAACGGTTTTCCTTTAATAATTTCGCTACTTCGACTAAGTTTACTAAAAAAGTGCCTTTCCGAGCTCAAAAATAAGAGATACGTTATTTACAAAGTAGTCCGTGTAGGAGAAGTGCAATAAGTATTTTTCTTTCCCGATCCAGCATCCAGAGAGCCGTAGAATATGAGAATTCTCCATTTCCATTAACTTGGCTGGATTGTTAGGAATGGAAAATATGTTTAGTCCTGTAGGAATGTCGTAAAAAAGGGTATGTTTTCGGTTCAGATGGAGCGGAACATTTCTTCGTCTACTCTTTGTGATGTCCTTGCTATATTTAGACTAGCTGAGTGGTGTATCATTAAGAATTCCAGTTAGACTAGGCTGCCTACACTCTCAGTTTACATCCAGCTTTTAATGATCCGGAAAAGCCAATATTCTGACCTTACTGCTGGATGATAGGAACCCAAGGAGATCTTTGATGATGTTGATAAAACCGACAACATTCTTAGGGGCCTTAGACGTTACCTCGTGAGTATCCAGGACCGGTTTCCCCAAGTAAATGGTTCTTAGGCCAGCCAGATCTGGACACTTGCATACCATGTGTTCAGCTGTTTCTGCTTCTGATCCACAGAGCCTACAAATGTCATCTGCTGACTCTCCCATATGGTACAAATGATATTTGCCCTGTCAGCAGTCCCACCACCAGACGAAGCTCAGCTCGTGACAGATTCAGCAGTTTTCTGGTTTAGGTTGGTGAAATCATCACGAATTTCTTTGACTGAGTAAGTCCAGGAGTGTTTCTTCTGAGGGATATTCTGTTGTTCAACTCCCATTGTTGGACCACTGTCTCATATTGGTCTTTTCCAAGCCCACAGAAAGGCTCAGTCAGAATTGTTAGTCCCAAATACCTCGCAAAATCGCGTATACACTTCATATTTCCCTATACAGAGTGTCCCCGAACGATAAGCATCTGCGTACGTTGATCGCCTCAAAAGATAACATGACCAAGCAATAAGATCAAAGGCGCCGCCTTATGCATAATCGATCCCTCCTAACGACACTACCGACCCTCTTAAGAGCCGCCACTCGAGCAATCGCGTCGGATCCATTTATAAACGAGAGGAGGATAATTTATCATCCATCCACTCCGCCAAATGAGCTTATCGAGAAATATATACCCGTATTTACTTATCTGCCGCTGCCGACGTTGTCGCGTAAGACCTGCACAACCCCCGGCGTAATATCCAATCCCGTAAAACAACGACGCTGTAGATTTCCCTACCAGGAATCTTCCCAGACACCACCGTTTTATGGGCGTATTATATGTATCGAACACCAGTTCTTGTAAGACAGGCGCAATATTGAAATTGCATAACCGATTCGGGTCACGTCTTGCACGGGATAATGTAGATGGCGCTGCGTTCCGTGTAACGTCCCCGTCTCCGCCGGAATTGCATCGTGGAGCATAAGTAGGTCTCTGGGTAGAGTGAGACTGAAAATTTCATTTTTATTCTTGGGATGTGACGGCGTTTCGAAGTGGCCCATAAAAGGAGGGGACGCTCATGTTTCAACGCTCTCAACTGGAACTTTACAGTTTAAATTAGGTGTACTTATCCAGCTCGAGCTCGAGGATCAGGAAGAGGCTGAAATACTCCTGTGAAAAGCTGGATGGAACAAACAAACGGATGCCATCGATGCATTGCATATTCATATTGGGGCAGTAGGTTAGGATAAGCCTCACAATCACAGTAAACAGCTACAGATTCTCTTACAATCCTACTCTCATGAGTCACAATGCTCGCAAATGTGTGTCCTTATGCCATAAAACAACTGACCAGAGGCAATGAAGTAACTCTACTATGGGTACCAGGTTATTGTGGTGTTGAAGGAAATGAAGAAGCCGATCAACTCGCAGAAAGAGCATCAAGGTTAACATCTGCTGGACCTGAGCCTTTCTGTGGGCTTGGAAAAGACAGTGGTCCAACACTGGGAGTTGAACCAACAGAATAACACTCCTGGACTAACTCAGTCAAAGAAATTTGTGATGATGTCACCGACCTACACCAGAAAACTGCTAAAGCTGTCACGAGCTGAGCTTCGGGTGATGGTGGGACTGCTGACAAAGCGCTGTCGGTACAAATATCATTTGTACCGTATGTGAAAGTCAGCAGATGAGATTTGTAGGCTCCGTGGATCAGAAGCAGAAACAGCTGAACACATGGTATGCAAGTGTCCAGAGATGGAGGCCTAAGAACTATTCATATGGGAAACCTGTCCTGGAAAGCCAAGGCCCCTAAGGATGTTGTCGGTTTTATCAACACCATGACGACCTCCTTGGGTTCCTATGAATGAGTAGGGTAGGGTAATTGAGTCACAACGACCCCGGTTCGAATAATAATAAGGCCTTCGCTGGTGACAGACAGCTTGGAAATTACTGCCATGGCGCTTTAATATAACTCAAATTCTTCTACCTATATGACGTTGTTGAAGGGTTCTCATGGACCCTTGCCAGTTGCAGTAAACATCTTCTGACTGAGTTATTCAACAATCCCAAAGATAGACGACCATATTCTCCTTCTGAAAACCCACTTTTCATTTCTCCCTTCTACGATCTACGATAATCGAGTCGTGGTGCAGATCAAGTCATCCGTGCATATCTCCGACGCTTTCCTGAGCACGAAACGACGCAATTCCCTGGATAAACTACGAGTGCAGGCTAGATTAGGGGTGAAAACTGGACCTGTCCCGTCCCTTATTGAAATATACATTTCAATTTATGGCTGGATGAAAGTCTTGGCGCTGTATCTTGGGGCTTTGAATAAATAAGCGATATGAAAACTGGGCGGAAGTAAACGGTGTCTGATAAGCTGGGGTGGCTGAGGAAGGTGAATATTAGGACGGAAGGAACTGAGGGAATGGCTTTGGATGTGGTTCAAGGTGGATTCTGAGTTTTCGCTTTGAATTTGATCTGTTTAAACGTGGACGTCAGCGTTTGGAGTGAGTTTTGACGTTTTCTTGGCTTTCGACTCACAGTCGAGGGTTTATAGGTGTATCAGGTGATGCTGATTGAGTGATTGAACCATCAATCAATTCCTACTTCATATACACTACAAATTCCCAAGCAATTATTCCCTCGCAATTCGTTGGAACGTCCATATAATGTAATTCGAGGGCTTCTTTCGAGGACTATGTAGGCGAGTGCGCCACCTGTCATGAGGTAGCTGGAAGCTGGACTTCTGTAGAACGCTGGAGATTTGCCACATCACCTTCAGAGGAGATAAGGCCTGAGCCTCAACAACAATGTGAGTTCAAGTAAGAGTAACATATTTGGGATGTTCAGAAGACTTTCTATGGGACATAGAAGGTTTACAGTTTCCATAAACCTCAGAAATCTGAGTGCATGTAGGTGGAAAGCCATGCCACATACTTAATTCGAATCAGCGTGGGAAAACAGCAATTTGCCACGGTAGACGTAGGAAGAAACGGCCATTGCAATGCCCCAGGAACCGGCTAATACTCGCAGTGCGAGACCGTTCCTCGGCTTGCTGAAACCGGCTATGTGATTACATTAAAATTTCAACAACGCATAACAAACGGCAGAAATAAATCATGACCGCGGACGGGACGCGGCTAAATAATGTAGTAAAAGGCGCAGTCGACTGCGAGGAATCGTGAAAAATTTGCCGGTAGGCGTTTTTCATCTCTGAATTATATATGGCATGTTTACGAGGTTTGGGAGGGTTGGGAGGAGGTGTGAATAGAGCGGGTGTTGACGGTTGTCTTTTACGCATGTTTTTTCGTGTTTGCAAGACGCTCCTCGAATCCGGATAATCCAAAAGTGGATTAGATTTTTTTCGGTCGTGCCGGAATCCTTCGATTGGTATTATTATTTGAACCGGGGTCGTTATGACTCGGTTAGCCTACCCTACTCATTCATAGGAACCCAAGGAGGTCGTCAATGGTGTTGATAAAACCGACAACATCCTTAGGGACCTTGTCCGTTACCTCGTGAGTATCCAGGACCGGTTTCCCCATATGAATTTTTACATAACACTGATAATTATTGAAAAGGCACAGGGTTATTTGTAGGAATATCCACCTCGTCTGGAGAACGCACGAAACAAAACTGAAGATGAATTAGAAGGTAGACGTTATATCGAATTGAATGGTAGGGGTGAGGTATTTCGTGGCAATACAAATTAAGGCTGTGAATTAATTTATCCGCTCACCTACCCATGTAATTGAAGCCTTTAATTTATTTCATCATATTCCTGACCGTCTATAACTATAACTGCTGAAAAACGACTTCTATTCAACCCCCAATCTAGGAGAGATTTCCCCATATGAGTGGTTCTTAGGCCAGCCAGCTCTGGACACTTGCATACCAAGTGTTCAGCTGTTTCTACTTCTGATCCACAGAGCCTAAAAATTTCATCTGCTGACTTTCCCTACGGTACAAATGATATTTGTACCGACAGTGCCCTGTCAGCAGTCCCACCATCTCCCGAAGCTCAGCTCGTGACTGCTTGAGCAGTTTTCTGGTGTAGGTCTGTTCTTAGTGAAGGATCTATCTATGGGATCTTTATAACAAGTTACAGTTTACGACTGTTTTCATATCGTCTGTCTATTGACTAGGAGATTGTCTTCTACTTCTATAGGAATCAGGTCTTGGTCTAGGTCCACTGAGCATTCAAGAATCAGACATGCCTAGTACCATTTTAGATGCAGAAAGTCGTGGGAGATATTTCGCTTAAAGCAAGTGATCTATCCCTAGCATGCAGCCCCTTCATCAAAGCAAGCCCCCATCGACCTGAAGCTGTTTCTATTCACTTGATTATCGCAGTGAATGCGAGAATTGTTTTTCTTCGTACGACGAAACGTCGGAAGCTGGCCCACACAACAGCCCTGCCTCTGTCGAAGTGGGGTTATCGAGAGGACCTTATAAATGACTGCTCGGATCCCCTGTCAGCGCCATCCACATGGGACCTCGTTAAGTCTGGCGGCCGTCCATACATCAAACTAATTTCGTTATGGCCCGATTCTTACGGCCTATTGGCCCCAGTTCGACATGCCGAGGTCGGTTTAGTAAATGGCCGGTGAAGAGGGATTGAATCTTCCGTATTTATCCTGGTCTTGCTCGGAAGTTGCGGATTGATGGTGGGTTTTCTGGAGGGGTCGGGATTTCGAGGCTTCTTCCGGGGAAGAAATGGAACAGATGATGCGTTCTGTACGAGAGACTGATGCGGGGAATGACTAGGACGAATTTCCTCCGCTATGAGGCTACAGAAATAATGAGGGGAGACTGACGGCGAGGATCAAAACCCCAAAATGACCTTGCAAAATTTTTCTATACTTCAGACAGGCGATACTTGATTCATCTGATTTTGAATATGCTCCAGGAGATTTTGAGAGAGTTCTCTACAGAATTCCTCACCCTATAAAAGGAGATTTGAGAGAATTTCGTTTCACATTGCGACCTTAAGGTCTATTGTGTTGCCAATCGGATCTGCTGACATCTGTACTGCATCAAGGCCTTTCCTGCTTTGATAACAGCCTGGTTTTTCCAAGATGATGTCTCAAGAGAGGTCTTCCCGGGTTTCGTCGCCAATTTTGCCAAACCAACACCAAGAGGGAACTGAATAGATCTCGCACCCGATTCTATCCCAGCAGTACGCCATTGGATGGGTTGAATCGAACCCTTCCGGATTGCGGCCACGTTGACGACCTATATCGGCGTTTTCCCTTCGTGCGCGTAAAAAATTGCGATCGCTTTATCCGGAAAACCCGATCGTCGTCCGATACAAACGGCCCAGGCATTTTCGAGTGACACTGGGGTCTTTTATGCTTCATTTTGTTTGGGCAGACTGGGAAGTGTAGAATGGGGTGCTTTGTAGCATAAAAAATGTAGGTATCGGGTATTTGCACGGTCCTTCTTAACCGATCGTACAAATAGACTCGGATGACTGATGAGTTTATTCACTCACATCATCGTTATCGGATGGATTTAATAGGGTAGAAAAATTCTCGCAGATGCAGCCTCTTCTGCGGATTTTATAGCTCGGAATATCGGTGAGAAATGGTGCTTAGGGAGTAGTTGAGCGAGAAGAAGAAAAATAAGACATGATCGTTAAAGCGGACTGATCGTTGGAACACGATGATTCGATAACCATCTCTCATATACTGACAGCTTCATCGATTCTGTGGTGGCAAAAGCATTTAAACATTTAAACAGAATTCCGACTTTTAACTCAGAATTCTGTCTTGTATCTCAGAATTCCGACTCTCAACTCAGAATTCCGACTCTCAACTCAGAATTATGACCGGTATCTCAGAATTATGACCTGTATCTCAGAATTCTGACTTGTATCTCAGAATTCTGACTTGTATCTCAGAATTCTGACCTGTATCTCAGAATTCTGATTGGTATATCTCAGAATAATCACCATTCTCCGAGAATTCTGCCTTGTATCTCAGAATTCTGACTAGAAGCCTTGTCTGGCTCAGGTCTATGAACCCATTGGGCAGCTATAACAAGCCAGAATCACCAGAGAATGGAGTATCAATTTGGCAAGTTACCATTTGTAACCAAAACAGGTCTCCGCAAATTGAACTATGTTTTCATCTTCGTCAACTCTTCCAATGATACCAGTGAACATAATACCCTAAAATTAGCCGCCATTTTTAGTAAAACCTAATTTCCGAAGATGTTTCAGTTTCAATTCGATTGAAAACCTTGTTTCCATTCTTTTGCATCAATAGAAGTTACTTCATTCTTCATTTAGTCTCTTTCTTCTCTCCCTACCTCCACATGTGAGGTGTTAGAGCCATCTGCTAATAAGTGAGGACTTGTCTGGTGGACCTAGATGTCTATTTTGAAGAAGAACAAGATTTCTCATGTACATCTATAAACTATTGTGATCCCCGGGCCCATAACCTGTCGACAGGCAGCCAGGCGCCCCCAAATCCAATCGAAACCCATCCGAACTCTAACAACCAGCGAACAAATCACGACTCGTTCCCGACATTATTCATGGTCCTTCATTTCCGACAAGTATTTGAACATAACGGGTCATCTATCAAAACGTGCCTGGTCGCGAAAAAAAAAACGGCGATATAGAGTATATAATAAATACCGCCGGTCGTATTCGGCATGCCATCGAGCGTTCCTGCACCAGTGTGCATTGAATTAATGGAATTTTTTACTGTGAGCACGGAGCTGGAAAATCACGACGAAAAATTACCCTGACAGCTATGCAAATGAGCTGGGATCGTTCATTTATTATTCGTTACGAGACGTGTGGGCGCGCAGTAGCTGGATAGTCGAGTCCCGCTGTGAAATGCTCCTTGAATTACGCTTTTTTTCGATTGTTTGTCTTTTATAGTTGGTGCATATGGAATTTTATGTTCGATTGTACGATTTTCAAATCATTAATTCAGCTGAAACGATATCACAAGAATAATTAGCGGGTGTAAACGAAATGGTTGATTGAATACCAAAAATTAAGGTTCCGACTCCTCTTCTTTTTCATCTTGGCTATGTCAAGAGTCAGAATTCTGAGGTGCAAGTCAAAATTATGAGTTACAAGTCAGAATTCTGAGTTCCAGTCAAAATTCTGAGATACAAGTCAGAATTATGTGTTGCAAGTCGAAATTCTGAGATACCAGTCAGAATTCTGAGACACAGGTCAGAATTCTGAGATAAAAGTCAAAATTCTGATACACAGGTCAGAATTTTGAGATACAAGTCAGAATTCTGTGTTGCAAGTCAAAATTCTGAGATACAGGTAAGAATTCTGATATACAGGTCAGAATTCTGAGATACCAGTAAGAATTCTGAGATACAGGTCAGAATTCTGAGACACAGGTCGGAATTCTGGAACGGAATTCTAAATTCCGAGGTACAAGTGAGAATTCTGAGATACAAGCCAGAATTCTGCGTCAAGAGTCGTAATTCTGAGATACAAGCCAGAATTCTGGGTTGAAAGTCGTAATTCTGAAATGGAAATCGAAGAAATTTTGCGATACATGTCGAAATTTTGAGATACAAGTCAGAATAATTCTGACGTAAAAGTAGGAATTCTAAGATACAAACCAGAATTTTCAAATACAAGTCAGAATTCTGAGTAACAAGAAATGGCATTCGAGTAATTCTGCCCCTAGTGCCCGAATTCTTATGTTGTATTCTAGAATCCCTTCTTGTATCTCAGAATTCCTACCCACAAGTGAGAATTTTGACCTGTGTCTCAGAATTCCAACATGCTACTCAGAACTCTGCCTTCAGATCACAATTTCTACTTGCAAGTCCGAATTTTACATTCAGAAGAAACATTTTTGTGTGGTGCTCAAACTCAGTCGTAGATTACGACACCAAAATAAATTATTCTGCCTTTCCTCCTAACATGAGCTGAACTAACCTAACCTAAATACTAATGATTAACATATTTGATAACAGCACCAGAATTAATGATTCTGCTTTTCTTTCTCAATTTACCTCTCACAACCTAACCCAACGGAGCCTAACCTAAACTGAACCTAACCTAACCTCAACTGAACCTAACCTAACCTGTTCCAACCTCATTTTTACCCAAATCAACAATTCTTATTACCCTATTCTCAACCTCATCTCACTAGAAATATGCATTTCTTCAAATTCAGCAAAATCAATGATTCAGCTCCTCTTTTGAACGACAAAGAATCAGATGAGGGTAAAATAAATCGTCAACACTTCTTCTATCAAATGTCAATCTCATACTTTTTGAGAAAAAAAGCTTGAGAGGTTATCATAGCAGGAAGTTGCATTGAAAAGAAGCAATACTAACAGACAGAATAATTTTGTTGATGTTGATTCAAATGCATCACCGCTGGAGGCCAACTGTCAGCGTCAACGGACTTGCACAACATAAACACATCCCAGTCCCACTTTGATTCTTGTTCGACCCCAGATGAGACATATCTCAGTCAATCCCCGCCAACACCGAGAGATATCGACGGAGAACCTTCTGGCGTAGTGTCATCCCTCCCATAATCCATATGCAATGTTGTCGGCGTCATTCCGAATTATTCAATCTGACATTTCCAGATATGCAAATGCCAGGATTTCGGTAACTCCAAATCCGGCCGAGTCAGACGACAGGTTTCGAAAGGATCGCTGGTCCTTGGAATTACCATATTATTGGCGGATTAGATCGCGAATTATGTCTCGATCCGGCTTGTCGGCAGGCGACTGGCGCTTTCTAGGTCCTGGGTTATCGAAAGTGCCATGTTTAACCACGCCGGCAGATCAGTAGACAGTGCTACTTAGGCGAGATGCTCTCTTCATCAATGTTATGTCTGTTGGATCGATCAAAAGAAGTCGATGTGATGAATTATCGTAGTAGTATATCAAGGGGAGTTCTGCCTCACTGTCAAAAAATGAGGGAGAACTCTCTTTGATATACTACTTACGTTTTGACAGTGAGGAAGAACTCTTCTTTATATACTAATCACTTTTTGACAGTGAGGCAGAACTCTCTTTTATATACTAATCACTTTTTGACAGTGAGGCAGAACTCTCCTCGATATACCACTCTTTTTTTGACAGTGAGGCAGAACTCTCTTTGATATAGGATAGGAAGGAGTAGTATATCAAAGAGAGTTCTGCCTCACTGTTAAAAAGTGAGGCAGAACTCTCTCTGATATACTACTCACTGTTTGACAGTGAGGCAGAACTCTCTTTTATATACTAATCACTTTTTGACAGTGAGGCAGAACTCTCTTTTATATACTAATCACTTTTTGACAGTGAGGCAGAACTCTCTTTGATATAGGATAGGAAGGAGTTGTATATCAACTCTCTATGATATACTACTCACTTTTTGACAGTGAGGCAGAACTCTCTTTGATATACTACTCCTTCCTATCCGTTCCTCAATATAATTCGCAACATTCTGCGATCTCCAAGCAAAACAATCCAACTACCCTCTCACCCTTTCAGGTAAGGTGCGGAGGGTTTCGAAAAAATCCGTTGGACGACTAGTTTTGAGGGGTAGATCGGGTTTACATCGTTGTGTAATGGTTACCACTGTTTGTTGACGTATTTCCTTCCGTCTCCATCCCTCATTTGTACGTGAAACGTCCGATCAATGCAGTTGCCGGATATAGCAAGTATACACCGGCGGTTTTAATGCAGATTGCCCAATTTGATCAAAGGCTTGTCTGCACCGAAGCGTAGACAGTAGAATTAATAAGCGCCCCATGTTGGGGGTAATGTTGGTATAGGGATGCAACTCCCTCATGCGG
The DNA here is from genome assembly GCF_907165205.1 of Coccinella septempunctata. Lineage (NCBI taxonomy): Eukaryota > Metazoa > Arthropoda > Insecta > Coleoptera > Coccinellidae > Coccinella > Coccinella septempunctata. The sequence goes on from NC_058197.1 coordinate 17,994,597, forward strand.
CAGTTGGAGGTGGTAATCCCTAATGGTTTGGACATTGAATCTCGGTCTTTGTATGGGGAGTCCCTGATTGATCTTGTAGTTATTAGGAATATCTGATAACTGCGGGTTTCGTGTTTGGTTCAATGAAAATTCAACAATTTGTGGTGGAAAGTTAAGAACTAAAGAAGAAATACTTTAAAGTAATAACACGAAAAATCAACAGGACAGGACAACAGAACATTGTGGTCTACCAACTGAAAAGTTTTCAGAGAAAGGTCGATGTTATGAGGGCCATTATCGGATAAAAAGAGGGTGAAAATTCGATACACGACTCCGGGAAAAATTCCGGGCCAACTCCAGAGCGAGGGAAGAGGGAGAATCTGCTCGGAATATGCTATTGCTTTTTTTACGATTAGGGACGATCTCGGTAAGGAAATATCACTGCAATCTTGCTTTATGGCCCAATAAAAATCATGACAGCGTGTTAGAATTGGCACGAATCCTGTTCCGTTTCCCGTTCGTCGAATTCACAGCTGGCGATTCTCTAATTTTATCGAATGAGGTCCGAATTTTATAATTTAAGTTACGTGTTTTATATCTGGCGTTCGTAGAAATGCCGTTGCTGGCTGGGGAGAAACGCTGAGACGTTAAATTTGCTGGGCGAGCGGGGATTCTGTCGAAGTTGCTGATTTGTGGATATCCTTCGTTCGATTTCACACTGTAACTGGTGAAAAACAACCCTTATACCCTACTGGTCGAGCAGAACTGGAAAATTCTTGTCTCCAATTATGAAACAACATAACATAGGATAGCCAAGGGTGTACACGCCATGTATAACGAAAAAGAGTCAAAAACAAAAGCTTTTTTTAGTTATTCAATGAATTTCGTTGATTCGAGAACTGTTGAATGGATTCTGAGTTTCCTCATACAAGAATAACGAATACTGATATCCGAAAATTCGACAAAAAATCAAATTTTATCCCAAATTTTCTCCAAGTGCATTCTTACTTTTTCTGCACATACAACAGATCACATTTTACGAAGCAATTCGCTGATGGCAGTCGATAAAGTTGTCGAGAATATTCCACTTCACTCAAAACCCTCTCCCAATCCCCGCAAATGCTGAAAAAAGCCGCATTGCAGAGTCATACCGCGCGAAAACCTTTTGTGGATCATTACCATAATTGAATTCTTCGAGTACCATCGAACTGAATCTGCAAATTCGAGAGATTGAACGAGATGCCGCGTAATTGCATTCTAGCCTTGGGAAAGATCCTCTTGAAAAAAATTCGCGGACGCGAATGAGCCACTCCAAATTATGATTTATCCGAAAGGGAAGGGTTGAAAGGGAGCGAGAGGGTGAGATATAATTGATAGCGGGTGTATCAGATACAATATCCGGAAAATTATGAAGCTTTAAGCCTTAGGCTCAATATTGACAAAACCTAAATCCTGGTAAGTCCGCCAGAAAGCCTTCAATCAGATATCAGCCTGGAGGTTGAAACTCTAGCACAGGTCGAGCAGTTCAAATACTTGGGAAGCTTCATAAATACTAGAGCTAACCTGGACACGGAAATACACAACCGTATCAGTTCAGCATCACGGGCATTCTGGAGGTTAAAAGACAGAGTGTTTCAAAATAAGGACCTCAATCTGAAGACCAAGACAGATGCTTACAAAGCAGTGGTCCTCCCAACGCTTCTTCACGGAAACGAAAGCTGGACTCCCTACAGGCCACACATTAAACAGCTTGAAAAAACGCAACAACGTCATCTGAGACAAAAAATGCACATCAGATGGTTCCACAAAGTTTCAAATGCAGAAGTCTTGCAGCGCGCGAGTTGTATAACAGTTGGGACTCAAGTAACGAGGGCCCGACTCAGATGGAGCGGCCACATTCTGAGGATGCAAGACACAAGACTCCCCAAAATAGCTCTGTAAGGGGAATTTACAGAGGGAGCTCGAAAACCTGGAGGCCAGTATAAGCGGTTTAAGGATATACTGCATCAATCAGTTAATGCCAATTATAACTGGGAACAACTAGCGTTAGACAGATCACAGTGGAGGTCTTTGGTTCACAGCTATAATGGAGACTCGAGAAGAATACAGCGGCGGCCAGATCTGGTTGGTGACTATCCATGAGTGTGGAACGATCTGTAGGTCACGGTTGGGTCTCTTCGGTCACAGGAGGGCACACAGTCGCAATAAGACTCCAATGCTTCGTGGCCTTCATTTTTCAATCTAAATATTCACCAAGACACCTTCGAAAATCCTTCCCATTGCTCCTAAGAAATTAGGACCAAGGTAAACTTCGAATTTATTCAGGAAAAACCGACAAATTTCCCGAAATATCCGAAGCCCCTATTCAAATCTCCCAAATCTCGTTAGTCGAATCAATGTTTCCAACATAACCAAATGGAAAAACCCCCTCCGACATTGTCAACTTTCTACGGACCTCTCTGAACCCCCAGGAGTAGAAGAGGAAAACGGAAAATCCAATTTTTAATTACGATGCAAATAATGGAAGGAAAGTTTTCGCTCAGAAACAGAACCGACTTCTTTTCCCATGCATTAAGTCCATTGTCGGCTGGCAGATGAGGAAGTTTTTAGGATACGAACCATTGTTAGCTGCAGGGGGTTGAAAATAAATCGATTTTCATTACAACGATCGGATGTAAATCGGGACAGTCATTAGGACGTGGAATTTTCCGAGAAACTTTCGCATTAGACGGCAGGAAGTTTTCTCCATCGAGGATTTTTAAGGTCAATTCAATGAAGAGACTGAAGAAGAGATTGAAGTAGTCGTGTAGCGTGCTCAAAGTGTTACTAGACATCAAAATAGGCGAGGATATTTGTTTCCAAATATCCATTTCTCTTCTTCTGGTAGCATGGCCAAGATTTCTCTTATTGAACACAATCAATGATCGCCAGTACAACATACGCCACTCAGAAAAGCGATCTTGCTCACTATGTTACAGAGAGTAAACAAAATCGGGTTCGACAACTTGGAGTCCCTCCTCCCATCTAATTGTCGTCGATAGATCAGCCGTACCGTCAGACCGGGCCGACCGAGAGCATCTATAACCCAATATCGCGAGCAGGAAATACACGCCCGGCCGGGACAGATGTAAGCGACGTTCTTATAACGCCCACGTCCGTAACCGGTAATAAATGGTGCTCCGGGCCCGGTGACATTGCTAGATTGCGATTTCGGGAAATACATGTGGCACCCGCTTATCAGAAATAATGGCAGACGGCCGAATAAGATGAATCGGTCTTATTATAAAGTCGTTCATCTCGTCGGACGTCCTAAGAGGTTATAATTAGAGTTTGCGAGGGGCGTGTGAGTTATCGGCGGTCGCCGATAGGTGGCGACGCGTGCGGGAACCGGTTCGAACTGGTTATTAAGTATTTGCACTTGGCGCGACGTGGAGTAACGCGTTTTGTAGCGAGTGTTGCTGATTCCTCCATCGATTTGGGGGATTTACGGCGTTTTGGTCGGTGCAATTTGTTATGGGGAATCTCGAAGGAACTTGTTGATTGTGGTTGATGAGACGTTGTTTGATCTGTGCTGCCTTTAATTCGAAACTCTCCAGATCCTGGGGGTTAGTCCTTCAAACTACCTCTAGATGTAGAATAAAATGCTTAGTGTTGATGATGACTTTGGTCTGGGATTTGCACCAGGGTTCTCTACTGACATGGTAGTGCCGTAATACCATAAAGCAACTGGCCAGAGGCAATAAAGTGACGCTACTATGGGTACCAGGGTATTGTGGTGTTGGAGGAAATGAAAAAGCCGATGAACTTGCAGAAAGAGCATCAAGGTTAACACCAGCTGGACCTGAGCCTTCCTTTGAGCTTGGAAAAGACCAATATAAGGCAGTTGTCCAACAATGGGAGTTGAACAACAGAATAACCCTTTGGAGAAACACTCCTGGACTTACTCAGTCAAAGAAATTCGTGATGATTTCACCGACCAACACCAGAAAACTGGTAAAGCTTTCACGAGCAGAGCTTCGGATGATGGTTGGACTGCTGACAGGGCACTTCCTTCACAAATATCATTTGTACCATATGGAAAAGTCAGCAGATGACATTTGTAGGGTCTGTGGGTCAGAAGCAGATACAGCTGAACACATGGTATGCCAGAGCTGGCTGGCCAAAGAACCATTCATATAGGCAAACCTGTCCTGGATTCATTCATTCATTGCTGTATCCCGTTATCGGGAATAAATCTACAAAAAGAAGAAAAAAAAAAATTTGAACAGACTTGTAACTTCTCAGTGCTAGTTGCGACTGTGTGCCCTCCTGTGACTAAAGAGACCCAACCGTGACCTGCAGATCCTTCCACACTCAGGGCATGGATAGTCTCCAACCAGATCTGGCCGCCGCTGTATCCTTCTCGATTCTCCATTATAACTGTGGACCAAAGACCTCCACTGTGACCTGTCTAACGCTAGTTGTTCCCAGTTATGATTAGCATTAACTGATTTTAGGGATTGATGTAGTGTATCCTTAAACCGCTTATACTGGCCTCCTGGTTTCCGGGCTCCCTCAGTGATTTCGCCGTATAGAGCTATTTTGGGGAGTCTGGGGAGTCTTGGGGAGTCTCTGTCCTGGATACTCACTCACCAAGGAACCTAAGGATGTTGTCGGTTTTATCAACACCATTGAAGACCTTCTTGGGTTTCTATGAATGGATAGGGTAGAGAACAAAAGATCTACATGGTCTGCTGGATGGAACAAATAAACGAAAGAGTTCAATGTATTCTGATGTGGTGACAGTTCTTCCACATGGATACAGGATAAGCCTAACAATCACAGTAAAAAGCTACAGCTTCTGCCACCATCCTTATCTCATGAGTCGATTAACTTGCAGAAAAAGCATCAAGGTTTACACCTGCTGGACCTGCCTTTCTATGAGCTTGGGAAAAATCAATATAAGGCAGCTGTCCAACAATGGGAGTTGAACAATAAAAAAACCTTTGGAGAAGCACTCCCGGACCTACTCAGTCAGAGAAATTAGTGATGATTTCACCGACCTACACCAGAAAACTGCTAAAGCTGCCAAGAGCTGAGCTTCGGGTGTTGGTGGGACTGCTCACAGGGCACTGTCGGTACAAATATCATTTTTACAGCATGGGAAAGTCAGCAGATGAGATTTGTAGGCTCTGTGGATAAGAAGCAGACACAGCTGAACAAATGGTATGCAAGTGTCCAGAGCTGGAAGAACCATTCACATATGGAAACTTAGAACAGAGAAGGACGTCTGTTTGACTCACCACTCTAGTCGATGATCTGTAGGCAGGTGCTTCAGCAGCGATAGGACTGGGCACAAACAACATACATTCTGAGACTTCTAAAGAAGTATTTTTCTTCACGGAACTGGCAAACTGAAGAACCCACACCAATGAGGTGATGAATTGGATACTGCCTTTTCCCCTGGAGGATCTACTTTGCAAAATATGAGATAGGTACATAGCTAAATCACTTTCAGATCCTCATCCACTTGTCAGAGATTGGCTCCTAACAACGCGGTGTTTTGTTCAATAACGAGAACCGGGGAGAGATTCAACAACATTCTCCGAGGAGTTTCGTATTTCTCAATCTCGGATATCAACACGGTCCCATTACAATCCATAATTTAACATCCCATCCTCCCGGGGGAACATCTGAGCAGCAGATTAACGAGCCATAAGTAATATATCAATTTCCAGTTCGCCACGGTCGGGATCCATAACTGCAACTGCATAAATTTCCATCGCCATCTCTAACTTTCGACCGATTTGAGGGGATTTGAAGCAATGGTCCCGGCATAATGTAATTGCGGCTAATTTCCTCGCTGCCAACGATCCGAATACGTCACTAATTGTTATCGCGAGAGCGAGTTATCTGGAGAAACAGGAACTCGATTACATCGACATCATCATCTCCCCCATTCACGGACGATCAATTTCTGAACGGCATAGATTTACGAGTAGTTTCGGCGACGGCGTCGGCTGAGCGTCTTGACGCTCAACAAGGATTGGAGGAGACTGGGCGTTCACGGTCATTATGACCGTTAACGCCGCAAAAATTGGCGTTTTATGGCCAAGTCTGGGGCGTCTGGTATCGGAACATCCTTATGGGTTTGTTATTTCCGATGATAGTCTTCGTGGAGGCTGCACCAGGAAGGATTTAAGTGCTGTCGATATTCTGGTAAAAATGACATCTATATACTCTCGAGGGCCAGTCATTCTAACAGTAACAAAGCTGATAGGGAAGGGCCGAAGGCAAGAACAACAAGGTCACTTTGCCCTGGGTTTCTGGTCTCTGAGGAATCAGAGGAATCTAAGATGCCAACACCCTTGCCAGAATGAGGCAAGGACAAACTTTACTTACTGTCACAGAAACTCCACTTACTGGCCCAGAGTGTAGTATGAAAGAAGAACCACTAAGAAAGATTTTCTGGAGAAGGAAGAAACCAACAGAGAAACCCTCTAGAGGAATCTTCCATTGCGCCAGAGGTTGCAATGGCGAGGCATTCTGTAACCAGGTGAACAGCAGTTTCCTCCTTTTTCCCTTTGGAAGAGTTTCCTTCTCGTTTCCACAGAAACAACAATCATCAGTTCCTGATGAGCCAATTCTCATCATATGCTTTCTAGGGTGACATTGTCCTGTGAGGAGAAGGCACCTTATTCTTATTGGATCTTCTTGGATCGTTTCAAAATCCGAAGGAACTTTTTGGAATGATCCATTCCTGGAAGATTTCTCCAGAGTGTCACTCTCTTTGTTTCTTACTTCTCCAGAAAATCCTTTCATAGTGGCATTTTCCTATACCACAGAAAGGTTGTAGGTCAGTAAGTGGCGTTTGTGTTCCTTTTCTGGCGAGGAGCTAGCCTTAGGTGCTCTTAGGCTACAGTTCAACCTTTCTGATGAACTTAAACAACTGTCTTAACTCTCAGGTGTTGTCATCTACTCACAAAACTTTCTGCATAACCCTTACTCTGCTTGGCTTTGAAGCTTTCGAGGTACTTCTTGGAATATCTACAGAGGACAGTCCACTGAAGTACTCTAAGTTAAGTTCTCCTTTTTCTAGATCTATTTTTCCACACCACAGAAGAGCCAACTCCATTCCTCTGCTTCACGAGTGCCCGAGAACTGAAACCAAGTAGTTGCTGATCTTCGGTATAGCTTGGGAAGTCCACCAAGGCAGTCGAATGGTATCTTTGATGGGGTAGCATTGGTGCTCGATCCTGACAGTATAACTGTCAGACTATAACGCACTGCTGAAGGCTCTGGAAGATTTTTGGAAGGATATCAGGGTTCCATCACACCATGACTCAAAATTCTTCCTAAGGTGGGCTATGTAGGTTTGGCAGTTGATGAATCGTATCTGGCGGAGAGACCAGACTCATCACAAGCTTTCTTATTTGCAATCAGGAGACCATTGTTCTTCAATCTCTCAACTAACCACTAGTATTTCGATAAAAGTCTCCATTGAACTTTGAAAGCTATGGAAATGATAATCTTTACACAGTATCTGCTGAAGATGAAAGCCTCTAAATCTGCTGTAACTATTTTCGAATTACAACTCTGAGTGGAGGAAGAACTGGCACTCCATCTACAACACAAAGCGCATTCATGAGGCGGATTCTTCGATTTACTACCCTCCGTCTCCCCTCTCGAGTAGTACAATTATTCAAAACGTACAAACGCGGCGCGAATTAGACTTTTTATGATTTCGAAGGCGTCTCACAGTGCCTCGGGTGAGACGGGGAGTTTGGCAAGCGTGCCGTGAACACCGGGAAAGAAATCAACCCCTTGTATTGCGTTATTGGATCGGCTGATGGGGTGCGTGTTCGCGGAAGATTAGGCGCGACGGTATTTAGGTTGTGATTTGGCAAATTGATTAGTTCGTCGAGGTTGAAGGGGCGGTTGTAGTTACGTGGAAAAGTTCATGACACCAGACCGTTTGTATTTGTCGTAATCGAGCAGGGTTTTTTTTTCAGTTTGGTTTCAGGATATGCGTCCCATTGAGCTACGGTGGAAGCCTTAGCAACGCTGATTTTATAACAGAAATCCCAATTGGATCAGACGAATATAACAGGAGATATCGCAGATTGAAAATTGCAATTTTTGAAAAATACCATTTCGAAGATTAAAATCTAAACGGAGGGAGATAGGCTTTCGGAATTGCCTAGACTAGAATTGGAGGCTCATCTAAACCCTGTTGATGAGCCACGAAAGACCACAGCAACAGCAAAATCATGGATTTTGGGACTCACAAAACGTAGCCACAAAAAATTTAACCTCATCACTAACAAATCTTCAATATCACCGATTCAAAACCATAGTCAGGGTCAATCATACGCGTCAATTGAACCTCGAGGCCCACGTTTTCATCATTGAGCCATAGATTCCACCCTACACCTAATCGAATCAACAAAAAACAGAAGTAACGCCCGCGCAAACTCCTCGGCTCCAATTAACTAAAGCTCCAAATCCCCTTCAGTTTCAAAATCCCTTTCGACTGGATGCCGTGTAATGCGATTTAGAAAAATAAATCCTCGAAGATAATTGACATCGTTATCTGACCCACCTAATTGGCCCCATCTCATTTTCTCCAAGGAGACGTAAAAATCAGTCCACCAGAAAATCGTCCTCAGAAATTTCTGTATCTCATCAAACGTCAGTGTTAATATTTTAAACTTTCACCCATCCATTTTATTAACCGTCAACTGCAATAGGTCCTCAAACCCTTCGGGTCGAACGTCAGGTACATTATCGAAAAAAAAATGCGCCCTTCACATCGTAAACCATTAATTTCCCCAATTTTATATCCTTCCAACTAAATTGTCCCCGTCTGAACTCCGTATAGAAATAAGAAATTTCCTCTTTTTTTGCCGTGGAAACGTGTCCAACTGCCGTAACGTCTGCCCTGAAAAATTCATCCGGGTATAAAGAATTCATCTGAGTGGATCATGTAAGAGAAGGGGGGGCAGCGATGCAGGAAGAGAGGATGAGGTCTCGAGTGACCTGAAGACTTTATGAGGTTCATGATCGTGTTATTCTGTTTTGCAACCATTTCGTGGTAGGAGACGTAGTTACAGGGATGATTCCCCTTTCGAAATGTACGAAAGGATTCTCTCCGAACAAGAAAGGATTTCAGGAGATTATTTGCATAAAAAAGGAAGAGTTGCCATGCAAAAATATCTTTATCGTAATGTAAAACTTCGACTGACAAGTCTGAATTCTAAGATACAAGTCAGAATTCTGAGTTGCAAGTCTAAAGTCTAACATACAAGTCACAATTCTGATTTGCAATTCGGAACTCTGAGATACAAGTCAGAATTCTTAGGTGCAAGTCTGAATTCTGAGATACACGTCAGAATTCTTAATTGCAAGTCGTAAATCTGAAATTCAAGTAAGAATTCTGACTTGACAGTCGAAATTCTGAGGTACAACTCAATATTCTGACTTGTGAGTAGGAATTCTGAAATGTGTGGCAAAATTCTGAGATACGACGTAGAATTCTTTGGCTACAAATCGATATTCTGACTTGCAAATGGAAATTCTGAGATACAGGGCACAATTCTGAATTGCAAGTTGGAATTCTGAGATATAAGGCAGAATTCTGAATTATTGCAAGTCGGAAATCTGAAATGCAAGTTAGAATTCTGACTTGACAGTTGAAATTCTAAGATACAAGGCAGAATTCTGGCTTGTGAGTCGGAACTCTGAAATGCGGGGCAAAATTCTGTGATACAAGGTACAATTCTCAGCTACAAATCAATATTCTGACTTGCAAATGGAAATTCTGAGATACAGGGCAGAATTCTAACTTGCAAATTGGAGTTCTGAGATATAAGACAGAATTCTGAATTATTACAAGTCGGAAATCTGAAATTCAGGTGAGAATTCTGACTTGAAAGTGGAAAATCTGACATGCAAGACAAAATTCTGAGATACAAGGTGAAATTCTCAGCTACAAATCAATATTCTGACTTGCAAATAGAAATTCTGAGATACAGGCAGAATTCTAACTTGAAAGTTAGGATTCTGAGATATAAGGCAGAATTTTGAATCATTGCAGGTCGGAAATCAGGAATTCGAATTAGAATTCTTACTTGACAGTTGAAATTCTGAGATACAAGGCAGAATTCTCACTTGTAAGTCGGAATTTTGAAATGCAAGGCAAAATTCTGAGATACAAGGTGAAATTCTCAGCTACAAATCAATATTCTGACTTCCAAATGGAAATTCTAAGATACAAGGCAGAATTCTGACTTGCAAGTTGAAATTCTGAGATATAAGACAGAATTCTGAATTGCAAGTCGAAATTCTGAGATACAAATCTGATTCTGACTTACAAGTAAATATTCTGATTGGCAAGTAGGAGTTCTGAGAAACCTCACCTTCGAATACAGCCTGTATATAAAGAAAAGAGAGCTAGAATGTTTGAGGCTTGAGAGTTAGGTCTGCAGTGGAGTGTTAGTAGACCAAATTAGTCTCTTATCTGCCCTATCTTATTAGGGTGTAAATCTTGGGAACCACAGTTATAATCGAAGGCGCTGTTGTGATATTTTTATCGTAATTGGGTCGGAATGGATAACCCGAAATGGACCACTGCCAATACCAGTTATATAGGCGCACCCACTGCTGCACATATAGATTATCTCCAATAAATGCAATAGAGCAATAATCTCCTATTTGTAGCCGTCATTGTCTATGATATCGCAGTATGGTTATATAGCCGTGTGCGAGCTTGCGTAAATTAACGGCATGTTCGTCTGCTAGATTGTTTGCGAGTTGGTTTATCACGTACAGACTATTCATTAACGAAAGATAACTGTTATAACTCACCGGTTGATATCAACCTAGCTGGTATAGGCTTCAGGACCTCATTGGAGTTTTGACGTGATTGTGTCTTCGAATTCGACTGTGAAATGGCAAAATGGCGATAACCAAATATGGTTCAGTGTTGCAGGTACATATTTATCATCAGTATCCAAAATTATCACCAGATATTTGTGTGATTTTTTGTTCCACCTGTCTTCTCCAAATAGAAGGTTCCCAAATCACTGGAGAAGAAGTGATAGCCTTTTTTTGTATGATCAAAGTTGCCAGCGTAGATCCAGTCGTGTCACTCTGAAATACGTTGGAATTCTGTCTGCTACCACCCTTATTCCTTCCGAAAACCGAACGCCATTTTGCCATTTCTATACGTCGTTTATCCTCCAACACAAGGCACCAGTCTATACGGGCAGACGTAAATCATGCCTCGTACACGGAAAATATGGGGAAATATACATGATCCCTGTTTATGGCCCCGTGTTTTCCGCGTCGGGAAATTGAAATACATATCGACGCCGACCGTATTTTTCTACGAGCCGTACGTACAACGGCTTTCGGTGTTCGAAAATGACGGATGTTAATTGACGTATCGTCATGAATTTCGAATTCAATATTTAACGGGGTCGATTCCGGATGATTGTTGACGTTTCTGGTTGGATCAGGAGGGCTGAAAGTTGGACGATATTAAAAATTGCGAATTTATGATGCAGTTATGAAATGTATGGATTCCACCTACACTGCATCACAAATGGCTCTACTGTCGACTGTGTTTTGATGCATTTTTTCAGGCACCAGCATTGCCTGGTGGTCCACAAACCCAAAACATGTACCACCAAAGAACAGCACATCTCAGGATTTCAGAGGTTTAACTCTCTACCCCAACCGCAGCTCTGGGGATGCTATCAGATCTCCCTGGTCTACCTAGGCTAGACTAGCAACTCACAGGCTCTATAACCTAACCGTGAACGATCATGACAAACTGATTTCCATGCTCAATCAGCATTCAACCCAACTGAAGGCTGGAGATCTGGTAATTAAAAAACCCAGTCCCGTTGCGAGTCTGGCAGGCTAACGACATGACAGGAGTAATTGAATGTAGAGCTAACCTCTCCAAATTAAGAAGGTGCAACAGAGGTGCTACTCATTTGGTAATCTGGACACTCAGGCTTCAAAAGTAATGAGATGCTCTGGTTAGAGAAGGTGCAACCTCAGCATTTACTGGCCTGGAAGTATTCGAATTTCCAATTCTTCAGTCAGGGAATGAAATGATATCTGGATGAAGCAGAGGGTCTTAGAGTATTGGCGAAGTTAACACCATTCAATGATATACTGATGGCTCAAAAACCACGACAAGAGCTGGCGCTGGAATATACGTGATAAGAACCGAGTGTACCTGGAGTTTTGTGTCTGTATATCAGAAAAGGAAAGAGGAAATACTCAGATAACTTAAAAGATTTCCACAACCATTACGAGCTTCCCAGCATTTCCTAGACCACGCCAAACACGTCCAACAACTCGCATTCACACTTCCAACGACTCCAACAACCCCAAAAAGTCCATCCCGGCACATCCAGGAAACAAAACACTAACCGAATCTCCCCTTGCAGCCTCTCCTTCATCAAAGCCACCTCTGATAAGTCCATAGTTCGATAACTCGATTATACCCACACCCTCAGACTGGCAAACATTAAATCATCGATGAGACCGTGTCCCTTAGCCAGTTTTGCAACTATAACTCCCTTCTCTCGCCCCTAGAAGTAACCCCCGGCGCGATACCGACCCCTCTCCCCGTCCAGATTCAATTACGTAGCTGCTAACAACCCCGTCGGCAACGCCACTGCCAGCCCCCTAATTTGAATGATCATTTCTCCTGGCGAGCATATATGTTCCTCTAATTTCATCAGGAAGGGGGGGTGTTGGAGGGAGGGGGCGGCCGCAAGATTAGTTTTGCATCGCAAGTATCCCATGGTGAGGTAAGGGTTGATTAATTCCAAGATGTGGACGGTTATCATGACGCGGTTAGGATGACGGGTAAACGGAAGGCGGAATATTGTCCCGGTAAATTCTAATCTAGGTGTCGGTTGATCTTTGAAAATTTAACATGTTATGGAACCAAATTCAACAAGGATACTTTGATGAGCTAAGAGAAAAGCATCTCTTGTACACCCTTATGATACAGGGTGTACACACCTTGAGACCAAGAAGAGAAGAAGGCAGAAGCAATATGTCAAGGCATTCACGGTTTGACCAGGACTGCTTTTTTTCCTCTCTTCCAAGTAGTGCTCTCGCACTTTGTGTTTGATGCTCTCACTATACGCCTCGCAGTCAAGAGGAATCAATAATCAATGAATTGACTAACTGGAAATCAATAAAAAACTCCTGACCTCGGGTTAATTTCCCTTTATAATCTTCCAGAGGGACAAGAGAAGCAAATCAATCTAACAGACGTCTGAAATGAGCCTTGATTTCAATGGACAATCACACCCTTTCAGTTTTCATTGAATACTCCCTAATGAACTGTTATCGCTGAGTATAAACGATTAGGGAATCACCCCCAAAGTTATCCACCCTCATCATTTCCAGGGTAAACTCATCTTTAAGCGTGACACCTCGAGTTAAACCCACCTAAACAATAATTAAAGCTGTCGCGAAAGAAATAGAAGCCTCAAGTTCCACGACAAACGTCCAGCCCACCGCTAAACTCCTCCGGGACAATGCTCGGCGTTCGTTCCGCATGAAAACAACCGGCAAAAGTGCCCCCGATCCCCATTAACCCCCTTTCGGTGAATTTCGACGCCGTCAGACTTCAATGGACGGCGACGCACGACAGCGCCCTGCGAAGGCATTCATCTCTGTGTATAAATAACACATCAAAGGCAGAAAGTTTACCAACTTTTCGTGTCTGGTTAATTACGTCTGGGGAAGTTGGTAGCGCCCCTATTATTCCTTCGGCCTGATGGTACGTAGGCCATCATCGCAGCATAATTCGTGGTTTTTTTTTTGAGCAGAGATTTTTGCTTAGATGCCTCTTGTGGGCGGATTGTTCGTGAAAGGTTCTCGAGGGGAAGTTGCCAGAGGGAAATCTTGTTTTAAAACAGTATACAGAGTGAATCCGGGGCTCCTACGTCTTATTATTTGAACCGGGGTCGTTGTGACTCGATTAGCCTACCCTACTCATTCATAGGAACCCAAGAAGGTCGTCAATGTTGTTGATAAAACCCACAACATCTTTAGGAGCCTTGGCCGTTTCCTCGTGAGTATCCAGGACCGGTTTCCCTATATGAATTTTCACAAAACACTGATAATTATTTGTAGGAATATCCACCTCGTCTGGAGAACGCACGAAACAAAACTGAAGATGAATTAGAAAGTAGACGTTATATCGAATTGAATGGTTGGGGTGAGGTATTTCGTGGCAATACAAATTAAGGCTGTGAATTAATTTATCCGCTCACCTACCCATGGAATTGAAGCCTTTAATTTATTTTATCATATTCCTGACCGTCTATAACGATAACTGCTGAAAAACGACGTCTATTCAACCCCCAATTCATGCTCGTTCCCTTTGTACGATACCTTTTCAAGAAAATAAACCGGCACGCCAGCAGCGTTGATAATTTCAGAACAATCCGCTCTACGTACGCGTCGTTTTCTGGCCGAGCTATTACACCTAGGAAAATACCATTTCCAGTCACGGAAATTGAGTCTGGAATATCTGGAATTACACGCTTGTTGAACCCGCTTTAATTAAGGGCTACGCCTTTGCGCGGGCTCTGATTTCAGCGTGACCTTTTGCCGGTCGGGTTTTTTTTTGCTCCGGTGCTAAACGGAAAAGGAATAGGTGAGTTAAAGAACCACTTTATACTGGTTTTCTGATTGTGACACTTTGCGGTTTCGAGAAAAGGTACATATTTCATGTATTCCATGAAATAATTATCCGAGCAACCAGAGTGGACGTTCAGAATTTCATAATTTCTATTTCAATGTGAAATTCAGTTCAGCTGGAACTTTCTTGAAGGGTTCTACGAGGAAATAGAAGAAGTTATGGCAGATTTGGAAGATTTCAATGGCAATTTCATTCTTTGAATGATGGTTCAAAACCACGATAGGTTCTGACGCTGAAATATATTTGCAATCGAGAGATGAGTACGAGACTGTATTGATATCTCTGTATTGAGCCTTCATCAAGACCTTAAAATTCTTTCAAACTGCGAAAAAATAATCTGAAAATAACAGGACTATTGTGACACCAAGTAGGTGATGTCTGTCTTTTTCCAAATCCTTCATTTTCTAATCAACCTTCTCTATGAATCATTCAGTGCATCTAAATCAACGATGTCACCTGATTTGCTGTAATACGTCCCCAGGTCCCGATCAGCGAAAAATCCACCCACATCACGACAACCCCGTTGTTTTTAAAAATCCCCCTCGGGCGGAAACATAACACAACTCATTTTCCGGGCCAAACGAAAAAAAACCGGCAGTTTTTATTTATGCGGGATCCAGTAAATTACTGGGACAAATGTGCGTTTCACCTGAGTGGAAAAAGGGACGAAAAAATTAATCGGGTAATTTTTCGGGCGCTGTCACGTGATTCACTGCCGCTGGAAAAACTGGGACAGTATTGATATTCCTGTAGGAACGCTGAGAGGGACTGCATGCGGCAAAGAAGACGTGGGAGTGAAAATTTCGAATTGACATGCTTGAACAACTTTTTATCAGATAACATAGTCGATGAAGTACTGTAAAACTTAATCCTGATGGCTTATTTGTCCTGTCTATTAGAGCATAAGGTTCTCCTTCTTCGTGCAGTGCCTCAATCACCTTTCAACTTGGCCACCTAAGTACCAGTGAGGTCTGGATAGGGTTACCCTAACAGACACTCCATCACTTCAGTAGAGGTATAGATCCTAGAGCCCTAGATATGTCTGAGAAGATCTCATACTCAGGAAGAATAAAGGACCACTACAGAAGTGACTACCGGTGTAAATATTCCAAGTTTGGTCTTCGACTCCCTATTCAAGTTGTCTTGACTCCATTATGATCTCCCTGGAGTGAAAACAACGAATTATTTCGACACACTGATCACAAATTAACGTCGAATGTTAGAACCCTCTGTTTTCAATAAACATCGATTCCAACAAGAGGGCAATTTGTAAGTATCCGACTACTAACTATCAACTTATGCCTTCCACTCTAAAATAACATTTCAGAGTGACTATCAACCTGATACTCCCTGGCCTGTAACCCTTTTCCAAATGCTTGTTGAGCGAAGTATCTCGTTACTTCGATTGAAACTGATTCCTCTTCAACATTGATCGAGTTGTTGCATGTGGTGTGTCCTAATGGAACTGATTCTTCAGTAATTTTAATGTGGGTAATAACAGCACAACAAATATTTAACGACTTCTTTCGTGATCAATAGGAATATGAATGCCAGATCTTTCTAGGCCGATAAACGTTGCTCGAAAAATGAAGTGTAGTTAGTAGTGAAAGTGCTGCATATATTGGGGGTGGAAGAGCAAGAGCTATAGACTTCGCAGAAGATCGGCTGATACTGGAAGACGAAATTCCTTCTTCACAGCACAGCTAGCTTATGCCAGCGAATGATGTCCCCACTTCAACATCACTCCTGGGATCGCCACTGCATCTAGCTGGATGAAATTTCGAAATTTATTGAATCCCGAAAAAGATGGGTCAGTTAAAACTTTGTCAAGACCGAACGGTTGTGCCGAGATGGATGAAACTTCTGTTTGCAACAGAAGGAACCTTTTTCTATCCTGCAGGCGCACCTGATAGAATCTTCATTCTGTTCATTCCTCTGAAGCAGTCTTTGCCATTTGAGGCAGGTCAGAAACCTTACTTAATACATCAGTGCATATACCAAATCGTTTTTTGATTTCTCTCCATACATTATTACATGAACACATGTATATTTCCATGTTACAAACTCCTGACAACACCAGTTTCTGAAGTCGAGCGAAACTCCAAGTTGCTGAAAGTGACTCGTAAAATCCACGCAACATGATATACTTTTATTGCAGCGAAAACTTCCCCAAAACTCGATAAAACCTGACCGACGAAACCACCGCTATCGAATATCAAACCAACATCCGACAATACGCCGCGTAACTTTGCTCCACGACCGACTCAAAATTCCGCGTAATTTGTTTCGAAAGGACGCGTTCCGAATTTTCCGACCCGGGTCGGAAAACTTGTCAGAAACACGTTTTCCCCGATTTTAATTTTTCGAACCCCTTCCGTCCGCGGTCTCGTCGGCCATCTACTCACGGATTAACTCCTTTGTCTGGATTTATGGGGTGTGAGGACCTGCTTGGGCATAAATAATACGAATTTTCCATTTTCCACGGCGAGATGCGTGGGACGAATGGGAAAAATCTCTGTCGGGGATGATTCATGTTGCGGTCCATGTAGTTTTCTGGAATTTCTCGAGCAAAGGCTACATTTTATCATATGGTGAGCTCTAAACAACTCCTCTATCTCATATATACTCAGTTATAGTTATAGCTTGGTGTGGAGGTTACATTCCACTGGGACCACAAGGTCTATTTTGCCCACCATCAGAGCTGTTCGTTAAACTTTGCCCCCTACAGCTTGCCCTCCAGCGTTCCAATGAACTCTGAGGGGACTTCAAGAAGGCTAAGTCCTCATTACTCCCTTCCTTGAGCAGACTTGCAAACACTTCTTGGATCTTGCTGTTTCAGAATCCCTAAAGAACTTTTTATAATGGTCTTTCTCTAGAAGGTTCCTGAAGAGTGTTTCTCCACTGGTTTCTTCCTTCTACAGAAACTTTCATATTAGGATGTATTGATATCTAGTTAGCAAAGACCAATTTCATGCATAAAAAAATATGCTATCAGACTATCAGAATATCCTTGACAGTTTATGTCTAGATCTTTCGATTGCAAGTATTTTTGCCTGAAATACGCTCTTATAGTAAAGCCCCTATGGTGGTTCTTGGAACCAACCAACCCTATACATTTCACTCCAAACCTTGCCAAGTCTGACCCCTCTCATAATCTGGATTAAACCACCACCCACCCCTAATTGCAACCCACAAACTAACGCGTTACTAACATCCATCCTGCTAAATATACACAACTCCGCCGAAACTCAATCGCCAACTCTAACACTACAGCAACTCCACCCAAAAACTAATTCTTTGGAACGTACACCCCGAAGCATCAAGAACATACGTTGGATCTCCCCGAGAAAGTTTCATTTGTCGCATCCGTTCAGCGAAGGGGCCAAGGAAAACTCCTTAATTGATGTCTTCCTAAGACAATACGAGAATTATTACGTCGAATGCGGACGTAGCACCGGCGTTTGAACGTTTCTCATTTAGGGGTGAGATGGGGCTAGATCGCGAGAAGATGGTCGGAATGAATGGAAGTTAAATTATTTCGTTTGAACTGAATTAAATGGTATTAATGGAGTTGGGAGTGAGTGACGTGAGGACTTGTTTTAATCTTACGCTTTTCTGTTTCAGATATTGGATGGAGCTTTGAAGTGGTGAGTGCTCTCCTTTGAATTGAACTGTTATATCCGGTTATGTACGCAACCGTTTGAATTTTTCTCCGTCCGGTTCGGTTGGAGAATGTTTAATTGGAAATTCTGAACGGGGGAAAAAATTCTGATTGAAAATCGCCCCTGTTCCTCGGTTTAATATCGAAACGCTTAAATAATTCAATTTCTGACGGTCGATTCAACTTGAACTCAAAGCCGAACTGTTAATACCTCCTATCACCTATTTAATTGAATTGTAAGACCAATCGTTTCGTAGAATCTTCGATTCAAAAGGAATTAAAACATAGATATTCAAAACATCTTGTTGGTAATTGAATAACATCGTATTCAGTTAAAACATAAATTACTTCTCCTAAATCTTCTTGTGGTAAGTCGTATCAGAATCCAACCACAACAAAATACTCTGGATTCTAGATTTTAAAGGTGGTTGGCACAGTTTTAATGAACTCCAGGCTTCAGCAAAACACTCTAACCAATCCCTAGAGATGCCTGAATGTTTCTGACAGGAATAGCTTATCGTCTCTAATAGAGTTCCCAATAGGATTAATAGTTTTCCCTTAACTGCCGTCGTTGGCTCCGGAATCACTGGCTTTCGAAGAAAATCGACCATATTGACAGTCTCCTTCTGAGTATTGCAATGCAACGTCCGAATCTCCTGAATACGCCTCTGACGCCGCTCGAAACCATCGCGAATATCACGAAAGCTCCCGACTAGTCTGAAGTTCTGTCGAACCGGGGCGTATCGATATAAAAGATACGCACGGTGGGCTCGGGGGCAGTTAATGTTCTGAATAGCCGAGAGAACAGTGAATTCCCGTTACAGTATCATTAGGAAATTATGATCGAAGACTCTCATGATAATCTTCGACGTTCTTGTGATAAAAGATCATCTAAGGTGGGCTAATTCAGTTCGGACAGCCTGTACCTTAGAATCTCTCCCTTCGTCCGAAACCCAAGCATTCGTACCTGAAATCAGCGCAATAAAGAATGCGAAATCGGGGGCAGTTTCTTATGATTTATGCGACGGAGCCAGACCAGTCTCGATCCCGCCTTCCAATATCCAGTCCGCACCTTGGGGACCGCTGTCGGAAGCCCCATGGAAATTCTGGAGGTAATTTATGGCATAGTAAACAATTCTTATTACTATTTCGGCTCCTGGATAGCTCTGGCGGGACGAATGGAGGAATTTACATTCGGGGATGTAGCAGTGCGGAGATACAATTGATTTGAAGGAGGAAGGGGTTCTGGGTGGTTTATGGTCGCAGCGTGTGTTGGGGGAGGTTGTGGAGAACACTGGCTTCTCCACATATAGCCAGCTTCAATCAAACAGTGCCATAAGATGCTTCAACTGCCACAGACTGGTCACAATTCGCTGAGAGAGGAGATCTCAGATGTCCTCTCTCTCTCCATACGTTTATATGAGGTTAGGAATCAACCCTTCAACAATCAGTTACTAAAAATACGAATAAGTAACGTTTTCTTAACGTTCTTGTGCAATGTATAGTCAATTAGAAGAAAGAAACGTTACATCAACTCTAACCACCCATTTGAAAGGTTTCCTTATCGTATGTTCTCTACGTACATTCAATAAGAAACATTTAACAACTTTGTATATGAAACCATTCAACAGCCCGTTACTTTAGCAACCAATATTATACGTGTCCTCAACGTTTATCCATTGAGATGTAAAAAACGTTAAATAAACGTTTCATTTCTTATTTTCACGCCTTCTTTGAGCTTGACGGGATTCGTTAACGTTGAAAATTGGTAGCAACATCTATTCAAATATACGAATAATCATCGTAGATCCAACCGATAACGTCAACGTTGACTAAATTCGAAAATTTTACGTTTAATTCTGGTGGTATTACAGAAGGAACGAAATCGCAACGTTATATTTCCGTTGCGTTTTTGGTTACAAAAGGAACTGTTGATACTTGTAAGAAACCTAAAATAAACGTTAGGATGTACCGTAGCGACGTTACTTGAAAAATCCAACGTTTTTTCCACGTATCTGAGTTTATGGGATAGATAGATAGGTTCAACAGTCTGTCAAGTTATAATTGGCGTTTGCGTTTCCCGCTCGTCTATAAACCGGTTGATTCCTGTCGCGCATGTTTGTGCTTGCTCCGCTCGTCCTGGGCGTATGTTGATTTGTCCAAGCAGATCCAAGGACTCGGTTTTGATTTCTTGTTAATTCGATGTCGATGCGTGTTGCATAGAGGGCTTAATTCTGTTTGTAGTTTCAGCGCTTGTATGACGTATGGACGTCTCAAATCTTGATCGATTTGAACTGGCCACATCCCTTGCGAGAATATGCTTTTTAATGTTATACCCATCTCTTGGTTGGAGTTCATTGGCTGATAAATCAACCAACATACTCTATCGAGTGTTTAAATCTGTTTCCCTCATTGAAACTTCCTCCAATATTCATTCGGCTAGCAAGCGATGGATCGCCAAATCAATCATTTCTAAATGGACACAAGGATAACGATATCCTGTTACCTAGTAACCCCCGATGAAAAACTAGCGCAAGGACATCAAAGGGAACCGGCCGACCGGAGATGAGGGACATCAAAGAGCACCTCCGCGTAGAGAACGTAAACATCAATTAAAACTTTGCCGCATCCATTTCCCCGTCGAAATTTCTTGGTCGACGGAGGAGGAAATGGTGAATTATCATTTCAATCTGCCGATTTCGTACTCGGAAAATCCAGTTTTCCGGGATGGAGAGGAAAAGTCGGTGAAGATATACCTGGGAATTTATTATTTTCGGGAGGTAGTTTTTCCATTTTCTCGTTGTCGGTTTATTGTATGTTGTGAGCTTCGCGTTCCGGTCAAGGGCGGCGTGGATACGCCGGTTTCGTCGTTATGCTTTTGTTCTTTCCGCTGGGGGTCGGTTTGGGAGAAGGATGTGGATTTTTGAACATCTCCATCGAATAATGTAGAATCGAATGGTCTCCTCTTCTAACATAGTTTCTTGACGAATATCTCGCGAGATATGGCAGGCTGAAGAAATACAAATTTAGGCAAGAAATGAAACCGCAGCGGGTCCAACCAATTTCCACAGGATTTTGACTCTAGGCAAGAGAAATCTCCAGAGACGGCTTCAGACCACATTTCACTTCTCAACTTCGCGTCGTTTGGTCGCCATCTTGAAAACAGCGATCGAAGTAAAGAAGATTCTTCGGGCGCAGCTAGTGGATTATAAAAACGTTAAATCCGGACGCCCTGTATTCCAGCCTGGTCTGGTATGGCGTTGGAATCGGAACGTTCAACTTCCACGCTCCGTAAGTGATAAATCGCTCAATTTCCAGGGAATTTATTTCCCGGGTTACAACCTGAGCAGTCGTTTTCGCCGGTTTCGTAAAGCCAAGAAAGGAATTTCCTAGGAAGAACGGCCGCTTTGGAGTCTATCTATATCGTTACTCTCGCCTTATGATCGATGTGTTTCCCAGAGAAGAATACCGACTTGGGAAAGTCGATCGATGTGGTTGTACCCTGAATAATCTAGAACGTTCTTGAAAAAGTCAGACTCTGGTTCATTATTTTCAATCCACGGTTGAAACCTCATTCTTTAATTCAATATAAAAGCGCCTCAGACCCGAGGCACTTCCGAGGCAGATCAGCCAGAGAAGGTGAATCTTCCTTCAAGGTGGATCACCTGGCCATACAAGTTTCAGTGTCTGATATCTTCACCTGATACGTCCCATTAAAAAACCCTTTGTCATTTCTATATATTTCGAAATGTTGTGTCTATCGTCTGTTATTCTTTCCATTTCCACTGTAGCCTTTCTTGCTTTTTTCTTCCTAACTTCAAATAACTCCAAGTCAGCAGTCACGAAGTCTCTTCAGTGAACCCTCCAACAATCGTCATGAAAATGGGGTGAAATAGGGTCATCATCATCATTGCTGTATCCAGTTACCGAGAATAAATCTACAAAAAGAAACGAAAACAAAACTATCGGTGCGATAGAACTTAAAATTTCTTAGGGCTACTTGCGACTCTGTGCCCTCCTGTGACTGAAGAGACCCAACCGTGACCTACAGATCCTTCCACACTCCGGGCATGGATAGTCACCAACCAGATTTGGCCCCCGCTGTATTATTCTAGAGTCTCCATTGTAACTGTGGACCAAAGACCTCAAATGTGACCTGTCTAACGCTAGTTGTTCCCAGTTATGATTGGCACTTACTGATTTTAGGGATTGATGCAGTATATCCTTGAACCTCCTATACTGACCTCCTGGTTTCCGAGCTTCCTCTGTGAATTCGCCATACAGAGCTATTTTGGGCAGTCTTGTGTCTTGCATCCTCAGAATGTGGCCGCTCCATCTGAGTCGGGCCCTCTTTACTCGAGTCTCAATTGTTATACAACTCGCGCGCTGCAAGACTTCTGCATTTGAAACTTTGTGGAACCATCTGATGTGCATTATTTGCCTTAGATGACGTTGCTGCGTCTGTTCAAGCCATAGACCTAATAATACATGGACAGGCCTTCACGTGGTTTTCCCGTTCACCGCATCGAGGAATACCAAGGAGAGAGAGGGGGGTGGTAGAAAAGAGAGATAACAGTAGTCCCTGGTAGTAAACGTCAAGCTGGTAGCTGGTAGAGAATAAATCAACGTTGCCGCTTCAACCAAGTTATCGAGTAAACTCGGGAATTCTACCAGCCCGCTGAACCTCCATGTTGCATTTTTGGGTGGTTGTCGGTAGATTTATAGACTTTGTATTAATTTGAAGCAATTTTTGTACTGAAAGAGAAGACAACAACAGAGGTTGCCTCTGACTGAAATCAACTTCGAAAATGTTATCAAATCAACTATATTTTTCTCGTACTTGAAACTTCGAAGTGTTGATAAAATAATAGATTCCGTATAAAAAAAATACTACCTGAAAATTTTTTTTTTGATTTTAATTAATGTAAAAAACTTGAGAGTTGTGTAAAACAACACTATTATCTCATTCGCCAGAGTCTGATTTTATATACACTGAAATTACTCGTGATTTGGGAAGATAAAAGGACCCCTGCTTTGCGTTCTGGCTGCACAGAGAAAAATTAATCGTTAAAGTGAATTTTTTAAACATTTCACCTTCCTTGAGCAAGAATATGTGTGGTATAGAGAAAAGGGCAATACTTTTGAGTATGTTTATTGATACTTTCACAAATAATATGAAATTTACTGCCGGGGAAATATTTATATGATGATTAATCATTCACAATTTTTTTTTCAATTATTTTGAAAGGTTCTCCATCAGGTGGTTTAGTTGCTCTTCTCTGGCACTCCTGGCAGTAGTATTTTACTGCTCCTGTTTCTTTATCGTGTGGCTTTCCAGTGTTAGATTTCTGTGACACTGATCAACAGAAAATATTGAGTTTTTAGTTTGCCGATGTCACAGGGCTTACTGAATGATTTACATCTTTTCTCTTCCTAATATTGAATCCAGATTAGAGTTAAGTATTTTCTTCGGACATGCCTTGAAATAGAATGTGATGGTACATATGTAACTACTTCGTTTAGAACAACATTCCTTATAATATTCAATAATATATCTACTATCTCGAAATTCAAGTCACCTCTACAAATTCTTGCTGTGGCCTTATGAAATATAGAAAGTAGACTAGGTATATTCCTTGTAAATCTTTGTAAATCATGTCCTATATGTACATACATGAAATAACAAAGAAACTCCTTTATTGGTCTATTATTTCCAAAAATAAATCACTTTCGCTTTATTAGCATGTAGCAGTCGATTCTAAAAACCTAGATTTCTGCTAAATTGTTTGTGACGAGAATGAAATATCGATTGAAAACACAGTAGCTGAACACTGAACAGTAAACAATAAACATATGATTTTGACATTTTCTACCATATGTCCATCTCTTTCTAACGTACTACTCGTGACCTCTCTCTCTCAGGGCCTGTCCATATTTTATTAGGTCTATGGTTCAAGCTGTTTGATATGTCGCCTGTAGGGCGTCCAGCTTTCGCTTCTGTAAAGAAGCATTGGGAGGACCACTGCTTTGAAAACAGCTGTCTTGGTCTTCAGATTGAGGTCGTGATTTTGAAACACTCTGTCCTTTAGCTTTCTGAATGCCCGTGATGCCGAATTGATACGGTTGTGTATTTCCTGGTTCAGGTTAGCCCAAGTATTTATCAAACTTTCCAAGTATTTGAACTGCTCGACCTGTTTTAGAGTTTCATCCTCCAGGCTGATATCTGTTTGAAGGCTTTCTGGCGGACTTACCAGAATTTTGGTTTTGTCAATATTGAATCTAAGGCTTTGAGCTTCGTATATATGTTTATAGGTGTCCAGCGATATCTGTAGATCCTCTGAACAGTAGTACAGAGATATTGAATGGTTTAGATTTGTTGAATTACTGCATAACCAAAGACAACACTGCATAACCAAAGAAAATTGAAAAAAATCATTTCAACTTCTATTGTTCAATTGAAATTTGAATAGAAGCTTCACAGGATCATTTAAATGGAAATTCTGGTAGTCTAAATCCCAATTAAATTCTCCAATAGAAAGAAATCATGAAGCAAGAAGGAAAAAAAATACATAATCAACCCAATTCGCGTATGGGGACGTTGATCTTGAATGAAAAGGAAACATCCCGATGCTTCAAAGGCCTAATACCAACATCCTCTCAGCCTAATGAGCTGTATCACCCTTAATTAGGTCTTGACCTACCCCCCAACCGCCCTCGCAACCCCATTTTCGGTAACTTTTTGTCAGGACTCATTACGTTAACGTCCCAACAATTCGTTACTTGGCATCTACCATCCTTTCATTTCGACGAGTCGTCGCTAAGTTACAAAAGAGGCCGAAAAAGCTCGCGACGCTTTAGTCGCATTAACGACATAAAAGAATCCGACGAACAATGGGGGGGTACGGGAGGCGAGGGAGGGAGGGAGGGCGACTGTATCCGAAGATTCGGAACGGGGAGAAAAAGCGTAAAAAAGCCGGTATTTTACGCCCGTTATCATTAGTTGGACCGGAATTAGTGTCGGGGAAAATATGGCCGTATGGTGCTTTTTCCTCTGACCGATTTTCGCGCCGCGATGATTTCTGGTCCTTCGACGTCCGGAAATTGCATTCTGTTTCGTCGTTCCACTTTCCAGAGGGCCAAATCGACCAAGAAATACACTGACAATTTCACAATTCGTCCATAAGTGCAAGGAAAAACCATCTTACCCTGATGACGTCTAACGAGACCGAAACGCGTATGTCAGTCTTGTTTCTTATAACTAAATTGAACCTCCATATCGTTGTTCTGCATAAAACCCTTGAAAACGTGTCAATTTGACAGACAACATGATTTGAAAAGTTTTTTGTTGATATACTATAGTGATGTTCGATAACCAAACGACCTGAGCTCAATATTCTTCTCTTCCACAATCGTCTTATTCCGATATCTCGTCTGTTTCTCCGCGGGTCACAATAAAAACCAGAAATTCGATTTTCTCCCGCCAGTTGCTGTATTTGATTACCACGGCCCTGGATTGTTAGGTTAGAATTCAGGCGCCGAGGTGAAAGGTTTTATTATAATGTTCGAAATTTGTTCGGCGACGTGGTTATTTACTTCTCGAATTTAGATGGGTACGTGATTTTTGCGTTGTCGGAAAAGTTTGTCATGGAAATTTTTCTTACTCTACGGCAACTTATTGTAGCAGCAATTTGAGTTCTGGAGTATTCGGAGTCGAAGGCGTTTCTTCAGGGGGTATCTGGACGGTTCAAACCTGGAATTTGTCAGGATCGAATTGAGAGTTGCTGGAGATTGTTAGTTTTGAAGTTCCATGCAAGCAGAGAGGATGGTCCAATGATGACCCTGTAAAAGGTGACCACCAATGATGCACCCATACCTAGCCACCTTCCACTTGCTCTGCTATCTATCACCTATGATATTTCAATAACTTCTTCAGTAAAATTGTACCAACAAGAAAGACTTTCAAGAGGAGGAGAAACATAAAGGGGCCTCTGAAGGAATCTAACAAGAAGTTCCTTGGCATTTTAACACAGCAACATTGTTGCCTTAGGAAGCATATGATGAGAATGTGCTTATCAGAAACTGACGAGTGCAGATTCTGTGGGCCAGAGAAGGGAACTCTTTTTACCTGGTCCCAGAACTCTACAACTGGATGGCGAGCTTTGGTGAAAACAGCTCTGATGGAAGCCACAATAGATCTTAAGGTCCAACGCCAGAAAATCCTGGTACCTACCCTTTATGTATGCAGCCTAATGTTGTCGTTATGTCAGCTGTCAGTGATTTGACTCAAAGAGATCTCTCATTGACACATCATCCCTTTAGTCTTCTATCTGCCATCTGTACAATGAAACAAATCGCATATAATTCAGCAGAAATATAGCATCGGAAGTTTTCACATTCAGAGGTGATAAATATCCTTCTATCTGGCTCCTTCCTAGATACGGCAGATACGTATTTGAATGCAGGAACATTACAGAGAGAAGAACGGAAAAATGCCGGTCCTCTTGTGATAGAAGCGTCACTGACCTGACCAGTAAGCTCGCTATAAATCAGATTTACGCTATCTATGTTCGACTGGGGAGAATTTCTTGGAGATAAATGACCTCGGGCGTTTGGGACGATCTGATTATTTTCCAGTCGGATAATACGAAGAACAGAAACGAGCCAGTACTAGGTGGGTTTTTAAAAAATGGAAATAGCTTCATTGCCAACTCTTCCTCAGAAGCTGAAGACCTGCGAAGTCTATTGAAAGGAAAGAAAAACTGGATGTTACTGATCAAGCAGGTATCTGAGCTGTCCTTCTGAAGGTTGTGCTCCAAAAGACAAGATATTTAGAGAATATCCAGAGAATGGGGATGTAGATCTTCAATTCAAGAGTTCCTATGAACACCAGTATCTTCAAGGAAGTTACTTCTCAATCCTGCAAGTTTCTAGTAGCTTCCCGAGGCTACAATTCTTGTGTGAACGATCCAAAAGGAGGTGTAGCATATTCTTTTTAAGATACTTCATAGATCTGCAGAGTTAAAGTTCCCAAGGAACTTTTTAGAGTGTTCCAGAATACGAAGATTCCTCTTGAGTGATTCTCATTTGGATTTTTTCCTTCTCCTTCTTCTTGTAGGTATATTTTCCTATACATACCATAGAAAGGTTCTTGGCTAATGAACGGAGTTTGTCCTCCTTTCCTGGCAAGTGTTTTGGCCTGTTCATTCTCTGATTTCTGAGTGACCAGGGACGTAGACTTAATGGAACATGAGAGCTTTCTGCTTTGATTGACTATCACTATGTTACATTTCTTCTTTCTGGTTCATTTCCAGATGATCATATCAACTCATCATCAGGCTCAGATCTTGAAGTCATGAAGTCTTTAAAAGGTATTTGATTCATCGCCACTCTCCAACATCCAACAGAATCTCATAAACCATCCTGCATGAGTTAAACCCATCCTTCCGTTCCCCAAATAAACCAACGAGATATTCCACGTGTTCACAGCGAGACGGCTAATTGGCTGATACCGAACTGCACACCAAACCATCCCTTTATTCGCACTGACGAACATGTAAATTCTCGTTAGTTCGCTTCGAGGTAAATCCCACTCTACTTCCTCGATTTTCCTTTCGTTCCTCGACATAACACCACTCTGAAAGCAGATACGAAGTTTTCACACCTTCTACGTAATTTATGCACAGGACCATCTCCCGAAAATATTTCATCTCGGTTATGGCGAGAGAAACGTTGGAAACCTCCGTTATATTTCATTAAGTTAGCAGCGCTCCCAGACCTGAATGGTTAAAGGCGTGATGGTGCACTTCTAGCAGTGTCCGTCTATTTTAATTGCCTTCTGTTGGTTTTAAAACGAATTAGGTGAGTCATTGCCAGCTTGCGGTGTCCTTTCAACATGATGAGGTGGGATTTCAATTAATGGTGATCACTTGTCGTGAAAGGAATCTTCATGTTTATGATCTCGTAGGAAATCTTTGCACCAAACCTAAGCCAAATGAGGTCTCACAATTGAGACCATAGCCTCCAAGAGCTATAGATTCTTCGTGCCTAACCATACATCATTACTGAGGCTCAATTCTGATCAGCTTAATCGTTTCTCTCAAATCTTCAACGTGGAGTGAGGAATATGAGCTCTGATGAGGATTTTCACAGATCCAGATCGTCTTAGGAGTGACGACTCCCAAGATCTCCACACCCTAACCATACCAATTATGATCCCATATAGATAACAGTCAAACTCTCTCATATTCCCTCAGAGGTTCGAATTCAACTTGAAAGTAACAACTGCGGTATTTCCGGCAACACAGGATTGCATTCAGTGACTATGTGTTCGACATTCATTAGTCCATATACTCCCTATTAACTGTGCATTAACCTACGCTTCGAGGGAGCGAAGCGAATGAAGCAATCTTGAAGACGTAGGAATTACCAGATAACGATGCACCTATATATATCAAGTTTTGGCAGCGTTTTGAATTAGCAAATGAATAGTTAACTAGACAGTTATTCGCAGATGGATTTACTGTACAAGATGATGAATATTGGATAGTTAGTTCAAGGAGTTGGCAATTGGGATGTGATTAAAATCCTCCAGGATGATATGAGCATTCATTAAGACATTCTTCGATTTCTAACCTCGAAAAACAACGAGGATTTCCTAGTATCCTACTATCTACTGTTCGAAAACCAAACAGGCTTCGGTGAAAAATGGAATAACCGGAATCGAAAGCAGCCACCATAGAACGAATGTTGAACCACCAAACTTTCGGACCGTAAATCGTTCGACGTAGCACAAATTTATGTTCGGGGCTTAAATCTACCCCCTCCCTGCGGGGTTCTCTCCGAGTTTCCCTAGGACTGCGTTGTTTTTCAGGTGATAAAAGTTCGTCGCTGGCAGGGAGCAGTATGTTGAATTACGAATCGAGTTTGAGAGGGCATCGTGCTCTTTGTGGTGGTCTGTAAGGGTTTTCTATGCGCGTTGAACATTCGGAATATTCATATATTCCTCTGGATGCCTAATAATCCTGAATTATTTCGGTTAGAATTGAAATTAAATCAGTTGTTTCGTATGAGCACGAATTGGCGCCGTGACCAGGACCTTGGTTTTTTCGAGGCCGTCCCTGGGTTTCCCTAATAGCCCTCCGCATGTCGGTAATCGAGGAAACCGTTTGATATCCGACTTCAAAGAATGAATAATGATTCGTCCCGTCTGTATCGCTTTTCGATTCCGACAATGTCGCCCGTATTGATGTCCTTGTTTCAATATTCGCTTATCGAGCGATTTTCGATGGCTCGCGAAACGCGTAAAACGTAGGTTTTGCATTCTCCGAACGGAGAGTATCCCGATTTGGACAGAGTAAATTTGGCGGCTGATTGCTGCCATGTTTGTTTACCTTTTGAAGTGGTCGGGATTCACACGCAGTTTGTAGATCACGTTCGGATGGACAGATCAGGGAATATTTTCGCATTGACGAGGGACACGTTCGGAGAAAAAGCGAAATGGGAATATTTACAGGTCGGCTTACTGGCTTTCGTACTGTGACATGACCGACTATGTTTGAATGATCAGCTTTTTTCCATAGGTGGGGTTTTTTTTATACGTTTTCTCTCCCAACATTTTGTCAAGTAATAAAAAGAGCAGGAGAAGTTTGAATCTGCAAAATACACTCTTTCATCCTGTGGATTCTAGATTTGTGGAGGGTTTCACTGCGCTGTGAGGTCTATTATGCCCATCTGAGCTGGTGTGAAAACCCAGGGGGAGCAGAGCTCACTCTAGAGTGTATTGCCTTTTCCTTTTTCCTACCTTGCCAGTTTCCACCTCTACTATTAGTAATAATCTCTGCTGGTGTGAAAATCCAGGGGGAGTTTCCCTTTCAAAGATACCCGAGGAACAAGCAGGAATTGTTTATTTTCCATCAAAGCACGTATTTTTGAAAAATACAACGACTTAGCGACCTTCTTAGATAATGGATAGTTTCTTCATTCAGATAATGCGAACCAAACCATGAAATAGTATACTAAAGGCAGCAAAATCAATCTTACCTGATTGCAAACAATACCAGCCTGTAGATATAAAACGTGCGCCTTCAATAAGTGCACCATTTATTTCGCCAGAATCAGATGGCATTCCTTGTCTCGTCATCAAAATGCCATCTTCGAGTTGCAATATTAACATACCAATCTGCCGAGACATCCCCACGGTAACATTGCAACAGCAGGTAATTTTCTCGTGACTGTGCATTTGGGGTTTGTCTCAGCCATAAAGCATGACTGTGACACCAGCTAGGCGTGCTGTGAAAAACTGGGACAGCTTTTCCAGTGAAACGTGAACCGACTCGGGAAGAACGTTCGTAGTGGCTGAACGAATCGGAAAATTAGGACATTTCAGTCAGGAAAGAATTTGAGTTCTGACTCATATATGTGTTCAACTAAATGATAAGGATAAGTCGAATGTGTTCTGATGCAACCAGATAGCGCCTATTTGTAAAGGTAGAATTTTTCTGGTTCAAATTTCACTCCGTTCGACCCTGTAAGTGGGAAAAGTTACTATACTCGCATATACGACCAATTTCGAGATACTATGATAGAAATTTAAGTGGAAACATAATAAGCTCTAGGAATATCTCAAATTTTATGTAGCGTTGTGAGTGAACTGCTTTACATGTATATTACGTTGAAAATTCTCGGCAAGATTACGAATTTCCGCTTTGGCGATTCAATATAGTGTAACTAAGCGGCACTACTCTATAGCACAGGGTCGAACTCAGGTTTGCTTCTTCGAAATCTAAGATCAACTTGTCCTAACGAAGTCTCGTGAAATAATTTCTGTTATTCCCGCCCTGTACGCCCATTATGTGTCCCGATAAAATTCAGATTTTCAGCCGTTTCCCCCCCACGCAGGGGTGGATCTCAGTAATGAAGCGTGACATCCATCGATGCTCCTTTGTTTTCACGATCGACCGGCTTGATTTAATGAAGTTTTTTGCCGATTTCTATGTGTGATTGATATCCGAAGGATTTTCGACTTAATGAGATATTGCTCCAGCGCCTGAGGCACAGGATCAGGGGACGATATCTTGAGGGGGAAAGTTTATTAAGCGAGGCATTCCGGACGATTTGGATGATATGAGGGACAGGGAGATTGTATTGAAGAAGGTTTAATGAAATTTTATACTAGATGACTAAAAATACTGAAATAGTCTCGGTTCTTCAAAATTTCCTTCATGAGATCATTCCACTATGAAGTGACAGCTCCAGCATGAAGTAACAACTTCACTATTAAGTAACAAATCCACTATGAAGTGACAACTCCACCATGAAATGACAACTCCACTATGAAGTGACAAATCCACTATGAAATGACAACTCTACTGTGATGTGAGAATTACACAGTGGTGTGGCAACTCCACTATGATGTGACAACTCCACAATAATGTAACAACTCCACCACAATGGGATAACTTCACTATGAAGTGGCAACTCCACTACATGAGAAAACTCTACTGTAAAGTGACAACACAACCATGATATAACACTCCACTGTGATGTGACAATTCCACTATGATGCAGCAACTTCACTATGAAGTGATAACTTCACTGTGTTGTAGCAATACCACCATAATGTGGCAATTTCACCATAATGTTACAACTCTCCTATCATAAGACAACTCCACTATGATGTGACAATCCCACTATAATGAGACAACTCCACTATGGCGTGACAACACCACCATGATATGAGAGCTCCACTGTGATGTGACAATTCCACAGTGATGCAGCAACTCCACTATAATGTGACAACTCCACTATAAAGTGAGAGCTCCACTATGAAGTGACAACTCCGCTATTAAGTGAGAGTTCCACTATGAAGTGAGAACTCCACTATAATGTGACAACTTCACTATGGAGTGAGAGCTCTACTATGAAGTGAGAGCTCCACTATGAAGTGACAACTACACTATGAAGTGAAAGCCCGACTTTGAAGTAATAACTCCACTTTGAAGTGACAACTCCACTATGAAGTGAAAGCCCGATGTTGAAGTGATAACTCCACTATGATGTGACAATTTCACTATAATGTGACAACTCCACTATGAAGTAAGAGCTTCACTATGAAGTGAGAGCTCCACTATGAAGTGACAACTCCACTATGAAGTGATAACTCCACTAAGATGTGACAATCCCTCTATAATGTGACAACTCCACTATGAAGTGAAAGCTCCACTATGTAGTGAAAGCTCTATTATGAAGTGACAACTCCACTATGAAGTGACAACCCCACTTTCTGGTGACCACTGTGATGTGTGACGAATCCACTATGAAGTGACAATTTCTCTGTGATTTAGCAACTTTACCATAATGTTACAACTCTTCTTTGATGAGACAACTCCACTATGATGTGACAACTCCACCATGAACCATGAATCAACTCTTCCAGTTGTATTTATACCCCTGTAATGTTCCCCCACAAAGACAAATATATCTAGCTAAATTCGCGTTGAATTTTCCGAATGGCCCACGCATTTTCCTGATGAAATAAGTGATCCCTAGTTCCTCGAGACTTCAACCCATCAATTTGGGGTTTAGTCACTTCCGAGCCGGGGGAAGTGAAGAAATTCACGGAAAAAGTTCAATTACGCGAGGAAAATTGAGAGAAAGAACCTCATTTCCCCGCAATCTAAAGCCAGAAATCGCTTCGCCCATTTCTTCTACCTCATCTACGCGACAGATACATCTCCGACGATTCAATTTAATATCGCCAAACAAATTCATGGAAATCCCCCCTGTCACGGTATAATATTAATGACGTAATCTTGGGGTTTCCCCCAAGCGAGGCATTATCACGGTGGTAATTTGATGGGGAGTTTTTGTGGCGGATGGGGACACCTCAGCGTGCGGTATACAATTTTTTTTTCGGAGGTAGGAGAAGAATTCCGATAAGACCTCAGGGATGATCGTTTGGGGAGAATGGCGAGGGAGATTTTTCTTTTACGCCCCTTCGGTTTGATGAACAAGAGATATTTTATTATGTGAAGTCAGAAAGAGGACTTTGAGTCATGGGTTTTTCAGTTCCCTTCAGTTAATCTACGTACAGAACACAATTGAGAAGTTGAAGCTATATGTAACATTTGTTACTACAGAAAAGCCAGGGTCCGATATCGGTCAAATGGGGCATAAACCAGTAACATATATCAATATCATCTTCAAGCGTTCTCCTGATATTACTTTCCGCCCTTGCCATCCATGTGTCCGCTTTGAATGCTCCAAATATTATTGGAAACCAAGTGGTATAAATCAAAATATATATTGGCATCCACCCTCGCATCCACCAGCTGCTGTTATACTGACTCCTCAGATTCAAGGCCTCACCAGTTGTTTTCTTAGGGTCAGATTTTATAAATTTCATCTCCCCTACACTCTGGGGAGCTGTATTAACTGGAGAGTTCAGCTGATGACGACGAGTTAACTTTTCTCTATTGTCTCTATGAAATATTCAAGATGGCTTAAATACAACCCTTGGAAAATCGACAAGATTTCATCAAATTCCAAGTATGGGAGTGTGGAAGGTCTCTCAACTGTCGGCTTATGAAAAATGTCAAAGGAAACGCTTGAAAGCGTTCAAATACGGTCCCGTTCTCATTCGAGATTTTTTTTAATTCAGTGAAGAATCTCGTAGCGGGGATGATATCATAATCCGAGCGATTATGCAAATACTTACAATTCTTTCTCTCGAACCATTGTACCTAATGAACAATCCAGCCAGATTCTCGAGGAGTAAGCTCCCCAGATGCCACTTCGCTGGATGAAACATTGGGATATTAAAAAGGATTTAGGGGAGCAAGAATCGTATTCATAATTGTTAATGGGAGTTCCTAGATGAATTCGCTGTAGAATCGAGACTAAGAAAAGAAAAAGTGCACTGTATTAAATCTTCACGG
This sequence comes from Coccinella septempunctata, assembly GCF_907165205.1. Classification (NCBI taxonomy): domain Eukaryota; kingdom Metazoa; phylum Arthropoda; class Insecta; order Coleoptera; family Coccinellidae; genus Coccinella; species Coccinella septempunctata. The sequence continues at coordinate 18,028,894 of NC_058197.1, forward strand.
TTCTCAGGAATATAATGACGACAGTTATCATCTTGTTCGTTTGTTTCACTGGCCTGGTCGGAAAGATTATCGGATGTTTTCAAGTACAGCTATCGCAAAAATACAAAGCTTTGGTTATCACCTTGAATAAAAAGCAACAAGAAGCTAGCACACTCTTCAGAAAGGAAGTACAAATCCCTCTAACTGCCCCGAAGCCTTTCTTCTGGTGGGAGTTTCTGGAGAAGGTAGAGATCAAATGATAAACACCCTAGGAGAATCTTTCAGGAATGGTCCATTCCAAAAATATTCTCCAAAATTTTGAAACCACAAAATCCAAGAAGTATTTCCTCACTGGCTTCTTCATAAGACATTGTCGCCTTATAAGAAGGACTTTCTGGAGAAGGCAGAACCCAAAAGATAGACAGTTTCAAGGAATCTTTCAGGGATGGTTCATACCAAAAAACTCCCCAGAATTTAAAGATCCAAGAAGTATTTCCTCACTGGCTTTTCCATAAAACATTGTCGCCTTATAAGGAGGAGTTTCTGGAGAAAGCAGAACCCAAAAGAGAGACACTCTTGAGGAATCTTTCAGGGATGGATCATACCAAAAAAATCCTCCAGAATTTCGAAGCCGTAAGATCCAAGAAGTGTTTCTCTACTGGCCTCCTCATTAGACATTTTAGCCTTATAAGGAGGAGTTTCTGGAGAAGGCAGAACCCAAAAGAGAGACACTCTAAAGGAATCTTCCTGGGATGGATCATACCAAAAAGATCCTACGGAATTTTGAAACTGCAAGATCCAAGAAGTTTGGCTCCCAGTAGAAATAAGCTACGCCTTCTCACAGGAAACTGTAGCCTTAAGAGGCATACGCTGAGAATGGGCCCATTAGAAACCGACGATTGCAGATTCTGTGGGAAGAGGATAAAACTCCTGAGCAAGGAATGCCTTGGACGAGAAAATTAAGAGAGGAATGAGGACTTAGCCTTCTTGAAGCCCTCTCAGATACTGGCATTCATTGGAACTCTGGAGCTGAAGGGCTAGCTGTAGATGGAGCAGTTGTAGGAACAGCTCTGATGGGGGGTACAATGCAACTTATGGTAGAAGTGGAATGTAACCTCCCTACCAAACTATAAACTACTATGGCAAGAGTTGCAATAAAACATGAAGATAATCAAACAAAAATACGTTTTGGAGAAATCAGCATTCTGTGTGTATTCTTACTCATACTCAACCGACTTTGGGTGTCTCCAGAGGAGAAAATCAAAAGGTGTCAAGCCTGGAGAGCGTGATGGCCATTCAATTTTGAGTCTCTTTTACAAATTCTTTCTTTTTTTGAATGATCTGTGGCCCATTCCTTCACTAAATGGCTATGAATTTGATTCTACACTTCAACATAGCCTTCACATTTATTTCGGCAGGAATTTCAAGTCGCCCAGTTAGAAAGCTTCTCTCGCATTTTCACAATTTTTCCCTCTGGACCCTCTGATCCTCTTAGCAACCCCTACAGCCTCCCTTTGGACGGAGGCAAATCTGACATAATGAAGATATGCCGACTGACTGCTGACGAACTGAAAAACACGATAATCACATTAAAACAAGACAACGGAACCTCGCCATATCTGCGGAAAAGAGGTCCACTAGGCGTGGAGAGTTTGGGGCCGGCAGCCCGAGAATTATGTAGATAAATTTTAACTACGCACGAGTGCCTCGCCGGGAGCATTAAAAGTTCCCGATGGAAATTTCATTACGGGGGGATTTGGAGGTGGTTTCGCCGCGACGTCCCCGTCGGGACGCCCGGCTGACGGTGGCGCCATCTCGACGACGTTGTTTCGGCACTAATCGGTCGGAACTTTTCGTATCCGACACATTTCAGAGGTGTTGGGTAGTTAGGTTGTTAATTTTTGCCCGAAAAAGTAGATGGACCATGTTTTTGAAAGAGACGAAGTGAGGGACGTGGCTGCCTTATGTCATGAAGCAACGGAGCCGACCTTTAGTGCTAGGAAATTGTCCGATTTACCTGGTGTTTCACGCATAACAATCATTAAACTCCTTAAACAACATAAGTTCCATCTTTATAAGATACGATTTGTTCAGGAACTGAATGAGGATGATCCAGTTCTGTGAAGTGGTCAGTGAAATGATTAACCGTATGGGTAGAAGCATCTCGTTCGATCTGTGTTCGATTTGAAAACGATGTAGACTTCTTAAACCGAATTGTTACTATGGATGAGACTTGGGTACATTTTTACGATCCAGACACAGAACAACAATCGATGGAATGGCGACACTCTGGTTCTCCAAGACGTAAGAAGTTTCGTGTCCAAAAATCTGCTGGAAAAGTTCTTGCTTCAGTTTTTTGGGATTGCCATGGAGTAATCATGATTGATTTTTTGAATAAGGGTAGAACAATAACTGGATATCAATATTCGACATTATTGACTACTCTACGGGAAAAAATTAATGAGAATGTGGTGTTTTGTTTCTGCAGGACAACGCCCCTGCATACAAAACTCATGTTGCCATGTAAAAAATTCGTAATTTAGGGTTTGAATTACTAGAACACCCCCCTTATTCACCAGATTTGGCTCTATCTGACTATCATCTGTTTCCTCAAGTGAAAAAAAGTTTAAAAGATCGTAATTTTTTTTTCCAACGAGGGGGTAATAAAAGCTGTGGAGGTCTGGTTTGCAGAGCAAGAAGAAACATTTTTTTTTTAAAGGTCTAGAGACGTTTCAGGTTCGCTGTAATAAACGTATCCAATTCAGAGGAGAATGGGTTGAGTAATAAAATATTTTGACATTGGATTGTGTTCTATAGTAGGCTAAGAATTTTTCAATATATCCTCGTAATAGATGCTGACCAAATCTTACAGTTTTTACTTTGGTGAATAACAAAGGAAGCCTATAACCTCAAAATAAAAGATCTTATTCATCTTCACTTATATTATTCATGTAATTGTAAGATTACATTACACAGTGATCAAGTACCTACTTATACCAAAGTGATTTTCATCGAAAGATGTACGGAAAACTTGTTCAAATCCGAAGTAGGTGACTGAAATGTTTCTATTATGCTGAAGTTTTGTTTCTACTACGTGGTCCAAAGCTTGCAGCATAGAGGATCTCTCCTGGATTGAACTGACCTGAAATAACAACATTCAATATATGGGAATTTGAAAAAAAATACATTTATTCAGTCCGTCAATTTGTGCTTGCCAGCGAGATCTTGATCGCTCGCGAAATATTCGAAGATTCATAAGAAGTTATCGAAATCAATAATGAATATTGGAAATTTTAAGATTTCCCAAATTATTTTCTTATAGTACATAATAACTCATTTCTAAAAATTCCTCTCATACCTTCAACTACTCCAGCAAAAATGACCATTACTGTAAAAGAAAAATACTGTCACTATATGAAACTATCATCAACACTTCAATCAACTTCAACGTTGATATTACTGTAAAAATATTATTATAATATCTACTCATATCTTATTCTTTTACCTGCAAAAAGCAGAGAAAAAAAGACGAAGCTTCTGTTCAAATTCATGATACCAACTCAGCCTTTTTCGATTCTCCTTCTTCTATTTATTCCACATTACCTCCAATTATACCAATTACTTTACTATCAATATAATGAATACGTTAATTTCAGGGTGACAGAAAATAATTGCGTTTATTTCTACAAAATTCTTCACGATAAGTAATCACCAATCGTTTCTCTAATGATTTATGTTGAAATAAATTCATAATTTTCTTATTTATTGGACTAATATCGATGTATTTAGACAGCAATAAAATTTTATAGATGGCTAAAATGGGTAGATATCTTGATATAAATAAGGGACAGAAAGTTGACGAGTACTAAGCCAAAAATATGAATTTCAACAGCTTCTTTGGATACTTTTGTGTGATTATGACTGGTAAGCATATTCTAGTGGATTTTGTTAAGCGTTAACACCTTTTTTCGCAGTTTTGGTCCTCTTCGCCGGTCAGTCTGAAGGTATGTCTGATTGATTGATTGATTTATTCAACAAACTGAATTCTTAATAAATGTGGATGCACCCAAATTTGTTTTTGGTCGATGTGCATGATGAAAAAAGTGAAAAATTTTGAGCAATCTTGCTTTAATTTCTCTGGAAATATGTCTCATCTAATTTTTTTTTTTGTTAATCAATTGCGAATATTTTCAGCTATTTCTCCGGGAGCACTCTTCAGAAAACGACACAAAAGCAAGAAATCGTAATTATTTCATCGATCTGAAATGAAATAAAAAATTCTGCAATATGTATTTTCTTTTTTTTTCCTCTGTCATTAATGCTGATGACGTGAATAATATCCACACAATAATATTAAGCTTTCTATAACCAAACATGCAAAACGTATTCATTTCCTTTAAACTTCTCCCTGGAATTCTGATGTATAATAATATGACAAAACAGTATTTCGTATATTCGAAATAAAAAAAAAATCGAAATTTTCGATTCGTATCTTGTTTTCCATTTCATGTTACTCTTGCCTCTTCAGTTTCTCTACTATATAGTTTATTTATTACGTTTCCAAATTTACTGAGAATTTTTTACAGGTTTGGATCGAGGCCTTTTAAAATTTTTTGGCCGCAATATGGCCAACCAAACCATGTAATCCAATAAAACTATTCAAATGTTTCTGTCGTCTTCAATGCATATACATATTGATTCATATCCAATGTAAGAAAAAACATGAAGAGTCCCTTGATACAGTAAGGCCTCAAACAACTAGTGAAATAAATTAGAAAACTTTGTAGCAACATGAAAACGAGAATAAAGAATAAAAATAGTCGAATAGTAAGTTGCAAGAAAACATGAAAATAATGAAAAATTAGTATGAAAAATTTTGAAAATGTTGTACATTAATTATTCTGTAGACAAATATTTCAAGAGTAAAAATTCTTGAGGTCAAAAAAAACACTTTTTTGCCATACCATTTTATCCGATTCGATCCTGATAAAAAGATAAAGCCATTCTAAGTTTTCACAATGAGCTGTGTCAACCATGGAAAAACAAAATAACCTTCAGAGTATCTAGCTAAATCTGTGACACTACACATCTGTGGATCTTTCAAGCAGAGTTGCAATCAGCCAAAGTACCCAATTTTTCAAATTTCACAGATACATATTAATTCAATAATCACTTACATTGAAATGCTCATGTTTAATGGAAACGTTCGTTTTTTCAGATCTCATTTGGCATGGAAACTGCACGGCCCTTAAACGGTAAGTGTAAACGTCCAAACGTTATATTACAAGCTCGCAAACCAACATAAAAAAAATGTCGCGTTCAAGCTCGCCCTAAGGCGCAATTTCTCCGCAGGAATTTAAACCTTCTGTATCTCCCCGAATGTTTTTACTAATCTAGTCGGCTAAAGCGCAATTTGTTATTTAATCCTTGGCCTTAAGCGTTTTACAAATGGCCGATTTGCATCGGGATGAGAGAAAATGGGTATTTTTGGACGAAGAAATAATATGGGGAAAGTTTTGGGGTTGCTGGGATTATGCCTCTGTTCACTTGATGTACCTCTATCCATTTGTAATCTTGGAATTATTTCTGTTTCTTCGGTTATTTACGTTTCTGGGTTCGAAAAACGTAAAATGGGTTTCGGGACAGTTGTGAACTTCTCTCTGAAGTGGAATTATTCAGGAGGTTTTGGTTGGTAATGGAATATACAGGGTGAGTCTTAAACTCATACAAATACTGCAACAGTAGATTCTTGAGGTCAAAAGAATCACTTTTTACCTGAATCATTTTTTTTTAATCGGCTCGGTTTGAAAGATACAGGCTGTTGAAAAACCATAAAAAAGTGTTATTTTTACTTCTATCTCACAAACTGTTTTATCGAATGAAATGAATTTCGGAATATAGTTTTTAGTTTATTTGATGAATCTTTTTCGAACACAAGATATCACCAACGTCTTCCTGTTTCCTCATTATGACCATTACGTACCATAAAAATACCAAAAATTCAACCCTTGAGTTGGACGCTATCTAATGAATGTATGAACAAAATTTTCAAAATCTTTCATACTAATTTTCCATTATTTTCATGCTTCTTGCAACTTCTGATAGCGTTACTATTCGACTATTTTTTTTCTTTATTCTGGTTTTTATACTGCAGTGAAAAGTTTAAAAGAAATAAATACGTTTTGCATGTTTGGGTACAGAAAGCTTAATATTATTGTATGGATATTATTCACGTATTCAGCATAAATGACAGAGGAAAAAAAAAGAAAATACATATTGCAGAATTTTTTATTTCATTGCAGATCGATGCAAAAATTACGGTTTCTTGTGTTTGTTTGATTCACTCATCTGTCTTGTGGTATCCTGGATAAATAGCTGAAAATATTCGCAATCAATTAACAAACAAAAAATAAAAGATAAGACATATTTCAAGAGGAATAAAAGCAAGATTGCTCAAAATTTCTCACTCTTTTCATCATGTACATCGACATTACATTTTATCTTGACCAAAAACAAATTTGGGTGCATCTACATTTTTCAGATTATTAAGAATTCGTCGGTTTGTTGAATAAATCAATCAATCAATCAGACATACCTTCAGACTGACCGGCGAAGAGGACCAAAACTGCGAAAAAACATGTTAACGCTTAAAAAATCTCACTAGAATATGCTTACCAGTCATAACCACACAAAAGTATACAAAGAAGCCGTTGAAATTCATATTGTTGAGTTAGTACTCGTCAACCTTCTGTTTCCTATTTATATCAAGTTATCTATCCATTTTATCTATCAATATAATTTCGTTGCTGCATTAATGCATCGTATTAACCCAGTTTAAAAAGAAAATTACGGAAAACGACTGAAGATTACATATCCTGGAGGTTTTTTTTATAAGTAAACGTTATCATTCTTTTTTGAACTGAAATTAACCTATTCATCCACATACTTAGGCCAATTTCATCGAATGATTAGTTTATTAAATGCTAGAAACGGCACCATTTATTTCCATGCAGTTGTATAAGTTATCTACCCATTTCATCGAACAATATACTATAATTTCATTGCTGTATTACTACATCCATTTAGTCCACGTTACCGCCTCACATTGATTCTAGATTTTGTAACCAAAATTCAACGGAGAAATAACGTTGCCTATTCGTGTCGAAATAACTTTGTTGAGACGCGAATTCTAGACGCTACAAAACTGTTTTTTAGTCTTGTCAGGTACTTTCAGGGATCTCACTACATCTATTGGGAATAGATGAACAACTTTGATTAGTGAACAGGCAATTGAACGTTTATTTAACGTTTCTAACATCCTGTTGATTAAACGTTGAAGATACACGTTTTTTATTGGTGGTTGAAGTGACGTGTTGTTGAATTCAACATTGATTTAATGTTTCTGACCTCTTCTTGAATATATACGTCGGGAAAGAAGGTTGAAAACATGTATTTTATTTGTTTATTGGTATACAACGTTGATGTAACGTTTTTTACTTCTCATTCTCTTGTTGTTGGGACTTTAGTAACGAGTTCACTTCATCAATTGGGAATAGATGAACAACTTTGGTGGGTTAACAGGCAATTGAACGTTTATGTAACTTTTCTAATATCCCGTTGATTAAACGTACGATCATCACAACATCGATTTAGTCCACGTTACCACCTGACGTTGATTCTAGATTTTGTAACCGAAATTCAACGGAGAAATAACGTTGCGAATTCTAGACGCTACAAAAATGTTTAGATTTTTTTAGAAATAACCGTTATCATTCTTCTTTGAACTAAAATATCCACAAACTTAAACCAGGGGTGGCACAGCTCATTACGAAAACTTAAAATGGCTATATTTTTGTACCAGAGCCGAATGAGAAAGAATGGTATGCCAAAAAAGTGTTTTTTTCGACCTCAAGAATCTACTGTTAAACTATTTTTACGAGTTATTGTATTTATATTGGGTTATTAGAAAGAAACGTTTCTATCTCAAGCTCACGCTGATGAGGGGTAGTAAAACTGAGAATCAGACGGGTGTTCTTCCCTAAAATCTTCCGCAGACAGTTGCAGATGCATAATTCCAGTACACATGATCATTGCCGGTTAGTTATTCGGGAATAGTATCTCAGACATTCGGAAATTCCAAACGCCCCCGTTTCTCCCTTGATTACGCCCCGAATTAATTAGAACGGGACGGAATTACATCTGAAAACGAACGGCAAAACGCAAGCTCAACCCTAGACAATCATTTCCGGTCATTAGGTGCATAATTTATGAAGATCGTCAAGGTGGATGCGGGCGCTGCGCGCGCGCCCGCCCCCCGCGGATCCACCTGCGGAAGATGTCATTAAGTCGGACTTAATTGCTCGACCTTCAAAGAACGGCGTCTAGGAATGCGATCCTTTGAAGATGGAAGTGAGGGACCCATAACGAATAAAGGAAACAAATTGCTGGGGGGATGCGTTTCATTTGCGAGGAGGCTGGAACGGCAGGGTTCACTGGGTCCGAGTTTCTCTCGTAAATGAGGGGGATATGGGATGGTTCGCCCTGCTCAGATTCCTGCGTATGTTGGGCCATTATAGAGGAATTTAGGTCTTGTATCAATTCTCTTCTGTTTCCTTTATTCTTCCCGAGCAAAGATTATAGAGTCATTCGTTCATTGCTGTATCCCGTTCCCGAGAATAAATCTACAAAAAGACTCAAAAAAAAACCTACACCTTCTGTGGCCACATTCATGGTGTGGACACCCTCGGTTATCGTCAATTCATTCAATCATCTATTGCTGTATCACGTTACCGAGAATAAATCTACAAAAAGACTCAAAAACCAAACTATCGGTGCGATCAAACTTATAATTTCTTAGGGCTACTTGCGACTGTGTGCCCTCCTGTGACCTACAGATCCTTCCAAACTCCAGGCATGGATAGTCACCATATTTTTACAGATCTGGCCGCCGCTGTATCCTTCTCAAGTCTTCATTATAACAGTGGATCAAAGACCTCCACTGTGATCTGTCTAACGCTAGTTGTTCCCAGTTATGATTGCCATTAACTGATTTTGGGGATTGATGCAGTAAATCCTTGAACCGCTTATACTGGCTTCCGGGTTTCCGAGCTCCCTCTGTGAATTCGCCTGACAAAGCTATTTTGGGGAGTCTTGTGTCTTGCATCCTCGGAATGTGGCCGCTCCATCTGAGTCGGACCCTCGTTACTTGAATCTCTATTGTTATACAACTCGCGCGCTGCAAGACTTCTGCTTTTGAAACTTTGTGGATCCATCTGATGTCCATTATTTGTCTTAGATGACGTTGTTGCGTTTGTTCAAGCTGTTTAATGTGTCGCCTGTAGGGCGTCCAGCTTTCGCTTCCGTAAAGAAGCGTTGCGAGGACCACTGCTTTGTAAATAGCTTTCTTGGTCTTCGGATTGAGGTCGTGATTTTGAAATACTCTGTCCTTCAGCTTCCAGAATGCCTGTGATGCCGAATTGATACGGTTGTGTATTTCCGTGTCCAGGTTAGCCCCAGTATTTATGCAGCTTCCCAAGTACTTTAACTGCTCGACCTGTTCTAGAGTTTCATCCTCCAGGCTGATATCTGTTTGAAGGCTTTCTTGCGGACTCAACAAGATTTTTGTTTTGTCAATATTGAGTCTAAGGCCTTAAGCTTGTTAGCTCGTCAGTATAGTTTCTTTATACTTTTTATGATTTCCCTATAGTATGGTCTCTTCATGATTCAATATACAAATTGATGATTAAATTAACAAAAATTCAGTAGGTTTCATAAAACTTTGACTTTCCAAACAACAATTCGAATCACAAATCGAAATCAATAAAACCTTTGCATTTCTAAGTATAGTTGAAGGAGCAGCAATTGAGAATCTTCGAATTGTCGTATGAAAGTCATAAATAATCTGCAACTACAACGATCTAGATAAACGAAACAAAACATAAACACATGGCTGGACAATGAATGATTCATTACTTTCGAGTTTACTCTATCAGTTGCATCAGGTCACTTGAGAATTGTTGTATCGTGCAATTGAGGATAAAAAATGTATAAAATTGAGACAGTTTATTGAAAGTACTCATGTTGACCAAATGTTATTATTGTCACTTTATTTTATCCCATTATAACGATAATTGTTGAAGGGTTCGAACAAGAAGAAGATTGTGATGCCCACTGTGAATAATTCAGACGAATTTTATTGGTGAGATTTTGAACGAATATTCTATTTTTTTGCACTTGTGTCCTAAGTCTTTTTCTATCAGTTGGCACCGAAATAGGCCATTTCATAAAATCGTGTAAGTGTCAGAAAAATTCGGCAATACTAAGTTTCTATTTTTATTTCCACGTAAAAAATCAAACAATGATCATTTTCAATTTTTTTTAATATTGTCATTGTGAAAGTTTTGTATATCCTGGGAAAGGTATGAAGAAAAATAAAACATAAATATTCCATGTTTGTTGGAGCACAGAAACATCAATGTTATTCCATTATTCTTTATCTAGCCATGCCAAGATTTTTTTATGTAATTCCTCACCCCCACTCCGTGGGTGCTTAATATTTGCTGAAAAGATTCGCAATTTATTAACAACAAGAAAATGAAATGAAAAACATAAACACATACAAGAAGGTTAAGCTACATTTCTTCTTGACCAAAGACAAATTCAGACCCATCAACATTTCTGAGATTATCAAAAATTCGATCATTAAAATAAATTGATTGGATTAAACATACCATCTGTTTGACCAGCGAAGAGGACCAGGGCTGCAAAAAATTAACCAAATATTATGGGCTACTTTACCTTGATGAAATTTGCTCGAATATAAAAAAAATAATTATAATTAGCTACTTATAGATATGCTTACCTGCTAAAACCAAGCAGAGGTATCCAAAGAAGCCGTTGAAATTCATATTGTTGAGTTTGTACTTGTCAACCTTCTGTTCCCTATTTATATCAAGTTATCTACTATTTTATCAATCAATATAATTTCATTGCTGCATGAATACTTCGATATTAGCCCAGTTAAAAAAGAAAATTACGGAAAACTACCGCCGATTACTTATCTTGAAGTTTTTTTTCAGAGTAAACGTTATCATTCCTTTTTGAACTGAAATGAACCTATTCATCCACATACTCAGGCCAATTTCATCGAATGATTAGTTAATTAAATGCTGAAAACGACACCATTTATTTCCATACAGTAGTATAAGTTATCTATCTATCATCGAACAATATTGATTTTAAATGTGTTACACGTAGCAATCATCTTTGTAACCGAAATTCAACGGAGAATCAACGTTGCAAATTCGTGTCGAAATAACTTCGTTGATACGCGAATTTTAGACGCTAAAAAAATGTTTTTTAGTCTTGGGAATTGATGGACAACTTTGGTGGGTAATCAGGCAATTGAACGTTTATTTAACGTTTTTAACATCCCGTTGATTGAACGTTGAAGATACAGGATAAAGGCGCGTTTTTTATTGGTGGTTAAAGTGACTGGTTGTTGAATTCAACATTGATTTAATGTTTCTGACCTCTTCTTGAATATATACGTTGCTAAAGCAGATTGAAAACACGTTTTTTATTGGTTTATTGGTATACAACGTTGATGTAACGTTTTTTACTGCTTATTTTTTGTTGTTGGGACTTTGGTAACGAGTTGTATCATATACCCATGAAATAAACGTGTGGTTGAATTTAGGTTTCGAGAAATACGTTACGAAATTCAAAGAGTAACCTTTAATCAACGTATTTAAGCATCGCACACCCTGTATTTCGATAAATAAAAACACCGAATGCCGTCGAACGTGGAAGAGACTGATCGGGAGTAACGTTCCACAAGCGCTCTTTCTCGCGACCCCTTTCCTCGCCAGTTTTCCCCATCGGAAAATAAGTATCAATTTCGAGTTTTCCTCCCAGAAAAAAAGCGATATAAATTACCCGCGTCGAACAGTGAATTTCCCCGTCATTGAACAATTCCTATATAAATTTCGCGGCGTGGCACAGTGGCGGAGTTTCGCGAAATCAGCGTTTCGGCTTTTAATTTATCATCGGAACCGCCCGCCTGGCCCACCCGGGGCGCGAACCGATACAAAGGCGGTCCATTTGCATCGTGTCGGGGGGGGTGCCATTCAGAATTGGTTCCCTTGAGCTTTTCTCTCGATATTTCATCGGTTCAGATTGGGAAAATGCTATACCTTGAATTAACCGGTACTTAACGATCGTAGACGCTGCAGGGCTTGGGAAATTGATGGGTTAATTTTACGGGAGACGTTAATGATCGACGGTTTGTTGAAGGGTGAATTCTCGGCTTAGATCTGGAGGTTTAACATGTTTTGTGACCTTTTTCAAGCTTTTTCTTCAAGTTTTGGGTCGAACAGTTGAGTGAGGTTGCTCATCTTTATGATTTTCGAGGGATCTAGCTAGTGAGGAGGCTGCGACCATGTAGATCTTTTGTTCTCCACTCTACTCGTTCATAAAAACCCAAGGAGGTCGTCAATGGTGTTGATAAAACCGACAGCACCCTTAGAGGCCTTGGCCGTTACCTTGTTAGGATCCAGGACCGGTTTCCCCATATGAGTGGTTCTTAGACCAGCCAGCTCTGAACACTTGCATACCCTGTCTTCAGCTGTTTCTGCTTCTGATCCACAGAGCCTACAAATCTGATCTGCTGACTTCCCTATACGGTTCAAGCGATATTTGTACCGACAGTGCCCTGTCAGCAGTCCCACCATCACCCGAAGCTCAGCTCTTGACAGCTTCAGCACTTTTCTGGTGTAGGTCGGTGAAATCATCACGATTTCTTTGACTGAGTAAGTCCAGGAATGTTTCTGCAGAGGGTTATTCTGTTGTTCAACTCTCAGTGTTGAACCACTGTCTTTTCCAAGCCCACAGAAAGGCTTAGGTTCAGCAGGTGTTAATCTTGATGCTCTTCATCGGCTTTTTCATTTCCTTCAACACCACAATGCCCTGGTACCCATAGTAGAGTCACTTTATGGCCTCTGGCCAGTTGCTTCATGGTATCAGAGCACTCCCATGTCAGCAGAGATGGCAGTGTGATTCCAGGGACCTCAGCGTAGCCTGGCTGTCCGTGGTGATATAGATATGCACCTCCTTGAGGTTCATTTTAAGACACTCCTGAGCGCATACGTAAACAGCCACTGTCTCAGTCCGTAAAATAGATGGTTCACTTCCAAAGGCTTCAGCGACGACACCCAGTTTAGGTCCATATACGTCAATGCCGGTGCCTCTCCCTGATTTTGGTCCATCAGTAAACCATGTGGATGACTCTTTGACCAGACGGTTTACCAAACTTATAGCACAAGAACGGTCAGAGCTAGATCAAAGTTTCAAAAAGTGGTCGAAATCGAAGGTTTGAGACCAGTTGATTCAATATCCTCATATTCCCGGTAAGGGTTAATCTTGCTTCCAGCAAGCTGCATTTCCTCGCATGTAGGTGTAGAGGAGGCAGATCTAGTAGGTCCTCAAGCGCTGCTGTAGGAGCTGTGCTACTCGTTACACCAACACAGGCAAGCCTTTGCAGTTTCTGCAACCGCTTGCATATGGTGACCTCTTCGGTATTTGTCCACCATGCTAGAAACGTATAGGTGACAATAGGGAATACTACCCTCGTGTAGAGCCATGGCCCACATGGCTGCAGTGGCTCTGGAAAGAGTCTTATGTATGTGAGGAGGCTTAACTTATTCTTGCTCAGATCCAAATACTTCTTGGACCTTGCAGTTTGAAAATCCCAAAAGAACCTTTTGGAATGATCCAGTCCTGGAAGATTCTTCCAGAATGTGTCTCCTTTGGTTTCTTCCGTCTCCAGAAACTGTTTCTTGTTGGTGCATTTTTTATACCATAGGAAGGTTCTGGACCAGTAAGTGGTGTTCTTCCTCTGTTTCTGGTGAGTGTGTTGGGCTCCTAGTTTCCTTTGATTCCAGAGTTTTTTTATACCATAGGAAGGTTCTGGACCAGTAAGTGGTGTTCTTGCTCTGTTTCTGGTGAGTGTGTTGGGCTCCTAGTTTCCTTTGATTCCAGAGTTTTTTTATACCATAGGAAGGTTCTGGACCAGTAAGTGGTGTTCTTGCTCTGTTTCTGGTGAGTGTGTTGGGCTCCTAGTTTCCTTTGATTCCAGAGTTTTTTTATACCATAGGAAGGTTCTGGACCAGTAAGTGGTGTTCTTGCTCTGTTTCTGGTGAGTGTGTTGGGCTCCTAGTTACCTTTGATTCCAGAGTGACCTCATGGTCACCAGACTTATGTTTTTCTAGCCTATTTCATAGGAGTTCAGTGCTTTGATAACAGCTCGACTAACACCTACGTTTGAGGGTCACAAAATAGCACTTTAATGCCTGAGGAGTATTCAAACGACCTAGAGCTGATTTAACTACTGAAGACCACTCTAATTCCCAAGGAAGGATAACTTTAAGGACCCAGGTCTTTTTTGACGCCCAACACTTTTTTTAACATCCAAGAACTTCAATGCTCAAGAAGTTCTGTGTATATCACTGAGGGAGCATTTTAAAAAACGGAGTTCAAGATTGAAATATCTTTCGTGATTCAAGGGAAAACCCAGCTCTTCTCCCAATCGCTCCTCCGTTGATGAAAGACTATACGACCAAAGAACGAAGCATGCTAATTGGGGTTTGGGTTCATTCCCACACCCCGGTTTTGTACAATTTGCCACCACCCTATACGTTTTCAGTCCCTAAACGTGAATTGCGTCGTTTAAATGGGGAGAACGAAAGTAATTCCTGAATGTTAAAATGTCGGTCAACGATTTATCATTGTTTCTTGGCAGTTTGAGTGGCAGGAGCGTGGGACAAGGGTGAATACGTTAGGGTGGAACAACATATTTCGACCCTGGTTGAAACTGATGGCGGTTATAATGTTAATTCTTCCGGAAAAACTTTCGGTATCAAGATTTGTGGGAGCACTCCATCAATCTTCCTCCCTGGTTCAAGTCTCTCCGGGATATCCCAAGAGATATGGCAGAAAACAATTATACAGGGTGTAGGCCTTCCTTTAGAAGTCATTTCACCAAAAAATGTCTATTCAAGATGGCTGAGCTACAACCCCTAGAATTTCGACAGACTAGTCTTTGTATTTTGAATATTAATACGACAATTGGACTTGGAAGCAAACAGTAAGCCTTCAAAACCTTAAAAAGACTGTTTGTTTCATTGGAAAAGGCACCTGAGACAATTCCCATCAAATTTCAGGTTTCATTAGTCCCTATGTTGTGGTATGTCTCATTCCGAGACGAAACGTTTTCTTTGTAACTGGCCCGAGTCGGTTTCACCCCACCCCTATTGCCTCACATCTTTGGCGAGCGACAGATACGTCATTTGATCACGCACAAAGTGACGTCGAAATTGGATCAGCACCCAACTTTTCCAAGACATCGTCTCAAACTTCCAGTTATTTAATTAGACCGTATCTCGCATAAAACACACCTTGCAGAGCCTTAACGACGAGAGGGGTGGCTGAGGACGATCCTTAGTCGCTGAAGATAAGCAGTTCCAAGAAAGGAACTATAATTAATCTTTCAGAGAAAGTTCGGATGATAACCTAACGAGATATGTATAATGGAATTATGCAGCCAAAGCCGAAATTATACCAGGGGGGAGATGAAAGTGATATCGAGGTTCTCAGGAGATTTCCCGGGATGTTGTTAGCTGAATCGTTGGAGATTTTTCACCGTCTCCTTTGATAAACGGAAATTCTAGATTCTGAACCTGTATAGTATCATGTACTGGTTCGGTTGGAAACAAAAAGAAGGTGCATGAAAGTGACGAAGCGAGGGACATGGCTGTCTTAGGTCATGTAGCAATGGATCCGACCTTTAGTTCTAGGAAATTGTCCGATGTATCTGGTGTTTCACGCACAACGATCATGAGACTCCTCAAACAACATAAATTCCATCTTTATAAGATACGATTGGTTCAGGAACTGAATGAGGATGATCCAGATCGCCTACTCAAGTTACACAAGTATTGGAGAATGCAGAGGACCATCAAACGATCATTGTCCAACAAGATGACGCTCCACCTCATTTAGTTCAATCGGTGCGTTAGTTCTTAGATGAAAACTTTCATCACGCCTGGATTGGAAGAAGGGGACGTATTGAGTGGCCACCCAGATCACCTGAACTGACTCCACTGGACTTTTTTCCATGGGGTCACCTGAAATCCAAGATTCACGCTACCCAGCCTGAGTCACTGGATGTTTTGGGAACTAGGATCATTAATGAATGCCGTCAAATTACAACAGAAATCTTGAGTGATCTACGTCAACGTTTTCTGCAAAACTGCATGGATGTAAATGGTGCTTTTTCCAGCATTTAATAAACTAATAACGAAAGTAGGTACTCTTCCATTAATTTACCTGTCATTTCGTTATCAAGGTGTTGAGTTTTCATTGGATCACACTGCATCAACAACTTTGAAATATTGGGTAGTGTGTTCCTTTTCCCATTCTCCCTTTTACATATCATCCTGTTAAAGTTCTCCAGGAACCCATAAATAATACGAGCACGATAGGGCAGACAACTAACCCCAAAACCCCCCTCCATCAGATGCTGCCTCCACCGAAATAATTGGGGAGGGGGGGGATGCATTACAGAAAGTGGTTTTGATGGGAATGAAATTTTAACAACTCGGTAAGCCCAGGGGCGCCCCTCTGCCCCTTATTTATCTTCCTGAAAATTCGGTCAATATTGGCGAGTGTCTTTTGGCATGAATTCGTCAATATTGGAGTTGTAGGATGGGGGAGGATTTCGAGAAGCGGTTTTCGTGGAGGACGAGGAGCTACACCAAGAATCCCTCAATATTTGCTGCAAAAACTTGAACGAAACAATCGATTTTCATCTCGTTACCACGATCAGTTTAAATATGGAAGTTCCATCATCCAGAAATGACCAAACTAGATGAAAATTTCAAGAACTTTAAGCAGCAATTTCTTCAATATGTATAAATTTGTCCGTTCTGGCCTATTTTTTGGAAATGGAAAGAACTTGCTTGACATCTTCCCAAGATATTTAGCAAATCTTGCTCAATTTGCAACAAACTTTTGCTCAATCCAGTCAAGTGAATACAACGCTGATTAATCTTTCACGTAAACGGCTGTAGGGCATGGATAGGAGCATTAAGATCGTTAAGGAATATCGAATCGAAGGAATTAAAGGACTTTGTCGCTGAAATCACCCATTAAATCGCTAATTGGTCTTTGGATCGATACCAAACGCATCTGAAGATTAGCGAGTAAAAAACACCTCCGATCAAGTCTTTCCAGAGGCGTTTAACGTCTTTAACTTCAGAGGAATCAGCGAAAATTCGACTGATGAACGACAGAAGGTTCGAAACTAATCAAAGCTAGATTTATTCGTTTTCTAAGGACCCAAAAAGCTAGTATCATGCATGGCGTATAGTCTTAACGTATTTCCGACATTAATCTTCGGAAAGAGAGTTTCGGAAGTAAGAGCCTCCGTCTAGAAAGCTCCAAACTGCACTTCCACTTCAACTTTTTCCATCAATATCGCTGAGGAGCCCTCTTTAACGTTAAGAGCGCCAAAACAACAACTCATCCAGAAAAACTTTCCACATAAACTTGGAAATAATTCGCTAAATACAACAAGTCCCAGAAGACACTCTTCCGTTTCGAAAAAAAAACGAGGAAAATTGCAGTGGAGAAATACGTGTGTTTCCACGATAAACAGCACCTCAACCTCTGTTTTCTTCCCAGACCAGAGTCGTCTTTTATTTCACTCTCCGCCTGGCATTAACTGCCAATTGGGGGATTATATTCAATTCGTTTTCCTGCCATTCTCTGTTGCTTCCTTCCTGGAAGGCTGGAAAACATCTTGACGAGATCTTGATTAAAAACAGCTCATAGAAAAGTGGAATAATTGGCCAATCTTGCTCAACGTTTACGAAAATCGAAAACCTCAGATACTCTGCATTCTTCCCCGACTATCCTAACCTAAAATTCATACGCCATAACAGTGGACCTTAACGTCACTCTGGCCAAACTCCCAAGCGAATATTACCCTAATACAGGACCCAGAGGGCGGTGAGAATTCACGTCACGTCCTGGATACTTTTTAACATGTTCGTATGATACAGGACGCTTTATATTCTCGGGAATTGGCGCGGCAGACAAGCAGCGCGGAAAATTATCTCATGAAATTCAATCGTGCTCGGACGCCACTGTGCTATACGGACGGAAATGCCGTTTCAGCCATTAAATTACGACGAGTTGACGGTCCGGGACCGTCTGGAATTCACTGATGGAAACCTTGCGATATGGGTTAGTTTTTGCGAGTTGAAGTTGGGTCAGTACGAGGAAAACCATAGATCGATGGAATACTGAAGCGAGCCCAGGGGTGCATCACTGGAGATATGAGGATTTGTCCAACTGTAGCCCTGCAGATCTTATACCTCTTCATCTGTTGATCGATAGCTTAACCCATGAGGCCATCCTGATCATAACTCTGCAAGATCCAAGATGTATCTGGATCTAAACAAGACATCCCCTTAGTTGAGGCTTTGTCGCCTCAGGTAGCACCTTGTGAGAATGGGTCTAGCAGAAATAGAGAATTACATTCCACAGCCACCTTAAGGTCTGTTATTGTACCCCCAGCAGAGCTGTTATTACAACTGCGCCATCTACAGCTCTTCCTCTAGCACCACAGTTCCAATGGACTACAGTATCTGAGAGAGCTTTAAAGAGGCTCAGTCCATATTCCTCCTATGATTTTCTCCTCCAAGATATTACCACAGAATCTACACTCGTCAGTGTCTGACAAGCCCATTGTCATCATCTGCTTTCTAAGGCCAGTGAGAAGGCGTAAATTATTCTGACTCAGGTTCAAATACTTCTTGGATCTTGCAGTTTCAAAATCTCGAAGGAACTTCTTGGGTTAATCCATTCCTGGTAGATTCTTCCAGAGTGTTTGTCTTTTGGTTTCTTCTTTCTCCAGTAACTTTTTCTTATAGGTGCATTTTCCTATACCAGAGAGAGGCTCTGGGCTAGTAAGTGGCCTTTGTTCTTCCATTCTGGCGAGTGTATTTGCCTCTTCGTTTTATTTCATTCCAGAGTTAACAGGAAACCAAATTATTATTATTTTCATCATTCATAGGAAACCAAGGGGGTCTTCAATTGTGTTGATAAAACTGACAACATCCTTAGGGACCTTGGTAGTTACCCCCTGAGTATCCAGGACCGGTTTCACCACATGAATGGTTTTAGGCCAGCCAGCTTTGGACATTTGCATACCATGTGTTCAGCTATTTCTGCTCCTGATCCACAGAGCCTACAAATCTCATTTGCTAACTTTCCCATACGGTATAAATGATATTTGTTCCGACAGTGCGCTGTCAGCAGTCCCACCATCACCTGCAGCTCAGCTCGTGACAGCTTCAGCAGCTTTCTGGTGTAGGTCGGTGAAATCATCACGAATTTCTTTGGCTGAGTGAGTGCAGGAGTGTTTCTCTAGAGGGTTAATCTGTTGTTCAACTTCCATTGTTGCACCGCTGCCTCATAGAGATCTTTTCCAAGTCCACAGAAAGGCTCAGGTCCAGCAGGTGTTAACCTTGATGCTCTCTCTGCAAGTTCATCGGCCTTCTCATTTCCTTCAACACCACAATGCCTGGAGGAAACCAAACTAAAGAGACCTTGTTAATCTTGCTTATTTCAGTTTCTGATTGCAGCTTGACGAGCAGAATAGATCAGTTTGTCACATCTTTGATGGTTTCTATCTAGGTTTATACCTACGTGCCTTCCGATCGCAAATATTCATCTGAATTCTGGCTGAAGCGCTTCCAAGACTTTGCAGATGGAATCCTCCACGTCATCTTCGGTAGCTCAGATGGCAAAGCGCCTGATCGGCAATTAGGGGTCGTAGGTTCGAGTCCTGCCCGAGGAGGTACTTTTTCAGAAGTCAGTAGTTGTCTGCAGGTTAATTCTCCAATTTATATTTAATCCCCAGACATTAAACCATCCCCACACTTATAATTTATACTATTCTCGAATCTTATCAGGGATATTTTCAGAGTTTGAACAATTAGAAAAGTTCTATAACCTACAGATAAACTCCCAGCGCCTACAACGGGATGTTATTCATTGCAAGGCCCACACTGACGTTGACGGCACGACGCTGAAATCCTCCCTTACGAATCACACGGTCGATTATCCTCCAGGGGTGTACAAAGCATATGTCCCTGTCGTATTATGATGCATAGAACGCGGTTATATCTCACGGACAATTGAGCAGACAAGACCGCCCTTAGAGGCACTTGTCAAAGACCGGAAGTTTGGGGAAATTTGCCGGGTCCATGTACAATTGGAGGTTCCTGAGGGATGGGAAGATAAGGGAAGGTTAGGGGTGTGATATTCCGAGGTTAACTTATCTGGACACATCCGGACATAACTGGCGTTGAAAAAGGTAAAGGATGATTTGGTTGTTTATCTAGATTTTCCAAAGAATTTCCCCTTCAAACCATATGGAGTTTTCCATCAAGCTGAGCATGAGTGCTTCAGACAGACTCGGTGAACTTGACACAATTAAAGTACTCATAAAAGGCGGAATCAAGAGCCCCGAGCGGAAATGGCTTCTCCAGGAGGAAACACAATGAAAGCAACGCCAACTTTCCACTTTTCATCATCGCACACGTCTAACGATATAAAACATAGATGGCGCTTCGCGCGATAACGGGTTTCCTCGAGTGTGTACCCTCCGAAATCGTCGAGCTGGAGGTCGCTCGCAATTTCGCTTACGTTGCAATTTCCATCGAGCATTTTCCGCCCTCGAAAACACCTCGTACGGCGTAATTTTCCGGCGAGAATTTCATTGTGCCGATGATGTGCAGTTCGCGGATCGACGAAACGGTTTCTAGGTTAACGGTGGGGGTTCTTGTCGAAATCTAGATCAAAGGGTGCCGTGTGCCTCGTTGTCTGACAGGAAAAACCTCTGGGGTAATTGATTTCGCTCTTATAACCGGCGTAACTTTGCCGAGTTTACGATGGAGGTTGCATCAATGAAGTTTTGTGTTTCTCGAAGAAACCTAGGAACACCGTAGTGGATACATCCAGAAAAAACAGTGGAACAAGCGCTTCTATAACAAAAGCATTGCCTTTTCAAGAGAGATATGAATTTTCCAAGTTTTTTTTCTATCCAAGATGTCACAAAGGTGATTCCCTCATCAACGTCGCAGACGTCCTCGCAGACAAGGACCTACCGCTTAAATTTTGCATATACAAGGTATCTCCGACTCGTACGAATATTTTAACAGTAGACTCTTAAGGTCGTCAAAAGAAACACTTTTTTCCTTTACCATTTTCTCAGAATCGCCTCGGTTTGAAAGATACAAGCTGTTAAAAAACCATGAAAAAATGTTATTTTTGGTTGGTTTAACCTGCCTGAAACTGCAAGAGTGAACAAGATTGCTTCAGAGCTACTCCATAGTGGGGAACTGAACAGAATAAAGATTCTACCTCGTAGACTCTGCAGGCTTTCAGAATGTTCCTTCTGTTACAAAGACAGACTCAATGAAAGTTGAACAACGTTTCGGCAAATGCCTGTAAAAGCATTGGCAGGCTGTTGTAATGTATGCGGTGGGTCAGGTAGGTGGTGTGGTTTCTGTGACATTGCAGACTAGACGTGTTCGATACAAACCTACAAAGTTCGCTGATGCTTTGGCGGATAACCTAAGAACACTACGATGAACCAGAGGAGGACCACTTGTTATTGAACCTCGATTTGTAACAGAAGGAACCTTTTTTGTCGTCGCTCTGAAGCAGTCTTGCCTAGACACCATTCTGAATACATCGTTTTTTGATTTTCCTGTTATCCTCTTAAATTTTCGAGTGTATTTTTCGGTAGACAAAACTTGCAGTTCTTCCCTGCAAACTGACGGAGGGCCAGATCCGATCTCTTTTCCATTCTCCCCATTCGTAGCTCATCTACGGTCTCTCTCTCGCTCCAATATCGACGACGACGATCGTATTAGCCGGCAAAATTGGATATGACAAGAAATCGAGACCGATTTCACGAGTATAATCTCATTTTCGCCGGATGTCCCCCGATTTTCAGCCATTGTCGCCCTTGTGTTTCATTCGAGAGATGAGATTAGGACGTATCCGAAGTCACCGCGTCGCTAGGAATCACGTGATCCTTCTGTTTGACGTTGTTCGACTGAAATTAGTTCCTGATAATTGCACTCTCGGGTGGTTTTCGAAAAACGCAGCAAAGGGAATTGTTTCGAGGGTTATTATAGCCCTTCTATTCTCAATCTGAGTCTATGAGAGCAATAGAATCCTCTCAAGTACTCCCTCAGTAACCAGATGATCGAGAATATATTCACCACGATACTACATACTGTAAGTGGAAAGAAAGGGAACCTACCCAACCAAATCCTCAAAAACTACCATTCAGTGGTACACAGATGGTTCGAAAACCATGACATGGCACCAAGTACTCAATATGGATAAGCTGCTGACCAAGATGCAATCGAAAGATTTGTGGAAATGAACCTAGAAAAACTATGAGAGATGTCACATTAGCAAGACATTCTTTCTACCATAAAAGCACTGAGCTCTCATTTTCCATTCTAAGATGATGAAGGAACGTCAGAAACCTCAATGAAATGGACAGGAGCGTCAAGGTCTCTTGAGTTTCAAATCCAGACCACTTGGGAATCAAGGGAAATGAAGAAACAGCCAGGGAATGAGCACCAACTTCTTTCATTGCCCTGAAATCTTTCAATACTGCAAAACTCCAAAAAGTTCCCCGGGAACCTCAACACTGCTAGATCTAAGAAGTATCTAGACCTTAGCAAGAATATGCTCCATCCTCCTTACTGGGTATGTTTGCCCCAAGAAGCATCCAGGTGACAGAATAGCTCCCATTAGAAGTCAACGCAAAAAATGGACGAAAAGTCCAAACTTCTTTGAAGCCATCCCAGACACTGGGGTTCTTCAGGAGAACTGGAAGATGATACCATTATCGAAAAGAAAAGTTCCTTAGAAACTTTCTCTGCGAGATCTAAGAAGCATCTGGACCTTAGGAAGAATATTCTTCATCCTCCTTACTTCCCATACTTTAAAACTCCAACAAGTTCTCTGGGAGCTTCAAGACTGCTAGATCTAAGAAGCATCTAGACCTTAGCAAGTGTATGGTACATCCTCCTTACTTACACTGCAGTTCTTCAGAAGAACTGGAAGATGAGTTGTAGACGACGTTGTAGCTCTGATACTGACCATTATCCGTTGCTTGCTATATTGGTTCAAGACTTCTAAAAGAAGCCCAGAAGTTGAACAAATTACTTTCCAATTCCTTCTTTGTGATCCACATGTTCTCAACACGCGTTCCCTCTCCAACAGCTCCAAAATATTCAGCGCCAAGCAGACTTCTCCAACAGTCGCCGCGTTTTCCCTTTCAACTCTAACAGTTATTTATAAATTCGCGATCATTTGAAAGTGAGATGAACTCCGGCAGCGCCTGCCAGCTACCCGATGATCATTTTCAATTACGTTTTGTCTTCCGACGGCCCCTCAGCCACCCCCTGCGGCTCCGTGCCGAGACGGGGTATCGGGATATGCTTATTAAACTGATCTATCTCTTTGAATTGCTAAACTCCAAGAGGGGTGGCGGCGGAATGTACATCTTGCCGGAGTTTCAGTTAGGAATTGGTAATGAATCAGTTGGAAATTTCGTTTGGGTGTACGGGGGAGTTTGGGGGTTGGGGTAGTCCCATTCTGACCTGAGGATGGGGGTGTGCGATTTTTAATTTGGGTTGATTTGTGAGCTGGTCCTTGATAGGCTGAGAAACTAAGGGTTTGGGAGTGTTTTCCTGTGTACTCTGACAGAATGTGGTCTGGCGTGCGAACCCTCTGGACTCGCCTGTTTTACATCCGTTGACTGCAGGTAGCGGTTAAATCTGGCAGCCATGGATTGGTGTAGGAGTCTGTGAAGAAAGGACAGGTGGCTGTGTTCCTGGTCACTCTGGAATCAAAGAAAACGAGGAGGTCAAAGGGAGCACTAAGGCCACTTACTGGCCCAGATGGATCTGTAAGAAAGAGTTCCTGGAGAAGGAAGAAAGCAATAAAGAAACACTCTGAAGGCATCTTCCAGGAATGGACCATTCCAAAAGTTCCTTCAAGATTTCGAAACTGCAAGATCAAAAAAGTATTTGGATAAGAACAAGTTACACGTTTTCACTGGCTTCCTCACAGAACATTGTCTCCAAAGAAGGCATATGATGTGAATGGACTGGAGAATTCTTAAGTCATCGACTCAAAGCTGATACATAATGAAATAGGCAAGAACAACAAGGTCTCCTTAGTTTGGTTTCCTCCAGGGCATTGTGATGTTGAAGGAAATGAGAAGGCCGATGAATTTTCAAAAAGAGCATCAAGGTTAACACCTGCTGGACTTGAGCTTTTCTGTGGGCTTGGAAAAGACCAAGAAAGGCAGTGTTCCAACAATGGTAATCGAACAACAGAATAACCCTCTGGAGAAACACTCCTGGACCTACTCAGTCAAAGAAATTCGTGATGATTTCACCGATCTACACCAGAAAACTGCTAAAGATGCCACGAGCTGAGCTTTGGCTGATGGTGGGACTGCTGATAGGGCACTGTCGGTACAAATATCACTTGTACCGTATGGGAAAGTCAGCAGATGAGATTTGTAGGCTCTGTGGATCAGAAGCAGAAACAGCTGAACACGTGGTATGCAAGTGTCCAGAGCTGGCTGGCCTAAGAACCACTCATATGGGGAAACCAGTCCTGGATGCTCACGAGGTAACGACCAAGGCCCCTAAGGATGTGGTCGGTTTTATCAACACCATCCTTGGGTTCCTATAAAAAAGTAGAAGAGGGGAGAACAAAAGATCTACATGGTCGTAGAAAGGGAGCACAAAGGCCACTTACCAGAGCCTTTCTGTGGTATAGGAAAATGAACCTATAAGAAAGAGTTACTGAGGAAGTGAAAACCAAAAGACCCTTTGGGATTTTGGAACTGCGCAAGATCCAAGAAGCATTTAAACCTGAATAAGAATAATTCACGCCTTCTCACTGGCCTTAGAAAGCAGATGATGAGGGTACAACAAAAACGACCTCAAGAATCTACTGTTAAAATATTTGTACGAGTTAAAAATTCAACTAATTTTTTTCTGTATGATATGAGATCAAAGAAAGAATGCATTCGTATTTACAGGGGTTAAGAAAACATTGAATATAGTATCGTATTCCCTGTGAAAAATTCCTGCAGAAAGTTCTTATCGTTTTCAGATATTTTCGAAAATAAAGAAGTTAAGGCACATTTCCGAAATCGACAAGATATTATTATTCTTCAACACAAACGAAGATATCGTGAAACGGTTTCCACTAATGGTTTTTTCACGAAAATTTAGACCAACACTCTTCCCAACGTTCTTACCTATCTAGTCTGGAACCAGTCTACCAGAAACAGCCAAAATCAAGCTGTACCAGCGAATTCTGTTCGAAATTTCCATATTTGCATAATTTTCCACGTATAGAAAGGATTCGTATGGGTTAAGTGATTAAAGAGAGCTCCACCATTGATGGCATCCACCTTCATCTGCCTTGCACGCCAAAATAAAAAAGAACATTATTTTCCCCATCCCCCCAGACCTCAAAGAGGTATGATAAAGGTGCACTCTTAGTAATTAAATCCGAGTGCACGCAGTCACCGCCTTCTTGTTGGGGACAAGACGAAATTAATTTTAAAAATGGGCGCCTCGCGTCGACTTGATATTAAAAAAACTAGACGCCGCCGACCGTGCGAAGTTTGAAGTCACTTTTCCGCCACTTTTCCCCGCTTTCCACTCCGATTTTCCGCCCCGTTTTTCCGGGGATCTTATCGCGACGGATCGGGGGAGAGGATATGGGACATCCGATGGGGTTTGAGGGCCCAGGGAGAATTCTTGTAGATAATCGGAATCAGCGGATTTTTATCGGGAATGGTAGGGGGGAGGTTTATCGGAGATGAAGCAGCGGACAATCGGTTGAACTGGTGATTCATTGTGGATAAATCAAGGGTGGGTAGAGGAAGGATTTACTATTTGATAGATCAGTATCTTTACTGATTCTGTTACAACGACTTGGTGTAACTCAAAAAATTATACATCATCCTCCAGTCCCATTTCTTCTTTGAACTCGTGCAGAAATGTGACGTTTTCTAAGCTCCTCTGCAGCAAACTTGAGTCCACCAAAGGCCTCAAACCTGACCCTGTCGCTGTTCATAGACTAGTTCTTTCAGAATATGTATCACGTTTAGATCTGCAATAATTTTCCTGGAAGATAAATCACTCTAAAGATGACCTTCGAAAAATTCCCAAAAAGATGGGTTCAGTTAAAACTTCCTCAAGACCGAAGGGTTGTGCCGAAATGGATCAAGTTCTCAGATTTGATACTAGAAGAGTTGCTCTTTCAGAATATGTATCACGTTTAGATCTACGATAGTTTTCCTGGAAGATTAATTCCTCTAAAGACGACCTGCGAAAATTTCCCAAAAAGTTGGGTTCGGTTAAAACTTCCTCAAGACCGAACGGTTGCGCCGAAATGGATGAAGTTCTCAAATTTATTACTAGAAGAGTTGCTCTTTCAGAATATGTATCATGTTTAGATCTACGATAGTTTTCCTGGAAGATTAATTCCTCTAAAGACGATCTGCGAAAATTTCCCAAAAAGTTGGGTTTAGTTAAAACTTCCTCAAGACCGAACGGTTGCGCCGAAATGGATGAACTTCTCGAATTTGATACTAAAATAGTTGCTCTTTCAGAATATGTATCACATTTGGATCTACGATAGTTTTCCTGGAAGATTAATTCCTTCAAAACGATCTGCGAAAATTTCCCAAAAAGTTGGGTTCAGTTAAAACTTCCTCAAGACCGAACGGTTGCGCCGAGATGGATGAAATTCTCAAATTTATTACTAGAAGAGTTGCTCTTTCAGACTATGTATCACTTTTTGCAAAATTTGCCAAAGAACTTCTGATTCCGCCAACCGTATGACCTCAGCGGTGGTAGTGCAATCTCCTCGCGGATGATAAATCAAAGTTAATCCTTATCAAATTCATTACACAGTCTCCCTTCTCGAAACAGCCCTAATACACCCTTCTCAGACGCTCGACTCATTCAGTGGTAACACTCATAAACATCCCGCGTTATATTCAAGACACTCTACTTCTTCTTCTAAAATAATAATTTCTCCCCGAGCCTCACCCTTCTTGGAATCATTTACGCAAGCCCATTAATTCTTCCCCTAAACCTCTTACGTTACTCCCTTCCATTATTCAGACGATATTAGAGATAGGTGAATTAATACCCTCGGCCGAGACAATAGCAACAACGTCGGAGTCGTAGATGGCGATGGAAATGGGGCTTTTAGACGTGCGAAATAGACTCAAATTGTTCGGGGGTTACGGAAAAAGGGTGTAGGGAAAATTTAACGTAACAGGTCGATCTCATTTTCACATCCGTAGGGGATGAGGTCGACTCCAAGGGCGGTTCCAGAGCTAAGGCCATAAAAAACCTCCGAGAACTTTGATACTTTTTCGGATATTTAATTCTAAAAGAGTTGCTCTTTCAGAATATGTATCACATTTGAATCTATGATAATTTTCCTGGAAGAAAAACCACTCGCAAGTCGACCATCGGAAAATTCCCAAAAAGATGGGTTCAGTTAAAAATTCCTCAAGACCGAACGGTTGCGCCGAAATGGACGAAATTCTCAAATTTATTACTAGAAAAGTTGCTTTTTCAGAATATGTATCACACTTTGAGCTACGATAATTTTCCTGGAGGAAAAACCACTCGAAAGTTGACCATCGGAAAATTCCCAAAAAGATGGGTTCAGTTAAAAATTCCTCAAGACCGAACGGTTGCGCCGAAATTGACGAAGTTCTCAAATTTATTACTAGAAAAGTTGCTTTTTCAGAATATGTATCACACTTTGAGCTACGATAATTTTCCTGGAGGAAAAACCACTCGAAAGTTGACCATCGGAAAATTCCCAAAAAGATGGGTTCAGTTAAAAATTCCTCAAGACCGAACGGTTGCGCCGAAATAGATGAAATTCTCAGATTTGATACTAGAAGAGTTGCTCTTTCAGAATATGTATCACATTTGAATCTATGATAATTTTCCTGGAAGAAAAACCACTCGCAAGTTGACCATCGGAAAATTCCCAAAAAGATGGGTTCAGTTAAAAATTCCTCAAGACCGAACGGTTGCGCCGAAATAGATGAAATTCTCAGATTTGATACTAGAAGAGTTGCTCTTTCAGAATATGTATCACATTTGAATCTATGATAATTTTCCTGGAAGAAAAACCACTCGCAAGTTGACCATCGGAAAATTCCCAAAAAGATGGGTTCAGTTAAAAATTCCTCAAGACCGAACGGTTGAGCCGAAATAGATGAAATTCTCAGATGTATTACTAGAAGAGTTGCTCTTCCAGAATATGTATCACACTTTGAGCTACGATAATTTTCCTGGAGGAAAAACCACTCGAAAGTTGACCATCGGAAAATTCCCAAGAATATGGGTTCAGTTAAAAATTCCTCAAGACCGAACGGTTGCGCCGAAATAGATGAAATTCTCAGATTTATTACAAGAAGAGTTGCTCTTTCAGAATATGTATCACATTTAGGTCTACGATAATTTTCCTGGAAGAAAAACTACTCGCAAGTTGACCATCGTAAAATTCCCAAAAAGATGGGTTCAGTTAAAAATTCCTCAAGAGCGAACGGTTGCGCCGAAATAGATGAAATTCTCAGATGTATTACTAGAAGAGTTGCTCCTCCAGAATATGTATCACACTTTGAGCTACGATAATTTTCCTGGAGGAAAAACCACTCGAAAGTTGACCATCGGAAAATTCCCAAGAATATGGGTTCAGTTAAAAATTCCTCAAGACCGAACGGTTGCGCCGAAATAGATGAAATTCCCAGATTTATGACTAGAAGAGTTGCTCTTTCAGAATATGTATCACATTTGAATCTATGATAATTTTCCTGGAAGAAAAACCACTCGCAAGTCGACCATCGGAAAATTCCCAAAAAGATGGGTTCAGTTAAAAATTCCTCAAGACCGAACGGTTGCGCCGAAATGGACGAAATTCTCAAATTTATTACTAGAAAAGTTGCTTCTTCAGAATATGTATCACACTTTGAGCTACGATAATTTTCCTGGAGGAAAAACCACTCGAAAGTTGACCATCGGAAAATTCCCAAAAAGATGGGTTCAGTTAAAAATTCCTCAAGACCGAACGGTTGCGCCGAAATTGAAGAAATTCTCAAATTTATTACTAGAAAAGTTGCTTTTTCAGAATATGTATCACACTTTGAGCTACGATAATTTTCCTGGAGGAAAAACCACTCGAAAGTTGACCATCGGAAAATTCCCAAGAATATGGGTTCAGTTAAAAATTCCTCAAGACCGAACGGTTGAGCCGAAATAGATGAAATTCTCAGATGTATTACTAAAGGAGTTGCTCTTCCAGAATATGTATCACACTTTGAGCTACGATAATTTTCCTGGAGGAAAAACCACTCGAAAGTTGACCATCGGAAAATTCCCAAAAAGATGGGTTCAGTTAAAAATTCCTCAAGACCGAACAGTTGCGCCGAAATAGATGAAATTCTCAGATTTGATACTAGAAGAGTTGCTCTTTCAGAATATGTATCACATTTGAATCTATGATAATTTTCCTGGAAGAAAAACCACTCGCAAGTTGACCATCGGAAAATTCCCAAAAAGATGGGTTCAGTTAAAAATTCCTCAAGACCGAACGGTTGAGCCGAAATAGATGAAATTCTCAGATGTATTACTAGAAGAGTTGCTCTTCCAGAATATATATCACACTTTGAGCTACGATAATTTTCCTGGAGGAAAAACCACTCGAAAGTTGACCATCGGAAAATTCCCAAGAATATGGGTTCAGTTAAAAATTCCTCAAGACCGAACGGTTGCGCCGAAATAGATGAAATTCTCAGATTTATTACAAGAAGAGTTGCTCTTTCAGAATATGTATCACATTTAGGTCTACGATAATTTTCCTGGAAGAAAAACTACTCGCAAGTTGACCATCGTAAAATTCCCAAAAAGATGGGTTCAGTTAAAAATTCCTCAAGAGCGAACGGTTGCGCCGAAATAGATGAAATTCTCAGATGTATTACTAGAAGAGTTGCTCTTCCAGAATATGTATCACACTTTGAGCTACGATAATTTTCCTGGAGGAAAAACCACTCGAAAGTTGACCATCGGAAAATTCCCAAGAATATGGGTTCAGTTAAAAATTCCTCAAGACCGAACAGTTGCGCCGAAATGGATGAAATTCTCAGATTTATTACTAGAAGAGTTGCTCTTTCAGAATATGTATCACATTTCGAGCTACGATAATTTTCCTGGAGGAAAAACCACTCGAAAGTTGACCATCGGAAAATTCCCAAGAATATGGGTTCAGTTAAAAATTCCTCAAGACCGAACGGTTGCTCCCAGATGGGGGAACTTCTCAGATTTGTTACTAGAAGAGTTGCTCTTTCAGAATATGTATCACATTCAGATCTACGATAATTTTCCTGGAAAAAAAATTACTCTAAAAACGACCTTTGAAAATTTCCCAAAAAGTTGGGTTCATTTCAAACTTCCTCAAGACCGAACGGTTGCACACTATGAAGCTTCAATTTCGCATTGAGTAATTATAACGCCCTATTGACGTTCAGACCCATTGATTAAATAATCGATATCAAATTGATGTGGGTAGTTCAAAGTCACTTAAATTCGATTGATCGAATTGTCACATCAATCAATTAATTACCTGCAACTTGAAGTTGAAGCTAATTGTTGCGTGTAAGACGTAGGCATGGCAAACGGTTTCAGTCGTTAAATATTCATTCTGCCCTTCGTCAAACAATCGTTGGTAACTTCTAGAATATATTGAGAGAGGGAATCTACTCGTCTAGGGAATTTACTGGACGAGGACAGATCGCATGATACTTGTAAATAACTCTAGCTTAAATTTTTTTGAGAGAATATATTTGTCGTATTTTGAATCTCCCATTTTCCTTTCAGGAGTAGAACTACAACGACTCCAGTCGACCATTTTCCGTTTCCCATGAAAAATGACAAGGAAAAACTCCAACCAAACTGAACAGTTCTCAAGGCTGGACCGCCATCACCAACTAAGAAAAATCTTGGGGAATCACTGAACCGATGGTCTGGGGAATAGCAGGTAGAAGATAGAAGAGCATCATCGACATGGAGAAGGAGTACTACAGCTCGTATGCGACTGTTTCCAAACAGCACAAACCCAATGCGGGCTCGCTCAAAAAACAGGACCGAAAGGTCCAACAGGAGGATGTGACCTGCTGCAAATGTTTAAGTGCCAAAACTAGGACCAATGCCAGGGCGTTCTTCGCCGGCTTAGCAACGAATCTGGGGATATGCGTGTTACTTTTTGGATATACTTTGATAGGTGAGAGATTACCCTTACTAAGTCTAGGGATCACAGTGCCACGTGAAGGCTGCTTCCTACGTCCTTTGCCCATTTTTGCAGGTTCTATAATTTTCTTAACGATCGAAGGCGGTTCTGTGTACCAGTATCAACAGATCCTCGCAACCACTGCCAATACAGACCGGAGGTCGGCCAATCAGACCGTATCTTCAACTCTGACAGATAGAAACGACAGGGCCAGAGCGAAGACTGTGGAAAACATATGGGAGATAACTTATAGCCTGAATATCCTGTACAGAGACAACTGGACCAGGTGTGTAGAGGGTGGTGTCTGATGGCCGTTATTTGATCGTTCGGTTTTCAGGTTGGCAGCCATGGAGATCACGAGGTTTCAAGACGAGCTCTTGAAGAATATGGAGGAAGAGACTGCGAAGAGTCAGTCGGTCAGTAGTAGGGGCGGGAACGAAACAAATGATGATTTCGTGGAATGGACCTTTGCTAAAGCCTTCCTGTATTCCTTGACAGTTTTAACAACTATAGGTGAGTGTGAACGTTTCACTAAAAAAATTCTAAGTGAATACGATACCTGCATGAATATTTCTCAGAATCTTCACTTTCCTCTTGTTATTTGAAGTCAGAAGTAGCGAATTATTTTCCTCGTGGAAAATTCATATTTGGACTCAGGGACTATCAATTATTTGCTGAAATATTAAATTTGGAAGGGATATTAGATTGGCCTTCTTGCTTCCACGACCTAAATACCGTGGAACTGATGAATGAGTACTGACCAAACCACCACCAGGGCCGATCTGCTGAATAATATCACAGCATGCCGGTTCGGTGATGGACTGGACTGAACTCTTACTCCTATAAATAAATATATGAGACCACATGGAACATTAAAATGAAACTGTGGAAAATTCGAATTTTGAGAATTATTCATGCTAAGTACCATACAGTTTTGGAGAAAACTTGGGCGAAATAAATTTTTTTCGTCAAAACTCTGAGCTCAGATTTGGAATCAGGGACCTCGAATTATCCAGAAAACATGTACGGCACTTCGATATCTAAAAGTTGGATTTTTGATTTCGATCGAAAAAAACGCAAGGCTATATACATCATGAAAAATTTTGGCCGAAAATACTTTTTTTTTCGTATCGTCTTGAAATTCGAAATATAGATTCATTAGGCTATTCTCTACCAGAAACTGCAATCGGTTCTTCTTCAAGTGAATTATTTTTCGTTTTACGCCCCTTTGAAGGGCTGAAACTTTGGTAGAGGCCATAGCAGCCGAAATAAATTTTTTTCGTCAACACCCCGACCATACCCGACAACACCCGACCATACCCGACAACACCCGACCATACCCGACAACACCCGACAACACCCGACAACAACCGACAATAGCCGACAACACCCGACAATAACCGACAACACCCGACGACAGCACCCGACCATACCCGAGAACACCCGACAACTGCCGAGACAGCACCCGACAACACCCGACCATACCCGAGAACACCCGACAACACCCGACAGAAGCCGACAACAACCGACAATAGCCGACAACACCCGACCATACCCGAGAACAACCGACAATAGCCGACAACACCCGAGAACACCCGACAACAACCGAAAACAGCCGACAACTGCCGACAACACCCGACAATAGCCGACAACACCCGACCATACCCGAGAACACCCGACAACAACCGACAACAACCGACAACACCCGACAACACCCGACGACAGCACCCGACCATACCCGAGAACACCCGACAACTGCCGACGACAGCACCCGACAACACCCGACCATACCCGAGAACACCCGACAACACCCGACAAAAGCCGACAACAACCGACAATAGCCGACAACACCCGACCATACCCGAGAACAACCGACAATAGCCGACAACACCCGGCCATACCCGAGAACACCCGACAACAACCGAAAACAGCCGACAACTGCCGACAACACCCGACAATAGCCGACAACACCCGACCATACCCGAGAACACCCGACAACACCCGACAATAGCCGACAACACCCGAAAACAACCGACAATAGCCGACAACACCCGACCATACCCGACAACACCCGACAACACCTGACGACAGCACCCGACCATACCCGAGAACACCCGACAACACCCGAGAACACCCGACAACACCCGACAACAACCGACAATAGCCGACAACACCCGACCATACCCGACAACACCCGACAATAACCGACAACACCCGACCATACCCGAGAACACACGACAACAGCCGACAACACCCGACAACAACCGACAATAGCCGACAACACCCGACCATACCCGACAACACCCGACAATAACCGACAACACCCGACAACACCCGACCACACCCGACAATAGCCGACAACACCCGACCACACCCGACAATAGCCGACAACTCCCGACCATACCCGACAACACCCGACCATACCCGACAACACCCGACGACAGCCGACAACACCCGACGACAGCCGACAACACCCGACAACTGCCGACAACACTCGACAACAACCGACAACACCCGACCACACCCGACAATAGCCGACAACACCCGACCATACCCGACAACACCCGACCATACCCGACAACACCCGACGACAGCCGACAACACCCGACGACAGCCGACAACACCCGACAACTGCCGACGACAGCACCCGACAACAGCCGACAACAACCGACAATAGCCGACAACACCCGACAATAACCGACAACACCCGACCATACCCGAGAACACCCGACCATACCCGACAACTGCCGACCATACCCGACAACACCCGACAACAGCCGACAACAACCGACAATAGCCGACAACACCCGACAATAACCGACAACGCCCGACAACTGCCGACAACAGCACCCGACCATACCCGAGAACACCCGACAACTGCCGACGACAG